>NC_044004.1:0-1280416 GCF_900496995.4 Aquila chrysaetos chrysaetos | reverse complement strand
AAGAACAACAAACCCAAGTTTTGCATCAAAATTTGTCATATCTGCTTTATACAAAACAAGTAAATATGTCTTTGTAAAATATTTAGGGTTACAATTTTTTATTGCAAGCTGGAGGCTGAAGAGTATTATAAGATATCCTGGCACTGCTTTTGTAAAATGCCAAGTGTCTGGTGAAAATGCTCCTTTCTAGAAAGAACCAGGCGCTGGGAGAAAGCCATGGTGATGAGGAACCTCTCCCTGCTGCAACCAAAAATGGGGCAAGAGGAAGAAATTTGGAGTTTACCCATCTTTGTTCTGCTTTAACCTTCTCCACCGGTCACTGCTGCATCTGTTCAGCTCAGGGTCTGAGCCAGGAAACCTGTTTCAGCTGATCTAATCGTTGGGGCAGGCAGGTTGGCTGGTTAGATGCCCAGGTTTTGTCAGATTCATGGGATGTAGAGGTTGAATAGGAGGACTTGCTTGGTGGGGGTCTGTCAAAGATAGCAGCTGAGCTTGTGGATTTGTTAATTTTTCTTGTGTATGAACACCAAAAACCTTCGCAAAGCTGCTGGCTAATAGCGGTTGTGCTTCTGGGTGCAAAGCTTCTGTCATGTGCATGTTTCACACGGTTCAAATCATTCTGTGCAACCAAGTAAGCAGTTGTTGTGCTTCTGGGTTTTGGCTTGGCAAAGTGGAGTGTGCCAAGCCCAAGGAATTCGTGGAGCTGGTGCCCGGCGTTGGAGTTTCATTGACATTTTCACCATAGAAAAGTGCTCTCTTGCTTCTTGCCTCCAAAGGCAAGGAAGGAGGGGTAAGTGAATTTGCTGCAGTAGTTTCGTTGTTGCTCAAAGCCTGTTATGCTTCTAGTGAATGATCCGAGCCATGAGTGCTGATGGGATAAATTCACATAATGATTTTGCCTTTCATCTGTCATTTCTGTTGCAGGACATGTTTGAAAGTGATATAAAATGTCCATTTTTCATGGTCCTCTTGGACATTCAGCTGTAGCACGCAGCAGCCGATGCAGTATGTGCGGATAAGGATGTGAAATTTCTACTTGATGTTAACACGTTTTCAGGTTTCTTGAGGGGCATGAACAGCAAAGTGGGACTCTTGGTCTGAGTCCTCAGCTGCATACAACATAGTTCAGCTTGCGTTTAGGTCTCTTTGCTTAAGAGTGATGGCTTTAATCTACTCAGTAAGTGCCTGTAATTATCAACAAATACTTACTACCCTGTGAATGGGTGAGGGTCCAGCGTAATCAATTTTGGTTTTCTGCTGAGGACCAAACACCCTTTGGGATAGGAAATTTCTTGAGTCGCTTCAAATATACTATGCATAATTTCCCATACCTCTTAACACCCTGCCTTGCAGGTGGCCAGTAGGTCTGTAGGAATTTCTGTGGTCTTCCTGGAGTCTTCCTCTCTCCTGATCTAGGTGGAGGATCTTCGGTATTGAAGTGCCACCTGTACCCATTGTTTTAGCCAGGCTAAGCTGCCTCTGGCTATAAATTCATGGAAGGAATTTTGCCCTTGTTCTCTCTGTTAAAAAGACAGTTGCTTTTCTTGAGTGATCCTGCTAAGCAGCGTTATCTTCCTCCCGGCTTTGTAAGTCCTAGGCACTGAGAATTTTCACTAGACCTCCCCCAAGGATGGCTGTTGTGTCAGAGCCACTGAAACGCCTTTCTTGGTGGGTCCATTCAGAAGATGAATGGTTTTCTGAAGTTTGCGTGAGCAATAGTTCGGTGTCTTCTTAGACTCTGAACTGCCTTAACTTCTTTCCCTTTCCTTTTATTGTTTTTTCTCTAAAGCCTTTACGGTGGGCAATCTTGACAAAACCAGGAACGAAATCTCTGCCGAGAGCCCTACGGAAAAGCAGAGATCCGTTTTGCTGAAAGGACTTGGGAGAAACCTGAGCTGGCTTTTATGTTGAGATTGGTATCTCTTTCAGCACATCTTCATTACTTGTTGCTGAGTTTTTAATCATGTTTTGCTGAGGAGACTAAACAATTTTGTAAGAACATTGTGATGCTCAGTATCCGCTTCACATTTTTGCTGTTGACTTCTGTAGAGGATAAGCATCCATCAAGTGAACTAGAATTTGTCATTGTTTCATGAAAAAGGGCAGTAGCATTGTTAAAGCCCAATGGGAACCCTTTGGTACTGAGAGCCTCCAGGGATAAATGCAGATTTATACTGGCTTTTAAGACAGACATAGCCCAGAAGTCCCTTTTAAATCAGAAGCTTAGAAGATTGTTTTATCTTTGGTAACTCTTTCCAGAAGACCTACAAAGCTAATATGTGAGCCATGGCTTGTCTATATCTGGGGTTAGCATCTGTAGTCACTTGTTTTCTGTAGCTTTGTGGGGGACCTGGAGAGCTGATCTTAAGATGTGCATACTAGGATCCTTCAGTTGGTAGGATTGGTCATTTTGAATGGCAGTTGCCACCTTGAGGGAGAGAAGGAAGGATGGAAAGACTTTATACTGCTATTGAGAAAGCATATCGGTCCCAGATATGGTGGCTTCAGCATTGTGGGAAAAAAGGCTTTCTTTATGGCAGAAGCAAATTGTAGGGGATTGCTTCATTGGTCATCCCATGAAGGGTTGGCTTGGGGCATGGGAACGGATTGAGTCATTGATCAGATGTAATGCCCCCCCCCCCCCCCCCCCATTCCTTCTCCTGCTTCAAGTTCTGTTCTTAATTCAGACCCACAGAACTTGTTTACCAGAGTCCGTCATGGCTTGTGTTCAACAGAGGATGCTGCCCTGTAGAGTCCTAATATACCGTCAAACTTGTATCCCCATTTGCCCACTGTTAGGCAAATACCAGTACTGAAATTTCCATGTAAAGAGGATCAGGCCATGTTGACCATTGTATCTTCATAAATAAGTACTTTTTTCCAAATATTCATAAAGCCATCTTCTCCAGGACATAATATTCTAGTATCTACTTGGATGTTAAGTTGACCATCTTTGTGTTGGGACTCCAGAAGTCCTGGGATAAATGGATGCGGCTTGGCTGTTCCTCCTGAAGGACACTGCTGTTGGATAGGGGGTGTGGATGAGTCCCCATCACTCTCTTTTTTTTCTCTGGCATTCACCTAGCTGTTGAGCCACTTCTTTGCTCAGCATTGCCTAGGTCTTTCCCAATTTTTTTCAGCTTTCAGTACAAAATTCCCTTGTCACATTCACAGACCTTTCATCACAGACCTCAGCTCAGCTTGTCCATCCCTCCTGATGAAGACCTTTGTCTTTTCTGTCCTTGTAGAAAGCAGTGCTTACGGTGGTGGTCTATTTGTCTTCCTGAACTACAGCTACTGTTCCCGGTGTTCTCTGCAATCTTCTAGACCCAGCCTGTTGATGTGTGATGTGTGGGTTCACTTAGCACCACTTAAAATTTCCATTTGTTCACAGCATCTCTCTCTCGAAGTAGTGCAGTTCTCTGTCTTAGACCAGGCAGTAGCCCTGGTCAGCAAAATGTGCTTTAAATTGAGCTGTTGCCGTTACCCTCGAGGAGAGTTTATTGATAACTTCCCACAGTAGCACCTCATAAGTGCGAGGGCTCTCGTTTTTCCTTCTGTTTCACATTTAGCACGCTGGAATAGAAATTTCCTCCCCCAATTAGGAGGGCAGCCAACTTCCTTTTCGCACGTTGTGTTGCAGCATCTCTCAAGCTTATTTTTAAAACCTTGTTTTACTCCGGCTCTCGGCTGGCCGGAGGTGGTTGCTGACACCAGGCCAGGTGGCGTGGGAGCTGCGACCAAGGGGCAGAAATCCTGCCTGGTGTCTGGCAAATCCCAATGGCTGCTTGGAAGGAGGCTTAGCATCAGCCTTCTATGTCCCTTGGGGCCGGTGAGGGGACAGTGTCCCTCCACAGTCCCTTTTATCTACCCACTTCGTTGCAGAGGTTTAATCCGCTGTTGTATTCGATGATGGTTTTTACCCTTCGTGAGTACCAGGTTATGCATTTTTGCATAACCGATCATCACACGGCCAAGACTGACACTGCTAAATGGCTGAAGGACGTGAAGAAGTTTGGACTGGGTAGCAGGCGCAGCCTCATTATTTAATCTTCAGCTCCAGTTGTGTTTTCAGTCCTCTAACAGCCTAGGGCAGGGGTGTCCAGCAGCGTAGGTGAGCAGTTGGGTCACCTGCTAGGTGGGCTGGTGCTGTGTCGCATGGTTTTGTGTATTGTGTTACCTTCATCAATCTTATTAATGCACCTGGCCATTAGTGTTTAAACTTGTGTGTGCAAAACAGAAATTGCATTAGAGTTTTAAAAACTTCATCTGGTCCATTCAAAACCTTGACTTTCTTCTTGTTTGGAATCTTTCTTCTTCTTGTTTGGAATTATTTGGCTTTTCCAGTTGCAAATGAATTGGCCTGTATTATTTTTCACATTAGCGAGCTGCAGGAACTTTTTGGTGGTGTCTGTACGTAGGATGTTGGCCTGTCATCCTGTGTGCAGGGTGTTTCTCCACTTGGCTCAACAAAATAACGTGTGGCCCAGCCATGGGGATCCTCCTGTAATGAGGGTGAGCTGCAAAACTCTCCTTACAAAGGGTAGCTCTCCGTGAAATCTAGTATGTGAAATCCTTTTCCGAACAAATTTTGAGTGACTGCCTTAAACATTAAAAATAACCATTGGGAAGAAGAGCTTTATTTGAGATGTTTTAGGTAAAGGTTTCTTCATTAAGGCTTTGAGAAAGCTTTTCTTTTTCTGATGTGAATCTGTCTCTAGGGAATAGACTAGTGGGTGGGTTCCTGCAACCAAGCGAGGTGTTCTTGAAAATGGTAAAAATGGAAAGGTTAGAGGATTTTATTGTCTCATGCCTAAAGATAATACCAGGGAGTGAGGGAAAATCCTGTGCTATTGAGTATCGGCTAGCAGATTTTTAGCCATAGAAAAAATCTATCATCTAGTTCGAGGAGCAGGCAGGCTTGTTTCTTCTCTTCCTCCCTCTCATCCCCACCAGCTGAAGAAATGTTCATGTTTTCCATTCTTCTCTATGCAGGTAACTGCCTGGAAAAGTCCTGACTTCTTAGAAGTCGAGGCTGATGTTGGATTCTTTTTCCTTATTTCATTATGAAGTTTCATCCTGAATTGTGAAAGACGAAGACTTCCTCACCTGAGGGTTCAGAAGCTTTTTACTTGTAATAAAAACGTGCTGATATATCTGTCCTTCGTCTATCCAGGAGACAAGCCTGTTTCTCGTCCGGATTAATGATTTACTGCTTTGCATTAGTCCTTTGTCCTGATGGGAAAGTAAATCCCTGCTTCCCTTTCTGTTGCTGGAGTGAATGCTCGCTATAATACATTCCTAGCCACCTCCTATCCTGCAAACTCTTTTTCTGTAATGCAACACTGTACTTTTATTTTAGTAGTGCAGCCTTGCGGTTCAGTAAATCATCAAGCCGATGTCAAGAAAAATGTCTGAAAGTAATTCAGGGCTCTCAGTAGCGTCACTCAGGTCATTAATTTGAGTAACTTTCCATTCCGGTGGAAGCATCTTAGGATTGAGGAAGCTATTGTGCAGGTACCCAGTGTGGATTTGAGATGGGATGACAAGCATCTCCAGGGATGTGAAGCCTTTTGGCAGGTAGGGTCAGTCACAGTCCCCCCGCACCCATGGGAGCATGCTTTGCTTGCTGTGCTAGGAGGTAGTGTAGAAGATGAGAAAGAAGGGTCCAGAGACCTTGAAGTCACCTCTTGAAGCCCCAGGGATGTTACAGGGTAAGAACTGGTCTCTGAACTCTGGTAGATCTAACCTGCTCATTTCCAGTGTGGATCCTGTAAATAAGACATTTGGTTTTTGAGCCCTGAAACGTCATGAAGTGCTTGAAGTCCTCTACAGAATTACATGAGTTGCTCTTTCCTTCAACTTTCTCCACTCTCCCAATGATTAAATGGACCATCTCTTTACCATTGCTTGCTCTTTCTTTCCTGGAGGCAAGATGAGAACTGGAGCCTGGTTTCCAGGGTGAACTTGGAAAGTTCATATTTCATGTATAACATGCTTTCTTCTTAAAGAAGTGTGCGAAAGGCTACCCAAGGTGTATGTTTCAACTTAAGGAAAAAAGAATCGGCAGAGAAATCACCCCAGTCTTTCTGGGCATATTTCTGTAGCACGATGCTAACTTTTATAATGTGTTTTTTAAAACATTGCTGGAAAAGGAAAAGAATCAGACGTTTTACTAGCTGCACGCTAAGTTAACTTTGGGTTGAGCAGTACTTCAATTAGCAGAGCAGTAACTGAAGTCAGTGTCCGTATCCTCTGTGACTTGGACAGAGTCGGAGTCTTTCACTTAATCATTTATAACTAATTGCAGTAGTGCTACAAAGTCAGTGCAAATCTTTGGAGTGTGCTTATACTAAGCAAGAAATTAGTAGCATATTTTTGCTGTTTTTAAGCGTCTTGCACTGCGACTGTGCTTAGACGTACTTTTTTTCAGTAGTGTCAGACTTGTAAGCCTGCTTTGGGAGCTGAAAATCACGCTGTGTTAGCTGTTAAGCTTGATGGTTTGTAGTGATGCATCATAGAAGGACGGCCAGATTTTACTTAATGTTCTTCTGTGACTGCAGAGAATCTGTGATTTAGCTCACAAAGTAGTTTGAATGTGTAGGGAAGGAGGTATGTATAAACTCTGTAGTGCAAGACTGGCAAAGCTGTTGAGGTTTCCAACGTACTTCTGAAGCACCCAGATGCCCATTACCTTAAATGAGAAGTTATTTGGCAAACAGAGAATGAGACTTGAATGCAGCTGTGGATTTGGCCCTTAAATGACCTGCAAGGCTTTAGGATGAAATTCTATTTAATATTTCTTCAGTGATTTCTATTGAAGTATCTCCAAAGTGTTTTAAGAACAACACTATTAAGAGTTTGGGAGATGGGAGGATCTCTCTTTTCCACTTTACTTGGAAAGGGAAAAAAAGGCAGTTTGGAATTTATTTGGAGGATGAGGATGTTCCAGGTCCTTGAAGATTTTCTGATTATTTGCAGCAGCAAATCTTTGGGGCTGTTCTGACGTGGGCTCTAGCAGTCACTGTGCTGGGGGAAAAATAAAGGTTCTTTTTAGGTGTGATTATTCCTTGTATCCATGCCTGGGAGCTCTGGGCAATGTGCTCATGTCCAACACTCCTGCACATGGGTGAGGAACAAAGCAGAAAGGTTTCTTTTTGGTTTTTTGGGGGATTGCCTGCAGTTCTGTCTCCCATCATTTTTCTTGCTCAACTGTCCTCTGATTGCCTAAAAAAATTCCAGTATTGTGGTTCTGAGATGAACGTGACAGGCTGCCCTGTTTCAAGGGAACAAATATCTCTGTAATAGTACCCAGGAGCTAAGAAAAGTGTTCTCTTTTCTTCCAATAAGAAATGAGATTTAGAAGACTAAACATGACTTAGAAATTCAGTCGAGCTCAGGTTCTTCGCTTCCTTTTGTGCAAAGCTCTAACCAATGGTTTAGTGGTTGGTTACTGCTTTTGGAAGGTGTGGTTGTAGCTCAGATATTAGCACATGAATACATACACCTATCCTGTCTTGTGAAAATACGTGTAAATCCTGGATCGGTAAAGAAAAGTTGCAAGAAAAGTCAAATCTCATGAGCTGGATATCAGTTGTAAGCTTAGATGTTACTTAGAGCCACACTGAAAATGCATGGTCCAGGGAGCATTTTGAGACAGACACATGTGCTGGCAATGCTGTTCCCCCCCTGCCCCTTTTCCCATTTGATCCGTGCCCTGGTGCTGGAATTGATGACACGCTTCTGCCCCATGCAAACTGTTGTTGTTGAAGATGTTCCTATAAATATCCCAGTGGCCGCGTTGTCATCCTCTACTACCCCGACCAGTCCCGTGGAGTTACTCAGTCCCATGTGCAGACCAGATTGGTCCTGTGGTGAGGAACGCTTCCCAGGAGCTTCTGAGGCCATGAAGTCCCCAAAGGAGAGCAATGGCCAAGTCAGCCATGAGCTGAAGCACAGCGGAATGTGCTTCATCGGCTGTTCTGCATGTTGTCCGAACACGTCCCTATCACTGTTGTAGCTGCTGGTCAGCAAACCCAGTTGAGTTTTCACTAGCATAAAATTTCACTGACACTGGAGGAGAACAGTAACGGTTGGTTGTGTTGACTTCTAATGACTTTTTTCTTAATCTAATGTGTTCCTCACGGTACAAAGTTATGTTTTGTTTCCTAACCTTATCCCTCATGGAGATATCTCCCTACTGCTAGCTTGGTTCAAGGCAGTACCGGTGCCTCACTTCAGCACTTTGGGGGGTCACGTTCACACCTTGTGAAAAGCAGGTGCAACCCCATTAACTCCAGATGGAGGCATAACAGTTGAAAACCTATTGAATTTTGTCCTTCAGCTTCCCTTACCAACCTCATGTTGGGAAGAGATGAAAATATACTTAAAAAAAAAAAAAATATTTTTTTTTTCCTATTTATCAGTAGCAGGTGCAGTTAGTTACCTGCAAAAGAGGGATGGGTCAATTAAGCTGCATGTTGCTGAGGTATGAACAATGATGCCACACGTGTGCCAGTTGCTGGGGACTAAGGGAAGACCTCCCAGCTCAAGTGAGAGGCGCTTTTTTCTTTTAAAAGGTATATAAATTAAAATTGGAAAGGGCTGGAGGGAAGGTGTGAGATTTTTCTTATGGTTTTTTTTCAGACTTACGTTTTTTATCCTTAATAGATTTATAATATGCAGGTCCCTTTATTTGTTTCTATAAAATTAACTAGTAAATTTAAAATGGAAAAAAGCTAGTAATAGGAACCAGGCCATCTTTGCCAACGCTGAAACGTTGCTATATTTATGAAAGGTAGACAAGGGCATTTTTCCTTCTGCTGGGTTTTATGCCGGAGTGCCACATGTTGGAAGGTTATAAAACTTTTACTAACGAGAAGTTGGAGGAATGCTAACTTTCTAATTGCCGTTTTTTTTTGTACAAGCTGCTGTTTATTTTGGTCTTTTAAAAATGTGATTGTAATTTTGAAGTCTGCAAGTTTTAAATGTAGGCAAGCAGGGCCTGGCAGTGTGGGAAGGATGCCTTACCTGGTGGCCAGAAGAAGGGCTGGTGAGCTGGTAGGTAGCAGTGCTGGCTCTTGCTCTGCTAATTCTGACGCCCTGGAAAAACTCCTCAGCATTTCGATTCTGCAAATCCTGTCCCTGTCAGTGGGACTTTTGTCACTTTTTTTTTTTTTTTAATTATATTTTTAAATTTTTTTGAGCAAGGATTTATTTACGACATCCATAAAATAGTGACAGCATGTTCCTACTGGGGGGACCCCTTGGTGTCTTTGGATGAAACCTCTACCTAAATGCTGAGTTATTACCAGCAGTGCATGTTACATTAGATATCCTTTGCCTTCATTTTTTCTTGAAAACAGGTTGTTAGGGAAGCGTGATTAAATTAAATGGATTAGTTCCCTGAAAGTGCAGAAGAGCTTCGTGGAGTTGCTTGGTGTTTGAGGGCCTAAAGCTTGTTTGTGCGGAGATGGTAGTTTCCTATTGCAGATAATTTAAGTGCATGCTTCCCTCCCACTCTTCTTTTTTTTCCCATTGTCATTTTTTTTGCTATTACTTGCATGCTGTTGGAAGTGTGGCAATGGTGAAGTGGTTTGAAATTTCAGTCTTTAAATCTAAACCATCGTAAAGTGCTTTATGAGGATAAGAAATGACGCCCTGGAAACTGGCTGTTTTATTTTTCTTCTTGAATATTCTTAAAAAATGTATTGAGGGGGGAGAAGCAGAATTATGGCTTTGAAGAAATGCCTCCAGGTTGGGCTCCTCTCTTGTGTACCACATGTTGCTCTGAAGGAAGTTTGCCACCAAAGAGTACCGCTGATTTATAAACCTCAATGATGACTTCAATGAATTCAGCTGAAATTCAACAGAAAATCCTTTTCCAACTCTGTGTCTGCAGGCAAGATGGGCTGATGTCATACATCATATCTTCTTTGGCAGGTACTTTGGCCAAAAATTTCAATCCAGAGCAGTGGATTATTCTAATCCTTATTAGATAAGGGTGCCCCAGTGAAAGCAACCTGTTTGGGAAGGACTTAACACTTGTGAATGCCGTTAATGTCAATTTAGTATATTAACACCCCGGCTCTCATTTAGGACCCTTGCATAGGGAATTCAGAGGGAGAACTAGGCATGCAGCTTTGAAGATGTCTAGATCCAAAAACCCACTCCTGGCCTTACAAAAGCGATATGGTTGTGTTATGATGATTGCACATAAAGTGAGATTACAGGTTTCCAAGCTAGCAATGTATTTTACATTATGGCAAATTTCTGTATCAAGATTCAGGTGGTCGCTTCTGGGCAGCTGCGGTCCTACCACGGCTCCTCTTTTGCTCTGCGTTGTAGTGGTAGTGAGTAATTGCAATGTAAAGGCACAGCGTGCAATACTAAAACACTTATTCTATGAAATATGCATTTAATTTGTGTAAATGCTTTATGCAAGATCATGGTTTCTGAAGTTATAAGTGGAATTTATGAAATAACACATAATGGGAACAGAAGATACATAGTCGGGCCTCGTGAATGGCAGTGCTGAGCTTTTCCATCTCTTGCTTTTTAGTTGGGATGTCAGGGATGAGTATGTTTTGATTGAGAGCAACAGGCTTCAAATAACCAAAAAACCGTTGTGGCACAAGGGATGTTATTGGGGCCCATCAGTCTGGAAGAGCTGATAGCTCTGGGGATTGGAATGGCTGACTATATTGTCTCTTATGAAACAAGGAGTAGAAAGCCAGCTCTAACAGCCTCTCGTCTTCCAGTTGTGGTTGACTTCTTGTTTGAGATGGAAACATCAATGGTATTGAGGTCAAAGACTTATTTGCAGGATTTTTTTTTTTTTTTTTTTTTTTTTTTTAATGATTGGGCCAAACGTTATGTATCTTGTTAGCAAACTGGTAGGGTCATGCTGCAACATCGGTGCCATTGTCCTGGCCAGTGACTTGGCAAAATTATATTAAACTATAAATAGATGGAATTCAGCCTGGTGTCTGATTAAATCTTTTTTTATGCCTGATGCTTATCTCGGCACTGAAGAAAACGGTACCTATAGGGGTGAGATGCTGGCCCTATTAGGGCAGCAGCAGAGTTTTCTTTGAGTTTAATGATGCCAGGATTGTCACTGTGCGGGTTGAGCTCCAGTAGGCATTGGGCAGGTTGAGCCTGGGATCCTCTTGAGTGGCTGAACAGCAGGTAGGTTGTGGGGGAGAGGGCAGGAAGGTAAAGAAAAAGAAAATAAGAGGATGTATAGCAGCACTTTCAGGTCTGAAAAATTCTCTGCAGTTTCCCTATTAGCCTTTAGAGGGCAGATCATGTCCAGTAAATAGCAGATTGAGGGACTTGCCTGATTTTTCTGGTTGCGAATTCTGAAAGTTTGGAGACTCTGAATATGGATTTTTTTTTTTTTTTTTTTAATGTGTAATTTTAATTCTGCAATACCTTCTGGTGCTTTAAAGGATGAATCTTATGTCAACTTAGAGAAGCAAAATGAGCTCAAGTTTTGATTTATCTATGTGTCTTTACATTCGTTCTAGTTTCAATGCTAAAAATTGTGGTGCAAGCAAACATTTCTTATCGATGTGGGGAGAAACATCTTGGGAACATACTGTGGTAGAGAAGAATTATGTAATATGTTGACTAAATTCATTTTTATGTTAAAAAAGACCACAAAAAATGATTTTGAGTTTGGAGAGTGGGTTTTAGAGAGTAATACTGTATGATGAATGTGTAATTTCATTCTTTTCTGCTGTAATCTCTTCTCTAAATCCCCAAGCTTCATGCCCCGCAGTCTTATTCTTGGTGAGCAACTGCTTAGAAAAAACCTGTTTATCAACAGAATATTCCACAGTGTCAGAGGAGTCTGTGTGAAACGAGGGAAGCCAAATGTAATTCAAGCTCTTGTGTAAAGTCATTTTCAGTGAAACTTTTCATATGGGGTTTAAATACCTCTTATAGCCAACATGCTTGGAGAAGCAGTGGCTATTTAATTCTCTGATTAATTAAAACCAGAAATAACAAAATTATGTTCTGCTTTCTTCTACTACTACCCTAAAGCTCATGGATCATGGAGAAGATGATTATTCTTGAAAAAGCCATTTAGTTCTTAACAAGAAAAGCTAGTCTTTGTGGCTCAGCCCTTTTGGCATCTGCTTTGTGGGTTTCTCATCAAAAAAACCATATGGGTTATTCCTAAACAGAATGAAATATTCTTTTTTTCCAAGAAAGATTTCTTTCTTTTTTTTAAAATTATTATTATTTTTTTTAAATCTTCTGAAGGTGGAGGTACTGCTGCTGTCTGTGTTCCCCAAGATATATGAACCAGATAGTAGAGGTTTCTTTAGATTTTAGGATTCAGTCTTTAACTGCTGTGGTCCTTGCCCTGTCTCGATGCTTAACTCTTTGGTGCATTGGTACATAGCTCTGAAGTTGTCCTTAGAACACCACCTGCTCTGACGTGGACAGCAGTTTGTGGGATCACCTTTAGCCTACCGCTGGAGAGACATTCCTCTATTATAGAAAACAGGATAGAAAGGCTCTCAAGACATCCTTTAGTCCAACAGGTTCTTCCCAGACATGATCAGTGTTATGGAGCCTGTCTCTAGCATGCAGTCATCGAATGTGTTCTTAGATCTCCAGTGCTGGAACGTGTCCCGTTAGGCTGCCCACTGCAGTCCTTTGCTGTCCTTAACGCTCCTGCCCCATCTCACCCAGATCTCATCCTGGTGTGATCTGCTGCATTGTCAGGGCACGGAGTCAGCACCCATAAGACTCTGTGAAAGTGCCTTTGGGTGCATCTCAGAACAGATGAGTCATTGGTGCCGATGTCTTGGATGACATTACTTTGAGCCATTGCCAAGAGTGTATTAGTGCAGATTCTGTCTCATGGAAGAAGGATGGAAGACAAGACCTGTGCCCTCGCTTGAATTGGTGGAAGGCTGCCCACTGCTTTGATGCAGTTGAGGACCAGCTGTGGAACGTGTTATCTCCGATTATTGTGAGTACGGTCGAGGATAGTTTCTGACTGTAGATCTGGAAGGCGAGTTAGATCCTAAGGGTATCTGCTCTGCAGGTCTTCCCAGATCCGATATAAAAGACTTACAAGCTGCCTTGCAGAAAAAACAAAAAAATGTTTTGTCCAGGATTCACCACTCAGGACTTTATCCTTGTATTTAGTTGAGTCTCTGTGTGTTCCAGGATAATCGGGACCATCTAAGATAGGTGCTTTGAATGTTGCCAGTTTCTCAGAATCTTGAAAAAACCCAAACCAGACCGATAAATGGAAACAAAAGCAGAATCTTGAAAGGAAACTTATCTCCAAAATGCTTGACAAGGCCCAGAGAGAGGGTGTGTGAAACAGCAGCTTGGGAACTCCCACAGAGAATGGAATAAAAGGGTTTAATCTGAGGCCAGCCTATGAGGGTTAACGCTCTTTTCACCATATGACTTTGAGGGTCAATGTGGTCAAGGTAAATAAGTGTGGAACAGAGACACAAGCACCAATGTACTGTAATCCTTATTTGCTGTCCTGGCTGAGTGAGCAACCCTTCCTCTGTTGTGATTCTTGACATGTAAAATGGGAATATTAGGCAGCATGTTCCTTTGTATACCAGTAGCTTTAAATGGCCTGTACCCCCGAGAGAGCAGGAAAGAAAAATTAGAGTAAAACCACTGAGAAATGTTGGAAACAGCTTATGCAAACCTTTTCATTTGTCTTGCTGTGATTTATGAGAGTGTGTGAGGGCCCTGTAGCGTGTCAGACCTTGGGCAGTGGTATCTCCAAGCTGAAGCAGCAGTCATAAGCACGCTCTAATTGTTTTCCCAGAATTACCCACGGATCAAACCCTGAAAAGCTTCACAGTCCAACATGCCTTCAACCTTTTGTGAGATCTAATCCGTGACTTTTTTACTCTAAATTGCCATAGGTGTGATAGTTGCAACTTCCTTGGGCAAGGTTGGAGGTGTAGGGCAATGGCTGGAGAGTTGCCCAAGTCGATTTAAAGAGAGGTGAGAGTTGGCGTGCCGTCACTTGCTGCTGGAGCTGCCTGCAGGCTTTGGTTGTTGAGCTGGGAATATTCCCATGTTGGGGGTGGTGGTGCTGGGGGCTGGAGACCTCTTCAAGTTGAGTGCTTTCAGATGGAGGAGGACATTGCATTGGCCGCTATGTTGGCTGCTTGCTGCAAGCTCCAGTGCCATGGTGTGTCCTTAAGTCAAAGCCCGAGACTGTCCCTGTACTACTTCCCTCCCTTCTCCATCTCCTTTTCTTCTGACGTTGGTCTCTGGGAAACCAAGCCTTTTGTTTGGATTTTTCCTTTTTAATAGTTTCAGTGAAAAAAACCCCCTATTACCTCCGTCATGCCCTGATTGTCAGAAAGCGTGTTGAAACAAACCCTCACTTAGAAAATAATTACTAGTCCCCGGTGCCTCAGAGACTACTTAAAGCTGAGGCTTGGTCCTGCACGGTTGTGTGCACCTGAGTCATTCTGGGATGGGGAGGGTGAGAGTTGGACCCTCTCACCTGTGACCAGTTTTGGTTACGATTACCTTGCTGCTCCCTCTCTTACTCGGCAGGGTTTGGTTCGGTTGCAGTTAGGCTAATGAGAGGTTAAACCAAAGTGTGGGAGTTGCCACTTGTGCTTTGAGTCATAACTAAGTCTCGTCAGGGAGAGAGATGCCTCTTCAGTGTTATATGAAAAGGCAGCTGTAAAAAAACCCCAACATCAGAGCGTGGTTTATAGTATTGCATATAGCAGGGGATTTCGGATGAAGGCGCTCAGCATTTAAAAAGGAATTTTAAATCGTTGGTAAAAGTTAATCAAAGAATATGCATCCAGTTGCTTAACAGTGAGCAGTAAACTATTTATCTCAGCCTGGCTTGTGAAGTGCTTGGGACTGATTAAACAAAGACCCGAGCTGTGGAGTTGTCAGGGCCATGGTCTTTAATGTGTTTGAAATACTTTGTAGAACAGCCGTCCTCCTACTGCTTTTAGTCCGCTTATCTAATTTTCAGCTTCTCCACTCCTTGTAAATGTGATAAATAAACTTTGTAATCGCATAACTGGGCTACTTTTGATGCCTGCCTGCAGATATCTTGTTCTTGAGGCTAGATCACACAGAAGTGTAAATCAACACTTTGCTTAATAAAGGACTTCTTAAAAAATGGCTTTTGGTCTTTTATTGTACAGCTGACCTGGAGGACTTGGTTGCCTAAGTCTTTTTATCAATGCTAATGCGATAAACTTCTTTTTACAGCTCCTACGAAAGGAGAGTCTTGATCATTCCTTTCTCCAAGTACTGTACTGCAGGAGCTTCCCCAAAGAACAGTTGAGGTTTAATAGGTTTTGTATAAAATGCTGAATTAACCAAGTTACTCTTTACGATGAACTCAGAGGATATAAATAATGCTGACCTCGTCTTGCGGGTAAGGAAAAGGAGCAGGAGTGTGGGGACGAGGATAAATCACTGGGTGAAAGCAAAAGCAAAGGGATAATTGTGTGTTCCCCATTGCACCCTTGATGCCAAAAATTTGTATTTGAGCAAAATTGATATGTGGGAATATCAGTATCGTGAGCTGGATTTTAACATCGGGTGGGCTGAGGTGGAAGAGTCATTTTTAGGGAAGGAAGAGCGGGAGGTTGAAGCAAATCCGTGCAGGGTGTTGGGGAGAGCAAACTTGTTGAATGCTGCGTTTCTGAACTTATTTTTTTTTAATGACCAGGAATTGAGTTAAAAAAATCATGTTCTTGGGCCTCGTTTCCTGTGCTGATGGCGAACTTTGTCAGACAAACCTCCGACAAATTGTTTTCTCTGATAACCAGTTAACACCGAGAAAGCAGATAGGCAAAAACTCTTATCATCTTGACAAGCGACGGGCTTTTTGTTGAAACTCAAACCAGAAGCTGTGTCAGTGTGTTGAGTTTACACCTTGCAATAATAATCCGTGCTTTTATCTGATCGGAGGGGGATTTTATAACTTTCGAATGGGTCTTTGGCGGGGAGCCAGCCCTACTGTCATTTTTTATTAACTTTCTTTTTTTTCTTCCCCTGTAGCCAGTCTGCTTTTTTTGTAATATTGTTTAAGGAATATGTATCCCATTCCTAGGGATATTGGGAAACGATATTTTAAAGTTTTGTGTCTCAGCCCATTAGAGGGGTCTATAAAACAATCGCAGTGGCAAATGTGCAGTAACTAATCAAAACCACTAAAGCTAACCACAGCGGTACTTCATTCCCTTTAAATCATAAAACCTCTTTTTTTTTTGCTCTGCCTTATCTACTGTCTCATCAGGAAAGAGCTAATTAGATTCTTCTAAAAAGTAAATATTGTCAGTTCATTGGTGGGTGGAGGTGATGGGAGGTAAGACGCGCTCGCCGTCAACATTGGCAAACCAATGCAGAAAACAAGGCGAAGTTATAAAAACCCTATAAAAAGCTATTTGAGTTTTAAAGGAGCTTGTTCCCTGTGTAGGTGGTATAAAAACTTTCCCTTACGATGGGTATGGCTGTTGTAGGCAGGGCCTGGAGGAGTCCATGACCTGCTTTCCTACTCCGTGTCATTCCCCATCTTCACTATGCAGGTTGGGGTTGCAGGTTTGGGGCCGCGTTTGCTTGATCACAAGCAGTCAAGTTACTTTGAAAAATTCAACTATGAAAAATTCAACTACTACTTGTCACTAGTGCTTTAAGCCAATACATTTAATTTCTCATGCAGAATGTTGGGTCTGTGTGCTTGGCTGGTTGGGTTGGCTTGGTTGAGTTGCAATGGGTGGTGAAGGTAGAGTTGCTGCTCCAAAGCTTGCAGGGTGGACTGGAAAGTATTGAGGACTTGTATTTAGGACTGTTGTATGACAAGCTCAAGGGGAAGAACCCCAAAGCCATGTCCTGCAAGGTTGAGCACTTGGCAAAGTGGCATACAGGTAACATAAAAGAAGCAGATGACTGGGAGAGAGAAAGCATGTAATAAAGGTAGAAGTGCTTTTTTTTCCCCTTGTTCCTTTGATTCTCTGTTTCTCAAGGAACAACAGCAAAAGGGATCGATTCTTCTGGTTGCATGCAGCCAACAAAACTTACCAGCTTCTCAGCTGTGGAGATGGAGGTCTCCTGGACTGCCCGATGGCCAACCTCAGTCCAGTTACAACAGCAAACGTAGGTCACTGACCTAAACCTGAACCCGGGGATGGAAAGCTGCCTTTGCTTCTTCTGTCAACCAGCCTGGAAATAGCGTTGCTGTCAGGGAGACTGGGATTTCTGCCGTGTCAGAGCGGCATAGGGTGTTCCTGTGCTGCAAGGAGGCTGCCAGACGGCTGTGCTTATCACGTGGATGAAGAAAGTAGCTGTGCTTGGAGGGAGTTTCAGCTACGTGAACGAAACGCTTTGTGTGTTATTGCTAAATGTAATGTTAGCTATGAACAGACATTTGGTTTCTTACCTTTTTTTTTATCGTCACATTAAGCAGAGAGTCAAGAGATTGATAGTCTTGTATAATAGAGGCAATTTTACAGAATAATACAAAAATGCACTTGCTTTCATGTAAACCACACCAAAAGGTAAGGGGATTTTTTATTTGATTTTTGTCCCTTGAGGGCTTTTCGCCTCCCCCATAGCCCCAGGTCCCTCCGTTTTCAGAGGGCACGCTGGAGTGTCGCCTGCACTTTGATGTGGTTTCTAAAGTGTGCCTCTTCATTGGGCTCCCTACAGATGCCTTTATGTGAAACAGAACATTAAAATCCAAATGTGCCTGCTCTGCAGGTCATTTTTCATGCTTTATGTGCTACGTCAAATATATTGCAGAGTTGTTCTGCTGCACCCCCAGCCCGGGAAGGTGCGGGTAACGAGATGGGGGTAAGAGCGGGGAGTTCCTTGGCGGTTAAGCCCAAATTTCTCCTTAGTTGCTTCCTCTGGGCCTCTCCCCAGGTCTTTCTTTCTCTCAAGGTGAAACTGAAACCTCGGTGACTTCACCCAAGGTTGCTGAAGTTAAAGAAAATTTGATATTTCTCACTTATAGGTCACTTCAGTCCAGATTGTTTCCTGCCAAGAGTGGGGGTGGGGGAAATGCCCTCCTGTTAATGGAAAAGCAATTACTATTTTTTCTGGCGTGTACGTTGTGTCATTCCAGCGTAACACCTAGGTTATGGGCTCTGCTCGTATCGCGCCGACTCCTGGGACTCCCAGCTGGCTATTGATGGGCTGCACCCATCGTGCGGCGATGGAGCAGCGGCTGTGTGAGATGGGGGTGACGTGCTGTGATGTGCACCGGTGTGCTGGAAGGGAATAAACATTGACTGGCTTACTTTGGGGCTATTTGTCTGTCTTTAAGGTAGAAATCCCTGGAAAGTCTCCTCCAATTTAGAATTCCTCCCCTCCAAATTCCTAAAGGTAAAAATTGCTCTTGGTGGACTGCAAAGCTTTTGTGCCTTTGGGAGCACCTCTCTGGCTGCTTTTTGTGGATCTCTGGGAGGTGGGACATACTTCCCCCCCCCCCCCCCCCCCCCCCCTTTTTTTTCTTTTTCCCAGTAGGTCCCTGGACTTTAATTCAGGTCAAAATTCTTCTTTTGATAAACTTTAGTTCATTTGCATTAAAAGTATGCAAAATGCAAAGCGTGGTGTTTGAATTTGGATGTTGAACTCCTTGGCCTAGAGCGATGCCTTTATCTAGAAGCACAGACTTTCTTGACTTTGGGGTTTTATTGATACCAATATTTATCAGGTCTTGTCAATATTTGATTTGGATCTTAGCAATATTGTCATCTGGGCAATAGATGTCATGTACTATTGTAGTTCTCTTGTGAGCATAGCTGAAGCTGAAGGATGACATTAATACTTCTAGTTTGAAAAGAGATGGGGGACCAAGATAATGTGTCCTCTGAGAACATGTCCACAAGGTCCTCTGTTGAGACTAATTCTGTGTTCAGCCTAAAAAGCTGAATGTTGCACGCTTAGGGCTTCGTCAGTGAAGTTCAGAGCTAGCGGCAGTATCCTTCAGCTTGTTAGCCCACATTTTTCCTCTCCCATGACCACTTTTTCTGCTGTGATCTTGCTACGCCCTGTTTAATGATCCGTTTCAAGCACAATGTTTTATCCAAAACTTTGCATTTTCCCATTCTTTGATTTCTTCCCTTTCTAGAGGAAAAAAGATTACATAAATTTGAGAGATTTTAATGAGTACAGTGGGCTTGCTTTTGGTGTAATTTACAGTGGATTCAGTGTTATAACTTCATTACCCTTCAGTTGAGTAACTTATGTCATACATGGGCGTATCTGAGAGTGGAATCGAGCCGCGAATCTCTTTGTTGTGTGGGCTTCAGAAGGACCAAACGCTCACTCCCCTTTTTGAAGTCCTAATTCTCTTTATATGATGTTGCAATGTCTTTCTATAGAGTTGAGCCTCTGAAGTTCGAGATTTCTAATGCAAAAAATACCACTTCTCCCCCAACTGCTTCAAGTATTGACGTTGCTAGCAAAATTTGTCTTCAGCAGTGCTCACATGGACCTTTTCCTGTGGCTGTTGCAAAAATCCCTATTGTTGAGACTCATCCCTTAAGAGATCTTTTTAATAAGCTTGGTTGGTAGTCCCCTTGCTCAGCCATTACTTCTCTTGTAGGAGCACTTGTACTAAACATCAAGGATACTACTGCTTTCCAACCACTAGAGGTCAAGATTGTGCTATGGCATAGCACAGGGCTGCTCGTCATGTAAGGTTTAGCTCTAATTCCTGGTGCAACCACGTCCAGTGTCAGCTATGTATATTTAATTTAATTATCAATTGCCATGTTTGGCAATTAAGATGAAGCCGACTGTATGTGCACAGTGTGAAGGGCACTTTGCCTTACACAACAGTAGAGCCCACTGGATTTTGCAAGGGTTGAGATATCCGTGCCGTGCTTGGGTTTTAATATTCTTCAGATCTAGAAACTACACAAGTAATCGGTCTCTCATGGAGTCTTTCTTCCCAAGGAGGGATTCAAAAGGGAGTTGAGCTGAGAGAGGCTGTAAAAATAAAACTTGCTCATAAATTATTTTTGTGTGATATTAATACTTTTAAGTGTTTAAAAGGAAATAATTTTGAAGGTTTGCGCTCTGGATAGAGCTTTCTACTTTCTGCAGTTCGGGTAGCAGAAGTCATTAGTTTTCTTTTGGTTTTTTATAGGTTCCACTTGTTTTAATTTTCCATTGTTTTCTAGCACAGTTGGTTTCACTGACAACCGTATCTACAATACCGTTTCTAGTGTTCTTTCTTCCTTCTAAAGCCAGGCTGTCACATTAGCATGGGGCAGGGGATGATCGCCTTTCGCCACCTCGTTTGTCTCCTGTTGTAGGGGAGCAATAAAATACACGGGTGCAGGTTTGATTCGGGTTGTACAAGTAGTTGCTAGAAATAGAGTTTATATTAATAACTGAAATATATATATAACTCAGTCTTTTTAAAAAAAGAAACATACCAGCTAAAATAATGCTTTCAAAAGGACATCTGGATGATTCCCATATACCTTTCTTTTTATATATAAAAAAAATTATAGAAAAATACAGGAGGGATCCTATAAATCTGTGTGATAATATCCATATAAATTTCAGGTTTTCATAGTGTTTAGGTTCTAGTTACTCCAGAGGCGAAGCCCACATGTGCAAAACCACCGCATCCGTTGGCTTGGCCTTTTCCCCCTTGTTTTGGCCATCATTTGGCACTTGTGGTGACAACAGTGTCTCTGTGCCATTCTGCCCTTCCCCTGCAGTTTTAAGTTCTTGGTCAAGTCTTTCAAACAATTGGGGCTAAACCATTTTTCCTGTCAAATATTGTGTCTGGTAACAATGAGGAAACCAAGTGAGTTTTTGCAGCAGAGCACAGGCATTGACCTCTGCTGCAAAGAAACCCCAAAGCCTCAGGAATAGGTATCAAGAGCGGTTCGAGGGAGCACCACCGAGTTCATGTGTTTTGCTCCCTGAATCGTGGCGCTTCTCCCAGCGAGCGAATTTTTGTTCAATACCTTTTACAGCTCATTCTGTACATCAGCAATGTACAATTAAGCTCTCCTGGGGTACCACAAAAATGCTTTCAGGAACCTCTGGGGTCCAGATGTGGAATGTTTTGTGCTGACATGGGTTGAAAAGAGGAACAAATCCAACAGTTAAGTACGTCCTTTAATTTAGCCTGTGACAGTCACCACATGGCCTATGGGCTAATATTTCTGCATCTGTGCTGTAAATAGATCAATATGGCAGTATGATGGGTTTGGCATTTTGATTTGTGAAGAGTCAGAATATTGTTTGTATTGTTGCATAATCCCTGGAATGGTTTCTTTGGAATATCTGGGTTAGGAAAAACATAACATTTCTAAGTTCAATTAAGTGTGTGTTTTATTTTGTCTCATTTGTCGTATTTCATGACTGATTGCATCTTTTGGCTGAAAAAAAATTAAAAATCCGAGGATGCTATTGTAAAAGGTGAAATCTGCTTTTTTTCTAGGCACAGCAGCAAAGAAACCTGGACAATATTGTATCACAGCATCCCAGAATAAGCGGGGGGAAGAAGTCCAAGAAAGAAGTCTGCGCAAGCTCAGATGTGGAGGTAAAAAACACTAGCCCCATGTCTGAGCAAGATTCTGGTATCCTGGATGTTGAAGATGAGGATGAGGATGAAGAGGTAACTGTATAACATCAAATCCAGGAGACTGGACAGTTTGGGGGTGATCAGTGTTGTCTCAAACAGTGTTTGCACCTCACTCAGTCTTTCATGTTGCCATGCAGCATGTCATAAAGATGCAGAATAAGCTATAGAACATGGGGTGTGTTTCAGTATTGGGTTAATTTGCACTATTGTCCCTATTCTCGTTGGCAGGCTCAGCAGAAGGGCCAAGTATTGTATGAGAACTGAACAGCCCACGTCTTCTGTCCCCCAGCCCAAGGGTTGCACTTCTGTGCTTACTTGGGAAGGCAGTTTGGTATCTATCCTTCATTTGAAAAAAGATAAGTTGCTGCGTAGCGCATGAGATACTTGGCCTTTTCTGTGGGACAAGTGTCTTGGTGGCAGAGACATACTTTGTGTTGAAAAAGATTGCAGAATTTTTTTAAATGCAGTTTTTAATTCCTTGATGTGCTCCCTTCTTCTTGTCTCCCGTTCTGCTGCTGCTTCCTCAGACTATCAGTCTGTTGTTTTTGTTAACCACAAAACATAACCTCGCTGATAGTGTTGGTTCTTCTTTCCTCCCTGCTCTAGAGGATAGTGCATGCAGTGGGACATCTTGGATTTGTGGCGCATAAAATGTGGGAGAGCCCTGTCCCTCTGTGTTTCAGGAAAGGCAGCTTGGAGATACCTACTTGGAGTGCAGGTCATGAGGTGTTGAGCTTTTTGATGTGTTCTTAATTTGTTGTGATGCAGTCTTGGGTTGGACCTTTTGGCAAGTTTTATCTGCCACGCTGGATGCTTTTTCTCTTATTGCTGAAGCCTCTGTTATGTCAAGAGAATGATATTTTCAGCTACAACCCGTAACTGAATGGGGTAGTATTTATTGCCCTGAACTTGACAGTCCATGACCAGCCAGAGAAGAGGATTAAAAGATTAATAACAAGTTTCTAAAGTTTAGAATAGTGTGGGTTGCTCAAGTGGTTCTGTGCTCGTGTTCTGCCTTTTTCCCTGCAGTTCAATTCTCTCTTCTTCATCTCTGGTACACTTCCAAGGCAGACCGAGGAGCTCACCACTTACTTCACAGGGACCAAACTGTAGCGTATGACCCAGAGCCCTCACGCTGCGCCGAAACCATCTGGGTGGGCTATTTACTCCTACATCAAAATGGAAATAGAGCAGAAGTTAAACAAAAGAAAAATGAGTGGGAAGGGCACGTTTTTTGAAAACAAACATTGATTTGAATAGATCTATTTTGGTATTTCCGTGTTAAAAAATAAAAATCTGGTCCTTCAATAGTTCTTGTTCCATCTCACTCTTGAAATCTCTCGCTTGCTGTGGCGCGGGTTCTTGCAAAACCAAGTGGCAGTGTGAAACGTGGCGGTACTTGTGTTGTACGCAAAGTTTGAATGAATTAGAATTAGAACTTAGAGTTGAATTTCAGTTAGAATTGAAAGGTATGAGGAAGAGTATAAGGCAAACAATAAGGAGGGAAGAGTTTGAAGACAATAATTTGTATAGCGCTGCTGGGACAAATCTCGCCAGTCGTTTGATGAACGGAATTGACTCATCTGGAGGCAGATGAAATCCCATCTCTGGGTGTCTTTGAAGCCAGGCTGGCAGCGGTACGGGAGGGAACTTGCGGTGGGGATGACCTGGCCGCCGGTGGGAGGCGGCGGGGGGGGGGGCCGGGGCAGCGGCCGCTGTCCGTGGTGATGAAACGGAGCACGGAGGGGGAAGGTCTCCTGCGAAGACCTCTCTGCCTCGTTTACCCACGAGGTTTTAGCTCTTCCCCACATTCCTGCCTCCTGGGGGGTCTTTTCCTTTTTTTTTTTTTTTTTTTTTTTTTGTGAAATAAAAATGATTTGTTTGTTAGTACAAATAGATCTGTCATCCGGAAACGGAGCCGTTAAATCTGAGGGAGCGCCGTGTGTGGCTGAAGACCACGTCTGAAGGCTGTGGATGTTGTTTACCTGGACTTTAGCAAAGCCTGTGACACCGTTTCCCACAGCGTTCTCCTGGAGAAACCGACTGCTCGTGGCTTGGACGGGTGTACTCTTTGCTGGGTAAAAAACTGGCTGGATGGCCGAGCCCAGAGAGTTGTGGTGAATGTAGTTAAATCCAGTTGGTGGCCGGTCACACAAGCGGTGTTCCCCAGTGCTCAGTATTGGGGCCAGTTCTGTTTAATATCATCAATGATTTGGACGAGGGGATCGAGTGCACCCTCAGTAAGTTTGCAGATGACACCAAGCTGGGTGGGAGTGTTGATCTGCTCGAGGATAGGAAGGCTCTACAGAGGGATCTGGACAGGCTGGATCGATGGGCCGAGGCCAGTTGTACGAGGTTCAACAAGGCTGAGTCCCGGGTCCTGCACTTGGGTCACAACAACCCAGTGCAACGCTACAGGCTTGGGGAAGAGTGGCTGGAAAGCTGCCTGGCAGAGAAAGACCCGGGGGTGCTGGTTGACAGCCGGCTGAACGTGAGCCAGCAGCGTGCCCAGGTGGCCAAGAAGGCCAACGGCATCCTGGCTTGTATCAGAAATAGTGTGGCCGGCAGGAGCAGGGCAGGGATCGCCCCCCTGTACTCGGCACTGGTGAGGCCGCACCTCAAGTCCTGTGTTCAGTTTTGGGCCCCTCACTGCGAGAAAGACATTGAGGGGCTGGAGCGTGTCCAGAGAAGGGCAACGAAGCTGGTAAAGGGTCTAGAGCACAAGTCTCATGAGGAGCGGCTGAGGGAGCTGGGTTTGTTTAACCTGGAGAAAAGGAGGCTGAGGGGAGACCTTATCGCTCTCTACAACTACCTGAAAGGAGGTTGTAGTGAGGTGGGTGTCTGTCTCTTCTCCCAGGTAACAAGCAATAGGACAAGAGGAAACGGCCTCAAGTTTCTCCAGGGGAGGTTTAGATTGAATATTAGGAAAAATTCCTTCACTGAAAGGGTTGTCAAGCATTGGAACAGGCTGCCCAGGGAAGTGGTTGGGTCTCCATCCCTGGAGGTATTTGAAAGATGTGTAGATGTGGTGCTTAGGGACATGGTTTAGTGGTAGACCTGATATTGTTAAGTTTACGGTTGGACTTGATTTTAAAGGTCCTTTCCAGCCTGAATGATTCTGTGATTCTATTCTATGAGTGTGTAGTGAGTTGACCTTGGCCAGAGGCTAAGCCCTCACCCAGTTGCTCACTCACCCCCTGCCCCTCAGAAGAATTGGGGAGACAATGTGAAGGATAAAAGTGAGAAAACTCATGGGTCAAGGTAAAGACAGTTTAATAAGTGAAGGGAAAAAACCCCACCAAGTGATGCAAAAGCAATCACTCACCAACTCCCAGGAGCAGACCAATGCCCAGCCAGTGTCCGGGCAACGGCTACTTTTGAAAAAATCTACCCCCTTTACCCCAGTTTTATTGCTGAGCATGATGTTACATGGTATGGAATATTTCTTTGGTCAGTTTGGGTCAGCTGTCCCAGCTGTGTCCCCTCCCATCCTCTTGTGCAGCCCCAGCCTGCTTGCTGGGGGCATGCAGAGTGAGAAACAGAGAAAGGTCTTCATGCTGTGTAAGTACTGTTTAGCAATAGCTAATAGTGTGTTATCAACACTGTTTTGGTCACACATCTAAACCACAGCACCATATGGGCTGTAATGAACAAAATGAACACCATCCTAGCCAAAACCAGTACAGTTTGTCAAATGTTAATGGGACATTCTTTGGTAAGGGTTCTCTAATGTTACAGGCCAACTGCAAAATTGTTTTTCGTGGTTGACGGGTTCATTCCTAGCTTTTCATCTTCTCGTGTGACTCTTTCCTTCTGATTATCTGCTTTGTGCAGTGACAAAGAGGGAGAGTTAGAATACTATTAATACAGAATTTGAGTCTCCAAAATTAATCCTTATTGCTTAAAATTGTTAGTATTAAGTGTCCTGAGTGCAAGTGAAGTGCATCTCGTTTCCTGCACATCCCCCATGTCCTGGAACAATGGAGAAGGCTTTCTGGGCTTAGAGGGACAGTACTGCAACAAGTGGGCACGTGTCGTTTGCTATGCTCTGGCCCTCACCAAGATTGCTGAGGCTTACACTTCTCAAGAATGTACAGAATACTGCTAACAAGAAAACCTGGAGAAAGAAAAGACAGACCCTTGTTAGAATCAAGTCAGTAGACAAGTAAAGAAATGATCTTGGAGCATTCAGAGACTGCACTGGTAGCTCTTGCTCTTGACTTGTCACAGCTAATAAAACCAACTGGTAACTGCAGGTTTCTATTTGGAAGACAGCCAGTGAAGACTGGTTGAAGATGGAAAGGGAAGAATGAAGGGCACCTTACACCCACTCCTCCTCAGAATTGAAAACAGGATGGTCCTAGGTGTTTCTGATTAAGTTTAGACAGGAGAGCTCCTGATCCTGGTCCGTAGGCTGGAAAAAGTGGGGTTGATATGTATATATTTTTTTTTCCTCTAGGAAATATCTGAGACCTTTCAGCAGGCTGTGTTACGGAGTTCTCCACCTAGGATGAACTGTTTTGGAGATCCCGTGATTCCTCACCCATACACAGCAATCCCTTCATCCCTGCAGCAAAATTTACAGGAAAGGCTTTGAAAGGGAAGAAAGAACAGAAGGGTTTTGCTTATACTGTTGTATGTATTCCAGTGTAGATCATTCTCTCCCTTGGAGTAGTGTCAGAGAGCTCTGCCAGCTGCATTCAAGAGGACAAATACAAGATGTTGTTCTCCACTCCATTAGCGTTCTCCAGTTTGGAGACATCATGGTACAGACTTGTCCCACTTAAGTACAGATGCTTCACTGAGCTGCAGAAGCTCCCACTACAATCAGAGTGAGGGAGTGGGCACAGCTGTAAAGCGAGCTGGGAGAAGGCTCAAATTCAGGTTTTTATGAATGTCAAGTTGCAGAAGGAGAATTTGCGTTTCACAATGAGTAGCTCCACAGTCTGTTCAGTTTGTTCCAGCTGTTCCCTTTGTAGTAAAAAGCATCCAGAAAACTACAAAGCTCATCCAGATTCTTCTCATTTTCAGTGATTTTTCTTCTGCGTTCTTGTTGAATACGGCAGGACAAACTCGCCTGCATTGTGCCTCCTTTCTTCTTGTCCTCAAAAAAGGCTGGTCAGGTGTCTGTGAAGTGGTTGGGTCGAATTGGACTCCCTGGTGCTCCTTTGTGAGAGGCAGGAAGTTCTAAGGAAGGACATCACACTTCAGAATAACAGCCACTCAACTGTCTTTGAAGAACAAATCAACAAATTCCAGACGGTTTTCTATTTGGAGAAGGAGTTTGGCACTCAGGACATCAGCAGGTGTGAGGTGTAGCCAAAAATTCATCATGCTTCTGGCGTTCCTTCAGGTTGACCTGGCCGTAAGAATAAGTTGTAATTCTCAAGTGAGTGTAATAGATTTCTTACTAAGTTGTGGGAGCTAGAGCAGGGACCCCAGGGATCTCTCTTGACTTTCCCTGATAAATGGCTTTGTTAGATGCTATCAGCCTCCACCTTTTGTTTCCTTCCACTAGTAGTTATGCAAGAAATATCTTGGACACCAAGAAAAACCTCTCTATTTCCAGACAAAGCTGTCTGCCTGTTGTCTATAACGTGAGCCAGGGTGAGATCAGTTAGTCTGCAGGACCATCTGGCCACTTCCAGTATTACAGTATCCTGAGCATCCTCTTGACTGTACAAATACAATTATTTTTTTCCCCTAAGGTTAAGCACGGGACACACTGGAGCAGTCGAAGGACACCAAGACCACACAAGATGTAGCAAATTTACAGCACAGTTTGTTCTGTACCTCCATTCAGCGTGGAATATAAAGTGCTTCCCAGCTGCTGGTACCCAAAGAGGTTAGATGTGATTAGTTGAATCATAGAATCCTTTGGGTTGGAAGGGACCTTTAAAGGTCACCTAGTCTAACCCCCCTGCAATGAGCAGGGACATCTTCAACTCGATCAGGTTGCTCAGAGCCCCGTCCAGCCTGACCTTGAATTATTCCAGGGATGGGGCATCGACCACCTCTCTGGGCAACCTGTGCCAGGGTTTCACCACCCTCATTGTAAAAAATTTCGTCCTTATATCTAGTCTCAATCTACCCTCTTTTAGTTTAAAACCATTATCCCTTGTCCTCTCACTACAGGCCCTACTAAAAAGTCTGTCCCCATCTTTCTTATAAGCCCTCTTTAAGTACTGAAAGGCCACAATAAGGTCTCCCCGGAGCCTTCTCTTCTCCGGGCTGAACAACCCCAACTCTCTCAGCCTGTTCTCATAGCAGAGGTGTTCCAGCCCTCTGATCATCTTCGTGTCCCTCCTCTGGACCCGCTCCAACAGGTCCATGTCTGTGTTGTACTGCGGGCTCCAGAGCTGGATGCGGTGCAGAACCAACACTAGTTCCAGCAGCGGAGTTTTACTCCGTAAGGGGAATGGATGCTTTCTGCAGTGTATCACATGAAGACACCCAGTGGGTTCAGTGTCCTCCGGTGGCCTTGAGCCTTTGTGGGTGCAGTGTCGCGTGTGCTCGTGTTCCTCTGCACCAGCTCATCCATGTACGTCAATCAATGGGCCTGTGAGATGGTTCATAAAACACCTCTCTTGAATTCCTGGTGTTTAAGTCTGGAGGTTTTTTCCCTCACTGAAAGAAGGGTGAATCTGTCTGTGCCTGTGTCATGTCTTTACATCAAAAACTAAGAAGGATCAGAGATTTAAGCCATAGTATCGTGAATTTTCTGAAGTCAGACCAGAGCATCCCTTAACTCTGGACCAGCCTTGTGTTGGTGGCAGCTACAGTTGAACATTTCTATTGAAAACTTGGCTTCCATGGGTTAAATTTGCTACAGTCGGCGTTTAACCCGACTGAAAATGTTCTTGCAAAAAGAGAGGGTTTGGCTGTTTACAGAGACTGACAGGTCTGCCTCTGCTCCCAGCACCAGGAACGTGCTGGATGCAGGATTTGGGATTGAGGTTTGTGAAGCTGATGTTTCGTGGACTGGGAAAATTTTGGAGAAGATGAATAAATTCTTTGTTCTGCAAATCAAAAAAAAAAAAAAAAGATTAGGCTGAAGGGGAGATGTCAGGGGAGTAATCAGTCCTGTTGTTGAGGCAGCTCTAGTTCTCATTTCATCGTCAAGTTTCAAAAATCAGAGATTTATTTATTTTTTTGAACACTGGTAGTGCAGCTTTGGCTAAGAAAATCCAGTCACTGCTAAAGGGGATGTGCCATGCCTGAATCTTTATATATGCCTAAATATTAGATAAATATCTAAATATGTAAAGATTAGATATGTTTAAATTGTGCAACATGTTAAACTAGCCACAGAGATAATTTCATACATTCTATATATTCAGAGGCCTATACTGGTTAGTCTGGAAAGATTTCAAACGATAGGATTATTATTTCTTCTGTTGTAGGGCTATGGCTATATGCAGAACACGTGGTCTGTTCTTTTTCCTTAAAATATATTGTAGGTTTATACCCTGCATAAAATCCTAGCAAGTTTTTTGGGTGCATGTCTTTCTGTTTGCAAAAAGCTTTCTTGTGATCCAGGACTTGCGCTTCCATGTCTGATAGTGTTCTACCTAGATTAGCAATTTTAAAGCTATTAATGTCTCGGAGATGTTAACTCTGCAGAATAGTCCAGCATATTTTTTTTGTGAGTGTGTGTGTGTGGGCTTAAAAGTTTTTGCAGAAGATCAGAGACTGTGAAAATGTTGCAGTCTGCTTTGAAAGAATTTCTCTGGGGGAGTAAACTCTGTTTTTGGCAATACCCTGATTTCACAAATCTTTATCAGAAATATTTCTCTGTGGACCATGTTCAACTAGTGCCCCAAATCCAAGAGGAGCAAAACCGTTTGATCCTGAATTCAAATTCATAGGAAAACATTGCCTGCTTTGATGATGTTGTGAAGGGATGACAGATTTCTCCTCCCTTGGAAAAACATGGGGTGGACTCGGGTCCATCCAGTCCAGCTTCCCCACACTGATGGTGGTCGCCGGAGGATGGCTGGGTCGAGCGAGTACCGATACTTCCCTGTCTGCTTTAGCCATCTCCAGCAGTTTTGCAATCGGGGATATCTGAGCCAGAAGTGTTTTACTGTTTTACCAACTGGAGACCAATTGCGCTTAATGCTGGAGGAATACAGCAAGGCAAAACCTGTGTCCCGAGGAGTCCGCAAACTAGCTGAAATCTGGATTTGGGAGCTATTTAGGGAGATTAGGGGGCCTGGGGGACTGCAAATGGAAAATAAATGACCAGGAAGGCATGATAAAATTGGCATTAACACAATAAAACTGCTGCCTAGTGTTTGCAGTTGTCAATTATGGTCTTATAAAAGGTAAAAGCAAGAGATGTGAGTGAGACTGGTGAGCTGTGTTTCACAGCTGCTTGCCCTCGGTTCGGCTGTAACGCTTCTGCTGGGGCATGTTGAATAGCCAGGTTCAGTGTGGAAAGGGTCACCCAGGCGATGCCAACCCCATCCCTCGCTTGGAAACCTTCCTCCTTCCCGGTGAGCCAACCTTACCCGTCTGTAAGAGCTGCTCAAATGGCACGATGGAGTGCCCGGTGCAAGGGAGGGGTGGAAAGCCCAGCGAGAGGGATGAGCAGGCTCATGCCGTACCCCAGTAATACTTTTTGCTGCCTTGTTCCCGATGAGCTGGCTGCTTCCCCTCCCTGCACCACCATGTTGGGACTGTCAAGTTTTTGGGGGTCTCGAAGCGATGCCGGTGGTGCGGGATGGGATGCTCGCACGCCGTGTGTTGCTGCTCTGTCTGTCTCTGTAGCTTCTTTCATCGTTTCGGCTCTAACCAAGAACCTATGTAGCGCTGAGGACTGAGTTTCTTTGCATGGAGGAGATTCTTTAACAGCTCCTGTTCCACATTATACAGGAAGCTATTTAACAAAATCCCCTGTTTTCCCTTTCCAGCCCATAATTTCTGCACTCCCCTGCTTGAAGCCACTGCTTTAGATGAGGAGGACCACTCGCCCCAGGCGCTTTGGGCAGTGTTGGTTGAGGCTTGCATACCCTCATCCAGCTAGAAACTTCTCTCTTCTTCATCCTACCTCCTTTTTAGCAGAAATGCCTCTTAAGCATAATTAAAAATATATAAAATAAACATGTTTCCCAGGCCTGTCCATTGGTCCCTTTCATCTTTTTCCCCTTTTTTCCACCACATGTCAACAGAACACACCCCTTCTCTCTGGATTTTGGGGGAGAAGGACGGTTGCCTTAGCTTTATGCCTCGGCCAACAAGCTTAATGCTGTGCTGGCTTCAACATATCCAAAGGACACAAGCTTCTTGTATGCAAATTTCTTCTCTGATCTTTCCTCTCACCCTCCCTCTTTCTGTCCCACCCTTCAAAAATGCGCTTCCTTGTCCCTGTGCAAGACTCACTATGTTGTTGAAAGGTGGTGGAGTCTGTGTGGCGTGTGCCTTTTAAGAAAAAAAATAAAAAATAAAATAGAATTTGTGCTTTTAAAGAAATCAAACTAGAAATCTAGAGAATAAGTTGGGTTTGGTCGTGTGTCCCGTCCGTGTCCGTCCCCCGTTCCCCCCCCCCCCCCCCCCCGTTGCATAAGTACCAGAACGGCTTGTGCCAGGATGCTTGAACTTGTATTTAAGCCTATGTTCAAAATTAAATCTCTGTTGAGCTGGCTAACAGAGGGCCAAAATGCTGCAATGGGATTTCCTAGGGGACTGTAAATGAAGTGAGAGCAATATTACATGAAATTTCCCTACTTTAAGAAAGTTTAAGAAATGTATAGTCAGATATAGGTAGATCCCAATATTCACTTTAATTGTTACCTACCTGAAATCTTGGTGTTGCTCTGTTGGACTTGCATGTATCTGAGTTGCACTTACCTGTATGTAATATATTGGAGTTGCACTTACCTATACTTGTTCTGCACATTTCACGCTGATCTCCTGTTGTCTTTTAGGTGCCTGGAGCCCAGGACCTGGTGGACTTCTCACCGGTGTACCGATGCCTGCACATATACTCTGTCCTGGTAAGTAACTCTGTGCTGCCCGCAAGACTGGCACTGACACTGGACTGTGGTTTAAAGAAGACGATGGAGTACTGCTCCTTCCATCGCTGCTGCTGGAAGGAAGTGGTTGCAAAAATTTTATTAATGTTCACCTAGCTAGGAAGTGTGTTACCTGAAGTAGAAAGTAGGCCAGTGCTGGATGGATGCTCACAGTTACTTCATGCAAGCCACAGAAATACAAAGGGATAGTTTCTCCAACTATTGCAGACCCTGGGTTTATAATATACATATTTCTTGGTCATATAATTTTCCTCCAAGAATTCTTCTTTGACCACAGTAGCTTCATTATTCAGTGTAAATGGAGGAGTTGTGGGGAGGAAATTGGTTTAAAATGTGTTGTTTGCTGCGCTTAGGAGAACTTTGCCGCTCTTCAAACATTGTTTGACAGGAGCAGATTTGCTGCAGTCCCACCAAATCCACCATTTGACTGTATCACTCCCAGTTTCCTGACAGGCTTTGCGTGCACTGAAAAATATGGCCAAACTGAAACTGTTCTGTGTTGGTGTTTAGTTATTGGCTAAAAAGTGTAACTCCGAGCAGTGTCATGTTCTTGAGAACTTTTCAAGAGAACTCCCATCTCTGTGGATGTAGGCTGCTAGATGAGCTGCAGTTTCTCCTAGGCGCTATGAGTACGTAAGGCATTGATTTTTTTACTTATTTAACGAGAGCAGATGAGATGCCCTTTGTAGCTTACCCTTCAACTTTTAATTTCTAAGATGCCTCCAGCAGCATACGAGCCTTGCATCTGCGGACCCAAAGAACCTGTGTTGTTTGCATCCATTCTTTAACATCGTTAGGAGAGAGAGAGCTTTCAGAGGGCTCTTCTCCTGTGGTTGAGCAATCTGAAGCCCAGGCAGCAGATGAAAGGAGCACTCTGTTCGCAGCTTTCCTCCCTTTCCACGGTGGAGCCAGGCTTGAGAGAGAATTGTTTTTAAGGCACTTCTAAAGCCAGTTTCTCCAGCAATACATACAAATGAATTTGCGAAAGGAAAAGAATTGTCATTAAAAACATTTATATAAAATCTTTTCGTGCCCTCATCTGTTAATAATTATGTAATTTGGCTACATTACCACGATATTTTATTGGAATGAAAAAGTTAACCTACCCAAAATGTGTTACTCTGTTTATCTTGGACAAAAACCTCCTCCTCAAACCTGGTGTTGGGAGCCCGGTTCAGGGAGTGTGCTAATTGAAGATTACAACTGGTCTGAAATGCTTTGTGGATTTCAAAGTATCACTTTATTTGGAGAAACTTCAGTGAAGAATATGTATAATGAAAACAGGATTAGGAATCCTATTTGTGTAGCTTACGTGCATTTGTTTAATGCAAGGGTATTTATTTAATTGTGTATTTATACATAAAGCTGTTATGAAAAGGATGACAAGCTTTCGATGGTGGACATAACAGTTTTGCACATTTGAAATAGTCTCGTTTCTACACCGAGGCTTTGTTGTTGTCTTGTTGCTTTACTTTTTAATCTGAAATATCAATTGGTTCTCTGAAGCGTTTTAGGGAAATGTTGCTGCTAGAAGACAGGTTTCATGGCCGGCGTTTTGTGGTGGATCTGCATGGGATTGTCTTCTGCTGGAGGTGGGAACAGTGCAGTGGACTTGGTGATGGTGAGGTTAAACCTGGTGCAGGGGTTTCATGGCAGGGGTTAGCGTCCTCTGTCCCCATCCTGAGCTGAGATCATTCAATCCTTCTACCCCTACTCTCCTCTAATTCAGCCAGAAGCCCTAGTAATGCGAAAAAATATATAGCAGGGGTCTAAGGAAGGTGTGTTAGTGAGACAGGAGCAAGAGAAAAAGGTAACTAACCGTAGTAAAGGCTCCTGAAAAGAAAATTGCCCTTTTCCTGACCTGTGATTGAATCCTGCTCTGGCTTTCTAGGCCCAACTTGGGTTGAACAATGTCAGAGATCCAGCAAGCATCGAGGGAAACAGCCACATCAGTGTCAGACGGAAGGATCATAATGTAATAGTTACCAAAAAATCCTAATATTTGTCATTTACAATAGCGTTATCTAAATGCTTGGCCTGCAGTTAAAAAGGCCCACGTTGAATAAACATTGAGATATTTATTATTTTTAGTGAAATCGACCTTCCAGTCACCTCAGTTTTATGGCTGTGCTGCTTATAAATTCCCAAAGGATTATTTGAAAAATCCTACTCATATCTGCCAGCCTTATCAGCAGGGCAGAAGTTCACATATTGTAACGGGAGGTCAGCCTTCGGTCATGGTCTTACAGAGGGGGCCAGGCACCTGTAAATCCTTCCTTCAGCAACCAAGGCGAAGTACAATATCAAACAGGCGAGGAGACTTTTCCAGGAAACGCTGAACTTTCTCAGGAAGGGCAGAGGAGGGGGAAAGAAAGTGAAGGAAGGTCAGGCGGGGGTTAATTGAGAGTTGGACCTTGGCGTGGTGGCGGCTCCGGGGAGGACAGGCTCTGGTGGGATGCTTTATGGGACTATTCATCGGCGATTCCTTTTCTTGTGAGAAACGGGCCGGCTGACGGTGTCTTGAGGAAGAAATGGGCGTAGGGGAGGCTTTGAATATCTGCAGATACCGAACAAAACATCACAGGAGTGTATTTGTGTATTATACTTGGAGTTGTGCACACGGATAACCCTTCTTTGCTCAAATAACCCTTTGATTTCGTGATTTGGGTTTATGTCCCTAAACGGTGCCTAGAACAACAAGTCCTTACCCTGCCTGTGGTTTCTGCATGCAGCAAATACTCTCTGAATTGCATGGAAAAAGGCTTTTCAGATGACAGGTTTGGTTTGAAGTTGGTATGAATCGATAACCACTGAACGACCTCAGTGTCTCGGTGGGAATCCTGGTAATATTAAACGAATGTGTACCGTCCGTTTCCTAAGAAAATGAAAAAAAGACTGGCTGGAACCATGGATATGGTGGTTCTTCAGATGCCAGGAGCACCATATAAAAGGGTTAAGCGGGGGGAGCCAGCAGGAGAGCCAGGAGATGTGAGTCTTGAGGCCTGTCCTGGTCTCCTTGGTCAGTTGGCCAAAGTCCGTGTCTCGTTTTAGCTGATCGTAAACACTAAACCCAACTTAGTTTCTGTTCAGCAGTGATGTGCTATTTAAGGACATTCATCTGCAGCGTGGTTAGGCTGCTAGGCTGTTGATATCAGGTATATCTTTTCCTTGAGTTAATAGAGAAGTTTGTTGAAAATGGTAATATTATTATATAAAGAAGAAACAAGAATATTTCAGTGAAGTGATTTTGCCATTGACGTTTTTATCTTTTTATGTTGTCTTTGACCAAAGTCTATGTAATGCTCGAGTTGCTTTGATCGATATCCAAAATAAATTAGGAAAGGTGAGGTTTGGGCCAGATGGTTTATCTGCTGGAGCATCTGAACAGCTGTTGGGTGCCTTGTATTTCAAGGCCAAGACATGGAGTTGCTTTGCTTTACATAACATAAAATGAAAAGCAGTTTTTGTTTCATGTTTCCCGTAAGCTGTAGCAAGGCAGAAAGCAAAGAGTGAACGAAGAGCAGAAAGGAATTAAAAAAAAAAAAAAAGGTGCCAAAAAAAAGTCAGAGTGGTTTGCACAGAGGGTGCTCCCAAGAAGTTGTCTCAAAGGCAGCTGACGGTGATTTAAGTCGCTTAAGCTCCTGCTTCAGCCAGTGCTGTTGCCTGTTAGTACTCATTTAGGGTTTGCCTTAGCTAGGTCGTTTTTTTTTTAGCTTTATGCTAATTGGTTACCAATTACTTTGAGGTTCTTAACATGTTCATGAAGACACTGGTATTGACACTCCCAGCTCTTTGATCCGAGCTACAAAGGGGTCATTTTAGGGTAAAGAACAAGTGTCCAAAAAAAAAAAAAAAAAAAAGAGAGCAGATTCTGATGTAAATACAGGCTTAAAACTGTAGCTGCCTTCTAGTTGATGAAGTATTTCTGGAGAATCCCAGAGCTGGATAATTTAGATAAATAGCAGTTGACAGGTATTTACTATAAATTTGTCGTATCTCGCCAGTGACATTTTTATCTGCTGTATTGCTTCTTACCCTAGGCGCTTGAACCCTAAAGCTGCTTTGATGCACCAAATACATTAGGAAAGGTAAAAAAATGTAAAAGAAATAATACCCTCTACTTCACTAAAAATAATCAGTGTAGAAATATCTTTAAATTCCTGTATTAAAATGCATGCGTTGTGTGTAGATTGTGTCCACTTGGTACATTTTTGCTCGCCTATTTTAGTGAAGAATATAATGTTTTATATCTCTGAGCTGTGCGGAGTCAGCATGGCCTTAGGAGGAGAAACTAGGGTTTATTTTTGCTTATTGTTAAAATTGCTACGTTTTGATTGCAGAAGCTGCGTGGGGATTCGAGGTGAACTGTTTGGCTGGGGATGGGAAACACCACTTTGTATCTCCAAGCCGAGCAGATTTCATTTGAAGTGGGAGATGCTGCAAATCCGGCGGCGGATCATTAGTCTCCCTCCAGCCCTCCACTTAAATCGTATTTTTTTTATTCCTCTTAGAAGTGTGCTAGTGATTGTGCTGCCTGCATTAAGGCTCGTTTTTCTGCCTTTGTGGGCTAATAAATTGGCAGGCTGGTTGCTCATCTGCTTGCCGGTGGTGGCTGTGACGCAGCCGGTCGTTCCTGCCCCCTCCCCACCTCTCTCGGGGGGGCTCCAGCATCCCCACCAAAATGTTTGTTCTTTGGTAACAGGGCAAAACAATTGAAGTTCTTCTTTCAAGGGATGAGAAAGCCTCTTATAGGAACCACAATTCAAATAATAAGAGCTACCCAACCCTCTCTTTCATATGAAAACATCTCTTTTTTCTCTTTGTAACACTAGTTGTTTCTTTTATTTGATACTGAAACACGAACCCTACCATGGAAAGTCTGTGGCTTACTTCTATTTTGGAGATCAGAGTTGTAAAGTTTTCCCTCCGTGTCCTTGGGAACTTTAAAACTTTTTTTTTTTGGGGGGGGGGCGGGTAGTGGAAAAAATTTCCTTCTCGAAGTCTCTGGTAACTCCTTGTTCATCTCAGACACTTTGCAGATTGTCCCATCGTTGTGTCCTGGCATATCTCACTGTCTGCTGACTTGGCTGACCCACTGGTGCCTGGTGGAGTTAGATAGCTATAAACACAGCACTGAGATCATAGGGAAAGGCTGAGGGTGAGACACTTTGTGCACTGGATTGATAAGGACACAGGAAAAGCCATTAGAGTGAACTGGTGTCAGTGACCTGTGATAACCATTCTGTACTACGTGCTAATGGACCCTGGGTAGTGTGTCTGTCTGTAGTGGCAATAGATTTAACTTTTGTAATTGTCATATTGCTCTTTTAACCCTGTGACCTTATTACCCATGAGAAAACCACTTGGCTTCGATCAAAGAAGCAGCAAAGAAATCAGTGTTCATTCTAAGCTGGCTAGATATGATCACAGGCAGCCTTGATTCTTAAAATATTCAGCTTGGAAAACAGACATGTTAGGGGGGAGAAAAAAAAAAGGGAGGTTTACTACAATAGCCCGGATGCAGACTTCTTGTCACCTGAGGTTAGGAACAGCAGCCGTGCTTTCCCAGGGCTTTGCAAAGCTCTGCACAGTCACTTACTCACTGAAAATATACTGATATTTTACATTTAATGCTGGTTTCATCCCGATTCACTCACTCCCATTCCACTCTTAATGGCTAACTCTGTTAGTCCTAATCAGGGGAAATATATTGCATCTCTTCAGTATTTCACTGAATCATTCAGGATGAATGGGACCTCAGCAGGTCTCTGGTCCAACCTCCTGCCCAAAGTAGGGGCAGCTCTGACATCAGACCAGGTTGCTCAGGGCTTTATCCAGTCTGGTCTTGAAAACCTCCAAGGACCAAGACTGCAGAACCTCTCAGGGCAACCTGTTCTGCTCCGTGCCCTCCTTGTAGGTGTTGAAGGTGGCTGTTGGGTCCCCCTGAAGCAGTCACTCCACCAGAGTGAACAAGCTCCATTAACCTCCCACTGTGGGGCAAGTGCTCCAGCCCCAACCATCTTGGTGGCCTCCAGTGAACTCGCTCTGGTTTATTGGTGTCTTTCCTGTATTTGGGAGGCCCAAAACTGGATGCAGTGTATACATACAGTCTTAACGAGTGCTGCGTAGAGGGGGATAATCGCTTCCCTCAATCTACTGGCTTGGCTCCTGTTAATACAGCCCAGGAGGCTGTTGGCCGCCTCTGCTGCCAGGGCAGACGGCTGGCCCGTGTTCAGCTTGCTGTCTGCCAAGGCTCTTGGTCCTTATCCACAGAGCTGCTCCCCAGGCAGTCAGTCCCCAGTCTGTGTTGTTGTAAGAGGTTCTTCCCTCCCAGGTGCAGGACTTGGCATTTCTCCTTACTTATATTCATCAGGTATCATTCCTGTCAGCCCATTCCTCCAGTGTGTTGAGATTCTCGGGATGGTGGCCCTGCTCTTGAGTGTATTGACTTTTCCTCCCAGTTTGGTGTCATCTGCAAAGCGCATGAGAGCATGCTCTGTTGCCTCCTCCCAAGTCACTGATAAAGATGTTAAGCAGGACAGGTCCCAGAACAGACCCCGTTGTGGTTCCCCACCTGTTACCAGCTCCCCTGTAGGGTACAACTTGTTAATCACCACCCTCCGAACCTGACCACCCCACTAATTATTTACCCATCCAGCTGATCACTTATCCAGACTGGGACATCCGAATTTAGGTACAGGAATATTGTGGAAAAGCATGTCAAAAACCTTGCTAAAATCAGTGACACCCACTGCTTTCCCTTCATCCATAAATCCTGTCATGCACTCATAGAAGGCAATCAGGTTGTTGGCATAACTTTTCCGTGTTAAATATGTGCTGGTTGTCCCCAGTCCCCTTCTCCTCCATATTCCTGGAATGTGCCCCAGGAGCACTTGGCTCATGACTTCCCTAGGGACTGAAGCGAGGCTGAGTGTGCTGTAGTTCCTCAGATCATCTTTTCAGCCTTTATTGCAACATTTACCTTTTTCTGCTTGTTGGGAGCGTGTCTTTTTTTTTATGGTATTTTAACTACTATGGGATCTTTGGTTCTAGAGAGCCCTAAGATCAGGACTGATTTTGTTAAGAGATGTTCACCTTGAGTGGTGCAGAATAGTCGGCTGAAGGACCCAAAGAGCAAAAGTGGTATTTGTATTGTGTAAGTGTGGGAAGGCTCTTCCTAAGATTTGCTCTGTTTCCGGGTGTTGAGGCTCAGGGGGGTCCCAGGAATGTTTGGAAAATGCCACAGCTACCGCGGAGAACTTTGTGGTGGTGTCCAGAAGCGGTGATATCTCAAAAATAACAAGTGATAGAGACGGAAGTGCACTGATTTGCAAAGAATTTCCCTGAAGAGCATTGAGTTTTCTAAGGTAAAACTCAAGTCTAACAGAAAGGGAAATCTCTAACAAGCATTCCCATTCTTTTCTCATCCTCTGGTTGTAGACTTATAATAATTTAGACTGGAAGAGACTTTAGAGGACTTTGGTCCAATCCTCCACTCAGGGCTAAATTTGAAGTCGTATCAGGGATCTCAGCGCCACCTCCAGTTGAGTTTTGAGGATCTCCAAGGGTGGAGACTGCCCAGCCTTTCTGGGTCCCTGTTCCAGTGTTTGACTACCCTTACTATATTTTTTTTTTTCCTGTTAAATTAATTTGAATTTATCTTTTTGCATTTTTGTCTCTTGTGTCTCCTTTTACTGTGCATTTCCAAGGGAAGCCTGGCTCCATCCACCCTGTATTAGATATGCTTTCTCACCCTTCTCCTTCCTCACCTTTCCTCACGTGTTGTGTGCTCCAGCTCCCTCAATTACCTTGGTGACCACTGCTGGCCTTGCTTCAATGTGTAGTACACCAGTATTTCTACAGCTGCTCTTCTGCATAACACTTTTAAAGCCTTTTTTTATTGCAACTGGATCACGAGTGACACTCTTCCACTGGGCTAATGGTCATATTCCATATTTAGGACTTATTTTTCCCCTAAAAGTAAATAAATGGCACTCTCAGAGCTAGTTCATAGTGACATGTGAAAGATACTGCAACATAACCCTAGACCCAAATTTGACCCTGGTGAATCAGTTGCAGTTTTTCTCGACTATCGCCAAAACTGGAGGGAGAGCAGAGTCCCAGGAACCCTTCTTGGAAGTGAAGAGTCTTGCCTGCAGGGTGCCCTTAGTGGCATTGCCTCCAGACTCCATGTGTGGAAATCACTGAAAAGCAAGAGTAATAATACGCGTGTAAGAGTAATAAACATACGCGTGGAAGCAAAACTGTGAGAATATACTGTTCCTGGCTTACCTTGTGCTGTCGAGTGTTTTAGTCACCCTGGGCTTCAAATTGATCTCAGTAGAGTATGTGTAAGATGTGGGCTCTCTAAGACTGCTAGAAAAAGAGGCATTAGGAGGATCCTTCTGTATGAGGACTGTTGAGCTATGCGTGTTAGTGAAGCTGTGTATTTTGTGCATAAATTAACCCTGGGGGAATTATCATGTGCTGACCAGAAACTTCAGATTTTTTCGCTTTTAAAGAGGAGAGTGTGTTTGTGGGGGAGGAGGGGGCTGTAAAATAATAAGCCACCATGTTTTATGCGTCTCAGAAAATAGCTTGGTGCACAGCTGCGGTTGCTGTTTTCCTGCTATGTATGTTGTTTCTCATCTTAAAGGCCTATATGCAGTGTATCTGGGAAATGATTGCCATCCTGTTTTCAATAAAACCCTTTTTTTATGAAGGGTCTTGAGTTGGCTGGACATTAATTCTCAATCTGTTTACAAATATTTGCGCAGGAAAGGGTGAGCAATGTTCAGGACGGGCTTGTGACGCATATACCCCCTATTTCAGTCCTTTGTTCAGGAAAATGTGGAAACAAGGCAGTTGTACAATGAACAAATGTTGCCTTCGCATTCCAGGAGCGTGGCGCGGGAGCCGCTTGCTGCGGGGCAGCCGTGGTCTAGCAGTGGGAAGATGAGAAGCACACAGACCGCCATGCCAACACAAAAAAGATGCTTCAGCTCAGAGATCAACAGGCAGCTTGAGTCGTATTTTATGAAGGGTGATGGAAAAGCTCCGATTCAGGGGGTTGATAATTGCTGTATACAAAAGCAGGGATATGTGCAACATGTTCAGAAGGTGAGCGTTGCCCTCAGAGAGGTTTTTCTTGGCTCTGCTCGCCTGAATCCCTTGGAATGAGAGGTTTGGCTTCTGAGAAAAGCGCCTCATCTCTTTTATCATTTGAAGCTGGTACCTGGAGGTCTGGGTGACTTATGATCTTCTAGTTTCTCCACTTTGCGGAGACTTAATCATCTACTCACAGACACTGAGCAACCCACAAGAGCTGTTATGAGAGCAGGGATTTGTCTCTTGCCTTTAAATCATCTCTCCTGGCTTCACTACCTCCAGCTTGTCTTGCCCCAGCCATGGTTGTCGTATGGTGTTGAAATGCCTTGGAATCCTTCAGAATAAAAAACTTATTAAGAATAACACAGTCTAAAAAATTGTGCCTGTTCCTTCTTGTAATTGTGTCAAATATTAACCAAAGGACATACATGTAACTATATAGCAAACTCTTTATTGTAGTAATAGCTTGGGTATGCCACAGAACATGTTTTCTACAGCCGCTGCTGGGTAGGAAGCCTCGTGATATTTTTGCGTATAGACCCTATAACTAAATGGGTGCACATTGACTTGTACAGGTGCCCACACGTATATACGTTATTGCTCTATAGGGAAGCCGCTGTTGTGTCCGTCTTCACAGCATACCAGACAAAAGTTGGAGAGGACCTCTGGAGATCGCCTTGTCCAGCTCCCCACAGAAGCAGGGTCGGCTAGAGTGGGATTGCTCAGGACCATGTCCAGTTGGGATGGAAGCTCCACAGCTTCCCTGGGCAGCCTGTTCCAGTGTTTGATCGGCCTCACAGTAAAAAGGTGTTTTCCTATGTTCAATGGAAATTCTGTATTTGAGTTTGTCTTATCACTGGGCACCACTGAGAAGAGTCTGGCTCTGCCTTCTTTACTTCCCCCATCGGTTGCTTGTACATGTTGAGAAGGTCCCTCTGAGTCTTCTCTTCTCCAGGCTGAGCAGTCCCAGGTCTCTCACTGTATGTCACATGCTCCCGTCCCTTAAAATCTTGGTGGCCCTTTGCTGAGCTTGCTCCAGTGTTGTCTGTCTCTGTTGTGCTGGTGAGCCCAGACTGGACCCAGCTGTGTCTCACCAGTGCTGAGTAGAGGGGAAGGATCACCTCCCTCGACCTGCTGGCAACGCTCTGCAGAACACAGCCCAGGAGTCTGTTGGCCTCCTTTGCTTCAGTGGCACAATGCTGGTTCGTGGTCAACTTGGTGTCCAACCAAGACCCCCAGGTCTTTTCCTGCCAAGCTGCTTCCCAGCTGGTTACCCCCAGCGTGTGCTGGTGTCTGGGACTGTTCCTCCCCAGGGGCAGAACTTGGCATTTTTTGACCTTCATGAGGTTCCTCTTGGGCCATTTCTCCAGCCTGCCCAGGTCCCTCTGAATGGCAGCACGACCCTCTGGTCTGTCAGTCGCTCCTTCCAGTTTTATCATCGGCATTTTCAGGGAGCAGAGGAATCAAAGGCAGATTTCACCCAACAGAGCTCCGTGGGTGATGGGTAGGAGGAAGGAGAACTCTTGTTCTGCTCAAATGAGTTGAGTGCTGGTGCTTGTGCTTACATCTCTGCTTGTGTAACACAGCTATTTCACTGCCTGGTCATTTTGGCTTCTTGACTTAACTGTTTTCTATAAACACATAATTATTACATACATGTTGGTTTAGGTGGGCAGAGTTGAGAGCTGGTCAAACCAGAGGTCATGCTAGTCCGCTTCTGGTTGGGAGTAGGCTGTACAGCATCCCGTGTGCCTGTTTGAATTTGGTTTGTATGCATCATTGCCTTAAAAAGAGGCAAAAAAACTAGTTGTCAAACGTGGAAACAGGCTGCTAGGACATGACTTCTTTCCCAGTACAGAGGGTGTAGCCAATACTGGATGTGCTGCTCCTTGGCGGCGTTTGGAACGGGAGGTCTGTTTATTAGTTTATCTTGTTTTTATTTCTCTGTGCTCCCTGACCATTCCCCCATGTTCTGCAATGGAATAACAAAAAAAACAAATATGCAAATGTAATTTTCCAACCCAAACATTTTATAGCAGTCTTAGGAGCGAGCGAGCTGCATTTTTCTGCTCGAACGTGGTGTACAGGACGGGTGCTTTCCTGCTGCTTCCCAAGTGCGTGCTTGGATTCAGGGAGGGGGAGAACGAAGAGCTTTGAACTCAAATGATCTAGCGGTACAGTACTGTCTCCTCATGAAAATATCCCTATTTAGGGACTTTCCCCCCACCCCCGTGTGTCTGCAATTAATGCAAACCCCTGCCTGTCAGTCATTATTAGCTCTCTGGTAGGAGACATACACCTTAAAATACACAATATTAAGCAGGCTGTAGAAAATGGGTGAGATTTGTTGCAGATTGAATTCTTCTCAGTACATTTTGCCTCCTGTCCTTCCACCTTCCTCTTCCCTTGGCTCCTTTGCCTCCCTCTGGACCTGCCCTTCATCTCCCTCAAGGACTCATTCTGCACTCTGCTTAAATTAAGTTTTTTTTTTTCCTTAATTGATGGAAGCCCTGACAAGAACTGATTAGCTGTTGGGGATGCATCCTTCCTTGTAAAGCTTGTGACCGATTTCCACTGCTTCCTTCCTTCCTCGAGACTGGAGAGCGAGCTTTCTTCTACGAGCAGTTGCCTCCCAGAGGCTTTATGCACGGTGGCCTCACATGGAAGACTCTGTGGGCTTGTCCTGAATATATTTTTTTCCCTGGCAGCTCATTCATTATAAAGTTTTAATGAATTTTAAATATATTATGAAAAGAGCACGTGGTTAGAAACCATCTCTGCTCATTTTTACACTGGGAAGTGTTGGGTTGTGCTTTTCTTTGCAGAGAGGGCAGATTGAAAGCAAGTGGAGGAGAAAGGCATGTCCCCGTGTGCTTAACCTTGTAGGTCACCTGGAACGGGAAGAGATGGCCAAAAATGCAACCTGAAAATGTTTAGCTGCTGCTGTTTATAATGAGGAAATATCTGTCTACATCATCGCTTTGTAACTTTTCAAAAGTATGACTTAAAAAGGAGAGGGGGGGTTGGAGAGGGAGCTGCGCCACCGTATTTTCCAGAATGAGAAACACAGGCTACTTGTTCAGTCAATTCAGTTTAGGTCAAATGTAGTTATGAAAAACAGATGATTGCTGGTGATCAAGCTGTACTTTGACAAATATCCCATTGTTTGAGCGTGCAGCGATTTCTTCAGAGCGTTACCCGGTGCAGGGCTTGGCGATTGCCTTCCTCCAGCTCGGAGCCTGTCAGCCGGCGCGGGGCTGGGTGCTCCAGACCCAAGGGCTTGGCTCCGTAGGAGGAGGGATTGCACAGAAAGAAAGGCTCAGTGCAAAATGCCTGAAGTTTCCACTCTAGCTATTAAAATATGAGCTCACTTGGGGCTCTCAGAAGTGCTTGAAAGGTCGCTTCGTACGTACACGTTGTATCCTGCACTGCAGAGGAAAGGTTTATTTGGGGGATGCTGATATTTGAGAGAAGCTCCTTAATATTAGTGTAACTTAGGCCTGTGTCGCTTTCTTATTATATATTCTTTTATGGTTTCCCCTAGAAAAAACTCACCCACGTGTTATATCTGGGAGGTGAGGAAACTATTACTGGTGTTGCCGAGATAGGGCTAGTTGAAGCTGAGATAAATATACGTGTCCCCATGTGAGTCTGACCCAGGGAAAGGCTGAGCCCTGCTCTGACTTTTGCTGGGTCTCGTGCTCTTCTGCTTCAGAGCTGAGCGATGGTACTTTGGTGGAATTGCTCTGCAAGGTGGCTGTCCTTAATCTGAAATGTCAAAACGTCTTGCATTTTGGGTGTGTTTTCAAATTTCTAAGGCTGAGAAGCAATGTGGACAGATGCATGCTACGTGACTGTGGTTTTATGGGTGATAGGAAGGCTGCAAAGTGCCAAGGGAACGTTTAATCCTTTTTAGGATCTTTTTTCTGAAATCAGTATCATTGCTCGGGTATCTGTTGGCTTATGGGATGTGAGGGACTAATTCTGGGTAACTTCAGCTTGGGCAAGCTTTTCTTTCTGTGCCTTGTGGCACGTCACACCATCTAAAAGCATTCAGTCTTACCGAAACCCTCATTGCTCAAACCCAAGAAACTCATCATCCCTGACTCAAGGTGGTTTATGACCCAGCATGGACCAGCTTGTGTCCATGGGGATATTAGGGAGAAGATAGGGTTGATCAGTGTGTGAGCAGGTGGATCAGGTGTTCAGGATGTATATGCAGGTGGCTGGGAAGTCTAAAAGCAGAAATGAGGTTGATATAGAAAAGCCCTTTCGTGGTAGGAGAAGGTCTCATGAGTGTCTGTCCTTGGAGAAGTTCCAGGAAATATTCCACTAGACACTGGGAAGACTGAAGGGCTAGATTTGTGTATGGTCCTGGTTATTTGCATAACTTTTAGAAACGTACACTGTTACTTGATGTATTTTGTCATCTGAAAACAAAATCAAAGCTATTAAAAATATGGAAAAACAGTTTGTGTTTGACTTCTTATCGGTGTCACTGGTCTCGGGGCATGAACGTGCATTGGATCTTCTGTTGCACTGCTACCACTCAGAGATAAACTTTTGACTATTAATCACAGGAGAAGATTAGACTTTCCAACAAATCTTAATTTGTGCATGTTACTTTCTACTCCTTTGGAGCAGCATTAACTCTGAGGAACTGTGAAAGCTTGAGCTGTCATCTCAGAAAAGTTTAATGTCCTTCTCGCCTTTTACAGCTCCATGTGCTCTGCGCTTCACTTCATTTGTCAGGCACAGCAACTCCAGATTTGGAGTACTTCTTCTTTCTAGCTATTAAAAAGTAAAATTTTTAAGATCAGAAAAGGCCCCCAAGGGAAATATTTTGAAGTATTTGAGTCTTTCTTTATGTTCCTTCTGGATGAACATATCTCTTTTTAATACTGAGAATTGATTTGATAAATACAAAAATACTGTTTAAAAAGGTTGGCCATGTGTTCAGTGTTTATACAAGCAAACCAACTCTCTAACTAGGATGATGTGAAGTTAAATTGCATGTTGGATTGGGGCAGCAGTCTTTTGCTTGGTCTAGTTTAAGGAAAAGCTGTGATACCCAGTCCTGGGTAAGCAGAATAACAGAACAAATGATACTTGGGTAGCAGAGTCTGAAAACCTTGCACTCCCTTGCTCTTGTTAAATGAACCCAGCAGCTCTAAACCGATGACTGAGCAGTAGCAAATACACTAAATTTTTCTACCGCTATTAAATGGAAAAGAAAACACATTTCTGGTTAACATTTAAACCTATTAAAATGTGATTGAAGTGGAATTCGCATCTTGGATTACTTGGAAGATTTACTGTGGCTACTTGTCTGTCACATTAGGAAAACTCATTTCACCCTGAAAATCCCTACGTTTCACTAAAATCCCCGTATTTAGCTTGTGCAGCTCTATACCTGCTTGCAGACGCTTTAGTTGCATCTGAGATGTCTTCGCCAGCACCGTGCAGGACCTCAGCCTGGGTGGTGAGTGACCTGATGGAGCAACAGTAAATAAGAGCACAACCATATAGGGCTAGAATTAATGTAGTCAACTGGTAGGTACATTTTAGGATTTTAGATAAAAGGGACATTGGATCTGGATGGACTCTGGTCAGCAGAGTCCTCCTGTTGCAGCGTGCTCCTTACACCCATAAGGGTGAGGAGCATTTGCATCTGACCCATCAGCAATGTTTTGGTGTGCCAAAGAGTTTTGCATTTCCTCGGAGAGCTCCTCTCCTGGTTCTTGCCCAACAAGCTGCTTGGTCTCAGGAAACCAAAGGGTCACAGAATCTGTTGCTGTATTTGAAATCTCAAGTTTCTAATTTGAAACTTTGATCAAGCCTGGGAAGAGAGGCAGGTCTTCATCTCCCCGTCCTCTCCCATGGCTGCTGTCTTTTCTGCTTTCAAAGTGAGCGATGAAAATGCCCTTTCTCATGAAAGGTCGTCCTTAGCTTCTGCAGAGGTTAAATTCTTAACAGGGGAATAAACTTGAAACGGGAGATGCTGTCGCTTCTCCCCTTGCAAAGCTCCTGGAAACCTGTGATACTATGGGAAATGTGAAATGAGTTGTTGAAGGCAAGTTCTCAGCACGAGCGTGCTTGAAACCAGGCGTGCGGCTTGTGCTTTTGCTTTAAAATTTATTTGCAAGAAAGAATCCATCTGTTTGGTACAGAGATATTGTTCTTTCTATCTTCTTCCATGGACTTACTGCAGGGTTTGAGCGTGGAGCATCAGTTCTTCATCTGATCCTTCTCCTCTGCTTGCATTTGGGAAGACATGAGGTTTTGGGTGGGTTTAATTCCTTCCAGAACTGCATTTTGCAGTCTGACAGACCCCTGCAAAGGCTCTGCCAGCTGCAGAAATAAACTTTATTGGTGGGAGAGGGAGATCTGTTGCGTAGATAGAGCCGAGTTGTTGATGCCTTCTTTGTCCCATACTTTTAGGAGATGTATTCTGTGTGCTCCATCCAGCCTGTCGAGCGCTTTGAAGATAAGAGCACCTGAGACCCAGTTCTCCATGGTTAGCCACGGCGTGGGGGAGGCTTTGGCTGTGCTGACTGCATGTGCTGTCACAATGGCCCCCAGATTTGGGGCTTGGTTGCAGGTTTTTGGTGGCTTTTAGCTCCTCTGAGCCACGCAGCACAAGTCACTTCTTTCAGCTTTGTCATGCGAGCTGGATTTTTCTAAGAGAGAATTTTTTACCTAGTTTTTAAAGATTTACAGTCTGTTCTGATCTCTAACCTCTGTTTTCTCTGAAGCTTTGACACAAGGTCTTATGGACACTAGAAGTTTACATGGGCACGGGTAGCTGTTGGGCAAATTTATGGAAAAAAATCCATCAAGGGCTATTAAATAATAAGACTTGGCTTGTGGCTCAGGGCGTCCCTGTGCTGTGAGTTGCTGGAGGCTGAGAAACTAGGCTGGAAAAGCTGGATTACGTGTTCGCCCTGTTCTTGTGTTATTTTTCAGTAACACCAGGTCTGGTGCTGGCTGGCGTTGGAGGCAGGGCGCTGTGCCCGGGCTCTGCCGCCACGTAGCATTTGCACGCGCGTATTAGGAAAGCTGGTTGTTCCTGCTGGTTAAATTCAGGTTTTATTTAGCTATCTCTAATGCCCGCCTGAGCCCTGTGCAGGCAGGACACAGGGTGTCTCCTGACAGCTCTTGGGCCCTGCTGTATGACAGCGAGGAAGACCTCACGGCTCTGGTCTTGCCAAGGGTTTGAGAGACGTTAAATTTTCTGATCTTCATTTTGTTTGATTGAGGTTAAAATACTTCTAGCTGCTTTGCAGAACAAAGGCTATTGCTTTTTTAAACCTGGGAATTTCTGATTTTTTCCCAGTTATACCAGTGCAGGTAAATATGAATGAAGCGAAAGAACTTGTTTGAAAGAGTATTTCTTTCTTGGACTGAGCAATTGAAGGGCACTTTATTCTCATTTCCATGCTTTTTTTCCTGCAATTACAAGGATTAGAAATACCTACTTATTTATTTTCAATAGAAAGCTTAGACAACTCTGCAGCACTCTTGATTCCAGCTTCTGAGGTTGAGGCAAAACATTTGAGCTCCTGGTTAGGATCTTGAGAGCAGAGCTAGCACCAGAAATGGCTTCTCTGTGATTTTGAGAGGAGAAGCAGAGATGCGAGCTACCCGACCCTTTCACCAAGCTGAAGAGGCAATTCTATCCTGGCAATTTTAGTTGCTCTGGGCTTTCTTTTTTCCCTTTAAGTCTTCAATTCTTCAATTTTCCATCACATTGCTAATGGCGGTTTTCTGTCTTTTCATTGATGGTTTCCCGCTGCAAGAAGATGGGAACCCCTGATCGTGGCCAAAGCAAAGAGTTATTTGGCTTTCTGCTTCTGGTCCCCACCTTCCTGCAGCTGCTTTCGTGTTGATCCCTTGGAGAGGAAGGAGCAAATGCTGTTTTTTCTTTTCTTTCCTCTACAGCACCAGCTAGCCACGAGACCATGGGCTAGGGAGCTGGTGAGCACCAGGATCTGGTTCTCTGTTTCTGAATTCCTAGGTCTTAAACTGAGAAGAGAGCGGTTTGCTCCCCTCTATATCACACAAGCCATAACAATTTCACCTTTGTCGTGGTTTAACCCCAGCCAGCAACTAAGCACCACGCAGCCGCTCACTCACTCCCCCCCCCCCCCAGTGGGATGGGGGAGAAAATCGGGAAAAGAAGCAAATCCACGGGTTGAGATAAGAACAGTTTAATAGAACAGAAAAGAAGAAACGAATAATGATAATGATGACACTAATAAAATGACAACAGCAATAATGAAAGGATTGGAATGTACAAATGATGCGCAGTACAATTGCTCACCACCCGCCGACCGGCACCCAGCTAGTCCCCGAGCGGCGATTCCCCGCCCCCACTTCCCAGTTCCTATACTGGATGGGACGTCACATGGTATGGAATACCCCGTTGGCCAGTTTGGGTCAGCTGCCCTGGCTGTGTCCTGTGCCAACTTCTTGTGCCCCTCCAGCTTTCTCGCTGGCTGGGCATGAGAAGCTGAAAAATCCTTGACATTAGTCTAAACACTACTAGCAGCAACTGAAAACATCGGTGTTATCAACATTCTTCTCATACTGAACTCAAAACATAGCACCGTACCAGCTACTAGGAAGACAGTTAACTCTACTCCAGCTGAAACTAGGACATCACCAAATTGTGATTTTCTCCTATTGGGAAGACTGGAGCATCTATAAAAGGGGCTGATGTGGGAAGAAGTTGGCTTCTGGTCCGGACGGAGCGAGGTGATGCTCATCTCCAGACTTCTCATCTGTCGGATTCAGCCGAGCGCGTTGCATCCCTGCGAGCTGCCAGGCTCTTTTGGGATGGAAACTCCTCCTTTTGCTAGCGTGGCCCCACCGTTTGTCATCCCGGGTCAGAGGTTGCGAAAAGCAGTAGTCAATTAAAGCTTTATTAGATGTAGTTAGTAATGCTCTGAAAGGAGCCAGCCAAGCTAAGGCCGCTAATAAAGGCCCTTTGTTAAGGTATTTAATAAATTAACACTCTGCTGTGGCGGGGAGGGCGGGAGGCGATTACAAAAGCCAGGCTCGTTAATCAGCGTGTTTACCCTCTTCAAACGCCCCGGCCGTGCGGCTCCCTAATCTTTACCCTCCAGATTTGTTGGGAGGTGCGCGGGCAGCTGCCGGCCCGGGGACGGGAAGCGCCTCCGCGGGTCACGCCTGGGCCACGGCACCGCGGACATGCCAAGACAAACACGGCTTAGGAGGACCGTCGCGCTAATCACCGGAGCCCCTCGTTAAGCGGGGACGGTCCTTAGCGCAGGTACCCGTCGCGGGCATGGGGTGATGCTGAAGCAGCGGGATTGCCCCAAAGACCGCGCTTTGTCTCATCCCTACCCCGCTCATCTTCAGATTTGATTATTTTTTTCAACAAAACCCCCTGCATGCCGTGCTGGATGTGCTGCCAGGCTTGAACATTAGAGGGCATCTCCTCCTCATGCTTCTTTATTTTATTTTTTTTTTTTTTTGGTGTGTTTTGTTTTAGTGCAGCTTAATCTATAGGGCCGTCTTTAAAAAGCAAATAGAGCATTTGACCTGCTGTGCAAATTAGCCATATGGTGAAGTGTAATATCCCGCTGACCCTCATTACCGTGCAGTATGAAAAGCTCTCCCCTTTTCACATGCAAGCATATTAAAGTGGCCTTTTCAGCATTTTCTTCCATATAAAACTGTCTTCACTCCTGTGGCCAAGCAGTTAAAAGGGAACTCCAGCTGCAGCCAGGAGGGTGAAATTAAAGGCTTTACCCTTGTCTAAATGGAAAATAGATATTGCTTCCTATAGACAGGGCTGGGGAACAATGCTGCGCCGCCGGCTCCGGCAGTGGGACGGGGGGGGTAATGGCCTTATTTTCTGGGAGGAAGGAGCCCGGCTCCTTTGAGAGAGGAGGTGTTGGGCGTCTACCTTGGAAGAAGGGGGAAAAAGGGGGAAATCCTACCTATTTTCCTCTATGGTTAACTATTTCATGGCCAAGCCAGTGGGAAGCAGTGAGAAGCCGTGCCAGGACCTGCTGCAGGACCCCAGGTTTTCCCTAGGACAAGTGGTGGCTTTTGTGCCACTTTGCATCAGAGCTAAAGAAAAGCCACGTGCATCTTCGCTCCATAGAGAACTAGCTTTGAAACCGATTCTCTGGTGCATTGATGCCTGTATTGATGCCAACAAATTCCTTGTTTGCCTGTCTGGGGCTGGCTGGGAGCTCATCTGGATCAGGAGGGTATTTCTTTCCCATCTTCTCCATCTCTGCTGATGGAGGTGGCCCAGGTAGCACCACCAGCATCTGCTAACCACGTCAGAGTAGTTGGTGGAGCAGGAGGGAGGTAATTGTATCTGTTGGACCCAGACTTCAAGCTTTGCTTTCTTGCTTTTGCTTTGTAAATTTTTGTGGCTTTCAAACTTTGCTTTAAATCAACTTACCATACCAGGGATTGGAGAAGGGAAGGAAGTGCTAGAGCTCCTACGGACCCTTCTGGGTTGGCTTTTTGCTCTCATGGCTCTTGCTAGTTCTTGATTAGAGTTTCTTTCAGCTGGCTAGCTCATGACCTTGGTACTAGGCGATCTTTGGAGCACTCCTTTCCTTTGGGATGGCCTTTGGTTGTGCTCCTTGGCCTTCTTCCATTTTGCTGCGTCTCAATTTATTACCTTTTTTAAGTGCTTGAATACAAGTTCATTAAGTCAGGTGGTTCCTATCAGTGCCCTGTCGTTGGATACAAGCCCTGAGGCATCTGAAATGTGAAATTCACTTTGAAACTTGGGATTTAACAACTCAAGAAATGGGTTATGGTCTTCCATCTGGGGTACAGGTTGGAGTCAGGGCTGGGTGGAGCAGAGCTCAAATCCTGCTTTGGCTGGGCTGAGCTGGTAGGAAGGAGATGGCTCCATGCGTGTGCCTATGGCCCTTTTATTTGTAGGAAGAGATGCACAGCGTAGTGAGATACTGGCCAGCAAAGCAGCACAGAAAATCAGTCTAGCCAGGATGGTGGAGGCATCCCTGGTCAGGACAAGGTGGGGTCACACGAACTGTGACCGTTCTCCGCTTGTGTGTGCTCTTTCAGCCGTGCAGGACACGTGGAGATGAGCGCAGCCGCTTGTGAGCATGCACAGCTCTGCAAATCTCAGAGGGAGAGGCTCACCTCAAAAGCGGCGCTTGCTGTACCGCCGCGCTCTCTTCCCCCCACGCAATTTTCTGGTTAGCTTTATCTTTTTGTTTTCGGTATCGAGGTGGTGTTTACAGTCAACAAGCAGTTCCACAGGGCTGAGCAAGAGCCTCCTTTTTGATCCTGATTCAGCAAAGCGCTTACATGCTCAGTGCTGAGCACCTGCATGTGTACTTGTGTGCCTCTGTGATATTATTTGGGAATATTTACATTTTTAAAGTTAAGCATCTGCTTAAGAGTCTGACTTCTTTGTGTTTCATTAGTGGCTACTGGTGTTCTCTTGTCTTGAGAGATCTTCAGGGCATGTTAAACTTATTTTCTAAGCTCATTTTCTTGCAACTTATTTCTAACTAGTGTACAAGCTCTCTTGGTTTCTCTAAGCGCTGGACAATCATCTCTCCTTAAAACAAACTGCCCATTTTAGGTAACATTGAAGTAAAAAGTGGTTATTTGCAGGATTTAAAAACTTCTGTGCCGCTTTTGACAAGGTAGGGCCCATCCAAACTGCTGCTCTGAGCTGTTGAGCCATTGGGGCAGGGGTTGTATGTGTGGGTCTGGTTTTGGGTCAGTCCGTGCAACTCTGGGGTTAAGAGAGGGGAGTAGAGGTGGGATCCAGGTTTGACTGAGTGTCTTTTTGGCATTGATACGATGCCAAGCGCTGTTTGGCACTTATAGGCAAATTAAAATGAAACACTAACTATAGGGACTGTTTCAGCCAGGTGAGGGGTGACACATCACAGCACTCTTGCTCAGTGACTTGGGGGAAAAGGAATATACTGTTTCTTGTTGAAATGAGACTGAGATTGGCTAAACTGTGAATATAACCCCCCCTGAAATGGGACTTCTGGCCCAGTTCTGGCCCTTCCGCCTCGCAGAACATGACGTGTGGGAAATGGCTGGTGATCAGGACATGTGGAGCCCAGGCTGGGAAATAAGCCATATGTAAAATACCTGGAGGCTTCAAAATCTCTGTGTAGTCTGTTTGTATAGTGTGTTTCTCACAGGATAGGGTCATCTGGGTGGGAAGGGACCTCAGGAGGTCTCTAGTCTAACCTCCTGCTCAGAGCAAGTCAGCTGTGAGATCAGACCAGTTTCTCAGAGCTTTGTCCAGTCTGATCTTGAAAGCTTCCAAGGATGGAGACTGTAAAACACCTTTGGGGAGCTCTTTCTGCTGCCTGACTGTTCTCATTGTGACAAAGTTTTTCATTACAACCAGTCAAAGTGTCTCTGTTTCACTTGTACTTGTTGTCTCTCCTCCTGCTGTGCACCACTGTGAAGTCGGCCTGGCTCCATCTTCTCAGTGACCTCGTCGTAGATACTAAGGTTAGATCCCCAGATGGTTTTGGCTGCTTTTTGCTGTGAGGATGCAGTGCTGGTTCACGTTCAGCTTACTGTCTACCAAAACTTACAGTCTTTATCCCAGATGGTGGCCCTGCCTTTGAGTGTACTGACTTTTCCACAACCTTCTAAACCCAACCATCCAACAAGGCATGGATGGGTGCCACCTGTGTACCTATCAAGCTGATCACTTATCCACTTAGGTACAATGTTTTGGATTTTGGGAGCTCCACAGTAAATTCTCCATGTGAAGAAGGAGCCGTTTGAAGGTAGACTTTCATAGATAGATGAATACTGATCTGCTTCTTGAGAAACAGTTGTGCAAGCCCTTGAGATGGGCTGTATAGGAGTGGAGCTGTGCTTCTGTGAGGTGCTGTGTAAGTCTGTCTTAAAGATGGGAGAATTTCCGAAACGTGTGCGTGAGAATTTTTGTGGACCAAAGTCAAAGGAGGATGAAGAGCCGTTGAAAGCCAGAGATAAATTTAAAAGAAGCCCAGGTCATGCAATAAGTAGCTAGTGCTAATACATTAATAAATCCAGATGGGCGGTGGGTTTAACTTTCTCACTAACAAGGAAGTAAGCCAAATTCATCACTGTTTGCTTAAACCAGAGCTTCAGTGATGTGAGTGGCATGGTCTGTGGATTGGGTGCTACAAAAGCATTCTCCAGTGGATTTAAAACTAGGCTTTTACAAATGAATTGGAGCTATTTCTGCTTGTTCTGCGTATGTGGTTAAGTGATGTCCATATGTATACACTAAACTAAGCACAACTTGAGTTTATCAAGGGAGGAATCTACTCAGCATACATTATCATAGCACATCACCTTACTTACTGTCATTGTAGTGATATTTTAATGTAAGAGCTTAGAAGATCCGCATTTTTAGGGAACGGACTAATGATGTTGCAAGTACAAAGTGTTTGAGATGGCTCAGCCAATAATGTCCCCATGGGAGTGATGGGTGATTGATGGCACGTGTTGCCCAGTTGTACGCAGCTAGAAAATTATCATTACATGAAATACACAGGGTGCGTTTCTGCTTCCAGGTAAGCAGAAGCTTAGTAATCCAAAATACCGCCATCTACATGTTCTGGATCCAATAAGTCCCATTTTACTGGGCATTTTAATTATTTGCTGAGGACAGCAGCAGAATAAAGCTTAGAGCATGTTTTTCCCTATGTAATTCACAGCTAGATTTGCTTTCAGCTCTGCTGCTCCTGAATTATGAAATTTTTTGGGTTTTTTCAGCTGTTGTTTTTGCATTCTTGTGATTATATTCTGTTTTCCCTTATGTGGTGTTCATCTATGATCTTAATTATCTGCCTCTCATTGCCAACTCTGTGAACTCTGAAGCTAATTTGAGAAGGAAAGTTCTGCCCGGTAATTTTAAAAATATGAGGCATTATTGAGGGTTTTTCCTGGACCAGTGATTACAATAAATGTGTAGTTTGGAAGTGTAGCTTTGGATTCTTCCTGCTCGCTTAAAGAGATTGAGAATGGGGTGAAACCTATTCTCATTAAAACTGAATAGATGAATAGGAAAGGGACCTCCTTCTCCTCTACCCGCCATGAGTACTTGATTTCTCCAAGTTATAGGTTGAGCTCATAAGAAACCCAGAAGGAGCAAGGATGCTGCCTCTAATGATATGTATTAGCAGTGTTTTGCTTCCGCAGAAGGTTGGTGGTGGATTTGGAAGTCCATGAGAGGCTGGGGCTGGGAGTTACTCTTTCAGTAGTCTTGCCCAAGTGGTCCTCATTTTCAGACCGTCCATGTGCCACTTGAGATCCGCATGTGCATCACGAGTTCTGTTGAAAAAGAAAAAACATTGCAGGTGCAATGCATCTTTACAGAGTAAAATAGCTGCTTTTAGGAGAACGGAAAAGAAAGAAAAAAGTTGGCCTGTTTCCCACTGAGGGGACACAGAGAGCGGGAATAGGGCACATGCACACATAGCTCTGCTCCGGTCTGGTATTTTTATCGAAGCATTGGTTGATGGAGGTGTTGTTCAGCTTGGGTGCTGTGCCGTGCTGAAACACTTGGGAGATTTTGGAGCAAATCTTTTATTCAGCGGGTTCCCTGCCTAAGCAGATGCTGGCATACCTGCTACAAGTGGCTGAGCCTGGGCAGCCTGAGTGGCTTGGGGATGCTCTCAGAGTCACACTACCTTGTGTACAGCATTTAGGTCCCAAAATACTGTGTTTGAAAACTGGAGATAAGGATGGGATTGGTTAAATGTGAAAAACCACCAGGCATGGGGCTGTGAGAGGAGAATGGGATCGAAGTAGAAATACTACATAGTGTTTTGGATGAGTCGTCTACAAAACACAGGGTCTCATGATCTGTTTCTGGATTTGGTGTGGTTTATTCCTGTTTGTTTGTTTTTTGCTTTTTGTTTTTTTACCCAGAGGAAAAATAATATTAAAAAAGAGAGTACAGAGGAGTAATATTATCTGAAGACCTGATAAGTTGAATAGTCTTAAATAGGTCAAATGTGGGAAGCTGGGTGGTCTAAGCTAAAACTGCCACCAAGGGGAAGAAAGACTTCCCATTTCTAGGAGAATATAATACATGAGCGATGAAAAGATCTAGGGAGATGATGGAGGAATGCACTTAAGAGAAAAGGATGAAATTGTGCACAAGAAAAATGTGGATAGTGTCAAGAGAGATTTTTTGGGGAGGAGAAATTTTTTGTTGGATAGCCTCTTGTGAGAGAATCTCTAATTCTTGGGGCAGTCAGAAAAGGCTGAAAAAAGAAAATAGAGGGAACAGTGCATTGGGAGATGGGTTTGGTCAAATTGGCAGGTCTCTAGGCCATAAATTTTAGGGAAACTGTTAAAATGTGAATATGGTCTACATTTTGGGCAGAATACTTTCAAAGGTTTTTGGTGTTCCTTCTCTTCTACTACAGTTAAAGCCATTTGTTGGGTTGGAACAAGGAGGACCTGGCATCCAAAACCTTCTAAGCTCCCTGTGAGGCTGAAGGGGCTTCCCTCCAAGGTTGAGAGACAGGTTTATAGTGAATCCTTGGTGCGATATCTCCAGCCCAGCTCAGATCACTCTTGCTTCTTGTGTCTGTGGAAAACATTTTTTGCCTCTGAAGGTTCAATCCAAAATAGTTTAATTTTCAGAGAATATTATGAAGTTGGTCCAGATGCTTCATCTTCCTCAAAGCCATCAGTAAAATAACGATAGAAACCTGGCTTGTGGTTTGTCCCCAGTGGCGAAGGAACTGAACGATGGGGTCGGGGGTTTTGGCTTTCGGCCGTGGGAATGTGTGCTCCCTGCTGCCCTGTCCCAACGACCTGGTGGCTTCTGCCTCTCCCAGTACCTGGTGACCTCCACCATCCTAAGGATGCTCCTGAGGAGCTGGTGGGAAAGCGGACGCATCAAATGGAGAAGCTTTTGAATGAGGGGAACAGCTACAGGATAAGACCTGTGGTGTCACAGGGCGATGGGAGGATGAGCAGAGCTGTGCTGGAAGTGGAGCCGCGTGTGGGATGACTTCTTGGCCCTTCTTTCCTGAAGAAATGCATGGTGAGGGTGGGGTGAGCAGGGAGGATCTCTTCTTGGAGCTCAGTTGGAGGCATGAGGGAAAGTGATTTCAGCTGAACTGAATTGCTGTGGTGTAATCTTAGCAGAAATCTTCAAAATCGGGTCTTAAAAGGGCTGATTGGTTTCAGACTGGCCTCCTGCTCCTGATGAGCTGCTTTCCAAGTTTCCAGTAAGTCCTCGAGGTCACCACAAAATCTCGCCTGTGTAGCTTTGGGGAAATGGCAGCTTACGCGTGTTTAGTAACGGAATTAATTACTCACCTACTTCCATATGATGTTGCATAAAGCTAAATGCGGCGGCTGGCGTGAGCGACCGACCGCCACCGTAGCTGCGCTGGCGGTTGTGGCTGAGCCTTGCTGTGCTCTTGCCTTCGATGGTGCCATACATTAATTTATTAAAGAAATTGGGGAAAAACCGCCTTCAGTTTTGAATTTGCACCACAGATTCATTGATAGCAGCGGGCTGTGCTGGGTTAGTGAGTAGCTTCACTCAAAGATCTCAGTGATGCTACCAGAGTTGAGTTGCTCTCACGGTCAGATGGAGGTGATCAGGGGGTTTTGTGCCACTTGTGTAGGTTTTGAGAGATGAGGCACAGCAGGATTTGATAAATATTTTAAGTCCGGTCCCGTCCGGTGAGGTGGGACTGGGATAGCTTGTTCTGTCTTGGTTCTCCTGACAGAGGGAGAGAGGAGATGGGTAACACCAGCGTCCTGAGAAGCACCGGCTCCCAGGACTGCTCGAAGAGAGGTCAGAGCTCCTGCTTGTAGGCCCTCTGAAGGGGGCTAGTGCTTAGCTTGGTAAAAATTGTAGTAATCCTCCCTGTCCTGGGTCTAACCTGTGGATCGCTGATTTCTGGCTCATGACCCTTCCCTTTCCAGGGAGAAACAGCTTTTGAGAGCATTGAGAAGACATATGACATGGAAATGCTGGTTCCCAGATAGTTTCTGTTTCTGAAAAGCTCTCTTAAAATGTCAGATTACTTGTAGGTTCAAGCTGATGCTTAACTTGACTGTAGGAGAAAGGCTCGGATTTATGTCTAATCCAGATTTGTCCCTTGCCAGGATATTGGCACCACTGATGGTTGGATGGATGTTCCCAGCATGGGTCAGGACCTGCTCATCCTGTGCACCCTAGATACTCAGCTAGGATAAAAAGTATAATTCAGAGACAAAATCCATGGTATAAATCTGCATAATCTTTGCAAAGCACATGCATGGTCGCAAGAAGGGTTTTTATGAATTTTAGCACCATTGGGAAGGGCAGTACTTAGGTGGAAGAGCTGCTGGGCACATCAGCAAGGCTGAATTTTTGCTTAAGCCTTGAGCTCCAGCTTGTAGCGACAAGGAGCTATTCGGGCTACAGCTCTTCAAGGGTTCATTGCGGACATTTCATAAGACCCTTTTAGTTGAGGGCATCCTAAGGCAGCCTGGTTGTATAATGCTATAGTAGCTGGAGAATCATTAAATTAGCATCAGGTTTTTCTTTTAATTTATTTATTTTTTGTAGTAGAGAAAGTTGATGTCTGGTGCCTTGCTCAGGTGATATTTGTTGTTGCGTGTTGTTTGTTTTGTGAATTCCAAATGAGCTGGGTTGTTTTTTTGGTTGGGTTTTTTTTGGCTCGGAACAGTTCAAAGCAAGACCTTGTCCCTTCTCTGAAGTGTTTATAATCCAATTTCAGACATAAAACAGCACGGGCGTGGAGGAGGGAGGAACAGGCAGGGATAAAACGGCAAGGTTTTACATAGCCTAGGGGACCGGGGCGGTAGGCGGACATCTGAATGCTTCAGCAGGTCGATGGCATTTGAGGATCCTCACGCGTTTGTTGCCTGGGTGGGGATGCTCAGATGTAGCCTGGCTTGGTAAAACAAGCCACCTACAGAAGAAGCCCCCAGAGGAGCAGTTCAGGTCCCCACCACAGCACCCAGCGTGGGTGGGCGATGCCCGTGGAGGGGAACTCGGGTCTTTGGCTTTCGGGACTAACCAGCTCTCCTCTGGAGGCTCAGACCCACAGTAAAGTTGGGAGAAAATAAGCTCAAAACCCTATTTTATTTTTCCCAGCTATATAGACCAGTCTCATAAATTGCTATAACCCACACAAGCACATTTTTCTGAAATTCCCCGTTGTGTGTGGCTTTGCATCACTCTGCACCCATGAATCAGTGGAAGAATTTCTGGCATTGTTTGTCCCCTTTCTTTTTGCTAACACTAGAAATTGGTTGTTTCACTGCCCCCACGGTTAAGTAAATCTGATGTTTGTCCATGTTATGATCCAGTAAAGAAGCTGGTTGCATGCCTCTATATACCACATCTGCATGGCGATACTGGAAAATGGGTACAGAAGACTTCATCAGATACTCTTATACCTGAACAGGTTTTTTTGACTCGGTGTTTTGAGTAAAACTTTTTCTCTTCTGATATTTGGATCGCATTTTTCAGGAAAGCGTTGCACAGATATGTTGGAGGAATATGAGATTTGCATCTTAAATGCACTATATTGCAAGTTAACAGTAAATGCAGTATATTGTGAGTTAACAGTTAATGCAAAGTGTTATGATTACTTGAATTAATCTTTTCTGTTTTCCAGGGTGCCCGAGAAACCTTTGAGAACTACTACAGGAAGCAGAGAAGAAAACAAGCCAGATTGGTCCTGCAGCCACCTTCAAACATGGTATGATGGCCCTCTACTTGGAGCGCCCAAACTTGCTCTGCCGAATAAAGGAGCGGAGGGTTATCTCTGGGCATGCTGTTGCCGGTGGGTGGTCTCGAATTTATTTCCAATTGCTCTTGGGCACCTTCATTTTAATCTTTGCTCACTTTTTCTTTGTTGCAGCATGAAACTTTAGATGGCTACAGGAAGTATTTTAATCAAATTGTAGGGTAGGTATTCTTTTTATATACATCTTTGCTAAATATGTGTGTGCTGTGTTGTTGAGGAGCCCAAAAAGAAAAAGAGAGGAGGGAATGTTGATCTTTTTGAGGGGCCTTTAAAGGGAGCCAAAACAGGAATAAAAAGGTGGTTTGGGCTTTTTAAGTGTTCTAGAGTGTATTTTGTAGCACCCATGAACTTTGCTGTGTCACTAGTGAGAACATGGAGGAACTTGCCAGCTCTTGTACCAGCAAGTGCATTTCTGGGAATTTGAGGATAAATAATCTCTGCGGACTATGTGCATCTACTTGCCCCACTAGTGAGATGAATAGGCCTTCTGCCTTAATTATTCTTTAATATTTGATAATTATTCTTTGATTATTCTCCTGGTAAAGGTGGTGATTCTCAAGCCTCTATACCTATGAGCTTCTTATTGCACTCAAATTTGACAAAAGTCTTCCAAAAGCAGCCAAGTTCTCAGAGGATGCAACCTAAGACTGCTAATCTAGCAAAGATAGGGTATGATGTTGAAATTTCTTCAGCTCATGATAGTAATTGCAACATCTAATTGCGGCCATCGCAAATGCAATGTGTGCTGCTCACCTTCTCACGGAGCTCCGTGCTCCTGGGCTGAATTTCCCCAAGAAAACATGGCTGAGATTTTGTGCATTGGTGTTTAAAATGTACGGTGCCACACTCACTCCCTGAAAAATAGTTTCTTTTTGGCCCGCATGTTTGATAACTGGAGATTGGAGTGAATTGATTGCCTTTAAATGGTTGTGAGCATGTGGTGTATCTGGGTGTGAGAGAGTATTTTCTCTGCAGCTAAAGTATTTTTCCCTGCAGTTAACCAATTGTAATGTGATTGCTGCTAGCTAGAGCAGAGTTTAATCAGCGGTTCTTGTGCAAATAATGGTGTGGAGAACTTTGAGAGGGGAAATTCTGCCTTTGTGTATACACAGAGTAGCATTACTGTGAGCAACTGTGTTTTAGCTCACTTCTATAATACAGTGAAACATCATATAAAATACTCCAATGTTAAAAATGGGTGAATAAAGTGCTTAGTGTTGGCTATATTTGATAGAGATATCTGAGCTTGCTCTGGAGATTTGTGGATGTGCAAATGCCGCGTATCCCTCGCATGCAGTGTTTGCAGATCTCTTTTGATGTCTCAAAACCTGTAACTTTTGATAACAGTGCCATTTTCTCTTCTCTGTTAGGTTTTTTGTAGTTGAAGATCACATCTTGCATACAACACAGGGCTTGGTAAATAGAGCCTATATTGATGAGCTGTGGGAGATGGCGTTATCAAAAACTATTGCAGCACTAAGAACACATTCAGTAAGTAAAAGCCCCGGGTCGCTCAACTGTTGCTTGAGTATGACTTGACAAGCTGGAAATACTGGCTTTTACAGTAGTATTCTTTGTTTTGCCTCTTTTCCAATGACCCTGTTTAAAACAATAAGACGAAGACACACTGCTATCTCCCCAAAAGCTTTCTCCAGCTCTTTTTTGCCTCCTGATGCACTGCATTTCCCTGTACCAAACTCTCAATATTTTGGGGGACTGGAAAGGAAAGAGTGGTTTGATATTTTTCCAGTTACTTTGCTGATCACTTTTGAAAAGCACCAGCAGAGGGAGTCGGTTTGTCCCAGAAAACTGGGGAAAAAAGCGTCTATTTGGCACGCTGAAGTATGACCCTGTTTGATATTCCCGTAAAGTTCATGGCAGTGAATGGGCTGCTATCAAACTGCAAATCATTTGTGTGTAAAAAGACACTAAATAGATTTCTTATTTTTTAATACTGAAAGAAGTTTGGAAAAATTGCTTATCGCTTTGGTATTTCTCTGCTTGAGCAAAAAAACCAAAGGCAATTGCAAAAAATGTACAATTTTTTTTCCAGTTTTGTATGACCTGATATAACGTTGTACTGGTTCAGCTGGGAACACTGGAGTTTTCTGAAAACCCTCTTGGTTAATGGGATGAAAAAATTGCATTTGACCATAAAAGGAAAAGCATTAATGACTTTCCCCAAGTCCGTTTTCAAATTATTGGGCCATTTTCACCAGGAAAACCAAAGTATTAAATAGCTGAAGTCCCACTGCTGCTCCTGGAAGGCAGTGCCGTCCAAAAGCACGAGGATGCTGCCGGATCGTGTTGGTGCAGGCCTGCATCTAGCATGATGTAACACGCACGTGGTGGTACCCAAGTGATAATGATGTCGTTGCTCTTCGCTGAGAAAACCCTAAAATTTCTGCGTGGAGACACAATATGCTGCTTCCTCCAAACCACACTGAGATTTGCATTTACGTGCCCCTGACTTTAGCTTAGCATGGTTGCCCAAGGGCAGTGTTGCCGAAGAGCTGCTTGGCTTTACCTGTGCAGGTGGGGATAATCCGGGGGATGGAGCTGGAGCTCGTTGGGATGAGGGACCGCAGAGGCTTCCCGGGGCACTCTGGCTCCGTCCGGCACAGCAGTTTTGTTGACTGGAAAGCTGCCTCCTTCCACTTAAGCCTCTGTGTTACGAAAGGGGATAAACACAGAGATGTATACCCCACTAGGTTGTAAACCTGTGTTTATTTTCTTTTTAAGCGGGGTTTTCTGCTAGGTGAAAGCCGTGAGAGTAAGTCAGGTACAAATACAGTGTTTTTCAATTTTACCAGCTTTGTTGACAGGACAAGTTGTTTTAAGTGATGCCAAACTTAGTGCATGAAGTGGCTGCCAGGAGACGGTTTTTTCAGTAATCATGAAATGTTACATGATTTCTCAACACTAGTATTGTGGTCATCTCTAAGCACTGCTCAGCCTGCAGCTCCCGTATAGACCAGTGCCATCCATCCCATATTGCCATTGAGACTTGATGGAGGGCTCTCATGTTGGTAAGGCTGTTTCAGTTCTTCCCGTTCAGCCAGGCTTATCCCTGGATTTTCTTCCTTGCTGCAGACAGGGACATCTTTTATCACTTCTGATAGCTTTAGGGCATTATCTTTCTTTCTGACTTTCTTTTTTGGACAGTGAAATGGAAAATGTGTCTCTTCCAGTCTTTCACATTGATTAATGGAGTCATTCCTCCTTGAGTTTCCAGTGGGCTTTAAATCTGTTTCTCTTTCCAGCTTATGATCACTGATTCTATATTTGGTAAGAGTCTGTCTGAAACTTTACATATTTCAGCATAGGGTGGTTGTCTGCTGCGTCCAGAGAGCGCATGAAGCCTGTGGGTAGCGTGGGGTGGCTCTGGGGGGACGATCAGCACTGTCACTACACCGAGTTGTGTCTTTAGGGTTTTGAGCAGTGTCCTGACCCGCAATAAGTACTTGTATTGTAGCTCTGACCATTAAATGTTGCTGAAATATAGGCATGCAGCGTGTTTTTTCTCAGCCTGAACCACTTAGCAATGCAGCCTTCGCGCGGGGCTCGGGGATGCCTCGCTGCGATGCTTCATTACCGTCAGACACAACACACTAAATATTAAATGAAAGGCGCTGCTGTCGTCTTGGTATGACAGCGCGCTGATTTGCTTCATCTCCTCTCGCTTCCCCAGCAGCTCCTGGGTAATCTTAGAGACACTTCAGGTATCTCTAGAGCAACCAAAATCCTTATTCATCATGGAGAGCCTCAAGAGCAGTGCGTTATGAGGAGAGATACCCTTATCAGTGTGCCTTCCCTTGCCCTGTACAGCGTTAGGGCATGGGCTGTAGGATAAAAGCTACTGATCATAAGACTGTATGGCGTGCCTGTGTATTTATTATCACTCAAGTGATAACGCAGGAGGGCTGAGGGCAATATTTTTCCCGCGTGCTGCAGTTAAAACCATGTTTTAATTTCTCCCCTTCTTTGCAGTCCTACTGCTCGGACCCGAGCCTGGTGTTAGACTTGAAGAACCTCATCGTCCTCTTTGCAGATACACTCCAGGTACACGGGTGTCGGCGACCGTTCTTTATCTCACTTGACGGTTGTGCTGCTCACAGATGGTGTCCATCAGCAGGGTTAAATGGCTGATATGGGCTTGCTGTGGTGGCCTGGCTTCTTTTTTGGCATTGCGGTGCATGAATTGTGGCGCCCGATGGACAGCCTGGTTCGCTTTGCACGTCGGCTGGTCAGCTTGTGGGCAAAGACCAAACCTTGGCCACCTTGCCAAGCCCTTGTGCCTCCTGCTTGCACCCAGCCCAGCCTTTAATAGCCCTTGGTCCTACCACCTCGGTAAATCACCGCCTAAATCCCTCCACCAGCACCATTCGCCTCTGTGGTGGTGGTTGGGGAGAATTTGTCCACGTGCTCCCTATTAAATAGAGAAAATAATATTCAGCTGCCTGTTGGTGACTTTTTCTTATCTGAAGTTGCTCTCTTCCCCCACCTCACTGCAGGGATATGGCTTCCCGGTGAACCAGCTCTTTGACATGCTGTTGGAGATCCAAGACCAGTATAGTGAAACCCTGCTGAAGAAATGGTCAGGAGTTTTCAGGTAAGAAGCTCTTTAAGCAAACGCGTGAGATGTACCTTACAGAGCAGTTTCGGCCTATAAATAAGATCTTCTGACAGATTAGGGGCAAGCTCCTGTTTAAATTTTGGGCAACAGTAAGCTTCAGCCTGGGCTCTCTTTGGACCAGGGAGATCCAATTCACATACAGTTGTGAGGATCCTGTGTGTGGTAAGATCTGTGCGATGATATCAGTGTAGACCAGAGGTTTTACATCCCAGAGGGATAAGGTTATGGTTTCGTTTTGGAGCTCACACTGACAGTCAATAGGTGGAAGGATGCAAAAATCTGCTGTTGCAGCAGTGTTACTGTGCCCTCGCTCCAACACTGAGCCACGTGTGGCTTGGGATATCGGCGGCATATCCCTGTGCTGCTGCTGTAGACGTGTCCGTGAGCTGAGCAGTTGCCCACAGGTAGGGCACGATACGTTATCCAGAGTCCCATGCCGTGCTGTGGAGCCACCAGCTCATCCTGTAGTGGTTGCCCAGGACATCCCAGGAGGATTGACGTGTCTCAGAGCATGGAGCATTGGGAAGAGGTGCTGGAGGATTGTCAGTGCCCTGGTAGCTCAACATTCATCTTCCTCAAGTCAGGCAGGACTGGAGCTCACCTGGGCTTTGCCAGGGGCTACTGCTGAAGCTCCAGTCTGGACTAAAGTCACCATTAAGCTCTGGTTGTGGCTTTACACAAGTTGAAGGCAGGGAGCTGGGAGAGATCATTGAGTCTGGCTGCAGCAAAGATGATTTCATCAGTCACAAACATGGGGAGAAGTTTAGGCCCATGGGATCACGTCTTCAACTGGCACCTGCTTCTTAAGAGCTTGCCGACGTAGCAGTAAACCTGCAAAGTTGTGGTTAGTCTGTTGTCACAGAGCTGTCTTTCTAACTTTTCTTTTCTTTTCTTAGAAATATACTTGATTCAGATAACTACAGTCCTATCCCAGTGACAAATGAAGAAGTTTATAAGAAAATAGTTGGACAGTTCCCATTCCAGGATGCAGAACTTGAAAAGGTAATCTTGAAATGGGGAAACTGGCACAGCGTGTCTGCTGGTGCAGGAAAACCCCGCACCCTTGTTAGTGGCATTGAGAACTGCAAATGAAAGTGTCAACCCCCCCCCCCCCCCGCCCCTCCCCAAATGCAAAACCCCAAACCAAATAAACAACAAAAGATAACAAAACAAGCGAAAAGAACAAATATACTTTCCATCTTCCCATGTGATGCATTTCTCCTGGTGTAGATGAGGTAAGTGCGTATAGCAATACCTCATCCATTTTGTTTTCAGATCACAGTGTACTATTGCAGCTGAACAGTGCCTGCAGTAGACAAGAGACTAGAAATATCTGCTTCCATTGGTATTTTATTCCCATTTTATGAACCGTGTTATTGACCTTTATTTGTTTTAATTTCATATTTAAAAAAAAAAAAGCCCAACAAAGTGGTATATCTTGGCTTTTGTAGAAGTGTGTGCTTGCAAAACCTAAGTGTAGCCAAATTTGACCTAGCCAGTGTCCCTTAAAAGCCTGCTTGGCCTTCTGCTCCACATCTGGCAGCCAGCGAGCTCCAAGCCTGGTGAACTTAATTAGGACTGGGAGGGTTTTCGATCCAAGTCAAGTATTTAGATTTCAGAAAGTCTGAAAAGTCCTTCCCCCCAAACTATATTGTGAAGTCCAGCTTCTTACTACTACGCTCTGCACCTCCCAGCCATGTGTGTGCTATGGGTAAAAGCTGGTTGGGAAAATTTGGTGTAGGACATCTGTTTCCTCTTGGCTTTTGGTGTTGTAAGCGAGTGCTTACCTTGGGCAGCCACTATGGGAGGTGACCAAGCAAAACACCTTGAGCATGGTGGGAGATAAAAGTCAAGGAGTTCTCCAGTGGGGTTTTTTCATATGAGTTAGGGAGTTGGGAGAGGGAATGAGGGTCCTGTTGTGCTGCCTGCTCCCTCCTAGCTGCAAGTTTCCTTCCAGCCCGTTTCAGACTCCAAATCCCTTATGCACCCTTGTGCCATTTGTAAGTGATTATCTGGTCTTTCACTTGGCTGAAATGTTTATATAATATACAATAAATGCTGGCTTGTTGTTTCATTGCTGGACTTAGCTAAATACTAGAATTAATTTGACTGCTTGGAACATGTTGCTGGAAAGCAGTCGTCACTCCTGTTAAATATCTGCTCTCTGACTTGAATTCTCTCCTGTATTTTACAGCAAGCATTTCCAAAGAAGTTCCCCTTTTCTGAGTTTGTGCCTAAAGTTTACAATCAGATTAAGGAATTCATCTACGCCTGTCTGAAGTTTTCGGAAGACCTTCATCTGAGGTAGGGGATGAGTGTGCTAATGGTTGTAATACGGAGGTTTTGTCTGCACTGAAAGATGTCAACAGGTTTAAAATATGAATTCTTTTCCTCAACCCTTCATGCTGCTCAACTGCTTGGATATACCCTGTCCAGGCTGGAGTTGGCTGGTGGTCTCCTTGGAGAGGTGGCATTCTTCATGTACAAAGGGCTGGCCAAGTCTTCCAAAGTAGCTGCCTCATGTAGGAAAAGATGGCCCAGGACCATGCTAGCTGTGTAAAAAGTGAGGGGGCTGTTTCCTCCAAGATGTTTCTGAGTCAGTTGTACTAAATAGATGAATCTGGTTGTCTCGAGAAAGATAATTATGTCCACTTGTCATTGAGTCAGTGCCTGGTATAACATCTACAAGCTCCACGTGGCCTCCCCGGACTGTCCCTCAAGGAGTGTGTTGGCAGGAAAACTCCTGAGGTTTTGATTTTCCCTTGGTGTTAATGAGTTTCGGCTGCAGGTTTAGGGTTTTCATTTTTCTTGTTTCCCATGCGAGTTTATATAGTTTATATACAAATAATAGGATTTTTTTGTATGTTTGTTTTTAAAGCCTCCAAAATATTCCATGTGTTTACCCTCCCTTTTCTATCCCAAGGTGCGTTGATGGTGGTTTTGCCCATGTGTATGTGTGTGAGATTTGAAAACAACTATATTCGCCAGAAACTGCAAGTTGGTGCTTTCTTCTTGCACCCAGTAATGTCTTCAACTTGGTAGAGGTATATAAATGAAAATGGATTCCTCCTTCCAGTAAAAATCTCTTCTTCCCTTCTGTTTGCAGCACCGTGCTAGCGAGAGGTTGAATTGGGGTGTGTGGGGGTGTGTTCACCTCCCTTGGCAGCTTCATGTCCTGGCCATGGCCCCAGTGCTGATGTGAAGCTAGGGCAGTGTTTTGGGGACTTGCCAGATGTTTCGGTGCCTACACAAGGCTCTTCAGGGGTTTAATTCTCTTCCTTTGTGCGAGGGATAGTAATTTGGAGAGCCACTTTCTCTCCGTCTTCTGCTAGAGGACGTGGTAGCTCATCGGTAGATGTGGAAGCACGGGACGTTTCTCACCCCACGTTTAATCTCAGCCTTTCACTGGTGGCAGGTTGTTCTCTTTGGTGGCTCCCAGGGCTCTTAACCTGTGGGTCACCATGAAACATCTCGGTTTCTAAAGCCGACAGAACAGTCCTATTTCACACGGATGCTGGTTTCACCAAACCCCTCCGTTGGCAATTCCCTCGCGAGTTTTGTGCTCTTCACCATTACGGAGATGATTGGGTTTGTCAGGGAAGGGAAGAAAAGTGTCCCCTTGGGTCCCTCCTCAGGGGTCCCCCCGGACACGTTATTAAAATTCCTTTCGACATTGGATTTTCCAGCCCTTTTTGAGGAGCGGTTTTGGGCTGGGGGAAGGGAGCCCGGCTCTTGGCTTTTCTAGCCAAACATTTGGAATATTTCTCTGAAAACCCCTGTTGACACTTTCTTCATTTCACCCTGACAGCTTGAATTAGGTTTTATTAGGAAGCTTGGCTACAAAGCCGGCAGCAAGTTTTCTTTCTCTTCTCTTTCTTTTTCTTCTTTGGTTGTCATTTACCTCGCACCCTGGAGTGATTGGGGTCAGCCCGTCAGTCACGGGAGGCCTGAAGGTCATGACTACTGCTATGGGATACGGGACATCAGCTGTCATTAACCCAGACAGTTCGCTTAAATACTCTGTGGTCTTTTCCTGAAGAACAGAGCCTATGGCAGAAAATATAGCTTGTATTTTTTTTTCTAATTATTTTTTTTAAACTAGCTCCTTGTATTTGTTGGACGGGAGTGTTCTCCTTTATGTTGATATGCTTGTGAAAGTTATTTTGATTTTCAAGTATTTGAAGAAAATTTGGAGCTTAGTGTGCATTTATAGGGGTTGCAATTTTTTTTGGTTTGGCTCTATTAATTTGATTAGGAGAAAGAAAACCTCCTTTATATTTTCAGCAGTTCTGCCTTTGTTAAAAAGCATCTATTTGAGTTCATTGAGTCTTTAAAAGTATCCACTCGCTGGAAGACTTCTGCCGGTTCCAGTGGAATTTCCCATTTGAAAGATAGGGAATATCTTTGGAAAACAGTGGGTGGAAGGATGAGATGTCAGCTCTAATCTACCAGGACTTCAATTGTTTGGTTTTGGGTTTTTTTCAAACAAAGCACCCATCCTGAAAGAACTTCGGGTACAATTTTTAAAGTGCTGAAAATAATTTAAGTACATAAAGTTATTAAAAATGAAATAAAAAAAAATATCAGAGGCTTGAATAACTAAATCAGGTAGGACCTTTGGAAGTCAGCTTTAGGAGAGAGGAGATAAACGTAGTTTCTTTGATAGCTCGTGTTACTGCTTTTGTGTTACTAGTGTTCCGTGGTTGTAGACTATGTATGTAGGCTTAGTAACAACCACACCACTACCAACTTTAACCAATTTGAAGCTGATAGATCAAATTGACATCAGACACATGTAGTGAGCAGCCCACATGAACAATATTGTTCATTTGGGGTTTCTGTTTTTCATTTGTGTATTGAGAATGGAGATCAGACCAGTCTGTTGAACCGAGACCCAACCTCTACTTCACAGTCAAGAGTTGGCGTCATACAACTGACTGGTACCATTACTCTTTGCTAACTGGCCCCACTGGTCTGGGCACTGGGTCTGGGCTGTTGATGTGAGCTACTACTTGGTTCATTGTTTCAGCAGGGGGAGTCTTGGGCAAGGCAACGGCTAACACCCATCGCTCCTGTTGCCACCCTCACTTACCTTTTCTGTTGAACCAAGGAAGATTTGGGGGATCACAGTCCAGTGCCTGGTCAAATCCTGCTCTTTTTTTTTTTTTTTTTTTTTTTTTTTTTTTTTTTTTTTCCCAAGGAATGCTTCCATTTTTTTTCCCTTACTCAGTGTGTGGACCTCATGGGAGGTGTTGCAGATCCTTCTGCTCCGGTGGAACCCAACCGCAGGGGTTACCAGGCTGCTTGACCCACCGTGTAACTAAAGTTACAACCTGATTTTCTAGCCTATGCAGCCAACAAACAAAATGAGAATATGAAACCTTTGGAAATGGTGCTTGCATGCAGAGAAAGCTTGGTTAGAAGTGCTTTGAAGAAGTAAAAGCAGCATGGAAGTGCTAAGCAGTACTATTAAACACTACTTGTTTATGCCCTGGAGGCTATCATGGTTGAGATGTTCCTGCAGCTGAAGCGAGCGATTAAAGCAAACCCTCGATTTGCAAAGCGTTTGGTGATATGGCAACCTCGTGCCGTCAGCACTGGCTGCGGCGTCGGGCAGAGACCAGCAGCATCCCGCTCCTGCCAAGAGCATGACTGTCTTGGGATGTACACGCAGCCAGACAGTAACTGGCTTGTTTAATTTCGATGCCCTGATGACAGGTTGATGTTTGAATTAAAAAAGCAAGCTTTTCCAGCACGACCTATTTGATTGCTGTGTCAGTTTAGTGAGAAAAGCTGACATCGTGTCCAAACCCCTGTGTTTTTCATCTGTGCTTTCTCGGTTCCAGTAGATGCTGGAAGCTCCAGCCACCAGATCCGCTTCTAGCCTTGGCCATTCTGCACCTCCACCATCCTTGGGGACGGGCTCTGTGACTCCCTATATATTGCATTTCAGGATTTCCCAGGGAAAATCCTGCAAGGGCCACAGTGCTTGTACAAAGATACAGCTTTGTGTATTGTTTGCTCCCTATGCAATTTTTTCTTTACCCCCTCTGAGCGTGTGTCCAGCCCTTTTTGCTCCCCAGCCCCCTTCCCTGGTTCCCACGCCGCTCTGGTAGCAGCAGGCAGCTGCCCCTGGTGTTACAGGGTCCCATTGTACCACCCCTTTGCTTTAAATCTCCTCGGGTGTCTTTTTTACCATCTGTAGATCATCACAGGGTTAGATTTTATTGTACTTGCTATATTTAATCATGCTATTGTCTGGTGAAGGGGATTGGGGACAATCTGGTTCTTCTTGAGGGATGATGGAGGTCCTGGGGGGTGTGTGCATGGTGGGGTTTGGGGTTTTTTGGTTTTTTTTTTGTTTAAGTAAAACCTTATTTGAGAACCCTACCCATAGTATAAAGACCAGGAAAATTCATTGGCTGGTTTCTTCTCCCCCCACATTTTGATTTCTGTTCCACACTTTAAAAACCCCAAGTGCATCACCTTGGACCACACATCAAAACCCTGCGAGAAGGAGCCAAGGGTTCCATCTGGGATGTGAAGTGGGCTAGCCCTGATCATCGCTGGCATAAGATGCGCTTCCCCGCTAAGCAGGAGGAAAATAAACTCGCAGGGATCAGCAGTGATGATCTAGAAGAGACCCACACAAAGACTTTGACTGATGACATTGAATTTAAATTATCAGGAGCTGGGTCCTGCTGAGCTGCTGGCCCTGCTCTGCTTGCGTCCGACTGGGAAGGAGACAGTGGTCAACCCTTGGCAGGCGCGTAGCTCAGAAAAGCAGACTTCTAAACATACATCAGGGAAAAGGAAATATTAGAGAAACCTGTTGGGGAGCGCAGCGTGGCAAGCAGCCGCTGGGTGTACAGGGAGTTGTGCAGCTGGGCTTTTCCTTGGGAAAGCTGCAGCAAGACACGGCTTTCTCGGTCTCGTGGAAATACGAGCGTGACTTTGGTCAGAGGTGCGAGCGGGGAGCAATATTTGCCACTTCTCCCAGGAATTTGTGGGATTTCAGTGCAATTCTCATGCAGCAGCACAAGGAAGGTCCTGAATAACTTCAAAAATTGAGTTGACTGAAGGATGCGCGGTGCTCGGGGAGGATGGGGCTTTGAGCATTCTGGTCCAGTGGAAGGTGTGCCTGCCCATGGCAGGGGGGTTGGAACTAGATGATCTTCAAGGTCCCTTCCAACCCAAACCATTCTATGATGCTATGATGAGTGGGTCCAGGAGGCTGCTGTGGCCACAGGGTTGCTGTGGGAGAAGGCTCAGTCTTGCTTTCCTGAGCATCAGTCACTGATGGGCCACGGCTTGGCTCAGTGCATCTGCTCCAATGTTAAACAGGCACAGAAATTCGGGAGGTGTGAGCTGGACAAGGGCTGGCAGCACCCATCCCTGCACCAGCAGGCACCCCAATAGCAGCACCCAAACATCCCCCACCTTGCCTGCTGGCGGCGGGGTACCTGCAAGGTTTGCTTTTGCTTCTCCTGTCCATCCCTGCTTTGTAATCTGGCCCATTTGTCAGGTAAAACAGGAGAAGGAGCAAAAGGTCACGGGCTTGGTTTACTGGGAGCATTAAAGTTATTAATGCTTCACAGCCTTCCAGTTGGAAATTTTCTTTGCCCTCAGCTGCCTGTCACTGCGCTGCCGAAGATAAAGCCCCGTGATGTCAAGGCTAATGCAGGGCCAACGACAGATCAAAGGAGCCTGTGCTGGGATGGGTTTCCAAAACGTCCTTCAGAAAGGAGAGGTTGCACCTTGCTGGTGTGCACGTTGGAGGGGCAGCAGCACTTCAGCAGAAAGCCGAACTCCCAAACTTCAGCAATGCTGCAGTTGCAACCATCTGGCAAAGGACGTGAACATGTTGCAAGAACTTCCAGTCTGATTTAGTTAAAGAAAAAGCCATGAGAAGGTTGAGAAGGGTATTTTGGGGGTTTGATTTGTTTTTTCCCCCCATTGCAGGTCTTTGATCCCTTTCCCCTTGCATACTGAACGTGCAAAACCAGCGTTGTGTGCAGTGCGATGGCTTGGCTGCACAGGTTAGTGCTGACGCTGCGGGCAGCTCTTACCCGTGCTGGACCAGCCCCTCTAAGAGGAGAGGCTCAGGGATGTATGTAGGTTTAGCGTTAGTCCCCCTTCCTCACAGACACATGCACAAAAAGGCCTAAATTGTTGGAATTTTGGTATATATTAGTATGTCGGTGCCTGTGAGCAGTGCAGGGATGATCACGCATAAGGCAGAAGAGGGTTGGGAAGGAGACTGGATGATGAGGGCTCCAGCTGATTTTCTTTCCATAGAAAGTTTTCAAAAATCTCTCTTTAAATTCTACTTTTCAGCTCCACTGAAGTTGATGATATGATTAGAAAATCTACAAATCTGCTGCTGACCCGAACGCTGAGCAACTGTTTACAGAATGTCATCAAGAGGAAAAACGTCGGGCTGACGGAGGTAGGACGTGGCTTTGAAAAGACCCATTTCCCGGGCAGGGTGACAGAAGGGCGTTTGGTCCCTTGGAACTCCTTACAGCACCTTTAGAGATGCTGGTTTGGACCATTGTTATAAAATATTTGGTTAGAAGACAATAATGGAACCACGCAGCATTGCTATACAAAGCAAGAATCAATTTATGTTGTTGGAAAGAGGAAGCTTTTTTGCTGTTGCTGTTAGCATTACCTCTCTTTTGAATTTGTGGAGCATTATATATCTGAATTAAAGTAAGAGGACTTCAAGGAGCACCGGAGAAGAGCCATGTGGGAACTGTGAGAGGATGGGGGATTGGTCCCCATCTACAGGTGATGTTTGAGGTGGTTTCAGCACATTGCTACAGTACAAACTCTATATCGGTATTTTCTTTTTGTGATCGATATGTTTTTGTGCACAAAGTCAGATTTCTGAAAAGTTTAATGCATGTAAATCATGGCTGTTTGGGAATGTGTGTGGTACCCAGGGCAGTTTGGATACCTTAGTGGGACCTCTGTGTGCTGTTATTAAATGAGTAAATACTAATACAGCTGCAGTTGTTTAATTGACTGTGCTATAGAAAAGTGTCATGTTCTCTGGACACTGTAAATACCCTGTGGAGGTGAGTTTTGGAGAGTTTAGTGCATTTACAGAAGTATGTATTTACACACGATGCTTCCTCAGCCCTTTATCTCACAGCCTGGAATCTCTCTGCTCCCTGGGGGCAAATTCCTTTTCCCTCCTGCTCCTCCCAAGGCTCCCTCCACAAAGAGGAATGCAACTCTATCCCTGCACTATCCATCCTCCAAAAGATTTTTTTTGCTGCTGTTGCAAACGTTCCCATAGTGTGATTGAATGTAGGAAGGGCAAACCGAGTGCGACAGTCTGTCCCCTCAGCTGCTTTTGTCCAGTTTAAACAGTGTAGATGTTCCTTGGCATCTTCCAGGTTGAGTGAAGGTGATGCCTTTCTTTGGGTTGAGAGTGGCTTCTTCATGTGCTTTGGAGCTGAAGAGGGTTTTTGCAAGGAAAGCCTACGTAGCAAACTTGAGTTTAAAATAAAGGTGTAGTATGTCCAGAGACTGGTGTTCATCTCTGAATCTCCTTTCATATTTTTGCCCTCTTGTTCCTCACCACTTACCAAGGTACAACTAGCTCTCTCCTGGGGTTATCTATACCATCAGTTTTTTCTAGCTTGGTTGAAGAAAAACTACTTTGAGCATCTTCATCCCCTCCTGCCTCTTTTCTTTGTGTAACCATTGACCTGTTTGTCCAAATAGAAGCACGCAGTGCTTTTTTTATGAGTTTCTCAAATCCTTCCCTCTTAAGAAAAGACATTGATGTGACTGTGTGGAGCACCGGGATTAAAGGGCACGTTGAAGAGTCCCAGATCATATACAAGCATAGTCCTGGTGTCAAAAGTGATTGCAGAAGATATTTAAGTACCTTGCATAACTATCACTTCTCAGATTTAATTTTTGCACAAAGCAACACCATCCATTTCTGGGCTGTCCAATGTCATGTTCCAAGCAGTGGAGAAGGTAATACAAGGCCATGTACCAACCTTCGCAGTCTGTTAGCATCTTTAATTTATTTTTCATTGCTGTTTTGGGGGGCTGCCTCTTAGTAGGGGATGTTGAAGTTTGTTACCGAGTCTGCTCCAAATAATCCTGGTGTTTTGAATAACCGTGACATCCCTCAACAAAAGAGAGGGGAAAGATGCTACTATTTTTTTCATCTGAATACCCCAGTGAGAAGGTCTTACCCCAACGAGAAGGTCTTTCCCCTCCAAATTCAAGAGAAGATCAGAACTTGAAGGAGCCAGAGAGGGAGCAGGAAAGCTCATAGCAAGCGGTGGAAGAGAATCAAAGCTATCAGGGCCTTCAAGTTTGATAGCTGATCTGGACCAGTAAGTTGTGATGATCAGAGAAGAGGTTTAGGAGGAATTTCACACAGTTGGAAATATCTAATATTTAATTAACTTGAAACTATAGGAAAATATATCATCATCATGATGTTAGGGCTGTCTGACACAGGGAAACACAAATGAGCACTTGTTTGAAGGCAAAAATCCAGAACAAAATTAATCCAAGGAATTCAGAAATGAGAAGCCCTCCTAGTTACCTGTGTTGTACATTTCATGGACCAAATACAAAACAAGAGGAGTTCAAATAGATCATAATTTGATTTCTTAAAAACAAAAACCTGACTGAAATCAAAGAAGAGTTGGCTGGAAGGGACCTCTGGAGGTATCTAGCCCAACCTCCCACTGGAAGTGGATCATTGCTCACTTGGATCATGTCAACCGTGGCTTTCTCTAACCAACTTTTAATTTTTCCAAAACAGAGGTCCCACAGCTTCTCTGGGCACCCTGTTCTAGTTCCACACTACCTTCCTGATGACTCTTTTCCTTTCTAATATCCAAGCTGAACCTCCCAAACTGTGACCATTGCCCTTTCTCATGTCATCTGGCACTAGCAAGAGTTGGGTGCTGTAATGTCTGTAGTTTTACTTCAATGTTTCTGTGCCTGCAACACTTAAAATGCTGATTAATCCATCTCATTCAGAACATTTGTGAATGTTTTAAAATAATTTCTTTAGAGGAGGTGACTGCGGACTGCCACACCATACTCCAGCAATTAAATTATATCAATCCAGAGCATTGTAATGCCTTCTGTGTCTGTAAGAGAGCTGTTTTGGCATGATATCTGAGCTAGATGTTACTTGGGAAGGTTTTTTTATAGCTTATGTTGCACCTTGAAAATATTCACGGCAGTCTGCTCAGAAAAAAGGTATCTGCTTAAGGAATTAATGATGCTTCCAAGTCAGTGATCCTAAAGTGGAAGCCCAGATTGTTTTGTTCTGGATTGTAAATGTTTGTGTTGATTGACTTCAGCAGAGGCTTTTACTCTGTAGTTGCCTTTAATGTCCTGAAATAGTGCCATGTGAAGGCAGCTGGGAAGACAGCATTAAGAAAATTGCAGATAATGGTGGGTATGATAACCGAAAAGATACCAGGGTGAGATCTGCTGTTCAGCCACACCACCCTCAGAAAAGTAAAACCTTGTAGTTTCTTTGTTAAATGCCTTAGTATGATGTTGTTCAGTGTCACTCAAGATATGGGTTATTTAGGGTTCATTAGCAGACAGAATACTTGTGATTTGACATGGCATTTTTTTGTAAGCCTGTTGTATTTGAACTGCGCTGAAATGAGCACTGACTGACAGCTGAATGTAGGAAAGTCATTAAAAAAAAAAATCTTTTGTGGTATTAGTAGCTGTCATGGGAAATGCTTTACCCCCAAAATTATCTTTTATTTAAGTTTCTGATGTTGTTAAAGGAGGAGAGCCTTTGAGTGTGTAGCAAAGCTTAGTATGTTTGTACAGCGTCAGCTTCTCATGCCAGAAGTTCTTATAAATTGGCATCCATTAACCTGGCACGTCCCTGGCTTCAGGAGCACGACGGTTGAATACCTTTTTTGCCTTTGCAGCTTGTACAGATTATTATAAATACGACCCATTTGGAGAAATCCTGCAAGTTCCTAGAGGAATTCATAACCAATATCACTAATGTACTTCCAGAAACTGTCCACACTACGAAACTCTACGGGACCACAACCTTCAAGGTGAGAAGGCTGGTAGATTCACCTCCAGGGAGTTGCTGTTGATGTTTGGTTGGAGAGTATCTGCTTTCAAAGCGCGTGTGTGGATGTGTGTATGTAGGGAGCTAAGCTGAGCTGAAAGGTAATTTTGTCATATCCTGGGAAGCTTATGCCATCAGACCAGCATTTGGGTTTGTCCTTTGGAACATTACTTTTGTTGAGATCATGAGCCTTTGTAGCCCTAATTTACAGGCTGTGACTGCAACACTTATTATCTAAAGGATTAAGCAGCTTTTAAACAAAAGCCTGATTTTATTTTTTTTTTTTAATGAATTTTCATTTTGCTGTTTGAGCGCCGTACAGTGTTACACACATCTGGCCATGAACGCAAGCTCTCCTCTTTCATACAAGAGGAGAATAGATTTTCAGAACTTATATTTCTGTATCTTTCCACTCCTTTTAGCATTATCCCCTAAAAATTGGGGCTGGCAGAAACTGCCAGACTTCTCAGTCTTTAAATCTTTAAATCATAACCCAGGAGTGTCCACCCAGATACTTTGTATGAAATCTTAAGGCCATAATTGGGTCAACTGTGGGGTGTCTGAACTGTGTCCCGTGGCTGGAGAGCAGGAGATGGCAAGAGCGCTGAGGACTCGAGCAACAGTAGGGAACTGGTTAGGTGAGGTTTGCCCTTGGGATAACTCAGCAGGAGATTAAAGCCCAATGTCCCCAGGGAAGTCCATTCGTTGTCCCTTCTGGCATCACCCACCTATTTGGCCTAAGGGTGAGTTCTCCTACCCTTATTCTGGCAGAGAGGCTCCTCTGTGCCGTCCGGCACCCCACACTTGCACACAATTTGGTGGGTCTAAACCGTTCCTCTCCCATCTCTCTCTCTTCCATTCTGCACTAGATTTGTCCTCCTGGTCCCCAGGTTGCATCAGAGGCAGACACCAGCTTGGTCTTGCCTACCACTGACCTAGTGGCACATGTCCCACCAGTTCGAGCGGTGTGGTTGCCTACAGGCGCTTTGTCTTGTGCTACTTTTAGGGCTAAGGTTTGGGTCAATCTCACGTCCCGTTACTTGTGTAGACTTGTGATATGGAGACTTCGTCCCATGTAACGTCGTCTCGTTCCCCAGGATGCCCGCCATGCTGCCGAGGAGGAGATTTACACTAACCTGAACCAGAAGATAGACCAGTTCTTGCAGCTGGCGGACTACGACTGGATGGCCATGGAGCCCGGCAGCAAGGCCAGCGACTACCTTGTAGATCTCATTGGCTTTCTACGCAGCACGTTTGCTGTGTTCACCCACCTCCCGGTAAGCCACCTCCACCAATTTGCTTTCTTTTTTGGTCTGAGGAGCACGCGGGCATCTGATGGTGCTGTTGAAACTAATGGTTGCTCAGGCTTTATGGAGTGTGATGGAAATGGGGCCTTGGACTGTCAAGTGTTATGAAATAACAAATCTATTTTTAAAGTAAGCTATTTCATGTGTTTCCAGAAGCTGGGCTTCAGTGAGAGTCTCCCTAAGTATTTGCAAGTCTGCTTATACGTGGATGAGGGAAATATCACAGTCCACCATGTAAAAGCAGGGTCATAATTCACTAGCCACCTATATTTTAGATTTGTTAACTTCCAGCTTAATGGACATTCAAGATTTTTTTCAAAAGATCCCAGTATGAGGGTGTCTATTATTTGAACTGCAGATACATTTCCAAATGTTTGTCAAGTCACTGGATGCCTTACATCAAAATATTGCTCTGTTGGAAGGCAGCATATGTTTCTTTCTTTTCTCTGCTGTCTAAAATATGCCTGTGTTTATGCTGTTATTGCGATCAAAAAATGTATTTTATGTTGTTTTTTGCAGTTGGCTGAGTAGTGTCCCGTTGAATAGGAAAAATATTATCATCAGGGAGTTTCATTTTTGCTCAAACAGCTTTTTTCCTTTAAATAAGATTTGTCCTGAGCTGTCTGGATATATACTTACGAGTATCTTCAATCAGCAGGTATTTTGAAATAGCAAATCCACTGAACACTGTGTTTGTCCTAAAAGCAATTTCAGATCTTTCTTCTTTCCTGGACTGTTATTTATTTGTTGTTACTGGGTGCCCAGGATGATAGTACACCGGCACACACTGGGCATCTTTCATGAGCTTGACTATAAACAGGAAGAAAAGACTAATAATACACAATGGCAGTTTCCTTCACTCCATTCTGCTTGTTTATGCCACTGTGGTTGCTCTACTGGAAGGATGTTCAAGCCCTCCAGAGCTGTTTTAGGAGGCGTTACAGCCCCAAAACTGTGCAGCTTTCTGCATGGCTCCTGTCTTTTGGCCTTCTCTGTCACAGCAGGAAGATTTGGTAGCAGGATGGAAATGAGGACCGATTTGCTGTGGATGGAGAAGCCACCAAAAAAGAAATGAAAGTGGCTTTCCCCGTTCTCTGTACCTGGAGGTGTTGTTGAGGAGAAGGTGCTTTCTTGGCTCTGTTATCACTGGAACAAACTGCTAAATAAAGTGTTGCCTCCTGTGCAGAGAGTTTGGAAGGGCTTTCATCCATCTTCTTGTTCAGGCCAGGTTTATTGCCAGAATGTCCCCTCCGTTGGCAGTCCTGAGCAGCGTGGCTGGTGGCCATGCGAGCAGGCATAGGGCAGGTGCCCTCTGGAGTCAGGAGGTGCTTGGAGATGGCTGGATTCCTCAGCTGCTGGATTTCTCCTTAAAAAAGGAGATGTGGCTGCACAGGGGTGGTTTATCACCTGGAGACCACTTCCACAAATCATACTGGGAGTACTTAACGCAAGCAAGTAATGGAATTTGACAGGGAGATTGGTCTCTGCACCAGAGCATGAAGCATGGCTAGCAGGAGAGATAAGGATGGGGAGAGATGCCCACAATGATTTATGAGATGGACCTGGAGTGATTTATCTTCCTTAAATATTAATATTTCCTTTTTGAGTGAGTCAAAATTGTTTTGGAGACTGGGAGGACAGCTACTTGGTCTAAAAAAGACTGAGACACATGGAAGCAGCCTTTTCCAGAACTGGATTAGAAAGGACCCAGCTGAGGAGAAGGCTGTTTGCATTTGCACTGCAGCACCTTATCTTCAAAGCAATGCACGGCAGTGATCCTCCCGACAGCCTCGTGAGACAGGGGAGGCAAGTCATTCAGATGCTGCAATCTGATTTGTGAAGCTGTAGACCTGGTTCAATGGTTTGTAGGAGATGTAGGTCTGGGATTTTTTTGTATATATTGGAGTTTCTTCCTTTAGAGGAGTGCTATGAAGATGCCGTCGCTGAACATTGCTGATGGGTCCCTGCGTACCCTTGCAGGCAATGGTGGGTGAGAGCAAGTGAGGAACAATCAGGGTACATCTAAAAGGCACCCAGCTCCTTTGGTGTCTCTGCTGGCTTGTTCTTGGTTTCAAGGGTCTTTTTCCAGTGGCTTATTTAGAAACACATTAAAATTTCTGCACTTTGCTAAACAAATTGTGGGAGATAAGGTGTGTAGAAGCCCACATCTGTCTAAAGCAATGCAGAAAAATGGCAGAGATGTTTGTGAAAGCCCCAGAAATGTGGGATGAGCTTCACTGGTGAAAGGAAAGAGTGAGAGGGGTTCGAGGAGGGAAGGAACTATCTCCAAAAAGGGTGAATTATAAGTAAAAGAGGATATTGCAGGACTGCTAGTGGCAAGGTAGAGCTGTTTCTATACTGCTGGTCCAAGTTCAGCCCAAATCATTACCACTATAACGTTACGATCTAAGAGGAGTTGCTGCCCTGTTTGAAATGAGTTTGCAGCCTGGTCCAGCTATAAAATACAGGATTTCCACACTGCCAGTAGCTCACGAAGAAAAGTAAGTGACTGTGCACCATCCTTGGAGGGGCGTCCTTGGATGAGGCATCCTCGGAGCATCTTTTCATTCCTAGAAGTGGGCGCAGTGCAACACCGTCCCTTCCTGTTCTCATGTCCTTTGCTGGTTTGGAAATAGCCCTGTCTTCCAGAGCTGATAATCTGGTACCTTTGGGTTGAATTTATACAATTTTAAAAAAGTGAAAAGCGTTCTCCTAGTATTGGAACTTGGAGAAGTTTTTTAGAAGAAAAGAGTGGCAGTCTCAGGAGATGACTAAGTGGCAGGAGCTGAGGTACTCACCTGCCTTTTGTCACGACGGTAATTACACCAAGAAAAACCTTCACCTGCTGATCAAAGAAACTCAGCCTGGGCATGTTGGCGGTTACTGTGCTAAAATTACACCAACAAAAAGTGCTGTCCTGTAATAGAATGGAGCCGAAAGTCCTGAGCCTGCAAAAATGCAGGCGGCTCCTTAACGTGACGGGTGTGAGTAATCCCATTGTCTCGGACGGGGCTGCTCGTCTGCAGGAAACCTTTCTGGGGTCAAGGCTCCAGCTCGCTGCAAGGCAGATCAAATAGCCTTGAAGGGTCCGGTTGACTCCAGTCAACATTTCAGAGAGGGGGTGAAGAGGAGCAGAGATGCTGAGTGAGCTAAGAGGCGACTCTGAGTCAAGATTTGGGCGTTAGGTTTTGTGTTTCCCTTTTTGGATACATGAGGCTGAATTTTTCCTCTGTTTATTGGGGGGCATCCCAGAATGGTTGAGGTTGGAAGGGACCTCTGGAGGCCATAGAATGATAGAATAGGTTGGGTTGGAAGGGACCTTTAAAGGTCATCTAGTCCAACCCCCCTGCAGTGAGCAGGGACATCTTCAACTCGATCAGGTTGCTCAGAGCCCCGTCCAACCTGACCTTGAATTTTTCCAGGGATGGGGCATCGACCACCTCTCTGGGCAACCAGATCATCTGGTCCAGCCCCCCTGCTCAAGCAGGAAAAATAACCCAGACCAAAGCTAGTCCTGGTTTGTGGAGTGGCACAGTCTCTGCTTTCTCTAGTGTTCAAGCAGGAATTGCAATCCCTAATTTTTCCTTTAGAGCATCAGAGTAGACATTGTGGGAGGTGGTGAAAACCGCTTGGTATTAGGAATCCCTGGAATCGATTTGCTTTTTGCAGCTTTGCTTTGGGACACTGAGCCCCCATCTGCAAAGGGCATGCTGGTGGGTACAGTGTGTGCTGGAGGGGAGGAAAAGTTCATAGTGAAGTTAACGGGGTTTTGGTGCATACCACTGCTGCATGAAATTTTCATGGTGGTTTAGAGCCACAATTCGAAAATGCTCCGCTAAGTGCCCAAAATGTCTCAAAGCAAATAACACGCTGGTGGAAATCAAAGCATAATTAACATTTGGCTTCAAGGCTGCCCTCTTCCTGCGTTAACCAGGGAGAGTCGGTTACTGCTGCTGCTGAGCTTATTAACATGGGATGCTCGGGCCTCCTTTAAAAGAAAATACTTTTTTTTAAGAAAAAAAAAAACAAAACCTTTAAAAAATAACCCCGTATTTTAGGAAAAAAAAAAAAAAAAGGTGGTTTCTGGTTTTCAGCAAGTAAAGGGCCATGGCCTCAAAAATTAACATTTCCAGCATAATACTTTTAAAAGAATGACTGAAAAAGCCTTTTGTCTTTGATGGCTGATTGTTGTTTTTATTTCTTGTTAGACAAGTTAATGTAAATCGCATTGACAGGGCTACTCCAAACACACTGATTTGTTGACATTAAGCTTCTCAAAGATGGAGGGTTGTGTCAACACCTACAGTGAACTGTCAGGTTAACAAAGCAAGGATGTTTTCTTGGGGGAGGGGAGCAGAGTTGGGGAAAGGGGGGGGATGTTTTGTTTTTATTTTAAGTTTCCTTTAATCCTCTGTTAGTCTTGTATCTTGATAACCTCCTTTGGAAGGTAATCAGGGCAGGTCAAGAGGTGATGCTAACCCGGGAAAGGGAAGCAATCTTTCAGCGATCGAACAAACTCTAACCTCTGCCGTCTTGAGCAGTTCAGCGTGAACTCTCTGCAAAGGGGTTTTTGGGTTGGTGTTTTTTTTTTTTTTCTCTTTGTGCTTATTTTTGCCAGATGGCAGGCACAGATTTCAGCTGGAGCCGTGCGAATGCCGCGGCTGCTCTGCCTGCAACGTTTTTGCCTTATTCACCATATTGGCATCTCTTCCCAGTTGCGAATGAATATGCCAGCCCCAGCAGCTCTTGCTTTGGTAGAAAGAGCTTTGGAAGTGTTTATTTTCTTTTTAAAGAGAACGATTACCTATGTTTTTATTTAAAAAGCCAAATCCCTCTATAATATTTTAAAAGGCAAGACACTGTGCATGGAAGTAAAATGCCTTGAACTTTGCACCAACCACAGCCTTGACCACATTGGGAGGAACCCCAGTGGAAAATAACCGTCACGAAAACATCATATGAGCACCAAAGACGCTTTCTTTAGATTTGCAAGAGTCCTGTCTGCGCTTAGGTAATGTCCCCTTGCCCTCGGAAGAGCTCGGCAAGTTTTGCTGGAGCTCGCCCCTGCTGTCACTCACTAGGGTTTGACATCCATCACCTCCATCTTACAGGTGGGAAAGCAGAGGCATGTGGGTGTTGACTTGCAGGACATACTTAATAGCAATAAAACTGGTCTTGTGGTACTTTGATTTCCTCCTCATCCTCCTTAGACCAGGTTCAGGGAACCCATATTTTGCTTTTTTAATACTCTGCCAACTGCCCAGCAGCCGGTGCCTCGGCTGGAGCGTTGATGGGTTGTAGGCAACTATGGGTGATGACCGATGTGTGTTTTCTGCCTTTCTCACTGTTGCTTTGCTCTCTTCCGCATTTGACTTTAAACTCCCTGTGTTGTCCTCTGTAGGGGGATGTAGATGTCCACTCTACAATGTCGGTGAGTACAAGACTGCGTGTCGTGCGCGTTTGGTCTGCTCTGCTCGCACCTCAAATGTTAGAAGGTGAGTTGAACCAGAAAAGGTCCTTAGTCTCAGAAAGGAAGAAAGGAAAAGACTGAGTAGAAGTTTAAATCAGTAGGATAACTAAGAGACCGGGAGAAAGGGTTTCCTTCCAGACAGGTCACTCACAAGCGTGCTGTAGCAGTAGCATTGCTAAATTGTTGCTTTTAGAGCACTTCACATTTAACTGGCTCCTTTTATCCCCCATGCATCCCTAAATGTGCGGGGAATTAGGGGAAATGCCTGTTATTAGGGAAAGCATGATGGGATCTTCAACCTCTGCTTGAAAGAGAAAAGATCTTTGTAAAAGCCACTCCCCCTCGCTCCCTGTATTTTGTTCAGACAAATCCCCCATGGGGATTTCAGCCTGACGTTCCTCCTGGTCTAAGTGCTCTGACCCGGGGCTTGGACCGCTAAGCCTTCCCTCTGGCTAGAGAGGTAGAGTAGTATTTTATCCACAAAATAGTGTGGGTTCTTGACATTTACTATCTCCCTGTTTGGATTAGGGCAATTAGCACAAAGAAAGCGAAGGAGACCTTTTGGACCTGCCTTCTGGTTCAACGAACCCCTCTAATTGTTGTCATTTCTGCTTGTTTCATGTGCGGGAGAAAAAGCCGTGGCATTTCTGCGGATAGATCGCAAACAAAGTGCTCTCGAGCTACCTTGTTTCCTCTATTCCCATGTCTGCAAGCCAAGGCACGTGTGAGCAAAGCGTGCCTCATTTTTTTGTCGGTGCAGCCCTGCTCGACGCGGTTGTGCGGTGTGAGATGCGGCCGGCGTGGAGGCGTAGCCTCTACCCCAGCTTCTGCTTTTCCGCCTTTAACCCCTGCTCTTTATTTTAATGCTGAGCTGCCATGGTAGTATTGATATTTCATGCCGCGGTTGGATGCTTGTACCCCTTTTCCTGGAAACTGAGCATAGCTAAGCCTTGAGTATTTGCAGGCTCCGGGCACCTGGGGGTTTCTAAGTCAACACTGAGGTCTCAAATCAACGCCAGCTTCTGGAAAGAAAGAGCCTTGTTAAAGCAATTTGAGGCCAGCTTCCATCAAAGCCGTGGCTCGGTTGCTGGCAGGGCTGCGGGAGCTGCCCGCGCTGCCGGGGAGCGGGCAGGGATGCTTCGGGCATCCCCCCGCGGCCGCAGGTTTCCAGGAGCGGTGTTGAATGTCGACCATCCTATGTGGTGTCCTTAGGGCGTACCCTGAGAGAGACAGATGCAGAAACTGGTATTGCCTCTGGCTTTTCAAGACTTTCAATCATTTAGAAGCCAGTTGTATTTATTTCTTTAATTGAATCCAGTGCCTAGACAGCTATGGAGTCAGCTTCCTATGGAGAGGGGTGCATTAGTTTCATTAAGGTAAATCAATGAAAAATAATACCTGGAGGTCCCCTGGAAAGGGTCAGGAGTGGAGTAATCCCTTTATATGGTGAGACTTTGCTAGCTTGCTCTTAGTTGGTTTTGTTTTTAACTGCAACGGATTCTAATTTTCCTCTTAACCCCTCTAATTTTCTGTTCTCTAGGTAGTTTGTATTAATTGGTGGAAATAAATCACTAATCTGTCTGTCTAAAAGAGATTGAAAAATAAAAATCTGATTGCACAAAATAGCAGGACAAAGGAGTTATTGTAACGGAGTTTAAAATGTCCGGTGGGAAGTAGTTGTGGCTAATCCTGGAAGTTTCTTGGTGTTGTAGATACAGACACACGTAAAAGCGAGTTGCCTGGGATGCAGACATGGACAGGGCATGAGCAGCATCCAAAATCCTCCCTGTATGGTCCTCAGGGGCTTCCTCTGCTCTCCAGAGGTGATCCCGAGTCTCTTGGGGGGCTGCTCGGACCAGCTAGCCCTGAAGGTTGGGCAAAATGCCCGTAAAACGAGGGTGCCTTGGTGGGGAGAAGAGGGGCTGGTGACTGGAGCAGCGCTTGCATGGCTGTGTGGTCCTGTGCTGCCCGCCTTGCTGCGGTCTGCTGGCTGTGCATTGCTTTCCTGGTCTTCTCAAGTGTCTCCAAAATCCCAAATACTTACCAAAATGAAGGGGTCGAAACAAGAACTAATGGTTGCTTTAAAGCAAGGAGCAAAGCATTCAAATACGGTGGATTTAGCTTTGTTGGCTGGGGAGAAGGCTGACCTCTGATTAACCCAGGAGCGCTAGTTAACTCGAATCCGGGTAAGCCAAGTTATCTTGTAATTACATGGTTTCTTGTCTGCTTTCAGCACTTTCAAAATTAATTGAAGCTAAAATGCCCAGTCCCATAAATCCTTTAAACCAGGGTGTGCACGCTTCCCTAGGTATTGCTTCCCTTTGTGTAGTCACCTTGGCATGTTTGGCTTTGATTTTTATTTTACAAACTTAGATTTATAAAGCTATTTTATGCTTACTTTTGCATGCATGTACATACACAAAGAATCAGATGTGCGGTGCGGGGAATTTGGCAGCTGAAAATCCATCCTCAGCGTAAGGAATCCAAACATGCCTGCCGCCTCCTGTACCAGAGCCCCAGCGTGTACCTTCCAAAAACCCTAAGAGAAGTTAAAGTATGGGTGGGTTTTTTCCCCTTTAGGCTCAAATTTAAGTGAAACAATAGACGTTGCAATTTTATGCTTTCCTCTTATTTCATCCACTGGCAACCTGAAATCTTGTAAGGCTCTTCTTAAGTTGTGAACGTGCAAAGGAACGTTGATGAACACCACATCTGCTTCCAAAGCCCCCAGCTATCTTCCTTAACCTACCCGTGGGAGGAGAACTGCCTGCCTTAGAGGAGCCCAACCTTCAAGTGCAGTGTCCTTTGGGGTCCCCGCGCAGGGATCACTTGAATTGAGGTTGCACGGAGAAGCGTTGGGAGCTCATGCCCATCATTCAGAGCCGATAGCCATGTGAGCGCGGTTGAGTGCTGTTGGTGCGGTTGAAGTGGCCGCAATTAAGGACATGTCGTTTCGTGACCGTCATGGTGGTGCCTTTACACAGGGGTATGTTCTCCCTGGATCTTGCAGCCTAGGTTAGATGTAATAGCGAGAGAGAGCAAGAAAAGCATTTAAAAGTGCAGATCCTTATGGATTTCTCATGATCGCCATGGTGTTTCTTCATTGTGAACGGCAATAAATAAGGAGAGCCCAATGGGTTAATTAAAAAACAAGATAACAGTAATTTCTACAACTTTCACTATCCATCTTTTTCTTTTCTCTGTTTTTCAACTATAACGTCTCAATATTGAAAACGGAAATTTAGTGTAAGATTTAGATTTTGGAAAAATGTAAAACGAGCTGAAGTTTCATGCGCTGTTTGTGTTGGTCACTCAGTAATCAGCTCTGCTTGGAAAAAAAATCTCCTTAATTGAGCATTGATGGCTCATGGAGTGGAAATGGAGTGGGTGGGTTTTGTTTTGGTGGGGGTTTTTTTTGTTGTTTTTTTTTTTGTTGTTGTTGTTTGTTTTGAGCTCATCCTTTTTTCCAGTCTGTTCAACATCTGGGCCTTAAGTCATGTATTAGTTGCGTTTCCAACAGGCGGCCGAACGTCACGGCAACATGCCGACCCTTCCTTCGGCATCTCGGCAAGCAGAAATCTGCGTAAATGAGGAATCTGGAGCGTCCATATGTGTGCGAAGGGTGAGAAGCCCTTGGTGTCAGTGTGTCGAAGGGCTCCACTGCGAGGATGAGTGCAGTGTGCTCCAAGCCTCGAGATCTTTCCCCTTTTAGTTTTAACATCAAATTATAATTATAAAATTATATAGCAAAGATGAAGCTATTCAGTTCACTCTCTTTAAGTCTTCCTACTGCCATAATTGGCAGATGCTTTGCCCTGATAAATCAGCAGAAAGAAGCATGGTTCTAGCTCTTCGTATGTTAGGGAAAAAATAAAAAAAATCTGTATTTAATCAACTTTTTGTTTCCAAAATGGCAGCTGCTTTGTATTTAATGGAAAATCAGGCTCTTCCCAATGGAAAGAATGTTATTCCCAAAGCGAATACAAAAGAAAATAAAAGCCACAAAAGAGGAGGATGAAATATGTCTTTTTTTTTTTTTCCTCGTTCATTCCAGTTGTGGAGCCACACGCTCCGATCATGGTCGGGCCACAGCTCTGGTTTGCGTCAAGTAACTCGGAAAGTCTCAGTCCATGGACACAGGCACCAGGAGAGAGCCTTGCTCCACATAAGGAGGCACAAATAGGACTGAGAAAAATTAGGGCTACTTCATGCTTCTTGTGTATATATATTGAGACTTGTTAAATGCAGGTTATTTATGGGTTTAGTTCCTTTGCAGGCTGAGATGTCTCTGCTGTTGGAGCACCACATTTTTTCCTTGACACCTCTTGTTGCAGGGTCTTGGTGTCTTCTTCAGGGATGAATGATCTTTGTGGAGACCCAAGTGGTGGGCACAGGAGGAGGAGAAAATTGAGGAGCATAAAACCCGTGCCTTGTCCAAGCCCACCCAGCAAGTCCACGGGTCGCTGTCCTCTCCCAGGGGTTGCAGTGAATTTAGCACCGCACCTTTCTTGGTCTGCTGCTCGTGTTTGCTTGCAGTGTTTGCTCTGAAGCACATCTGAATATTGGAAAATTAATATTCAGTGCTGGGGGAGGCTGCCAAATTGCCGCCGTGGCAAGTCAAACGCCCCAGGTTTGTACAATTCGGTTTAGGGTTCCCTCCTGCTGCCGGGCCAGGGGTGTTGAGCCACACTGTGGAGATACCCTCTGGGGGAAGGAAAAGCAGTTTGAGCTGTCGTGACGTGCTCTGCCCGTGTATTTTGGGTTTTGTGTGAATTTTGGTAGCTGCTACTCTGCTGGCCCCTGCACCTCTCTGTCTCCTGATGCCGTTTGCAGCGCAAGAAGGCACCGCAGGCATTTGCAGTGCAGCTCGTAACAGCGCGGAGTATTTTAGAGAGCAGGTAGATGGGACTTTCTTATCTTCAGTTGTTTAAAAAAGAGGGTCATGTGAAGAAAGCAGAAGGCAGCAGATTTGGAATGGGAGTTTGATGCCACGGGCTGAACCTCCAGCCTGGTGGGGGAGTCGGGATCAGATGGTTGCGTGATTAATGAGAGCCTCTGCAGTTAAATCAAGTGGCTAACAAGGATAAAGCGTATAGTTCCTAGCATTTCTCACAGCATAATGCTATCGTATGCCTAACCTGGACTGGCAGAAGTGCTTTCCCACCCGTGTTCTGCGTGAAGGTCCTCGCACAGATCTCTGAAGCATCTCAGGAGACCAGACAGCAGCTGGATGCTTCAATGCAGGCGCTGCTCATTTTGGGTGAGCCGGGCTCTGCACACAACTGTTTCCATGCTATAGACTTTAAAAAAAGCAGTTAATTAAAAATATCCTTCCATGCATTTGGATGGTGTGCAAGGAAAAAGACGCAGATCTTGGAATCCTCTATTTCCTTGGCATTTTTTGCATATGTGTATATGCAAAAAAAAAACGCCCTAGGAGCCTCCCAGTGTAAGATTTGCTGCAAACTGCCGAGCGTCTACAAAAAGACCTTTGCCCGGTTGTGTTTGTATGTGCCTCCGTAAGGCTTCAAAGAAACTGCCCAATGTTCAGTTGCAACAGCTGTGTCCCGAGGTACTTCCCTTCTCTACCCCCTGCCCTTCCTTCTATTTATTTATTTTTCTATTTAAAAAAAAAAAAAAAAAAAGGAAAAAGTAGATGTCGCTTGTTGACTCTGACAACGCACAGTGAGGGAAAAATCTTGTGTTCCTGTGCATACTCTTATCCTGGATCCTTTTATATTCTGGATCCCACGATTACATGTGGTTACAAAATCTTTGAGTTGTGCTTTTGCTACGGCGTGTATTCACTCCTGCTTGTAAGCAAGTAGATGCAGTTCGTAGTGCCAAACCCCCTTAATGCCTATGCAGGAAAAACCTTGCCATGGAGCTGGTTACTCCTCAAATTAAGTGTCATTTGGTTAAAGACCAAAAAAACCCAAACCGAATAAAATAACATTATTTAAAAAAAAAAAAAAAAGCCAAGCACTTCCAGATCTGTCTGTGGGAGCTGGTTGTGACCATCACCCCCGATGTGATTTCTGCTGTGCTGCTCTGTATGAGAGCCTTGAGTCTCCCACCAGCTTCAGCCAAAATAGTCTCCAGCTGTTGACCTTGGGCATCTTTGACACAGCCAAACTGTTACGGTTTTTCCTCTTTTATTGGAATGTGAGGGGGTTCGTATCAGGCTGCAGTGGTCAGTGTAACTGGCTGGTTTATTTTTTGTGCGGTGAGGATAATTGCTGTATTTGCTTTTTTTCCCCTTTTCTTTTTTATTTCTCTGTTGCCTCTAAGCTTCTGTTGGGAGTTCAGCTTTGCCATGTGTTTGTCTTGCTGCCGTATCTGTGACAGCCTGTTTTCCCTTTAATGCTCAAAATAGAATTTAAGTGGTAAATGTTTACTTCTGAAAATGACACCCCGTCGATTTTTTTAAATACCTCTGGAACACAGCCACTTAAACGTGGGCTTGCGCTCAGCTTTCGCATGAGTTTGAAAGCAATCCCACTTCACGCAGAGGTTGGTGGCCTTCCAGGTTGGTTGGAGCAACTGCTCTTTTTGCTCTTCAGATGCCATCAGCTTTCCAGGTGAGTGGATCTTTGCACAAGACAAATTTCACCTGAAATTGTCTTAGTTGGCACTGCTTTAAGGTGTTGCTCTTCATAGGTTTACTGTGGTGACCCTGAGATATTTCAGTGGTGGAAGGGTGTCTCTTGAACCAAGCTATTGTGTGATGGGGATGGTCAAAGTCATCAGAAGACCAAAATCCCAGTTTCACTCAGAAAAGGCTACGACAGTACCTTGGTGGTGATAGTCTGTTTAAATCTGGTGATTTGCTAAAGGCAATGAAGCTTCTTCCATAGATGACTACAACCTGCCCTGCTCCCAGCCCAAGTAATCAGGTGTAGCGGGGAGGGGAGCAATGCCTGCAGCTCATCCTGCACAGAGCATCGGTCCTCCTCCTAAACCAGAAACTGTCGTTCATTGGGTCACTTCTGGCATGGCAGATCCTGGTGAAAAAGAGGCCCTTCTTATTCCTGGTAAACCAAGGCACAGGTGTCTGTCCCGTTCACTGCGAGTAGCAGGATGGATTTTGTAGCTGTTGGGAGACTGTTGACATGAAGGCGATGCCATTGACCGACCGTTCCAGTAGGTCCCAGCTGTGCACTGAATCCGAAGTGCCTTCCTCAAAGAAATGTGTGTGCAGTCATTGTCTCTCCTTCCATAAGTTTGGGCATCAGGAAACCTTTAACTTTGCAACTGCCAAGTAATATGAAGACCTGATGGGTGTCTAAGGCTGGAGAGCATCCCTTTCCCCAGCAGCCGTTGCTCTGTGCTCAGGAGCCTTGGCCCGCAAGCGTTGCTCATTGCCAACCTTCTCTTGTTGGCTGGAAGGTTCCTTCTTCTTTTCCTTGGCAAATTTCAAACCCATGTGGATGTCAACTTGTAGCTTGGTGCTAGTCACCTTTTTCCAAGTCCATAAGTCAATACACTGGCTTCAGTGTTTAGCTCCTGGGATGACTTCACAGAGCCAGAGATCAAATACAGAGCTTGACAGTGGTGGAAATCAATAAGTGACCGTTAATTTTCACACATCAGTCACCTCTTGTGTCCCATGCGAGTCACGTCTAACGCAGTGACAGGGCTCAGCCCACCACACATTCCCTGCTGGAAACCAGGAGCCGGCCTGCTCTCATCCTTTTTCCATAACGCAAACAATTTTGGGAAGAAAGAGTGATTTCTTCTTAATAAGGGTGCTGCAAAGCCAAGTAAACAGAATTAATTAATTAAGAGTTGCTCTCTTGATACCTAATCTGAAGCTAATACTCTTAGGGATGGATTTGATTTTCTGGGATGTGTGGTGGTGTCTGACCGTGTAGCACTTACGAGTCTAATCATCTCTTGGACAAAGACACTGCATTGATTCTCCTTTTATGTTAAACTTAAAACTTCTTAGAAAAATTAACTTTTCTTTTTGTTAATCTGTATTGTTCCCAGTGATTTGATCCTTGTGCTGTTGTGTTTTAACTCCGTATGGTTGCTTCCGTTCTGGCGCCTTAATCTGGGCTTGGTTTAGCTGTGGTATCCTGCAGTTCTCCAGCATCTTCTCTCTTTTAAACACCGGGACAGATGTTTTCTCTACCTTTCCATCAAACTCCTCAGTGCCCCGAGGCCACTAAAAATGGGACATCAATTTAGGAATCTCCCCTGCCCCTTCTCCGTCCACTGGGTCCATGTGATCCCGTCCTATGGGTCTGTATGTAGAAGCTTTGGTTTTGGACCACAGTCCCTGTGCTGTTGCCTCTCCGTGCCATCAGAGGTGCACCTGTAGAGGCTGGTACAGCCAGGCAGGTCATTGATGCCAGCTGAGCTCCTACCTTCAGAGGGGGCATCTTTGGAGGACCACCTGGCTCAGGGTAGTCTTGATGCACTAGCCTATAGGCCTGGCCGACACAGAGAGGTCTCCTTGACCATCCATTTTGCTTGGGGCTTTCATTTGTTCCTCCTGGGTCTCTTTGTTGTGGATACACTCACTTTTATTTGCAAGATATTGAGTGCAGATCCACAGCTTTTTATATAAACCAAACAACTAAACCAAAACAACTGCGCCCCCACTGCCCCAAAAAAACCCCCACCCCACAACTCAAAAAACCCCAAAACCCCAACCTAAACCCCCCCCAAAACCACTTTGTCAAAATTGAAAATGGATTTCTGGGCAATTAATGCGAGGTTTGTTTGGTTTTTAAGTAAAACTCTTAAAACTTGCAGAGAGTACTCATTGTACATTTGTTTTCATTGTTTTGGAAGTGTTAATGTATCTAGGTAATGGTTTGGGGGATTTTGTACCATCTTCAAGTGGCTGCAGAGCAATTGTTTTAAAAAAAAAAAAAAGCAATGAAAAAGTGCATCAGGCTTGTGTTAAGAATGTGGCAAATCAGGATGGCATGGGCAAGCCAGGAAATTTTCCTCTTAAGAGTTAACAGAGCTGATTTACTGATTTTGCCCATGGTTTAGTGAGATTTGGGGCTCCGGTGCTGCGGGCAGCAAGGACAGTCCAGAGGCATCTGGAGCAGGAGGAGATCATGCCTGGGCGTCTGCAGGGTCTGAAGTCTTCATCTGTGCCTACGCAGAAAGCATCTGCCGGGTTTATTCTTGGTTTTACGTCGTCAAACAATTGCTCATTATTATAGCATCACATTTCCATCTTCTGCAAAATATTCCACCAATATTGCATTATGAATTAGAAAAGTCAGCAAATTCAGTGTTGAAATTATTGGGACAACTTGTGGTGTTTATAGAAAAGTGGACATTTAATACTGAGGAATTCCAATTTTTTGGCCCACTTTTCTGTTGTATGAAGTCCATGGATTTGCATGTCTAAATATACTTAATCACATCAATCCCAATGCTTGTTGCAGATTAAAAATGAATTCTGTTGGTAGCAAAAAAATAAAAATAATTGGAAACTCTTGAGAGCATTTGAAACCTGTCAGGCTTTGTTTTTCATGGAAATGCTGCATTAATTCTTTGGCGAGTTGGTGGAAGCATTCTCGGTGCTACAATAGGACTTTTGTTTGCATTTCAGTGACCACATTACACCTAATTTTGGCCAAGCGAAAAGCAGGAAGCACCAGCAGGTTCCTCCTCAACGAAGCCAGAGGTGCTCTTGCAGGGTGGTGGGATGGGGTCCCTTGGACAACCCGCTCGGGTCTCTTCTGGGACCCTCTGATCGGTGGCCGTTGCCAGCTTGTGTCACCACCGTGGCTCTGGCAGCGGTAGGTGTGTGCCAAGGAGCCCCCTCTCCCCCCACCACGAGGCGGGTAGTGGCAGCAGATTCCTGATTGCACGTTAAGATTAATGGGTATTTATTTTAACAACCATTCCATTTCAGTAGCTTTTAATGAGTCCTTTGATAGCAAGTTCCTTAATTAACAAGGCAGCCTTTCAGCGTTTCCTCTCCCTAATTGTTAACATATTTCCTATTTTCAAACAAATGCGCTACCGTGAGCGGTGCCGGCTCCGTAGCCTCCCTGCTGACCTTCCCTGCGGTGGCTGCCCGTCCTCCCGGGAACCCAGAGGCTTCCATCTGCTGCCCAAGGATGAAATACAGATGAAAAGAGATGATGTCATGGCTGGTCTTCTGAAGCATGATTGACTTGGTGGGGTCCATGGGGAGTAGCCCATGGCGATGTGCTCTGGTAGGTGCCCCTTGGTTGTGTCTTTGGGAGAGCTTCAGAGGTTTGGCTCTGCCCTTTTGCTGGTTGGCATGGCCACAAGGAACCCCTCTAGATGTCCTACCCGCGTGCCCAGAGGAAGACTTTGTGGGACAGGGAGGGCAGCGTTCCCTTAAGAGGTGCCATGGAAACCCAACTGCAAAGAGGTTGCACCAAAGGCCATGGACAGAGGGATTCATTGCTGGAGAAAATGAGGACAAACTGATTTGAGTCTCAAAACAAAACCCCATCGCTTTTGCTCTGATAATACGCTCAGAATTGCTTTAATACGCTCAGAATTGCTTTGTTTCCCTGAGCGTTGGACCAAGGTGGAGCTCGGTGGGGGTGGCCAAGCAGGCGCTTGGGCATCTTGACTGTTGAGTTCCGTCAGCTTTCACCTGTGACCCCCATTCTCCCCCACACAAATCCGGTTCATTTTTAATGAGCTTTGTAAAGGTCTTGAATAAATGAGTGAGACTATAGAGGTGTTCTTGGAATTGCTTGGTGAAATTTTAAGCTCTTCAGTTTTCTGTCAGGTTGGTAAATGAGCTATTGGTGACTTTAAAGTGGGTTTTTTTTGTCCCCTTCCCTGCAGACAGCTCAGGTCGTGGTTCTGTTCCTCCTCCTTTGCCTTCCTCTCCAAATCACATCTTGCATTTTAGAGTGTTCCTGAGCTGGAGGGACCACAGCGTTCAGGCAGGTAAAGCATTTCTGAAATACAGGCAGGGACTGAGCTGGTTTGGAGCTGTGCCAGGGAACGGGATCGGGATGTAACTCTGTGATTTCTCAGGGCATTGGCACAGGGAGAGCCTTTGGGAGTGCCACCGGTTCCGCCATGCGCTCGCAGAAATCATCAGGGTAATTAGCACGAAGTCTAAGCTGTCCTAGCTGAGCGAGGCGGCTCCTCTGAACAGCGGGGTTTTCTAGGAGCAGCGATGTCTAGGGTTGACATCTCGGAGGTATCCTGCTCAATCTCCATGCCAAGGCACATGTCCCGACACCGCTGCCGTGGGTGGTGCGGTTAATGATTTCGGGAGGGGGGTGAGGCTGGTGGAAAACACGTTCGTCAAGGGCTCGGCTCCGCGAGTCGGTGTGCTGGGCAGGTGGCCCAAGGCGAGTGGGGGCTCTTTTCTCACAGCGCTGCAGGAAAGCTGAAAAATGAACCGGGGAGGGGAGGGAAATAACACTATGAAATGAACCTGAATAATAAATAAGTGCCAGAGAACCAAGATGGGCATATTGTGGTATGAGGATGTACTTGATATCTGCCAGCGTGCAGCCCAAACCATCCCAAGTGTGAATACAAACAACCTTCTTCACTTGCAGCAGCAGCTTATTAGTAGTGATATATCAGTGTCCTGGTGTTGGTTTTTCTCCTGTCAACAGCAGCTGCTTATCAAGCAGATATTGCATAGTATTTCTGGGGAAATAGTCTAAAATTGATGTTTGTAAGCCATTGCTGATCTTACAAGGAGCTGCTGTAAGTGGGCATCTGTTGTGCTGAGTTGTCGGGGTGAGGGAGAAAAGGATTAGGTTCAGTCTTATTTATGAGAGTGAAAAACACAAATTCTGGAAGGGTTTTAAGTCTTGGTGCCCAGGGAGTGAGATGCTGGTCGTCCCTGGTGGTACCTTCTTTTCTCCAGCCAAACATTGAGCACAATGATTTAAACACCTGTGGCATCTCCAAGACCTCTAATAAATATAAGGAAAAATAGATTAATGCTTAAAAGGCAGAAAAAAATACCTGTATATACTTTTGTCTTTCATCCAGTAATATTGGATCTAAACTGTCAGGCATGTGTATATTCTTAAATCTAAGATGAAAGACCGGGTCTTTTTTAAAGCAGAATGTTTTTTAGGTGTTTAAATCTTAAGAATAACAGAAATAAAAGGTCAGGTTCTCAGCTGGCACGAGAAGATTCAGCTTCAGAGTTTTCAAAGACACAGTGCACATTTGCACCTGAAAAAAGTTTTGGGCCTGGCCAAATCCTGTGTGAAAAAGAAAGGAGGAGGGAAGGCTGAGCCAGAAGCTGCTCCTGGGCTTGTCGGTTGGATCCCCTTTACCATCACTGCAATGAGCCGCAGTAGAAAATACTCGCAAAGAATGTCCTGAAGTACCACTTACACATTGCTTTTGCGGCGAAGACGCAGCAGAGTTGTTGTGCTGTCAAGCCCTGATGATTAAATCACTTTTTCCATCCCGTCTTCCTCGCGTTTGGCTTATTAACTTGACGTTTCATCTCAATTATTTGCTCTTCTTCACGCCCTCCCAGTGTCGCTTGTCATTCACTCTTTATTCAGGCAAGTCTGGCTGGCCGGAGGAATGCGTGCACCGGGGCAGGCGTGTTTGTTGCGGCTGTTGCAGGCGTAGGTAACCCTTTAGGCACCTCCACCCGTGCTGATCTGACCCTTGCTTGGCACGCAAGAAGGTTGCTCCTTTTAAATTTTTGTCAACGGGGCAGAAAACCTTCCTGAGGGGAGTCTCCTTTTGACTTTGTCTGGGGTTGAGCGTCTCCAAGGCTTCTCCAAGGGTTGCAACCCTCTGTGCAAACTGCTGATGATGTGCAAGCATGAGCTACTCGTTGGGATTTTCTCCTGCTCTTCCAAGAAGGGTAAGGAGCCCTGTCCCCCATACCCAGCATGGCTGGGGGTCCCAGGGCATGGCTGCAGAGCTTTGTTTTCTCATCCTCTGCTTCCATCTGGGTCTTCTGCTCAATAACACATCAAAACTAACTCAGTCATAGCAAAAACTCAAGTGTCTCTTGGAAGTAATGAAGAAAAATCACAGTCGGGTAGCGGCGCGCTTCCCACTGCGGTCGGGGATGAGGAATTGGCATGAGCGGTGTTTTAAATAACCGAATGTGTCAGAAGGGCACAAGTAAATGATGAAAGGCAAAAAAAACCCGGAGCTCCGCTAAACTTTATGGTTGCTATGCTTCATCTTAATTTCAGTGAAGGTGTTTGTTTGGAGGTGAGTAACGAATGCTCCTGGAGCCTGGGAACGCCAGTGAACAGTGGAGATGAAGTACCCTGCCTTGTAATGCATGGGTCTGCTCTTCTTTTTTTAAATAAAAAATGATTTTTTTCCCTCCTGCTGAAGATGAATATGGCCTGAAGATCCAAAACAACTTTGCAAAGCTGGTAAAAACACTTCCCAGCACACGCATCAAACATTTGCTCATCTTTCCGTGCTGCCGTAATGAAACTTGTGATGCTTAGCTTGAAACACCACGTAACCCCCTTGCTTTAATCCCAGTTTAAATACAATCTGTAAAGTGCTTGTAAAAATCTGTGAGATCTCCTTAGCCACTCCTTGTTTTCAAGAAAGCGTGTTAAAGTCTTTTGTGTGCATTTGAAAACATAATCTCCTTGCTGAAGCTGTTTTCAGGGTAGCACTATTATCCAGAAATATTATTGTAGGGTTACACATGCAGACATCAGGATTGTTCCGTGCAGTGTCAGCCAGTGGGTTTGTGAGAGTCTGTGCTCTTGTGCCAAAGGATTTCCCCATTTTTATGGGTTTAATATATGTTGCCAATCTTACCTACCCAAATCTTACCTGCCACAAATTTTTGATTGCGCACAGCCATATTTGAGGAATGGGGGAAGTCTTTTGAGCATTTGGAAATGAAGGAGAAATTTGGATAGGTTGAAAAATAAATGCTCCCACGTGTTCAGCACCCCTACATGATGCTTGGTTTTAGTTGACTGAGAGCGTGGCACCTGTAACCTGTGAGACTTGCTGCTGTGATGCAAAATAAATTCACTAAAAAGAAAAGAAACCTCAGCTTTATAAGCGTTGTGTGCGTGACATGGTCTGAGTTTGTTTAATGGCCTCATGGGTGCTTTGGTTTTCCTTTTATGCTTCTGGTCAGTCAACTTGGATTCTCTGAAGCACTTTGCTAAATGCGGAGTGCGCTCCCTGCTTGCTCCCGAGCCTGCTTCTCGGGAGGATCGAGCTCCTACGAGGCAGAGCATCATTCTTCTGCGGGACGAGCCAGCCAGCACCTGGGTAGGGACATCTGTGTTGCTCTTGGAAAGGTCGTCTTCTCCTCTGTCCCCTCGTGGCATCTCAAGAGGATCAAGAATCTGTAGGTCTTTAGGTAGGATCTCAGTTCTTCATATCCGTGTCATCAGCTTCCCTTTCTTCTGACGGTGGCTCTCCTGGTAGCTGGTGCTTTAGCCAGGTCGGGGTGTGGGTTCTCGAGCTTGGTGACCTGCTTATGGCCTTTCGCAGGAGATGGAGCTTTCTGAGCACCCGTCTCCCCTTCTCCTGTTCCATAGCCATCCCTACCCCCACCATCTTTCCTTAATACAACTCTTCTTTGAACATCGTAAGTCCTCAGAGGCATTCTGGGCTTCCTGCCTGACAGTTCAATTCCATCAGTGCAGGGGCTTCACCCATAATTTGAAGATCAGCTGTTTCAAATTCCACAGTTCAAAAATGTAAGCATGCTAATTAAATCGCCTGTAGTGATTTCTCTTGCCTTGCAATTGTTTCTTGATCGGAAAATGGAAGGCTTATCTAGGGTAGCTCCTCTTGCTGCGAACTGTTCACATGATTTATAGCTTAAGATCTCAACTGTTGCTCAAAAGTGAAACATAACAATGTTCTCAATTTCCTTAATAGCTGAAACTCAAAACTTCTCATACTTTTGTTATAAATATGAACATTTCAAGAGATTTAAGTAGTTTCTCTCTGCGTGGCAGCCTTGGCTGTGGCCTCCTCCCTGTAAACCCCCTATTTAATCACTACAAATTAGGGATAGCTTGGGGGAAGGCAAATATTGATAACTGCATTCCCCATGATCCAAGCAGGTGCAGGATGCCTCCGGGTGCTTGAGGTTATTCCCCACTACCCAGCCCTGGGGAGCAATCCTATCCATGTAAACACAACCGACTTCTTCAGTTGCCTCCTTGCCTTGATGTTTCCTTCTCCTCGGTCCCCACTGGCGTCTGGAAGGCACCGCACGGTGCTGGAACTGGGCTGAAGAGCATCAACATGCTACTTTAGCCAAGGCTAAACCTCGAACTATGAGCCTCTGCTGTTGGAAAGGGATTTTGAAATTCCTGTCTTGGTATATATATAGACACTGGTTTAGTTGCAAGCTGGAGTTTTGAACGGTCATTGGCACTATTTTGACCTATCAACAAGGTTACTTTAGGCAATCTATGTAGGATGTCATATAAAATACAGTATATTGTCTTGGCCGTGTTAGGATGTGATAATGAGAGATGCTTAGAGCTCTAAACATCCCAAGGTTCTCCTGGATGTGAGCTGCTCCCAGGCACTCTGCACCTGACAAGGTCTAATCCTGCTAGTAGCAAGTCCTAGGAGGTGATTCCTCCTCCACAAAAATGGTGGTTGTGAGATTGAGCTGTCCGTGAAGGTCCCATAGCAGATGGCACACGTTAAAGAGGCTGGACTGGCGAGTCGTGGTCTGAAGAAGTTCTTCTTGCCTTTTGTGCGCGATAGCCTTGATAAGTCTCCCTTTTCTCTTGCAGGGGAAGGTGGCGCAGACGGCTTGCATGTCGGCGTGCAAACACCTCTCCACCTCGCTGATGCAGCTGCTGCTGGAAGCCGAAGTGCGGCAGCTGACGCTGGGAGCGTTGCAGCAGTTCAACCTGGACGTGGAGGAGTGTGAACGTAAGACGCTAAATCATCTCGTTTTCCATGTCTCGCTTTGCCTGTTTGTGTGTCGGGACCCAAGTCAGGGATTTTAGTGATGCCAAGTATTTGGGACTGGTGAACACCTGCAGAGCTCCCTGGTGCTGTCCACGAAGATGCTTGGCAATATCTTCAGGACAGAAGCAGCCCGGCAAATTCTAAGAGGTCAAAGCTTTACTCTTCCTTTTTCTCTTTAATGCCGCCTTGATGCTTTCCAGACCATCCCTGCTTTTTGAGGTGGAGTATTTTTAAAACAGGAGGGATTAGAGTGGGTAAAACGTGAGAAGGGCTAACAAAAATCAGTTTACTGAAGACTGTTTCTGAAAACAATAACTGGCTTATGTTCTTAAGAAGTTCTGGTCCTCTCTTGACCTCAGCTGTTTGTCTTCTTTATCTGCTGCAGGGAATTTTTTCTCAAAGCGAATCGTTTTTGCAAAGTCACTGATACAGAAAAGAGATGTTTTGTGACAAAATGACTACATCTGTTCAGAGGTGTGCGTGGAGCATCGTGGTGCCAGCACCATGGCTTTGCTCTCAACCCTGCTTATTTCGGTTCATCTAGCTTACACCTGAATTAGCTCTGAAACCGTAAGGTTTCCCTCAAGTTGCTTATTACCCTACTCAATAGAAGGGTTAAAAAATGTAGCATAAAACTCACAAACCACTTTTTTTCTTCCTATTTTTATAATTAAGCTAAAGCAGAATGAACACACTTCTGCACAGGAACCTTATGAGGGGGATGGATTTATGATTGGGATTAATACTGGGATGGATTAGCAACTGCGGCTATGGAAAACACAGAGCTTGATAGGATTGATAAAGAGTTCAGGAAATCTTTGATAAAGTATTTTGGGGAAGTTTTTTTTTCCAAATATCCAATTTGTTGGTTGAGGTGGAGATTGGAATGTATCTTGTTTAGATCATGATAAACTTGTTTACTGCAGAGTCTTCTGAAATGCTCTTTGGCCCGACGTGGCTCCCATTAAACCCCACAGCAAAATAGTCCCTGGCCTCAGGGCAAATGGTATCGGAGCCTAAATAGTGGTGGGTTTGCTTTTGCTGTCTCTGATAACTCAACGAAATCAGTTGTATTGGTTTCATCATCGTCTGGCACTTAACACTGTCAAAAGGTCTTCTTCCACCCTTTATAAAACGATTTGCTGATCATGTTTTAGTTCAGCTGCACCCATCAATAGTGAGACTAAATTTATTTCTGAGAAAGATTACCCAGTAAGAGTTTTGGTGTTCGTAGGGAGTATGTTTTAATTTTTTAATGTCTTTTTGCTGATTTCCAGCACTCAGCTGAATAGCCTGGGAGAAGGATGCCTGTTTAATGAATCACATCCAAAATTCGTAGCTATATCATATGTCGTAATGCAAGCAATGCCTTATTTTTCTTTCAGAAATGCCTTGAGCCCTAAATTCTTGCTGTCTAATTTGTGTCCCATCAGCACGTCGGGGCTGCACTGGTAGCAGCTGTGTTCCCAATCGGTGTCCGCAGAGGGACGGGCGATGTTGCTGAGAATAATAGGAAGCATTTGTCATTAATAATAGTTTCCTTCTTTTTCTTTTGACTGCGAACAGACTTGTAACCCTGCAGTTTTCCGCCCCATCGGTAACGTGGGTCACTAAGCAGCATCTCTTCCCTGAAAGCCCCCGATGCTAAGTAAAACGGATGACATTTAATATCAGGTTTAAAAGCATGATTCCTTAAATTCCGATTGTTTTGTGAGACAAAACCAGGAGCACTCAGACATTCAAGAGCAGGTGACGCCAACCTGAGCAGCGGGGCAGGCGACCCGCTCCCCCCAGCCCCGGCCCGAGATGCCGTCGCAGGCAGGGGAATGGAGATGGATGCCGGTGCTGTAACCTTCCTATCCATCACTGTCAAGCCCCAGAACAGTAAACCCAGACAAAGTCTTTTTCTTCCTTTTCGGCAGCAAAAATGCGTTCCCTCATCCCTGCAGGTTTGTCTCGTGGCTTTGCTGACGCTGGGACTAATTTTAGTTCTCTTTTTGAGGAGCAATGCATCAAGATTTTAATTTTAGGAAAAGCCAATCCCAAGAGTGAACTGGTATATTCAGAAAATATGTTTCAATTTGTAAGGGTTTTGTTTGGTTCTTTTGGTTTTTTATCTTTTACCTGAAAGCGCAGGTGCGAATCTCAGCATCCTTATTATACCAGTTGCATATTTGACTTTATGTCTCTGCCTCCAGCCCTCTTCCTCTCCCCAGACCCCCAAGTCTTACCTAGTTTAGCAGCTTTATTGTGTACTTATCATATTAAAGTAGGATTTTATAGCTGTTTGGAGCACTTCCAGTGAGTCCTGTGATGTGGGAATGGGGCTTCAGAGTTTCGGTCCTCGAGTTTATTAGGCTTTTGTTTAAGTCTCTTGTGAATGCCAAAGGTATAAGCTGGTTAAGAGGGTGGTGAGGCAAATTAATGAAAGGACTTAGGCGTATATTAAGCATGGATTGAAGGTGGTGCAGATAATTTGCTCTATATCAGAGTAAATATAATACACATTACAAGAAAATGGGTTTATATACACAATAGATAACAATTGTAGAGGTGAAAAAGAGGTGGTTTAGGCTTAAAACAAGACACTGGTAATAAATTAATTCTCCAGACTTGTGGGCTCATAAAATATTTCCTGATTTATAAATAATTTGCTGTCCCATCAGCATAAAAAGGGAATGGCTGCATGAACCATTGCATCAGGCTAGGGTTTGGAACCAGGCTGATGGTGCTCAGGAGAAGCACAAGGTCGTGATGGGATCCCTTACCTGCACTACAGATCCCCCCTCCCTAGAAACGTGCTTGTTTTGCATGTTCAAAGCACTGTGTATACAGTTTATTAATTTTATGACCTTCAAAAGGAAAGCTTTTGGAGGACTGGGGAGAAATAGGAAATTAAATAAACATTAAGAGCCAAATCTTGCATGTTTTGGTCTTATGAATAGTCCTGTACACATCAGCAGCGTTTTTGGTGTGAAAGAGGCAAGAAAGAGTGGAGTTGCAAGGTTCTAAAAATCCTGTTAGGTTGCCTGTGATGAGAGAAACCTGGGAAAAATGCAAGCTGTTTTCCTGTGGCATTATCCCCCCGGTGCGACCGCCGTGCTGGAGCCTCTGGCTGGACAAAGCCCTCAAGGAGACGTAAGGCACCGGTCATGCCCGTCGAGGTGGATGTCCTTTTTTTCCCCATCAAAAAGCTGTTTCCCAAGATGCGTGTCAGAGGTTTGAAAGTCTTGTGGTGCAGCTTTGCAGTGATGTGTGTGCGTGGATGGCACGGCTGGGGAAGGGATGTCCAGGGAAGGGCAGAAGTCATTTTAAAAATGTCTGTTGCTGGCCAGGTGTTAGTTGTAACTTTTGTTCTTACTGCTTGGCTTTACATAGCTCTTTTTTTATGCAGTCAAGAGAGATTCTCTCACCTCTTTATTTAAACCTGAAGTGAAATAATGCATAGAGGTTAAATGAATTGCCCAGAAAGACACAGTAGGACACATCTAATTATGTCTCAATTTAGGAGTGAGTTCTGGCTCCAGCCCAATGAGCCAACTTGAAAAGAAGAAAAAAAACAACTCTGGAGAGGAAAAAAACCCTAACAGAAATGTTTCTGTGAACCTGTAAATAGAGGAGGTGATGCTTTTTTCAGAACGGGCATTTGCTTTTTAAAATGGGTTTGCTGTCTTCCACAATACGTCTGTAACCCAAGATTTAACAGGACATGCAATGTGCTTTTTGTAATTGCTATGTGTCTTGTAACCTAGTTCCCTGCTCTGCTCTTTTTTGGACCTCCTGGTGCTGGTATATATATAATTTTTCCATATCTCCTGTACCTCAGAGGTAGTGGGAATCAAATGTAACAACCCAAATTTGGAGATTACGACTGAAAAAGCAAAAAGAAAGGGGGCTGCTCTCGCTCCTACAAAAGTGTTTCCCATCTACGTAACCGGTTCCAGCAGTGGTTGAGGCAGATTGTTTTTACAATACTTAGATCATAAAATAAGCAGTTCCATAATCTCTAAAGTCTTTTAACTGCTGCTTTATGAGAAATTAAAAGTGCCATAAAAATTATATTTAAAATTTCATTAAACTCCAAATTTTCAGTCAGCCCACTCCTGGGGGCAGTCAATAAGAAACACAGATGTCTCTGCCGGTTTGAGGAATCCTCCAGCCCGACACACGAGCGTGCCAAAATGCGCCGATACGGGTCCCGGCGCAGCCGTTCGCCACCTCCTTCTTGGCTGCGTTATCTGGCTCCGAGGACTTTCTCACGCGGAAATCCCGTTATTTGTGTGAGATGCCGGGGTTTGCCCACCACGCCGGAGCAGTCCTCTCCCTCAAGCGCAGGCTGCGGGCTTGGCACCGTGCAGACGGCTGCCTGATGTTCTTCCAACCTGCAATCCATCAGGAATTAGCGTGTGCGGCGCTGGAGGTGAGCACAGCGGTTTTGAGGACAAACTCCCTGATTTTAGGATATTGCACGGTGTGCTTGCTGGTATCCACCCTGTTGCAGTGCACTGGCAAAGGCTCGTATTTTGGGGGAGAAAAGGGGATGTCACAATGAACAGAGGGAAAGGTTTGAGCAGATCACATCAGGAGGGAAATCTCCATGCCACTGATGCTGATCTCTGGATGCGTGTCAAATACTGGGTTCAGTTTTGGGCCCCTCACTACAAGAAGGACATTGAGGGGCTGGAGCGTGTCCAGAGAAGAGCAATGAAGCTGGTGAAGGGTCTAGAGCACAAGTCTCATGAGGAGCGGCTGAGGGAACTCAACTGAGGGGTTGATTAGCCTGGAGAAAAGGAGGCTGAGGGGAGACCTGATCGCTCTCTACAACTACCTGAAAGGAGGTTGTAGCGAGGTGGGGGTCGGTCTCTTCTCCCAAGTAACAAGGGATAGGATGAGAGTAAATGGCCTCAAGTTGTGCCAGGGGAGGTTTAGACTGGATATTAGGAAAAATTTCTTCACCAAAGTGGTTGTCAAGCATTGGAACAGGCTGCCCAGGGAAGTGGTTGAGTCACCATCCCTGGAGGTGTTTAAAAGACGTGTAGGTGTGGCACTTGGGGACATGGTTTAGTGGTGGACTTGATGATCTTAAAGGTCTTTTCCAACCTAAATGATTCTATGTTTCTTCAGATCTTGAAATACCTGATAACTTTTTATTATATTAAGTGGCTTACAGCCTCAGTCAAGTGCCACTCAGATGTATGGTTAAAAAGAAAAGATAGATGTTTAAAAGAAATCAAAGCTGCAGACCCTCCTGAGACATAGGGCTGGCACGTAGGGTTGTGTTACTGCAGCTGGTGGTGGTTCTGTGCTGGCTGAGTTGGTGGTAACCATGTGTTTGTGAGCTCCTTACCCGTGGTGAGAGCCAGGGAGGGGACCTATATTAGCCCATGCTGAAGGACAAAGCTACATCATGCGTGTCCTGGGTTGTGATGGTGTGCAAGGACCACGGCTGTGGTTTGGACGGTAGGTGAGAACTCCTTACGCTGCAGTATTGGAGTGGAGAAGTTTGCAAGCTGGGGTGACAGCAGTCGATGATGGTACATGGGTGGCAGATGAAGCTGATAGGAGAGCAGGGAAGAGGAACGCCAGATAGCAGGTTGGCTTCCCACCTGCCTTGCAGTGCCTGAAGGCAGTGTCCTCCAAGCCAGGGGTTTCCAACCCGTGTTTCGCAGCCAAGCCTCACTCGGAAAATTGGCCATCCTCCCCCCGTGCTGGCTCCGGCGCCTGCCGTGCCCCAGGGCACTTGCTGTGGCACAGCTCCTTCACCACGGGCTGGAACTGCCGTTCCTCTGCCTCCCGCTGCTGGGAGGTCCGAGACGAAGCCTCACAGGGGTCTACTCCACGGCTCGCTCTGGGGATGCTCTGCTCCGTGGCAAGGCTGCTTTCCTTCCCCGCAGCACGCTCAGATACTCCTTCTCTTTCAGCATCCCTGTTTTCCCTCCTGGTGATTTTTCTTGCCTAAATTTCAGCTCATCGTAGCACTCGATAACGCTTTATTGTGCGTGTCAGGAATAAAAGCAGCTCCTTCCCTTGCGTTTCCTCCGTAGGGCTGGCTTGGGGTCACGCATTGGCACTGCATCCCGGAACATCGCAACCTGGAGCGGGGCTGAGCAGCAAGAAAAACAGCAAAAGGGCGCTGAGCTTCGAGAGTGTGCGGGTGTATTTAGCATACAGGCACACGACTGAACTGGATCATGGATTTTGGCAGCTTTAGAAAGCTGCTACCTGTTGATTAAAGTGCTATTAGTGTCTTAGACTGTCCCAAATACAAGGTTGAGCACAGCTTGCATGAGCTGCCTGCACGGATGGCTTGAAAGAACAGCTTTTCATCATGGAGCAAGCATATCCTGATGCCCGTACAAGCACGTAGTTCAGCTTATCCCCGGGAACTTGCAGACCCTCAGGTTGCCCGGTGCTTTGCCCAGGCCTGCATGTTGGTCGCAGAGCCTGCAACCTGCGCCATTCCCTCAGAGGACGAGAGGAGCACATCGCTTCCTTCCCACCTCTTCGCCTGTCAAAACTCGTCCCTCATTGGGAAACAAAACTTTGCATTTTCCTGCTGTTAAAATGGAGCGGAGTGATCTGTATTGACAGCAGAGCTGTGTTCCAAGCGCGGCTGTACGTGCTTTCTGAAATGGGAAAGGTAAATTATTGGTGCGCCGAGTGACAGAGGGCATGGAAGTTGGAGCCTCTGGTCCACGGCTGTGGCACCTTCCTATGCTTAGATTTATCCTCCCGTATTTCTCCCTGAATTTGTTCCCCTGGGCGTATCATTAATTTATTTAGTGCTGCCTTCATTTCCCTCAGCTGACCTTTCTTAGAGGTTGCAAAATACTCGCAGTGGCAAAGAAAGTGATGCCTGGTGAATTAGTGCGTATAAATATGCATGGAGGAGAAGTGCATGACTCCCCATCCCGTGAGCTACCAAAAACGTGCCCTTTTTGTTTGGATGCTGATGGGAAGTATTTGGACAATGCTCTCTACTTTAGCACAGTACTTCAGTGGTCTTTGCAAGTCTGACCTGAGCAAATCCTGGGAGTTTACGTGACGTCAGAGAGAAATGAACTTCTCTCCAGCCTTTTTACTTTGCCCCTGAACTGAGACCTCCTGCTTGCTTCTGCTATCTCTAACCACCACCTGATTTTTTGCCTTATATTCTCCCTTCATCTGTCCTATAATCGGTCACCTTGTCTCCTTCAGCGTTTTAGCCTTAGTATTTCTCTCTCTGTTTTACTTCTCTTCTGTCTCCTTTGTAAACCTGTTGCTAATCCCACGGTGTCATCTCGGCCTCTCCTGTCCTTGTCTTCAGCTTCTGCTGTCTGCTACAACTTTTTGGATATCCTCCATCTCCAACACCTTCCTGTGTTCTCTTTTGTTACCAGGATACCCACTGATATTTATTTACCAATCCTTACAGTTCTTTGCAACTCTAGGAAGAGAAGACGCCTCTGTCCACACCTGATTTTGTTTAAGTAATTTTAAGATAGTGCACAGTTCCTCAGCTCTGCACCCACCTTCCCTTCCCCACCCATCATGGACACACACTATCGATGCTTGTCAACCTTTGCGGCTCAAATGAGCTAATGGTGAGATGCGCGCATTCCACTTTTCCTAGTATTAGTATTTTAATGGATTTGAGAACTTCACATCTACTAAGAGACATCCATTGGCCAGGACCAAATTTCTTGGCATGCATCTTGTGCAATTTCTTCTGAAGAGCTTCCTTTTCTTCTACTTGAAACCATGTAGTGGTCCATCAGTGAGGAGTTTCTCTCTGGGGCTGCGGATGCTCCTCAGCCCTGTCAGCAGACCATCATGGCCCCTGGGACCACTCGTTTCGATGCAGTAAGGGGACTCCAGGCTCATCTTTGTTCCATCAGAGGAACAAATGACGGAGAAGGGTAAAATTTAATCTGACCCAGTTTGGTGTATTGTGAGTAACTCCTCCCTCTCCCTGCAGCTCTCTGGAATTCCCCAGATGGGAATGAGCTTTGATAATTTGGCCTATAATGGGGAACAGCTTCAAAGCAGGGCTGTGTGGGAATGGTGTGGGTGAAGTATAAGCTCATATGGAAATTGGGGTGTTCTCTCTGTTCCTCTTGCCTCAATTCCTACCCATCATTTCTCACCTTTTTTCCCTTGTGAGCTTCTCCAGAGTCCATGCAGAGATTTGTTCTTCAGCCTGAGTATCCTCAAAGTGTCATTTTGTGCCGCTACGTAAGGTACAATAGATCATGTCGCTTGACTTTTCTAAGATAGTCTTCTGAGGGTTTGTCTAAGGAAGGTGACTTTGAGACCTACATTCTTCACTGAGCAATAGTGAGATGTTTTTTTCCCCAAATACAAAATCTTGTTCATGGCTGATGCAACCTCAAGCAGATTGTCCAGGTTTCCCTCAACAGGAGCTGCTGTAACCCTGATCCCACAGGTCTGCCATCATGAATTCTGGCGGTGTCGTGTAATTCAGAGAAAATCTTACCCTCAAAATGATGTTTTTGAGGAATGAAGTCACCAGCTGTGTTCATTTTAACCGCACAATATGTGTAAGACTGTCCCTGTGTGCGTAGCCGTGTACAGTATACAAAAAGAGATTCCCCCGTTCTGTATAATTAATTTACAGTGGATGTCTCTTCTCTGGTGTGCGTTTGAACTCTTTATTCTTTGTTCATTGTAAAGGGCTTAACGGTTCCTGTTCCTTGATTCTTTCATCGGTGAAATGTTTTGGAAGAGAGGTTAGAGTCCCCCTGTGACCTGCCCTGGGTGGCCCAAGCCTGTAGACCTTGCAAAGACATTACTTTTTTGGCCTGAACACAAGTCTCTCAAACCTTTAGCCTGGCTAAATGCTTTGTACAAACAGCCGCATACTGATCTGCTCTATTCTCTTGTGATTTTCTGCTCAAGGGGCTGTACTGTAGGTGGCTTGCTATGTTTGCCACTTGCCTTGGTAGTGGAGACAGTACAATAAACGAATCCGACAGTACTGAGGCCAGCACTGTGCTTGGTTGTTCCGAGAAAATTATCCTGAAATCTGGTTGAAGAGATTAAAACCAAGAAGAACTGGCTGTGTCTTTCCTCTAAAGCTCTGTTCTCTTCTTTGTTTCTTTTCTTCTTTAAGACTTTGTTCATTCCTCCTTCAAAATAAGTTTGTGGCATTGGTATGTAAAATGTGACCTACGATTACAGAAGGTACGGCTATTTTTATAACAACCGTGGGGTGAAGCATTGCATTCATTCCTCTTTGGGCTCCTTACAGCTAAGTGCTGTAGCAGCTTTCTTCTAGCGTCTGAGCCGTATTCTTGATCTCATTTCGTCTGTAATACAAATGGTATGATCTCATACGTCATCTCACTTCTTGCATGTCAAGTCCACTGTTAATGCAGTAGAGACTCCAGTCCGTTCTTGTGATGAGAATTACTGTTCAAGCAAATGTTGGTTCAATGTGCTACCGTTGTAATGTGCAGTGTTAAAGGGCAGTGTCACTCCATAACTCTCCCAGCCTTCCTCCCATACGGTTCCTTAGTAAGAGACAGCTAAAGGTGAGCTGCTAACGAGCAACCATGTCTTGGGATGAAATCTGTCTTGGGTTGCTCACAAGCAGATGACAGTAGTGATAAATTCACAAGTCTTGTGAAAACATTCAAGACCCAGTCACAGGCATTTTCTCATGAGGATTTGAAATTCATGCTTTCGGGAAGATCTTAAATTTCACAGCTCCATGTGTGCTTCTAAACAGATTCCTAGCAGCTGCGAAGTCCTTAAATCCAAAATAGAAATTTTCTTTCATTGCAGTCCTTTCAGGGTTTCTGTTTTCTAGTGTTTCTCCAAATATAATTAGTAACATGATGTGACCCCATCCTTAGAAGGTAGGGCGTAGCGGTTCAGCCAGTTTGTTGGGTACCTCAACCCAGGGATGTCTGCAACACTGAGCCGCCCAGGGCAGTTTCATCCCTCGAGAGGATGCTCAAATGCTATTTCTCACGTCTGAATGTTTTTAGCTTCTCAGGTACGTGCTTTTCCAAAGTGGGGGTGTTTTAGGATTGATGTGGCTTTTGGGATAATTTTTCCAGATGAGACAGTGGGGTGTACAGCAAATGTGTAAAGATGATTTATCCCTTGCAGATCAGAGTCAGAAAGCTTGTGTTAGTCCTCTGTTGCGTGTGTGTGCTGGCTCAGGCAAGCTACAGTCAAATTTTAATAGCAAACGTATATTAAAATGCCTTTACAGTTAGAATTAATTAAAACAGTTTTTGAGGATTAAATATAAACTCTCTTTGGACTATTTGCAGCCTGAATATTGCAGCATTGGTCAGTGAAACTGGCTGGAAGCTGAGCAGTTCCTGTCTCTGTCCAGTCCCGTCCTGTGCAAAAGGGGCAAAGTCCATAGGCACAACGATGGATGGTTTCTACTAGCTTTGATATATGCTTTTCCTATGCAAAATCTAGATGAGAACAGTCACGTACATACTTTCTCTTTTTATTTTTTATTATTTGTTTCTAGTAGTAACCTTGGATAAAAGTAATGGTTTTACAGCCATGTTTGCTATTGTCCTGCAGCAGTTGTCACTTGACTGATCACTGCAAAGATGAGCAATTGTTTCAATCTTAGAGCTCTTCTGGCATCTGAAAATATTAAAAAGCAAAGCTGTGGATGTCTGAAAACTGGCCGCTGTGCCCCTGGAGGTACCTGTATCTGTATTGAAGGATGTTCTCCAGCCCAAGATTTTAATAGAAGGTGAAGCAAGAAAGCTGACAAATAACCCTTCTTTGGTTTCCAGAAATAAGGCAGTTGAGGAACAAGGCTGAGTCCCGATGTCTAATTCATTAGTGTGTTCTTGTTAGAGCCATGGAGACTGCTCATATGACCAGGCTGCTGTAGGAAGTCCTTAAAAATAGGACTGGGATGATTTATTTTCCTTCTTCTGTGGCATTCGCTTGAAAATGAGATAACTTTTGGAAGGAGAAGCATTCAAGAAGACCATCAGGCATGAAATGACTCTGCTTAGTGTTTAAGGACAGGACAGCCTTTGTCCTTTAGTACCTCTGTGCAGTCGTAGAGACAGAAGGCAAAATTCTCCTTCCTTACTGCTGAGCCATCCTTAGTCCTCAGCTTTGTGGAGCTGCAGGAGCTGTTTTGAGGGTTCCTGTATGGTAAAAACCAGAATATTTCGGCAATAATGGGCCATATATAACTTAAAAATCTGTATGTTGGTGTATATTTTCTCTCCTTTCTTCCTTTCTGCCATCACGCTCGATTGCATCTCAAGAAAACATTTCGTTCCAGCGTGCAGGATCTTCAGTGTCTGCAGGAGCAACAAAATTCAGCCGAAGGCAGAAGCTCCCTCTTGAGTCTTTCATGATGTTGAGTTGTGGCTTCACATTCAGGTCCCCTCGGTGATGAAAAGTTGCACGGAGAGTGGAGATAAAGCCGTTACTTCTGTAACTAAAGAGGGTGAAAATTAAGTGAAGTTGGGCAAAATCAACCTCAGGCGTATCTTCAAAAGACACACTTGAATATGTGCAGTTGTTGGCTTCATGAGCGCTACCAATTAAAAGCTGTTAAATGGCATGGAAGAGCTAAGGTCTTCTAACGTGGATTTGTTCAAGTACCCCTCAGTGGTTTTAGACTTGGTTTAAATAATGGATTAGAAGAAAAATAAATGACTTAAGTATGACATTTTGGCCAGATTACACTGGAAGGAGGTAAATGTGGCCTTGTAAATATTCTCTTCGCTTTAGAAGCCAATGTTATTCACTTGTCAGATGTCTTCATCCAACATAAATAAATATGCCACATAATGGCCGCGATTCTTCCCATTTGGGGTGACTGTACACTGGCAATAGCGCACCGTACCAGATAATGCAAATAATCTGCTGCCGAATAATTAATGATGCGGCTGGGCATATTTTTTTGATGAATGCTTATGGAGCCTGGTGACAGGCGTGAAATTAGAAAATTCCTTCAGCGCCCTAAAATATAAATAGCTTTCGGAACTGAAAAGAGTTTCACAGCTGAAGATTTTATTGTGTTGAGAGGAAAAACTTTTCCACCCCCATCCCCCCCTTTCTTCTCGGCGAGTTGTTTGTCCATTCACAAAACAAATACTCTGAAGCCCAGTACGGCTCATGGGAATAAATTTCAGGTCGAATTAGTACAGTTTCCTTGCTGTCAGGACGGTGGAATTAATGGTGTTTTGATGACACGAATTTTGAAGGGCGAACAAAGACGCTGAAGGGAGGGAGACATGACTCCTTAGAAGCGCGGTCCTCCTCTCCCCCAGCCTCTCTTGTCTTCCCTGTCATCCGTCTGCCAATCTCCCTGTCCATGGTTAGTTAAAGGCGCTTTTTATCCTCTTTTCTTTCCCACAGAGTTTGCCAGATCCGGCCCAGTGCCTGGGTTCCAAGGGGACACGCTGCAGTTGGCCTTCATCGACTTGAGACAAGTAAGTCTTTGTGTTTTTGTTTTTTGTTTTTCTTTTAAGATGTGTGACTGAAGACCATCAGGTCTTAAGGAAAGGGAGAGGAGGGGAAACGGCGTCGGTGATTTACGCCAGAGACCTATATTTCCCCCCTCCTCCTCCTCCCTGTGCTCCAAGCCACCTCCTTATTGAGCGCTCTGGGGTCCTGGAGATGGTGGAGGTGAAAAGGGCTGGTGGTACGGGGGTGAGAAAGAAAGCCATGCCTGACCCTGGCCGATGGGGTCCATTGTGCTCCCGTTGGCTTCTGCAGACGCGGCAAAAAGATAACTCGGCGACTCTCCCGGCTGACGCCAAGCAGGTGGTGCTAACAGAGAGAGCAGTGATGCAGAGACCGCCCGCCTCGAGGACTTTTGTTCACAGATAATGCCCACAGAGGCGTTTTGCGAGGGCGAAGGAATTTGCATTCGGGCTTGTGTGGGGAGGGTATGCCTGTGTGCGCGCGCGTTTGTGTCCGTCTTTGGCTCGGCAACCCCCACTCCCCGGTCCCCTCTTCCGCAGATGGTCCTCAGCCATGAATGACAAAGTGGCTGTTGGGGAAGATGATTGGGGAAGGCTCCACCCATCGGTGCCCACCTCTCGAGGGGGCCCCGTTAGAGCCAAGTTGACCATAGCAGGTACTGAGGCATTTGTGGGGCTTGGCAAGCCAATTTAGGGAAAAGGGCCATTCTAGCGAGTCATTTGTTTGGGGTAGAAATGGGCATTATTGATATACTAGGCTGCGGGGGAAACGTGAGGTGGTCCTGTCATCTCTTGGCACTGAAGATGGATGGGTTGGATAGAAAGTCTGAATGAAGTAAGACTCAATGACTGATGCTTCTCTCCTATTAAAACAATCTTTTTTTGTCTGTTAAACCCCCCTGGCTTTGTCCTTCCTGCCATCATGATGCAGTGCCTCTTGTTTTCAGGGTTGACGTAGTTTGCATTCTGAAAACTTTCGGGTGCCGAGGGTATTTCTTAAATCTGCATAATCCCTTGTATCGATGATCTCCTTACCACTGGGACTCTGATGCATGCTGGAGCTGCTTTTAACCCGTAAGGGTTTGAGAACTTCTCTGAATCCAATTGATGCGCAGGGAGCAATCTGTCATCCCATGACATTTCTGCGGAGCAGCAATAAGTTTAATAACGTCGAGATGCCGTGCGTTCGCGTTTCGGACTTGGGCCTGCCAGTAACTGCCAGATTTGTTTGCAAAATGGTCAAAATAGCTACATGGGAAAGGTGTGTGTTATCACTGCTATGCGTTGACACTTTTATCTTCATTAGCTTCTTGGCACTTTATTGACTGCAGTACGCAATGCGCTCGCAACCTCCTGGGTATAAGGAAATGTGGAGGCTTTGGTCCTTTTCCAAGCACGAAGACATGAATGCAGGGATTTTGAAGAGGAAAGCTGTGGCTGTTTGAAGAATGAAATGCCTTAAAAATGCTCGGTGAGGTTCAGCTGCTCTGAGCCAGTGCATTAGCAGTGAAATGTTTGTACAGTTCATAAGTGCAAAACACAGCCAAATGAATTCAGCTCGGGTGAGGAGAAAGCTGAACAGTAGCCCTCTACAATTCTTCCTGCTCTGTCAAATGGTCGTCATTGTACACGGCATTTTATTCTTTGTTTTGGAAGGTAGTCCCAACTTTTTTTCTCGCATTTAAAAATAATAGCTTTTCTGAATGTTGCGAGGAGAAAGGGGAGATGCTCTGGCCTGTTGAGCTTCAGGTGAGGACAGGCAGTCCTAGATCTTCTGGATAACAGGGGTGCTTGTTGGTGCCAAGTATTGTACAGATAATGGACAATGTCTCATCGTTCCAAGTAGGGAAGAATCCACCTATCACTTACTGAGATTATTGAGATTAGGTTTATTGAGATTAGCAATAACGTGCAGAGATAGTTCCCAGCTCCCTTAATCCTGTCGATGACCTAATCCCATTACATGTAACGTGTCACCAAACTCCATCTGTGTGAAGCTCCGTTGGCTGCTCAGGGGCCATCACAGCTCCAACACTCCCACCACCGTGGTGCTTCTTGTTGGACTGCAGCTCCAGCTGCAGGGCCTGGGAGCAGGGGATAGCTGCAAGGGTGGATGGATGAAGGTAGAGCAAAGAGAGGTCTTTAATTTGTTCTTCAACTTGATTTTAATTTGTTCTTTTTGGACATTGCATTCTTTCTCTTTTAAGCCACTAAATGTTAACACAATATTGACTTAAAGCTATGAACGGGGAGAAAGATACCACCTGAAAGTGTTTGTGTTTCTGGCTGTTTTCCTTTGCCCGGGAAGGAATGCCGGTGTAGCCGGAATGCCGGTGAAAGGGTGTTTCCAACCTGAAATCCAGACAGGCTTCTCAAAATGTTGAAAGTAATTTCAGGTTTATGTTTCAGATTGGTTTATACTTACCTGGAGCTGTCCTGTCAGTTAGTGTGGCTTTGCACAAGCAGGCAGAAGCAGTCTGGCTTGATTATGTAGGGAGCAAAAATGACTGGGCAAAAAATGCGCAAGTAAGTAGGGAGATTAAAGAGATTTCCCCCTCCCTTCCCAATATATTTCAGTACTAGCTGTTACAGAGCAATTGTAGATGAGAGAAAATTTTGAAAGTAATGTGGGATGATTAAGTTTAAGGGAATGACCAAAACTAATTCATAGCACAATGAATTATAAAATGGTAGAAAAATGTAGTGATTTGCTTTGTGTCTTGAATACAGATCCTTGTAGTGGAAAGTAAGCCCTATAAAAATGTTGTTCTCTAGGAGCATGAGAGTTCCTCATTGTTCAGTGCAGCAGACTCAAGTGTAAGATCCCTCTGTACAATGACAGCCTGATTTTCCCCTTGAGCTCAAGCAAATTGGGAGCAATTCCATCACCGTACGGTAAAGAGGAAGAGTCAAGCCCAGAGAATCAAAATTGCTATTCTGAGCAGACAGTAATTTAAAAAGGGACTTTTCTTCCCATCCTGGGACAATTCTAAACCCATAAATGCCTTTAATGAAGTGATAAAGTAAACCAAGTCGCATCTCAAATCCTTCTGTGAGAGCCCTTTTATAACAAGGGTCTGACAGCAGTACTCAAATATTTAAGGCTTTACAAGGAAGCAATAGTTACTTTTTCCCCTTAAAGTTTAAACTTTGCTCTTAACGCACTCAGTGCTATACGTTAGAAATCTGAAATAAATTTAGTTCCATAAATAACCTTGCTAAAATATGAAAGGTGCCTAAATAATTTAGTCTTCTGTATCTTTCTTTAAAAAGTGACTTAGGCGCTTCTGTCCAAATACCATTCAATGTCCAAATAGCACTGAAGATCTCCAGGAGCTTTCAAATCAGCCCCAAGCCTGCACATGCAATAAGTTCACTGTTCTCTCCGCAGCTTCTGGCCAGCTGGAAATGTTTTAGCTTTTCATTTTCATGGGTTTATTATAAGAAAGTTAGTTGAAGAGGAAGGTTTTATGTTTGTCTGTGAAGTCGCTGCAATCCACAGCCATGCTGATCTCTCCTAGAAGCCAGATCGACACTCGTGGCTGCCCGCCAAGGAAAATCTGTCTCCAGCACTCAAAGAATTTCATTCTGGGCTCTAGCAAGGGAACGTACTCGATGGATTAGAGCTCCTTACTCTAGGCCTCTCCGTCTGTCCAGTGAATTATAAATTCTGTGTGTTGAATTTCCTCTGCAAGTGCAAACTTCAGCATCGAGGGAGATTTAGAGAAAGGCAGGCAGGAGCCCATCTTGTTGGAGGCACTTGGACATACAAGGGATGAGAACAGGGAAGTTCCACTTTTCTGCTCTATCATTTTTCTGGTTTACTTTACGGTTGTAACTTGACAGTGGTTATGAATTTGAGCATTAGCTCTTCAAACCCCATCAGCGAGGTTAAGACAGGCAAGTGATATCACTGGGTGTGGAACAGCTCTTCTGCTTACCGCTCGTGCAATAGCAAACATTTTGTGCGTCTTTTTACTGTGTTTGAAAGCCAGTTGTGGTTATTGTGGGTTTGTGTTGGATGCCAGCCAGGTGGGTAATGAGAGGTCTCCCTCTGATGCATTAATTTTTCCCTATTACCTCTGATAGAGGTGCTTAATAAAAGAGTGTTCCCCTCAGGAACACAATTCCCTTCCATCCCTGCTCTGTGCCCTGTTCTTCCCTTCATACAGGTTTCCTCTCTCTCTGCATTGTTTGCATAGTTACTGGAGAGTTGGGTTTAGGTTTTTTTTCCATTTAGAAGACATGAAATACAAAGTTAGGCAGGAGCTTTTAGCTGTATGAAGCGTGCAGTTTTTCTATCTTTGTGTCCATCTTAATTTCCCCCAATGACTTCTGAACCTTCTGGCCCATTTTGGCCATATTTGGTGGGTGGGCTTCAAAGGTATAACAGCCCTACACATTTTTCTGAAAATATGAACCGAGATAGAGGAGAAAAGCTGCAGTGTGAACTCATCCCTTAGGCTCAACTTTGAGAGAGATCCAGGGGGAAACCTGGATTTCTCGGTTCTGTGCTTGGTTTTAAGGAACCACCTGCTCCCTTGTAGGGAACAGCAAACGGTGAGGTTACGTTGAGAGATACAGTAATACTGGCATTTGTGGATATCCAGCTTAGCTTCTTATCAAAACATCAGATGCTAAATAAGGTTTTTAAAAGTCCATCTGACCTGCTTTAAAGGGACTTGGAGGCTTGGACTTGTGCAAGGTGAGCCTGTATCAAGTGAGATGTAGCCCTGTCTCCTACTGCTACCATGTGGTCCAGGGCTTCCGTAGCCTGCCCTGGGCATGGTGGCCGAGGGGAAGCCCTCGCAAATTTGGGCTGAAGGGCCAAGGCCCGTGGGTCTGCACCTTGACATGACACTGCAAGGCTCTGGTCACCTCTCTACTCTGTCACCTGAGGCAGTTCGATGGTAGGAAGGTGCAGACAGTCCCTCCAAGAGCTCCGAGGCAGCATCCAGGACATCAGGCATTTTTGTTACCACCAGGCAGGAAGCCCTGCGTTGGTTTTTTTAACTTGTTTTTATATTTTGCAGTTAAATGTGGTTTCCCTGCAAAGTCTAATGAGATATCTGAGGAACAGTGTGAAAACAAGATGTTGGGTGAGCCTCGGAGCCAGTCCTGTGTCTGCTGAGAGAGGGACTGCCAGTGCCATGAGTGTGCAGTGGCGGGGAGAGAGGCTTGTTAGATGTGAAACTGGTTTGGCTTATTTTTCCCCACTTGTTTTTCTGGTAGATGCAACAGAAGTTGAAAATCATATTAGAGGGACGATCAATTAAGTTAACTATCTCGGCGAGATGTCTCCTCTTTACATGTACTTGCTTGCATCTTTGAAGCACAGGTTTCTGTCGTAAGAGAAGTTGCAGACAGAGTAGCTGCCGTGTTAATCCTTGGATGCAGTAAGGCAGAGATGAAAAGGTGACTCACGGGTTTCAGCTCATCTGCTTCCTTGCCAGTTGCTATTTTCTATCTCCGAATTGCTCTGTAGACTGCCATGCCCCTGGCCCAATACCTTGCCTGTCTTCAGCCTCGCAGCTCGGCTGGTTCTCCCAAACGCCCGTTGCACTGCTCTGGCCAAAGGCGGCAGCATGGGGGATCTACACGCTTTTTTTTTTTTTTTGAGAATCACTCTCATACGTTTTGGTTTCTGGTCATCTTTAGTGTTTAATGCCTTTTGCAAGGGGACTTTTACCATACGAAGACAACATTTCCATTTTACATCTCACTTAACTTACATTCTCTCCTCTCCTTTTAACTGCATCCCTTTACTCCTGTGTTTACCCTGTATTCTGGCCTTGCTTAATAGTGCTTGCTTTAATTATTTAACCGTTGCTATGTGGCCTCTGCCACAATCTCCTCTCCAGCTCAGCGATCTGAAGCCCTTCGCTGGCTCTTGAGAGCGGTCCTGCATGCCCTGCCCACAGCTGCTTCCCAAGCGGTGTCAAGCAAAATGTTGAATTCTATTAATCTTTCATTGCAAATGTCATCTTCTTGTGCACTAAGGAAACAAGAGGTGTGAAGACACATGTTCCAGTTGCAGCCTTAATTCTTAATTACCCAGTAATGATGGGTTTGAGCTAGTCTTATCATTACCCTTAAATATAGGGTTTTGCTGTTAAGATCGTATCTCCAGGCTGTTAATTACTTTTGTTGCTCCCCTCCGAGTTCCTTCCACTGATTGGTATCTTTTGGATAATGCATCCACCATTATTAATCACATTCATTATGGTAGTGCCTACAGGCCAACTAATAACTGCCCATTTTGCTGGGTCTTGTGCAAACATGAAGACCTGAAGAGTCTAAACAGATGATGGAGACCAGAAAAGGCAGGCCAAATGGGTCTGACTTGCAGCCGAACACATTACTGCCAATTAAATGGTGTTTTGTTTCCTAACACCCGTGAATGTGATAGATGCTTTTCTAGGCATCCAGAAGCTATAGCCACATCAGCTTCCCAGAAGTGGGGATATTATCGCCTTCATCCTCTGTCACACCTCTCTACTTCCATAGACCCAAATTACGCTGGTTTTTCTAAATGCCAGATTGCCTGGGGAAACCAATTTCAAAGCTGTAGTCTGGTGTTAATTTATGGTGGACCTCAGTGGTGTCTGGGCCACTCCAGCATCATGCTGAGTTTCCTCTCAAAAGTTATCTGCATGGGGTAATACAATAATTTTGTTAACAGAAAAAAAGACTTGTACATTAGCTTTCTCTCTCAAGAAGTGCCTGGATTTGTTTTCTAAATCCATATTTGGAATGAAATTACCTTTGAAAATGTTTGCTGTAATCACTTGGTGGAAAATAACAGTTTGTGTAAAGTCAGAGATTTAAGGCCCATTTAAAACCTTATGAATTTCATGTACTCGTATTGTATGAGTCATCTACTTTTTGGAACGTGGAGCTGGCCATAGCCTTCAGTTCAGGTTAGAAGCCTGCTACAGTGAGAACACGGTACCCATTTCACCTGGGAACAAGGTGTGCCCAAGGCCCTCAACATCTGAAGATCACATGAGGATGTGGGACCTATTTCCATGTCACCCCTTGGGCTTCAAATGCCTTTTAGATTTCCATTAGTCAAGGTATTTAGGTGTCTTGATCCATCTGTCTCCCACCTCATGTCTCCCTAGGAAACTTGGAAGAAATAGAAAGATAAGATGGAGGGAATGACTTTAAAAAAAAACCCAGCCAAAATTAACAAAGAAAACCCCACTGATGTTTAACAAGGGGCCTTTTTGCCTTATTTCATGCTCTTAATATCACCTGATCCTTCTGCCTTGAGGTTAGCACCATCCATTTTAACCCCTGTTAGTAACATCAGAGCAAGGTGCTTTTACTTTGCTGGAAATCATTTGGACCTTGATTAAAAGCTGTCTCAGAACAGTTATGACACATCTAAGTAGCAAGAGATGGTTTGCAAGCTGTGTTGGAACCTCCTAAAGGTCAGGCTGGACTCCAGTGCATGGGTGTCCATGCTCTTCCAGGCATCCCACACCTCCGGTGGTGCTCAACCTACCCAGGGTACTCATCGGGAAGGGTGCTCCATGTTGGAGACCCATCATGGATGACAAATAGAGGCATTTTTTCTCCACTCCGATGCATCTTTATGTGAATGCCCATGGAATTGTGCTCAGACACGGATTGTTGGGCAGACATTGCCCAGGGAGCCGTGCAGGAATCCCCTGGTCTGCGGCTAACCCAGTGCACCAGGAAGGACATTCTAGGGTCTTGGCCAAACCACTGTGTTTCTTGCTTGTTAGGCTCAGGGTAAATTTTTTTTTTTAGTGCCCCAAACCCAACAGTGTTTGAAAAGGGCACATTAAGTAGTTTATTTATTTTTAAATCAGTGTTAACTGTCTGACTCACAAAGGAAGGATGCTTCAAAGTTTGTGCTGAAAATCCAAGCTGCTGCTCGCTGTGCTCTGCAGAAAGTGGATGGGAGAGGGAAAGGCACATAAAGGCATGAGCTCAGAGCAGATTTAGAGCCTTAACTCTGATTTTTCTTGCTTTGGTGGGTTTAAGCTAGTCTTAGTGTTACTTTAAACACAGCCTTTTGTAGTTCAATTATATTAAAATCACACCGATCCCTAGTCTGTTCAGCTGCTGGGACTCGGTCAGAATCCATCACTCTTGATCCAGGAAGGATGTATTGGCATGGTGAGGAATTAAAAGTGCCTGGATGCACCCTGGAGCCTTCAAACAAAAAAAATCAAGAGTGCAAACATATTCTGTTAGCACTTCTTTTACATGGAGAGGGCTGCCTGGGTTTCTTTCGTTAGGGCATGGCAATGGAAATTGTGGAGACTGTCGACACTTTACAGACTGGAACAATAAAAACAAACAAACAGTCAAATCCTCTTTCATTGGGAGATTTTTGGGCTAGACAAAAGAAAAAAAGGGAGGAAATGAGGAATTTGAAAGCAACAAATAGACTTTTCTACCTCGTGGTTGGGTGTTAAATTCCTCGAGACGTCATGTAAACAGTGTGCGGGGCTTGTTTGGATGTTGAAATCAGAAGATGGTGGGGTGGGAGATACTTGTTCTCAAATTAGTTGGTGCTTTAGGCTGACCCTTGGGGTTTGCTCAGGAACAACTGGCCTTTTCGCACTGTGGCCACCCCCAGGTCTGGGGTTTGGTCCCATACACCCCACGCCGCTGTGTCCGTCTGCTGAAGTTAACACAGAAGTTACATTTTTCTTTCCAAGGCTGCGTGCTGATGGATCATGCGATCACTTATTATTCCTTTCTCTTGTTTTCATGTATAGTTTATGGTAAAACAAGCAGTGCAGCCTCTCAGATGGGACTCCATGAAGAACCTCAGCAAAAGGGGACCTTGCACTGGAACGGGAACATGTTTTAGTTGGGTTTTATTCCTCTAAGACTCAACTGTAGAGCCTGCCTCCTCCTGAGCACCCTCAGCTCTGGCTGTTCGTGGTCCATCCACCCCGGAGCAGGTTGCTGTTACTTCAGGCGTCTGCCGCGGGGCATGAACAGCAGGAGCTGGTCCGTGCTGGTGGGAGGAGAGATCTCCTCCCCGCTGTGCCCTCTAATTGCAGGAGGCTGTGAGACAGTCATCCGAGCAGGGAAACGGACACCGCTGGAGTTATAAGGCCCACTTTCACCTTTAACCTGCTGATTGAGGCAGGATTGATGGGGAATAGAGAGGGCCAGAGGTGGTTGCCCTTCACCTCAACATCCCCGCCTGTGAAACCAAATCCACTCCAACGATCTGTGTGTGCTCGGGAGCTGTCACTCTCCGGCTGGCGAGGAAGAGCCGTCCATAAAGAAGCCTTTATGGAAATGCCTTTCATGACATCCTAGCTTCACCTTGTGAAACGTGGGGTTTTTTTTCCCCGAGTGCTCCTGTTGCTGCTGTGAAAGTGAAGAGTCGGTCGGCTCAGCTGCTGGGTCTCCCTGGAGCGCGTCAGCTGGACCTCGGTGGGTGGTAAAGTCAGTTTTGCAGAGCAGTCTTGTCTTTGAAGCCGTAGGGAAACAGTATCCTGATGCATCCGTGTAATTCCTCTCCTTGGGATTTCTCAAGTGCAGCTGGATCGCTGGGTTGTCATTTCAGAGCAAGGAAACGTTAGCTCTTGGAAAGCCTATTGTGATATTTTGCCAGTCAAGCAGTCAACTTTCTGAAATAACACATGCACATCAAAAAGCCACCAGTGGTGTGATGAACATCTGGGGAAAGTACGCAGGGCAGGACCGCTGGTGCTTTTATCCATCAAGGTGACTTCAATTGCAAGGCAGTTGTTTGAGAAGCCTTCAGTACCCCGCATCCCTTGGGAATGAGCTATTAATTGCCTCTTAGACAACCGGTCCCAGAGCTGTCTGTTGTCAGACTCTCCCATTGATTTTTTTCCATTTGATTTAAAGAGTGCATGTATCGACTAGCATTTATGTAGTGCCGTACACGTGGATTAAGAGGTTTATAAATGTGATCAGGTTTTTGACGAAAGGCAGGTGACTGATGTGTAAGAGCCCTAAGAAGACAGAGGAGAGGGAACTTGACCTCGTCATGCTTCAAGCTGAAGCAGTGGAGAGCGGGTGCAGGAATGACAGCGGTACTGGAGCTTTCGAAGAAACCAGCAGAGAGGAGATGTGTCCTCCAAATAAATTGAGAGTCAAGATCGCAGGATTGTGTTTTAAGATGAGTTTAATATTATATTTCAGCCAACGATTCCTTCGTGAAGCTCAGTCATTTGAGGTTAATGTGCTGCGCATCTCGCACAAAAGCATCGGTCCTTCACAGTTGTCATTTTTATTGATGAATTGACAGCAAGGTGGCACTATATAGCAAGGAACATTACAGTATGATTTATTTCAACTTTGCTATTAGTTCTCCCCCATCCCATGATAAAAATAGTAATTTGCATTCCTATAAGTTCTGTTGATTCCAGGGCATATGTGTTTGTTTTTAAACTCAATGCAATAGTTGTTGCTGTTAGATGTCTAAATGGGTTATTTTCTAGGTTGGTTCTATTAGGAGAGTTTACAGACTGATCTGGTGATAGTGGGAAGTTTTGTGCTCTTGCTCTAAATTGGTGCTTCAGTGTTAAAGTGCAGTTTTCCTCTAGAAAAGAAGGGGAGTGGTACAGGTGTCTAAATGTGGATGTCTGCTGCTGTCGTAGAAGCCTGGAGGTATCCTAGATGTCCACAAGAGACAGGTAGATAGGACACAGGCATTCAAGAGACCTGTGCTTTGCTGGAGTAGCAGCTGGTACATGCCATTAGGTGCCTAAAATGGCATCAGATACCTCTCTTTAGGACCTGAACTGCTTTGTGTGACTGATAGTTGGTTTATTAGATGTATGTCAACATCTGTTGTAGTGACAAAATCGTGCTTTGAGGTAACAGCTCTGCTGCTAGTAGAAGTAGTGGAAGATGAGGTGGGTTTTGTTCTAGCCCATGGCCAGTCGTGTTCCAGGTGTATGTGCTAATGCAGTTTCAGGTTCTATTCTTAAATGTACCTATGCAATTTCAAGGAGCCAGGAGTTGGGAACATGGTCTCCAAAGTGTTAAAGTGAACAAACCAGAAATATCCTTGGTTGACTTTCTAGCTTTCAGGTTGACTTTGCATTCCTGCCCATTAGTAAAATGAACACTCAATCCTAGAAACCTAACAAACGTCACCAAAGCACCAGGGATTTAACAAGCATTAGAAATCCAGTATGCAATTTTGACTAAATATTAGAATAAGTACCCTTATTATTACCTATTTTTATATGTATCCAAAACAATGTGTGACTTCCAAGGTGGTATGTGAGATCAGCAGAGTGCTAAGAGGGCTCTGTGTGCTACAATATATAGGGAGGAAGGGAGCAATTAGGCTAATGGTCTTTAATTGATAAAGATCAAGGTGGTTTGACCACCAGTGCAGAGGAGTGGCAGTTTTCTGCTGTGGGGTTTGTTGGAGGAATTGGCTGAAGGTGAAACCAGTGTAACACACACAGATTTTGCACCTGGACCTAAAAGCAGGTATGAAGACTGAACAAAGTGAGGACAGGTTTCTTCTGGACCAGGAGGACCTCCTGAACTTTCAGGACTGTCCAGGCAATGCAGAGGAGAGTAAAGGATGGCGAGAGGAACAGTACAGCTGTGTGTGTGGCAATGGAAGTGGCCCACCGAGAAGTTTCTGCTTTGCAGGAGACTGTTGATTGTGCTCTTTAACAGTTCACAGTGCATCACAAGTTGCTTGCAGTAATGCCTGAGATGAGGTGAAGCCAAGTGGTTGAACTCCATTTTCCTGGCTCAGCCCTTTCTCCAGTGAGAGAGGTTGACGTATCTCCAAGGATTATTGAGGTTCCAACTGAGATGAGCTTTTCTCTGGCAATGGTTGTGGCATCCCTAAGGCTTCTGATGCGTCCAAGCAGAAAATGTGCATCTCACTTGGCTCAGTTCAGGTTAAGCAATGGAAGAACCACGAAGCCTTCTCCTCCACCTCCCACTCCCTTTGAATTGCTAATGGCAAGATGCGAACGCCTTTCAGACCACGTATCTACAAAGCCTTCTGCAGGACACCCTTCCAACGCACGGAGAGAGGGTGCCTGATGCCCCTCTTGTCAAAAAAACATGTGTTTTGTAATGGCTTTGAACCTTTGACTCTTTCACAGCGAAAAGCAGAAACGTCTGGCTGCTTCCCGCAGGGGTAAGGAGTGGGGTGGTTTCCACCGTGGGCTACGTCTTCCTGTGCTTGCAGACAGGTCCACCCCAAAAGTGGGGGAAGGGAGGCATATGACTCCAGACAGTGTTTATTATATTTAACTGTAATCCGTTCATTTAGTGCCTGTTATTACTGGATGCTTTGACACGTTCTTAGACACCCTGTCTGCCTTGGTGGGGCTGTTGCGAGATGCCAGACAGGTTTCTGCTGCAAAGACCCATCACCAGCTTACGGTGTGTTTTCACATGGTTCTCTTGGATAATCCCTCACTCTTTCTAATAAATCTAACAAACCACACAAAATGCAGCATTTATTCAGGTCATGTGCTCATGCATATTAATCTCTCCAGCCGGCTTCTCCTTCATTCATTTAAATTCTCCTTCTCTATCAGGCCCCGCCGAAGGCGGTTCCCTGGGGGATGTATTTCGTGTAACAGCTAGCTGGCGTCAAGTCTCGTGGATCGATACTGTGCATGCTTTCAGCGTTTAAATTACCACCATGGTCTGTTGGTCTTGGCTTAGGCAAAAGAATCCCGGTGATGAAATGACACTCGATCTGGAGTTTGCCAGATAGTGTAAACAAGCACATTAGTTGGACCGGATAGGCATGATAATTGCAGAGTGAGGCTGTTGCTTGAATGGATCCATTAAAGCCGGCTTCAGGGAGCTGCATCATCCTTATAGATTGCTGCAAAGAAAGGACCAAAAGAAAATAGTTGTGGCTGGAGGATTTTGCTGCAGAAGAGTCAAGCACCAAATTTATTCTTAATTCTTTGTTGCTGAGCTCGTGTCGCTTGCTTGGTGCGATTTGGGATGTTGGATCGCTTGGGGATCCTCTTCTTTTGTGCTTTCTGCTGTAGGAGAGCTGTGGTTAAATGGGGTTATGTAGCTGTTGCTATTGAGCAACCGCACGCTGCAGAAAATGGGTAAAGTTTTACATCCTTCTATTCCAGGCCTCAAGTCCCTCATTGATCCTATCGGAGAGGAGAAGCATCCACCTTCTTCCTTCTCCAGAACAGTTCTGACTGTTTGCAGAGGGTGGGGGTGAACTTTTTACTTGCTTTAAGAATTTTCATGCTTTGGAGCCAAGTGAGTACCAGAAATACTGCAATTTGGAGGGGAGAGCTGTGGGAAAAGCAGCGCATGGCATGGATTTGGAAAGGTCTGCCAGAGGAGTGATGGGGAGATCCTGATGTTTGTTCCCTGATACCCACTCACGTTGGTTGAGAAACAGCTCTGTCATGGGGAAGAAGGTTTTCAGGAGATGTTTGAGTTATTTTGACTGAAGTTCGAGAATTCAGCTGTAAGAATGTATTCACAGTTTTAAGAGCTGCGGACCAGCTCTGACATACAAAAAAAAATAAATACTCTAATACTAGATGTTAGCTGGCCCAACTTTGTTGACCCAACTTGTGCTTACTGGGTAATCTGTTGGGATGGTGACGGTTGGATTCTGTGCGTCACCAAGTGCCTTCATCTTGCTTGAGCAAATCCTGAGTTCATTAAATCGGGTAATTTAGCTCTGTGACTTGGTTCTTGTCTTTTTTGATTAATCGTTCAGCTGTGGTGGTTGGCCAGTCAAAAGTTTGGGCTGTGGCTTGGTTTAATCAGATGTAGACGTTGCCGAGCTTTCATTTCTGGTGCATAGTTGGAAGTTTTGTGTCATTTTGCATGAGACCTCTTGTGAGCAGCAGATTTGTTTAATTTCTGTGATTTTTTTTTTTTTAATTTTATTTTTTTTTTTATTTGTAGCTTCCCATGAACTGTCTGGTTCTGTCTCCTCTGGTGGGTACTGGGCTGGGTGGGGCTGGGAGTTCCTGGGATTGGAAATGCAGGTTGTCCTGGGTGGATGCATGTGTCTTTGAATTTAATTTAAAGCGTGTGTATGTTTTGAGCATGGGCTGGAGCACCCTGATATGCTGAATATCATAAAAAAAAAAAAAAAAGTCTGGCGTTTGTATTACGCAGTGTCAGACAGACAGACAGAGAAGGAGCAATATAGGTGTGTACCACGCTGAGACTCACTTGGCATCTCCCCATCCTCCTGTTCACAGCAGTCCCATCTGCCCAAGTGGAAGAGTAAATACTCCTCCAATCTAATCACGTTAAATGTTCCAGAGTGTAATACCTTAATTTGGTTGCTGACATGAGGGCTGATGGGGAAATGATGTGGTAATCAGGAATGACAGCAATGGTAGATAGGAATCTTTTGTTTCAAAGATTAAGGGAACCTGAGTAGATAGTCTTGTCGGGTGTGTCCCGTAACCAGAAATAGTCCTCACACGCTGACTCAGAGCACAAAGGCACTCATGAAAGTTGAGTCTTTCTGCAAATGGCTTGACTTGCTCTCATCTAAACCTCTGGAAGATCCAGTCCAAGGTCAGAGACATCTGCGGTTGTACGCAATGATCTTAAAGGTCTTTTCCAACCTGAATGATTCCATGATTTTGATTCTATGTGGTATTAAGTTGTTGTGAGTGCACTATAAAGAAAAAAGCAACAAAAAAATATAATGCATCTTTTCTTCTTTTTTGTGGCAACTTGGAACCAAAGCGTACAAAGTCTGTTATTGCTCTGCTCCCCTTAATGTTTAAAATCTGGACGGGGGAGGGAATCCTCCCTGGAATGCACACCCTATGCGGAATTGCTTTTCAAAAGTGTTTGAAAACAATCGCTTCTGCAGGAGTAGGAGCTAATTTGAACAGCCAGTTCTGTCCTTGAGATGTACATTCCAGGGTGCCAGAGGAAAATAGCAGGCTGGAATTTGCTTCATGTTTGAGGTTAGTTTGAAAGGAGTCCGGTGCTTTTATTGAGAGTGGTTTTATATAGCAGCTCTCAGTGGAAACAGTTTGTCTTTTATATTTTTAGGTTAAGGGATTTCTTTAAGGTCAACCTGAGTTCACACAATTTTCTCTTCTGCCTTGATGGAGGTAGGCATTATTATTTGAAATGACTGGGGTCCAAACTTGCTGTATAACCTCTTGGGCACGTTATTCTATATGGTTGTGGAAGCAGGTTGATGAAATGAATGTGCACATGTCATTTCCCAGTATGTGGAAAAATGCTGCTTCCATTTTATCCCCTCGAACGGGTGGAAGTTTTCTGTGAGCATCACCTCGTGTCCCAGATGCTCGTTGCCTTGAAGAGGAACGTTGCTCATGGACTTAATTGCAGATTTTGTAATTTAGGGCATTTAATTATCCCTCTGCCTTTCAGCCTTGCAGCTTTCTCCAAAGGGCTCTTAATAGAAGGCAGAGGACGCCTCCAGCACAAATTTATCTCCAGTAGCATATTTTTCCTATAGATTATCCTTCAATATACATGACGAGAATATTCTGCTCTCATAAAGAGATAGTACAGCATGTGTGAGGCTGTATGCATAAATATATATGAAGTTCCAAAGTTTTCCAAGAGGAAAAGGTGATGTAATGGACTGTGGAAATAATATTTTTTTATTCTTTCTCTCATCCGATCACACTTAACGATATAAATAGTGGAAAAAGGCATAAACCCATTGAAATGTAAACCACTCCGGTAAAGCTCCCCCATCGCTGCGTGCTGGGTTCAGGCAGCAGGCGGCATCCATCGGTGGTTTCCAGCACATTAGCGGCAACGTGTGGAGCCATCTGTCACGGCTTGGAGGTGTCGAACCGATTCAGCAGTTCATTAGGCAAGGCCAGAAGAAAAAAATAGTCTAGAAAATCAGCGTATAGACGTGAGAAGGGGAGACTGAAGAGCTGGAGAAAGCACGTTCCGTGCAATGCTGTAATTTACTGGGTCGTTTGCCATCGCACCCTGTTGGGGGGTCAGGACAGCTCGTTTACCAGCTGTGCAAAGGGATTTGGAGTCTTCCGCAGTAGATCAAGGCATGGTCAACAGCAGCACCAGTGCTTTGATGGGTGGCACCTGTGCTCTCCAAAACCACCCTCAGACATGTCCCAGCACCATGCTTGGGAGGTGCCATCCTGGTGGACACCTCTCAGCTTGGATTAAGTTCAAACGAGAGCTCCAGATCATGGTGTTTGCTGTTTTCAGAGCTGAGTTTCAGTTTTAAACGATTTCTTCTAACAGAGTTGTTTGCCAGTTGGGTGAGTTGAAAGAACAAACGCCTGCTTTGGTCTCTGCAGCTGCCGAGGTGGCACCTGGCTGCTCATGGTGCAGCATCTGCAGCGCAGGTCTGCTCTGTGGGAACCTGCGCTCAGCCCTCCTCCACGGACCCTCTGGAGGTGTTTGCAGAAGGAGTTTCTAAGCCTGAGCTGTCAAGCCATCCGTGGCCACTTACAGAACAGCAGGGCTTCGTTGGTTTGCTTTTTCCAGCAGCCTTACTCTGGCTGGTGTGCAGGATCTGGTCTTTATCTTTCCACCTTTTCATTCCCTGTTGGAAGCTGGGCATTGCCTTGGTAATGGTGGGTACAGCTGGCCAAGCAGCTACATGCAGCATATGCAGGACTTTGTTTTTAGGGCAGCTGAAGCTCTGCCTTCATCTTCTTGCCTTGTTATTAAATCGTTTTTAAAGAAGTCCAACTCTGGATAATGCAAGCTTTTTGTTTCTGTTTGGTCCTTGCATTGTCTGAATGGATTTCTTCTCTTCTGGTATGTTCAAAGACCAACTTCTGTATCTTCATAGGCTGCATTGCCACAGTGACTACAGGGGTAGCAACGTGAACTGGGAATGTTTTGGCTTAATTCTCTCGTTTCTCCTCCTCAACCTGTCTGTTTGCAGGTCTGTGTCTCAGCTCTAATGCTTCACTTACCGCTTAGCTGCACTCAGGCACCCAACAGCGTGCTTGAAGGGAAACCTCATGCTCTGCAGTTACACTGGGATTTGAGATGTACTTGTTTGACTCAAATTATCGACTGACACTGTATTGATTGGCTTTATTTCTAAGTGGGCATCACACAGATGCGGTACCTACCAATTTACTGTACAAGCTGTGTTTTGTTTTGAACATGCGAGTTCCATCAGGGAATACCTTTCTGTGCATTTGGAAACTGTGAAGCAAGTCCAACCATTGTAAAATGTGTGGGAATAATGTCAGTTTTTGCTTTCTCTGAAGTAGCCTAGTCTGTACACAACTTGCAGACCTTATCCACAAGCGAGGGATGGACAAGGAAGGGGAAGAAGATTCCTGCATGGGTTTTGTTTCTTGGCGCCTCACGTTCAGGTGAAGAGCAAGGGGAAACTTTGATTTCTCCTGCCCCTATGGGGTGGGGGGATTCCCACCTGTGCCAGCTGGAGCACGGAGCTTAGGGCGATGGGATGTTCAAGTTGCAGGTCTGAACGGAGGAGCGCAGTGAGTTAATGCAGAAACTGAGTCTTGAATTAAAGCTTTGGGGGTGCTGACGTCCCATTAAAGGCCAATTTGAAGGACGCGTGCAAAGTGTTTGTACAGCCATTCTACAAGGCAAAAACCGTTTAGATACAGTGCCAAGGTTGGAAAGCTAATTTTTATTTTTCTATTGGATCTGTTTGCAGAGTTTACATAATTTAGTATGGTTAAATAAGCACTTTAATACTCTTTTAATCAGAATCTAAGACCTCCTCCAGCAGTGGAAGGTGCATGAGAGACCCCAGCAAGGGCACTGCAGCCCCAAGCAGGAGCAGTGTGTTCCCTTTTAGCTGTTTTCTGTGGAACAGATGGAAGTGCAGGTTTCTTCAGAAATTTCTTCAGAAATCCATTTCTGAAGGTTTTCTCATCTCTGGGGAAGCCTGGATGTGGTGACAGCAAGCAAGATTGATGGTAGACTTGGAGTCTTTGCTTAAAGATGGAGAGCCTGAATAGACAACCCAGTTGGATATTTTTCAAATGAAGCCATGGCACGTTTGCTTAAGTCTTGGGCAGGATCTGGCCCTTACAGAGTAATTAAGTTCTTGGTGGCTTCTCACAGCTACGTTTAGCTACACTTAACAGGAAAGTTGCCGTGCTAGTCGGGAGCGCTGGTATATTCTCCCCATTCTAGGCAGATTCTGATACCTTTCTGCATGCAGACATATACCTCTGTATATACATATTTGCTCTTGTTTTGTCTTTTTTATCACTCTCTTCCCCACAAAGATCTCCTTTGTTTACTCTGTCCTTCTCATACACATTTTGTTCCTTCCCATTTGTTTTCCTTGGTGTTTCCTGAAAAACGGTAAGGAAACAGATTCAGACATTCAATGAGCTGTCTTAAGGTAGGATATTTAAAATAACTCTTATTTCTTTGGAAAAAAATACTCCAGAACTTGACCATGTAGTGCAGAAGAGTATTGGCTAGAAGGGACCCTTGGGTGTCTCTGCCCCAACCTCTACTATCCAGAGCAGGGCTCATACCAAACGTAGACCAGGTTGGTCAAGACCTTGTCCAGAGGCTCTCCAACCTCTTTGGACCCTTTTCCCACTGGGAAATGTTTGGGTTTTTTCCTTGTATGCCATTGTGATTTCTCTTGTTGCAACCTGTGCCGCTGTTTCTCGTCCTCTTGCTGGTCACTTCAAGAAGGCTCTGGTTCTTTTTTCTCTGTAGCTGCCTTTTAGGTTGGTAGGTACTAAAATTATTAACCTCATAACCCTCAGCTTTTAGTTTGGGACCAGTGTAGTCCTGAAAATATAAATGCTTTTAAAAAATATTTTTTTATTTATTTTTACTTTAAATGAAACTAGTGGAAAGTTGAAAGAATTAGAGAACTCTTTGTGGGAGGAAACCACCCGCCCAGATGTCACAGAAGAATGGGATTCATCTGCCCTTCGCTTTCTGGGTCATTTTGAGGGTTATCGTCGGCTTTGATTTAAAAAGATTTGGGAAATCATTGCAGCCCTGCTGGCTGGCCAACCTTTTCCTTCTTGGCCTGAGTATTGCGGTGTTTCAGGATGAACCTCCACCTGGTTTACAGGTCCAAAAACCTTGAAAAGTAAATTATCAGTGTTTCTGATAATTACTTCTCTAAAGCAGAGACTGCCTATATCCCAGCATCCCATCACTCCTCTTCCTTGGAGGTTCCCGAAACTCTGAACTCAGCCCCGGCAGCCCCGCTGGGATGAAAACTGAATCATGGCGCAGGAAAGTCCCGCCGTTCGATTCACAGGAGTTGTTCACACGAGCAAAGTGCTGGCCCAAAGGCTTTGCCAAAGCCACTAATAGGATCCAGGCTTCTTGGGTCGGGGACAGAGTCGGTGGGGACCAGCGCGGAGCGGTGCACCGGGGCTGCAGCTCTGCACCCCGCGCTGGCTGTCGCGAGGTCTTGGCCGGAGTCCCCGTGCCTCAGTTTCCTCCTCTCCTCCATGAAAAGCTTTGATATATGTGGATATTGAGAAAAAGCCAAGTAGTAATAGGAAAAAATGAGGTTTTTTTTTTTCCTTTTCTTGCAGGGAAACTGTCTTCTTGCAAACTCCTATGGGGCCTGAAGCTCCTCTTCTAAAACTTACTTTAAAATTTAGGGTAGAAGAGGGTCATTTTAGCTGTTTATGGTCAACAGCTAACAGTCAGTCTTGCCCCAGAAGTGTGATAGGTGGTTTGCAAAGAGTAGCAAAGACATGATTATTGCTCCTGTCGTCCTAGTCCAAATGGAAAACACGCAGGCGGTGGCCGGAGGCTGGAGCTGACAATGAGCTGAGTGATCGACCCCGAAACTGAGCACAGACCTCGTTAAAGCCATCCCTTTTATTTGGATTTTTATTCATGTATTTTCCACTGTCTTCTTGAGCAGCATTTTGTGCAAGTTATTGAAACTGTTTGTGGCTAGCACTGCAACTAATGAGCCGGCTGCATCCAGCATTACAGAAACTTGTCAAAACACTCAAGTACAACCAACTCCAGCTCCCTCTTCTCAAAATTCATGGGAGCTCTGTGTATGGATGTCACAGACTGTAGCAGCTACAATAACCTACAAATGAGATTTAGTTTTTAAAGTAGATTATGCTAAGAGGATTTTTTTTTTTTTTTTTTTTTTTTTTTTTTTTTGGTAAATGATAGGGTTGCAATTGGATCTTTTGATGAAATCAGCTTTTTGCAGGGTGGGGAAGTATTTGGATTCAGCAGCCTGGCTCTTGCACAGGAGCTTAAATCTGTCTTCCATCAATGAGGCTGGAAATCACCACGTGCGTGATGGCATTTAGTTTCTTGAGGATGTTTGTCCGTGCCATAGGAGCAACTGCTGCCCATAGAAAGGCTCCCGTTGCGTGCAGAGCGCCAAGGTACCCCGCACGCTGTTGCTGTGCCCTGGGATCTCTGGATCTGCTGCAGGCTGCCATCCCTGGGATTCGAGTCCTTGGAGCAGGACGAGCTGCATAGGGAGCTGGAGATGCCGAGCACCCACCAGCCAGCAGCGTAAGGGGAAAAACCAGGTCTGGGAGGTTGGTGAGGCTCCCAGCATCCTTCCTACATGGCTCACTTTAAAAACGAGATGTCAAGTTTCCACACTCGCTGCCTGCCACCCTTTTGGCTTTAAAATAAAATGAGCAAACTCACAGTAGTGTGGTGTTTTTAAAAGTAAAGGGCAGCGTAACCGGGCTGCCTTCCAGATAAATGAACAACCTTGGAAATTACATGTTGAAAACACATGAAAAATGGTTGATGCGTTGGAGTATTAGTTTTAAAGATAACATATCCTACCCCGCATCCTCTTGCTTTACTCTGGTTTTCTCTCCTGTGGCTCTAGCAATGAAGAGCTTTACTGTGCTTGCAAAATTTATATAATGCACACATTCATTCTCCCATGGGCTAGAGCCTTTAACAACATGTTTTGGTCAGTTTTACAGTTGTTATAGTGACATAATAAAATTTGTCAAGACCATATTAAATTATGTTTTCCCCATTGCCTTTCACCCTGTGAAGGTGCAAACAGCATCTCTCCAAAGAGGTGACATCGAGAGCAGTTTCCTTCTGGTAGAAATGGTCCTGAAGCTTAAATTTGCTTCGATGGTGTCTTAAAGAAGTCTGGTAGCATGTTAAAACCCAGCTCGTTTACTCTGATCTTTAAAGTTGCAAGCTTTTGCCTTAAAAGTAAGTGAATAAAAGTAGGCTTGTGTCATTCTTATGCTTTTGGTGGCCTTGATGCCCTTGTTTTCCCCTGGCTTCAATGCCCAGGGAGCTACAACCTGAACCATGAATGTGTTTCCAAAGTCATGGATGCTAATGTGAGCTGTGGGAGCTGCTTTGTGCATATCTTTCCCATGTAATTACTGAAAAAAGACTTAAAAAAGAAGTGAAGCAGAAGCAGAGAATATGATTTGCTGCATCGCATGGCGGTGGAGAAAGCTCTTGGTCTTCCCCGCCGGTTAGGAGTCTCGGTGGTGCTCTGCCAACACCTCTTAGCTTGATCGTGTCTCTAAGGGGGTTAAATACGTACACCTTCGCTTAAGCCGTCCAGTTATACGATCGAATGACATTCCCAGGGGATCAAAGCTATGTATCATCAATTTTGTTTCAGTGAAGACGGTTTTACTTGACACCTAATCAAATGATATTTACTTGCTGCCGCTCCGACTCCGAACTGTCATCTCATAGTTGTGTGATTTTTCACGAGCGCGGTGCCAGTAGAGTTGAGGAGACTGTGGTTTGGTTATAGCTTTAGGCTAAACTAAGCCAGATGTTATGGCCTTTATTTGAAGTCATTAGTTCTTCGGCAGTCGGTCCGCGCGCATTCCTTTCATTGCTGGAGCGCTTTGCTTTTCTGAGAATATCGCCTTCTGCAGAGAATCCTGGTCATTGTTAATAAATTACTTCTGGTCATTTCAGGAAAAATTAAGTAAAGATGTAATTTACGGAAAACAAACAACGCACTGGCTTCGTTCCCACAGTGGATAAAGAGCCAGGAGACCCACAGCCACCCCAGAACATGCAGTAGATTCAAAGAGCAGAAGAAATGTTGGAGGAACCTTCATCAACCTTGTTTCCAAGAGTTTGTTCCAGGGGTAGCTGGAAGAAGGAAGGAGGGGAATTTCCACAGATAGTTTTGGGAGTTGGGAGGCTCTAGGTTTGGCTTTGCCAGTTGATCTTGATGATATTGGGCAACTTGTGTCTTTGACTTTTCCACAGCTGTCGAACCAGCATATTCTACCTAATGTGGGACTTGAGGCTTTATTCAAGTTCGTAAGTTGGTTTCTAGTTCATAGAAAAAAGGCAGTAGAGAACTCCACAGCTATGTACAATGGTAGTAAAATACCATAATGAGGCCAGTCGTTGCCAACCAGTAGGTATTAATTTAATGATAAATATAAAAATGTTAAGAAATGTTTTTTTTCTCCTGCGAGGAAAGAACTGTGAGCTTCAACGGTGCTCCAAACCTGCAATAATTGCTTAAGAAAATTGCTTAAGAAGCTCATTGTTTTCTTTCATAGGAGCTATGCTTCTGACCTTGAAAATCCAAAGCGTGAAGTGTGTTCATTGGTTCTTACTGTCCCTATTATTATTGTTGTTATCTCCTTATATTGTAGTTCTAGCTGTCTCTGAAAAGAAAAGCTGTCGCCTGAGACTCTACCCTGTTGGCCTCTAAATTTTGTTGGAAATGTAATGAGTTAAATTGCTGCATTTTCATATGCCTTCAGTTTGTCTTAGGGCTGCAGTTCTCAGAAGTTAGTTTTAATTGTTGAATAATCTCCATGATATTTGTGATGAGTGATAATACAATTACGGTGGTGGAACTGCACCGCCAAGGAATTTGGCTGTGGAAGTTACCTGCGTTTCCCACAGCTGAAACCTTACCTCATTTAACTAGTATTTGGTTGTCTGGTTAAGGTTAAGCCAAGAAGAAAAAGTTGAGCAACAGTTCTGGTTTGAGCAAAACGGGTGGATGAAGCGAAGGCTGGAATTTGTGACAGGTCAGTTGTTTCCTCCACGCAGTCCAGCCGAGCACCAGGATATCCCTGGTTTGAATTAGTTTTTCTGAATAAGCGGCACCCTACGGCACCAGCTGCATGATCCATAATCCTAGTCTATGTCGCATGCGTCCATGGTAGAACAGTTGTGTTGGTTCCTTGTTTTAAATGGCCAAGATGTATTTTTGCATGAAGAAGAAATGTGTTCCCAGAATTTTAAAACATCTTTCTGGGGTAGGTTTATTATCCTCAGTCAAGACTGCAGCTGCTTGGTTGGTCGTAGGCTAAGTTGGTGGTGGAAGCGTTCCATGAAACAAGTTCAGAGTCAGGATTTACTCCCATGCAGTAAAATCCTAAGGACCACTAAGCTGGGTTTAAACACTGAGAAGATATACGAGCCTTGTCCTCTAGGAGTTACTCCTAGTGATAAACTTTGCCTGGTAGGGTACTGAATTTGCAAAGTAATTAGGAGTATTTCTATCCCAGCTTTCATTCAGAAGTGTCTCAGATCATTAAAAGCAGAAATTAAACTTCCAGACAGCCCTACCTAAGAGGGGAGTGGAAGCATTGCGCCATTTTTACCGCCTAGGAGCTCGGATGGAGATGCTGTTGTAGGGCAGCAGAACTCCTCAATCTGAATTCCCACCACCCAGCTTTTGGTCTAGGCCGGCACACTGCTCGTTGCAACTACAGTTTGCAAGTATAAATGGGTTTTGCACGCTAGATGTGGTGCAAATTAAGGTTTCTTTTCACCTGAAATGATGGCTAAAGCCACTCCTGAGTCCCAGGCTTGGTTTCAAGCTTGGGCGTACATCTGCAGCGTTTGTCCGACTCGGGTGTTGGACATGAATTTAGGTCCTGGAGTTGAGGTGTGAGGCCATGCTTTGTTGGCAGGCTGGAGCTGTAACCTGATTAATCTGAACAGGTAAAAAGTAACGCGATCCATCAGCAGCACAACTGGCAGCGCAGCCCGGCGAGTAGTGAATTTTTCATCAGGGGGCCCTTAGAGAGAAGGTGTACGTTACCGAGGGTGGTAGAAAGAAGAGAAACTTAGCCAGGCTTTCATCCGGAGGGATATTGCCTAACCAGTGAGGAATCCTTTCATCAATAAATTATGAGAAGAATGGGAGAGTTTCGAAAGATCAGCCTGTTAACGTGCTCTCATCCGGCAAATTTAAGGAACATTATATTTTGGCCTGGGATGCCTTGCAGGAATCGAGAGGCGATAGCGTGCAGCCGTGCAGACCGAGGAAGGTTGAGACCCCATTGCGAGTGTTGGAGCTGGGACGGGCACCGAGCATCCATCAGCGGAGAGGAGAGGAGGCAAATGTGGTGTGACCGCTAAGCCCCGGTATTGAATAACGGGAGGAAAAACCAAGCAGGCGCCCTTTTGTTCCTCCACCTGGCTGCCGTCCACGCCACGGATCCTCCCTTGGAAGGGTGGCCGTGGCGGAGCAGACATCTGGTCGGCTTTCTGACAGCTTCTGCTTGGTGCCGATGGGGATCCCCATCCCTTCACATGTGCAATGAGCCCTGGTCCCGCTGCGCCGAGGAACAGGCGCGGTTTTATCCATCCGGAGTGACCAAAACACGTTTCGAGAAGGCAGGGGTTTAAATGCTCATTTGAGCACGATTTTAAATGCTCATGACTTTAATTTATCGTAACCTCTGTTTGACTCAGGGCTCAGTGAATAACAAAAGATACTTTTAGCGCCTTTATGGGAAGATGTCAGGGTTCTCTGCAGGTACTGGATGACATGTTGAGCAAGAGCCTCTGCTCCCTGGAGAGACTGTCTCCTTGCCTGGGTGGTAGCCAAGGAGAGGAGGTAGTGATTGCAGTGGAGCAAAGTGGCTCCTTGATTGCACCTACACATCCCCATCCTTCGTTCCATGCTCTGACGATGGAGCCGTGCTCCTTCGCTTATGTAAGCTGGCAGGCGAACAAGAACTAAGTTATAACAGAAAGCAAAAGAATTCGGAGCCGTGATCGAACTCCCGCGGTGTTTACGGGGTGGAAACTTACCCAGAAATGCAGTTTTCCAATGCCTCTTACTGTCAAAGTTTTTTTTGTTGCTGGCTTTTTACTAATTCGGAGTGAGCAGCTCTGCACCAGCAAGATGCCTGCTGATCCTGACAATTGGGCACATTATTTTAATGTCAATGAAAGGGGCTGTTTCTGCGGGGCGATGAGCGGGGAGCAAACCAGAATTGAAATTTACAGTGTATTTGCTACCATCCTGCCTTAATTTCCTCGTATTTACTATGTGCAAAGATTTCTCTAAGTCTAACCTCAAGCATGTTGTCTTCTCTAGTAGGCAGCTCGGAGCAACAGCACAGGGAGCCTTGGCTCTCAAAGTTTTGGGTTCCTTGTGTTGCCCCTACACTGGATGCTAAACGGGAGTTTGACCCCCTTAGACCCCACTAACTACCTCTTCGCGAACTTCCAGAGCCTGTTCTTCTACAGCTGTGCATCATGTGCCCAGCAAAGTCTCTCCAGGGAGAGTTATTGCATAGTAGCTGCTGGACAAAATGTCCCAACAAAGCAAATTTCCCGTGACCCACCTAACTGAAGGTCACAAATAGTGAGTTTTCATATGGCCAAGTTGGCTTCCCCCAGGAGAGAGAAAATTTCACATCTTTTCCTGCAGAATCTGCTCTTGGTTTGGATGTTGGGAAAGAATGGATGTCTTGGAGACTTGTTACTAAATTATATTTTTCCAAAGCAATTAGCTCTTGGTGCACAGCGAGTTGCTGAATTACAGCCTGGAGGAATTGGTGTTGTCAACTTGGAGTAGCTCAATCATGGAGGATCATCACGGAGGACAAGAGACAGGAGGAATTTAAGTTCTTCAGTGTTTTGACTGGAAGGTTTTGCCTTATTTTGATCCTTGTTATTGCAACCCCAGTTATCAATGCTAGAGGAATCAGTGATTAATATCCCAGAGTCCTTTCTTGCATGAGAACGTAAAAGCTTCTACCACACATTAGCAGCTTTTAGTAATCTTTCGGTTAAATAAGACTGGACTCCTCCAGCAAGAGTTTGTCTTTCAGAGGCATCCCAAATCTCCTAAGAGCCCCAAATCAGAAAGTTCATGTGGTAAAACCTTTTATATAAATAAATGCACTCTTTGCCCCTTTGCCTTTGTCCTATGTTTCAAGCGAGAATATCCAAGTCGCTGCCGTAGAGTGGTGTGTGGGAATGGGTCCATATGAACCGTCCGTTACCAGATCTCTGAACGATGGGATATATGGTCTCCGAGTCCATTGTATAAGGCATTTTGATATCAGGTCTCTGAATGATGGGATATGTGGTTTCTGAGTGTTTTGGCCACGCAGTTTCTTACGAACACAGGCAAACAGGGCTCTTTCTGTGGCTTTGGACTGAATGACTGACTTGCTCTGCTGCCTTTGCCTTGGGAATGTCATTTAAATCTCCTTAGTCTATCCACCTTGAAGGATGATGAGAAACCTTAATGATGTGTAACAAGGTCCTCCTAAAAGCTAGAGTAGACCAAATGAGTTTTATCCTGATCACGTAAGGGTATAAAGACATAACTGTTTTCCTCCGTGTTGGAAGGGATCATGTCCTCCAGAGAAGGAGCTGATTTTTTTTTTTTGTCGTAGGTTTTGTGGGGCTGAATCGATAACGGGAGAAGTTTGTGAGGGTCCTTGGGTGTTTAGCGTAACGTATTGGCAAAACTTGGACTTGCGAGGTTTAGCAGCAGTGCAAGGATGTGAAGTCAAAGGCAACACCAACGGCACGTCTTTGGTGCTGTCCTTCTGGAGCAAGAGCTTAACAGGATCAGAAAATGCATGGACATGTTGGGGCTAAGGAAAGGAGGAAGCCAGAGATCCCTTATCGAAATAAATCCTGCCTCGAAGGTACTTCCAACTGTTAGGAGCAGAGCCAAGCTCGTCTTCGGAGCTTCGCTGCCAAAATTCCCGCAAGGACTTATCTGATGAGCGAGGAAACGGAGTGGCCCCCAGTCCTCCCAGCACGGTGGGGTGTCTCTGAGGGAAGGCTGGGCTCACACCTGCCTGGAGGAGAGGAGAAGCCAAAAATAGACGCCAACATATTTTGGCCGAGGCGAAGTACGAATCCTCACCTCTGCGGAATGGCTGTGTCTCGGGCTCTGCCGTCAGCTGGCGTGCAAGGCGTCTGGTACCGCTCGCCAGCTGATTTTTTAAGCTTGGCTTATGCATTTGCATTTGGGATTATCAAACATCAGCTCAGAAACGCTTTTGTGGTGGTAATTCCTGGAGCATCCAAGGGTCCCACTGAGGTTATTTCTGCATGGTGGGCTGCTCCCTGCAGCATCGTAAAGCTCCTTTCAGCATTCGGCAGGGAAAGTGTCACTAAAATTGCTTGAATCAGACTGAAAGAGAAGATGGTATCCCAAGGTAGCATATGGTGATGTGCAAATGGAGTAGCAGGCTCTGAACGATGCATTTCTTCCTGGTCTCACCAGTACTGCGGTGTCTGTATTGGATAGCGTGTCCTGAAAATGGGCAAAGTTAAGGGAGAATTGGCATCGTTTGTGGCAGTGCAATTATTTCCTTGCTTGCTGGTGGGGATAAGAGCAAGGATGATGTGACAGTGTAGAGAAATTAGGTTGGAAAATAAGTCTCCAAGTTGGGGGAGGACCTCCAAAAACACACCCCCACCTGCCCCAAAAGCCCCGAGCCCACAAGCAGCTCTGCCCAACAAGCAAACAAAAAGCTTAGGAGATTTCTTTTATTTCACTGTATTTCCTGAGATGACCCAAGTCAACATGACTCTGACTTACAGCTCACATGAGCAAGGCAGGGTTATGGGCGCAGGGCAAGCTGTGGCCTGGAAGCGATGGTGAGCATCTTGAGACAGGAGTTTCTGACCTCAGCCGTGAAGATACGCATCAATGCCGAGATTTTAAGAGCCAGATTGCTGAACCGGGAAGCGAAAGAAAAGAAAATAGTGTTTGTATGTCAAACGTCACATTTACAGGAGCAAATCACTCATCGAAGCGGGGAGCGACTGCAGGCAGTGCAGGCAGGGATGCTCTTGGAACAGGCAGTATCACCCGGGGGTTTTCATGCTGCCCGCTGCCTGCAGTCCCGGCAGGGATGTGGTGTATTTTTTTACACCTCTAAACAAACAGCATGTTCTAGTGTAAAAAAACCAAACCAACCTTATGTACGCCCTCGTGCTCAGATTGCGACTGATTAAAAATACCGGTATTACTCACCAGATTTTATCGAGACTTTCCATATCCTAAAGGGCCTCGCACGAGCTCCAGATACCATCGCCTGAACCGCGGCTGCAGATTCAGTCTTAGCACTATTTAATTTTGATGAACCCTATTTTCTTGTTTTGAGATGTCAGCTCTTAGGCACATGCCTCGGCTGTCGGCTCGCTTGTCGGTACTTTGCCTTTTGGAGTCTGCCCGCAAAAAAAACCCCCAATAAATTAAAAAATCTTAAAAGATGGAGAGAAAGAAGCAGCAAGAGATGCATAATGAAGTGGGTCGTGCTTGCCCGTGTCAGCTCTGAATTGCTTTAGGATCCGATCAGATCAGGTCCCTTTACACCTCAAGCCAACCTAGAGGTCTTTGACAGCTTAAAGCTCACTGAGTGTTTTTATCCAGAGGTTTTCAGATGAATTCTGGGCTCCACAGTGGTCTGATAACAGCCACCAGAATAATTAGTGTTTCTACTGCTGCCAGCTCTGAGGTTTTCTTATTTAATATAGTAAATGGTGACAGGACCCTTCTGTCTTTGCCATAATAAAGTGGGAAAAATAATCCTGGCTGTAAAACTGCATTAACTGGTGAGCTTAACTCTGTAACAGCAGGTAGTCCCCTACAAGCTGTTCTCCAGCAAGGTCTTGGTGGGGAGAAGGAGACTTGACTTGGTTCTCTTGGTCTTGCTCATGCATCTTCTGGTCGAGTAAAGTGCTCTTCTGGAAGATGTGCCCTGGTCCAATGTGAATTATTGTGCTCAGTGCATAAGTAATTATGGAGATGTGGTCGGCCGGACCTCAGATTAATTAAACTGGGATTACTTTGTTATGACGTACTTCCACTGAAGGACAGAGACACGTGAGCCAGCTGTGTGCCCCATGCTGCAGCAGAAAATGCAACTGCTGTCTAGGAAATTGGGGACAACATGAGAAACACTCTCCTAGAAAAGCTAGAGATGTGTTACTGTCTACCGAGGGACGGGCAAAGCTTCGGCGTAGCAGGGACCTGGACTAGAGTGTGCCATCGAACAGTGCAGCTGACCTTCATGTGAGTGAATATTAGCAATTAATTAAGAAAAAAAACCCAGATTTGTCAATAATACAATATTTTTTACTATATATTTCACCATCCAAAGGTGAGGCACTACTGAGCTTCCAGAGGAGAGGCGATAAGGATGGTGGGCACAGAGTGCTGCAGGGTTTTTGGGTTGAGCTGTAGGCTTGGCTTTTCCTTGCTGCTTCTCTCTAGCCGCGCTTTGTGGGCTTGCAAGTCGGTGAGCAAAGAGCAAGATCAGCCGAACGTGTTCCCTGTGTTTTCTTTAATAAAGCTACAAACCCATCCAAATTCCCCTTCATCTGTTCAGGGTATGGAAGGTTTTTTTCCTATGACTGTCATTCCTGACTGAATGTATTTTATTTTTTTTTTTTAAATCAGAAAATCAATTCCGACCAGCGCCTCTTCATGCCGAGAGTGCTTCCATTAATATCAGATGGGAAAGTCAGTCCAAACACTGAAAGTGGATATAGTTTGCATTTGAAGGAAGGTTTTGTGTATGAAACTGAGAAATGCTTCCCAGTCTGACACCGGTGATTGATTGCAGTTCTGCTAAAGATTAGCCAGACGTTTTAAGCACCGCAATTATTCATGTTTTCATAGTTAGATGCTATATTTAAACTGTGTCTAACAACGTATGTACACTGGGTTATGCTGCTACACAGGCCCTGCTCCTGAGCAGGGAGGGAAAATGCAATTTTTTTTTTTTTTTTTTTTTATTATTTCATTTTTCCAGATATATTTTGTGCCATGTGTGCTCTCTAACATAGCTAGCCCGATGCACACATGATGTCAATTATAGCTGCGCCGCCCTTGGCACCGGCACCTTCACAGGGACGGGGGGTGAGAGATGTCCAGCGCGGAGAGGGGGGACCTGGGGGGGTCCAGGCATCATGGGGTGCAGCTTCTGGCCAGGGTCCCCGTCCCTTGCTGCAACGCTAAGTGCTCCCAGTAATAACGACAACCCTCGGGACTTCGTGGGGATGTCTGGACCTAATGGCTCGGTGTTTGCAAATAATTTTGGTATCGATGGGTGGAAAGAGACTGTAGAGTAAAAATGGTGTTTTTTTCCTTTCCTGCTGTTGGTAGTAGTGGAAACCCAAGGCAGGAGCCAGTTATGGGATTTCTGGTGATTTTTATAGATGGGCAAAGGGATAATAGTGCAACTTTCTCAGCCACCAATCTAGACAACAAGCTAAGGTGATCATCTCTCCATGCGATCGTGCTCTTGAACGGCACATCTCCAACAGCACTTCACGCAGACATCTTCAGCCACATGCCCATCTCGGTTTCCACCTGAAAACAAGCAAGGACACCTTGCAAACCTCAAAATTGCCTCATTTGGAAATGCTTTTAATTTTTTTGGTTGAACAGCACTGTCTCAGTACCCAGCGATGTTCCTGATAAGCTTTTGCTTGCTCACAAGTCTGATTTCCCACCAGCATGAGCAAGCAAACTCTGGGTCACGGAGTTTGATTTGCTTGAAGGCTTGTCCCGGAGATTTTGTAGGTGAAAGCGGGGGGGTGTGTGTCTCTGGATGACTTCTGAGGGGTCTGGAAAAGGTAACTCAGACAGACAAGGCCCTTGCTAGTAAGCTTCAATTAATTATTCAGGAGTCTACGTCTCTCTCTGCTGAATCTGGAGAGCTCAGCAGATCAAAAAGAGGTTGAGACCCGCTGGCTTAGGGAGAGAGGACGTGAAACACCGGGAAACCTGGTGGAAAACGCGACCTTATGATGTGTTTCATTTTAGGAAGGATGGTTGACAGTGTGTTTACTGCTGCGAGGTACTGGCTTTGAGATGCATCGGACCATTTATCATCCGCCGCTCGTTTAGATTTGTAGTTTATGGCGCAGCTTTGAGTCAACGTTTAAACTCCTACTGTTTCCGCTAAAGAACAGTATTTACCACTTTTCCATTACTTTCTAGTGCCTTGAAAATTCAGAAGACAAATGAAACCTGCAAAATAGATGATGATGCTTTTGGTAATGTATATGGCTAACACACGGCAGTGGCCGATCTGACAGGCTGTGAAGGGGTTAATTTGGCATGCTCTGGCTCTGCCATGTCAGTGGAATTCCGTGATGGAGTTGATGGTGTAATTGAGTACAGGTGATTTTTTTTTTTTTTAATATGGATATGTATTGTTTTTATTCCATTTTTGGATGATTTATAACTTTGGAGCATTACAGCTGTTTAGACCATAGAAAAGTTTGGCTTCACGTGTGCTCACCTCCCATATGTTATAATTTTAATAACCCTCTCTGTTACTAAGTGTAATTAATTCCCCCCCCCCCCCCCAAAAATCAATGCTTTGCAGACAACAAGCCACACAAAACAACTGTCAGGTGTTCCAGAGCCTCGTACTCCCACCTCAGGTTTGCAAAGGGGTGAAGTGAAGCCCAAAAAGCCGATGGCAAAGGAGAATGTGAAGCAGGAGAGTGGCTCAGACCTATTAGCATCAACGAGCTGTGAAGGTCATTAAGCTGCAGTGACGGGCTTGGCATCACGCAGGCATCCTTCATGGGAATTGCTCCTGGTCTGTTTTAATATCTTTGGCTATAGGAATTGCCTTGTGCTGTTACATCTCTCTTCCCTGGGAAAAAAAGAGAGGGAAAAAAGAGGGAAAAAAGGAGAAAAGGGAGAAAATAAAAAAGGGAAAAGGAAAAAAGGAAAAAGAAAAAGGAAGAAAGGAGGGGGAAGGAGAAAAAGGGAAAAATGCAGCATAACGTGGTAGTAGAAAAAAGGAAAAGGAAAAGGGAAAAAGGAAAGGAAAAAAAAAGGAGAAAAAAGAAAGAAAGAAAAAAGGGAAAAGAGAAAAAGGGAAAAAAAAGAAAAAATCTAAAAAAAATATTTTTTTTTTTAAAAGAAAAAAAAAAGAAGGAAAAAACGCAGCATAATGTGGCAACGTCCTACAGTAGCCCCAGGCTCGAGCCTGCCGTGAGCGTTCAAACCCTCGCGTTGCTCACTATTCACTATGGCTTGTCAAAAGAAATCTCTTGAAAGGGGGTACACGGACATTGTGGAGCCTGTCACGCCGGGCTGTCACAGGCGACGGGCGGCGCTGGCAGCGTGCGGCCCCGAGGCCGCGAGTCCCGTTCTGTTGGCCATTTATTACCGTTCTTGAAAAGGAGCTTTGAGCCTACCTTAATGCCATTGTGCAACTGCAGATGAATAATTTCCTATTTAAACGGGGTTTTGTGACTTATGGTTACAGGTAACAGGATCAGGACTGCCGAGCTGTTTGCAGAGGATAACATTTGGCTTTACCATGCTTTCTAAAATCAATTTAACCTCCCCTTACCGGCATCACTAAAGCCCAAAATCTTCCATGGAAGGCGTGAATGCGGACAGCGGGACGGCAAACTTAACTCCAGCCTTGCCGCGACTCCGGCCAGCCGGGCTTTCCTTGGGAACGCGCTAATCCCTTTGCAAGCTCCTGCAAATTTGGTCTTCGGTGCTGCGATTCAGGGAGCATCACCTTGTGCTCATTTTATACCAGGCAGGAACCAGGCAGGAGATGCTTGGCATCTTTTTGCCAGTGGTACCCAAGGCAGTGCATCAAAGCCAATCCCTATATTCTTTCATATAAATCGCTATATTCTATTCAAAGCTGAACCCGGACCTGCAGCCGAGGGTGGTATCTCGTACCGTGCTGCCTGCAGCCGGTGTAACCCTGCTTGCAAGCGAGCTGCCAGAAAGAAACTTCAGATCCACGTGTTGCTTTGGCTCTGCAAAGGGGACAGGTGTAATTTATGATGCTGAGAGCCACCATTCTCAGGATTTCAAAATACAGCATATGTTAGGCTTGGAAAGTTGTTTTTGTTCTTGCAATTAAAGCACCACATAAATATCCGACAGATGAGGTTCTCCAGGCTCACTGAGTTATGGTCACGGCTTGTAGAAATCAGTCCAGCAGGCATTGATATACTAGTATTTTCTATGCTAGGATTTATATTTCTTGGTTTCTTAAAGCTACTGTACATTCGTGTTTAAGGTTAAGGTTTAGTTCTGGGCAACCTGCTAAGAAATGTGAATTGTTACTGTGAACTCTACTTGGCCTTTCAGCTTTGTTGACAGAAATTTAGTCCACATAGACAAAAGAGAGAAAAAAAAAAAAAATTTAAAAAAATTAAGCAGGTGAGGTCATTTGGAGTTGAAAGGAGCCTGAAGCGCGCCTGTGTTGGGAATGAAGCTGCAATGAGCCCGATGACGGCCGAGGCATTCAGTGGAGGAGCACGACTGAGCCCTTTTTGCTCAAAGAAAAGAAAAAAAAGAATATTTAGAGAATGGAAAATAAGAATAAAAACTACGTCCATGCAGGTGAGGCCCTCCAGGGTCCCGTCCATGTCGACCCGGCTTGTTTTTGCTGGTCAAGATATGGGGCCGGCTTGCTATTGCCGATAGCGTTGTCCCCGTTGTGCCGTGCCATCGTGGGGAGTCCCCTTGGTCCGACTGCCAGGGCAGGCAGCAAGTGGGACGGGCAGCGAGGAGGGTGCTGCGAGCCGGCAGCGCTGCCCATTAGAGAACAGGGGGCAACCCCCCCGCTCGCAGGGGCCAGCCCGGGGCGAGCCGGGTGGCCACTGGCCAACCCCGCTGCTAGCCAGCCAGGTGCCTTCGCTGCCCTCCTGACCCTCCGCTTGCCTTCCCTCCACGATGACGTGGCCGAGGTTTGGTCGCAAACGCTCTCGGTGCGGGCACCGGGGAGGCGGGGGGAACACAAAACGCCAAACCCAAACCCCGGTGTGACCTGGGTGCCGGACCAGCACCGGGAAGGACCTGCCGGCGCCGCGGATGGTGTGATGCGCTTCCCTCGTAAGAGAGAAGGAGCAATATGTTTATTGATGTAAAACGGTGATTTAACGAGGTTTGATAGTAAATGTGACAGCGGCTTAACAAGATTCGATGGCGAGGCTCGCTTGATATTGAATGCATAGAGGAGAGGGCCAGACAAAATGTCAGGGAGGCTCTCCCGTTGAGTCAGGAGGTTCAGAGCGGACCCTCTTGCGTTCTCAACTCCTTCTCAGAGAGGAGTCTAGGTGCGGCTGGATCCACTCCTAGTCCCAGACTTGGTCAACGGTTTATATCTAAAGGATTATATATACACAATCCTTGATATCACTTACCTAAGATTTCAAAGTTTAGCACGCTATTAATCACTTACCGAGAATCTGTTGCAGCAAGGAATCTCTCAACTTTGAGGAGTAACCCTGAGAGGCGTCCCTACTCAAGGGGAGATCCTGGCGTGCAGCCCACTGCCGTGCAGCAGAGCTCGACGGGCCGTGGGCTGTCCACCACTTACGGAGTAAGTTAATTGACTCGTAGTCATATTTACATACCAACTACAGGTATTAGTTTCTTCCAAATTTGGCTTGAGTCGGACATTGCCCAGCACTGTGGTTAGGTGGGTGCATTGCTCAAATTAGCCCTTGGCTAGTGTGTTATCTGTCTCCCCAAAATCCACTTTGAGACGGATGCAACCATCACGACCAGACACATCCATTATGATCGCCACTGGTGGTTATCGCTTCATCAGGGATCCTGATCAGGTTGAGGCGGGGGAGCGCACGGCCACAGCCAGCCCTCTCCCTGCTGCCATCAAGGCTTAAACGTAGGTCCCTGGGTGCTGGTGGCTGCAGGTCGGGCTTTTGCTGGGGATGCACGAGCTGCTGGAGCAAAATCCATCCCGAACTGGGTGCTCTGACACCAGCAAGGCTTGGGGTGTCCCCTCGGGGGTGTCACCTCGGGGGACTTGCACAGCGGCGGGGGCTGCTGGTGGGATGCGGGATGGTACTTCGTGCTGCCTGGTCCCAAATCGAAGGGCACCGTTAAGCAGCGTTGATTTGTAGCCGGGAGGGAGAAGGAGCTGGAAAACTGAGCTGAAATTTGCTGCTTCATGGCCATATCGAGTTGTCTCAGTGTTTGCCATCTCGGAGCAAACCTGGCACTCCCTGATACTGCTTCCAAGAAGGTGCAAGAAACCAGCCAGGGAAGAAGCATCTCCTTCACCCCCAGCTCTGGGAGGTTGATCTGTGCCCTGAAGCAGATAGTTTGGTAATCCTTTAAAAAACATTTATTTTGCATCTCCATGATACATCATGCCCAGCTGTGGTTTGTACAGCGTTACACAAGTGTGTTACATCCATAGAGCTAACAAGAATGGGAAGATATATACATATTTAAAAAATAAAGTTATAAAAGCTTCTTGCTGAAAAATCACCGCTTTTTATATATTGTAAAATATTCTGTAAAACTAAAGCAGGGTTTAAGTGATTTGATCCAAGCTCCGTAAACTTCAGTTGAGGGCTCTAATGATAAACTGCCAAGGAGCCTGAGATTTTGCAGTTTGTCATCAAAGGTCAGTAGATGAAAACGTGGTTTCATGCTGTATTTCGAATCCTTATCTGTGTCATAGGAGAGTGCTGAGGTTTGGGGTGAAGTTTTCCTGGGAACTGGTCTTTAAATAAGAATTTTCCCCATTATTTTGAGTGCTGTGGCTGTACTTGTTGCTGAAAGCAGGCGAGTGGCGAGATCCCTGCGGTCAGGCTGGGATGCTCAGGTCCATGGTGGTTTCCCGTGACAGTCCATACCTCCTGCGGTGACCTGGCCAGCAAAAGCTCATGAAACCGCCCCGTACCACTGGCTGGATACACGATGGTGGGAATGCTCGGTGCAAACTAAGGATGTGTCTTCTCCGTGCTTCTGCATCCACCCCTTGAGCCTCAGGTCCACCTTGTAGGGCTTCCTCAGCAGGAGATGAAACCCAAAGTCTCTATGTCTTTGTACGCCTGTGACATGCGGTGCAAATATTTATTGCTTTTCTGTTAGGTTTGCGTGGCTACGCGTAAAGAAGTTTCCACACCCTCGGCGTTATCCAGCTTCTCCGCCCGCCTTGTTCTGTTCAGGATTACAAGTAGGGCAAAATACTTGGGTTTTCCTTCAATAGTCACCTTTTGCACTGCATCAAGTAGCTGGTGGAGACCTTCTTTTGTATGGAAAGAGGATGTTTCAGTTGTGTTTTCAGGTGTCTTTAAAAAGGGAAAAATAGAGCTTGGTATCTTTTGGAGGCCAGTTGTAAGCTTTTATGGTTTGGATGCTTTGAGCCTGTTTTGTGCTGGATGAACACCTCTCCCAAGGTGCTCACAAGTGGCAGATAACAGAATACTGCTGCACCACATCGCTTTTTGGTTTTTCCTCTTGCATTTAATGTCCTGGGTGAATGGCTGTCTAACCGACCCAACCACAGAAAGCAGGTTTAGAAGGGATGTGGAGAGATCTCTCTGACAAGAGATATTCATCACTAGGCCGAAGTCATTTGTAACAATCTTTTGCCATCCTGTTGTTTAAAAACACTCCGATGATGGGGAGTTGTGGGCTCCCCTGCACCATCTCACCTAGCGCTCGCTGGTCCTTGCTGCTACCAGAGCTTTTCTACTGTTGAACATCAATGTTAATTGGTTTTAACTGAAGTGTGTCATTCCCTGGTCCTCCTTGGAGAGGATATATTTATCCTCTTCACCTGTATGGCTGGATTTTTTTTTTTGCATCTACTTGTCCCCGGTGCTGTCCCCTGACAGCTCGCCAGTCCATCCCCATCCCTTTTGCATCACCATCTCTGAAACTGGATGCATAACGTCAGCCGAGGAAGATACACAAATGACTCCCATATGTCTCGCAGGCCTTTTGCTCAGCGTTGAAAATTTGCTTTTAATTTGTGCGTTGTTATAATCATTAGGGAGACTCTTCCTGAGCTGCTGGAACCACGTGAGGTTTTGCACGGGTGGGAAGTGCCCATCGATGAGATGCAGAGCTGTGTTCCTCACGTGTCCCTCCATGGCAAGTCCTTCGCATGCCACTGAATATTTATTTCCCTTACGCCAGACGCGTGTTGCAGGCTGTGCACGAGCCTTGCTGGGTACCCGTGCGACCTCCTTCATGGAGTCCTTTATCTGTTCCTCTCTGGCATCTCACAAATGTGCTTTTCTCCTCATTTTGCTGGGTTAAAGAAGACCAAAGTGCAATCTCTTCCAGGCAAGGGTTTCCCCTGGGCTCACTTAGGGACTGATGCTCCTTGGCCAACACTTGCAGAACTGACACCTTGTTAAAGCACAAATCCTGCCTTGAACTTGCTCCTTGTGAGCTGAATTAAAAACCAAAACACTTCCCTGGCTTGTCTGGGGATCTTTTAAGCACCGAGATAGATGTGCATAATGCAGTGCTGGCTGGACCTCAGCCCTCAGCTCTCTTTTGAGCATCCAGCTGCTGTATAATCCCAAGGGATTTTTTCCGAGGTTGCTGGACCAGCAGTGGGAGAGGGGTCAAACGGATTACAGAATGTCTGAGAACAGCACGTTCCCTGCATGTAGGGAAGATTTTTGGGTCCTATTAAAGTGATAAGATTTTAGCCAGTCCCCGTTTTGCACAGAGCTGTGGGACACATCCCTGCCTTTGCTATTTATTGTTTGCAACAACCAAGCAGGACCAAGGGCATACTTCTCTTTTCCAAGTTCCAAATTATGTGGCTATGGTTCTCTTGCTGGTTTTGGCCCGCGTTGGTTCCAGTTTGTTTGACACCTCTCTCTTCCCCCATCCCTCCATCCTCATCTTCCCGCTCCTTGCCCTGGGATAACACTCCGTTCGAGCCACTCTGAGCTGCCGCTGCTCTTCTGAGCCCCCAGAGAGAGAAATAAATTGTGCAGAAACAAATTCTCTGCATATGAATTCCCCTTGGAAACCCGCCTGCCTGGTTTATAATTAATGCTGCTATTGTTCTCCTCTTTTTGTATATTTAGATGGCCTTTTTGTTTAAAGTTGATTACTTGCTGCTCCTTTGAGTATCTCTCAGGGGAGGAAAATGGATGATATTTCAACAGCAGATCAGCCACAATATGTACTAAATAAACAGACTTGCTAAAAACACCATAAAGGCCCCTTTGTCCTGTCGGATAGCAAAAGGGGAAAAAAAAAAATATCCCAGAAGGATGCTGGTGAGTGTAACTTATCTATCAGATCTCCTATTGCTATGATTGTACCGGAAAGTGTCCTAAATTAAACACTTCCACCCTTCACCGGTCACCTAAAATGTCACCCCAGCTTTAAAGGCTTAGCAGATGGTATCGTCTAAGTATTCCCAGTAGCAGCCAAGCCTGTGCTGGGCAAGGTCTCCATGTTCGGCCGTGTTAACGCACCGTGCGAGAGCTTATGTCAAGGATCAGAATAATAGGTTGCACATGGCTATCGATTAAATGACAGTTTTCCCTCCTAACAAAATTGATCTTGGCTTTGGATTTAGCGGGCCCCAGCCCCGGCTGCGAGTTTGTTCAGTTATCTAATTTTAATGATCAAGTTTCCATTTCTTCTGCAAAAGTAATTTATATTTCAGAGGCTTTGGAGGGGGAGGAAAGGGGGAATATGTGAACACCCGGTGATGTGGGGGAAAGGCTGAGTGACCTTCAGTTATTCTGGATCCGTCCCTGATACGAGGTGGCTAGAAAACTAATTCAGATCCTGATTTTTTGGGGGGTCGGGGGGATCACCAGTGTTTTAACCCCCAGGTGATGTGGACCACACAGCGCATATCTGCGTGAACTTGAGTCACGAGGCTGGTTTGCAGCGTAGGTGCCCTGCAAGCTCCCCAACGTCGATGACCAGCTCCACCAGCGTGGGGCTGGTTATACTTTAATTTCTCCTTGACCTCCCCGTTTGAGTGGAAACGTGTCGGGGAGCTATTACACAGAAGCAATGACCTGGGTTCAGCCCTGCTGTTGGCTCCCAACGCAAGCGATGTGCTCAGATAGATGTGATGGTGTCAGATGGTGGCACTTCCACCGGGGAGGCTCTTTGAAGCTTATCGGACTCAGCCTGCTGAGGAGCAATCTCAATTTATTATTAATGATCGGGTAAAACAATATCATGAATGACTGCAAAAATCTTGCATCCAGTCGGACGCATGGTTATACGCTGCCGCTTTTCGGAACTGAAGTTCAACGCTGGGTTAATTGCTTTTGGTCTGTAGTTATCTCTGGAACATCCTATCAATGTTATATGATCAATAAATAAACTCAGAAGAAAATTTAAGACATCTGTATGGACAAAAATATTGGGTATGAAATCATAGCAAAATCTGCTTGGCAAAAGAGGCCGTTAAAGCAAGATTAGTTTTCATAAACAACATCACGGCATGTTTTGCAATGCTTGGGTAGACCGCGCAGACGGAAAGCAGCCGAGGGATGTCGAGATGAGGAGGGGATCGTTGAACAGAGCTGCAGCAAAGCATCGCAGGGCACATCAGGGTGCCTTAGCCTGGCACAAGTTGAAATTCACGGCAAAGCAGCTGTAAAAACCAGAAGTTGAGCTCATGCCACCAAGCCCAACGTAGCTTCATGAGGTTCAAACCTCCTCCTCGAGCAGCCCGCGGATTACAGGCAGGATTTACGTCCTGGGGCTCGGGCATCACGCAAAGCAGCGTCACCGGCAGCGTGGAGTGGAGGATGCTGCTCTTGTTTTCCATCCCTGTGTTTCTCGCCAGGCTTCTTGGACTTGAAGGATTTTTCTTTGAGAGCAAAAGCCCTGTCTTAACCTCCTCTCTAACCGAGTTATCAACTCCGTTTACTTAACGGCATGTGGAATTGCCGCAAACAAGTTGTCGATGCAGAGAGGGAGCTTTGAATTGTAATGCAGAACAGAAGGGGAAAGTGTCGTAGACGGTGATTAGTAGCTGAGGCCCTACAAAACCAGAAAGAATCATGATGCTTTCCTTGGTGGTGAGAGGATGAACGAGCTGAAAACCAGTAGAAAAAAAATTAGGAGAGAAAAACCCATTCAGTCCTGCTTTTTATTTTGTCCCATCAAGTGAGAACAAGGTAATGAAGTTAAAGACTCTTAAACTGAAAGGGATGGGAACTTGAATCCTGACAAAGTTCGCTTTTTTTTTTAATAAATAGCAATTTGCTGCCACAGTAAATCAAAGCTGATGTGGCTGAATTTAAAACACAGACTGCTTAACTCTTCCAAAGGCGAGTTCAGAAAGGAGCATAGGAGGAAAAAGGAGGCTTCGATGGTAATGCAAGATGTGTTTTCCTCCCAGGTGTTGTGGTTTTCTGTTTCTTTCTTTTTAAAGAATCCAAAGTTTGCAGGATTCAGGTCAGAACTTTGAAAATCGTAATCATCTCTCAGCATTACGTGTGTGCTTTATGCTGGGTAAAAATACCTTTAATTTTCAGAGGTCTCTATGCAGGCAATAGCAACGCTGTGAGTATGAGGTTTCTTCCCCGTTGGGATGCTGTCCCTTGTGCCCTCCGCGTAACTCCCATCGAAAGTGATACACCATATTTCCAAGATGCTAGGAGAACAATTAATAAATTGCATTGAATAGAATTACATGAGCCCTGCAACAGAAAAATGGATTACTTACGGCCCTGCCAGCCGCCCTCCCCGGTCCCTCTCGTGGCCGTAACCTTGGAGGAACACTCACTTTACAGTTCACGCCACGACGAGGTCAGATCCAGTGTTGAAATAGGATTAAGTACCAAAGGCAATCTCGAAATAATGCTAGTCTGAGTGAACCCTGATAAAAATCAAGGAAACTCAGAGCTCAGACCTCTCCCAGCCTGAAACCGTAGCAGCGCAGCCTGCGTCGGTGTGTGCCAGGGGACCGTGTCTCCTGAGGTGTTTGCCCCGAGAATAATAAGGTTAAATGAGATTTTTATTATTGTTATTATTATTATTTTAGGAAGATTAAGGATGGATTCAGGCCCTACACCTGTGTTGAATCGTTAGCCAGGAATGTCTCTGTGCCTCAGTTGTCTGTCTTCATGTGGATGCTGATTTTTTATCTTACCTCCTTTATTAAGCTCTTAAATTTTGGATGGGTGCAGGGTGGATGTAGCTGCCTATACATAAACCTCGCAGTGGCTGTGCACAGGCTGTGGTGGTCATGGCTGTTGTCTCAATCATGGTGCAGGGTTGGTAGCTAAATATTTGCCCTCCTCCATCTCCATGTCTTGTTTCTGTCCTCTCCTATCAGGAATTCGCCTTTGCATTTGGTATTGCTTAGCAGTGGAGAGCCCACTTGCACCAGTTTGCTCTTCTCCAGTGTTGAGAAGGTATTGAATCACCTGAGAAAAAAGATGGAGTATAATTACAGTCTTAGAGGAGGTGATGGAGGGATGATGGTTGAAGTTGGGGTGCTTAGGTTGTATTAACAGATGGGATAACCCCTCTGGGAAAATGGAAGCCTCATTGTTTAATATGCTCAAATGCTCTTTTCTGGAGAAAGAGACCTCTGTTCAGAGAGGAGACCAGAAGAGCTGGATTTGTCCATATCTAGACTCTTCTAAAGAAATGCAGGCGTGATAGGTGATTTCCTGGATCGGCCTTGCAATAATAAACACCGTAAATCCCAGGTGAGCTGTCAGTGCAGAGGAGGATGCTCAAAGGAACAACTCGTCCCCAGCTTGGGACACTGGCTGAGCTCATGGTAGGTGCTTTCCAAACACACGTGGTGGGCTTGCATTGCTGGTGATGGACTTCCTTCACGATGACATTTTAACGATAGATGTTCAAGATTCAGATGGAAATACCATTTTTTCCCCCCAGCTTTCAACACTGCAGAGTTAGTACAATGGCTTAACTGACACTTTTGAGGAATGTGGTAGCTACTAAAAACACAACTGCTTTTCTGGGACGCTCCTGCCGTGTCTCTGAGTGTAGCAGAGGATTTCTGGAGGCCAAGGCAAGCGCTTGGAAGATATTTCCACAGAAAATTGCAAAACTAAATCAACTCTGCATGCTGGTAGCTCTATTATGATGAAATGCATTGAACCAAAAAGTGCAGCGTTCTTGGAGGCTTTTCTTGTGGTCAATGCCAGAGATCTCTGATTAATAAGGAAAACAGGACGGTTTCCTCCCTCTGAGGTGCTGGGATTAAAAAAACTAAGCAATAGAGATGAGGAAAAAGCCTGGAGCCAGAGGACATAGTGGTAGAAAAGAAAGGAGAATAAGAATAAAAAGTGCATATCCCGAAGAAATAGCAGGGAGGGAAGTGGTTTCAAAGAGGCAGAGGGAGCCTGCTCGGAGAAGAGGTTGGTTCAGTGCCCTCTTGAAGATGTGCAGTTGATTTGCCAAACATCTTTTCCAACCCTGATGTCTGAAACAGGGGAAACACCGCTGTCCTGGGAGCAGCGTCGTTAGGAAGTCTGATTTCATCAGTTCACCCTTGTTTGGATTCTCTAGTGTCTAATAGAGCTAAGCTTTTCTTGTATGGTCTTGTCTTCTTTAGCTGGCCATCTGCTTTGAGTAAACAGGGCAGGTAATTGCCCCAAGGAGTTGTGGAGTCTCCGTCTCTGGAGATACCTAAACCCAAACTGGTGTTGTCCTGAGCAAGCTGCTCCAGCTCCGTGCCTTGAGTAGGGACCAAGTGATCTTCAGGGATCCCTGGAGCTCCAGGCACTCCGTGGTTCTCCATGTTTACAACTTTGAGGTCTCTACCTGCCAGTTTGTATTTGTGATTGACCTTTAAAAGTATTTAACTGAATGAAGAATAACTATGTAAGCCTTGTTTTCTTGAGGAACCCATCCATAAAGGAAGGAGTTGGAAAGGTAGGAGAGAAGAGCAGAGTGGTTTCTTCAGAGGATCCACATTTCATCTGTTGTCAGCAGGAGAGTGAATCGTGGGGTCGGCACCGGGCAGGGTCAGGGGATGAGGGGAAGAGGCTGAGAAGATTCGGGTGGATGCACAAGCAGCTAATGCATCAAGCCCTGAATCTTGGAGGAGTTTTATTAACTTGAGCAAGAACAAAGTTGTACCCAAAGGCATTTTGATGTTGTGCAGGCATTTACGTAAGGGTATCTATGTTTTCTGACTGTCCTGCGTCCCTGCCAACTAAATCCGATCACCCTCTGCTCGAGTATTTTTTTTCTTCATAAATGTAGTTTGATAATGAAATAGAAACACATGGGTTTTTTTGCCAAATACCATGTTAATTTAAAAAAGGCCTTTTTCATTAGACATTATATACACAAGGGCTACAGATTACAAATGCAGAAAATTAAATTGTAAACTCTACAGCGAGGCCTTGAGGGGGAGAGTAATGAGAGATGCGAGCCCTCCCCTTTCCCCAGCCTCCACGAGGATGCTCGCATGGAGGCAGGCTGGGGAAGACTACCTCCCTTCAAACTCCATAAACCACAAAGGATGGGTCAGATCCTTATCGGCTTTAAATTATACTCATAACTCCAGGCTTGTTCACTTTCCCAGAGTTAAATGACTTCTTTGTCATGGATTTGAAATTAATTAGGGATTTTTTTTTTCCTGCTGTTTCCAAGTAAGTTATTACTAAAAAAAAAAAAAAAAAAACCAGATTCATCCCGTGTCTGATCCTAGATCTTAATCAACGTTAATTATTGCAATAAATCTGTCTCCACTGAATCCCTTTAGTGGCTGAAGTCCATGACTGCAGCAGGGGCAACAGGTCCAGGTACAGCAGCATCCTTCTCAGTTCTCTAAATAAACTTTGCTGCTTCCTTAAGCCCCCAGGGAACTGCATGTGGTTCTTCTCCCAAGCCATCTGATGTGCGTTCACTCTCCCAGCACACACTCTGTAATCCTCCTTTGTGGTGTTCCCCCCCCCCACCGCTTTTATTTTTCCAAAATCTTGAGCTGAAAACACTCTGTGCCCTTCACTACTTGATTTCTCCTCACAGTTACAGCTTCTTAGTCTGTCTCTCCATCCTGAACCTTTTCTTTTTCTCTTTTGTAATGCCCCTTGGTAAGAAGGATGCTGAATTACCTGTATAGTTTGCCTGGGATATACAGCATATCGAATAATTATAGAATGGTTTACATTGGAAGGATCCTTGAAAGGTCATCTAGTCCAACCCCCAAATACATTATATATATATATAGATAGATAGATATATCTGTATCTATTAAAATACATAAATTTATTTATTATATATATAAAATATTATATATTATAATATAGAACATACAATGATATATAAATATATAATTTAATATAATAATATATAGTATATAATATAATCTTATATCTAGTCTAATCCTTTCCAAAAGAAAACAAGAGCCAGGCAGTCATGTTGCCTGCAAGTTTTGCCCATCCATTTCCCCCTCTGCTCCTCCCAACCCTTTCTGAACTTGATGAAAGTGTTCGCTGAAATTTCTTTTTCCCTTTTGTTGATGCCCCTTGGCAGAAGCATACTGAATTGCCCATAAATTTTGCCTGGGATATATAAAATATATAATATAGAAAATATAATATTGGAAATATAAAATATAATAGATTACATGCATTATAATATATAATATAAATTATATATAATCATGTATAATCTTTTATATATAATTTTATCTATGTAATATAATCCTGTATCTACTCTAATCCTTTCCAAAGGAAACCAAGACCCAGGCAATCACATTGCCTGCGAGTTTTGCCCGTGCGTTTCCCCCTCCGCTCCTCCCAACACCTCTTGAACTCATTGAAAGAGTTCGCTGAAATTTCACACAGGGTGGAGGGTTATTAAATTACTACCAGTTTCATGGAAATAGGATAAGAGGGGAAGTCCAGCAAGCGCTGTCCCTCGCGAGGGGCTGCGCCGAGAGCTCACGCTTCGTTGCCCCCAGAGAATCCAGCGGGAAGGGGGTTTTATAGATGGGATAAGGTTCACTCAGGGTTGGCCCATCCTTGTATCAAAGTCGGTCAGTCACAAGACATAAATTTCTGTAAAGCCACACTCGCTTAATTTGGTGCTCCCCGAAACACTTGATTAGGACTTAGGACGTGGTCCTTTTTACGAGCCCCTGGCTGACGCTGTAAATGACCTGACCCTTAAGTCCCGCGTGGTCTAATTAATTTTTTTTTTTTTTTTTTTTTAAAGGAGCTGCCAATTTTCAGCATCTCTGAAACCGTGTCTGGGCTTTATTTGCTCATCTTTATTTCCTGGAGCATGTTAGGGCTTAGCTCACCCACAATAGCATCATCTCTATGTACGATAACGACTGTGCCGCAGTGTTTCCTGCGGCTTCTTTAGGCTCTTTGCAACCCCCTCGCAGCTGCTTCTCCGGTGCGGTGTCCTCACCACCGAAGGGTCTTGCAGTGGGAGCGCAAACACCTCAAAACCTGCAGAAAGCTGATTTTTTTTCTTCCCCTTTAGCTATTTTCTGTGTCCCTCCAGGGTGAGAAAGCTGTGCTGCCCTGTGCGGAGCAGCCGTGACCACGAGGTCGCTTCAGGTGAGGAGGAGGAGAACTTCTGCTGGAGCTCTTCTGGTGGCTCCCTCCCAGGGACAGGTTGGACACGCACCGCAATATTTAACATTGCCCACATCCACGGTGCAAGAGGAGGAGAATAGCAAAATCCCCAGGTTCTCTGGGCTGCTAAAAGCAGTGTTGTTTTCCCTCTTGCCCATCACATCGTCTTTTCACTTCTGCTTTAGGCATTAGATCAAGCCTTTGAGCAGGCAGATGATTAATAACCATCTCCACTGGCATTTCTTTCTAAATCTTCTCAATCTACAAGGATATTTTTTTTCTTCTTTTCATTTTTACTCAGCTCAGTAGTCCTGTAGATCAGTTGTACTATCGACTCTTTAAATGTGCTTTCTTTCAAGTGGAGCTGGGTTTTTCTGGAGGCTTTACTGTCTCTTCTGGGGCTGGGTGAGGGTGTAGGTGGGCAGAGGTGTTACTCATCTATCGGTGGAGTACAGCAATATGCAGAAGGTCACGGACCCGCAGACTAAATAAGTGATGAGATGTCATGAAAAATTTGTATTTGAGCACAAGGAAAGTTCAGCACATGCCATGAGCTTGCTTGGCTTTTATTTATTTTTAATTTTTTCTTTCTTTTTGAATTCACTGTCTTAATTTATTCATGCTTCTGCCTTGGGAGACTGGGGGTTTTCTGGGCTGTTCAGAAAACAAGCCCTTTTTAAAGAGAAAAGAGTATCAGACGCAGCCGGTGGTTCAGAGACGAAAATCTCAAAGCAAGAGGAAGAAATGTGGGAGAAAGCATTAAGGCAGGAATGAAAAATGAGGCTCAGAGAGAGGCTTGTTAGCAGCAGAGAGGAATGAGCAGCAGCATATAAACAAGAATTTCTTTGCAGAGTTTTGATGTTGCATGAAGATTTCAGGGGTGCCAGAAGCGCTGTGTACCCAACTTCTCCTGGGGTTGTACGTCCAGGTTGTCTCTGCTGGATCTGCTGTAGGTGAGGGTGAATTGTGTTAGAGATGGATCCTGCTCTTCATGTATGATTTACAGCAAACCTCTGGGGAGACAGCAACTGCAGACTCCAGGCTGGTTCTCCAAAACTACGAAGTTCACCAAAGGGTGAGAGCAATCCTGCTGAGTGGAAATTGTAGTATCGCTGGCAATTGGAAATGAAACCCTGCATGCGATTGCCTCCGGGGATGTACGAGTAATTCTATCCCATATGGATCAAGAGATGGGAAGAGGTTGGGTGTAGAGACAGCCAGGCAGACTCTTCTTTCTGACTGTAAATTTTCAGGTTAAGAGGCCTCTCTGCTTTTTCTGTTGCAACGTGCTTATATCCCGTTCTTTCCTTTTGTCTTAATTTATTGACATTCATGTATTGCCTTTGATAGGGTCACTCAGGCATCCTCTGGCTTTGATGAACACCCTGTTTGTGATTTATTTCCTTCCCATAATAACGCTGTCGGCATTCCTTCCCTTTCTTTTCCCAAATCCCTTTTCTTATTAATACTCAGGGCTTTAACTGCACCGTGCCTTCTGCCGTGGGTGCAACTGGTGTGGTTGCAGGTGGAAGTTTTTGCTGGAAATCGCCATCTCCTGAAGGATTTGGGTGGAAGGTGGCTGAGGACATGAGCTTCATCTGCTGGGAACAGCACACAAACCCAGTTAAACTCTTTTCATGTTGATCAGACCTTCTCTTCATAAATACCTGGTTGCAGAATTTCTTTCCTTCTGGACCCAAAGCTTTGCAGTCCTTGGGTAGTATTAAAATACCTCGTTCACCCACAACGTGAGCCTTCACTTGCAAACCTCTGTATCTGCCAGTGGGAAACCTCGTGTCGATATTTGCTCAGGAGACGAGCTGCCTTGATGCCATTACCCTCCACTCGGTGACTCGGACGTGTTCTTGGGACGACGTATGGCTCTTGCAAAGTTCCTCCTATTGGGGAAGAAGTAGTTTTTCAGTGTTGATTTTGGGGGATGGAAAGTCTTTTGAATCCCTGATGTAAGTGATTATGAGATACATGACTGTGTTAAATGACTATCACACCGATGCCGCTTTGCTAATGGTTTTTCTGGACAAGTTTGAATGGAGGACAGAGGATCTCAGGAACCATCTGCTGCCCTTCCAGTGCTGTCTCCTGGGCACTGGAAGGGCTGGGATTGCTCTTATCTTGTGATACCATGTCAAGAGATTGGAAGGGACAGTATTATTGCCACCAAAAGTTCCTCTTTTCTGGGCAGTGACCCTCAGAACTGGAGCTGAGATCTCAAAATATGGTGGGGCTTCCGAGCCCAGGTTTTGTCGTCTTAATAATGTGGAGAGAGTGGCTTGGACTGGCAGATGGAAAGCGTGTGCAAGACTCGTGATTCTTTGATGGTTTTTGCCATAGATTTTGCCGTGCACCGTCTCGGCTCCCTTTTCTGCAGAGCAGCTTCCACTCTGCCTGTAACATTAGTTTTGCTTTTTTATTTCTTTAAATAATTTTTTTTTTTTTTTTTAGCTAACAATGACCTCAGCTGTTTGTTTAAGGAGTTCATAACCCCGCAAAAATGTTACAGCAACCGAAAGGAAGTTTGCAAGAAGCCCTTTGGTTGGGAGCCTCTGGCATTGATCTGCCGGGCTTCTGCTTTATGTTCCTATCAAACAATAATAAAATTAAAAAGAAAGACGAAAGTAAACAGTTTGGTGTAAATAAAGACAAATCCATGTCGGTTTATCCTTCCTCAAACACCGCCGTTCGAGCACAGGAAAGGGCGAGCAGACGGCTTGGCCGGGCTGCCTGCTCCTGCCTGCCGCGCTGGGCAGGCAGCAGGATAACGCGGCGGAAAGGGGTGAGTGAGGCAGCAAAACGGTGAAGGAAATGCACGTACCTACGGGTGAACCCTGACGTCTGAGAAACCTTGAGAAAAAGGAACGCTTTCAATAGAAGGAAATCACGCAGCGTGGTATTGTATAGTGCCAGCGCCCGGCTGAGGCAGCCCCCTCGTTTTGGGCTGAAATTGCCCAGAAAAAGGGATGCTGGTCTTCAAAGCGAGGCCGCTAAGGCTGGACTTAAAGCTGAGCCGTGTTTAGTTTAGGCTTGAGCGCACCGACATCGTGTGAGCTGGCCAAATTCTTGAGGGTCTTGCTGGTTTTGGAGGGTTTTCACCACCTATGGCCACGCTGAAATAGTTGGGAGTTAATGGGTCTGTCAGACCTGGAGCCAAAAATCTGGTGCTGAAATCTGGATGGCAGTTCCCTGAGCAGATGTGAGTTCCATATATGAGTTTTTATCTGCTCTGGCAAATCACCCTCTTCTGAAATTAATTCTACATGAAATTTCTCTGTCTTTTTTTTATTATTTTTATTTTCTGTCTTCTCTTTTTCCTTTTTCCTCTTGTTTTCCTTTTTTCTTTTTCTTTCTTTTTTCCTTCTTTTTCCTTTTTCCCTTCTTTTTTCCTTTCTTTTTTCTTTCTTTTTCCCTTTCTTTTCATTTTTTCTCCTTTTTTTTCCCCCCTCCATATTTACTTCAAACTCACCAGAGCACTTTTCTCCTGGTACATTTAAAATTCCCCAAAGTTTTTAAAAAAGGGCTGCTTTTGAGATGCTGCTGATCATTGGGACTGGCCGCTGGTGAGATGGGGGGAGCATCAGGTTTGGGCAACACACTGTGCAACCTGTCCTTAAACAGGACAGCACCTTTTGGGGTCTCATCTCAGCCATTGGGAACCACTCCCACCCTAAACTGTCCCTTTGCAGCCCTACTAGTGTGCTTAAAGAGCGTATTTAACCCCAAAAGGGACTTTCTGCTATTTCCTCCAGCCCTTTGCAAAGCCTCGTGCCGCTTCTCCATTGCCACCCCGGCCACGGGTGTCGAATTCCCCGCTCCACTGGGACCTTGTTGTCTTCCACTATCACCTTTTTTCCCCACAAACTGCTTTATAATAGGGCGATAACTCTGCGTGCACATCGTAAAACATCTCTTCCCGGGATTTATACCCTGGATGTCAGCGCAAAAGGGATTTCGCAGCAGCGGTGCCTCTCCTTTGTCTCCTAACCCGGCTCTTGGCATCCGAAATCTGCCTTTGTTTATACCTTTCCAAGGCTGTGACAATAAGTGCAAGGCCATCCAGAGGTTAGTGTGACACCGCGTAAGGAAAAGCCTTTGCTTTTGTTTTCAGACTCCTCCAAACGTGGTGGTTTGTTTTTTTTTTTATCTACAACAAATAGCCATAAATCCTGCTGTGTGTCTCTGTGCCCAGGGCTGCCCGGCTGCAGCGCAAGCCCGGCGGATGCAATAACAGGATGAAATGCTGCTTCAGCTGGGATCCCTCGTGATGCTCAGCCTCTTCATCGCATCATATTTAGTTACAGGAAAGTGTGCCCTGCGAGGGTTTGGGGGTTTGTTTAATTGGAAGCTGGACTTTGGTCACCCTGGGTATTTTCAGGAGGTTTTTCAGGATGCCCAAAGCAAGTGTTGCATGCTTTCCACACAAGAATGCTGTATTTTTTTTTCCCCTACACATTAGTTTCCTGCAAATTTAAAGTTCCCAAAATGGTTTGCATGCACCAAAAATGCAACAGGTTCAAGTAAGCTCAATATTTTCTCGAAAGGAGAGGGTTTCTGTAGGGCGAGAGGTGGCTGGCCAGGCTCCCAAACAAACCTGACGTGAGTGTGAATTTTTTACCCTTCTTGGAAGCACTTTTTTGGGGGCTCACCTGGAAGTCTGGGATCTAGAGCATGGAACCCCCCAGAAAGCAACGGCCCGCCCATTGCTGCCAACTGGAGCCCTGCGATTTGGTGGCCTTGGTGTGTAAAGTTTGCTTTATCCTGTAGATGCTAAGAGGAGTGATAAGCTGTCCTAAGGGGAAGTTTCGTGGTGTCCACTCAACCACAAAAGAGACTTCTTTACAGTGTGGATGGAAAATAGGAGGTGAAATAATGGACTTTAATCTTTACATTTTCCATGGTAATTTATTAGTCTCTAGAAGCTGAAGAAATACAATTATTTTTTTCCTGTAGTCAGGCATTACCAAATTCACTGATTTCTGTCCTTCTGCAAAGTTATTTTATTTCTGTGTTTGCTTTTAGCCAAATGTTTCCTACCAGTCTTGTCTTCACAGCTGTTTTAAATATCCATTTGCTTGTGCGTCTGCCTCTCTGTAGAATACACTAAATGGCCCTAAATGGCTCTCGCTGTTTTCCAAACACTATTTCAGACTCTGGAAATATGTATCCCGCGGCCTTATAAAAATAGTTCTAATCAACCACCCAAATTGCCGGGTTATTTCACGGGCCAAATTAGTTTTGCAGGTGACGCCACTAGATAGGGGGAACGATGGTGCCTTTGCGGGGGGACATCTCTGGAAGTCGGTGTGTTTGCAAAGCTGAGCAAACCTTCTCGGTGGGAGCCGACAGCATCTGAAGCCACCTCCTCCGTCCCCTCATCCCTGTCCTTTGCATCCCCTGCCTCGGGCAGAGACCCCAGTGTCACTGGTTTCTTCTGGAGTGATGCTGGATCCATCTCCTTTGGACAGGCTGCTGCAAGCTGTGCTGGAGTAAGTCTTCTCCTGGGAGGCTGGTGCAGGTACCAGAGTGGAGAGGAGCCATGAGGACAGCAAATGGGGGAAAAATGCTTATTTTGCTCAAAATGGTTTCTTAGTGCTGCAGCACGAGCAGTTCTTGCATCCCCCAAGCTCCCCCTTTGCTGTCTGCTGGGGCGAGGACGTTTCTCTGGGTGAGGACCAAACCCATGACAAGTAAATGATGGGAAGCACGAAACTGCATCTTGGTGCCCCCGTCACCCACCCTTCCCAAACCCCCATCTCCGCTTGTGTTCCTCGAACCATCCCAAGATGTGTTCCCCTCTGCAAGGGTTTTATTTTGATTTTATGTTTGTTCCCCATGTGCCACCCCATCGAGGGGGATGCTGTCCGGTGGCTTTCTTGTTCACCCTGAGCTCCTTGAAGAACTTCATGCCACCTCCAAACAATGCTGCTTACCTCCTCAGCCCCTGCCCCTAATGAACATTGAAGAGGTCTGTAATTAGGAAACCGGCATGTTTCCAGCCTTGCAAGCAGAAAAAGGCCATTTATCCAGCAAAGCAGCAGCAGAGCCAGCGCTAGAGCCGTGTGGTCCCCGCTCCGAGCTCGGACCACCCGCAGGTACCGCAGCCGTCCTCCTGCATCTCGCAGGTGTTTGAATCCTTGAAGCAAGCAAGCCCAATCTTTTTGTTTCCTATATAAAAAAAAAAAACACAAAAAGAAGTAGTTCCAGGTCTGAGCCTGCCTCCTGCAAAGCCAGGCAAGGGCACTGCAGTGTGTTTTCTGTTTACAGTAGAGCTTAAAGAAATAAGCATCAGTTACATAGGGGGAAAAATGAGAACACAGTCAAATTGGACCCCAGGGCAAGGCTCGCCGAGAACAATAGATCTGCTAAACAAAACCGCCAAGGATAAGGAGGAAGTTATCATGAAAAGCGGGGGATATATTAGTTTAGTGTTGAGTGGTTTTTTTTTTTTTTTTTTTTAAAAAAAGAAGGTATTTCAAGCACTTGAACTTGAGCATATCTATTTCGCCGCCCAGACTCTCTCCTCTCGACCGGCTGAGTGACCTCTGCGGCAGGAATCGCCGCCGCCAGCGCGGATGCTGAGCTCTCCCTTTCCTTACGTGTCAGCTGGGAGATGATGAGGCGGCTGCCTCTGCCTCCCGTCACGCGTGTGTCTCGAAAATAAATGGGAGGACGGCGACAGGCTGCACCGCTTTGCGTGAAGAGGGCAGCCAGAGTTTAGGAGGCCGTGGCCCGAGAAAGGTTTCCTGCTGGGTGAAGGGACTGCTGGACCCATTATTGCACCTTGTTGATCTTTTCTTTTTGTTTTTTTCTTGGGTCTTCGGAGCAGAAAGCCGTGCAAGCCCTCCACGGGTCGTCCCCTCTCACAGTGGGCACCCGGAGTTGCTCGCTCCTGCTGCAGAGCCCGTACACAACTCATTGCATGCGCAGGAGCAGAGGACAGCACAGGAGCTGCTCTGTCTCTCTCCTATTCCCTCAAATAGCTGCTTCTCCATCTCCTGCCCGTTCCGGTGCACACCAGGCTGGTTCCCAGTGGCTCCCAGCATTTCCATCGCTCCCCCTGCCCGAGGACGACAGGAGGAAGCGCGCCGATAATGCTCATTAAATTTATAGCCGCGTTGCACTGTAATGTTTAATCAAGGTTACGTGACTGTGTGCTGCCGCGCAGGGTACAAGTTCAATGCAAGGTGAATCTTGTCTGAGATAATCTGAAAGTTCATTCGGAGGTGAAGGCAGCGGCAGCTTCTCATAGACCGGCTGGGGTTAGCGAGAGGTCACCTCTTCTTTTTTTTTTTTTTTTTTTTTTATCCCCTTTTTTAATGTGTAAACAAAAGAAAAATGCAACTTTGCAGAGGGCTTGGCATCAGCTGAGCAACAGGAAAAATAACTGTGGCATGCTGGCCCCGCGGTGCGATTTGGTACCTGGCAAGTGCCGGGCTGCGGGGCTCGGGGAAGGTGATGCCGGTGCCTTTAGGGACAGCGGGAGCGGTTTAATTCAAATATCATGGCTTTCTTGTACCGTGGACAGGACGGACCCTAATTGTTGAGCTCAGAAAGACTTTGCTGGCTCTCCTGTCCCAGCTCCCCGCTGCCAGTGGGTCCCCTATGGGGAAAACACCACATAATGCCCCTCACCGGGGTGTCTGGGCATCACGTCCTGGCTGCCGGTGGCGCCAAGCAGGGCTGTAGTTATCTGAAAATGTGGCTCAGTTGTCTTCTGGGCAGACCCTGATCACGCTGCAGGTACCTAGATTTGCTGCTGAACTGTCAGCCGATGGGGAGCATTAACACCTCCGGGCCCAAAATCTTTCTGGCTGCGAATACCTGCTCTGTCAATTGGTTAGGAACATTTTCCCCTAGAAAGGTGGCATTTAAAGTGATTTTTTCCCCTCTGATACTATAGGGTCTATGACAGAGGTGGTTTTGTCTATAGGCTTATTTGGAGGAGTGCTGCTGTTCTCCCCTCTCAACCCACTTTCCTGTGTTTTGGGGGTTTTGTGCTTTTTTTGGTGCTCTCGTTAACTCTTCTCCTTCCTTACAAGAGTGTCCTGACCTGCCGCTGAGATATTGGGATTTTCCATGTTATTTCTTAATGTTTACTTCAGAGCCACTGATTTTGAAGTGTGGGTCAGGTAGGGCGAGTCAGATGAATGCACGAGGCTATATGCACCCGGACTATAGCAGCAGAGATGGTTATTTCTGTATACAAGGGGTACCTGCACACACGATGCCATCATCTGCCGACCGCAGAGCAGGGCATCTTTTACCATTAGCAAATCCAGCTTCTGCTCCCCATAATAGCTTCAGAAATGCTTCTAAGAATAACTATCTACAAGCTAAGCGCTTTTCAAGCATTGCATCCCAAATTTGTTCCCCATAACCTCAGATGCTGACCCCAAGCATTTAGCCAGGCTCCATCCTTGCTGGGCAGAGCGATGGGCGCACCTCGTGGCTGTGCCCACCAAAGGTCTGAGCCGGAGAGGCTACTGGGGGGATGCTTCTAAAGGAGACATCTTTGCTTTGGGAATGAATCCCCCTTTGTGATGGTTAAATGGAAACGCAAAGTGTTATTCAATAGCAGTCCCTGGAGAACGGTCTTCCAAGGCTCTTTTATTTCTTTTGGCCGCTGCCCAGTATTGTCTCTTTGTCTTACGCAGATTGTAGGGTCTGGAGGGTAGAAATACGGTCGTCTTCTCTGGGCGGAAAGCACCATGCAAACTTGTGAACCTGCGTGGAGAATTTGATGAGCCTAAATAATTATTTTTATGAGTGCAAATTGGCTACTAAATCCAGCAGGGCAGAGTTTCCTTTTGTTCTTTTGGCCATTCATAAAATCCCCCGTCGGGGCGGTTATCACTAGAACTGACTGATTTTATTCTCAAACATTGGAATCCCAGTGGTTTTGTACCAAATAATTTTCATGCCTTGTTTGTTGTTTTTTTTTTCAAGCAGCATTGCACAGTGCTTTGCGATGGTCAGAGAAACTTGGGTTTTCCCTAGAATTCAGTTTACCCTTCCCTGTGGGCAAGCCTCCAGTGAATGACTAAAGCCATGACCCTACACCGTCAAAGTCAGCAGGAGCGTGAACGAAGCTGGTAGGGACTTTCCAGCCGTCTTCAAGACTCTCACTGTAACACAACGTGCTAATCCTCAGCGTCCCACACCCTTCACTCTTGGGCTGCTTCGCGTCACTTCTCTTGAAGCCCAACAACCTTTCGTGGCTCCTTCATGTGGTTTTGTGTCACAGGCTGGGAGTAGAAGGTGGATTCCTCAAAGCCATATTTAACCCAAAAGGGAGTTTTTTTGCTCTAAGGGCAGAAGTGACCTACAACCAGAAACACAACATTTTTGGGGTGAAATTGTGTTTGTTAAGATTTTAATGAGACCCTTGGAATAAGTATTTTCTGATCGTCCTAATAAATTATGAACATTTGCAGATGGAAAACCAGAAGACCTTTCTGTGGACAGGCAAAAAGCTTTCTGGAGACCCTCCCCTGGAAATCCGATGTAACAAATACAAACCCCTATAAACAGGCAATAATACAAATCTGACAATAATCTAGACTGGACAGATTAGGGCTTTGTTGGTCTCAAATCTTTCTCCGTTACATACTGTCCCATCTGCTGTAAATCTTTCCAGATTCTTCTCATGTTTTTTCCAAGAACTGTTTCACTTTTGCAGATAACAATAAATAGGGGGAAAAAAAAAAAAAAAAAAAAGGAAAGATAAAATTGCTGCCTTAACTTGCAAAATTGGTCCAGTTAAAATGTGAGGTGAGGAGCTTGGGATCGGTTCTCCTCCCTCCAGCATGAGTTTTCAGGAGGAAGGACAGCCCCGGGTGGGACATCTGCTCAGGAGACCTGGAGGGGTCAATTGGGCGTAGGGTTGTTGTGCCTTACAGAGAGGTCCAAGCAGGCTGGACAGCACTCTCCGATCTGCAGTAACTCCTAGAAGTCCATCTGTCTCTTGCAGGCAGGTCTGGTAAGCACCTAAAATAAGGTTAACCTTCCCTGCGCTCCACGTGTGTCGATTGCTTGGCTTGTGCGTCACGTTGGCTCGTGCAACATCAGGTTACTGCGGGTGCTATCCACCCCTTTGCACAAAGTGCACTCAATATGTGGAGAAAATCTTAAGTTTCCAGTGAAATTGGTGACAAATCTGCTCCTGCTTTCATTTAGGCCACGATTTTACCCTCCATGTCTTTCACAAGTAAACGAACGAACATCATGTTCCAATTCCTGGTGCCTTTTCTTCTTGGTAATGCTATTGCCCAAACCCACGTCTCCCCATGGGTTAGAGTATTTCTTTCTCTTTCAGTATTGCTTTCCCACGAGACATAATTGAAACCTCACCAAAATAAATTATTTTGAATGTACTTGTCTGTGGCTGCTGATGTTGGAAACTCTTTGGGCTTTTGTGCTCCATAACAATTACTGCTGGCTGGCAGTAGGGGCTGCTCAATCGGTGGTGGGGATGGGTTGTGAGCAAGCTTAGACATGGGCAAACTGGGAGTTGGTACTGGTTTGGATTCAGTAGTTTTTTGTGCTTTTATGGAGGTACCCAGCAGGATCAGGTCTTAGCGGCGTGTTCTCTGGTCCTGCTGGAAGCGTCTTGTCCCTTGGTGCAGGTGGGTTTAGGTGGGATGATGGTAGGACCCAAGTGCTGCCTTCCTCTGAGCCTCTTGTTGTCACCTTTGTCAAAGGAGCTATGGTGTTAAATCAGTGAAATGAGCTTTTTAAAGAAAAGATCTCAGTAGATCTGTGAGCTAGCAGCATGATCTCTTGCAAACAGAAGCACGGCTGGTTTGTAGAAGGTGTTGGGTCAAAGGCTGTTCATTCTGCATGCTGCCCACAACAAAGGCTGGGGAAAGAGGTTATAAGGATGAGGAGGGATAATAGAGCTTTTTAGAGCTGGGTTCAGCTTGGTTATGAAAATATTCCCTCCTTCTGCCCCCAGAAAGCAAGAGCAGTTGCTCAGGAACATGACCCTCAGCAGGTTTCAGGGCAGGAGTGCTGCCTCCAGCTGGGAAACCCCCAAACCCGACTTAATTAACACTTCTCTGCGCCCTGGCATCCAGAGGACGTAAAGCTCATCATGAAAGCCTGGCTGTAACCCTGTGGCATAGCTGTCCCTTCTGTGTTGATCTGAACCTCCCCCCAAAACCCACCGTAAGGAAGATCTCCTGCACTCACTGTTGGCACCACTTAAATCCAGGCCAGGCTCCTCCAGACGCCTGGCTGTCTCCTGCTTTAAGATGCAGCAAGTTAACTCTCATTCCCTTAGCTTGGTTGGATGTGAGAAATCCAGGATAATTGTGTTTCAATTTGTTGAAACAGGTTGCAAGATTTGCCAGCTAATGGTCTTGAGTCGTCTTTCCTTTTCATCCTTCAGTGTGTGCGCGCGTGTGCTGATGGTGTTTGTTTAGGGTTCTTTTAATAGCAGTTGGTGCTTTGCAGAAGGCATGTCAGGCAGTAACACCTCTCAGCCTGGCTCCGGCCAGCTCCAACATGTGGTCCCTGAGCACCACAGAAAGTCAACAACTCCTAATAGAGAGAGTCTGTCTCCCACTGTACTTGGAGGAAAAAGGACTAAAAGGGTAATTAATAGCTGCAGGGACATAAGAATTCCCTAATTTGGGCTTTTATCAAAGGGAAGGTTTAGGTCTTTATTGGATGTTTCCCACCAGCCCTCACACTGTCTCATTGCTGGTGGATCTACTGATACTCTGATGGTGGTGTTAAGGGAAAGTCCTTTTCAAGCCATCTTGATGGTCTGTCTTGTCACTGGAAGTAAATATCATGGTGGATAAGAGGGGAAGGGATGTTTGGTTTTGGGGTAGAATCACAGAACCATAGAACAGCCTAGGTTAGAAGGGACCTTGAAAGATCATCTGGTCCAACCTTTCATGGGAAAGGAAGCCTAGATGAGATGGTCTAGCACCCTGTCCAACTGCATCTTGAAAACCTCCAGCAATGGGGACTCTACCACATCCCTGGGAAGGTTGTTCCAGTGAACAGTTGTTGTCACTGTAAAAAATTTCTTTCTACAATAAGATGAAACCTCTCCTGGGGCAACCTCTCCCCATTGCCCCTTGTCTTCTCCATGTGGCTCCTTGTGAAGAGAGAGCCACTGTCCTCCTTGTAGCCACCCTTTAAGTACTGGAATACTGTGCTGAGGTTCCCCCTGAGCCTTCACTTCTCCAGGAAGAGGAGACCTAGACCTTGAAATAAAGTGAGAGTTAGTCTTCAAGATGGGGTTGTTTCTCCTTTCACCGTCTGCTTACTGCATAGCCATGAGGCTTTTGCGCCAGCTAGCCTCTGGTGATGGGCCTTTTATAAATACTGATAGTTCTTGTGGGATTTCAGCCCCAAAAGTCAGGATATTAAAAAGCAAAAGGGCTGGGGCATGGGGGAAGACACAGACGCGAGCGCAGAGGCGATGACGGCTCTTTTGGCCTTAACAGGACCGAAATGCATGTCTGTTAGCAACCGAATCCCTTCAGCAGGGACTGGAAGAAACAAAAAGTTTGTTTGCTGGGGAGCAGAAAGATGTGATTTCCATTTCTGGCTGGACTGCAGGCTGCCCTCGTGTCTTGGAGCAGCTCCGGTTGTGAACAGTTGCTCTTCGCTTTTAATTTGGATGAGTTTTGCTTCCTGCTGCAGTGGATGTAATATCATGTCTGGTGTGGTGGTGATTCTGTCCTGGGAAGCTCTTCCCTCTGCTAACAGGGGATGATCACGCTCCTCTTCCAGTAGACTTGCCCATGAGCCGAGAGCATTTGGGGTGTCTCAAGGTTCCTGCAGGTCAAAGCATTTGGGTGCAAATCCCTGTTTGTGGATGTTCAGAATGGCACTGCATCAGTTCAGAAGAGGGAAAAGACAAAAAAAAAAAGAGCCAGATGTTGCATGAAGTTGGGGAATTCAGGAGTTTTCATCTGTCCTGCAGTAAGACTTGGCCTTCATCTCTTAGGCTTGAGGAGCGGAGGAGAGGTCCTTGGGGCCAAGAGGATCCCGTATCTAGAGTTATCCCTGCAACAGTTATCCTGACTTCTCTGAGACAGGACAAGGGCTTTTTGTGTGTGTTTATTTTCATCTTAGAAAACATGGGTCTCCCTTTCCTACCATCTTCTTTATCTCTAGCCACCATGCATCACCTCCCAGATTTGTGCAGAGCCCTCTGTAACGCTGGGGCAAGTGTGCAAATGCTGGTGCTTTCTCTGATCTTGTTCCAGGAGTGCTGGAATCAGTTTGGATTCACACTGTGTTATTTCTGGCTTGGCTGAAAGAATTTTATCCAGATTCAGCACCATCATCTCGTGTCAGACAGAACATACTGCCCCGCTTTGCTTTGGTTCTGAAGGGAGAAGTTCGCAAAGTCATTGCGATGTCCCCATTGCCTTTGCCACCAGCGTGCAATTAAGTTGCAACCATTCTTTCCCTGTATTTGATGTGAGGGCTGTAAAAACATGTCTTTGCTTTGAAAAAAATAACATTTCTGAAGAATTTGAGATGGTGGTATTACAAGGAGAGTGAAAAGGAAATGTTTCTCGAGGTGGAACTGAAGGAAATGGGGAGAAGGTGCTTCTCGGCCCCTGCCAAGGGGAGCCTGGGGCAGGGCTGGGAACTGGTTCCCAGTTTAATTCTTTCCTTCCAGGGTTGCCCTCTCCTGAATCACCGTTTGAATAAGAGCTCATATGTGCGTATAAAAGCAATATTTTTTTTTTTTTCCCAGTACCTTTCTTTTGGAGGCATACTCAAAGCATTCTCCGTTTCTTCATTTTTATAAATATATACGTGAACCTCTCCCCGCCCTTGCAGCAAAGATGCTTCTCGTGCCCCAGGAAGCTGCAGGTTCGCAGCCCTGCTCTGCGCACGCAGCACGGCTGCAGCCTTCTGAGGCAGTTTTTCTGCTTTCATATCATCGTGGTAAAAGCTCCTCTTGTTTTTCCCCCCTCTTTTTTTCCTTTCCCCCCAGTGTATGTGCTGTCGAGTTTGATTTATAGCCTTGAAAAGGAGACTCTAGTTTGAAGAATTAATGGTATTTGCATATTTTATTTGGAATCTCCCCCGGCAGGCCCGCCGCAGCCCAGCGCCGCTGCGCAGGCGGGTTTTTCCTTTCCTTTTTTTTTTTTTTTTTCCTTTGGTCGTTCAGATTTAGCAGCAGAGGTGAAAAGTTTAAACAGTAAAACCAATAAAACCACATTTATGTGACAGATAAATCGTTTCGAGACGGCTTGCCCTGAGCCGTCAGGCTTCCTCCTGCAAGACCTCTCTCCTACGGAGCACGACCCACGGCAGAGCCCTGCAAGCGCCGGCGATGCCCTGTGCCGTGCGGCAACCGGGGGCCAAAGGTGCCGGCCCCGGCTATCCTCGGACCTTCCTTGCGGGCAAGATGGATGTGGGCAAACAGTTGTAAAATACACAGGCTATCTGTCACTGTCGTGAGCCGGCTGGGGGGAGTCCGGCTCTCCCAGCACTCAGGGAAGGTCCAGCCTGGGGTGCGAGCACGTTTGGGATGGGGCTTACTTAGAATCATAGGATCATTTAGGTTGGACAAGACCCTTAAGATCACCGAGTCCAACCACTAACTTAGCACTGCCAAGTCCGCCACTAAGCCACGTCCCTAAGCACCATATCTACATGTCTTTTAAATACCTCCAGGGATGGTGGCTCCTGGGCAGCCTGTTCCAACGCTTGACAACCACTTTGGTGAAGAAATTTTTCCTGATATCCAGTCTAAACCTCCCCTGGCACAACTTGAGGCCATTTACTCTCATCCTATCCCTTGTTACTTGGGAGAAGAGACCGACCCCCACCTCGCTACAACCTCCTTTCAGGTAGTTGTAGAGAACAATCAGGTCTCCCCTCAACCTCCTTTTCTCTGGGTTAAACAACCCCAGTTCCCTCAGCCGCTCCTCATGAGACTTGTGCTCTAGACCCTTCACCAGCTTCGTTGCCCTTCTCTGGACACGCTCCAGCCCCTCAATGTCTTTCTCGCAGTGAGGGGCCCAAAACTGAACACAGGACTTGAGGTGCGGCCTCACCAGTGCCCAGTACAGGGGACGATCCCTGCCCTAGTCCTGCCGGCCACACTATTTCTGATACAAGCCAGGATGCCGTTGGCCTTCTTGGCCACCTGGGCACACTGCTGGCTCATGTTCAGCCGTCTGTCAACCAGCACCCCCAGGTCATTGGGCTTTCTCTCAAATGTGCCTGTTGCACTCTTGTAGCGATGCATGCAGCTGGAGCTACCTGAATGGCATGATGGATGAGAGTAAAATCAAAGAACCACAGAACGGTTTGGGTTGGAAGGGACCTTAAAGATCATCTAGTTCCAACCCCCCTGCCATGGGCAGGGACATCTTCCACTAGACCAGGTTGCTCCAAGCCCCATCCAACCTGGCCTTGAGCACTTCCAGAGATGGGGCATCCACAACCTCTCTGGGCAACCTGGTCCTGTGCCTCACCACCCTCATAGTAAAACGTTCCTTCCTTATGTCCAATCTAAATCTACCCACTTTCAGTTTAAAACTATTGCCTCTTGTCCTGTCACTACAGGCCCTGGTAAAAAGTCTCTCTCCATCTTTCTCGTACGCCCCCTTTCTATATTGAAAGGCCTCAATAAGGTCTCCCCGGAGCCTTCTCTTCTCCAGGCTGAACAGCCCCAACTCTCTCAGCCTGTCCTCATAGCAGAGGTGTTCCAGCCCTCAGGCCACTTTCATGACCTCCTCTGGACCCGCTCTAAGAGGTCCATGTTAAAACAGGTCCATAAAACAACTCACCCCAACCATCCCTTCAGGCCGATGCCAGCGCAAGGGAAGGTGTGGTGGTGGACCGTCAATGCCAGCAAAGCCCAGCAGCCTGGCAGCCCCGTGTGGGAGAACTGCGTTGCTTCAACCTGGTTGAGCTGAACTGAGTTGGAGCAGAGCTGAAGCAAAGCTGTGGGACAGGGATGGCTGTCGGACCGAGGGCTGTGTGCTGTCCCAGCCGCTCGTCACCTGGCCCTGGTGGGAATGGCAAGCATTGGCTTGAGCTCCTGAGCTGGAGAGCAAGGGTCGAGCTGCTCTAGATGGTCTTTCATCCAACTTTTGCTTAAAGATGTCCTCATGCTGGATTGGCTGTGCTCTTTCAGAGACACGCATGGGAGGTTTCTCCAAGCCCTTTCCTTACCGATCCTCTGAGCTCCTGCACAGTTCCCCAAGCCTCTGCTGCCCCCCCCCCAGCCTCCTTTTATAACACCTCGCGATGCTTTTCATTTCATCTTCTAACCCACTTCAAATCTTCGCCTTTTTATTTTGGTTCTTCTTTTGTCGCTTTCTTCTGGGGCTTTATTTCCACTCCCCATGAATGGCTACCTGGCCCCTCGGCGGTCCGGTCATGCACTTTCTACAGCAATAACTCATGCTGCCGTGCTCGTGGTTTGCCAGAGGCACGTTCAGCCCCCCCAGGGCCACCAGCAAGAGGACTTTGGTGCGTTGGCGGGGGATCTGATTTAGCCTGTACAACCACGCAGCTTCCCCCAGCAGCCGGCAAACCCGATAGAAGAGTTTTGGCCCCGCTGTGCTGTATGAAAAGAGCCTGTGAAATCATATTTAAGGTTGTCTCTTGAAGGTGCCCATTGGAAAAAACTCCTGCCAATGATGTTCAACTCGGGTTTGTAGTTAACACAATGGACCCGCCGTACAAAGCCGCGCGGGACCGAGGGCTGGAAAAGCCCTCTTAGGTCCCGGCTAATCCGTCCCCCCCGCCAGCCCGGGGGATTGTTCCTGACAGCTTGTTTTCTTTGCCCTGACCTACATAGTCAAAAAGAATCTTGTTGCACATTTTTGTTTTGTACCTTGAGGTCTCGGAGGAGCTAAATCCCCTTCTTGGCGGGGCGGGATGTGTTGTTAAACAGTGCTGGAGCCTCCAGGAAAACCATGGAGACGCGGGGACAATGAGCCCTCTATGGTCCTCTCTTGGCCGCGGGATGGTCCTCCTTCTCCAGGCTTCAGTGGTGGGCGCCGGGACGTGCAGACGCGGGCGATGAAGACGTCCACGGGCTTGGCAGCCTGTCCTGCAATAGAGTGGTCACAGCAGCTCTCCAAGGCAGATGGTTGGGGGGGGGCGGAAAATGCAGCCGCTCTTAATTAATCTGTTTCAGATGATGGAGATGAAGGCTGCATCTCATACGTCCTCAGCTGTGCTCTTTTGGGTAGGTGGAGAGGCAAGTCCTCGTAGGGGTGAGGAGGTCCTCGTCTGGGAAAGACATGGGAGCTCCTATTCGGGTTTTAAGGAAAATAAGAATGCAAAAGGTAGGGTGGAAGAAGGCATTTAGGAAACCTGGGCTGTAGTTTACTTATCCCTCATCTGAATCACCTGGGAGGGATGGGGTGCCAAGGGGATCCTTTGTGGAGGTGAAGGGCTTCAGGTGCAAATTTTGGGGGTCTGGAGCAAGGACTGTCACAGATGGCTGAATTAATCCCTTTTTTCCTTGCCCCGCATCTGGGGTCAGCCGTAGTTTCTGTAACAAACAGCTGAAAACCACCTGGGCCACCCAGTCTCCCCCAGCGTTCACCTGAGATAAACACCTGAGCTCCTGGATGGGTCCCACACCTCCCCAGGGAGCTCCCGTCATTAGAGATGCTTACAAAGCGCTTGGAAGACGTTGAGATGGAGCAAGCGCGATGAGAAAACCTTGTGGCGTGGTTCAAACGATGCCGGGTGTTATTTGGGGACAGAAGAAATTTGCGGTGGCTTTGACCCCAAAAGTGCCCTCCTGCCGGAGCTGAGGGCATCAGGGCGCTGGGGATCTTTGCCTCCTCAGCATGTCTCAGTCCTCATAGCCCCTGTACTGCTAGTTCACCCCAAAAATAGAGATAAGGTAACAGGAGTGTACTGTGGCTAAATTAATATAGCCGTACATAAATTAATATTAAATGTTAATAAAATAATAATTAAATATGAATAAGTTAATAATTAAATATTAGCAGAATGATATTAAATAAATTAATAAAGACTGCAAACCATTTTTTGTGGTTAACACCACCTGCCCAGGATCTTTGCCAGCTTTCAGATAAACCACCTGCTCTCTCGCCAGCTTTTAAAAATCTTATTTCTGTTTGTGTTTTTCTTTCCCGTGGCTGCTGCAGCTCCTAGATCTGTTCATCCAGTGGGACTGGTCGACGTATTTGGCCGACTATGGGCAACCCACGTGCAAGTATCTTCGCGTGAACCCGACGACAGCCCTCATCCTGCTGGAAAAGTGAGTGTGGGTCCGGACACCCGGGATAGTTTTCACCCCCATCTCGCTTTGGGCAAGTGTGTGTTTTAGCAGCTCATTCCATCACGTGCGGTGCTGGGACAGAGCAGCCTGGGGAGCAGGAGGCTCCTTGTGATCCAGGGAGCAAAGATTTCACCCCTGGGTGGACAGTGGGAGCTCAAATAGAAAAATCCTATTTTATCCCACTAACCTGAATTCCAGGTTTTGTATCAAAACGCATTGACTTGGCTGAGGGTCTGTCTTTTTGCTTCACTCTTAAGTAGAGTTTTCCTTGTCTTACAACAGACTTCCACTGTATCTCAAGCCCTCCAAATCATTTCAAATTTGCTAGCCTGCAAGCACATGTATCTCCCTTGTGTTGGATCCATGGAGGGGATCGAGCGCTAAAAGCCCAGCTATGGGACAGGGACAGTGTCTTTAGGTGGCTGTGTGCTCCAGGGCTTGCCCTTAGCAAGGACACGCTCTTTGATAAGGCTGAACGTGAGCCTCTTCGAAGCCTGTAGCTCATAGGCTTTGCACAGCTTCAGCCCGAGCCCTGGAGCTGTGCCGAGGAGCAGTGCCGGGACGCGCCGGGCGAGCACTGTGTGGCTTCTGCGGGGCTTTGGGATGACACCAAGGAGGCTTGTGCCAGTCCTACAAGCCAACAGCAAGGAGGGAAAGCCCGTGAGTTTGCTGCAAACCAAAAGAGTGGGATTTGCTTCGCTTGTAACCCCTGTAGCACGTGGGAGAGAAGTGCCACCAGTCACCCATCGTGCCTGTGGTAGGAGGTGGCCCAGGTGACCCTTTCTCTGGTAGACCTCCACACTCTCACTGGGAGGATCAGCCCTACTCCTGCCCCTTTGCTACCATCAGACCTCGCAGCTGGTCTTCCAGCTGATCTGACAGTGAAGTCACCTGCCAAAAATAGTAATTTTCCAAGCAGCTCAGGCCATGGGCACTCCAATTCTAAGTCTTGCATGGAGGAGCGGGCAGGATAAGGGAGCTGCAGTTAGATTTGGTTAGGTTTACTATGAAATCGGACCCTGAGGAGGAGTTTGAGTTGTTTTTGGGGGTTCTTCTCTTTCTCTGTTGCTTGTAGAGGATGAATTGACTAGTTTAGAGTTAGGGCTAAAACTTTAGAAGACCAGCCTTGGTGTGCTTCTGAGCTTTGGAGTTGCATCTGTATTATGTGTGGTCCACATGACCGTACCACCTCCTCTCCCGCAGAGGAGAATAGCTAATTTCACAGCAGCTCATGACATCCAAATGTTATCAATATGGTACATAGGGACTAAACTCAGGTAGTTGCTGTGTGTAAAGCACTTTTATACGTTACAGCACTGGATTTATATACATATTTATATGTGCTGTGTAATATGTTGTGTTATTTGCAACATATTCACAACCTGACATCGATGATGCAAAAGCGTGAAATATATTCAGAGCTATCAACAAAATGGTAAAATAAAGAGCTATCAAAAATCTGAGAGCTTGGACATGAAGCAGCTGGAAGAGCCAGGGAACTGGAAGCAGGCAGTGAGGTGGGATCCGTGGCAGTTGCTGGGAAGGCAGTGGGACAGCAGGAGGGCAGCTCCGTGCTCCTGGCCATCTTCCCCAGGTAGTACTCGAGCGTGCAGCATCCGTGCTCGGTGGTGGTATTAAAAAGCCACAAACCCCAGCTTGGCTTGCCAGCCTTCTCCCTAAAAGGGCTCTCATTTGAAGGGCAATCTTCACGTATCTGATTTGCTTTCCGGAGGCAGCCCCCGTGGAGTCACCGGGTTGGCACTTGCATCTCCCGCATCCTCGTGGCGTGGCATCGCCTGCATGGCATCGCCGGCATGGCATCGCCTGCATGCTCCGGCGGGCTCTGCCCTGTCCCCGCTTGGGCTTCAGGCCCTTTGGGGAGTCTCCGTGCATCATCCACCAGCTCCAGCTCCCCCGAGACTCTGCGCTGACCTGGCCGTAGCTTCAGGCACATCCACTCCCCTCTGCGCTCCGAGCCCACCTCCCCAGCCCTCTCCGTAGGCAGCCGAGCTTTGCCGACAAGGCGACGTGAAATTCTGATCCGCTGGTTCATTTTGTAACCTGTTTTCATCGTTATCTCTTTTCCTAATCACACATCTCTCATAGGATATCACGAGTGTAAGTATGCTGCTTGCTTGGGCTTTTACCCTCACCTTGCAGTGACTTTATTGTTTGATTTAAATGGAGCACTAAATGATCTAAATGCAAGCTGTCTTTGAAACGGTTCCCTTCGGTAACTTTATCGTCTCAAATGCACTAATTAGAGCTAAAAGAGGAGCTTTTACTCTGTTGCTTTTTTTTCTTATAGATTAATTTAAACAAAGCTTGGCTCTATTGAAAGTGGTGTTTGTTGACAGGGGTGGGGACAGCGCTGAGCTCTCTCTTTCCCTTCCTCTTACTTTTAATTCTTGCGCTAAAGCACAGGGACCACGTTACAAAACTGGGCTCGCTTGTCCCAGGGCTCTGCAGGCACACGCTTAAAGAAATAAAAGTGTCAATCCTCCAAAGAGCTGCTTAGCTGCTCAAAAGCATTGCCTCCCTCTTTCAAACCCGATATTCTTGGTGTCTGGATGCACTGCTTGAGCAGGGACCAGGTGCTTCCTATAGCCAAATGCCGGTAAAGAAACAGGCTGGCGTTTCTGAACACCTTTGACACCGACCACATTGTGTCGGCTCGGTGTTTGTCTGCAGGGCTGCGACGGCATGACCGGAGCCGGCGTGGTCTCCTCGAGCGGATTTGCAAGCTCAGCCTCTCCCAAGGATGCAGCCACTCCTGACGCTGCCTGGTCCCTGGCACAGCACAACCCACATTCTGCAGGATTTTGTGTCCTGTGGGCAAATTAATTCATTAATAATACTTAATAGCTTAGTGCCTCTACCTTCACATGTCTGAAGATACCAGCAGCTCCCATCCCCACCAGACACTCATCGCCAGTTAAACAGATCCACCTCTGTGGGTTTGTTGTGGGATCAGTGCTCTGACTGCTTTTTCAGCCTGATCCAGTAGCTTTATCCATGCAGCTCCCTTCAAATTGTTCAAACACTTGCAAAAGTTTTCTTACGTACAACATGTGTTACTTCAAAAACATTTCACGGAACCTGAACAGATCCCACGGGATCGGAGATGGCTCCGAGGATGCCCAGGATGAGAGTGCTCTTAGGGCAGAGGATGCTCTGCTGTAAATTCCCCACACGTTACCTGGGGGGGACTGCAGCAGGCAGGGATGGAGAGTGATGGGTACAGCTCTGGGTGGAAGTTTCTGAAGGTATAGGTTTACTTTCAACGCCTCTGATGTCCCTGCGTCGCCTGTGAAATAGAAACAGAGCTCTCAGCCCTCCTGGTAAAGTGCTTTGAGACCCGCTGGAGCTGTACAGCGCTGCCGGAGGTGTCCCGCGGGAGGAGGGTTATTTCCAAAATTCCTGACACTGTGACACCTCTAACCTGTGCGACTTGAAAACCCTGCTTCCTGTCGGTAGGATCGCTCCCTGGTTCTTGCGGTGGAGCAGCTGGCAACCTGCTTTGGTTAAAAAAAATAGAGAAAGAAAAAAAATAATACTTATTTTGCTGAATAATAGTGCTCCAAGCTATCTTGTTACTGTTGGGAAAGCAGCTCGATTGTAATCCTGTGTCTTTGGGCACTTACAACTTTAGCAAAACAGCCTTTGGGATAAAGTTGTTATCCTTGTTTCCAGTTCCAAGCTGGATGTTTTTGGGAACATTTCAGATTCCCTTTGGCTCTTTTTAGGAAGATTTAAGCATGAAAAAACTTAGATTTTTTTTTTTTAAATCAGTTAAATAAGTTTCAAGAGGTTTGATTTGCGCTCAGTTAACTCAAAAACCCCCTGGTTTGATAAAGTGCCAACTTCCCAGGGACTCTCAGCGCTGTGTCCCAGTCACTTTAATGCTTCATTTAGGTCCCCAAAGCCAAAAACACAGGCTTATGTGACTTGTCCAAAGCCATCAGCCTCTGCCAGATCTGATTTAGCGAGAAAATCATTTACAAATTGTGGTATTATAAAAGAGCGGTGCCGGCTGAGAACCAGCGGGTTGGATGTTGAGGCTGATTGATACCTTCAGGAGCTGTTGAAGGGTTGACCCTTGTAGGGTGGTTTCCCTTCCCAGCACATGCCCTGCCTGCGTAAAACTCACGCTTGGAGCGTGCAACAAGACCTGGTCCCCCCCAAAATACGCATCTGCGAATGCAAGCGTGCATGAATCCCCAGCTTTGCATGGCGGAGAGAGATGGAGCTGCACCAGCTTCACCTTCAGGTCCCATCCCACCACCCGCTCTTCTTGTCTCTGGCTTTTTGGAGACCTCTTGGAGATGAGTACGCCACTTCGTGCATTAAATGTAGTTTTAAAAAAGTACAGATCTCAAGAAGATTTTTATATTGGGGGAAACCAGTGCTGGATTCCTTCCTTTAATATAAATTACATAATATTGTATTACATAATATTGTATAATATTTTCAGTTCACAATGCCAAACGTTTCCAGCTGCCACAAAAGCTGCATCTCTTGGCCGCATGCAATGCACCATTTCAAGTAAGAAGCCTTAATGCTATGGATTTGATGCTAATTTTTTAATTTCCTCCTAATATTGCAGCGTTGTCGTTTATCACTTCAGAAGGTGACATGGGGATGTAGCAAAAGCTGTTTGGAAGGGGAGAACGAGAGGCTTTAGGGTTTCATGCATTGTGGCATTAGAGATGGACCCTACGGTGACATTGATTGGGATTTGCGGGGTTTAAAGCAAAAATGCAAACTGTGTGAAGCCTGCATGTGGCTTGGTATGCCTGTCTTTACACAAATACATGACAAAAACGGGGGCAGAGCCTTTAGATGCAGTCACCTCCTCTCTCTATCAAGAGCCTGAATACGGGCACTTTACATGCGATTCCTTCGTGGGGCTTGGGTGCAACACTGAGCAGCGATACCTGTGCCATAACCTGTTTCTGCTCTGCACAGGATGAGAGACACGAGCAGAAAAAACAACGTTTTTGCCCAGTTTCGGAAAAACGAGAGGGACAAGCAGAAGCTGATAGACACCGTGGCCAAGCAGCTCCGCAGCCTGATCAACAGCCATCACTCGTGAGGGGCTTGGGGACCTCCTGCCCGCGCCGGTCCCTGCACCGCAGCCTTCCACATGCCTGGACTTGGGATTCTTGTTCAAAGAGAATATATGTATTTTTTTATTCACCTGTATAGTATTCATGAAACCTACCCCGATGACAAAATGTTCCTTGTTAAACAATCCCGGGGAAGATAGGCAGCACTGCTTGTGAAGGTGGTGTCAGGAGTCTCCTATTATAAACTCCTATTTTCAGGGGTTTATAAAGTGACGGTAAATCCTGAAGCCTGAGAGAGAAGTTCACACCCAGACTATTTTCTTTTTTTTTTTTTATAAGCCAAATTGAAAGAATCGGTCTGACTTCCTTTTGTTAACTTATTCAGTTGCAGAACAAATGAAAACAAAAAATATAGGGAGGAGTCGTGGTTTCAGGTTCTTCTCGTGGGCTCCGGTAAAAGAAGCACACGTGTAGAAAGAGGGTCACCCGTTAGCTTGTCTTGCCAGCTTGCGTATTGGATTTAGGTAGGAAAAGAGGCAAACTGATTTCCCAACTTTTCTTCTCTGTTTCCTGGAAGGGCTGATTTCCACCTTAGGCTGCAGACGGCCAGAGCTGCAACCCTTTTGCACGTGTCTGTAATCGGCAGAGCCACCCCCTGAGCTCCACCTCTAGGACCTGCCGGTGTCTTTTGGACCTGCGCTGAATGTAGAAGGGCTTCGAGAGCTGCCTTGTTAATTAGATTCGGAAAAGGAGAGCCAGAAGGTCATCTGGCAGGGTGTTCTGCGGCACTGGCCTGGTACTGGGATGCTGCTGCTCTCATCTAGCACGGTCGGGTAGCAGGAGAGGAGGGATGCTCCGCAGGGATGGTGCAAAGGCAGACTGGGCTCTCCCAGTGTCCAGGGCACTCTGTTCAGGCTTTTTTCCTCTCTTTGCACCTCTTTTCCATGCTGACGTCCCATCTTCCCTCTCCTCCTGACACGGTGCGATGGGATAAAGTCCCTCTGCTTCCCGCGAGCGCCCTGGCTTGTGCTGCGCAAGGAGCAGCCCTGCAACCTCCCAGAGGTCCCCAAAGCGGAGGCAGCAGGAGATGCCCCAGGGAGCAGCATCGCTCAGCTCCCCCCAGCTCAAAAGTGCCTACGGACAAAATTTCCCTCTCTGCTCTGGAAGTGCTCAAACATCCTCCGCTCAAATCAAGGACAGCCTTTGAGGAGGACGGTAACGCTACCAACGGGACTTTAATCCCAGGGTTCAGGTTACAGCGAGAGGGAACTTTCACCGTTATCTTCTCATTACCCTTCTGACTCTAATTACTGCAGGTGAAAGCTTATCCAGCCAGTTCCCCCACCTCCCAAACCCTGATGTTAAAGGGAATTAAAATCTTCCTGGTGGATGTTGCAGCCCTGGCAGCGCTGCTTCAGCAGGGACCCGAGCCGTGCCTATTTCCTACCCTCGTTTGAAGGCAGTGGGTGCTCAGCCCTCAGACCACTTCTGGAAGCGGAGGGGTGCTTTGCTGACCTGCGGAGCAAGGTTCCTTCTCTTTCCCCTCCCTCGGCGCAGACTCCCGAAGCTATGGAGGGGCAGGACTCATCCAAACGTCACCCCATGGCATGTGCAGAAGGGCAGCAGCACTTGCTTGGTGCATTCAGTCCCTTTGCTCTCTGACCACGTGCACTTTTTGCTCGGTGTTTCTTGCCTGGGGAGCTCTTCTGACACTCAAGCTCTGGATACACGAAGGGGATAGTGCTTTATCTTCCCTCCTTGTTCCTCAGCAATACTTGGTTTTTTTGTTTTCTTTTTGATAAGGGTACGTGTTACTTAACCCTGAAAGTAAATAGGCACGTTATCAGCATTGACCTTCTGGGGCTGTTGTCCTGTCCCAGCAGTCTCCAGCCACGAGGACCAGTGGATTATTTTCGTTAAAAAGAGGGAAGAACCAAACTTGGCTTTCTGGTTCCTTGCTTTTTGGGGGGATCAGAGGTTACTTTCTTCTTAACGCCTCTTTGAAGTACATGTAAGAAGGATGGAGGGAAAAAGAAGCAGCTGAATTAAAGTTGGTGTTAGCGTGGCCAGGAAAGGATCATCTTCGTAGATACATCTACATATAAGCCAGTAAAGGCTTTCAGAAGGACAAGTGAAAATTAACTTGGTCCATTCCCCGCTGGTGACCTCTTTCTTGCTCTCCAAAACGCTGGACCTGGGTGCAAACCAGCCTGGGGGCTTCGCCACAGCCCCTGTGAGCCCCAGGGGATCCCCAGCTTGATCTTGGCATCCCAAAACCTGCACAACTGGGAAGGAAAAATTGCCCGGCTTGCCGGACTCCGATAGGAAACTCTTCTTCGCCAAATTGCTGGGGAAAGGAAGCAGACCGGGCTTTATGGTCCTGGCAGCGATGGGAGAGCCCTCAGCCCTCCAGCCAAGACGTGTCCCGTGAGCCGCAGGACCACGGGGCACTTTTATTCCTCCTCCCCGTCCCTCGGCAGTGCCACCGTGGGAGAGACATGGGGACGAGAGTGCGAAGGGGGTGGCAAAAGCAGGTGGGATCGGCTGGTTCAAGCATCAGACCTGAGCTCCTACCCAGATGCTGGAGATCAAAACAAAAACCCCAGCTACCCAATGGTGACAGTAACAGGGGAAGCTTCAGTCCACAGGGCACTTCAGTCAAGGGCCATTAAATAGTAACAAGCACTTTAAAATCCTTCAGAATCAAGCTGCTACAGATGCTGGCGTCATTGAGCATCAGCAAGCATGACAAATAAGGCACTCTGGCATTTCCAGTTTTTATTAGTGGGAGGATAGACTGTCAAACACAATTTTTAATCGCTTTTGTCAGCCGCTGGCTTTGCTGCCAGGCGAGGCGGCGCTTTGCTTTTGCAGGTTTCTCTCTCCTCCGTGCTAGGTGTGGGATGAAGGGAGGAGGAGCAGGCACCGCCGGGCAGCATCACCTCTGGTCCCCGAGACATGGGGAAGGGGCTTTGTGCTGCTGTCGGTGTGAGCGGAAAAAAGCATCCAGCTCCTGCTGCTGCCTTGAAACTCCGTTTTTTTTTCCCCCAAAGGGTGACCGCTATATTGCATTGCACAAGGTGTACCCTTATAAAAACCTCAAAGCAGCTGGGTCTTGGGGCAAGACCTTGTTTCACGTGCTCCAGACAGCTCCCAGCCTTCCCCATCCCACATCTGGGCTTTCTTTCCCATCTCCACCGAGCTTTAGTTAGAAGAGGAGCGACATGGCATTGCCATGCCTGCCCGGGATGGATTTCCTCGCTCCTTTAAGCTCTCCTCGGAGAGGCCGGGATTGGGATTCTGCAAACCGGCTTCTGGCGCTCAGGACTTGCTGCTGGGAAAGTCAAACTCGGCCAAGGGAAAGATTCAGCAAGTTTCTGATTTCGGGAGGTCAAGCGCCTAACCGCAAGTCACAGACCGGGATGAAAAATGGCATTTTGGTGCTCTGGTCCTAATTAACTTTTTGTTCCGAGAGATGCAGTTCCATCCCTTCAAAATAAAATTAATCTTTTAAACAGATTGCTTAAAAAGCCCTGGAAGACATTTAAAATCCCCTCTAAATCTCTTACTAATGATTGGTATCCTCCGATACGGATGGTATTGCTTATGAGGGAAAGGTTGTTGCTATAAATTTATAAGCGGGGTGGGAAACGGGGGCAGAACCCGCTGCTGTAATCGAAGATTTGCAACCCCCAAAACAAATAATGCTGCTATTAATGCCTCCATGTACATACATTGAACCTTCCTTAGGTTTTTTTTAAGCAGTGGCTGTAGAAGAGACTGGGTTATCCCCCACCTTTTCCCCAACCCAGCAAACATATTTCAGCACCAGTGAGAAAAAAAAAATATAAACAAAAAAGACAAGTTTGGCTTCCTGAGAAGCATCTGCACATCTTATCTTCTTTATAATCTTCAGGGGTTGTGCAGGCAGCCCGGGGGTTGGGAATAATTTTATATAAGGTCTCTAGAGTGCTAACATGCAGCCCAAACCATACCTATACATGAGGGGGATGGCCTCCATTAGACATTAGCGTGTGTGCATGTGTGTGTGAGAGAGAAGGAGATTTTTTCTGGTTTTTCTTCTTTTTTTTTTTTTTTAATTCCTAGGGCTGGAGTTCAAGTCAGATGCTCTTAGCAATTTTGCACTTTGTTCTACATCCAACCGCAACTCCAGGCTCTGCTGCGGGGGGGAGAAGCTGGCTGATGCTTTGTTCGAGGGGCTGTTTTGGTTTTGTTTTCTTAAAAATTGGCTGCTTTTGTGCTGCTACGAAAATGGATGTTTGGGCAGAAGGCGTGGGTGTTTGCATGCTGGCCCCAAACTGTTTGCAAGATGCTGGGAGACAGCGGGGAAAGCGGAGGCTGAGATGGAGCCGGGGCCACTCCGGTGGCATCGGCTGCTGTCGGCACCTCCTGCGCTGAAGCTGGTTTTAGGGTAAATTCTTTTACCTCCTGAGGTAGCGATGATGGGAAGCGGCAGGTGAGGGAGGTTTGCGGTAGGTGTCCCTCCAGCATCCCTTCAAACCGATATTCAAACCCCAGGCAGAGAAATCTTTGCCCTCGGTTGTTTCCTACCTCTCCGCCACACCCTAATTTGGCTTTTCTCTTTAATTCTGGGTTGGGTTTGGGGCTTTTTTTTGAAGCATCAAGTGGTTTGGAGCATCGAACCACCCTCCCACGCCCTTGGCTGGATGCATGTCCCATCCCTGGATGCCGCGGGGGTGCCGGGGTCTCTGCGCCCCATTTCCTACGGCTCCGTGTTTGTGTGTGTGTGTGTGTGCGCGCGTGTGTTTGTGTCCCCAGCACTGCGACTCGTGTGTTTGTCACGCTGCTGGGGAGCTCGAAGGGAACACAACTCACAAATAAATCTCATCGCAAATGACTTCAAGATGGCCCCGGCTCTGCTGTCGACCGGGAAAAAGTTGGGCGTTTGAGGGAAGCCACCCAAATACACTGTGTTTTGGGAGGGATTCACCCCAAAACCGCCGTGAGCTGTGACCTGGGGACCAGTTGATTGGCTTCATCTCCAAAACTGCTGCTGCTGCTCTGGTCTCAAGCCCCTCTCTTGCACCCCGGGGCCACGCGGGGTCCTTGGGGCCGGGCTGGGGGAGCTTTGGCCAGAGCCAGCACCCATCCCACCCACAGCTCCTCCGACTTGGGGGGAAGCACCCCAAAACCTCCAGGGTTGGGCTTCTGGAATCCGGTCTGCAGTGAGTTGCTTTCTGCCTTGGCTCATCCCTCTGATTTTATTTTGACATGAATACACACGCACATCCCCATCCCTCCCTGTCCACTGGCTGCTTGTGTTGCCTTTTCTCTTTTTTTTTTTTTTTGGGGGGGGGGAGGACATGATTTTGTAAACTAATGTGGTGAAAACAGCTTTTTTTGCACAAGTCGTTGCACAATAAGGGGAAAATTTAGTAAATTAGGTTTAACTTTAAAGGGAACTTTTTTTTTCCTTAAAACTCACTAGCAGAGCTACTGATTAAAAGAAAAAAAGAGATGGACTGATTAAAAAAATGGACTGCATGGTTTACAGGTTAAATTGCGTTAGAAATTAGCATGTTGATTTCGACTGTACATTTATCCTATTGTAACTTCTATTAAACAATACAGCATATAACTGTTTAAATAAGTGCCTGTGCTCACTGTGGCTGTGTGCATCGCTGCGAAGGCACTGCCTTTGCCTTCACCTTGCTGGAAAAAAAATCCTAAATCCCATAAAAGACAAAATTCAACATCTCTTTTGTACAACCAGCAAAGATTTGCTGCTGAAACACCCAGATTTACAGATTGTCCCACGGGGAGACAACCCCTTAACGTGCTCTGGCTTCCGCACCCCGTGTTGCATTGCCATGCTGTGAGCTAAAGCCAAGTTTTGCCTAATTTGGTGGCTATTTTAATTGGGTTCTACCATAAATAAGCATGATTAAACCCAAGTAGTTTGAAACCTGGAGTTGAAGAAGTAGCCACCTTGCTCTTATTGATTACATCTCGGTTTGCAGATTGGGAAAGTAATCCCGAGTAGGAATTAAGGCTTTGGAGGGCAGAGCAGAGATAATAGGCAGTTCATCGAGGCAGAGCGGGGGTTTCATTAGCTTTCTACGGGAAATCTTTTTTGCCTACTCACATTGTGTATTTTCTTTCATGGTATTTACCATCCTTTGCAATTTGATGATTATATTAGCATGTTGGGGTTTTGGGTTTTTTCTGGCCCTAACTGCGTTAGGCTATTAAATTCCCCAAATACCTCCCAGCCCTGGCACCGAACACGCAGTAGACTTCGGTTTCTGTAAGATGTTTGACTTGGTGCCACACAGCACGTTGATTAGGAAATCAAAGTGATATAAAATCAACATGACGTGCTAATTAAAAACTGGCTAACTGGGATATCTCAGCATGTAATCCTAAACAGAGGAGCAGCACTGGGGCATCTCCATGGGGCCGGGCGATGCTGAGCATGCCGGGCCGGGGGGCACTTGAGGGTCCTGCCCCCCGGTAGGGACGATGGTGAGGTTTGGTGGAAGGGCTCAGGTGGATGACGTGGCTTGATGCGTAGGAGTGAAGGCTTTAGGGAATGTTCCTGGGCTGGGGGACTCCCTCCTGGAAAGCAGCAGCTGTGTAAAAGGATCCTGGGTGGATTGTATTCCAGGAATTCCTCTAAAACCCTTTTTTAAGCCATTTATTCCTTTTGGTTTCTATCACGTCCCGGGGCAGGGAGTCCCCCGTGTTAATTCGGTGCAGTGGGGAGGAAAAGTGCTCCCTGGTGCTTGTTTCTAACTAAACCTCACAAGGGGCGTTTGCACATGCACATGAGGCAGAAGAGGATAAAAGGAGGATGGGAACCTCCCACATTTAATCTGTCCACCTCAGAATGTTCTTGGGTGCTGTCTGGTAATGGCAATTATGAACAAAAGGGAAAGTGCCGTCTCCTCTGACAGCAGGTCCAGGTGGGACCCCAAAAATGCACAAAGCCCCCCAAGCCCGGCCAGCCCACCCTGGGACCAGCCTGGTGTCTGCTCCCACGGGGCAGCTCCGTGACAAGTGCCTGGGTAAAGGGCTTCAATGTTAGCCCTGGTCCCCTTGGCCTGGTGTATTTTGAGTGCTGAGCCGTGCTAAGAGCAGACTGGATGCTCCAGGCTCAGGACCGTGCTACAGGGGATGCTCAGCCCCAGGCGGGAGAGCCGGAGATGTTCTGCAGCACCCACGGGGCTAAGACGTGGTGCAGTAGCGTGGAGCTCCAGTGGGAGATGGTGGGCAGAGATCTCCTGGGACCATCCCAGCCAGTGGAGCAGTGAGCTGCAGCCGCAGGTACGTTTTGGGAGATGGATGTGGGATGCTGCAGCGTGCAGCCGTACGCCAAAGACCGGGTGCTACAGTGTGGCGGGGCTCTGCCTGCACCTAAATCAGTGCACAAAGCAGGGCCAAACCTCACCACAGCTGAGTGGCACCCCAGAGCCACTCGGCTGTCTCCGTGCCACCAAGCCTTTCACCCCAGGTGTCCTCAGGACCTCTTGTGACCCCCCCCAAGCCCACGCAGGGGGCCGCCAGAGCCGCAAGCGTGTTGTCCCAGCCTTGGGGACAGGTTGCAAGCCCAGTGTTGGATGGAGGATGGTGCCGGGCGTAGCCCCATCCATCCAAGGAGCAGTCCCTGGAGCAAACCCTCCCCAGGAACATGCCCAGGCGTCTCTGGAGAAGAGCAAGTTGGGACGGTGCAGCCGAGGGGGCGAGATGCGGCCCCACACCCCTGCTCACACCCTGCCCTGATGCCATGTCACTGGGTAGGTGCAGGGAGCACGCTGTGAGCCCTTGGGTTGCTTCTTTTGGTTGTCCATGCCTCGCTTTTCTCATCTTTAAAATAAGAGTTTCTCATTCTGACATCTCCTGCGGGGTGCTGAATTTCTGCCCCGGGATTTAACATCTCTGCGCGGTGGCTTGCTGCCTTGGGTTTCCCTGCACAGATGGGACGGAGGCCAAGTGGCAAGTCTAGCTGGGTTATCGCCATCAGTACTGCTTTGTGGGGTCTTCAGGACACCGCAGTGAAGAAGATCCAGCACAGCCTTAACATGCTTGGACCTGGAGATGCTCCTGCTCTCTCCAGTGGGACAGGACCTCTGGAGGTCTCTAGGCCAGCCTCCTGCTCAAAGCAGGACTGTTGCTAATGCTAGATCAGCATGGCTGTGGCTTCATGTGACCGAGTCTCGAAAAACCTCCAAGGATGGACATCCCCACCTCTCTGGTGGCCTGTCCCAGGGCTGCACCCTTCCAGTGAAGACTTTCTTACTGTCCATTCTGAACACAACTCCCAGAGCGTGGTTTGCTGTGCTCGCAAGGACAGTAACTGTGGGCTTATGTTCAACCTGGTTGTCACTGTCACCACTAGGTCTGGTCCAACAGAGCTGATATTCAGCCACTCAGTTCCCCCCCTGACTGCTTTCTAGGGTGACACCAGGCAGACCATTGTACCGGGGGTGCTGAGCGTGCAGAGGGATGACTGTCCTCTATGCAGGACATGACGAGATGGCAAACCCGCAGCTTGATGCAGGCATCTTCCAGTCCCAAGCCCTTATTCTGTCCCTTGGCAGCTCTATTTCTGGGACTGCTGAAGCTGGCTCCCTTAAGGAGGAAAATCCCATGGGCTGGAGACAGGCTCATCTGACAACTTCACTTTCCTGCAACCTCAGCCAATCTCATCAAGGAAGGAGGTTAAGAGGTAAAGCAAGGTGAAGGCAAGAAGGGACAGAGACAGGAGGAAATAAATGCTCAGGAATATCTGTTGAAAAGTATTTGTCTGGCCTGCCTCGAAGAAAATAAGGAGGGGAAAAAAACCTCCCTGCTTGTGGTTGCTTGTGGGTTTGGGATTCAGCTCTTTGGAAAACGGCTACAGCAAATGCAACAAGAAAGAAAACCTTGTTGGGTGATCTCTGAACTCTGAGTCAAGGTGGTGGCTGCAGGCAGGAGACTGCAGGGGAGCCAAAACCTTCCCAACCAACCCCTAAATTGGTTGAGCACCAGATAGTGATGGCCCAGACATCCCCTTCTCTTCGTTGGCTCCAAAGATTGACTAGGTCGGATGTAGGTCCCTGCACACAGGCAGGGGAATATTGCCCAAAACACCTGGGCTCGCTCACATCAGATCTCAAAGCTGCTGTCTGGGAGTCTGCTTCTTGGAGGTGTTGGGCTGATCTCATTAGGTCCTGTGGTGTTAAATTGATATCAGTCGTGTTTAAATCTGCCCTGTGAACGAGTGAGGGTTTTGTTCCTGGACACCTATTTGGAAGCCTTTCCAGCACCTCACTTCTCGGATACTTAAAAGTCTTTGTCCCGTGTCCCGCCAGTGTTTATCTGAGACCAGTTTGCACTTGCTTGCTTTTGCGTTAGCTCTTTTTCTTCAACTTTATTAGCTCTTTCCCCTCCTTGGTGTTGTCTCTCTTGATACAGGTAGAGAGAGAAATCACCCTGTCTTCTCAGCTGGGGTTTTCCCTGCCTGGCAAAGCCCAGGGGCTTTAGGCTCCCTGTCCCCCTCCATTTTCTGGTTGCCATTTCCCATACGTGTTTCCATCTCCCATGCATGTTCCCATCTGGGCCTCTCTGTGAACACGGTGGACCAAAAAGTTGCGTGCTGCAAGCAGCTGCCAGGACTGACACATACGCGGGCATTAATGCTTCACTGTCTCAACTGGAAATGTCTCAGCAGATATTAAACGCCCTTTTTCAGTGCTGCGACAGAATTTCTTTGTTGTACGCAGTGACCATCGCATCCAGGTCTTTCTTCTCGTTGGCCATTTTGAGGTGAAGGGCTCTTTGCTTGGTGCATGACCCTGCACTTTGCTCTAACAGCTCTCACCCTCCTGCCTTCACTCTGCTCATCGTGGCTGTTCAGTTCTTCCCAGTTGCCATCACCATGATCCCTGTCGGCAGTGATGTTGTTGCGTTGTGGAGGGTTTGCCAGATTTCTTCTACCATGGGTCAAAACCAGTTCTGGCAGAATAGGGAAGATTGTGTGAGATGGATGAGAGAATATGGCCATCTTCAACAGACTTCTTCCCACCTCTGAGAGCAAGGAACGAGTGGGCAGATGGACACTGGACCAGAAGGACCACCAAAGTTTGCAGGACTGAAGAGTTTAAAGCAAAAGTGGAGGAGGAAAGCTGATAGAGACAGCTGTCATCACATGCCCAGAGAGCACAGGTGAAGGATGTTGTTAGAGCAGATAAACAAGTATGAGAAGGGAGAGGAGCAGATAGCCCAGAGATAGCACGACCTGCGATAAGGATGGGTGAGGGAGATGAAGCAGCTAGGGAAAGGATTGCCCCTCCCCTGGCAAGAAGACTGGATGAAATCCAAGAAGAATGAGTACAGAGGATTACGTACAGGGGAAGAAATGTGGGCAGGGAGACACAGGAGGTGGTAGCAACCGGATTTGGGATGTGAAACTGGGTCATGCAGGGAGTAACAGGGCAGAGCGGTGGCAATGCCAAGAGAGGGCAAGGATGGTCAAGCCAGATGGCGAAGGCGAGGGTGGTGGGAGCATCGTGCGGTGATGCTGTGCGATACGGAAGAAGCAAGATGGGACTGCTTGGGGTAAACAGGACTTTTCTCCTTTCCTCCTTGATGCTTCCTTAGTGTTTTGTCCAAACGCACCGCAGTGCATCCGATCCCCAGGTGGGACCGGCCGGCATTCCTCCTGGTGACAGCCCCTTCATCTTCGCTCTGTGCCGTGATTATGAGGCCCACGTGGCTTCGCAGCCCTGCTAATTGCATTCTGTGGGGCAGTAATTGAATGAAGGCTCACGAGAGCCATGGATCAAAGGCAGGCGCCCATCAATATCTGCCTGCCCCAGAATCCGATTAGCAGGGAGAAGGCATAAATCACGGCTGCCCCTCCCTGACCCAGCAATACTTAATGCAGGTACGGCGCCCAGGCCGGTGTCAGGCAAATCTGATTTGCTCACGAAAGGTTAAGCAACACCGCGGATGAAAAATTATTGCGATGCCGTGTCTTCTCGGCAGTCATTCATCTCCGCGCCGCTTGCCGTGGGATGGAGGGGCTGCCCGAGCAGACTTTGGGAGATGATTACTCAACGTCGCTGAGACGTGTGAAGTGTTAAAGACCCCCCGGCAGGGCACGGGGCAGTCGTTTGTATTCATTAGCCGGCCCGCTGCAGATGTCGGCTCACTCTTTGAGGGGACGCAGAGACACACGCTTGCTGCCCGGGTCCTCACTTACGGTCCTCGGTGAAGCGGCAGGACCTGATTTCTTCTCCCTTGGTGGCCCCGGGCACTTGTTGCTCCACCGTACAGGGGACTCCCATCTGAGGAAGGCGATCCTGTTTCTCCTCCATCCGCAGTGCTGGTAACAAAACCATCCCAGGGGGGCCAGGCAGCCACTGCCTGCGGGGAACGGGTCGTGTGGAGACCTGGGAAGAACCTGAACTTCAGGCTTTTTCATTACTGTCCCATTTTTAGGCTCAAGCTGCGGTGGCCCCCAGGACTGTGCAGAGTATAGGGGATGCTCTACAGCCCCATCCCACCACTGTCATTTGCAGCTCTGGTAAAGTTTCTCCACCATGAAGTGCAAAAGCCCTGGCTGAAGGCAGCACTTGGCTCTTCTCTTCCCCAGATCTTTGGCACTGAGCTTTCACTCTGCCCTACCAGCCTCTCAACAAGCCAAAGCCACGGGTTTTCCAGGGCAGAGCCTGGTGGGTGACTGGATCTCTAGGTATGTTTCTGTTCCCATCTGTCCAAGAAAGGATGGGCAACAGCCTCTAAGCTGTCGTGTTTGGACAGGTCTTCTCTACCTTCCTGCCTTATGCTCTTCCACTTCTCCACAGCATCATGATTCGGATTAGAAGAAACCCACAGAAGAGGGGAAAACTGTCCTTCAGGAGAATATCCTTAATATTGCCCACGCTGAGGGATGGACCTTCTGCAAGGCCAGCAGGCAGTGGCTCCAGCAGCGGGTGCTCGTCCCTCTCCCGCTCACTGGAGCACAGCTTTGGGGCTTTCTGAGGCAGTGAGATTTCACCGGGAACCTGATATTTATTGTCCAAATTTGCTTTTGGTGGGTATTAGACACATACCAATGGACTGTAAAGAGGAAGACCCTGGCTGACGTTCCCCCGGGGTTGAGATATGAGCGTAACTTTATCTCATCTGGGTCCTTTCCTGACCTCAGCTGCCCTCAGCTCCACCGGCTCGTGAGAAAGCAAAAAGCTATGTGAAGAGCCTGAAGCAGCTGTGGCAGGATGAACCTGGACTGGCTCCTGTTGAAACCAAGGCTATTGGAAGTGGAAATCCCTAGTTTATCTGTTGACTACCTGCTTCTGGCCTCAGCATCGCAGCTTGTGCTATGAAACCCCTCCAGCTCGCGCGTGCACCACTTTCTAGGTACAGACTGGGATGTGTCCACTTATAGCATCTGCTCGGAGGGCTGAGCACAGGATGTAAGGTAGCCTGCAGTCACTGCGGTTGGAAAAATGTGGTTTTGCATCAGACCGTTGACAGGAGGTGGAGCAGAGCATGGTGCAACAGCCTGAGGCCCTGAGCTGAGCATTCACTGTGCGTCTGTGATACTCAACCCCATCCTCCCCATCCCATCACGGTCTGTCGTCTCCCACTGAGAGATATCCTGCTCCAAGTAATCTTCCTTCCTCGCTATGGAAAGGCAATTGCTTAAGAGATGCAAAACTTGGCTGGGGAATTAACTTCCTTGGTGGAACTGGTTGGGAGTCTTGTTGCTTGACAGGCAAAACATGCCCAGCATGGGGCTGGCGAGATGATCGAAGCATCTTTGTACCTGGCCTATAGGTTCAGAGCCCTTTGGCTGAAATTTATTTTGTTCGTCTCAAAGCAGGTGGTGGAGGGAGGGATCTCAACAGCATTTACAAGTGGGAGGCTGCAATAACACAGCTGGGCTTCAGATTCCATGTGCTGTCAGAAGCATGAGGGTGTCACCAGGTTAAAGGGTGAGCGCAGACAGCCAAGAGTGATGCAGACCTGTGACCTGTATTTTGTTACTAAGGACCTGGTCAAAAATCCCCCAGAGCTGCGATGCAGCGTGGAGCAAGCCCTTGGTGCGCAGAATTGATGCGAGCGGCATCGGTCAGGATTTGTTCTCCGCAGGAACCACCAGCTTCCCAGGAAGCGATGGCTCCGGCGCTGCGGAGCTGCAGCGAGGTTTGACTTCCCACCCTCCTGGGCTCTTTCGTCTCATCAGCGGACCCAGGAGAAGTCAAGCAGCTCATCAGCACGGCCACACGTTGTGCACTAGTTTCTGTTTCAGCCCCAAATCACCCTTCTCCAGCATTGCTTGGGGGAAGACAACTCCACTGTCAACTTGGTGGAAGGGATGCAAAGCCAGCTCATCCGAAGGGCAGAGTGGGCTACACAAAGCCTTCAAGGTCATGTCCTGGACATCTTGGCATCGAAAGCTTCACTGGGGCGACCTACACAGGCAGAAAATCCCCATCCCCCTGGGGGTGATCCTGCACATCCAGACCCCAGGAGTGGTGAAGTCGCAGCTTTCCTGCCTGGCTCCAGTGTTCCCCGACTTCAGGAGAGGTTTGTGAGCTTTGTCTGCAGGCAGACCAGCCCAGGGCTCGTGCACGCGTGTGGTGGCATGCAGGGGTAGATAGCATCTCTCTGGGGTTTGGCCTCAAGGTGCTGGAAGGAGTGCATGAAGGTGCTGGCTTCATTGAAAACCCAGTCTGGTGTTGGACACTGTGCACAGTATGTGTCAGGACTGGCCTTTTGGGGTTACCAGGGCAAGATTTCCCCACCACTGGCTTCAGCTTAAGACCAAACCCTTAGTCCTAACCCAGGAAAACATTTCACACCTGCTCAAATGCTTTCAAGCCTCTGGGACGCTTTCCCGGGGTAGGGCTGCAGCGAAAGCCCTGAGGCTGTGTCTATACCAGCAAATTAAACAGTTCCAGGGTTCAGACACCAATTATCCTCACTGTTAAATTATTAGCACTCGCCCAGCTAATTCTCAGGCATGGTTCGGGAGCGTGCATGGCCCCAGACCCTTCCCAATAGGCAGGTTGGATGTGGCCACCCTGTTTTGGCAGGTAGGGGAGGTCGATCCAATGGGCAAAGGCTTGTCCCTGGCAGATGGCCTCGGGGCCGGAGGATGGTCCCAGACACGTCCATCGCGCCCGTGCAGGTGTAACCTCCGTGCTTCTGCAGCGCAGACGCCGTCAACCAGCCCCTCATTTAACAAACCTACAGCTCAAGTCTTTACAGCTTGGATAGTTACCAAACATGCAGCCATGAATACCTAAGTGGTAGTAATTAATTATAATTGCAAACATTCATATTAATTTACAGTAGCATCATTTTTAATTTTTTTTTTTTTTTTTTTTCTCCAGGATGCTTATTTTTGCCGATTGAGGCCATGTCTGCAGCAGCTGGTGTTGTCACCAGGAAAGGCCTAATTCCTGGCAGCAGAGACAAGAAGAAGCCTTCACCTTCCCAATGGCTGCCAAGACACAGCCGGCTCCTGCTGTGCCTCCCAGCCCTCCTGGGAAAGTCGCTTCCCCCCGCACCCCGAAACCGGGACCCAGCAGTGCATGTAGCAACTGGCACCGGAGAAATCTCCGTCGCCATCCAAGGCTGCCCAAGCTGCCTGCTCCTCCTCTCCTCGCTCTGTGCACATCATAAAAACCTCGTGCTTCCCTGGCACTTTTGATCTGCCTGTCTGCCGGGAGGTGGGATGGGCGGGCGAGATTTGCATGCTGGAATTTGGACGAGGAAGTTCCCCGGCGCAGAGGGGACCGACTTCTTCCTTGCTTTTTGGCTTATTATATTGTTACTTGTTTTTCTAGTCAACTTGTGGACAATCTTTTATTATTTTTTCCCCCCAAGGACTACTAGAAAGCAGGTGAATGTGACGTGGGACATCCTTGACCCCGGAGTCACCCTGAGCCCGTTCCCATATAGATAAGCCGATGACTAAAGTACGTCTTGGGCTTTCTGAGACACACCTAGTTGCTTGGCTCCCTTCTAAATATTTTTTTTACAGCCGCTCTCCCCACCCCGCTGGGGAAATTGCACCCAAGGAAAGCTGAGTGTGTCTGCGTCTGGGTAATGCTATGCCCAGGTAGAGCCAGGGAGAACTGATGCTCAGGGAAACCATTTCCCTCATCAAAAAATGATGGAAGAGGGAAGGTGTGAGCTCGGTTCTGCTGGGCATGGTCCAAGCATCCAGTCTCCCTCTCTGGCTCGGTGCTACTGAGCCCAAATTTGTGGGCTGCAGTGCCAGAAGGACGCAGACTGGTTGGAGACTGTCCGGAGTTGGGCTGCAAAAGAGAGCAGAGGACTGGAAATCGTGGCCAAGGAAGGAAGATCAAAAGGCTTGCAGTTGTTTAGTTTAGGAAAACTTTATAACAGCCTACAAATATGTAACAGGCTTCTGCAAAGAGGAAGAGAATGAACTGTTCTCCTTGTTCACCAGGAATGGGACAAGAGGTAATTGGCTTAAATTACATCCAGAGAGGTTGAAGTTAGGAGGAACATTTTTCTATGGTGAGGACAGGCATTAGTGTTGGGGGCTGCAGCGAGGCAGCGTCTCCATCCGTGGAGGTTTGAGAAGAGGGAGGATCAACGTGTGTTGGGAGCGGTTTGTGCTGGAGCAGATGTTGCACGGGGACCCCTGCACAGATGTGGGCTCAGCAATGGGCTGAATGCCACGTTGTGCCACGCCATGCCAGAAAAATGCATCTGGAGAGATTTTGAATAGTGCTCAGCCCTGCGGAGCAGCATGGGAAGGAGGCAGCTCAGGTCCCCCCAGCTTCAGGGTCGGGAGGTGGTGCGAGCTGCTGCCTTGTCGGTAGCAGGGATGCAAGCTGGAGTTTCAAAACAATCCGCTAACAGAGTGGTTTTAAACACTGCTTTCAGGGTTTTCTTTCTTGTTTGCTCAAACCCAGATCTTTTCAATAATCCTGTGGCTAAGTCAGCTGGGAACAGGGCTTCTTAAAGCAGTTTTGCTGCTGCAGACATGGTAGCATCATCGCCTCCTCTTCCCTTGAGTCTCCCCCAACATGCCTTTTTCTTTCACAAAATTAGAAACTAAGCAGTTTGCTGCACCGCTCATGAAATCTGGAGCTCCCTGAATGAGATTGTCTTCGAGGTCCTTCCAGCCTTATCGCATTCATATAAATGAGGGTTTCACCTGTCCCTGGTAAAGGGGGTCCAGCTGGACACTGGTCAAGATTCAGCTCCCAGACTCCCACACGTAAATGTAGAGGTGAAATTCGGTTGCAGACATCTCGGAGGCCAGTGCCAGTTGTTGTTCAAGGAGGATGCAATTCTCCCAGAGGTGCTGAGCTCTTACCATCGGCTCTGTATGGACAACTTGGATACCCTGAGCACCTCAAACACCGCTTCGTACCTCTGTGTGGGCAACTGAGACTTGCCTCAAAGATGTAGTCTGTGCAGTCAATGCAATGGAGAGCTATCATCTGACCAAGCATAGGCTGGCATGAGCTGAAGATCTCCGCAGACTAGGAAATATCTCAGGATGTAGAACAAGAAGGAATTTGCTTTTATCTGGTGCAATGCGCATGCCTACGCTCACCCATAAGGCAGCAGGACCTGTGCATGGGATGTGGAGAGCCCTCCCAGGTATTGTGTAGCACATGGAGGGTCACCACAGAGCACATTGGTTTTCCGAGCAAGGTGCAGACACGCTGGCATGGAGATGCACCATGCTTGGGGAGGTTGCTGGGGCTGCCAGCATGAGCGTGAACATGGGGCTGAAGGTCATTCTTGGTTAGATAGCTACTCCCAGCTCTTTATGTGTTGTCTGCAAAGCAAATGCCTTGTTCAAACACGCTCCTCCATTGGCAAACAGGAAAAGAAATGCAACAAAATAATGCTGCTTGGTGCTGGGAGTGGAAAGCTGCTATGGCTTGACAGAATTGAGCTGCTCGGAGCTGAGGTGGGAGGGAAGGCAGCAAACAAGAATAAGCCTTCAGATGCGTTGAGTGGTGGCTAGCATGGAAGTAGCTATACATCCTTGTATCTCTGTCCATCATCCCTCTTTCCCTGTAGCACGCACAGTTGCAAAACTCCTTGTTTCTGTGAAAAGAGTCTATGGTGTGTCCTCATCTCTCCTGCAGGACTTTGTGAAGCAGAGAGATGCTTGAGCCAGCTCATCCCACAGATGAGCTGTGAGAGAAAGAAGTTTGTTTGCTCTGTCCCATTTCTGAAGCCCTGAGGTGGGGTTTTGGGCAGAAGCAGTATTTTCTGCAAGTATCTTCTGTGAGTAGAGGTGGACACATTTTCAGGCACATGAACCTTTCTGTGGGTCCAGAGCACACTTCAAGCCATGTCCTGGCCGAGGATGACTGAGTGTGACTTAATGATGTCAGTTGGGCAATTAGGGAAAAAAGGTGGTTGTCAAGATGAACGGTAGGTTAGGAGGAGCAGAGGTGATATGGTTGTTAATCCTATAAACCAGAGAGAAAATAGAGGCAAATAACTGCCTGTGAAGCAGAGAAGCTGCTGTTGGGGAACCCTGTAAAACGCTGTGAGAGCAATACTGCTCTTTAATCCATCATCTTTAGTGCCCAGCAGTCACAAGCTGTTTTCTAGTTTTTTTCTTTCCAGGGTATTTTTGCTGGTGGTGAACAAGGCTGAGGTATGAGTGGGGATGGTGCAGCAGAGGGGACCGTGGTGATTCTCATGGTGGCCAGAGCAGGGGCTGGTCCTCCTCTGGTCACCCAGCCATACCCAGGGGCAAAATGGAAGGGATCACCCCTTGCTCCATGCTTTGTGTCACTTCTCTGCTGGGGCTGGTGCCTAGCATGTGGCTTAGGACATCCCAAGCAAAAGCAAGGGAGAAAAAAATCTGAGAAAAATGGCCCCAAAACTGATGAGAAGAAATAATATCCAATTCCCTCCCTGCGCTTGGGAAGTTGGTGCCCGTGCTATGAGGACCCTGAATCCTGCTTTCTCATCTAACCATGGGAGAGGGATTCATCTCACCCAACTTTAGATCCCTGGGATCTTTCTAGAGCTGAAAGACAAGAGTAGACCCTCCCACCTGGGATTCACCTGTCTGATTTTAGGCAGCTAAGTCAGGGTGAGATGACTTGTATCACTCTGGGTACAGAGGAAGCCTGAACAGATGCTCTTGGGTGAAATGTCTGTGTTCAACCAGAAGAAACGCATGTGATGTGAATCTTGATGTCTTCCTAGTGAATGTCCTTACTAGACCAGAGAGTACTGCAGTCTCCTATCACACTTCCCACCCCAGAGTGTATCATCGGCCATGTTCCTTCCCCCCCCTTATCTTCTTTTTATTGCCTTCTCTCCTCTTGCTGAAGTGGGGCTTTGCCAGGCCGTGCGGCACTTCCAGAGAGAGATTCATCCCGTCCTAAGACATGGGCACTTCCATGGGAGAACAGATCCTGCCCCTCTGAAACACTAGTCCTGGGAGGAGATGCCTCCATCTCTGAAAGTACCAGGAGACCTCAGAGAGGGAGCCTGGAGCAGATGCCTTGTTTGTGGACAGCTCCACGTAGGTGGGACGGACCATACCCACTGTCAGCAGCCAGTTCTGATGTGGCTTTTCCAGTGTAAAATGATTCCTCCAGCCTGTGAAACATGTTGTCCTGTGGGCTCCCTCCCGTTTCAGATGATGTCTTTTAGATGCCAAGACTGCTCTGATAGACATTGGAAGAAAACTTACAAAGGCGGGAAATACCTGATGAAAGAAGAGATTTCTTTTTAGGTGTGATATTCTTGCTCTGGACCTCCATCCCCAGGGATGTTGTGAGAACTTAAACATAGAAACATTGAACACCAGGCAGCACAAAGCCGTGCAAAGTGTTTTTAAAAGTTTATTCTTTTACTATGGTGGTGCAAAAACGTAGGCTAAATTTGACATCTGACATCTCTTAAAGGCCTGGTTCTCCTGGTTATTCTTCAGGGTGTTATTGGACAGCGGACCTTGTTGCCTCTGGAAGCCACCAAGGCTGAAAAATTTATCAAGGATCAAAGAAGAACTGGATCTCTCTCAGGGTGATCAATCAGGGAGAGAGCTGGGAGAGCTGATGGTGCCTTTCAGGAGAGGGTTTCAGAGAGCTGCTGGTGGGTTTCAGGAGGGATATGGAACCCAAACCTGAGGTCTCCATTCATTCTGTAAGTACTTGGCTGCTGGTACGTGGTTCCCAGGAGCATCCTTCATGGGAAGAGGTGGGAGAGCGTCCAGTGACGATTGCGTGACATCCCTGAGCACAGCAGGAGGTGTCTCTGTTCCTCAGCATCCCACCAAGATTTGTAGAGGGCTTTGAAGGAGGGGGTCTTTCAGCGTGTCCATGGGAGGAAACCACAGGGAGGGTGAAGTGCCTCTCCCAAAATGATTCCCCCCTGTCCAAAGCAGGAGTGGGCCTCTAAACAGCTAATGCAAGTAGGTAATGTGGAGAATAGTGATGGGGGCTGAGCTTTCAGGCCACACATCACCCATTCCATCTTCTGCCTGTCTAACAGGGCTCCCCTCCTCTTTAATCTGCCTCCACTGATGGGTATCTCACGACATTCATTTGCTTTTTCCTTCACTCTCCCCTCGCTGCCCACTTTTCTCCTGGAGCTCAGCTTCTGCGAAGGAGCAGAGAAAAGAGGAATACCCCCAAAATCCCCTTTTTCCTTTGGCTGAGGGCAGGTTCTGAGTGGGGTCCCACCACCCCGTGATGCTTGCGAGCCCAGTCGTGGGGTGTGCGTGTGCGGGCAAGGAAGCCGGGGAAAGGAACAGTAGCTTTTTCTCTTCCCGGCGACGCCGACGTGGTGATCAGAGGAGCTGGCCAGAGTCCTAATGAAGATAAATGAATATCCCCTCTCCTCCGCTCCTCCGGCTTTTATTGATGGGCTGCGGGGTGAAAGGCGAGAGCCTGAATGTTCATTTAAGCAGACGTCACGAGTTTCTTTGGAGGGGAAGGTGTAAGAAAAACCGCCTTGTGCTTGAAAGTTACTCCAAGATGAGCACGCTCGGCTTTACAAGCCTTTCTCCATTCCTTCCCCATCCATCACTTCCCAGGACCCCTTTGTAAATGCAAATTGGACTTTGATAGAAATAATGCACTGAGCCTCTATTAGTGTCTGTGTAATGGAGAGGGCTATTTTAATGCAATCATTCTTAAAAGAAGCTCCTCTGTGCCTTATTTTAGGCTGTGTATCAAAAACTAATCTGAAAACACGCTCCTCCCCTGCCCTCCGCTCCCTCCCATCTCTGGCCTTTGCAGGCGCTGGGATACTTTTTATTTGGGGCTCGGGATTCAGGGGGCAGCCTGGGGGTTCGACTGCGTGAATGAGAGCTCAGGTGGACACCCCGTCCGACCTGGTCCCCAGGACAAGGCTTGGTGTCCCAGGCCGGGACGCCTGGACCATGGGATGATGACGGTGAACATAGTGGTGGGACAACCTTCATCCTTCGGAGCTTGGCGTCTGGGGAAGGTCCAGCTGTGATTTTAGGGGGATGAGGTGCCTCATCCCCTGGAGCTGTTTCTCCTGCAGAGCAGCCCCCGAGATCCCTGGTGTGTTTCTGCACTCAGCAAACTGATTTTTCTCATGTCCCAGCCTGATCTTTCCCTCCCAGGGTGTGCAGCAGCAGCTCCAGCACTGAAATCAGTTTAAGCTGCTTTAAAAAAAAAGAAAAAAAAGGAACATTTTAAGCTATTGAGATCCCCCTCCACACACACACTTTGGGAGGTCAGAAAGAAACTGCTTTGAACTGTTTAAAAACAAATCTGAGGCATCATTCATCTTCATTAATGAGATATTTAACCAGTTCCTTTTAATAACTTTTTGATGCATATGCCAAATGAAAAAACATATTTTAGGCTCAGTTTCTGATTAAAAGACCATTATGCTCCATGGCCCTTCCCACCTTAACTCCTAAATCCTGCTTTTTTTCCTGGTTTCATCATCACATTCCCTTGGAGCAGCACAGGTTCCTTCTCACACCCTCCACGTGCACCACCGTGACTTGTGCCGGCGAGGGTCTGCCCACAGGTCGGGGAAAGGAGGTAAGTTTACCGTCTCTCCTGAGTCTTCTACAGTGCTGCCGTGCAGGATTTAATCTCCTGGAGAGGTTAATCCCGATGGATCAGTCTGTCAGCCTCCTTCTACCTGTTTGGGTATGAATTATACTGGGTGCTGGAGTGGATTTTCTCCCATTACTGGAAATCAAAGCCGTTCAGTAGCATAAATTTGAAGCCCACTCCCAAAGGATCACTCCAAAGGTGTGGTCCTCCAGCACCTTCCCAGTGGAGATGAAATATTTAGTGCCAGTCAGAAACATCAGAGCAAGCCGCAGAGTGGTTCTTCTGAACTCCGGGGTGGGGACCACCAGTTTTTGGGGGTCCTTGACTCCCAACAAGAAAGATATAGGGAGAGAAAAGTCCTTTCATAAATCAGAGAACAAAGGGAGGAAACATAGAAAGCAGAGGGGGTACTTTCCTGTTTCTCGAAGAGCAGAAGAAGAGGAATGGGGAAGGCAGCGTCGTTAAAGTGAAATCCCCGACTGGAATGACAAAAGGAAAAGAAATTAAAGCCAGATTTGTTCCCCTGGGCTGAAGGAAGGAGGATCCCTTTTGGTTTGTTCCTTCTTTCTTGTTTCCTTTAAAGACAGGAGATCAATTGCGGGGCTTAATGAGAACCGTCTAGTGCGAGAGGTAGACAATGCGAGACGGAGAAGGATGTCCCAGCGCCCCGGAGATTTTACAGCAGCTTTGAGCATCGGGATCCGTCCCTGTAAGTCGCAGCCCATCTCCGGGCCGCGGCGTTGTGCAATGTGAGCATCGCGCGGCCCGAGCGGGGACTGCCGCCGGCAATCCCAGTCCTCCTCCCGGGGGACCACCGTGTCCGCGCATCCCTCCTCCAGCGCACACCCACGTCGCGAGCCGGCGATGCATGGGATCCTATGGGGCTGCTGTGGCGGTGACGGCATTTGCAGGCACGATCCCACTGAGCTGCCTGCAGCGCCGCTGCCCGTGATCCCTCATCGGGATCTTCCTCATCCTCCTGGTCGAGAGGCTGTGCCTAATCGGGCTCCAAACGTAGGAGGTTTTGGGGCACTGATTTCACGTTGAAGGTAACGTTGGGTGCAGGGTTTCTACCAAGAGCTAAGGAGGACTTGCTGGGATGCTACTGGGATGTCCCCTTCGAGGGAGAGGAGAGCTCCTCCTGGGGAAACCTGTCTGGGAGAATGTCCCAGAGAGCATCTCAGCACTCCCGGACACCCTAAAGGGAGACGGGGGATGCCTGTAGGATGCAGATGCAAATAAACCTGCTCTTGGCATGCTAAACTCATGCCAACATAGATGCCCCATCTCTCCTGGGTGTAAACCCTATCGCCCATTAGAAGGCAAGAAGGATGCAGCGGGAGGGGGATAAAATCCCTGATCATTCCCTCCCTCATCCCGGGAATGGCCACCTCCTTCGCCATCTCCATGGGCAGCAGCGAGAGCTGGACACGCTTGGACACATCCGTGCCTCTCCCGGCAGAGCAAAGCCTCCCAAATCGGTGCGGAGCCACCTCTTCGGAGGCCTCAGTGCCCGGCCCTGGGGATGCATCCTCTTTCAGAGTGAATTATTTTCTCTGTCACTTGATAGGTCTCGAGCCCAGCACGATCCCTTGAGCTTCAGCCGGAGAGAGGGACCTTTCACGGGGCAGGTAAGGGGGACGGAGAGGAGGGGGAGCAGGTCTGCGGTAATAGCTCTGAACTTGGCTCGGGACTGTTAATGGATGCAAATGAGCTTTTAGCTACTGGGTCACTCCGCGGTGTTTTGTGCAAAGGTTTTGTGCTCTTAACCGTAACTGTTCACGTGCCCGGCTTGAATGGTGAGGGGCACGGCGGAGGCTGAAAGGATGAACAGGTACCTTCTCACACCAAAATGTTAACAACTTCCTCCCCACGCTGCTTGCCAGCTCCGGAGATTTGATACGGTTTCACCCGGGCCTCGAAAAACCCTTTGCAAAGGGTTTTTTTTTTCTGGGGCCTCGTCACCCTGGATATTTAATACTCATTTATGGATTTGCTTGCTGTCATGCAAACAGGAGCAGAGGATGCGGAAGGGGGGCAATGCCACCCAGTTGTCCTGTACCAGTACCCCCAAACCAGCCCAATGGGGCACCCCACAAAGCACCTGGTTATTGCTGAAGCTACTAATTTCTGTTCCCATCATAAATCCGGGCTATTTTATGCAGGAAGATGGGTTTTGCCTTCTCAGAAAACCTGAATGCGGTTCAAACTAGTTAGGAATTTCTTTCCCTGATTTTTAACTGGGAGCATGGATTGATTCTGGTTTTAAGGCAGTTTTCCTTAAAAGAAAACTGAATTCTGTGAGGGGAATGGGAAAACCTCCTCGTGACTCAGCGTTCCCAAAGATGGGCTAGAGAAACCATCAATGTGTCTTTTAGGAGACAGAGAAATACTCAGAGCCAGCATCACCCCCACCTTGTCCACGAGTGAAATACCAATTTATTCTGTGGGTTTCAGTGGGGCTGTTGTGTTTCCTTTTAATCAGAAGGTCACATAAGCAGTTTGCAAGATTCAGACTGGTGCTGTTTGAAAGGGGATGAAGCATTTTTGCAAGACAATGAGCTGTGTTGCTTTCAGCTTCATTCCCCGTGTCCTTGAGGGAAGTGGAAAACTTCCCCAAACTTCCCAAAACTAGAAAGACTTGTTCTGAAGAACACTGTTTTCTTCCTTTTGCCCAATACCTTTCCTCTCTCACAAACCTCCGTCTCATTTTCTGGACACGGAGAAGAAAGATGTCTCTTCTTCTTGCTTTGCTAAAAAAAAAAGGTAAATTGAAAATTACTGAATTCTGATGGGGGAAAAAGAGCTGGTTTATGGATATTTTTTTTTTTTTTTTTTTTTTCTTTTTGAAAAAAAAAAAAATCAATTCTCGCTTGTGCCTAACTGGGATGCCAGCCCTGGTGTTACCCCACTATGGCAACAGACACCCATCCCTCCCCTATCCCGCTTTTCGGTGCCGCCTCTTGTCCCCAAGGCTGGGTTTGCTCCCAGCACCATCCTTTGGCTCAGGGGCACCATCCTGCACCCCTCTGCACCGGCTTTCGAGCAAGTTGCAAACCCAGGAGCCCCGAGTGGGGTTTCTACTCCGGGGTCCCCCCCCTGTGCCGCCAGCGGGTGCTCGGGTGCTTCACCCCAAAGCTCTGCAGCGAAGGGCTGACCCCATCCCAGAGCATCTTCCCTCTGTTTAAGGCTTTTTGGCCTGGAGGGATGCAGGTGCTGCAGGCTGGGAGGGTGCAGGGTTAGCGGAGGGGGGGGTCCCTCACCTGGGGTGGGCTCTGCTGGGTGCCCAAAATGCTGGGTGCCCCAACCGCCGGGCACACGCACCCTAAACGCTCTGACCACCCCGGCTGTGGGCGAGCTCGGGAGCCAGCCACCATCCTCAGCTATTTGAGCCAAAAGAAAAGAAATTTTTAAAAGGTATGGAGGGGAAAAGGGTTTTTTTTTTGGGGGGGGGGTCCTTTAGGAAAGCATCTCCTCGGCGGGGAGCCCCGCTCCAGTGCTGGGCCATGTCTCTGGAGGGCAGTGTGTGCCCGGCACAAGCCGAGCCCTTCGTTTCGGCGCTCGGGGAGACAATGAATCCCACGCTGAACTTCCTCTCGTTTGAGGCTTGATGTGTTTTTCATTTGGGTCTTGTTTTGTTTTCTTTCTTTTCTTTTTCTCTCCGCCCCCCCCCCCCCCCCCCCCCCCCCCCCACTTCTTCCCTATTTTTCCCACCGGGATTTAATAAGCAGAGCAGGCAGGGCTCAAGGGACGGGAGCCGGCAGTAGGGCATCGCCACGGGTACATTAACGTGCACGTCGGCTCCAGCCCTTGCAATCACGAGCTGCCGTGCAAAAGCTGGTGGTCTCCACCGCTCTCTTTCTACAATTTTTTTTTTTTTAACTCTTTTCCAAAGGATTTTGGATGAGTTTGGGAGAGGGGACGGGAGCAGGGAGGGGAAAGGGAGCTGGTGGGAATATTTAGCGTGGAGAGAAGGGTGAAAGTCCGGGATAACGGTGTAAATCCCAGCCCCCTTCACGTGCACCCGGCGTTTTCAGTGAGGAAAACCTGGTCTTAGAAAGCGGTTCCTGAGCAAACTTTGAATTATTCCCGCTCAGCGTGTCCTTGAAGTTGCCTCTTCGGCCGTGTTTTGTATTAAAAGGTCTGGGATATAAATAGTGTTTCAGCAGCATCTTCAGAATCTCATCTCTTGAAAATATATACATGAACACATGTACCCCTCGCTCCCTCCCTCCCTCCCTCCCCACCGGTCCCTGTCTCGGATTACCCTGGCATTTTCTTTTGAGATGAACGGAGAAACTTCAACGTAGTTTATTTTCCTTCAGAGCAGGGTAAGATGTTTCTCGTTATGCCTTTTTAATTTTCTAAAAGGCTGCATGGCATGTAGAATAATAGTGGCTGTATTCTTGCAATGATGCAAAAATCCTTCGCAGCCCACCCTTTCGAGTAATTATCTGCTGCTCGCAGAAGACCCAGGCAGGGGAAAAGCCAGATGGTTTTCAAAAAGGGCTGAGATTTGGGAGAATGGTTTTGCTGGTAGCAGAATAAAAAAGGAAGTTTGTTAAGAAAAACAGAATAAATACCAGCAGGGCTGGCGGGTTGGGTTTTCAGAAAGGCATTTAAACCAGATTTTTTAGGGCAATGGTTTGCAGAGATACTAGAAAGGAAGATAAAATAGGAGATGATCCAGAAAGCAAGAAAGAAATTTTTTAAAAAGGAGGGTACTCTGGAAAAGAATCTCTTCTCCTTGAAAAGAAATTTCAAACCAGGAGACATTAAAGAAAGACTCTGGATACCTGAGATTATTCACAATGTACAGAAAATATTGCCAGCTTGCAGGGAAAGGCAGTTGCATCCCCTTTTATTTGACCCACCGAGGAGCTTAAATCTTCCTATTTTCAGAAGCAGGGGGAGAAAACATGCAAAATGTTCCTAAGTGAGCAAAAAAAAGCAACAGAAGCTCAAAACTTTCTGTGTGCAGCCCCTGCTGATGCCCCTGAGCGGGGCTCCCGTGGGGACGCCTGCCCGGAATTCGGGATTTGGGATGCTCCGAAGGGGCATCGAAGCATTTGGCCACTGGCTTATTGCCCTGGCATTCAGTTTTGAAGAAGGAATGGAGGGACGGGATGGCTTCTGGGGAGGTAGAAAGGGGCTGAGAGCGACCGCAAAATGCTGTTGCAATGTGGGGTGGCACCTGGGGGAAGAAAATTGAGTGTGGATGGGAATAAAGCTGTGGGTGGGATAACCCCGAGGGGCTGCGTGCGTGGGTGTCCCTGGAGCATCTTCCCGAGGGAGCGTCCAGAGCTCAGCCCCGAGAGCAGGTTATGAGCAGACCCTGACACCCCGCTTCTCACGTTATAAGGTGGAAAAAAATGAGTTGGGGGATTTTATTTTATTTTATTTGTGTATCTCTCTGGAGCCACCCTCTATAATAACGCCTGGAGTGGGACCAAGGCACGTTTCTTTTCCTTGGGAGAAGGCGTATGCACAAAAAGGGGAATATCAAAATGATCTCGTTTCTGTCTCTCTTCGGTCTCATATTGAACAAAGGACAGATGGGAACAAGAAAGGAAGAAAAAAATATCACCTGTTCCCATCCAGTCTTAGAGAGATCGCAGTCATTATCTCGGCAGCTTCACATTTCTAAAGGGGCTTCATTTTTCTTTTAAACACTGGCATCTTGTTAAAAAAACGAGAGGAGAAATCCCCCATTTAAGTCCCCCCCAAACCAAATGGCTTTTCCTTGCCTTTCCCTGCCCTCCCCACAGCCCCAACTTTAACACCTGGGAAAAGAAAGTCGAAAGGAAATCCAACCAAAACAAAAATAAAGGCCCCCAACCCTGGCTTTTCTCGATGGCGTTTCTCCATCTGACAAAAGCCTTTGGTTTTCTGTCATTCTTTTCATTTCCTTGATGGCTCCCCAATTGTCAAGCCTTCAAGAAAATGCACTTTAGCTCTTTGTCCCCAAATGTAATTTGATAAACTCTTTGCAGAAACATTCTGGTTTCGGAGGCTTTTCAAAAAAAAAAAAAAAAAAAAAAGAAAAAAAGAAAAAAGATAAAAATAAAAAGAAAAAAAATGCCACGAGCTGCTCCTGCAAGGGGTGCGAGTGGGAGAGACGATATTTGAGAGCCTATTGGGGTATTTTAAATAAAAATAAGGGGTTTTGCAGCGGGGCGATGGAGGAGAGGACGAAGCGGGATGGAGGGGGCCTGGCCGGCGATGCGGGCGGGCGGGCGGCAGCCGGGGCTTGGGGGAGCGCGGAGGAAGCTTTACATTGTCATCGTCCCTAAATGCTTATGAATACTCATTTTCAAGCAGCACCCTGTGGGCGGGGACCACCCCAGCTTTCACGCTATAAAATGCTCCGGGTTTCCCTGGCGTGGGGAGCCGTCCGCGGGACCTACAGCTTCGGGGTGGCTGAAGTCAACTTGGACTTCAAGGTTTGGTAAGTGGCAAAAAAATAATACAGATTTTATTCTCATGTTTTTTCCCCTGGTGGGAGGTGGTTGCCGAGCAGGGTTTTCAGTACCGGAGAGCTGCACCCAATCGCTCACGAAATATCTGTTCCCCATCCTTCGCTCCCCTCGGTTTTTATTGAACCGCTTCTGCCCAAGGGGTTTGTTGTTGTTTTCTTTCATCTGAGGGGTGAAAAAACCAGTGATGACAACTTCGAAATTTCATTGCAGGGCTTTAAAGGCGCCTGGTTAAAAAAAAAAAAAAAAAAGGCAAAGCAAAACAAAGCCCTAAACCAGAACCGGGGGCCTATTCCCAGGTGGGGAAAGTGGTGTAATTCTGCTCCAAGGAGGGCACGCTGGCTGCGGGGCGCCCCCCTCCAGGGACTCTGGCACGCTTTGGGGGGAAAAATAGCAAAACTGATCAAGAAGCAAAAATGAAATTGGAGGTTTGGTTGCAAAAATTACATTGCAGATTTGGTGGCAAACATTACGTTACAGACTTGGTGGCAAAAAATAAGTATCAGATTTGTGTGTGTGGGGTTTGTTCTCCCCATTAATAGCCTGGCAGGGACAGCGGTTAAATTACAAAGGAGCTGGAGATGGGATTTCTCTGCAATGTAAAGCTTCCATACATCCTGGCTGTCCTGCAGTGCCCGTGGGAGCGGCATAGCGGGCCCCGTGCTTCGTTTGCCGTACAGGTGGTTGAGCGGTTAGAAAGTACGTTGCGGTCCATCACGGAAAAGTTATCAAATCAGCTATAAAAGTGTTACCAGAGGACAATATTCATGCCCACAAGAAACCAAACAGACCATCAGACCGAAAAAAAGCAGCAACATTCACAGCAGACAGTTAGCAGAGAGTCTGGGCTCAAAAATTAAAGTTATTTGCGTGAATTTGATTTTTAAAAATTGAATAGAAGTAGTGTCACGCTATGCATGGTGTGAGAGCAGTGCGATAAAGCCAGTCTTTGAGACGTGAAAATTGCACTTGTGCATTTCCAGTTCCTCCCAATTCCCCTTTTGGTGGGTTTTGCCTGCACTGGCCGTGATATGGGCAGGATGAATCAGTGTATTAGAAAAAGGGATGGGACACGAGCAAGCATTCATCAGCTAGAAAAAGAAAAGGCAATGTCAGAAGCAACTGCTCCCTTTGAAAAAAAAAAAAAAAAAAATTAAAATAAAATGTTACCTAGATGTGCCTCCGCGATTATTTCAGGGCATCCACTCCATCCGTGCGGCCGAGACGGATGCAGCTCGCTCTGCCGGGGACGGCAGCGGCCGTGAAAGAGGGGAAGGAGAATGCGCATAGGGAGGTTATGTGTGCAGGGAGCAAATCAAGCACCTCTTTTTACCCTCCCGTAGTGGAGGAGCCAGGGGCGACCTGGAAAGGCAGAACAACCCCACGTTCACTAATAATGAGGATATCCAAGTAAGGCAGCATTGCATTTAACCTACGGGACTCTCTGCTGCTCTCTCGAGCCGAAATTTAACAGCGCTGGAGTTTTTTAGGAGCTGCAGGGAGAGCATCGCCCTCCCTGGGGAAGTCCAAACCCATGAAATTTGGAAAAGAGAGAAATTTGGTGCTTTAGGGCACAGAGCAGCATCAGTCAGCGGGAGAGCCCGGAGGCGGCTTGTCCTGGGGCAGGTCGTTCCCTCCTTGCACTGAATTTTCCTGCTTTTTCCCAGCATGGGAAGAAGCAGGAAAGTTCATGATCCCGTTTGCGTTGCAAAATCGGGCTCCGGGGTCCAAGCTCATGGGGAAAGTGGGACTGAGCCCCAGGATGCGGGAGGCGGTAGCGTTGAGCTCCAAACCTGCCACCGCTTTCATGCTCAGCCGCATCCTAGGGTTCCTCACCTTGGCCCATTCCCGGTGGGAGCAGCATCCACCACCGAAATGCTCCTTGGGGCTGGTTTTATCAAACCTGTTGCCTGCTGGTGCCATCACCCATCTCCTCCTCATGAATTATTGCTCCCCTGTTGACCTTCTCCACCCTGTTGGCAATTTCACGGGCTTTTGGCTTTATTTGTGGATAATGATACAATTATCCAGATTACGGTAAAAGTTGGGGCAAAACTGGGACTGTCTGGGCAGAGCCGTGGCTGCACCCCAGTGAGTGGGTTTCAGCGCTGCCGCTGACCTTGGAAAAGCCATTTTTGCTCTGGAGTCTCATGAGTTTATCTCCAGAGGGCAGAATTCTGCCAAAAAAAAAAAATCTTTTTTAGGCTTTTTCCCCTTATCCTTGAATTTCCACCAGCGGGAAAAGAAACAAATTCTTACGAAAATATGTGCGGGTGGCTTATTCCTGTCCCTCTCCCAGCCCCTCAAAGGGACATTTTCACACAGTGAAGGCAGTGGGAGACGTTTCGGGACACGAGCTCTGTTCACACGTGCCGCTGCTTTGGGGGGGCCGAGAGCGTCTCAGGGATGTTTTTTTCCCTTGGGAAAGGGAGGAGGAAAGCGAGGCACACAAGGCCTCCCTCTTTGCTGGGCATGTCTACGGTTGGCCCCACGGTTTGGGGGTTCCTGGGGTGTTTTCCGTGGCAGGCGCTGCCGTCAGGAGCCGAAGCGAAGCTGTTGGGGATGGATGTCCTTCTCTTAAATGGCTTTTTGTGAGTCTCAGCCCCCAGCCCAGGTCTGATGTTGTCGCTGCCCAGGGAGAGGCATGATGGTGGTGGTGGGGGGGTTCAGCACCAGGGCTGCAGGGGGGGTAGGGAACACCGGGGAGCGTGGCAGGGGAAATTTGGGAAAGGTGCTTTGGGAAGGTATTTAGGGAAGGGATTTTGGGGAAGTGCTTCGGGATGGTGTGAGGCACTTTGGGAAGGTGCTTTAGGGAGGCACTTGGAGAAAGTGTTTTGGGAAGGTGCTGTGGGAAGGTGCTTTAGGAAGGTGCTGTGGGAATATGCTTTGGGAAGATGCTTTAGGAAGGTACTGTGGGAAGGTGTTTTAGGAAGATGCTTTGGGAAGGTGCTTTAGCAAGGTGCTTTGGGAATATGCTTTGGGAATGTGCTTTAATAATATGCTTTGGGAAGGTGCTTTGGGAAGGGACTGTGGGAATATGCTTTGGGAAGGTATTTAGGAAGGTGCTTTGGGAAGATGCTTTAGGAATATGTTTTGGGAAGGTGCTTTGGGAAGATGCTTTAGGAATATGTTTTGGGAAGGTGCTGTGGGAATATGCTTTGGGAAGGTGCTTTAGGAAGGTGTTTTGGGAAGGTGCTGTGGGAATATGCTTTGGGAAGGTATTTAGGAAGGTGCTTTGGGAATGTGCTTTAGGAAGGTGCTTTGGAAATGTGCTTTAGGAAGGTGCTTTGGGAAGGTGCTTTGGGAAGGTGCTTTAGGAAGGCTGCTGTGGGAAGATGCTTTAGGAATGTGGTTTAGGAAGATGCTTTGGGAAAATGCTTTGGGAAGGTGCTGTGGGAATATGCTTTGGGAAGGTATTTAGGAAGGTGCTTTGGGAAGATGCTTTAGGAAGGTATTTTAGGAAGATGCTTTGGGAAGGCGTTTTGGGAAGATGCTTTGGGAAAATGCTTTGGGAAGGTGCTTTAGGAAGGTGCTGGGGGAAGGTGCTGGGGGAAGGTGCTGGGGGAAGGTGCTTCGGGCCGAGCCGGCCAAGCACCCCTCAGGGACGAAGGGGGGCTCCGGGGGGGGGGGGGGGGTGCGGAGCGGTGCGGAGCGTTCCGCGGCCACCTGCGCTCCGCCGCCTGCAGTGCCGCCGGCCGCCACCGGGTGGGGCGGCAGGGCAAAGAGTGAAAGCGGCGGCGGCGGGGGGGGGGGCTGCCGGTCCGCACCGGGGGAGGGGGGGGGGGGGGGGCTCCTGCACCGGGATGCAGCCGAGCTGCAGCGGGGGGGGGGGGAGCTCCCTGCAGCGGGGTGCACGGGGAGGGGGGGGTCCCTGCATACCGGGGGGGGGTGGGTGTGTTTCTGCGGCAGGGCGAACTGGGAGGCGCGGGGGGGGGTGTCTTCCTCCGGCGGGATGCACCGCTGGGGTGGTGATGGTGGGAACTCCCATCGCTGGGACACACGGGGATGGAAATGGGAGGCGGGGGGGGGGGGTGTCTCTGCACCGGGATGGCCGGGGAGAGGGGGTCAGTAAGGAGTCCCCGGGGGTGGGAAACCCGGGGTGGCGGGGGTCCCTGTTCCGGGGGTACCCAAGGATGCGGCGGGGGGGGGGGGGGGGGGATCGCTGCAGCCGCCGCGGGATGCTCCGGGGGGATCCCCGCCCCCCCCCCGGGGCCATCCCCGGCCCGGGACGGAGGGGGAGACGCAGGGAAGGGGCTCCAGACCTCGCTCCCCCCGGGGTCACCCCAAAGGAAAGGGGGGGGACGACACCCTCCCCGACTCCTCGGCAGCCCCAGGGGGGGGGGGGGGGGGCCCTGCAGCCCCCCTCGGCGCTCCGCAGTCCCACCGGGCACCAGACTCAAACCAGCTGGGGAGGCTAAAGGGGGACGCGGGGTGGGGTGTGTGTGGGGGGGCGAAGTTGAAGGGGGGAACTCAATGAACTTTTGTTTTTCCTGTAATCTGAAGCAAATGCTTTGCAAAACTGCCTGTAACCAGGCAGCCCGGATACCTGCCTTTGCCTCCATCGCTGCTGTGGCTGGGCGGGGGGGGGGGGGCCGGGGGGGGGAGAGGTATTGCAGCCTCCTGGGCAAGGCAGGGGCTGGGTTGGGAACAGCCCTCGGATAAAGCGGGGGTCCCCCAGCCCTGATCTCCCCTATCGTGGAAAGCATCGGGGGGGGGGGTGTCAGCATCCCCCCCCCCCCCAAAAAAAAAAGGGGGGGGGGTGGAATATAGCAAACCCCCCCAAAATATTGTGGGGGCAGCGAGTAAATCATTTCAAGGGGCAAATCACTGGGAGCAGCTAATTGGTGGGGGGAAATCAATGCAAGTGGGCAAATAATTGGGGGGGGGGGGAATGATTACAAGGGGCCAAATCATTGCACGGGGTGAATGACTGAAAGGGCAAATCATTGTAGCGGGGTAAGTCACTGCAAGCAGGGAAGCAAGGAGTTGCAAGCAGGGAAATGGGGGGGGCGGGTCAGAATCAGTATGGGGAGGGTAAATCATTGAAGGAGCAAGTAATGAAAGAGGGGCAAATCAATAGAGGGGGTAAATTACTGGGGAGGATCATTGCCTGGGGCAAATTAGTGTGGGGCACTGGGGTAAATCACCCGGGGCCAATTAGTGTGTGGGGTAAATCACTGAAAGGGGAAAATCACCGGGAGATAAATCTTGGGGGGGGGGGGGGGGGGAGTCATTGTGAGGGGGAAAATCATTGGGGGTAATTCTGCCGGGGAAGAAATTATTGCAAAGGGGAATCGTTAAGGGTTCAATATTGGGGGGGGGGGGATAATTGTAAGGGGGAAATCATTGGGGGGGTCGACCTTGGAAGAGAGAATCACTGCAAGGAAGGAAGTCATTTGGGGTTAAGTATCGGGGGGGGGGGTGTCATTGTAAGGGAGAATCATCAAGGGTTAAATATAGCGTGGGGACCATTGCGGGGGGGGGGGAGAATCATTAAGGATTAAATATTGGGGGGATGATTGCAAGGGGGAAATCACTGAGGATTAAATATGGGGGGGGGGGACCGTCGCAAGGGGGAAATGATCAAGGATTAAATATTGGGGGGACGATTGCAAGGGGGAAATCATTAAGACTTAAACATCGGGGGGACCGTCGCAAGGGGGAATCACCGGGGCGGGAGGGGAAAATGATGGGGGGGGGGGGGGGGAATTCATTTCAAGAAAGGCATCATTAAATTTTGGGGAGGGGGAATCATTGCAGAGCAGGCAAACCACGCGGGGAAAGGGGGGGGGGGGGGGGCCGGAGCTGAGCCACCCTTGTCTCTCTCCGCAGGCCGAAGGTACGGACGGAGGCGGAGGAGGAGGAGGAAGGGGAGGAGGAGGAGGAGGAGGAAGATGAGGCCGAGGAGCGCGGCGTGACCGTGCGGCGGGCGGCGGGCCAGGGCTCGCACGCTCCAGCGCCGCGTCCGCCCGGCTCGTCCCGCCCCCCCCCCCCCCTTTTTTTTTTTTTTCCCCCCCCCCCCCTTTTTTTCTCTCTCTCCCCCCCCCCTTTCCCTCCCCGTTCCCCCCCCCGGAGCCCTCTGAAGTGAGGGTGGGTGTGCGGGGGGGAGCAGCCGTGCTGGCGGCCAGCCCAGCCCCGGCTTCCCCGCCTCTATATAAACACACATTGACTTTCTTTTTTTACTCCAACTCAACATTGAGAAGGGGCTATACCCGGCAGCCCTGCCTCCCTCTTTACAGAAGTCTGGTGAAAACTCTGGGGCTAACAAATAACCGGCATGTAGAGAGAGATATATATTTATAGAGATATATTTATATAGAGAGAGATAGAGATATAAAGCGATCCGTCTCGCTCCGTGTGTATAGATACATATATATATAGCTATTTAATTCGTCCATCTCGCCAGGTCGTGGCTGAATTATTTTATGATTTTTTAATATTTTTTAAAATCTCGCTCCTTTTTTTTTTTTTTTTTTTTTTTTCCTTTCTCCCCCCCCCCTCCCCCCTTTCTGGTGTGTGTGGCTTTGCCTTGAAAGCGAGCGAGAGCCAGAGCATCCGCATTTGGACTTTTTGGGGGTCTTTTTTTTTCACTCCGGGTTTTTTCTTTTTTTAATTTTTTTTCCTGCGTTTTTGGCTACTCAGTTACCCCCACCTTCTTCTTTTGGGGTCTCTCTTGGTGGGTTCCCCCCCCCCCTTTTTTTTCCCCCCCCTCTCTTTTTGTGTTGTGTGGATTTTTTTTTTTTTTTTTTTTTTTTTTTTGCCTGTGTCACTCTGTCAAGTTTATTCCAAACGAGAACAAAGTTTTCAGAGAGGGACAGAGGAGAAACTGCTTTTTGCCCCCCCTCCCCTTTTCCCCCACCCCCTTTTCTTTTCCCCCCCCTTTTTTTCCTGTTGTTTTTCTAACCTGCCAGCGGAGAGGGGGGCGAGCCCGGCCCCCCCCCCCCACCCAAGGACCCCCCAGGCAGCCTTTAGCGTGCGCTCCGCAATCGCCCTCTTTTTTTTTCCGTGCGTGCGTGTGTGTGGGTGCGAGTGTGGTGCCTGTCAAGGGGCTGTTTCTCTCCCCACCCTCCTCCTCCTCCTTCTTCCAAATATGCTTTTTGCAAGTTTTGATCTCGTCTCGGCACTGGCTACCCTCGCGGCGTGCTTGGTGTCACTGACTTTGCTGCTGGCCGTGTCCCAACAGCTGTGGCAGCTCCGCTGGGCTGCCACCCGCGACAAAACCTGCAAGCTACCAATCCCTAAAGGCTCTATGGGATTCCCTTTAATCGGAGAAACCTTCCACTGGCTCCTGCAGGTAAGGAGGATTCCCTTCCCTTCCCTCCCTGGAAGGTGGGCTGGGACCGGCTTTTTTTTTTTTTTTTAAAGGGCTTTTTTTTTTTTCCCCCTCTTCTTCTTCTTCTTCTTTTTTTTTTTTTTTTTTTTTTTTTCCCCCACTTCTTTTCCTTTCGATTGCATCATGCGGGTTCCCGGCGAGCTGGGGAGGTAGATGGGGCCGGGGGTTGGTGGTGGCTGCGCGGGGGGGGGGAACCGAGGGAGCCCGGAGCGGCCGCCGCGCTGCGCTCCCCAGCCGGGAGCTGCCGGGTTTCCCCCGGCGGGGGCTGCTGGGTGCCGGGGAAGCAGCGGGGGGGGTGAAGGGGGAAGGCTGGGGGTCTCCCCCACGCTGCCAAAAATCTTCTTTTCTCCCCCCTCCCGGCCTAAATCCTTGCAAAAAAAAAAAAAAAAAATTAATAATAAGAAAGCCGGGGGTGGGAGGTAGCCCCGGGGCGCGCCGGGTGGATGTCACCGGGTCTTGTGTGTTCATCCCCCCCCCCGGGTCCCCGGGGCTGCTCCCGTCGGTTCGCAACCCGCCCGGCTCGGGTCCGGTCTTGGGGGAAGCCCGCGGAGGTAATCGGTAGATTAACCCGGGATTAACCTTCCTAACTGCTGAACAGCGGCGGGCGGAGCGGGATCCCCTCGGACCGCGTTAGGAGAGGGTGACTGCCAAAAAAAAAGAGGAAAAAAAAAAAATTTAAAAAAAAAAAAAAAAGAGAGGAGGAAAGGAGGCAGGAGGTGGCCGAGGGGTGCTCCGCTCCGGGGGGAGCCGCCGGCCGGGCTGGGGGCACCCCGGGGGCTCGCAGCATCCCAGGAGGGAACCTCCGAGGAAAATTAGCCCGAGGGTTTCCCTCCCCCCCCCGCCTCCTCCCAGGGCAAAATAAAAATAATAATAAGCAAATGGGACTCCTGGCGAGGATGCTCCCGCCGGAGAAGATCGCGTTTCATTGACGGGACCGCCGAGGGGACGGCAGAGCCGGCGGCGGGGCAGGGCAGCCCGGTCCCGGCTGTGAGGGCTGCGGCGTCCCCCGGTGTGTCCCGTCCCCCCCCCCCCGGTCCCGTGTCGTCGTGTCCCCCTGTCGTGTGTCCCCCCCCCCCCCCCCCGGGGAAGCCCCGACGTGGGAGCCCGGCGCGGCTGCCCCGCTCCCCGGCCGGCCCCCCCCCTCCCCGCCAGCGGCGCCGAAGGGGTTAACCGCCCGCTCTCAATAGGGCTTTATTTTTTAAAGAAATTTATCAGATTTTTACAGGGGGACCAGAAAAGGGTTCTCGCTTTTCCACAGGCTCCGTCCAAACAGAGTCCAGGGCTAAAAATACAAAATTTTGTATAAATTGGACTCCATTCGAAACTTCTCCCGCATAAAGGTCCTCTTTGTGCTGCCCTGGAAATGGTGTACAAATAACTCTTTATTAATGCCACAAAAAGGACTTTAATTATATTTACGCAGATCAAGAAACAGGGTCACCTGAACATCTGAAATTCACAACCGCGCTTTTGTTTCAAAATAAACACACGCACTCACAACCCAGCGCCGGGGCGCGGAGCTGCCGCGCTCGCAGCTCTTCTCCCCGCTCGGGATGGGGTTTTTGGGGGGGGTCCGAACACACCCCCCCCGCTTTCCCTGCGGCTCCATCCGCCTCTTCTCCGACAAAAGCCCCCGGAGCATGTGGGAAAGTTATTAAACTCTCTCAAATCTGGAGATTTACTTAGGTAAATTGCAGCCTTTCGGGTAAAGTCAGTCTGAGCGAAAAAAAAAAAAAAAAGGGGGGGGGAGGGAAAAGAAAAGGGGAAAAAAAGGGCGGAAAAGGGATTGAAAAAAGAAAAGAAAAAGGAAAGGAAGGGAAAAAAAGGTTAAAAAGTGCCAGGGGAGGTAAAGGTAGAAGGAGGAGGAGGAGGAGGAGGAAGGGCGGCGGGAGGAGCGGGCGCGCCGCGGGCAGCGCCGGCCGCCCCAACCGGAGGGAGCCGGGCTCTGGGCGGGTGGGCTGTCGGGGTTACCCCGTTCTCCCCCATTTCTGCCCCCCACTCCCCCTCGGGTTGCCCCCAGACCTTCAGGCTCCCCCTCCCCTTCACCTTAAGCCTCTCCCCCCACCGCACCGCGGGGATCCCCGGCCGCGGAGACACCGTGGCGGTAACACCCCCCCCCCCCCCCCTCCTTCGTGTTCCCCCCCCCCTCCCTCCCCTCCTCCGCAGGGCTCCTGCTTCCAATCTTCCCGGCGGGAGAAGTACGGGAACGTTTTCAAGACGCACTTGCTGGGGCGGCCGCTGGTGCGGGTGACGGGGGCGGAAAACGTGCGGAAGATTTTGATGGGGGAGCATCACCTCGTCAGCACCGAGTGGCCCCGCAGCACCCGAATGCTCCTCGGACCCAACACCGTCGCCAACTCCATCGGCGACATCCACCGCCACAAGAGGAAGGTGAGGGGAGCCCACGCGTGACGGGACGGGGACACACACACACACACGGGACGGCACCCCTTCCCTTCTCCTCTTCTCGCCCTCCTCTCCTTTCCACCATCCTTCTTCCCTCCCTCCCTCCTCTCTCCGCGGAGCTTTCGTGCGTGGGAGGTCCCGCGTGGGCCCCCCCCCCGTGTCAGCGCTCGATGCCTTTGAGGAATTTAAAAGGGCGATGCGGGTGTGTGGGTATTACACGCGGGGCTGCCCCGGCAGGTTGCTGCTGAGGATGGAGGTGCTGCCCCCTCTTCCCCCCCCCCCCCCCCCCCCGTGACCGGTGCCACGCGTGGCGGGGGCTGCCGTGAGCTGAGCAGTGAGCGCGGTCCCGGAGGGCTCTTAAAAGGGCGATGCGGTCGGCGGGGGGCGGAGGGGGGGGGGGGCAAAGAAGCGCGGTCAACCTCCCCCCCCCCCCCCCCCCTCCATTTCCAGGCTCTGGCGTGTTGCAGAGAGACCCCACGCTGTTTGTGTTTGCTGGGGGGGGTCTCATGGAGCTGAGCGTTGTGTTGGATTTCAGGGAAATTGGGGTGCTGATGGGGGTCCCGGGGTGGAGCGCGGCGGGGGGGGCTGAGCTGGTTGTGTGTGTGTGGGGGGGGGGGGGGGGCTGAGACCATCCCAGGGCCTTGCCTGGCCTCACCCCTTCGGTGGTCCTGGGGTCAGACCCTCCTCACAGGCCCCAAGGCAGGCGGGGAGCGCAGGGCAGCGAGGTTTCGGGGGGCGTTGAGCCCAATCGGGGGGGGGGGGGGTCATCCTCATGTCCCCCCCATCAACAAAGGTGATGGCAGAGGCGACGGCCTGCGCAGGCTGGCGTGGCGGCGTGGAGGATGGCTTTCGCATCCCGTCCTCCACGGGACGGGCTCTTTCCTAGCTGGGTTGGGGCAGGCGTTGGATTTGGGGTGAAAGTAACGTGTTCGCCCCCCTCTCTGGGGTGCGGTGACGGCATTGCCGGCACAGCCAGCGTGGTACCCAACGCCAAGACGCTGTCCCAGTCCCTGCCCCGAGGGAAGGTCCGCTCTCCTCTCCAGCAGGATTTCCTATTTTGGGGTATATATTCCTATAAAATCCCTACCAAACCCAATCGCTCTTTTCTCCTGGGGGAGAAGACGAGAAAACAAACACCACATGACACCCATTAGTCACATTTCTTAATGCACTGGCGGTCGGGACTCGTGCGATACCACAAGAAACGCCGTGTCAATCCCCACCCGGGCAAACTTGGTGTCTGCAATTACACCGCAGTTTGCTTGCGCTACTTCTTTTTTTTTCCTTAAGGAGGGAGAAATTTTTTCCAACCTCACTGTCAAAGAGAAAGGGCAATAGTTCGTCGGGCTCCCTCCATCACGGAGCATAATTTGCGGCAGGAGAGGTGCAGGGATATGGGGAGCGATGCGCTTTCCTCCGGCAGCGGGAGGAAGGCAGCAGCTTTGGCTCCTATTTATTTCCTATTCAGGGAGGGTTAAGGGGCAGCAGCCAGCGATTTGAAGGTGCCTCTACGCTCCTTCGCTGCTTCTTTTATCTTCTGCAAAGCAAGATAATTTTTTTGCTGCTGAAAAGTGGGCAGCTGAAGGCCTTTGGTTGCGATCGCCTTAATAAAACCACGGAATTCAGACCTCAGGAACAGACGCTGAGGGAGGCGAGGAGAGCGTGGGTTATGGGAATGGGGTCAAGGAAAAGGGAGGCCTGACCTCTGTGGTATCCTGACGGATTTGTAATTTGTACCACAGCTCAGATGGGGAGTGCTGGCACCAGCAAGGACCAATACCAGCAGCACAGAAAGGGGAGAGCCTCTCTCCCTCGATGTTGATACCTGATGTTCTCACTTTTGTGTTTCTTCCTAGTGGGAAATACACGTCCCACCCTAAACTGTGAATCCCAGTGCTTTCCGATTTTTCCGAGTCCAAAGGCTGGTCTGGATCTCCATTCTCCTCCTCAAAACCCTTTTGCCTTCCCAGTTTTTGGCATCATGCACGATCCCAAGCTGGCAAGGATCCTAATTCCTCCTTAAGGGATGGCTAAAGCCTCCTGAGAACAGGTACTCTGGCAAAGCACTGTCCCGGGATGACCCTTGCCAGCCGTGCCTGCTCCTGCTCGCACACCTTGCCTCTGCTTTGAGCTCCGGCGTACCCGAGAGCAAACGCTTTCCCCGTATCAGCAGGACTGGGGATGCTAGAGTAGCTAATTATTTTTTAAGCTTTCTCTTTCAGCGGCATGGGGTTGGGTACACCGGGCTCAGCTGATTCCCTTCCCTTTGAAAACGGGAGGTTATTCTGATTCCTTCACTTGGCCTCCTCTTAATTACTGTTTTTGCGGAGCTGAGCATCTCATGCATCATGCACCCTTGGGTGCTCCACGAGCCCAGCAGCCGCTTGAATTGCCTTCTCCCCTACGCAAACCATCCCTCGCCCTGGAGCGAGTGAGTTGTGCACACAGAGATAAGGCGAACCCGCTTCTAATGGGAAGAAAATAGATCATTTTGTTCTTGGCGAGATTGCGATGACCAGATTAAAGCTTTTTCCAGGCCAGGTGCCTTCTACCGGCAGAAATTGCCGGCGTCTTTTGTGTTCCTTAGCCCTGATCTTTTCTTGCTGTTAAATGGCGTTGACTTTTAACTCTCCCCACCCTGGTGCTGAGACTGTGAGAGGTCTGAGGAGGAAGCGTGAGGTTTAAGATTGAAGCTTGCTCCTTCTAGGTAGAAGTTTTTCTCTTAGATACTTGGTCTGTACCTTCCTCTTGACCCGCCAGGGAGCTGAGCAAAGAACTTGCTGGCAGAAGGCAGTTTTTGTGACAGAATTTGCCAACTTTCATAAAAAGGATGCTAGTATTAATAGAAATATTAAAAGAATTGGAGCAGTCTGAAAGCTCCATGCAGAAAAGCAGCAGTATTTCCTGGGAAATCTTTTAGGTTGCTGATAATTCAGTTTAAAGCACTGTGGGGCTTTCTGGAGGAGCAGTTCCATCCACCTCTCGAATTCTGTTTTCTACCTCATTTCTGAGCTTGAGCCTTCGCTTGCTCTTAAGTGGTTTCTCCTTCTCTGGTCTTGCCAGAAATTGTACATGAGGTATAATTTCTGATGAGGCTGCTTGCGGTGTAGGGTGCTAGCCAACATGAAGAAAGGTGGAGCGTGAAACCCTGTGTGCTCACCGTCTGCTGCGATTCCAACCGTTGGGGTCATCTCTAGCTCTTGTTCCACCAACGCTTACATGGTCCCCACCTGCGATAAGTCCTCGTCATCCTTCTAAAAGCCAATGGAGTTGCACTCATTTGCAGCAGCATTGGCAGATATTCTTTCATCACTCCCTGGCAATCGCGCCGTGGAGTCCTCTTGATGGGACAGATTGCCACTGAGAAGTGAAGATGAGCTCTACCAAAGAGCTTTAAACCCAGCATGTTCTTGCACGATGTTTCTGGTAGCTTGCCATTGAAATCGGCTGTTTTGCTGGCCATGTGTTGCAAAGCTTTCCAAAGAGTTTTAGCTTTTCAGTGTAACTTCAAGATCAGCAAATTGCAGCTATTGCTGCTGGATCTGCTGTAGGACACTTTGCCCGTGATGGTGATGGGATCAGAGCTGGGTTGGACAACTCGGTCTCTGGAGCTCTTCCCTCAGGTTTGCTGTTCCCCTATCTCAGCTTCTCTTCAGGATCTTGCATGGATTGAATATCCCTTTCTGTAAAATGGGTGAATACCCTCTTCTGCATCCCTGGGCTACCAGAAGCCTTAATCCTGTAGGTTTTGGTAAAGGACTCCGAGATGCACGTCTGAAAGGTGCTCAGGAGGAACAAAGCCATATTAACAAGCCGGTAGCTATGGCATCTCTCTGCTTTCCCATCCCCTATTTATTAAAGCTCCCCTGCAGGAAGCTGCCAAAGTTAATATAAATTGGAGAAAACTTCCCCCTTTTGGGAAATGAACTCTCCAGTTATTAGAGAGGGAGTCTCTGGATATAAAGTCAACTGTGTGCAGGGACGTGACAGCTTGTGGGGCGAGATGGAGGGCTCGAGCAGGACTCAAGCAGGGCTTACCTGCGTCAGGGGTATCGCTTTTTTGCAGATGTCATCAGTGTTGGCTCTGTCCTTGGCCTGAGATGAAGCTGGTCGATAAGAACAGTTTGCAAGTAGTAAACAAAAGCAACCCAAACCTCCTCAACCGCCCTCCTGAGATAAATATCTACTGAGAGGTTGTTACTGCCGTTGGGTCACGGAGTTTATGTTGATGTCAGAGAAGGATCTGGGCCACCCGTGCTGCAGCTCGTTCCTCCACGGTGGCATTTTTGTCTTGAAATCGCCTTGCAGGTTACTGGCAGGAGCAGACACATTGCTCTCGTGTCCGGCTGACCGTGGGCATGTCTTTGCTCTGGCTTTTTGGTGGCAGATCTCTGCCTCTCTCCATCGCATGAGGGATGCATGTTGTCCCTCACGGTCAGACGTGACATGTCCCGATGGAGGAGAGCTCCTGCTCTCCTACAGTAACTCACTGGGAAGGGGTGACTGGGGACGGTGGGTGCTCCTTGCTCCACGCTCCGGTGGTCTCCCCATCCAGCCATGCCGCCTGGGCCGTACCCTGTCCCAGCCTGGCTGTTCACTCAATCCTTTTCACATCCCGCCCTAGATCTGTCCTTGGAGACATCTTTGGTTCCCATTTCTACCCGCGAGCTCCCATTTCTACCTGTGAAACCCCAGCGAGATCAGTGCAGTCACCCCAGATTTACCGCCTGTGTCTTTTGGAAGTGCCGATCCCTGGGTCAATACGAGCTGTAACGAAGGCAAAGCAAATCTGCTCTTAGGCACGGTGACAGCGTGGGCTCTGGTTTTATGGGATGTAAGGTCAGTGGGAAGCTGAAGTTCAGCAAACAGAGAGGGAGGCATTCCTGTGCCTCTGCCTGCAAGGGACCCCAGCATCTCGGTGGAGAAGGAAATGGGAATTGGAAATGGCCAGAAACGCATGGCCCTTAGGTTTTAGGTCGAGACGGAGCAGCGCCCGGGGCCAGGAAGGAGTTTCCCCGTGCAGGATACGCGCTGCCGGCGCGGCTGTGCTGCGGTGCACGGGGAAGGTGGGACTCAGACTTTCCTCGGAAGCATCCAGCCTTGGCAGGAGAGTGCTGGACTTGCCGGGCCCGTGCTCTGTTCCAGCATAGTAATCCCAAAATAGGCACAGCTGGCTTAAAAAAGGAAAAGAAAGAATAAAATAAAAGCAGTCCGTGGGCTGGGTAGACATCCTAGACCCGGAGACTCGAGGAGGAAGCAGACAGTGGTGCAGAGAAACGGCCTGTTTTGTCTCACTGTCCAAAACTACATCATTCATTAACACACCACAATTAATGTTCTGCCTCGGAGGCATACAAGTGTTGAGCTTATTAGCACCAAGTAGAAAGGTCTGAGGCTTTAATATAGTTTGCAAGAGGATTAAGAACACAAAAGGGGCCATAAATTTACAGCCAAATATAAACCAGCTGCTGTGGGCTGGACTGGGGAGGGGGAGGGAGGGAAGGAGGGAGATGGGGGAGAGGGGCGGGAGGAGGAAAGAGGGATGGGAGGCGGCGGGAACATACCTTTCACCCTACAAAAAACCCTGGCCCAAGTTGTTAAGAGGGTTTTTTTAGGGTTGGGGTTGGGGTTTTTTTTTTGCATTTCCACCCAGCCCCGCCGCCCTCCTCCGTGTGACTTGTAAATCCCACAGTGGAAAAGAAACCATCCCCTTCGATCCGAGCCCCCCGCCCCAGAACTGTACCCGTCAGCTCAAGCTGGATTCCAGCTGCCATCGGCTGGCCCGGCTCCAGCCCCTTCTCGACGTGTCCGTGTCGGGCTGCTGCCCTGTGGGCTTTAACCCACGGGCAAAAGCCACTGGAGCCGGAGAAAAGGCTTTCATTGATGGAGGAGGGCTCCCGCTCACGGTCTCGGGGAAGAATTTGTCAGCTAGGTCGGCTCATTGACTTTAGACCAAATAGCGCTGTCATCTACAGTGGTGTAAATCCAGAGTAATTCCAATGGATTAAAAAAAAAAAGCAAAGCGCGGGCGCTTCTGGCTGAAAGACAGATTTCATGCGTTTTCAGAGCGCCTTCCATCCCAAAATGCCCTGTAAGCTCAGACCCTGCTTTGAAAAGCTGTGCTGTGTCGGAGCACGGTTACAGCCCAGGGGCTGTACGGATATCCTGCGAGATGAATCTCTTTAACGTAGGCTGCTCCACCTTTCTGTGTCATCTGGGATGGAAGCTGTTGGATGTCCTGTGAGGCATGGAGAAGGTGAAACCCCTCCTGGGGTTGCAATGCTCTGCGCTGGGTGGAACTGCAATCTGCAGCCCATAGCTCTGCATGGGTCCAGGCTCCGCTTTAGAGCGGGAATGGGGGTTGCCAGGAGCTAATCCCAGCGATGGGAGAGAGCTTTTCAGACTCAGGATCTATCCTACACTGTCTTTGTGTAGCTTTGGTTTTCTACTGCATCATACTCCACCCTTCCAAGCAGCTCGAGCAACCTGCTGAGTTGTGGTTTGTAATATCCCGCTCATCCCTCTGGGGACCGAGTGCTTTGTTTTGGATTAATGACGCTCTCCGTTACTTCTCAGGTGGCACTTCTACCACTAAATACTTCTCTCTGTCAGCCAGCTTGCTCTTAAACTTTCTTCTCCTTAATTTTGTAGGGTGGCCTTGGGTCATCTCAGACCTTGTCTTCTCCTTAGTTTAAAGCTCAGGCGAGGTGTCTGATAGTCGGCAGGAGCTCATGTGTTCAGAAATAGGGACGTCCGCACCATCAGATGTGTGCTCATCCCCATATGATGCACAGAGGTCTTAGAAGACCTTACTCAGGGTTTTGGTGGCAGAGCTGCTGGAGGAAGCGCTTTTCCAGGCGTCTTCCCTTATTTCTGCCAAGAGACGATGCGTGCTCAGAAAGGTGTATGTATTTCACCTTTGGGATGGAGCGGGCTGCATCCTGGGACGAGGGTTTCCCTCTCATCCCCTCTGCGAGTGCGGCTGCCCCTCGTGCTCTGCTCCGCTCCCAGCCCGTGGAGCACTTGGCAGGACCGAGGTCTAAGCGCTTCTGCGAAAGAGCACTTGAGGCTGGTTTCTTTGCCAAGTCTGGCTTTGTCTCTAGGAGAGTCCATGCCCTGGGTTACTTAAATGCGTGGGGTCCCTTCCCTTTGGCCCCGGCCCTGTGCTTCGGGATGATGCAGGCGGTCAGCAAAAAGGGGACTTTTCTCCTGATATTTCTCCTCCATTGGCTCCGCAGTGGTGGACAGGGCATTATCCCTGCTGCCTGGGCAAGCTGCTCTCCTCCTCTTTAGCTCTGGGTAAATTCTCATCCCCACACCACAAATCTGGGATTTTAATACATGGTCCAAAACCAAACGGGATAGACCATCCCAGCTTGACCCAGCCCTTGGATGCTGATGAACGGCAGCTCTGAGCATGCAGCCATCTGCCTGGTGGGTTTGCAGGATGCTCTTTCTCCACGGCTCCAGCCAAAGACACCAGCCACAGGCAGCGGGTGCTTGCCCCGTTGGACCTCTTCTTGGCCAGCTGATCCCACCTTTCTAATCCCTTCTGGCTGGACACAGCTTCCATTTCTTTGCCACACTATCCATTGACTTGATGTCTTCTTTTTCTTTCCCTCCCTGTGTTTGATTCCCTCCTTGAAGAGCGGTGACAATATGCAAGACGAATTTTACTCTCCTCAAATGCACCGGTTCCTCGTGGATAAATGGGGGGAAGGCACTCGGAACAGCACGTCAGAAGTGGTGTAGGCACACAGATGCTGAAGAACCACAGCGTGTTTCGGTATCGCCGTGAAGTGGGCTAAGAAACCTAAATTGCTGACTGTAGCTGGTTGCATTTTGCTAGTGATGGAGTTGTTTTTTTTGAGACACGAGGCGGTTTTGCAGTGGGGGGTGCTGAGACAGAGGTAGGGTGTCCTGCTTGTTCCTTGCTCTACCCCCCCAGCCTGTGCATCGCAGCCCCTTTAAGGTGATAGCCTGTTAAAGGGTTTCAGATTGAAAGCGGTCTCCCATGCCGTGTGGAGGGTTTTTAGGAGAGATGCTCGGACATGGAGATTTTTGAGCTGTGGGGAAATGGGACGCTTGGGCTCGTTTTTATTCTGACCTCGAGTGGAAATACGAAATGCTAGAGTTTCTCACAACCCTAGATGTTTAAAAAAATTTTAAAAATTAGGGGTATAGGCAACCCTGAAAGGTGCATGACCATCATAATGTGGCTCAAGGATGCTGAAATGATCTTTACATTTTTTTCCAGCACATTTCTCTTGAGAATCATTCCAATTTCAGTGAAACTGCCTTTTGCAAAGGCACTCCATTTCTTTTCTTCAGCTGGGCTGAGTTTGGAGATTCCAGCTACTGCAACCAGACTCCCTTTGGAGATGGGTCGCAGCGTTCATGGGGCTCTTGCATTTCTCCCTGGGAGAGGTTGCTGCCTTCAGCCCCCCCGAGACACTCACACTCCTCACCTGCACTCTGCGTGCAGTGCTATGCTTTGATGGGCAAACCCAGCGTTGCTCATTTTGGGTGGTCAGCAGCTGAAACTCTTGCCTTTTCTCTCTCAGTGAGCCTGGATTCCTCCCATGATGGAGCATGGCAGGAGACTGTGGAGTGGTCCATGTGCTCCGTTTTCCGATTACAGCATGGGGAGAAAAGGGATCAGCTCTTTGCTGCGTGTCTGTGAAAGGCATGCAGCAAAGTGTCAGGGCAGCAGTGGGGTTTTGTGGAGGTCCTCTCCTCTTTGCGGTGCCTTGCATAGTCTTCACAACTTTTTTGCTGTGTTTTCCCTTTGCTCGTGCTCCTAGTGCCAGGACAGCCTCTTGCCCATGAGCCTTCTCATCCTGCTCCAAAAATATCATGGTTTACAAGCCCGCTGGAGCATGGCAGTGGGCTCCACGTCTGGCAGCCCTGCGTCTGATGCCAGAGAGAGGCAGACATCCATTCTAACGTGGCGACAGGACAGGGTTGGGACAAACACCGCCTGGTCTTTTGAAACGTAGGAAGAATTTGTACGTCTCCAGGTTGAGACGCTGCTTTGGATGCTTCCTGACACATCCCGCCGGCCAAACCGCCAGCGGGTGCCAAATTGGTTCGTGAAAAAGTCTCCGCGCTCATTGTGCTTTGTTTGGTGGGGCCAGCAGCTCTGGCCGGCGTGGGCTGGATGAGACGCAGGTGTCAGAACCCAAAGCATAAGTTTTCCTCCTGGAGGGGAGGAAGGAAAAGCTCCGTTCCCTCTTTGCTGTGCTGATGTGCCGGGCGGGAGCAGGGGACCTGCAGATCATGCGTGGCAAAAGGCAGGGGCTGAAGCTGGTGCTTGGAGTGGGCAGGCTTGACCAGCACCAAGGAGGGGTAACACAATGAAAAGCATCGTCCCTGCTAACTCCTTTCTACCGTAGCTACTAAATGAAGCCTTTGCTATGCATGAAAATGCTGTGGGTTGAAGCTCGGGGCTCTTCACTTGAATGTCCTCTCCTCTGGTGTGGTTTAAGGATGGGGCTGGGGTATTCTCCAGCCAGGACTGGGAGCAGTTCACTGTCACACGGAGCTGGACCTCTCCAGGAGATCCTGGAGCTGAGACACTGGGAAGGAATTTTCTGCCTTAGGAAAACCATAAATCTTTAAATATCCTGTTTCCACTGTGAGACGGATTCGGAAGTTTCCAGCCAGGCTCGCTGGGTGGTGGTGTCTCCCTCGGCGTGGGGTGAGCGTGTGTGTGCGGGTGTAAATGAATGCCCCCGGACAGAGCAAATCCCCAGACTTGGATCTTTTGGGACATATCAAAATGTGAAAAAAAATGGGGGCTCTTTCCAGCATCCCCCAAAAGCCCTGGCCACCGCCCTGGCACTACCACCGAGGCTACCTGGCCGGATCCCCACCACGACTGGGCTATTGCATCTCGGTGTTAGCAAAGCTAAGCATCCCCTTAGAGCTGATTTTGCCTCTTGGCAGCTCTGGAGCAACTGTTTTTTGCGCCGATGCTCCTTGGCTTGGCTTGGCTTGGTCTTGCTCCTGCTGAGACGTTCGGCTCGGCTTCACTAGAGGGCGCAGGAATTTTAGGCTAGAAACGTCGGGGAAAGTTGGCTGCCTTTTCCTCCTTTTTAATCAACTGGAAAGATGCAGGGTTGAACTGGAGGTGACTGGAAGGGGATCCAGACTTGTGTCTGGCTGGGGAAGGATCCGCTGACATCTGGGATTAGGCGGCGTGGAGCGCAGCGGCAGCGAGTGGACGGGACATTGCAGCGAGCCGGTGGCATGGTCGGGGCTCACGACCTTGTCCGGCCCTGTGGTCGGGAGCTGTGGGCTCTGGCAGCTGAAAAAAGGGGAAAAAAAAAAGAAAAAAATGCCCCTCCAGCCCCCCAGTGCTAAATGGTCCCCCTTTTTCCAGCTGGGCAGGTGGTCTGTTGACCTCCATAGGGGTCAGTCTTCTCTTGCTGAGGGTTCCCTGCTCTGCACCTTTGCTGAGCATCGCTCCTTGGGACGGGCACTCTCCTCTTCGGACTCTGGTTTGGTCTGCGGGGTCTGGATCTGGCCCCGGGCTGGTTCTCTGTATTGCTGCAGCAATTTTGCACAGCAGGACCAGAAGCATTTCTTGGGATACTGTGCTTTTTGCGGGGTGCAGGAGGTCCCCGAGCCCCTTGCCTGTGGGAGATGCTGGGCAGACCTGGGGGAGGACGGAGTTTGCCCCAGGTTGGGAGCCCCATGGGCCACCTCCATTGGGATGGTGGCTCCCAGCAGGGCTGCAGCCTGCACCCCTTAAGCAGAGGCTGTTCCCTCGCCAGCTCTGCTTTCAGCTGGAGAAACTGAGTCACGGGAAGCATTTGGGGAGAGCGGGCTGATTCACTGCGAGCCTCTGTCCTTATCCCAAAACCCCCAGCGTGGATGAAGGGCAGATGCCGGCCAGATGGGGAGACATTGGTGGCTCTTCACCAGCCCCACTCGGGAAGTCCTGTCCCATCCCTGTGGAGCAGCTTGTGGTTGCCAGGTCTCTGCCAGCCGGCACTGCATCAAAGCCTGGTGTCCTGCTCATGGCCACCAGGAACCGGCCCTTTCCCAGCTCCCTTCGTACCTTCCCCAGGCAGCCGAGGGGCTCGGCTCTAGCACCTCCAGCTTTTCTTTTCCGAGTGGCTGCTTTTTCACCCCCTCACACCAGCAGGTCTGCCTGAGCGTCGCTGCCCTTTCCAGGCTTAAAAATAGCTCGTGAAGCACGGAGAGGTGGCAGAAAGCAGCAGCCGCACCATCTCATGCTCTCGCCGTGATCTCGCCGCCCCGCTGTTCATTCATTCATTCCTCTGCTCCGTTCATTCATGCCTCCGCTCTGCATAGCCATCCGGGGACGACTGTCTGTCTGCAGGCAGATCTGTCCGTTGGTCTGCTTGCATTTTCTTTCGCATCCCTCCTACCGTCCCGTTTGCATGCTGGTATTTCCATGGGAAGCCTCCGAGCTCTGTCCCACCGTGTATCGTGTGATGAGTTTCACTCGGGGCTCAGCCCGAGCGCGGTGTGTTATGAAGTGGCTCTTGTCGAGTCTCCTGCCCAGGGCTGCGAGGGGACAGAGGTGTTATTTCACCAAACAAACTCCCAGTGAACGATGTGCATTAGCAATGAGGGGTCGCAGCCAGGAAAATATTACCTTTCCCTTTGAGTGCTGACTGCGGAGGAAATTCTCACATTTACAGCTCCAGCGAGTCCGGCGCTCATGGAAAGAGGGGGCGGCTTTGATTTCTCTCCTCTTGTTGGTTTGATACCTTTGCAGCCCCCCACCATGCATTGAGCCCCCCCCAGGAACCGGCCACCGGTGGAGGCTACGCAGGCTTGCAGCTCCCTCCCTGGGACCCTGTTTTAATTTGATTTTCCCGGAGGCCTGGCATGTGGCGGTGCATGTATGCGTGCTGCCCCGTGTGTGTGTGTGTGTGTATACGTTAATAAAAGATAAACAAACAGCACTTTTTCCTCCGGTGCACTCTGGGAGGGATGCGGCTGGGATGCCGAATGAAAGCGTGTGCTGTGGGCTGCGCCGGGGAGGGCTGAAGGGACATTCCTGGCATTGCTGAGCTCCTCGTGCAACGCGCGGGCCCTGGCCCAAATTGGAGTAAGGAGCCGTTAGCATCGGGGACCTGGGGAGGCCCACTCCCGCGCAGTGTTTACTCGCAGAGCTTAAATTAATACTGTCTGCTGACATCAGTTTTTTTGCCTGGTTTCCCAAGGAAACGAGCCGTATGCGATCGCAGCCTCTCTACATAGAGGCGTGCCTCTCTTCCCCATTTGAACCCCTGTCTAAGTTCAGCCAGATTTCACAGAGATCCTAAATGCCTCAAAATAATTATATTTTACTTAATTTTTTACATATATTAAAAAAGGGTGGTTGATAAGTGGGAGAAACTGCCAATGCTCCCCATTGAAAGAAAAGCTTACGCGTGTCTGCGTGCGTGCGCAACCATAATGTTAGACGCTAGAGAATCCCTGTGGAAGAGACGTATTAGTAGCATCCAAATTGTGGGATGAATGTAACTGGGAGCCGTGAGACACGGAGCTGCGGGAAAGCCAGCTCCATCCATCCTGCCATGCACGGGGTGAATGGTTTGCTCCCATCTCTGGTTTACACCATGTTATTGCCCGTCATTTGTGATGGTTGTGGTGGGGATGAGCCTGCGGAGGATCTGTCAGCTGGTGTTCCTCCATCAACCCTTTTTGGCAGCTATTTTAGGAGTCAGTGATTCTGGGTGATGAATTCTGGATGATGACGAGTCTTCTGCTCAGTGCAGGAGACCTGTGATGTCCATTTTTGTGGGCAAAAGCTGGTTACTAGAGAAGGCAAAGAGTAGGGTGTTGGGGCTGTGTAGAAACCTCTACTTGCTCTCTTTTGTAGGTTTTCTCCAAAATCTTCAGCCATGAGGCACTGGAGAGCTATCTCCCTAAGATCCAGCTAGTGATCAAAGACACTCTTCGTGCCTGGAGCAGCAATCCCGAGTCCATCAACGTCTACCACGAGACCCAGAAGCTCACCTTCCGCATGGCCATCCGTGTCCTGCTGGGCTTCCGCATCCCTGATGAGGAACTCAACCGCCTCTTCGAGGTCTACCAGCAGTTTGTGGAGAATGTCTTCTCCTTGCCCGTGGATCTGCCCTTCAGCGGCTACAGGAGGGTAAGAGATTTGGGCTGAGTCCTCCACCAGCCGATAACACCGCTCTGGGATTAATGGGGCGGTGGCTAATCCCCATCTCTACAGGTTCTCGCTGGGATGTCTTCTCACCCTCTGACCTCTAGGAGTGAGTCCATTTTGGGCTACAAAGTCCTGTTTCGGTGGAGTGGAGAGGAAGATCCATTCATAGGGTTTTAGGGTGCTAGGGACTGTGTGGTTTGTTGCAAGAGAGAATCCAGTCGGGACTTGCCCAGATTTAATACGTAATTTTTCCTCACTTCTAACTGGCAGTTTTGCTGTATTTTTTTGTTTGTAGGACCCTTCTCCTGTTAATTCCCTCCTGTCCCCAGGGTGAAACAGGCCAGTGGACCTTCTAATTCCAAGAACTATTCTAGTTTTTTGATGAATGATGCAAAATGAAAACTTAACAAAAATCATAGACAAAATATTGTATGTTATTCGTGGGGAATTTTGGTAACAGAAATATGGGATTTTAAAATTTTTTATTGTGATTATCACTGCAAATTTTGTTATTGTTATTTGACCACGTGAATGAGCCCAACCATTTGCAGCCCTGAAGCATTCGCAGCAGCAGGTTAGCCTGGTGCAGCTGCACTCAGATAGGAATTGCTTTACTGAGACCAGGTGATAAAATTGCTCGGGAAACCCATTACGCTCCCGGGAAGAGGTTCCTTTCAGATGAATTGACCTCCCTTCGAGAGACAATTTTCCCAGGGTGAGCCGGAGGCCTGTGAACTGGTGCAGTACGGGGTCTCCCACATCAGACCTATCATTTGCACATAGGTGTTGATTACTCTTGCCTGTAATCTCACCTACTCGGGGCTTGCTCCTCCTGCCCAGGGAACAACTTCAGCATCTTTATACTTCTCTTTGAGCACCTGCAATTGCAGTTGTATTACTTAGTCATGTTGTCCTGAGCACGTCTCCAGCTCCTGGGGACACTGGGCTGGGGATGGTGGTGTTAGCATTGTGTCCTGCGTGGTCTGATGGGTTCTTGCTCCACAGGGCATCCGGGCACGCGAGACGCTGCAGAAGGGGCTGGAGAAAGCCATCCAGGAGAAACTGCAGAACACGCAGGGCAAGGACTACGCCGACGCGCTGGACATCCTGATAGAGAGCGGCAAAGAGCATGGCAAGGAGCTAACCATGCAGGAGCTGAAGGTAAAGATCTTCCCCGTGGTCGCCTTGTCCTTGCTGTGCTTAGGGCAGGGGTTGCCCAAAGAGAAAAGTGTGAGCTGCTGTAAGGAGGGTTTTTTGCGGCAGACCTGAGGTGATCAGTGAGAGCTGGGGGACCACAATGTGTTGTTGGAGCTGCAGGTGGATCCTGGTCTGGTGGATTATGGTGCCAACAAGCCAGTTGCTTTCCTACGGGCCATATTTATTTGCAGATTGCGCTCAGCCCTTTCTAAAAAGCATTTCCAGGGAATACGAAAAGACCATACAAATTTGCTGAAGCTTTCAGCCTTGACCAGCTTCACCCCTTGACCCATCCAGTTTTAAGGTGCCTCCTTTGCAGGGCATATGAGCCCTTGGCAGGCTGTTGTCTGCAGCAGGGTCACAGTATAACTTGTCCTTCATGTGCTATCAAGAGCCATCCCCAGGGTCTTTTTTCCTGCCTGTCTGGTCCTCAGCATCCTCCAAGGCTCTGTGGGAAGCTCCCCGTGGTGGGTGTCCAAGACCTGTGCCTGCACAGGGAGAGACCTTGCAGTTAGACATGACCAGGCTGGAGAGCTGCTGGGGGGAAAAAAATACCCCATGGCAGCCTGCGTGCCTGTCCCTTGACGTGCCACGTCTGTCTGTCCATCCCCGGTGCCTTACCCTGGCTTCACTCTTGTCTTTCAGGATGGCACCCTGGAGCTCATCTTCGCCGCCTACGCCACCACCGCCAGCGCCAGCACCTCCCTGATCATGCAGCTCCTCAAACACCCCCGCGTCCTGGAGAAGCTGCGGGAGGAGCTGCGCAGCAAGGGCATCCTCCACAACGGCTGCATCTGCGAGGGTTCCCTCCGGCTCGACAACATCAACAGCCTCCACTACCTGGACTGTGTCATCAAGGAGGTGCTTCGCCTCTTCACCCCCATCTCCGGGGGGTACCGGACGGTGCTGCAAACCTTCGAGCTGGACGTGAGTATTACCGTCTCTCCGGGGTGCGGCTGCGCCGTGAGCTCCCCAAAACAGCGTGTTGTCGCAAAGCTTGCTTGAGCCTGGCTCAGGCGAGACCTCAGGGAGGACAAATTAGGTCCTGCTGGTGACGAGAGGCAGAACTGCTCTGGATTCAGAGGAGAGCGATGGAATCTGGCCCATGGGAGGGAAGGGATGCACCCGAGCTGTCAAAGAGGAGACAGGCGTGATGCTTCAAAGAGCAACTCGTGACAGTGTTTGACGCCAAAATCTGAACTGGGGTGTGACGAGGGAAAGGTTTACTGCAAAGAGCATCTTCCGGCTGCTGGATGACAGGCGGATTACTCACCGCAATGGCTGGAATTTCCTACTAGCAAAACAAAATCTTGAGGCCTGGCTCGTCGCTGTAAATCCTACTAATGTAATGATTTGAGTCGGAAACCTTTTAAAGTGCTCAGGGGATGATAAATCCGCCCCGTTTCTCATCGCCCAAGCCCTGACATGTGCGTTGGGCGTGTGGGGCTGACAGGCGGCGGGGTGTGAGCAAAGCCATGGGATGCTCTGGGGAGGGCTGGCCGGTGCTCAGGGCACGGCACGGGCGCGAGAAAAGCTGCTTCCCTTTGCTCGGCAGCAGTCAAGCACCACGGGGTTCCTGGTAGGCGACTCCTGCCAGAGACCGCAAAGCAAATAAATAGCAACGGATGATCCTTCGGGTCCCTGGGATAGAGGCAGGCATAAACCCAGGGTTCCCATCTCCCAGCCCTTTGCACTGCGCTCTCTGGTTTTCTTTCAGATTTGCAGCGCGCTCGAGCAATAAACGCAAAGAAAATGGGAAAAAGCAGGCAAAGCAAAACGGCTTTATCTTGCCCTCCTGCTCCTTCTCTCTTTACAGTGGGTTTGACTCGCTCTGGTTTTCTCTCCACCCCTTCCCTCCTCTCTGCAGGGTTTCCAAATCCCCAAAGGCTGGAGCGTGATGTACAGTATCCGGGACACCCATGACACCGCCCCCGTCTTCAAGGACGTGGACATCTTCGACCCGGACCGCTTCGGGCAGGGTCGAAGCGAAGACAAGGACGGCAGGTTCCACTACCTCCCCTTCGGAGGAGGCGTACGGACCTGTCTGGGCAAGCACCTGGCCAAGCTCTTCCTCAAGGCGCTGGCCATCGAGTTGGCCAGCACCAGCCGCTTCGAGCTCGCCACCAGGACTTTCCCCAAAATCACCCTGGTGCCCGTGGTCCATCCGGTCGACGGACTCAAGGTCAAATTTTTCGGACTGGATTCCAACCAGAACGAGATCCTGACGGGGACAGATGCCATGCTGGGGGCAACGGTGTAAAGCCCACGCCGGCGGCGCGAGGGATGGGCGGCCGGGGGACGGAGGGTTGGGGTGGGGGCAAGGGGACGAACAGGAGGGGAGGAGGAGAGAGGGACGAGAAGCTTCTCCACGACGCTCGCTTCGCAGAGCCTCCGGGTCGGGACTGCTTTCTCCACCAGTGAAGCTGCCAAAACCGTTTTGCTCTTCCCGCGGGGCGCGGAGAAGGTTGGGGTGTCGTCATGCGTCTCGTTTCGTTCGAAAGGAGGAAGAGTCGCAAAACCCAAGTCAAGCTGGGATGTCTGACCATACACAGTATCTAAATATTATAAATATATATATATAAATATCTATAAAACACTTCTGCTGCGAGGAGGAGCGCTGCAAAGGCCCGACTGTGGGAAAGGCTTTGGAAATCAGCCGACGATCAGAGGTCTGGCGTCCCGGGGTGGCTCTCGGGTGGCCTCTGATTTTTTTTTTTTAACAGTGTTAAATTAGCTGGTGATAACAGTGTTTTGTTTTTTGGTTTTGATTTTTTTTTTTTTTTTGTTAATTTGTTTGGTTGTGTTTTTTGTTTCGGGGCGTTGGAGGCTTTCCTTGGTGAGGGGGAGACGAGTGATGCCCGTTCCCATCCCCTCTCCCGCTGGTGCTGGGGCAGGCTGGGGAGGGGGGACTGCCGTTTCGCCTCTGCTGCGGGACCGAAAAACCCTGTGGTGTCTTGTCCAGGGCTGAACGGACGGTGAGCCGTCCTTCTGAGGCCTCGGACAAGTACATATTTGCGTTTTGCAAAATGCGTTTTGCATTTGGGGCTTTGGGTGGTGGGGTGGGGGGGGTGTCCTTTTTTTTCTCGTTGAGTTTCCTGCTGCTGCTACACGGCCTGTGTGCACCCATTCCCCCGCCACAGCCCCTCACCAGCCCCTTTCCCATGCAAAGGCACCCGTTTTGGGGCCATTTCGGTGCCTTTGCTCTCCCTGAAGGTGCAGGCACCAGCCTCCGAACTGCATGGCCCCGCTGACCCACCACGGCTCCGCGAGCACCGGGGCGCTGAGCAAAGCCGCCCCGCTCAGAGCTGCTCGTTTCGGTGCGTCCTCTTCCGCAGGAGGTGTTTGCATTAAAGGTGATCTCGATAAATAAGCCAACGCACGCATTGTTTGTCTCGTGTTTGGGTTTTGTTTGGCGATGGGAGAGCTCGGCAGGAAGGAGAGCGAGCGGCCGGCTCCTTGCAAGCTGTCTGCCCTGTCCCACCGCTAACCCAGGAGAGGGCCCCTACCCAAAACTTCTCCGGCACAAGCAAGCAGCCACCAAGGTATCTTGCATTCGATTTGCTGGGTGGGTTTATTTTATTTTATTTTTCGCATGCAGGAGGCTTCTGGGTTGAGTGTGGGATGGGTGGGTTGTGTTGAAAGGGGACGTGGCCTTGCATGTGGGTGCAGAGCAAAAGCTCCCCGAGCGCCCTGGCAGGGGTTTGGTTCAGACCAGAGCCAAGCACCGGGTCGGGAGATCCCTCTCTAACTTGAGGCATCTCTGCCCAGCCTGCCCAGCCCCGCTCCTCTCCCATCTCCTGCCCTCCGGGGTGGAAAGAACAACACAAGGACCACGGCTGAGACCTCTTCTAACCGTGATGGGAAAAGATCTTGTGCTTGGGTGGGCAGCTTGGCTTTCAGCTTTAAAGGTGTCCAGATAAGTCGGAGGGGTTGAAATAAGAAAGGCGAAGGGGCAGATGTGACTTACCAGGTTGCTTTGCAGGTCGTGCTTTTGATGAGTGGGTGCCTCTTTGGAAGGTCGAAGGAAGTGTGAAGCGAGCGATGGTGATGGCTGCCTTTGCCAGCCCGTCGTCTGGTGGGGGCAAGGAGGAGGGAGGCAGTTTTTTAGCCGGGGGAAGCACTTGAGGTCGGATTGCCGTCAGCCAAGCTGCCAGAAACCCCCCCAGAAGCATCCCGGTGGATGGTCTCTACTCACACCGGGGTGCACAGCTTGATTTTTCAGGTTGATTGAACCTGAAATAGAACTCCCAGTCTTCTAGGAGATGCCATTCAGATCCAGAGCTTGCCTTCTGGTTGGTAAACAACGTGCCAAATCCAAAAGCAAGGTCTCGGGAGCCTCTGGCTGTGGGCACCGTGTCCCTGAAGCAGAGGCTCAGCTAGTTTGCCAGCCTGGAAATTTTGAGTGAAACACTGCTAGCTCAGGCACTGTTGAGATTTCAGGTATTTTCCTTGTCCCTGATGGAGAGAAAACTTTCCCGGTGATCAAAGGAGCTTAATCACAATTAAAATCCCAAAGGGCGAAGAAGCAAAGAGGAACATAAACCTGAATGTGGTGGGAAGGGGTGAGTCTCCCAGGGGCAAACATTTGGGGAAAGGTAAGTGGCACGTGAGGGTGTCCGTGGTCTTTGTGGAGGATGAGCCCTTGTAGGACATGGGGACGGGGGCAGGAGGTGGATGGTCTGGGGTGGGGTGAAAACCCATCAGAGCCCCCCCGCCAGGTGCTCTCCAGGAGCCCCCATCTCCACCTGAGACCTGCCAGGGGAATAAAACTGTGCTCGGGGGAGAGGAGGCTGAAAAAGGGGAAAGCTGGAGAGGGGAACGGACAGCAAGGTTAAAAGGTCTGGTTGAAGCTCAGAGGTGGCTTCGCGCCGCGCTGCGGCGAGCAAAAATCTCCTGGGCAGGCTTTTCTGAAAGGGCTCGGTCCCGCTTGTGCTTACGGGAAATCAGTGAAGGGTTTCGCTGAAATTTTTATTTTAACTTCCAATGTCATTACAAAGTGAAAACCAAACATGCTTTTGAGTGAGTGGTTGATTGGAGAGCGGTAATATAAGATGCATACATCCATTATATATATATGCTTACATCATGTGTATATATAATGTTTGTGTGTGTGAGTATTTAATCTAGGCATAAGTAAGTCATGCTTTTGTTTTTCCATTCCTAACTAATATAACTTGACTAAAAAAGTTGCTGCAGTGGGTTTGCAGAATAAAGCACTTTGAATCTCAGAATTGTTTGTTTGTTTTGTTTTGTTTTTTTTTTTTTCTTAGCACAGTCCAATTTGCTATAATATTATTTTATACACAAATTTTTTTTTTTTGGTCTGTCTTTATAAACTATTATAAGTACTATTTTTGTTATAATTCAAAATAGATATTTAGTATAAAGTTTTGCTGTTAAATATTTGTTATTTAGTAAAATATGATTTTTTTTCTCTTTATTGTAAACATGGTCTGGAAAAATATTAATATGTTTTATCACAGTTGTTTTTAATATTAAAAAAAAGAAAAAAGCACTTGTGGAGTTTTTTGTTATGAAATTGGTGCCGTGTGAACATGTGTTTCAGTCATGTGGTTTTTAATATGTATATAATATTATGTGTCGCATATTAAAATGAATGTTGTGTATTTTGTGATCTTAAAAAAAAAAATAATCCATGTGGCTATTTTATAGACTTCCATAATAAAAAGAGTTGAATCTCCAGCCTTTTTGTTTCATATCCATCTGCATCTCCTCTCGAAGGGCTTGTGGCCTTCTGGTTTGGGGTCTTACGGTAACACCCCCATCCTGGGAACCGGAGCACCCTGTAAGTGGGATTTTTGCACCCAACTGGGGACCCATCGTTCTCCATGGCCAGGGTGAGGCCTTACTGGCTGGCACAGATTGAAATACATGAGATCCCACTTAAAAATAAGAAAAAGCTTTATTATGGGGAGGATGGGCAAATGTTGAACCAAGTTAACCAGAGATGTTGTGGAGTCTCCGTTCCTGGAGATACTCAGAGCCTGACTGGACATGGTCCTGAGCAACCTGACCAAGGGTTTGGTGAGCTCCAGGAGAGCCAGTTTCTGCCCAAAGCTTTTACCTCTCCCCAGCAAGGGACAGAGGCTGGACAAAACAAGCGGGTGAGAAGGGAAAGGTGCGTATCTCCAGTTGCGTGTGTGCCCTGGCCTTTGCTGCTGGAGGCTTATACCGTGCAGAGAAGGCACAGGAGACCACCGTGGGCTGAAGAACATACACCCAACTACTGATTGCATTGACAGGCTGGATGGTGGGCAGGATGCGCGTGGTGGACCAGATGAGGCAGGACACGCTTCCCAAGGGTAGCCCAGGTGGGAAGGACCCTGTGATGGGCAGCAGCAGTGCTGCAGGTTGGGTGGGAGCAAGACGGGTTGTCTCCAGCCCTCCCATCATCTCCCATTTGGGCTATTGAGAGATTGACTGCTCCAGTAACCAGCTCCTCAGCAAACCTGTGTCCTAGAGTTTTCTGTGAGCAGGGCTTGCTTTGAGCTTTTTAAACCCAAAAAGTTTCAGGAACTTTTGGCCCTGGGTGGTGGGACGAAGTGCTTTGCATGAGATGTCACAGGACAAGCTACTGGTGGGAGTTTCAGCTGCACCTGTCCCGGAGTGGAGATGGGGTGGGTTGGGAGTGCTTAGAGTAATTAGGTAATTATTTAAGTAATTAGCTTCTGTTTCCTTGCTCTTCTCCCTGTAAAGAAAGCTCTGATAGTGCCCTGGCTGTGGTGGGAGTGTTGAAGAACAGGATGTTGCTGCTCTGCAAACCCTTCCTATGATCACATTCAAAGGCAAGTGAAGGCTGGAGGAATTAATATAGCTCTTTTCAGTTGGCTGGAAAATATGACCATGCAACCCAAGCCTATGTCCCTTTGGTGCAGCCAGAGGATCTGAGGCTCCTTTCCCTCCCTTTAGTGCTTTGCGGCCGCTCTCTTTTCCTAGTTGCTGTTCTGGACGTGTCCTGCCAACAGCGGTCTTGCCGTGTCTGTCCCGGCTGTCGCCAAAAAACACCGTGCGGTTGCTCTCGTCCGCGGTCCTGTCCCCTTCCCGGCCTCTCCTTGAGCTGAAAGGGCCGATGTGTCACCTCCTCGCCCTTCCCTTCCAACCCGCGATGCATTTATAATACCCATCTGTCACCTATTTAATAGCAGGGAAGGTCATTTCCTTTTGGCCTTTTCTCCTTGGGATTTCTTTTCTCTCCCCCCCTGCTCCCCTCCCTTTGCTTCTATTTATTTATTTATTTTTAATTTATGGCTTTTAGCGAGGAGCTGCACCACCCCTGGAGGGAGACGATGTGGCTTGCTCGGCTCCAACAGAAGCAGGGAGCTTTTTTTCGGGTGGTCTCGCGGGAGCCGCTGGACGGCAGCGCAGGTCAGTCGGACTCCGTGTACTTTCCATTCGGCTCCGGCACCGAGTCTCACGTTACTCGCTTTGTTTTAACTTTAGCTGAACTCTTGGAAAGTTTCTTTTTAAAGGTTGTGTGTGAGAGCATAGAAAAGGTGTGTGAGTGTGTGTCTATGCATACATGGACTTTTCTCTTTTTCTTCTTTTTTTTTTTTTTTCGCCCGCCCCTTCTGAACACAGCCCGGTGTCTCTTGCAAAATGAAACAGGCTCCTGGAGCGGGCTTGCGTCCCCTCGGTCTGGCTGAAGCACGGCTTTAATCTGCAAAGCTCAAGGCTCAGGCCCTTCCAAAGGGATGGCAAGGCCGTGTTGAGCTAAAAGGAACCGTGCAAAATGTTGAAGTGTCACTAAAATAACATTTACAGGAATTATTAAAAAAGAGAGAGATGGGGGAAAGCAATGGATTTCCAGGTGGTATGGGTGGCTTCTTGGCATCACTTTCCCCCAGATAATTTTAGGAGCCCTGGTAGACTCCCAGCTCTGGTCTTAGCCAGCATTTAAACACCATAGGTGCCTGTTACACGCTGCCCCATGAATAGAAGAGAATATTTCAGTTGGAAGGGAACTACAATGATCCTCATACCTGCTGGGGGATGCTGCTATAGCAGATGGCTTGGGGGTTGCTCATGGCTTCTTCTCGCCACGTTCTTCTTGTGCTGGAGGCTTCACACACCAATTTTAGACTCTTGCAGTGAAATAGTGAGGTTGGTATGCTGTGTGCGTCCAGTCCCCCACTGGCCTCCTGACAGAAACAGGCTGAACCCCCCCCAAATAAATCCTACTGTATCTTCCCATATGCTGTGGTAATAAACTATAGTGCTTGGATAGCCTTGATATTTTATAAATGTCCAATCTGCACATTTAAAAAATGGTCAACTGTGACAGCAAAAAGGGTGTAAAGTGGCAGAATGGCAAATAGTGTTCTGGCAAATATTTCTTTTTGAAGGTCTCCCTCCTCACTTGCATGTGAGAGATTTCCAATTTATCCCAGCTGGAAATGAAAATTTTCCTTTACAACAGGTGATTACCCCCAAAATCCTAACTTATATTATATTCCCGATTATTGATTTAACTGCTGATGTGTGATTTTGATATGATAAAATACATAAAGCTTTGCATGAAAAAATGTGGCAAAGAGAGGGTCAGGGAAGCTTTGAGGCTGTGGCTCAAGTCTCCAGTGGACCTGTGTGCGTTTTCTTGTAGACAAATAATCTGCAGTGTAGGGGCACAAAACTGGGGCCCGAAGAGTGGTTTTGGCTAACACATCCCTGCGAGGCTTCACATTTGTTCCCTCTGGGTGGTTTCATGAGAGGGTTGCTGAGTTTATCAAAATCAAGAGGTGGTCCTTCCACAGTGGCTTGAGCTTCCCAGGGGCAGTGTAGATCTGAAAGAGCAGGCTGCAGCACACGGGGTGAGAGCTCCACGATGGAAACCTTGGGAAAGGTCTCTATCAGGGCAGACTTTTTTCAAACAGCTTCCCAAAGTCACTATTAGGTGATATGAAATTAAATTAAGGTAATGTTCAACACAACTTTGAAAGACACACTAATGCTAAGGAGTATGGACTCCAAAACCAAATGTTTCGTGAGTATTTTAGGCAGCAGCTTGAACAATCAATTCACTTATACTAAGAAAATTTCTTTTTAGTGGTCTAAGAACAGCATCCAAATGACCTTACCTGCATCCTCCAGTTCATGTTACTATTTCATGTCCTCCTCCAGCACTCAGTAAAGTCAATGGTTGTCTTTCTTTTGACTGTGTTGGAAGCTGGATCAGGCTTTTATATGCTTTTTCAACATTATAAATAGAGATGGAGTATATATGTATATTTGTTCTGCAGTATCATGTTTGACCGTTTGTTATGGCATGAACAGTTCCTCTTTCAGTGTAATGAACACAGTTTTATCTGGCATAAGAGCTATGTTTAGTCTACATTCACATATAGCTTTTCCTTTAACAATATTTGTCTAATTATGGCTACACGAATTCATTTTGCTAGGTAGGGAAAGATTGTTTTTCGGACGTGCTTGTGTGTGATGGTGGTGGATTGCATCGAGCAACCCCAAACGACCACAGATGTGCTTCTTGGGTGCTCATGAAATGTAACCCCACCATACCATATACCTGTCTCTGACCATGGCCAGTAACATATATCAAGGGAAAAGTTGAAAGAAATGGGGTAGGTGTAGACCAAACCTTTTTTCTGGCTAAACCTTAGGTTAGGCCTATGGGTTGGTTACGGAGGTCCTGGCCTGCTGGAGCACCAGAATTATTTTGTAGTCACCAGTGGAGATGCTCTACATCAGCTTGTCTTGTCCTCTTCTGGAGCTCTCGAAGTAGATCTTTCGTGGTGTTGTGGCTTGTAAAGCATTTAGGGAAGGAGGGATATGGGTTGAAAAGGTGAGGGTGATGAAGTACAGCCAGCAGTGCTCCTGGTTAAGCTTGGCTGACTCCAAGGGCTGGGCTGCACACCACCAAAATGCAGACCCTCATCCTGAGCCCAGTGGCGGATGTCGTGGGTGTCCTGGGCTCCCATCGCATCATGGGGCTGGACGCTACGGCAGCACTTCACATCCCAGAAGCGACCGGCCCAAAGCTCGATCTCTGGCTGGTCTGAGCCGCCAGCTTCTTCTGCAGAAGTTTATTTAAAAACAGAAGCCCATGAGTACTAGAATTGCTTTTGCAGGAATCTCATCAAGACAGACATTATTGCATCTATTAATAAAGCAGAACATTTCCTCTGCTGGGTATTAATCACTGGGTGGATAGACTCAATGGGGCAGTGAAGGGACTTGTGGACTGAGTAAATTAATGTGTTAGATTACTCTCATAAAATTAACCAGTGTTTGTCGACAGAAAGCTAGAAAAACTGGACCCAAAGAGAACACAGAGCCATCCTGCTGTTAAAACTGACCTGCTGGGTAAGGTCAATTTATAGGAAAGCCCCCTTGAGATCAGTTCATTAAGGTTTACAAGAGTTGAAATGTTGGACTTGTCTGAGTCGCCCAGCAGCATTTCAGCAAGTGTGTTGTTATCTGCTAGTGCTGATAAAGCAGCTAAGAGACCCCAAGGAGTGATTAATCAGTGAATCCTTTGAGTCTTCCTCCCGGCTCACAAATTCACCATCTTCTATGGCAGGTTGCTGGGCCATTGTCCCTTCTGCGTAGGCAGGTGGTGAGATGAGGTGACCACTACAGGTCCCTTCTACTTTGAGATATTTCGAAGGAATCTGAAAATTGAGTTTGAATTGTTAACTGCTCCACTTTCCTCTACCTCTCCTGCTGGGTTCTAAACCATCTCTAATTTTATGCAGATAACCTCCTCAGGCTATTATCCCGTGACCATGGATGGATCTGGTTTAGCCCACCACAAGGCAGGGCAAAAATATGCATTTATGTGCAAAGATGTGCACGTGTCTTCCACGCACCTGCACACAGGGCTTGCATGGGACGCATGTCCTACCTGTCAGGATTTGCCTCGGCACTGCGGAGCTGCTTAGTGCCTCAGTTTCCTCTTTGCCCTGTGGGATAACCCAGCAGTTCCTGCTCCTGCAGGTGCTCATTTGCAAGGGATGGAGCAGGTCTTGGAGGGGTGAAGTGCTTTATCACTGTGACTGGTCATTCCCTGGCAGCAGTTTGGTATCAAGCCCTCCCTCTCTTGCCTTGCGTTAAGTGGATTAACATCCCCCTCTGGTAACATTCGACTCTGCAAGTCAACAGAGTGAAATTTAGATGTTGTGACCCTGAACTCACAAATGAACTTGAAATCCATGAGGCCTATTGGGATCTGTTTCTAAAGATAATAAAATTGGGAAGGGACTGGGAAACTGGGTTTGAAGCCCTTCCAGACCTGCTCCATCAGCTCTGTATAAACAAATGTTGTATTTATATTGACTTGTTGTCAGTTTTCGTTTTAATTGTCATTGTAGATTTTTCCATGAAAAAAAAAACCAAAAACAATCAAGCCAACATATTTAAAGTGGATGCAGAAGAACCCACAGCTGGTTTCTGCACCATCCCTCGCTCCTTTTGAAGATGGGCAGCACAGGAGAAAGCAAAGCGTCCTGCTCTCAAGGTATAATTCCAGGATTCCTGGGAGCTAATGTGGATTTCCTTTTTTTAATGGAGTATGTTGTGGTTTCAGCCCGGCTGGTAACAAAGCACCATGCAGCCACTCACTGCCCCTCCCACCCCGGCCACGGTCAGGTGAGGGGAAAATATTAAGAAACGCTCGTGGGTTGAGATGAGAACAGGGAGGGATCACTCCCCACTCGTGGGCACGGGCAAAAGGCAGGGGAAGCTTGGGGAAGAAACAAAACCAGTTTAATTTGTTACCAATCAAATCCAAACAAGGATAATAGGAAGTAAAACCAAACCTGAGAACACCTTCACCCCAGCCCTTCCCACCTCAGCCCCACTCCCAGTTTTCTGTCCCTTGTCCCGCCGGCAGCTCAGGGGGACGGGAATGGGGGTCGGGGTCGGTTCCTCACACGTTGTCTCTGCCGCTCCTTCCTCCTCGGGGGGGAGGACTCCTCACTTGTCCCCTGCTCTGGCGTGGGGTCCTTCCCACGGGAGACAGTCCTCCACGCACTGCTCCAGCATGAGTCCTTTCCGTGGGCTGCAGTCCTTCAGGCACAGCCCGCTCCAGCGCGGGCTTTCCCATGGAGTCCCGGCCATCCCGGGGGGCATCCCCCTGCTCCGGCGTGGGCTCCTCTCTCCCCGGGCTGCAGGTGGGCATCTGCTCCCCCGCTCCCCTCCGTGGGCTGGGGGGGACAGCCTGCCGTCTCACCGCGGGCTGCGGGGGCATCCCCTCCTCCGGCACACCTCAGGTTCTGCAGAGTTTTTTCTCTCACATCCCATTCCCCTCTCCCCTGCAGGTTCCCCTTTTTAAATCTGTTCTCCCAGAGACGCTACCACCATCACTGATGGGCTCAGCCTTGGCCAGAGGCGAGTCTGACTTGGAGCCGGGGAAGCTTCTAGCAGCTTCTCCCAGCAGCTGCCCCTGCGGCCTCTCCCCCACTACCAAAACCCCACCACGTAAACCCAAACCAGACTACTATCAAGTCACCTTAGAGACATGCTCACCTGGTGTCACTTCTTAGAGGGAATCATCCCTGTGCTACAGGCAAGCAAGAGGCCATGCTTTCTTAAGACCTAATATAAGGTTTTCAGAGGATTTTTTACGAAACACAAGTTGTGGGTATTTCAGCCCGAGTGAGTAAAAAGTCCCTAAAAATCTTCTTATTGAGTAATGTGATGGTAAGAGAAAATAATCTGGTGGTCTGATGGGTGGGGGGATAGAAAGTTTTGTCAAAGTAAGTTCCTGTGTTCAGCAGAGATGATTCATTGCCTCTGGTTTATGGATGGCACAACTCCACGGCGGCGTTGCGCTCACTTAAATCTCAGTTACACTCAGTAAATCTGTCTTGTTCTTGCCCAGTTTTGGTCTGAGGGTTACATTGCTGCAAGCGACTGCCACCTTTGGCTCTGTATCCTCCCTCCCGAAAGCCCCTTCAGCCTTAAATTGCTTCCATAGCGATGCAAAAAGTCTGATGTTTGTGATGCTGAACCAGCCCAAGATAAGACCAAAACTCATTTATTATAATATAAATATATTTTAAAAGCTGTGTTCAGGAATTGCCCATCACTGTCTGGGGAGAGGGAAGTGGCCTTGTTCACTTTTGCGGTTTAGCTGTTCTCTCCTGGTGTTCACAGGGTTGTCAGCCCCCGTCTTCCATGGTACTAACTCCAGAAACGCCCACCAATTTATCTCAAATAGCAGAAATCTGTGTTTTGGCTAAACTAGCTGGGATGCCACTCTGCAAATGCCCAGTGGTGAGGTGTCTCCCTTTTAAAAATTTATTTTTGCTTTGCTCTGTTTCCTGTTTTGTTTTTCTTAGCAGAAAGAGGAATAAGTCATTTTGAGTCTCAAGTGGGTTCCCTGGGCCAGTCTCGTCTGAGACATCCCACTGTTTTTTAGGGGGTTATTGGGTTATGAAGAAGGGTTTTGTTACTATTTAGGCAATGTCTGCTCTTGAAAGAACAGCTGTCACAGAAAATTAGTGAGATGTTTTTAATATGAGGTTTTATTAAATCGAGCAAGCATTACATGTGCAGGGGCAGACCGGGGAAATGCATCTCTGCCAACTTTCACAGACTTCTAGATCCATCAAGTTTATGACCAAGGAGGGACATTAGATCATCCTGTCTCATCTCCTGAATATAGGCCTTAAATTTCATCCTTTTACCTGTGCGTTGCGCCCTGCCATGTGGATTCAGCAAGAGCATGTCTTCCAGGAAAGCATCCCATCTTGAAGAAATCAGGCGGCTGAGAATCCACCGCTTCCCTCAGCGGTTCGTCTGGTTAATCACCCTCACTGTTTATTTCCACTTGTAATTTGTCTGACTCTCAGCTATTAATTCTTGTTCTGCCTTTCACCACCAGGCTAAAGAGTCCTTTAGGACCCAGATTTTGCTCCTTGTGAAGAGGCTTACGCGATGTAATCAAACCAGCTCTCGGTCTTCATTTTTTGATAAGCTAAGCGAAAATTATTGAGCTCATGAAGCCTCTTGCTGCTTCAGCCTCTGAATCATTTCTCAGCGTGTTTTCCTCACAATCATTCAGTAACGCACCATTCTTTTAAAAATATGGGACACAAAAACTCTGCCCAGACTTCCCTTCCCTTATCCATCTTGTTGGTGGAGAAATCACCGAGGAGAGCTCATCTTCCTCAGAAATGTCTGCATTCATAGATCATGCTCAATTTTTCCCTTTCACAGCTTTGTGATGGGATGCATCATCAGGTAACTTGGCCCCTTTGGACCTTAAATCTTTGGTGGAGTGGCTGGTTTTGGGAGATGTGTCCCCGCTTTGTGGGGAGTGGTGTAGGAGCTGGGCAAAAAGACCCATTATTTGTATGAGCTCAGATTACCAAGAGCTCCAGCTTGCTCCTTGTGCTGCCTTGTTCTTGTTGCAATTTGTACTTCTTCCAGGCTTTTAAGTTATCTGAGCTTTTCATTTTATTTTTTAATGCTGTGGGAAAAGGTGGATTTGCCAAACCTGGTTTATTTATCTCTGAGTTATCAAAAGAGTGGAAAGGTGGGGAGAGACTGGTCTTGATTCACGTGGGCTGGTGAAAATCCAGGAGAAGGTGGGCAAGAAGATGATGCTGCTGCTGAGCTAGAGCTGCTGGGACAGCCCCTACCTGAGCAGAAAAATTTGCTTAATGCCACTGGAAATGCTCATTCCCCTGTCGTGCCCCCCGAGGCAGCCGGATCAGGTAGGGGCTCCAGAACTTCTCCACGGACAGATGCAAACCAGCTCGGCGGCTGGGTGCTCCCAGCAGGCAAGGTGTGTGCTGATGGCCCAGCTGCCGTTCGCTGGCCTGATGGTCCGTTTGTTTCCCCCCCGGCACCACAGAGTTTAGTCACCAGAGCTTGCACAAACCCATCAGAAATGGCTTTTCAGCAGCTGAAAATTCCTATTTTTTTCCCTTAGGAAAGTTCTGCAGGCTTACCCGTGCTGAGGACCTGCTCCTGTGCTTGGGAAGGGTTACAACAGGATAGATTAAATTCATTAGTCTGCTTGGACCAAACGATGGTTTAATGGCTAAATCTGTACGTTGTGCTTGCACTGGAGGGTGACTTGGCCAAGTGCAACGTGTGTGTCAGGGTCTGGTTTTTGCGTGAGCCCGCAGTGTGGCCAGGGAAGGTGCTGAGCCCTAGGCACGTGTTCCCAGGTCTCCACATCCAGCTCGGAGAGGGGGAAAGGAGCAGGCAGCAGGAGACAATGGTGGCCAAACAGAGGAGCTCTGTGCCGGGTCTGATAACCCGGGCAGGTTCACGCGGCCAGGTGGTTTCTCTGTCTATTAAAAGAGAGGGGAAACCAGACATTAGACGTGGTCAGCCCTGTGGTGCAGACACCTAAACAGAGCGAACGTGCAGCGGTGTTTCCATGACCCCAAAAATACCAGTCCAGCTCTCCCAGCTGCCCAGTTCGGAAGTGCCAGTCGTCCCTCCAGCATGACTCCGAGGCATGCTCTCACTTTGCATTTTGTGGTTTATTTACTGTCTGGGTGCTACTGTTGAGCTGGGAAAATATTCCAGGGCTGGCTGAACCGCGTACTCGGAAAGAGAAGGCCACACCGGCTCTGTCTGTATTTTTATGGATCTCCAGCTATGGGATAGGGTCAACCTCAGGAGTTAATGCAAGCGGTGAAGCTAAGTGTCTGCGTTGATGAAGCGCACTGATGCAGCAGTGATTCCTATCAGGACGTTGAGAATGGAAGGGGAGAACCTGAAGCCTCTTTCTTTGCTTGATAGAGAGGTGATAATGCAGTGGAGACTTGTCCTGTGCCTGACAGCATACACGTGCAGAGGGTCTCCTTTGGTTCCTTTGATGGAACAGCACCATTAATTGCATTTTATGCCCCTGTAAGTAAAACTGAAACCCAGCTAAGCAGCCTGGCTTCTATGTTCCTCAGTTTAAGTGCTAAATGAAATGCCCTGCTTAGGAGCTTGGCTCTGAATTGCAATATCATGGGCTAATTGTAAGTATGAAGGTGCAAAGACAGCATGAACAGATGCAACCTCTGGAACAAAAGTGCATAAACTTCTGATTTCCCTGGTTATGCTTTTTCCAGCAAGGTTTTCTCTGGGTCAGCCCTGCTGTTGTTGTCTTTGCCCAAATACCTTTGGCCCCTCTCACCAGTGCCCGAGGAGACTGCAGACAGCCCTTTGCTTCCAAAGCCCTCTGCTTTGTCCTCCCTTGCAGCTGCTAGAGCATCCCGTGGCCATGAACTCATCTGGCAATGCATCTTGTGCCCTTACGGTGTGGGTCTCCGGATTGTCCCCTGCCTGTCGCAGCTCAGCGCAAGTCCGTGAGTTAAGCAATGGCCCCAAGTCCTGCTCACAAACCCAGGGAATATTAAGATGCCCCAACATTCTCCCAGTTGTTTGTTTTTTAGGAAAACAAACCTCTCAAAGGCATGTTAAAATAAGGTATTACTGTGGCCGCAAAGTCCAGGCTGTAAAGGCTGGGAAACCCCAAGATGAACTGTGGTTGTGTTGCTTTGATTTTACTCTTTTTGGTGTGTAAATGATGCTCCTGTCTTAAATGACGTGGTCACAGGCGCGGTAGTGTCGCTGCACTTTGTGGATCAAAGGGATGGTGTTCACTTCATGAGCAGCTCTTTAATAACCGGTTTTCTTTTTGTTGACCAACAGCAGCTGTGGGTCGCTGGTTTTAGGCCACTGTTTGGTCCCAGCTCCGTCCACCTGGGGCTCCACAAGCAACCCTGACCCATAGAGATTGCCCGAATTTTCACAAACTTCTCAGCGCTGGGAACCAGCAGTATTTTCCAGAGGGGAAAAGGAGGTGCAGTTGGCACCCCAGCATGTGCCTGAAGTGGGTGATCATGGATGTGACCCCAAGTTCAGGGCATTTGCTGGACCTGCTGCTTCTGTGGGCAGCCCAGTCCCACTTCACCCTGGCCATGCAGGGGTGAGCTCAAGGCATTAGGGAACATGCTAGGCCACTTCTGCTTGTGCTGAGGTTGCCAAACCCTCTGTGTACCCTCTGAAGCTTTGTGCCGGGATTTCAGGGATGCTCCAGCACCCAGGAGGGAGTTGCACCGGGGCAGTCGGCAATGGGTGGGCAGCATTGCTCCCAAAGGCACCCTTGGGGATGCTCCTGCTCCATCCCTGTAGATGCAGCAAGAGGACAGATGTCCCAACACCCCTCTGGCTGGCAGAAGCGGGATGCCTGCAGGTCCTCCTAGAGCAGCGCTTGCACTTTACCTAGTCAATAAGATGTGCATGGAAATTTTTCACAGCAGACCTCGATGGTTGTGGGGCCACTCACCCCTGTGTTTATGCTGCGAACCAGCGCTGATAAAACCTCATCGTGCTTCAGTGCTACGGGGATGCTTGGGCACTGCTGGCATCGTTGGGAAGCTGTTTGTTAGCTCGGTGCTCGTGGTCTTGCCCAGCACAGCAGCCCCGTTCAGGCTCTTTCCTCCTCTCCCACCACCTGCTTCCCTACCTGGGGCTGTGGTCAGGCGCGTGGGGCCGTGTTTACCCGCTCGCAGCTGAGCACACAAGCCCTGACGAGCTGACACCCAGTATAGCTCGGCTCGTTCCTAGATACTTGCTTTGTGTGTGGTCGTCTCGGATGCAGGAGATGCTGGCCATTCCTCATCGGTCCTATGGCCAGGTTGAAAAGGAGACGATGCAACCAGTGGGCTGGTGTCCCTGGGGCACCCCTGCGCCGAGATCGGGATCTCCCCAAAGACCAGGGCTGCTTTGCCTTCAATCGTTTTGCTCAGCCCACCCCCTGCTCTCTCCTCTGTCCCCTCTGTGAAGGGACTTTGTCCTCTGCAGCTTCTCCTCTCCTTGTGCACCTGCTTCCTCACGGCAGAGCCGTCCAGCTGCGGGGCTTCAGGCTCAGGGAAGGCTGTGCCAAAACCACCACCCTCTGCCTTCCAGCCTCGCTTCAAAGGTTTGTAATCAGCTGAACTCCCAGCCGGAGGGGCTGGGGTTGGCAGGGAGCACAGCTCTCCTTGTACGTCCTTAAACTTTGAGCTCTTTGCCAGGGTTAATTTTCTTCTTTCTCCCCCCCCTCGCCGCTTTTCTTTTCCCTCTTGAGGGAGAGGTTGCAAGTGCCATGCTTGGTGTGGCTGCAAGGAATAAATCCCTCTACCCTCTCCTGGAGCTTGGGGTCCCAATCTAGCAAAGCGCTTGCTCATGTGCTTGGATTTAAGTGCATGAAAAGGCTGTGCTGGATCTGGTCTCTCTTGTGTGCCAGCACCTTCCTTGGACTCAGCTTCCCACCTCCTGCACCTGGATGCGCTGGGTGGATGTGTCTGTGTGTCCGGATTGAGTTCGGGGGTTGGCAGGAGCCGGAGCTCTCTGCTGGGTCCCACATGCCCTCGATGCAGAGCAGGGAGGAGATAACACTGCTCCCGGCAGAAATCCCGGGTGGGCTGTGACGGCGATGGTCACTGCAGTGTATTTGCAGCAGGACGATGCATGGTGGGAGCTGTGCAGGCAACTTTCTGCACGCTTGTTCGGTTACGTAGGCTGTGATCGCTCTGGGTGTCTTGGTGAACAGCCAGGTCAGTCTCCCTTGAACGGGTGGCCCCTGCCCTCTTCTTCCCAAAAAGCTGTTTGGCGGGGGTTGAGCAGCAACTCGGTGCAATGGCTGAGCAGTACGTGGGGTCTGGAGGGCATACCTGCACTCAGCAGCAGGCGTCATGCGCTGATACACCCTGAGGCAGAGACTAAAAGGGGATTTCAGTCTGTTAAATGTCTGTTTTGGGAGTGCTTGTCCCAGGCTGGTGCGTCACGGTGGCTGGCGCTTTGGGGCGATGGGGCAGGTTGGGGTCTGCAGGGAGAGGAGCCTGATCCTGGCTCAAGACGTAGCCCCATCCCGTCTCTGTGGTCCAGGTGGATGGGAGAGGACAGACCGCCGTGCTGCTGCTGAGAGCTATGAGCTCGTTTCATGCTTCACCAGCGCAGCCTGTGGTTGCATGAACTTTCCTTTGCTGGTTGTGCGTTTGCACGTGGGTCTGCTCGGCAGTTCGGTGCGGGCGGCAGCGTAGCCGTGCCGGGGGCTGTGTCCTGGCGCACCTCGCACGCACACACGACAGGTTTGCTGGGATATACAGGCACTCTTGTACCTGCCACGCTCAATGTTTTGGGGTGAGGCCTTCCCCAGGTACCGATGTGATGGAGGCGGGGGTACTTTTATGATGCCTCTCTGCGTGACGCTTTTTGGCGCCGGTGCAAATCTGAGCGCAAGGGACCGAGGGCTGCCCAGCACGATTGCACGTGTGGCTGAGGGTGCGTGTTAGTAGCCGAGGCTGCTATTGAGAACACACACGTGCACGTGCCGGCGTGAGGCTGAACACGCTTGTGCACGCCTCGCAGGGCGTGTTGCGTGTGTCTGTCGAGCGTGTGTGGCTCTCTGGGGAGTTTCTGAATGGGACGGGGGGTACGTGCACCCTAATCCTGATCCTACCCATCCCAGACCTGTTGCAGCTGGACTCCGGTGCTGGACATCGGACTCCGACACAGCCCTTGGCTGTGCTCCCTTGCTGCCCTCTGCAGGCAACCACCCCTCGTCCATCCCGCAACAGCCAAGAAACAGCCTTGGCCTGGTTCGCCACACTTTCCCCCCTCCCAAGTACCCCAAAATAACCATGCTCCGTTGCAAACGCAGCTGGAGTTTGAGGGCTGCTGGACGCCGGAGGAGCTGCCGTGCTCGTTCGGGGTGGCCGGAGCCAGCTGTGCCGAAGGGCACCCGCAGCCTCCCCCGGCACGGCACGGCACGGCCAGCTCTCCGATGGCTTTGGCTGTAGCCGCTGCCGGAGGAACGCGTAGGATGGAGAAATGTGAGTCAGCCCCAGGAGCCTCGGATGCGAGCGGCCGCGCAGAGGTGCTTGGCAGACGCTCCCGGAGCGGGGTTACGCGCGCGGCTGGGGGAGCGTGGAGGGATGCGGGCTCGCGGGTGTATCCACCCAGCTGCAAAGATGCCCTCCGATGGGGAGAGCTCGTGGAGAACACAGCTGTCGCTGTAATTATCACTGTTTTCTTTCTAAAACTGCAGGCAATTCAGAGGGGTGCTTTGGGAAGCTGCTTTTTGCGTGCACAGACTGGATGTCTGTACTATGGCTGGACCTGAAGCTTTCTTTTTTCTCCCCCCCCCCTGCCCTTTCCCTGCTGGGTAAATCAAGGTTGCAGCCTGTTTGCAGGAGCTGCCTCCTGCTCCCACGCCGCAGGCCTGAAGGTGGTATGAACCACCCTCAGTCTCTCTTCACGGTCTCTTCTGGCCCAGGATCGAGAGCTGGGAATCGGGCTGATCCAGAATATGTAGCCGTCAATCTGATCCTGACCCAGGTTGGGATGAGGATGTCTGTAAGTCTGTCTCTAACCTGAAGCAGCAGTGCGTTGGTAACCTGGACCTGTAGTACCAGGATATTTATTAGCGCTGGCTCCAGAAGCTGTGATCTGATGGGATCCAGAGGAGCCCCAAACAAAACTCCTTGGGCAGATTGGGTTCTGCATGCACTGAGGAAATCAAAACATAAAAAAGGAGGAAGAACTTGAAACCACCCTGGTTCTGCAACACTTCATTTTTCAGTTTCTGGGCAGGATTTATATTTGGCATCTAATTAATCTCAAAACACACAAAAATCACACAGTTTTGCAATTCCACAGTGCCTTTTACCTGGGAATTTTGAAACACCTTGTTAGGAAAAAACAGGCTTTGCAATTATCTGAAGTGTCCAGATGGAAAAATTGAGCTAGGCTGTGTGATTTCGCCAAGGCTACCCAGACAGTCAGTGGCAGAGGTGCGAATGAGGTGGTAAAGGCACTTTCCTGTTCACAGAAAATCCAAGTTAAAGGAAAAGTGCACGACAGGATCACTGCTGAGCTTTCCGGGAGCAAGCCCAGCGCCAGCCCTGTTACCCAGAGCCTGTACTCAGCCTGACACTCCATAACTGTTGCAAAATTATACAGCAGCTGAGTAATATGATAGTGGGTTAATTTGTGGTTGCAAATGGAGCTTGGGAGCCCTGACTGATGGTACCTTACTCTGACCACCAGACCCCGCAGCCCTTTATAATGAGAACATAATCTTGCACACTACCTGGGAGCTGAAAACAGTTTTGGTCTCCAGCAGGACGAGAAGGTCCCAGGCTTGGGGGGCTCCACCTTCCAGGACCTGGAGTTCAGCATTTGTTACTGGGGTTATATGCACCAGATTTTCATATGTATGGTGCTTTTTTGTGGCTGAGTATCAAAGCTCTGCTCGGCGGGACATGGACCGTGCTCTGTAGTAGTTTGCACTGGCAATGTGGGAGGTGGCAGGATTGCAGCCTGCCTCAGCTTCATGGCAAAGAGGCTAAACAGGAGGAGCAGATGGGTCAGAAGAAGGAGAAGGAGGATGGTGAATTTGTTTGCTATTCATTCACAGACCAAGAACAGCAGAGAATATCTGGGTTTTAGACCATGCCTTAAAAAATGGAGTTAATGGGATGAGGGAAGCAGCCAGATTCTGTTGCATATTGGGTCAAGGCGACAAAAAAAAACAGGGGAAAGGACATCCTTATGGTTAGAGGGCTAGGGGATGTGGTTCAGTTCCCTGCCTTATATTCCTGTGTATGCTGCCCTTGGTTTGGGGCAAGGGGCAGACTGCATACTTGGGCACGCGTGGTTGTATTTGAGCTTCCAAGCTGGTGGTTGAGGAAATCCACACCTCCACGCTTCTCCACGCTCTGCAAGTGCCTGTTTTCAGCTGTTAGCTTTGTTTCAAGTCACCCCTTCCCTGAATCATCTTGCAGTTACATTTGAGGCTTTGCAATGTTCAGGCTGATGCCCGAGACTGGTGCTGTGAACGGCTGCCTCTGCATGAGGGGTATTAGAGCCCTGCTCTGTCTGATGATGACCCTGTGAAGCTGAGCACCTAGGTACTGTAGTGAGATGCCATAGATGGGGAAGAAAATAAGGACCACCCCCCCCAAATTAATAAAACCTCCACCTATCAAAGAGAGGATAAAGGCTGCAGAAAGGAGGGACAGCACGAGAAAGGATCTCACGGTGGCTGAAACGCTGGATCTGAAACGGTGGATCTGGGATGAAGTATGGGCTTGGCATGAGAGGCAGAGAAGGGAGCAGATGTGGTGAGAATCCTGCAGGCAATGCCTGCCCCGTGGCTTACTGGTACCTTAGCACAGGTAAGAGGTCATTTGAGCTCTGGCAGCAGCTAAAGGGAGCGCCAATTGGAACCAGATGTCAGGAAGTGCGAGGCACCACAAACGTGTGGAAGGGCCTCCCAGCCATGGCGGCGGAGCCCCTAACACTGGGGTCATTCACGAAGCAATTAGTTGGCATCCTGCGGTTTTGGCCTGTTAAAAACGGGAATCAACCTTCAGGAGCTAAGTGGGGCTGCAAGGAGCTTTTCCAGCGTGATGGGAAGTGCTGGCACGGAGAATTAGAGTGAGCTCTGGACGGTAGGTGACGGGAGGTGGGATGAATGGACCTGCCGTTGACCGTGGAAAGACTCCTGTTGAGTTCAGAGGGCTTTGCCTCAGGCTGAGTGCCACAGCTTTGGAAAAAAAAAAATGGAAAAGAGAGGCCAGGACCTCTACCTTTCATTCAGCTTTCCTGCCGGTACATCCATTAGAGCTTCTATGAGTCGTGTCTTCTGCGTTTTTTCTTGGGGAGCTGTTGTCTGTTGAACGGTCGATGCAATAAGCCTAAGGTCATGGTGGGTCCATAGGTGCTTCAAGTCTTTAAAACAGGTTTGGCAGACTTGGTTAAGCATATGCTGTAAATCATCTGAAAGTTATGGTTGAAGCAGGAATATCTGGGTGAGATTTTCTTGCTTGGCTTTTGTAGGAGGTCAGACTGTTTGAATATATGCAGTTCTTCATGCTCCTATGATCGTGGTAATGCAGCTTGTTTTTTCCCCTTTGTTGCCACACGTTCCTCCAATTTCCATCAGCTTCTTTGCACGCTATGGAGAGCCTGTGAGGATGTGTTGTAAAAAGACTTTCCTATTTACTCTCATGCATAAACCTTAAAGTAAGATGAGAAAAAAACAGTTCTGAGGCTGGAAATTCTGGCTTGTGTTTCTTCTTTTTTTTTTTTTTTTTTTCCCCCCAGGTTTCCTTTCTTTTCCACTATTTCTGCTCTATAGAAAGCCCCCCAAAATCTCAGCAGACCTCTTACGCTAGACCAGTTTTGCAAGCTCAAGATGGTCAAATGTTTTTCTGCTTTTCTGGCTGCATACATACTGCATCCCTCGGACTTAACTTGAGGTTTTTCATACCCTTGATTTACTGCAGCAGGAGAAAGGCTGAGATACAAAGTCATCCTGTGTTGGCTGTGGAGAAGCATTTATGCAGGTGAGTATTTGGAGAGCCACCAGCTCCAGCTGCTGAGCGCTCACCAGTAGGCAGATGCTGCTGTGGATCAGGAGAAAGATGTCCCAGCCCCTGCTTGCTGAGGTCTGAGAGCTGCTACATTAAGTCTCTATCAGGCTGTTTCAGGGTCCACAAGGTCAATGGATGCTGCTCTACCGAGCTCATTAAGCTAGAGGATACACCCGCGGGGAGACGGTCTTCAATTGAGTCACGATTTATTAGTGTGGTTATGGAAGCCTATTCTCTCAGGAGCCATAATGCTGAGTAATATTACATGAAGAGACGGTGGTATATTGTACATCACGGGACGCCAGCTAATGGAGCAGACAGAGCCCGGATTAGTCCGTTATAAGTATCCTCGTATGAGGAGGCTCTTTCTCAGGGCAAGTGTCCCTGAGGCTTGACGTGAGGAAGGTGTGTAAGATTTGCCACTGTGGCTGGTGTCTGCAAGGTGAATATTTAAAGCCAGACCAGACCTTTTACACACCCCTGGAGTGTGTCACACCTCGGGAGGTGATGTTCCCCCTCCACTGGCTGTTGGGACCGGCTGGCTGAGCGGGTCGGACTAACACCTCGCTCCAAGATGTTTGGAGGGAGGCGAGAGGATTCCCAGCCGAGGGGATACGTTACGCTGCTTATTGCATTTGCCCTCCTGGGAGGCAGAGCTTTAATTGCTCTCCCAGCATCTTTCCTTCCCCTAGTGCAGGAGATGATTGCAAGCTTTCTACCGTTACATTGCGTGCTTGGAGCTGGAGGTCCCAAGCGATAGCACAGAGCTCTGAGTTTCCTCTGCTTTGCTGTTTGTGCAGCCAGGCCAGCACACTGAAAATGAGAGCAAAACACTACTGCTCAGGACTGTAATGGGGTACTCCTGTCTCTGGTACTTCTCTTGGGTGCGAGAGGCAACGCAAAGGGCATGGGATGCTGTAGCACCTTGCCCAGTGTCAAAGAGAGAGAGAGAAATGTTCACACAGGCTAAAAAAAGAGCAGATTCACTCAGATTTTCCAAAATGCTGCAGGCTGCTTGAGGGTACATGGGCAGGAGTTGGAGTGGTGGGCTTGGGGGTGATACCTGGAGCAGGGCGACACACTTTACTGCCCTCTGCTTCTTCCAAACCTCACCAAGTGAAAAAGTCCGAGGGGCTATGGCTTTATAACCGCTCACTTAACGGGATCGGAATGACTTACTAACTGTTCCTATCTGAACAAAAATAACACCAAAACATTCTCTTTTCTCCCTCCCCTCCCAGGCCTCATGACTTTAAAAGGATTTGTGACAAGCCATGAGCCTTGAGAAAATAAACCATGATGAATTCCCATCCACAGAGACAATTCTGAAGGTATGTGTCCCCTCCTCCCTGCTCACTGGAAAACCACAGTCTTGGCCAGGACTGGAAGAAGAGCCATTCATTCAAGCCTGATTTCCCAAATCGTATGACAAGAAATGGTCTTAGTCACTCTTAAATGAACTCTGTGGGGATTCTGCTTCCCCTCGTGTGCCAGGTTAGCTGTGCAGAGCGCGCGGGCTGGCCAGTGTCCTCAGCACACGTGATGGCAGGGCAGCACATTGGGGCAAGCACGTAACCAAGGGATGGCTGGGAAGAGGATAGCCTAATCAGTGGGCTAAGCACCCTCTGGAAATACCCGGCTCTTCCTAACTGTTCTACTGTGGTTAGCTTGGGAGAGGCACTTTAAAGCAGAAGACACTGCCTTACCTTTTTTTCTAAACAGCTAGTTGATTTTGAGGGCCACCCTTCATGTTTGCAAAAGGATGTTTTTTGGGGGAGCTGGCATGGTGTTTGGATTTCAGTGAGGGCAGGTAGGGCGCAGAGCTTGCCCTGTTTGCTGCTTGCCCCTCCAGAGGTGATCTGCACAAATGTCACTGACTTGGTGGTCAAGAGTGTGCTAACCAACATGGGCGATAACGTTGGTTTCTGCCCCAAGCAGCTTCCAGCTATCAGGGAGCAAAGCAAACATCCATCCGTGGCCTTAAATCAGAGACTTGACCCTGGTCTAGGCCCAGAAGAGAAGTCATTTCTGCTCAATTCCTTGATGTACGTGATTTTTCTTGCCTGTGCTGGCTCAGCTGGTGCTTTGTGGGGAGCAGAGCCGTGGCTCCAGCCGCTTCCTGCCCACCAGAGTGGGAGGAGGAGCACTGGGTGCTTAGAAGCTACTGGTTTCCCTTGCACTGGTCCCCACAAGACATGACTTTGCTCCTCTGAATGCACACATGAGAGGATTTACACTGGAATCTGCTGCTGGGAGGGATGAGGTTAGCACAGGGCAGTCTATGTGCTACGTAAAGCTCTGTGGGATGCCTGTAAAATATTGTGGTTTGAGCTGGTCAGAAGAAGGACAAGGTTTTGCATGCAGAAATTAGAAAGGTTGTTTTCTCTCTGTGCACCAGAAGTCATCTGTTTGTTTGGTTTTGTTGAAAACATTGGCAGAGATGTGCAAAAAAATGTTCGTATCGATGGTGTGGTGTTTTGTATTTTGTCATCAGGGTTTGTAATTGTTAAGTTTGCGCTGATTTTCTTTCATTCTCCTTTTGCACTTCGGAGTTTTATTTGGACCTTGGTGAAAAACTGAAAGCAGAAATAGATTTCTTTGAGTAATCACATTCTTGGGGAAAGGTAGAGGGGAAAGACTGTTTTCAGTTCTTTCCTCAGTTAAAAATTATCCCTAATTCCAAGTTATACTAATAAAATTCTGGTGTTACCTCATACAGGTGAGCAAAATGGTTACTGATTCCCAACACCTCTTTCTGCAACAGACTCGGCAAATTTTCCTGCCCTTTCAGTTGGAGCTGCCTCACCTTCATTTGCCTAAGTGGTCTCATAGTCTGCACATATTTTATGAGCAGGACCAGACACAGGTCTTTTCCTGCAGTTTTGTGTATGCACATAGCAAACTTTGCATAAGGAGGCCCTGTGCTACCCTAGCAAGGCTAACCAGGGTGGGCAGGGAGGGGGAAGGACCGTGCAGGCGTGAAGTTCACTGGGAAATTCTCTTGCAATGGGTGGGGAGTGATGACACATCAAAAGAGATGGGGAGAAGCAAACCCTGTGATATCAAACACATGGCAAGAAGAACCACCTACTGTTTAATGAGAGAATTAGGACACATGAATGTTTTTTCTCAGGCTACTTCAATCTGTTTCTAATCCTGGCCTAGGGAAGAGTGGATGAGAAGCAGGAGGCCAATATATATATATATATATATTTTAATGTATCTCATCTTTAGTAAGTGTGTATGTGTGTATTTATATTTACCGTAATTGCTCACAAAGACATGTTTGACACTGTTATTTCTGGTGTTCCTTGGCAGCAAGAGGCTTTTTACCACCAACCTATTGATACCACATGGTGGGTAAGAGCACCTCCTATTCTCCCTCCCCTCTTTGCTCCAGACTGAAAAGCACTGGGTTGTCTCTGCTTAGCAGAAAAAAAGAAAAAAAAAAAGAGAGAAGCCAAGTTATCAGTTCAGCTCCAGAGCCCTCCCTGTTTTTCCTGAAATGTGGGTCCCTTGTTCCAGCAAGGGTACGTGTGCATACGTGCTTGCTATAAAACATTCCCATGGCAGAGCTTTCACAGCGCTCTATTTATTTTGCTGGGTTCTCACTCAGGTCAACCACGGTACTCTGAAGCATGGTGGTTTGGACTTGGAGATGGATCATGTGGTCTCCATTATTGGAGATCACTGCTTAAAAGCCAGCCTTGCCAAGATAGACCAGAGGCTCTCATTATCTGACAGCTTTGCCCAAAGTCAGACGAACTTGGAGCTTTCTGGGAGAAGGGTCTTCCTGGTCAATGTAGATAATGCAGAAGTGCCTGTAGGATAGAGGATGAAAAAGACAATAGTTCCTCACTCCTCCAGTGGTGAAAAAGTTCTATACTTTGACGGGGAGTTTTGCTTACGCAGATTGTCCACTCACAAGTCCTTGTTTCTCTTCGGGAGTCACTATAAATAAAGAGAATTTGTGTTTGTGGGAGCTGGTACCCCCTTGGAGGGGCTTGTAGAGGCAAGACTATTTCATCATGTATTAAGTAGATTTACACAATCTATTTTTCTTCACTCAGGACTCTGTTGTGAGAAACACTGCTGATCCAGAGCTCTGCTTTGGAAGATGAAATCTTGTCTGTGAGATACAGCTAAGAGCACTGCTGGAAGACGGTTGCAGAAGACTTTCTTGGAGAAATGTACTGAATTTGTCAATGAAACCAAAATGCTGAGCTGGGTCGGGCTGAGATCCCTTCAGAGAAGATCCAGTAGACATCTGCCTGGGGACTGGAAACCAGCGTGCAAAGTGACGCTTGGGCTGCTGCTGCTCATTGGCCTCATGGTGAGCAAGATTTTGGGTGAACAGGTGAAGTGATGCAACAGCAGCATCTTGGGGTGAGGGAGGAATATTTCTCACTGATGGCTGGGAGGGCAATCAGATGGGTTAGGGCCAAAGATAGTGTAAGGATGGCACAAGATAGACCTGAGTTTCCTACTTTAATATATATACATGAATATCTATCTATCTATCTCTCCTTTTCCCAAAGCAGGCACATTCTTTTCTGCAACCTGTATCGCAAAGTGCTGGTGACTGAACCTTTCAGGGGGTCTTGTGGGATGTCTGGCACTCCTCTGGCTGGAGAAGGGAGACAAGGTAGGTTGACCTGGGGTAACTGTTTGTTACAAAGGACCTGGATATGCTAAGATAGTCCTAAAGCTGCTGTTTTCTGTCATAAATTCTGCAAAGATCCCCTCAGATAATTTGTTCTTACACAAAGTGATTAATCTCCTGCAAAGATGACCTGCTTTTTGGAAATGGCATTCGCTCTCCATTGATGTCAGTTGTCCAGCCTGCTCTGCCTCCGGCCTTTTAAACACCTAAATGCGGGTGGGATGAATCCTACTCTTACTATCTTAATCCTTTTTAATTAGATTGAGCTTTCAAGGTCTTCCAGCACAGCTTTTCCCTTGCTCTCATAATTTCTGTGGCTTTGTCCTTAGCTCTATCCAGCTTTTAAACACCTTTTCTAGAATATGTATTGCAAACTGTACACAGTATTTCAGTATCTGTCTTGTCTGTGGTTTCTGCAGAGAAACTCCTCCTTTCTCCTATTCACCATCACCTTTTAAGAAAATCAAGTTGACTTTCTTGCCCATTCTAACATTCAAGTCCTTCTCAAAAAATCACAGTCCTTCAGGTCACAGTTCTCTGCTCTATGGGTACGGTGGATGCTCCTTGACATCTGCAAGTAACATTGTATTTTGCTACCTAAAATATATATATTTGAGCTGAAGCATGCCAGCAGCTTGATAGTCCTGATGGAGCTGAGTGCCCTGCCCTCCCCATTACTTATCGCTTTGCCAGCTTCTGTGACCTAAACAGCTTACGTCAGCTGCAAGTAATATATTTACTTTCATGAAAGCTGATGACAATGTTGACTACCTCTGGGCAAGGCAGTAGATCCTGACAACCATCAGTGATACTTTCTCACTGAATAATACCTCCCAGCTTCTGCAAGCTAGCTCGTCCCAATCTATTGAATGTATGTTTTATTTCTATAGCGTAGCAGAAACTTTTCAAACAGAAGGTTGTGCAATGTTAAGTCATGCACCACATGAAAGTTTGTATTATGCCTGTAAGAGACTCTTTGATGAACAGAACTCGTAATTTTGTCAGAAAATGAGATCAGGCCTATTTCCCATGAAAAATGTTGACTGACATTTGTTGCAAATGTAATTATTTTGTAAGGTGGAGCGGTGTCACCTGGCCTAATTTTAACCAAATAACAGTTTGCTGTCTGATCCAAACTAGCTGCCAAGGTTCGTTCTGCAGTCAACGGAGCGAGATCAGCCCTCCAGCAGCTGAATCATCTAATCTATGTTAGACATCTGTCTTACAGTAGGATGATTGCTGTTTGGAAGTGCCTGCCTGTCTCCATTGACTGAAGAAAAGGAGCAAGGATTAATTTTGAGCTAGCATGTGTATAGCTACTTGAGTGAAATCACTTCTGTTAAAATATTGGCACAGTCTTACCATGCCTTTCTCCAAATGTTGGGAAATGCATTGTTCCCCTTCAGGACTCTTATGACTCATAGTCTAGGGAGTTTCAGGTAAGTCATAGGATGAATCCTCAACACACAAGTCCAAGATCCCCTCCCTGCCCCTTCTCTTTATCCAGAAAGATGGTTAAGCTTTGGCTAAGATGTTAATGGGGCAGCATTTGCTAGACTACTCCCTGTTTGCCAACTAGCCACAGGCTTTGATCCTTGAGCTCTGTGCATCATCCCAGCTGGAAATGAAAGTCTTGGGTTTCCCCCAGCAAATGCCTTGGAAGCAAGTGGTAAATTCGAGAGAAAGTTGCATGGGGTGAGGATGGAAATGCACATGTGATGCCTTGACCCTGCCCTGGGGGAAGAGGGCATGGCCAGGCTGGGCTGGATGGTCAGAGCTGGTGTAAGCGCTCCTGTGAGTTGTACCAATGTAGGACAGTTGCTGAGCACAGGAGCGGAGGGCCTTTTTGTCAGCAGAGCTGGGCCAGGAAACATTTACCTGCTGCAGGCTCTTAAAGATGGGCTAGATGTGGTCTCTGGGCACCGAGGTCTCATTCCAGGTGTGCGGGAATCGGAGATTAATCTATGCTTGGGTAAATGAGATGATAGCTCATTAACAGCTCATGCCAGGCAGCTATGCACTGTCTCACAGTGTCATAGTGCTCTTTGAAGGCTCCAGCTGGGATAAGGAGGGGACCCGTTGCTTCATACACCCAATGATTCCGCAGAAATGGAAGCAGAAGAGATGAGCAGAAGGTGGCCGAAGGGGAGGGGAAGGAGATGGAGAGGATTATTTCCCCCCAGTCAGGAAGGAAGCAATGCTTGTCCATGCAGCATCATGTAGTGATGCCTCAAGCCAACTCTTGGTGAGATCAGTATCACCCATGGTAGCACAGCGTTTGCCCCAGTGAGGAGTGCCAGGATTACAGCCCATGCTTCCAGGACCTGCAGGATCGGGGTGACAGTCGTATCACACGGTGTATCAGTTACTGGAGCATTTACCAGCTCACAAAAAACATGCACAAGGAAGGGAAAGCGGGGTGGTGGGTTTTGTCAATGAAAACATATGCATCTAAAGTTGCTTTTTAATCCTGGTTATCCCTGGATTCCTCCATTTTCAGTGTGCATCACTCCAAGGAGACCAGAGTAGTGCTGGAAGTGCACAGATGTACAGCTGCAACTATGAAGTGCTGAAACCAGCCAAAGATTTAGAAGCTATTAATTACAAATAAAACAAATGAGCACATTTCATGACCTCCTAATTTGTAAGTGGAGAGAGAAAAGCAAAACAAATCAAATTGTTGTTTGCAGCAAATTGTTTACTTTGCTCTAATAATAAATACGACTAAAAAGAAATGCCAATCCTCTGCCAAGGCAAAAAATGTGTGTGTCTGCATTTAAGTGTAATTCTTCTCCTGTGAAGCACTTTAAATGAGTGAAGGTGAAGAATTACAAAAATCTCATGTTTCATCCTTTAAGCTCTTTGTTCATTTTTGCATTTCATGGATTCTGTGGAGGACAGACTAGATTGCTGTAATGTGGTTAATCATCAATTAGTGTCAACTGGAGCAATTTTGTTGTCTTTGATAGACAGGTTCCTTTTTGGGAATCAGTTTCTCTTCTAAGAAGAACAATTCTTGTTATTGATTAAGGGAAGTGGAAACATCTTTTTAGTTGTATTGATTTTAACTTCTTTTCTCACCTAGCATGCAGATCAGCTTCTGCAGCTGCAGTGCTAGGCAGCAAAAAGGACACATGTTAAGACATTTGTGAACAAGAGAGATATAGCTGGGTACAGCAGTATTCCCTTCTTTCCATCCCAACAAGTCCTGCACTGCAATGTGGAGCTGGAAAGTCACCAGATGTGCTGTGCTTTGAGGACCTGTAGTCAGGCGGAGTTTCTACTCCGTCTTTCTTCAGTGTCCAGGACTAGCTCTCAAACATTTTAGTGTTTCAGATATTTGCATTCCAGTCACAGTCCCTTGTGGGAACAGCAGAGCCATCCTAAGCACGGAGGAAATGTGGATTCGGAACCATATCCAGGCTTAGTAACTTAAGTCTTCCTCTCTAATGGGCTGAATTGAGATCTCTGATCTGAGAGGTCCCAAAAGGCTTCAGCTGGAGCCCATGTGTCCGGTACAAGGCATTTCGAGATAGATGAAGGCCAGCTGGATAAGGTCCAGGGGAGAGCAGCAAGAATGATCAGAGGTCCAGAAAACATGACCTCCAAGGAAGGACTGAAAGAGTTGCGATTGTTTTGTCTAGAGGAGAGATGACTGCATTGAGATGTGCTGGGATACTGCAAGTATGTAAAAGGGTACTGTGGAAAAAGAGAGGAACCTGCTCCCTGAGTCCACTGCGGGAGAACAGACAACACGTTTTCATCTAAATCGGGAGCAAGACCTTTGGGTTGGACAGGAGGAGAGGGTTTGCAAGGGTGAAGTTAGTTATGTTCAGCAAGTGTCTTTTGGTAGAACTGATCCCATGAGGGAGAAGAACAGACTAGATGACCTGGCAAAATCTCTTCTAGTTCTGCTTTTTTGTGGGTATTTGAAGTTGTTCGGATTCTGATCCTGATTTTGCTTCTCTGGTGCGTGCCCTCATAGATCCAAACATAGGATGTAACTTCTGGTTTGAAAACCCAAAAGAGATGATCAGAAATGGTCAGGTGAAGGAATCCAATGCAGGGCATATGCTGTCCTGTGCAGAGCAAGAAGAATAAATTTCTATGGGTTACCTGGGAGTCTACATGGCTGGAAGGTACACCCACAGGTATGTCTGTGTACGTCAAGGAGAAAAAAGTAGGAGATGAGAAAATACACTCCCTGGTGAGTGCAAAGTCCTTCCCTCCATGCTTGTCATCACCACTCTTCTCAGTTTTGGGTGGATACGTTGCAGGGAGCTGGTGTTTGGAGATGTTTCTGAATCTAATGCCTAAAATACTCCTTTATTCAGCATTTGTTAGACTTCGTTTAGAGAATGTGTCCAGTTTCGGGGCTCTCCCTGTACAGGAAAGACATTCATAAGCTGGAGTGAGTTCAGCGGAGGCCACCAAGATGGCTGGCGGTTGGAGCACTTGCTGCGTAGGGAGAAGATGACATGATGGGGTTTGTTCATCCTTGGAGGTTTTCAAGATCAGACTGGATAAAGCCCTGAGCAACGTGGTCTGATCTCCTAGCTGATGCTGCTTAGAGCAAGAGGATGGAGTAGAGACCTCTGGAGGTCCCTTCCAACCTAGATTATTCCATGATTCTGTGATTCTAAAATTCACTGTCTGTATCTGTCAAACCCCAGTGCTACTACTGAGGCCAAAGATGCTCTCTAAGTGTCTCCTGCCAAGAGGCAACAAAAGCATCGCACCGCATTGCTGGTGCCAGTACCTCTGCCTTAATTATAACCACATTTTCATATTAATTTTTATGCAGATGACAGACATCTAAATGTCCTCAGATGTGTCTGTGAAACCACTGCTCTTCACCTCATGTGCTCTCAACCTTTTCTCCCTGTCTGTGTTGGCAGGAAGAAGACAGCCATGAGCTACAGTCTGGATTGCTCTCACCAGGAGGGATCATACAGAGATCCTCAAGCAAAAATGGACCAAACTGTGCTCGACTCACATCGGTGTGGTGCAAAAGGAAAAGATTATGAACTCGGGCACAATGCTGCTGTAATGTGGCTATTCACTTCTTGGATCCTACTTGTTACCTTCTCAAGGTACTTCATATTCCATGCTGAGTGCACCAGTCTGCATTAGCTCTATGTTCCCCTGCCTCTGTGCTGTCCTCCACGGTCTGGGCTGTTTAAGCCTTTGGAGCAGCTGAGGTTATTCCAGGTGAATAAGGAAAGATTAAGATTGTTGCTGCTGTTTAGCATCATGTTGGTGTGTTTCACTTTTTCTCCAGCTCCTTCTCAGTGGAGTTCTGGTTTTTGTTTGTTTGGTTGGTTGGTTTTTCTGGGGGGGAGGGTTGTTGGGTTTTTTTGTGTAGTTGGTTGGTTTTGTGTTTTTTTGGTTTTTTGTTTTGTTTTTATGAGATTAGAGATGTAACAGACCCTTGGCATGGATTTTTAGGTCATAAATAACTTTTATGGCCAGTTTGAAGCTCAGGCCAGTCCAACATGTGTGATAATCTGCTGTGTATTACAGATGTTAGAGCCTCCCTGATAATGAAGATCTATGGTGCTCTTTCCACAGTTTGTCAGGAATCTGGAAGAGGTGTGCATCCCAACTCTGGGCACAGCATGTTAAAGTCTTGTTAGTGTAAACTCCTAACAGTGTTCCCCAGACAAGGTGCCCACCTTTATATCTTGACTTTCCCTCACTTTCAAGTGCCTGGGAGAGAAGGAAGAACATGAGCAACTCTTCTTGCAGACTGTCACAGGGGACACACACACACGACTACTCCCAGCCATGAAGAGCAAACCTTAATGCCTAGTCCATGCCTGGATTTTCTCAGATTCGGACAAAGGGCCTGCCTGTGATCTCTGAGCACCTTCCCATGGTGCATGCGTGCTCAGCATCACATGATGTGCTTCTTGCAGGGAACACCCTGCCCGGATCTAGTCCATCTCTAGTCAAAGGATTATTCCCAAGAGACTGTGCTTTAGTCCATTTTTAAATGTCTTAAAGAGCAGGGTTTCCACCACAGTCCCTGGGGAGGATGTTCCACAATCCAGTAGGTTAGATCTCACTGTTAAGAATGTTTCCCCTGATATTCAGAGTTCATTTTCCATTTCTTAATCCCATCTTGTGATTCCTGGTTATTCCCCTGTTGGGCTAACCTAAACAATTCCTTCCCCTCCCCGACATTTATGCCTGTCAACAGACAGTTGTCCTCCTTTGCTGTCCTCCAGCCAAACTATACATATTTAGCTCCTTTAGTTTTTTTCCTCATAAGTCAATCCTTCCAGCCACTTAATCATCCGTGTTGTCCCACTTTGACTTCTTTCCAGCTTGAAGCATTCCAGTGCTGCTGAGGTGCCCAGAAGCAAATCAAGTCCCCAGTGACCTCAACCCAAGGAGGAGGTTGACAGAGAAAACCTTGTTTATGAGAAAATCCCTACAGTCATCTTTGTCACGGGACGGAAACAGGGTTTTGGTGTTACCCCTGAGACCTGGCTGGAGAAAAGCTGCCAACTTCATTCAAATATTCCATTGAATCCAGGCACTGGGAACAGCTGAGAAGTGATGTCCTGCTGCGTTATTTTCATTCATTTCATTGTAATCTACTGTGGCGGTGTTGGAAGGACACAAGGAGGAAGGGTTGGCCCAAGGAAAGGCAGCGATAAACGCACCAAAAAAGCTTGCTATCGAGTGCCACAGCCTGTCCATGCCGAGGTCATGTCATCACAGAGAAAAAGCCCAGAGTACCCCTTCCATTTCCCTTAGGACCCTTTTTCTGTCTAAACACAAAGGAAAGGAAGTTGCTTTCTGTTAGCCATCTGTCCTGAGCCAAGGCTGATGCTCACCTTGTTTTCTTTGGGTATTAATATGTGTTTGCTAATGGAGGCCAGAAAAAAACATTCTCCAATCTTTCTTTAAAAAGTAGGAAGAACTAGCTTAGGAAGCACAGGCTGGCAACATATGCAAGTGGTCCTGGGCCACTGCAAATCTTTTGTCTCCGTGTAGGGTAAATTAAGCATCAAGGAGTTAGGGGTGATTATCGCTCTGTGTAGCCTGGCTTGCTCCTTTCCAGAGCCCCTCAAACCCTTCATGCTCTTTCCAATGAAAAGAAAAGCAACTGGAAGCGGTGATTTAACCAGTGCTTACTGGAGCAGGGGTCAGGGCTCGTTTGAAGCTCTGGATTCCTCCCAGGACAGCAGTAATGTCTCAGTCTTAATTAGAGCCCAAGGTGCCATCGGGTTACGAGGAGATGCTGTGGTGATGAAGCTATTGCCTTTGCCTGTGGCACAATACTAAGCCCCAGACTGCTTATTCACATCCAAGATCCTCTGCCATGATTGAAATTCATTATAGTGTCGGCGTCTGTTATTTGTAGTAGAGCATTGTCTGCCGCCTTAGACAAGAGAGTGCCCCAGATGACGGAAGATTTAATGACACTGGGAGGAAAAAATGACTGTGCCATCAAAATAGACAAGTCAGGAGGAGGAAGGAATTTTTTTTTTTCTCATTTTAATGGTAAGGAACAGAAATGTTAGGCTAGAGAGGAAAGTGTACTCAGCTTCCTCTGCTGGGTCAGGTTTTCTCAGGAGCTCAGACCCAGGTGAAGCACTTTTGTAGTGCCGCAAGTTGTAGGGGTGCTTCAGATCTTGTCCAGAGACAAGGCTGTGCCTGAAGCCAAATTGCTTGAAATAACAGGTGATGATTTTAATGCACAATCATCCTTCCTGCACACCACTATGAGTGGACAGAGGCTTGAAGCATCGACAATCACTGATGTAGCTTAACGGCTAAACTGTATTTTTCTGCAGCAATCCTGTGCTTATTTCATACAATTACCAAGTAGTGAATGGCTTTAAATCATGGCAAGGTTACTGTAGCTGAAAGTGCTTTGTACCAAAACTGCAGATTACTGTAGGTCAACCCATCAGAAAATTCCTCTTCAGATTTAGAACACAACCTCTAATTTTGCTCCTCCAGCCTATTTTAAAAATAGGAAAACAACAGCCTCTTTTAAAAATAGGATAACAAACACTTCACTAAAAACATTAGGGTGGTTTTTTTTTTTTTTTTTTTTTCCTATTTTATTTTGCAGGCTGCATAGGCCCTGACTCAGCAAGGCATTTCTCCTTTGTGCATATCTTATGCCTGGTGTAGCCCATCCCATCTCTATTTTGATCTCCTCATGCCTCCAAGGAGTTGGCTCCTGGGTAAATACCAGTTAGTGGAAGCTTGGTCCTTGTGAAATGCTGAGCAAGCAGGATGAAAAAAGAGGAAAGCTTGGATGAAAATTAGCCACATAAGAGTGGGAAACACCTGAAATCCCCTTTCTAGTGAGGACATAACTGTGAAGCAGAAGGCAGAGTGATAACATCAGGTCCCTGTGGTAGATGATGCTGCCAGAAGAAAAAAGCCTTGGTGCTCATCCAGATGGGGACCCAATTTCACGTGCTGTATCCAAGCCTATGTTGTTCATCTCCCATCCACTGAAGTGGATCAGAAGTATTTGAACTCCCGTGGGACTTCTTGCTAATCTTGAAAGAGCAAGGAGTGTTAATGAATAAAAATGTGGGTTTTTTTTCTTTAGCTCATGCTAGGAAACTTTGCCTCTTTCTTGCACAGACACATCTGACCATACTGACCAACCTGTTTATTACTTGCAGGCAAGGTTATTGCATCCTCCTGTATTTGAAGTTGAATGTGATGATAAGGTACTTGTCTGAGTCTGGGCCCCCTTTGTGGAGGGGTAATGGAGGAGGGTAATGTCCACGCCATACAGACAAGGCTAGAGAAAGGATGAAATACTGATCTTGTTATCCAGCTACTCCAGCCAGTGACTGATGGCCAGAAAATGAAAGTTATCTTTCTTCTTTCCTGGGACCAAAGGGAAAACTGTCCCAGATGACACACCTCTTTCTCCCACTTTTTGTTGCCATTTATGGGGTCTTTGCAGAGTCTTTTTGCAGTGCCCAAAGTCAGTTTGGAGGCTTTGGTCAGGCATAAAGCGGCCATAAAGGAATTTTGGAGGTAGATGAGCTGTGAGGTTCAGGAAGTCCCTCTAGTAAGAGGCGTGTGGGTAAGGAACTATAAAAATGGACATTGATCAGTTCAAGGATGTGATTTGCTGTGGTAGTTATACAAGCAGAGGACTGGAGGCTGGGCAACTGTTCTGAGGCAACGTAGCTGTGTGACTTTGCTGGTCTTAGGTCTTCCTTAAACATCTGCTGCTGGCCACTTCTGCAGACAAGGTATGGGGTTAGCTGGACCTTTGGTCTAATCCTGATCATGGATTTGTAAAGGGACTCTGGCCCCAGTTATGCAGGAAAGCCCTGCCCATCCTGTTTTCCTGGAGTAAGATTCAAGCAATGTGTTTGTCTCTGGGCTCTGCGTTGAGAATGTGATACACTCTATGGGTGCACGTTAAGTGTTTTCTACATGCTTCATGGTATTGCTATTAACGCCCCTATCCCTCAGCGTTTATGGCAAGTCCTGTTACATACCATGTGCTTCCTAAACACTTCAGGAAATTTCTAGGACTCCAAGTGCCTCTTAATGCCCAGCTCAGATGACCAGTGTCCAGGACACTTGCTGCAGTGAATGGCGGGGTCTTCTCAACTATTCTTCATTCCTCCACTACGCTTTACACCTTGTTGAGGCAAAATGCACAAGAAAACATAGGCAATGTCACAAAATGCCTTCTAAGGGTCAGGGGTTGCTTTGTGTCCTGGGTTTGTATCATGGTGTTCAGCCTACTGAGGAATAAATAGGATTCAAATAGTAAATAATAATAAAAGCCACACTCCCGAAACATACGAGCCACTGACATTTAAAGTTTATTTACTGCTTTTACACTGCTTTAATCTCTCACCCCCCTTTCTCCTATGTTAAATGGCACTGTAAAAATAGTGTTTCGAGCTAAAAGCATGGGAAAGTCCAAAACCCTCTCTGCATTCCCACTAAAACACCAGCAGTTCCCACAAATTGGAGATTTCCCTCCCTCCTCCCCAACTTTTCCCTTTTTTATTTTTTGCACTGGATAGGAATTGTTAGATTCAGGGCGACCGTACAGGAATTGGGGTTGGAAAGGAAGGGAGTGGGGAAGGGGGGGAAGCAGGGTAAAGCAAATGGAAAAAAATACACCACAGTAGTAGCCACAGAATTCTTCTCTGCTCCAGCTTCTCCTTTGAACTGGATACGCCACCCCCCCTCTTTAATAAGGAACAAATTTTCAGTGCTCTATGGGAAAGTTTGAATGCAACATATTTCTGACAGGTCACTGTCAGTTCACACTAAAGAGTTCTTTGCTTTTTATTTTCTTGCCCCAAACCCTTTTCTTTCTTTTCTTTCTATCTTTCTTTCTCTCTTATTTTTTTTTTAGGAGGGAAGTGGTGCCTTCAATACACTGTCTCAGATGCTGACAGGCACATTGCTGTGGGTAGTGGCATGCAGGGCACTTGGGGTTAATGATGTCCTGCTGATGCCACTTGTTGGTCATGGGTGACAAGCAGTTGTCCCTTGCTCGGCCATGGCAGAGCTTTGCCACATCTCTGGCACACAGCGGGAGCCGAGGAGTTTGGATCTGGGCTCGACTCCTGCCTGGCCTCTGAGCTCCAACGCCAGCTCTGATGCAACTGGAAATTGCTCAGGCGACGTGTCGGGGGACAGGGTGAATTGCCCAGGGGCAAACCCCAGGAAGTCCCTGGATGTTCCTGGTCAGCTCAGTGCTAAATTTATTCTCCTGGCAAATTTGCATATAATAGCAAAGATTTGAGGAGGGGGAGAAGCAGGAATGTAATGTACAGACCTCAGCACAGCTGAGACAAAGAGAGCTGGAGGCTCCCTCATACTAACAGACCTTCCTCCCTGCTAATGGACCTGGACCTTCAGAGGTCTGAGATGCTTCTGCCCAACCCTCCTCGACAGAGACACAGCCACTGTGTTGAGCTGCATGTGCAGCTTCGGACACCCTGCTCATCTGGAGGCCCAACGCAGTGTGCTGAAGTAAAGCATTTCATTGACCTCGTTGGACAAAACTCTTGCTATTTGGCCAGTTTCCTCTACAGCCTGGCCGTGGGTGCTCAAGCCCTGATTCCGTGCCCAAACATAATGATAGTTTCCAGCCCTGGCTTGAGGCAGTACTTGCAATGCCCAGTGCTGGTTTTCTGGAGGACAAAAACTGGTGCAGACTGGTATAGCCGGGGCTGTTCTGGGAGCAGGCAGGGGAAACGCTTTTTAGGGGAAGCCAACAAAATAGGGCAGTCCTTTTTTCCCAGTCTGCTGTGAAGCTGTGGTGGCTACTGCTGCTGGGGGCTGGCTTGGGGCTGCTGGGTTGAAACAGGAGGTGCTCTCCTCCATTCCCCTTCCTCCTCCTCTCTTCAGCAGTGGCATTTAGTGGTTCTCCCAAGCTCTGTCTCCTCTCTCCCCCTTCTTTTTGTCCTTCCTCTTCTTGTAGGAGCAATCCGTAGGGTCTGTTTTACCCCAGTGCAGAAAAGCCTTGTGCCATCTCCACCCACCACGACCTGTGGTGGTTGAGATGATGCTCAGCTAAAGTCCCCTCGCATGCGGTGTCCTCCCCCCCAGCAGCACCTGTGCCCCAGCTTTGCTGGCTTCCCCCGGAGCAGACGAGGAGTTAATAATTAACAACAGCGATCAATAAGCTGCATTGCTGCTGCCGGGTGATGTCTAACACGGGTCGTCTCATGCAGCCTTTGGTTGCACCCCGGATTTTCAAATGACACTCGGAAGCTCGGCAGAGGGTGGGGGGCCTGCAGTGGAATAAGGCCCTTGAAGGGCAATTTTAGGCAAAGGTAATTGGCTTCATATGTCTCGCAGGCCACTTCTGAGATCTCAAAGCAAGGTCAAGTGTGCTTGAGGCAGAGACGAGAGGCTGTTCTTGCTCACATTCATTTCCCAGTAGTATGTCAACAGCTTGTTACACGGCCAGGGCTGACAACTGTTAAAGATTGGGATGGGTGACTCATCGCATTTGCTTTAGTATCCATTTTTATATAGTATCGTGGTGCAGTGGCTTGACTAATTGGCATAAATCTCCCCTGCTTCCCAGGAGTGGAACACATCAGCGCTGGGCCCAGGAGGAAAAACAGAAGAGCCTTTTAAAATGAGGTTTGGCCAGTGGTGTCCCATGAGAAGGACAACCTTCACATTTGGCTGTTCTTTGGGGTTTCTGCTCATCTTGGTGGGTGGATTTTCGCTTGTCAAAATGTCCCTTCTTTCACTGGCTGGGGCCTCAGGCTTTTCTTAACACAGTCTCCTTTGCAGTCCTCTGATGTTTATTGCAATATCAGCGGTATGCCCTGCTGATGCTGCTAACAATGGAGCTAGCCTGGACCAACAAATGCCAGGGCTGACACCCGAATGTTCAGCAAAAACTTGTTCACAACAGACGAAAGTACCTGAGTTTCTATTGATTCCTGTTGCTGCAGAGCTGAGCAGCTCTGGGGAATACTGGCCACTTGTCCTATCAGCCAAGTATATGCTGGGATCTTTAGGAAATCTTGTGATTAGCTGCGATGGTGGGCATTGGGGAAAGGGAGGGAAGCTGGGTGAAGGCAGTTGGATTAAATTAGAATCATTAAAATGACTTTCCAGCCAGCTTTCCATTCCAGGCGGCTCAAAGCAGACCCAGGACCTGTGTTTGATGGTAAGGTTTCTGTCTGGCCCTGCATATCTTCTGCTGGGGGCAAGTGATGTGTTTTAGGTCATATCCTTAGCTGGGATAATTTTTATTCTTTTCTTGGCCTAAATGTTGCTGATTTCCCCTCATCCCCTTGTGGAAGCTTGTCCATGTTTCAGACAGGTACGTTTGCTGATGCTCAATGCAGCGTTTCCCTTTGCACCCCTAAAACGCCCTGCCGAAGGGAAGGAGATGAAAATAAACCTGCTTTGCTGAGAGGAAGTCGTACAGGGCATAATCTGTCAGCTGTAGGATGTTGTGTTGGGTACTCTCATCCTCCCACTAAAGGGTGAAATCTGTGGGAACTTCCAACGTTTAAAGTTTAGCCTCTTGGTGCCTGTCAGGTTATTGAGGGTGTCAGAGATAGGTGTCGTAATTTCTGGCTCAGCCAAAGGGGGATGCCCAGATTCCACACGACAAGTGGAAACCCCCAATAGAAAGTCCTGACCCCAGGACTTCTCCTACTGGAAGTTGCAGCTTGTGCTCAAGGAGAACCCAGCACACTGACCTTGCCTGAAGGTAGGGACCCACTTGGGTAGGGGGCACCCACCTGGCTTGTGGTGGTGTCCTCTCATCTGCCTTTTTGTTTTTTGGTTTTTCTTTCTAAAGAGAGTTAGTGAATGAAGTACAGCCACTGGAACATGGGTGGCTTTCTGGGTTGTGTTTGTGGAACTGGGTGTTTGGATTCTGCTCAAGTCCTATTGCAGGTGTGAATGCAGCTACCTGAGACTGAATACATAGGTATGAATTAAGCTCTAAAGAGAGATATACCTCCAGAAGGTGGTTCACGCCCACTAGTCTGGTCTTTTGCTATTCTTTTGGGCATAATGGAAACCCTGTAGTCAACCTGACTTTTTTATGCTTCAGATATGCTTGCACCTCCTTCAGTTCTCTCATCTTTACCATGAAACAACTTTACTTCTTTGTCCAAATTACATTCGCTTCCCAGGCTGCCTCTTAGCACCATTTCAATGAAATTGCACGAGTGGAAGGTCATACAAAAGTTAGTCAAGTACCTCAGCTCTGCTTACAACTCCTGTAAAATTGTCAATTTTAGCATCTCATAACTAATATGTTAATTAATTCATAGAATCATAGAATATCTCAAGTTGGAAGGGACCCATAAGGATCATCAAGTCCAACTTTCTGCTCCTTGCAGGACTACCTCAAACTAAACCATATGACTAAAAGCATTGTCCAGACGGTCCTTGAACTCTGACAGGCTTGGTGCTGTGATGATGCCAGGTTTAAAACTGCTTCTGTTCAAATCACAGAAGAAGTCAATGTGTTATCAGAATAGGCAGTTCTCCTGCTTTGGCGATGAGCAGGTTGGTTGTGGTATCCAGTTAAAGTGGGATATACCCAATCCCCAGATAGCTGCTGCCTCCGAGATCTCTAACTGGATCATCTTACACTTTCCCATCAAAAAGCAGAAGGGTAGGGAAGGGCATGAGGAGGACGTCTGTGTCACCTCCTTTAAGCCATCTTAGACAGCAACTCTGGGCTGAGGTGAGGTAATTTCTTCAGTGTCTTTTTCTCTCCAACCTATAAGTTAGATGACTAACAATCCAATGTTTCAACTTGTAACTTGGGGCAGACATTACTGGCAAAAGAGTGGAAAGGGGGAATAAAAGCTCTGTGAGGGAGTGGTGTTGCCTGCATCAAAAAGCAGGTTGCAATATTAATGTTAGAAGCCGGAGTCCCTTATTCCTTGTTTGGTGTCCTATGCACTAGATTACACTGCTCCCCTTGTTGACTTCTTGGTGTAACTCGGTGAAGTCAATGGAGTTGTGCTCTCCCGCTCCTTCCTTTCCCTCTAGGCATGAATCAGAGTCCAAGCCCTTGGCTCCGGGATGCATCCATGACGATGAGGTAAGTTTCCAGTCTTAGGCACTGACAGAGACAAGCTGGGAAGAATTTGTCTCTATGTGGCTGGAGAATGACTGTGTCCTCCCATAAGGGAGCAAAACTGGAAGCCAGAAAAAGGATCGCCTCTTGGCAGTGCCGCGGAAATTCAGCATTACAGTAGCAAAAGGTCAGTACGCAGTGCAAATGTGGCTAATCCTGCTGTGGCAGGGGAAAGGCTTTACATGGTATGGCCCTCTCCTCCTTTTCTCAGGAGAAAAGACTTTCAGAACACCCCGGTGGAAGAAGCCAGAAGTGGGGGATTCTTGACATTTTTCTCGAAACCCCTCAAGGGAATCCTATCAAAGCAGAGAGCTGGTTACAGCCTCCTGCTGTTACAAATACCATCTAAGCAACCTCGGGCTGACCTTAGTTGGTCAGTGACACTGGTCTTTCTCAGAAACCCACAGTCCTAAAAAAGAAGGAGCCGCTTTTTCTCTTTCCTCCCCTCCATCACCCTCTCCCCGTTGAGCGCCAAGCCAGAAATGACAAACAATCTCTCGACCTTCCAAGAAAACAAGGCAGAGCCACCTAGTGCGGAACAATAGAGAATGATGAAGACACAGCCACAATAGCTGGCTGTGGTTAACCTCAGAGGCTGCAGTCAAACCCAAGGAAATTACAGAAAACCCTTAAACAAATACAATGGCCACGACTGTTTTCTCCCCAGGGGACCCATAAATAGAAGCTAGCGCTCCCGGGGAGGGAGGAGGGGAGAGGCGGGTGGCCACTGTTTGTTCTTCTGTGGTTCAGTGTAGGCTAAACTGGAGATTAGGCTATGAAATCGAAGGCAGCGAGAAAGGAGGCAGTAATGGATTTTGGCAGTGATTCTCACATGAGCTGCGTAAATCCAGAGCAGAAAAATGCTGTGTTCCTGCATGGTTCTGCGAGGCTTGCATGGGCTTGCTTGATCGTCTGTGAGTGCGGATTAAGTTCACCTTGAGCCAACGGTCAGTGACTCTTAAGATTTTTTCCATCCCTATTCCTTTTCATTTTAGAGCTGAAACTTAGGTGATGCCTAAGCAGGGCCATAGTTTGAGGTGAGCCCTCTCTATGGGAGCATCAGGCTGTTGTGGTTGTATGTGCTTCAGGCCAGTGCTGATCTCTGTCTGTGTCTCTTCATTCTCTATATTATGAGACCTGGTTCCCCACAGGGACACCTGCATAATACCTTTAGTGCTGATAGCAGAGAGCCATATAACAAAAAGAAAGGTCTAGGCTGGAGCTGACATCAAATAGTGATGGATGGATCCATCTCCTTTAGTTTCCAAGACTTCTGGATGCTGCTACCCAGGGACCTTTGGGCATTTTTTGCAGGGAAGGTTGCAATTGCACTCAGTGGCACCTTTCCTTCTGGCCAACCTATTCTGCAGCACCATTTTGTATCATTGGTTATTGTTGCTGTGAACTGTTCTATTTGTAAGGAAAGGAGAATGCAGCAGAAATTACCTATGCCTCTTCGCCTTGCAGTGCAGAGATGTGGTAGATCATCTCACTGGGGTCATAAAAGCAACCTGGCTAGAGCAACTTGGAACTCAAGGCATTTCTGAGTCCTCAGATTAACTTGAGTGTAGCCAGCTCAGGTATTCTGCAAAGGGAAACGGTCATTTTAAAGAGCCTGGATGCACAGAAAGAAAAGACAGTGGTCCAACGAGTGGTTCCTTGAACAGAAGAGGGTGGTTGTCACAGGAGAGAAAGAGAGCTTATGCACCCTAAGCACTGCCATCAAGTCATCTCAGGCTGCGATTGCCTGTTGGCAGTCGTCCAGCCCCATTACCCCTGGCCCACTCTCCTCCAGTGCAAGCAATTACTGAGGCAATAACAACCTTTACTTCTGCTCCTTATAAGTCTGAATTCTACAAGGCAAATTCCTCTGGATTGGGTGGTGTGGAACTGGATGGGCAGGTCCTAGCTGGATTTTGCTGAGCTTTCTGCTTTCAGGTCTCCCTTCCTAGAAGGTATAGGTCAAAACCAGAATAGGTGAGAATTTCTCATTAGCTTTAGCTGGGAGTTGGGAAGACCTCAGGTACAATGAATTAATGTGGCAAATGATCAGCATTTTTTTTTTTTTTTAAGATAGCAGCTGTGTAGGGTTTTTTTAGTCTGGGACATCTGAGTCAGATTTGGTGTGATGGCAGCAGCTGAAGGTAGGGCTTGAGGTTTTGTGCTGGTTTTGTGGTTTTTTTTTTCCTCACTGTGTGAAGGATTAGCAAGGTAACTTGTTCTTACCTTTTCTCTTGAGAAAGTTGGAGCGCCTACCATAAGTTACACCATGTCCTTCGACATGGTGTAAACTACAAAGGTGAACACTGGGAAACATGGATTCTCAGTGGTTTGGGGATCTGGACCTGGTGCCTTTTATTTCTTGTAAAAGTAAAAGAAGATTGAAATAGTCCTGACAACCTTTTTTAGTGTTTCTCTGGAAAATATTGATTTGTTGTAAAAAGGACTTCTTTGTGGAGATCCTGCTGATAAATTAGTTGACGCATCTAGCAGGAGGTACTGGGTCCAGGATGAAGCTGGTTCTTACGGTCAGATTGGGCAGCATTTGGCATACTGGTCATTAGGGTTCAGCTTCCATGTGTGATTCATGCAGTGGAGAGGGTTGCAATTGCTCTCATATCTCATGTGAGCTCTCTAATAACTGACCTATTTGTCCTTCTTCCTTCCTGCCCCTCAGCTCTACCATATTTATGAAAAACTTCCAAAGGACATATAATAGTGGGATAATGTGATCTTCGAGTCATGGACAAGGAAAACATTTCCTGCTTAACTAAGCTTTGCAAATAATTCTGCTTGGCTTGGTGCTTTCTCTCTTGTTAATCTTAGTTCTGAATCATCTAGGGGAGGAACTAACTAATGTTTGGCCTGGGATCTCGAAGGAGGTGTCCAAGGCCACATTAATCTGGGTGAGTGATGTAAAGTTCAGCTTTCTGATTCACCCATTGTTCACAAGGTCATGATTAAGCCTTGCAAATGTCACTTACCTTGAGGTCCCTCTGGAGGTGAATCATGAGTTCTTGTCTATAACCCCACTTCAAAGATAGCTTCGGCAATATCCTGAGAAGACTTAAAGGAACAAGTAGCAAACACCTCTTGTTTCCCGTAACAAAATGCGCAGTTTAAGCAAAAGCATCTGTAGTGAGGTGACTCCGTGGCACTTGGCAGATATCCCACTGCTGACCCGTCCCTGAGCCTCAAGGTGGGTTACGACCTCAGGACAAGCTGTAGCTTTGCAGCAAAGTAAAACAGCCTTCAGAATCCATTTAGGAAAAGTTTAGGCCTGTTTCTGTGTCTCTTGCTGACCTCGGTCAATATTGAAGAGATGTTCCCTTGCTCAAACGTCAGGGACCGCTTCTCCACCTCTTGCCATGACTGGGGTATCCAGCATACACTACGACCATGTACTACGTGCTACCATGTATAATTGTTGCTGTAGCAACTTGGGAATGTGAAGAAGAGAATTAAGCTAGTTGGAGATCTCCTGAGAGGCTTGGGAAAGCTGGAAACATGATGGTGTGAGATGGGGAAGGTTGTCGAATATCTGAGGAGGATTCTTAAAAAGTTGATGAATGTCTGTACATGCTCTGAGGTTTGAGGGGAGGATGTCTTTTTTTAGGGAAAGACTTGTATTTTTGGGTGATGGAAAAAACCACACCTGAGGCTAGTGGGCATGAATACTCTAGTTTGGAGACCTTTTGACTACCTAGACTCTTGTCAACCCACCTGTCTGCTGCTAAAATACTTCAGCTTTTGTCCTGTGCCTCTTGGAAGTGGTGGGATGTGCATGCAATGGTGTTGTTCAATACTTGGAAACCCCAGGCCTAGGAAGGAGGATGGGTGCCTGAAGGGTTGTGTCAAAAAGCTGGTTGGCCACAAAGATTTATGCCCTATACAGCTGGTGCTTTGAAGGCAGAATGAGGAATTTCCTTGGCATAGCCAAAGACTTTCCACTTTCCCAGGTTAGTGTGGGAGCTGACGCACTGTGTTGGTGTTCCTCAGAATTCACTTGTCCTTCTTTAGTGATCTGAGAACTGTTCTCCACTTTCTAGAGGCTTTTTGGCACTGTTGGGACATTCAAGAGAAGACTTACTTAGAAGCTGGCTTTTGTAATACCAGTCTTGGTTAGGGGAAATCCTGTTGGTTTGGGTTTTTTTGTTTTTTTTTAACCTAGTGTTCAGGAAAGGTGTTTTTCTCCCCTTTATCCCATTTGCTTAGAGAAAGTCTCTTCTGAGCCACTTCAAAGTCTATGTGCACCTGAATATAATGGGCCCTGAGCTCAGCCAGAACTTTTAAACACCCCTTGGTTGAAGCAGGAGCCCTAATCCACAGAAAGGAGAGTTCAGGAAAGGTATCCAAGCCAGTATCGTAAAACCAGGCTGATGGCTGAGTCTGTGCATGGCACCACATCTGCCTACCTCTGGCTCCTTGGTTGGTAAATGCTGGAATAAGTGTGAACACGGCGCTGAATGCCTGAAGCACTTATAAATGCCCAGGCTGCAGCAGGTAGAAGTGTTTATGGCTGTGGGAGATATTTATGGCTCTATTACACCCTCTGTTATTTTGGCCTCATTGACTTCTTACAAAATCTTTAATGAAGGTTTATATTTTATACCTTCCCTCCTGGCTTGTGCTTGCTTGTAAGTAAGTGTGATGGCAGCAGGTGAAGGTACAAAAGGTCCTGCAAAGTAAGCCTGGGAAATGCTTGTGGTGGGTGTATGGCAGGACGGTATATCAGCAGAGGAGAGGGCTCCTGATTCTCAGCCTTGTTTCTTGAGAAGCCCTGATTTTCCACCGGAGCTCACGAAAATGCAGACAGATGCAGATGCTTGTTCCTATTCTGAGCCGGCTGTGTGCCAGCCCATAACCAGTAGTTCAAGCTTAGTACCGTGTGGATATACATCCTGCCTTTGGGCGAGTGTGACTATGTGCCTTTAGACCCAACCGACTCAGGAAAAGGACGGCATTAGTGTTCACACCAGAATGTGAATGCTCGCTCACTTGCTGTTGTTATGTTGATTTCATATATATCTATATATCTATCTCTTTATCTCTATATTTCTTTCTTTCTTTATTTCCACCCCACATCAACTGGCACGTGCTGGCAGTCCTGTTGTCCCGAGAAGGCTGGCTGATACTTCTCCACGTATGAAAACACGGACATTGTCTTTCCAGAGCATTTCATGCTTTGAAATGAACTTGTTAGAAATTTGTGGGGATGCTCTGTAGGTACTACAATATGTTTGGCAAAAGCTTTCTCTGAGAGAGGGTGGATGCAGTTTGTAGCAGTCATGTGAGCTCTAGGTGTTGTCCTTCTTGTTGACCTTACACATATCAGACCAACACCCAGAGAAGTGTGTGATGGAAAAACTCCCTTAAAAAACCCCCAAACAACCCAAAGCAGTGAGGAACTGAAATGGGCTGCAGAGTATAGTCTTGACTGCATGTGGAAGTGCCTCTGTGTTAAGATCCTCTCAGTTTCTTTGTACAGGCATGTGTTGCCCTATGGTTTTGGTTCTCCTTAACAGGACAGACATTGCCTTGTAGCAAAGGTGTTGGGCTGGGACTATTCTTTGCCCTGCCATAGGCTCCCTGGGTGATCTTGAACAAATCTCTCCCCTGTGCTTGATTTTCCCCACCTGCAAAAACAAGAGGTCCGGTGTCCTTTCCTATTTCCAGGCAGTAGTTGCTCTGAGCATGAGTTCGCTCAGGCCACCCTAGTATCAGGTGCGAAGAATGTCTGAAGTCACTTGCAGACATAGGGAATGCATCTCGCTAGGATTATTAAAGCTGCTGTCACCTCGTGCGGATCAAGACTAGCATCTATCAGAGATGTGGTTTGGCCTTTGGACCTGAGGGCTTTAATTTATCTGCTGCCACTGCAGACAGGCACATCCACAGGCAAAACTTCCCAGGAGCCATCTGCCCCATTCTCCTGCTCCGTGGTGGGAACAGGACAAACACTTGCAGGAGGTGACAAAGTGCAGAGGCACGTGCAGCGTGGGCCGAAGGGCTGTGTGAGATGCCTCTTGACTCATTCATGGTGATATGAGCTCTTCACAATTTGTAAACTCCAGGAGGGTCAAAAGTTGAAGGGCTTTTCTCTTTTGTTTGCCACCTACGTTGCCCTGTTTGGAGGAACGCTTGCGGGAATCCTCCCTGGAGGTGCACACCAGGAAAGACAGGCTGCATTGTTCTGGCTCCCGACTCAAAACCAACACAGCTGACATGCATTGCTGCATGGTTCACCAGCTCTGAAAGGAAGGGAAGAAGCTGGTGACTTAATCCTTTGAGCGCCTGCCTTTCATCCCTTAGAAAAGCCGGATATTTTTGCCTCTTGTCATGATTGTAGGCAAGCTGAGTGCATAGGTTCCTTTGGAGGGTGCAGCCCCACACCTACAAAACTGATAGCCAAAGGGCATGTCTATCTTGCTGGTGTAGGCAGACCTGAACTGCCTCTTCTCTTGTGCGAGCTCTGAGTTAGGAGCACGGGGTGTGCTGTGCCAGGTCTGGATGTGGCCTGGCTGTGTTATCCTGGCACTGTACTTGACAGTCTCTGCTGAATCCCTGCAGCGCTTTACCTGAGGCAAGCAAAATCTGGCTAAAATCTTAACCCATCCTGGGCGAGTCCACCCAGCACCATATGGACTTAGAGGTGTGGGGCCTTATTAGGGTGTTATTTCTGTATTAGGAAGGAGTGAAAGGCTTGGAGGTCTTGTGCAGAAGGCAAGGAGCTTTCCAGAAGGGAAACTGGCTCCAAAACTTTGGCATAAAGTTGCAAAGCATTGGGTTGCTCCTCGGTGCTTTCCTAGACATCAGAAGCACTATGTGCCCTCAAGTGGGACCTGTGTCAGGGTTTGCTGGTGTCCTGCCTCGTCCTTTCACCGGCAGAGGAGAAGCATCAGCTGCTCTCTTCTGTGGAAGGGGAAACCCACAAGCTCAGGCTGGTCTCAACCTGTGCTCCTGTAACTGCACGCTCTGAGCCAGAGCCTCCACCCTCGGGTCCAGCCACTGTCACCCAGCAAGGCACGTACAGGGCTGCGGACTCTTCCTCGGGGCAGGGATTACCCAGACTAATGAGTGTTTCTCCTCATTTTGAATCTGTTTTATCACGTCCCAGGCCTGGCTGTAACTTCAAGCAGCTCAGCCTTTCTCTGCTAGAAGGAGGTGTGATTTTTAGTGGCCAGTGTTTTCTCTGGAGGCGCGTGTAGGTTTTAATGAAGATGCTGTGAATCCCCTGAAAAGACACTTCACATCCTGTCTAAAGCTTTTCTTTACCCTTTACAGACTTTCAAAATTATTCTAAAAATGTGGAGAGTCAGCACCTCCTACGTTTCCATCATTTCCTGATGCTGTATGTGCAGTACAAACTGCTGGGACATAGCTCTCTGGTGAAGGTCTCTCAATTTCTTCTGTACAAAATGGAAGGCAGGTTTGTTTGAGTTCAGTTTTTGACCTTAAGCACTTTAATTGATTAGAGAAAAGCTTCATAGCTGTACTAGATGAGGGGGTTCATTTCAACAGGCCCCTTCAAACTCAGATGTGGACAACCCCAAGGTAGGCATGGACAGTGTTCTTCATCAGAAGTTACCAGCCTTTTGTGCTGCTTCTTACCTTACTGTGCCTGTATCTTGGGGAAAATGTTGCCTTCCCCCAACGCCTTGTTTTTTTTTCTTTCATCTTCTGTTACCTTACAGCGTCTCCCAAGTACTCAGCGGTTTGGTAATTGTGCTAACGGCCTTGGTGGCTTCATTGCATTTATCTTTTCTAGCACAACTGAGGAACTGTATTTTGCAAGCGTCTCCTCGGTTGTTTTATCTCTAGCCAGCTTCCTAATTTCACTTCTAAATTAGACGCTCTTGCTTGGTAGAAGGGGATACTTTTTAAAAGAAGCTTATGTAAACTCTTTGGAGGCTGTGTTAATTGTATTTATTTCTGTAATTAATGGACTCCATTTTTGAATGATTCCTGCCCTGCTAGTAAATGCTTCACATTCCTCTTACCCGCTTCTCTGCTGATGAACAAGAAAGTTAAATGACTCCATGGTTGTGAAAACTTCTTCCTGTCTATTTTTTCCTTTTTTCTTCTCTTTTTTTTTTCTTTTTTTTTGGTGTGTGTGTGTGTGAAAAGCTGGAGATCTTTGAGATGGTTTCTGTGAAACCATACCTATCACTTCACATTCCTGGCATATTTCCTTTTTGAGAATAGGATATTATGTCTACGTAAAGACACCTACTTCATGGGTGGATTTTAAGTGCCATATAAAGGGCTAATTTTTTTGTTCTGCAAATAGTTCTGTAATAACCTCACTCGTTATCCTCTGTCAATCTAGTCTTTATTGTGGAGACATCATAGCACTCATGGGATGCTGCAGAGCATGCTGCTTTATCCTGATCTGGTGCTGACCTTCATTCCAACCTTGGGGAAAGCATTTTCTACACTTCCCCTCTTTGCTGTTTGTTTCCTGACTGTTTAGATGCCAAGTCCATCGATGCTGCTGGGACAGTCTTTTCCTTAGCAATGAATGGCGTCAATGTGACCTGAGGATTTTATCAGCATCCATAATCCTGAATTCATATACTTTGAAAATGGATAGCTAAAAACTTCCCTGACTTTCACACTTGGAATCTGCTCTTTTCCACTGTTCAGGGATTTCTGCTTGGAGTTCATGGATCACAGCTTTGCTTTGTACCCTCGAAGAAAGCTATCATTTATGTGACTGGACCCAAAATGTATAGGGAGATACCTACTCAGCAACTGGTGGACAGGACCCTGAAATTCTTTAGTTTGACCAGGCCAGAAAATAGGAGGGAAAACTTGTTTAAATCAACCCAAAGTGTGATCTACGTGGTTCAAAATATTTTGGTTCAATCTGAAACAAAACTTTCGGGTTCCATTTCAGATTCCCTTAGCAAAGGCAATGCAGACTCTCCACCCCAGCTGCCTCATAATCAGGTAACCAGTAAAGGGTAGCTGCTTCCAATTCTGTGCCATGGCTTAATAACTAAGGAAGCCTTCTGTGTTTGTGGGAAAAAGTAATTTTCCCCACATCCCAAGAAATTAGGCTATAGGCAATAGGAGAGCTTCCAATTTTGTTATTTTTGTCCCAGGAAATGTAGCTGGCCCAATGGTTTTGAATGGACTTTCTAAATAAGGGACTTCTTGTGGAAAACTTCACCACATTGGAAGGCAGATGCCACTTTTCTGTCACTAGCGCAGTAACAGAAGGAGGAGTTAGTACACTAGTGGTCAGATCACATAGATACATTTCTAGGGATCCGGGGAACTAAACCAGGAAACACCTATTCTCTGACCAGTTGACTTATGGGCAACTGTTGCTTGCACTTCCTCGCCAATACTGGTCTCACTAGGTTTGGATGAGAGCTTGACCTTGGTCAACTATGAGTGGGTCTGGCAGAGGAAAGGACATCTGAACTTTATACTTGCCTATTCATCACCAAAGTGTACTTCAGTGGTTCAGATGGGGAAACTTATCTGGTGAGATCTGCTGGGAGGACCGTGGTGGCGTAGGCAGTGGTGAGAATGTCCCCCGCATGCGTGCTGCTGGAGCCAAGTCGGAGTATGAATTTGGCGTGGCAAAATTTGAATGGCGCGCATTTTTGTTGGGACTTGTTGAGAGGCAGTTCGAGCTGAACTGGAATCCCATCCCAGGCTCCTTGTGCTGGCTGCCAAAATTTGCCATCATAAACAAGTTGCACAACCCTAAGACGCTTTCGGTAGATAAAGTAGGACTTCTGTTCTCCTTTTTGTCCCCATTACCGTGAGGTGCTGAGAATGAGAGCGGAACTGGATCTGTGCACTAGAGACATACTCAGGATGTTTCCTGGGTTAATATTAAATATTCCAGAAGAAAAGCTCTGTAAAGGTGTGGAAAGGTCAAAGTTCAAGTATTGCCTCGTCTAAGCAACTTCCTTCCAAATCAAGGGCTGTGCAAGAGTAACCAGATTTAGGTATTTAGATATGGTTACTCATAAAAGGTGAGGAATGGGGGGAGGAGGAGAAGGAAGAAAGGATCACAGAATGAAACCTGCTTTTGTAAAGGTCACTGGAATGAGCTGCCAGGTGTCTGACTCATTCTCCTCGTTGGATTTAGGCTACAGTGACGGAGGCCCCTGCAGGTCCTACAGATGCACTGGGGGTAGTGTGGGAGTTGGGTGCCCACAGGGAGTTTGCATGGCACCAGGGCAAACTGTCCCTTTGTCACCAACTTCAACCCTCCCCACCACCAATAAACTCTGCCGCTCCTGCGAAGATTTTCCCTTCCCTGGTCCGTGAGCTCTTCAGGACTGGCTCCAGCAGCAATGGGTAGCCACAGCTGCTGTGCTCACCCAGGGGACTACTCGGGACAGGCAGGCGTTTGCTACAGCCTTCTCTCAGCCACTGCTTTTCATAGCCATGTGTGTTTAAGGTAAACACCAAATTAGAGATGAATTAAGTTCATATACCAGACTGTAAAGTTCATATACCAGACACTGGTTTGTGGTCAGCTCTGCTGCCCCTGCTATGGGGGAGGTAATACCAGGTACCTGGGTGCAGAAGAGAGTTGGTGGTGGCCATCTCTGGTATTGCCCCAGCATGGGCCAGTCAAATATGTGAAATGGCAACATTTGTTGTTGAAAATCGCTTTGCCTGCATGGCGCGTGCATACGCAGGGAGGTCTCGTCTCTGATCTGTCTGGATGTGAGCAGAGACCCCTCCGGAGCTCCCTCAGCGAGACCTCCCAGCCCAGGCAGAGGGCTGTGCCAGCAAGCCCAGGTGGCTCCGATGTGCCCAGCCGTAACAGCCTGTGCAGGCATGCCGTGTGCTGCGTGCACGAGAGCAACCCCAAGCGTGTGTTTCCCTAGGGCTTAACTAAACTCTCCAATCTCTCTAATTCATGGCATAGCTATATGGTGCTGTAGCATCTCTCTCAGCTTGGATAAAGTAACCTCTTCCACCACGAATGCTTGCAAAGCACAAAAGAACTGCTGTGGTTACGGGACCGGCTGTCAGCAGAGTTCTGTGCCGTTCTGGAGGTGGTAAGACTTGCAGTGTCCCGTCACAGTGGGGCTTTGGTGACAATGCAAACAGACTGAGCCAAATTTTCACCTTATTATGGCCCTTTCCTCCTTCACTGTTGTTTATTTAGCAGGAGAGACCCCAGGAAGAGGTGTATTCAGGACACTGACTGATGAGCAGCCAGTGCAGCCTTTGATAGCAGCAAAGGCAAGGAACTGATGCTGCCTCTATAGCAGAATCAACAGAGAGAAAACATTGGATTCCAGGAGGCTGCTGGAGATAGACTTGGATGGAACTGCAGAGACATCCTCTGCCTCCCAAAAGGCTCTGTGAACTACAGCTATCTGCCTCATGATGCCTCCAAAGCTAGATGAGAGACAGCCCTGCATAAATAAGCTGTCTCACGCAAAGCAATCTTTCCCTCTTTACCACCTCTTGCTGAGAGTGAAATATTTGTGATGAATTCCAGCAGCATAAATCTCAGCTCAATAAATCCAAAATCTCTCGCTGCAGTTGCTTGCCAGTTGCCCGGGCTCCAGCCCTGGAACGGGTCTCAGCTGTGAATTTCCTGCCTTCAGCTGCAGGATTCTCAGAGAATTCTTCATGGCACAGGGACAAACACACCATGACCTGATTTATGGGTCGAGATTCTGTTTCTGCCCTCCACAATCGGGCAGAAAATGAATAGGAGTTAGTATGAACTGGTGGGTGTTCGCACATGTCCAGAATGTCTCTGTGGTGACGGCCAAAATTCCTGAACATCCAAAATGAGATCAAGTTGCCTTCAACAAGCCCCCATTGGTGCAAAGACAAGCTGTGTGCAGGAACACCATCATCTGAGGACACAATTCTTGGCTTATATCCAGCTGGATTTTCTCCTCCCCTTCCCTCCATCATGGAGCCATATAGGCAAAAGCAATAAAACTCCATTAAGTGCTGCTAAATATAAGGACAGCACCTCCGGCTTAGGAAGTCCCTGAGCAGCAGATATCTGGAATCTGAAGAAATGTTTTGGAATGGGATCTTAGCATGTCTGTGTGTATCTTACACTTTTATGCTTTCCTTGTTGCTGGAAACTAACAGAGAAGTGAATGTGGGGTTATCCCACAGTCTCCACTGAAGCCTTTAATTTAGATACAGAAGTTGGGAGACTAGACTCCCTATAGCTGATTGAGAAGGGGAGGTCGAAGGACAAATTTGCTGTAGAGTAATTCTGGGGAGACTTGACACCTATTGGGGAGCTCAGGGTTGTGTAGGAATACCTGCTCACTGCCGCTTCACCCACCACCAGCATGCCTACATATGTGAAAGGAGAGGTCTGTCTTCTCTGTGCATCAGCAGGTGGAACATCTTGAGAGTTCATCATCCTCTTGCTAGATATTGCCGCTAAGCATAAGCTAATGGTCGTCAAGGAGCCTGGAGGGACTGTCACAAGCTGACTCCTACTGTTTCAGTTCCTCGAGAATCAGCTCAGCTGGCCTCTTTGCTGTCAGTGGATTTTTATTTCTTGGGTTATCTACTTCCCAGAGACCTGCGGGGTTGCCAAGCTGGGCTCCTTCATACTCCTTGCCAACTCTGCAGACTCCAGGCTTTTCTTCTTGGTCCCAGGCTTTCCAGCATGGTTCCTAAGTAGCCCATATCAAGTATTTTCTTAGTCCAGAAGTTCTTTCTCTTACTTGCTCCAGGTCACACTGTGTGTTTTCCTGAACTGGGTTTACTGGCACTGGATCCAGTCTTTCCCTGTGAGTACCGAGCCAGTAGGCTCGTTCCAGCTGTTCCTACTAGAGCTGTGCAAATCACTGATTTCTTTGGGTTGGCCCACAAAGCAGAGTGCTGACAATGTTCCGTGTGAAATGGAAGCATCTCCGTTCGAGCTTAGTCTGCTTAAAGTCAAGTAATCTGGCCTCAAAATACAGTTTCAAGCAGAGGCATTTCTGGAGGGGGGAAAAAAAAGTGAAAAGTCTAAACAAAACACTGCTTCCTTGATATGTTTTCAGGCTTTTGGTGGAAACTATTCACTGAGTTTGCAAATAGTTTTGGTAGGCCCAAACCCCAAATTTTTTTTCAGTGAATAAATTATTCATCCAAAAATCTCCTGTGCCGCGTCAGTCTTTGCAGAATCCACCGCCTGGTGTTGTCCGTGGGTCAAACCCAACTGAGGAGTGTCTGCCCGCCTCCTCCGCCTGTGCAGACACAGTCTATCCCAGGAAAGCTGTGTAAATGCTTGGTTTAATCATTCTCCTCGGTCACATTTGAACCCAATCCCTTGCCAGCCTGAATACTTCGACTACTAATATTTGCTCAATGAATAGCTGAAATGTCCAGAGCAGACAACCTTTAAATGTGGAGCCCTCTATTGTGGTTTTCTTCTGTGGCAGCATGAATTTCCTTTACTTTTGCCTGAGCTGTCTCTAGAAACCCCATAATAATCATGTTATTATCTCTTACTAACTGCTAAGGAATGTTGATGTAGGAAAGACCTGTGCTTTCTAGGCAGGTTAGACAGATTATAAACCTTTATTTCCTTTTTCTGATCATTTGGCGTTGTCTTAATTCATCCGCTCTTTGTTTGGCCTCCGGATGACTTCTGGGTTTGTTACATACGTCTGGGCCACACTTGTTTTTTGGATGAAGTCACACATCTAAGCTGTTCTGGGCTTTTCTAGTTAGGAATCGTTCTTAAAACTTAGGGCATGTCCCCTGCCATGGGCTGTGCATGGGGGGTCTGATCTTTAAATCTCATTTTTCAGGGTTGTGTATTTTTCATCAATGAGGTGTCTTTAGTTTTTGATAACTTTAACTTCCACGTGGTGACATTTGTCTATTTACCTTGGAAAGTATCTCATGGTCGCTTTGGGAAGAGGTGGTATTTTAGAGACGGGAGCAGAAAGTCCTCTGGATGGTTCACAGCCCCTCTGTGCTTGGCACTGGACCCTCCTTTGGCAAACCACATTCTCCAAACACGCTGAGCCACGTTTCTTTCAAGGACTGCCAGTCTTGTCCCAGAATAAACTCCTTTCAGCCTGTGATTGTCCTGTCTCTTTGAGCAGCACCTTCCTTGGGTCACTTCCAAAATACAATCCAGCAGGGACTTGTGATCCTGAGTGGCGTTGCGGGTCTGATAGAAATGCAATTGCTCCTGCTGGATCTGGTGTTGCAAACCCCAACTCACGTGGGCTTGCAGCTGAAAGCGGTCTGGGAGGGGTAGCTGGTCCTTAGATTATACCCACTGACTGCCCATCTCCCTCGTGCATCCATCTCGCATCTGGTTGTTAAAACCCTGTGCTGAAGTGGCGGCATTTTGGTGTCAAATCCAACTTCAGGAAGGTTTGGGAGCTGACTCACCATGCATGCTCTCCCGTCCGCGGGATCCGGAGTCATCCTGGCAGGGCTGCAGGGTTGAAGGAAAGAAAATGTTTCAAGTGGGACAGGGGAGGAGGGGACTGGCACTGTCTTCTTTCCTCCTCGGCATGCAAGTGTCTTCTGATTCTAGGCCAGGCAAGCCTGGAGCTTTTTTCCTTTTATGTGGAGTCCTGTAGAAAGGGAACTCCAAGGAAGGTGAGAAGCAATTTTGTTTGTTTATTCCGAGCTCAAATGAGCAGTTTGAAACCTGTTAGAGATGCATTTTTACCACCTTCACCTGTTGCTGTAAGCACCTTGCCATTACAGTTATATAGTTTTGTAAAAAATAGCAACGAGGCTTTGTTAGCAAGCACACGATGAACCCAGACAGAGTCACGATCTGTTGTAAGTGTAGATCCATGAGGTATGTGACTTCAAGACCAGAGCTGCCTTGTGTCTGGCCAGCTTGGAAGGGGGCCAGGGGATCTCGATTTACATCCATTTATTCAAACTTGGCCATGTCTCATCACTCCCTAACTTCCTTGAGGTGAAACTAATTCTGTGAAGCTTCAGAGTAATTATTCCATGGGCTTCAGAAGGAATTGGCCCTTCATTAAAAGGAGATTCGCAGAGAGCTTTGAACAATCATCTTTTTAATTTTGAAGAATGTTGGTTTTCCTTTACTGTCTTTTTCAGCTTTTGTTTTTTATTCCTCTGTTTTCCTCTCTCTGTAATTTCTTTTATTTCCAAAGGTAAAATGGTCTGAGGAAGGGGTGACCAAACTGTCCTGTTTTCCCTTTTTGGTCTCACAGAAAAAAATGTGGGAAATAAAAATGTATTGTTGGGATAAAACTGTTGTTCAGTTGGAGCGTGTGGATTGGGGGAACGATGGCTTTCAAAAACATTAGCGATCACTGTTCTGCATCTCGCGCCATTTGGGAAATTCAGAGTGTAGGAGATGGTGTACAGCTCCAGCCCCTGTAGGGACATTCACAGGCAAAGCCTGCCTTGCAATTGCCCCTGAAGACTGACGCATCCACGGCTGCAGCATCTCTTGTTAGTATATTTTAGTCCAGGATTGATAATGTCTGAGCTGAACGGTGGCAAGGGAGTCTCTCCCTTTCCTGCAGTGTGCTTCCAAGCAGGACTTTTTTACAGTACCTGTTGTTGCAATGCCTGAGGAAAGATCTGCTCCCCAAAGGCAATGCTGAAGGGCCGGCAAACCCTCGACAAAGTGTGTAACTGGCCTTAGGCTTTGTAGGGGAATGGCTGTGTTCCCTCTTCCCCTCATGTTTGAACACTTGACATTTATTTCCAGTGGAGACAAATTTACGAAAGGTAGCAAACTGAGTCATACCAATCATCTGCAGTTTGGGTGTTCTGCGTGTGTATGAACAGCTGGACTCCAAATCCCTTTAGACTATATTAGGAGTTGAAGGTCACTGGCATGTCTTTAGGAAGGTAATTTCCCCTGACTTCTAATAAGGGCTTGAATTTTTAGCTGTGACCTCCATGTTACCGAAACCTACCACAGGTGTGTGTTTCTTCTTTCCCTCTTCCTGGGATGGCTGCATGAAGAATGACCAGGCTCATGACAGAAATGATCTGGTTTATTTTCTTCAGAAGCAGTCCTGCCTAATAAAGGGAAAATCTTTGATTTGAAATCCTCTTGATGTATCTTTTTCTTCCCTTTAATTTGGTCACCTGCTTGCTGCCCTTTATTAGGTCCCTGCCTCTCAATATAAAAGTGTCCTGTGTGTAAATATTGTTAATACCCCCTCCAGTCACTTGGAGCTTGACTTTCAGATTAGTCTGAAATGTGGCAGTGACACCCTGATGAACATAAGCAGTTCCAAAATCTTAATGTTTTTAAACGAACACTAAACATTCTTAAAAACTCCCAAAATAGGATGAAAAGAAAATTGTGACCTTCCCTTTGAAACTTGCATTTGGAGGCAGTTCCTCCTGCCTCCAATATTAGGAGGAAAAAAAATCCCAACCATCATCCCAATCCATAAATCAGAGAGGATTTAGTTGGAGAGTAAACTCTATTTTGGGTGGGAATTTAATTTTCTATGGAAAACTTTAATGTTAGCCAAAGAAAATCCTCTATAAAATATGGCACCGGTTTTCTTCAGGCTCCTATTTTCTCCTTGGGGCGAGGCGTTCAGCCAGGTCATCTTCCATAATGCATTGCTTAGCGAGGGGTAGAGGCATCGTACGAATTCCTGGTTGTTGAGCACTGACAGATGTAACCTGGTATGAACTTCCCCTTTGCTATATGAGGTAGACAGAAGTCTGGTTTCTGGTGTTTTTAAAAAAAAAAAAAAGAAGCTTTTTTTTTTTTTTTTTTTTTTTGAAAGCTTTCATGGAGTCATAAGGTACATGATTTCACTTATAGAAAGGGAAGGAAACCTGATCATTCCTACCCAGGGTAAACAGTTTTCTCCTCACTATCTAAAAAAGAGAAAAATCTTTCAGCTCTTTTCTTCTGAAACCAGGGCCGCTTCTTTGGGTGCCTACATAGCAACTAAAACATCTGTTCTTTATGCGACTGGATCTGAAAACGGTGGGTGAGTTTGCTAGATGGAAGTGAAATGAAAGAAAGTAGGTTGTGTCCCTGTTCTCAACCCCTCCTGGCAACCTCCATGCATTCGAAACCCACAGGCTGAAAACCACGTTTGTAACTTATCCTTTTCTGAGCTATTTTAGTAGCTAACGTTATTAGTGTTAGTATAATTAGAGGCATTCCAGCTCGGTAATGGATTCCATTCTGGGAGACATGAGTTTGCTTAGCCCTGGGCTTCAGTCAGCTAGAGTTTCCCAAATTGAATGGAAGCTGAAGATCCAAATTTCCTTGGGGTGAAGAATTTTATTTGCGTTCCAAAGCCTTGTCTATCCCAATTTCCCTTCAGGACTTCCACTGTTTCTGACACTGGTACAGCCTCTGAGTTCATAGCACCATTGTGGACCTGCCGGCCTGTAGCCCTGCTTGGTAAGACAACGGCCTTTGCAGGTGACCACATGCCATGATGGTGGTCAACATGGTGATCTCAACCAGAAAGCCGGTAGTTTCTTGTTGCAGGAATGGGAGGAAGAGTGAGGTGCTGGAGCAAAAAGGAGTCTGGTGTGGGCAAAGCAGAGCTGTGGTCTGCTCCCTCCTGCCTTGGTGGTGAACAGACTCAGTCTGATCCTAGCAAAGCTTCATCTTCTGGGAGGGTTTTATGCAGGGAGGGTCGGATGGTTTTATTTAGCATTGTTTTGCCCAGGCAAAGCTTCCCTCCAGTTCGTGCTGCTGGGGGCTCTGGCGATGCCGAGTTACCCCTCTACTTGTGAGGCCAGCACTGAAGGAGTTGAATTAGGATCAGTCTTCTGGTGCTGGGGGCTTTGTGTGCAGCCCCTGGGAACGGAGCAGGGCTGCTAGCAGTGCAGTCTCCCAGCTGGAGACGGCTTCACCAGCTTGGAGGGAGATATTTTTTTTCTTCCCAGCTCACAGCGCTGCCAAGCAGAAGGTAAAGTCATGAGAAGAATTGGAGGGGGTAAGCAGGGTGGGAGGGAGCTCTGCCTCTAACCAATTCCACCTGTTCCTGTGCACACAGACTTGCTCTAATTTCTGGCCATCTGTATTTTTACTTTACGCTCTGCCTCAGAGTCTCCTCCAAAAGGTTTTTTAAATTACTTTCCCAGCCTCCTCCTTGCAGAGAAAGCAGCTGATTAGTGGCTCCCCCTATTTAATTTTCCTATCTAGACTAATTATTTCTCTTGATGGTCTATTTATCAGGCTAGTTTCCCTTCTGGGCTGTTTTGTTCTGTGATGCTTTTCCAAAGAGGGAAGCAAGGGTAAATAAAAACCAGACAAGCAAAGTAGATGCAACTCCATCTACATTGTTTCTTCTTAAAATGAATACTAAATTTGTGGGCTAGCCCTGTCCACAAAGGACCCCATCTTCCCCTTAATTTAAATGGTTTCTTATCCCTTCATTGGTCATTCACTCTGTTTCTACATAGCTGGGAGTTCAGTGCTCTGTTACCTGCCCTGCGTTCCAGTGCTCTACAAGATCTTGGTTCTGTTGAAATGTCTGGTCTCACAGACTTATGTCATGCTCCTGTGGTGTTCACCAAGCCTCAAGCCCACCAGACGTATGAGCTCTCATAATGAAGCAGGGTCCCTACTGTGGGCTTTCTACCCAGAGTAGGGCGTTGTTCAGAGATTGACAGGATCCTTCGGTCTCTCCCTTCCCAAGTTGTATCTAGGGACTGAACTACTCAAGCAGCCTCTTCTTTCCTTAAAAAGTTTGTAACTTTACAGATACACGTACCCGAAGTGGAAGATTTTGCACCCAGTGATTGAGCAACAGTCCTGGGACACGGCAGTTGAGTTTAACACACTGGTCCTGTTTGGGAAGAATGGGGCCTAAAAATGGGTCTTTTGCTTCCTAGGTGAATCTGATGTCTCAACAGAGCCAAGATATCATGGTATTCTTCTGTGTTGTGAAGAGCCAAACTCATGGAGAAGGCTATTGAACGAGAGTCCTGTAGGCCATGGGTTCCTCTGGCTAGTAACATGGATCCCAATGCTGGGGATCCATCGCACCATCCCCGGTGTCGTCAGGCAGGGAGCACTCAGCATTTCTGAAAGGTGTCCCCGCTTGTACTTGGGGAGAAGCAGAGGAGGTCCAGATTGGGTAGGTCTACACAGCACAAGGAGCTGCCTGTGCTAGCCTTGAGTGAGAATGGGTGTCACAAATAGCATAGGCAGGGTGGAGAGGAATCTCCAGGACCAATGCGAGATGCTTTCAGAGACTATTTTCCTTTAGGTGATTTTCCTAGCACTCTGTAGACAGTTTAGGGCAGAGGTTGGGATAGAAAGAGTCTAATTGCTCAGACAACATTCAGCCATATGAGCAAGGACTCCTTATCCAAAGTCCTCTGTCATCCATTAGATGCACTCCAGCTTCTCAGGACCCTACCAATGGGCAGATGACTTCCAGTCCCTTCAGCAAGGGATGTGGCAGGTCTAGTGATGCAGCTTTGCTTTCCCCTAGAGCAGGTCCCTGCTGGGTGCTGGATGAAGCTGAAGGTTTCTAGGAGTAACGCTGGAACACACAATTTTGTGAAGTACCTTTTCCTGAACTCCTCTGAACTTCAGGAGGTGCTCATGTGGAACAGGTTATTTTAATTCTAGTGGCCCCAAACTATGTGCTGTCCAACCTCAGTGTTTACTGTTGACTTACTGGGATCTCCTAAAGGGGCAGTCTTAGAGCAGCCGTTGGGTCAGTCCTGGGTCTTGAAGCAGAGAGCCCCAGGGATCGGAGCTGAACTCATCTGTTGTAATTTTGGTTCATTTTACTTCATGAGCAGATTGTGCAGTAAACATCTTCTTAAATCTGTTCAGAGGCAAATGCCTCAGGACTTCAGAATTTCAACATCCCTTGTTGGTCTTTCTTTATAATGCATCACATGGACCATGCATGTAAATATCTAGTTCTGCTGTTGATGACCTGGGCAGCTGAATGCCATAGATTATATGTTGCTGTTGCTCTTGTGCTTTAATCCTCTTAACGATGTGATTTTTTGTTGTTTTAATAATTTCTCCTTCCCTTACACACTGGAGAAGAAACATATTTTGTGCTTCTAGTTTGCAGTGTATGGAAAGCTGATGATTTTATAAAGGTGTGTTATACTTCTTGGTGGTTAGTAGCCCCACTCATCTTAACTTCTTTTTATATGAAGGTTCCATCAAGCCAGTAACTCCTGTCACTTCTCTCATGCTCTTTCAAGGCAGAGTGACTGCAGAAAAGGCACCATTAACGAACACAATGGCAATATTATCTCCTTCACCTCTCTTTCTAGCTGATGTACCATTTGGCTTGGGTTTTGGTTTTAAATTACTGCAGCTAACAGTAACAAGCAAAAGGAGGTAGTTCCTTGCGCTGCCAGTAGTTAGGCTGGGGAATGCTTTTCAGTAGGATGGTATAGATGCTTAAAGTTTACCTGGGTCCATAAAGCAACTGGACAAATTCATGGCAGAGACATTCACAAGGGATGTCTACATCCTTGGAGGTGTTCAAGAGTCAAATGTACAAGTCCTGAGCAACCTGATCTAATTAGACCTGCTTTGAGCAGGGGTTGGACTAGGGAACCTAAAAACATCCGCAGGAGCGCCCTGTTGTTGTAGGATGCTGGGAATGTGTTCTGGAGAGTATTACTCCAAGACTGACCCTGTTTTTAAAGTTTCTCCTCCCCAGTTCCTTGGTTCTTGACTAGTGTCAGAGACAGGGTACAGGGTGAAAGAGTCCCTTGGTGGACTCAGCTTGGCTTTCCTCTTTTTGTTGTTCTGGAATTATACATCACGAATGTTGCTGGTTGTCAAAAAGTTTGTTCCATTAAATTTGTGAGCAGGATAATTTATTTAAACCAGAACTCTTTTGTATGATTAAGCATGTATATTTAAACATACACACTGCAGCATGGTTCCTTTGAGATTTCTTACGTTTTTATCTTTTTATTACTGTCTTTGGGGCAATATGTGGAGAGCCTTTTCTTTTTCCAGAGCTGTCTGAGGCAGCCAAACCCAGTTCCCATTGAACTAAAGAAATGGCTACTTACATTTTCTAAAGTTTGTCTTTGTTTTTGTTTTCCCAACAGTACCTCACTTTTCAGTTCCTTTGGGAAGGTGGGCAAAGATGGCAGTGAGTGGCTTTTTGCTCTATCTATCTGGGGTGTGAAAAATGACCCTTAGATAATTAGGCTTAGCTCTAAATGTGCTGAATTTATGGCCATGGCAATCAATCCCTGGAATAAAGTCCAGCTTCCAGAACCATCCTGTTGAACACAGTGCTGTCTATAACCCTCTTTCCACAGGCAGATCTTTACACTGCTGGCTAATGAAGGAAGGGGCTATGTTACAGATGAGTCAAGTGACAATGTATGGGGAAGCTCAGCTCTGAAGACCATGACATCTGCTCTGTTTCCTTTTTCTGTTTCCCAGTCAGACTGGAAAATGGTAGGGCTTGAAAGGAGGTTGCTCCAAAAGCACAGCCAGCTCTTCAGTCACAAGCTAACTTCTCTTTTCAGCCTGCAAAGGAATGCCAAACTGGCACTTGGCCTGGTCATTAAAGGCATTAGAAATTAGGATTCATAGACTTATAGAACAATTCAGGTTGGAAAGCACATCTGGAGGTCATCTAGCCCAAACCAGGCCTAATAGATCAAGTTGCTCAGGGGCTTTTCCAGTTGAGTCTTGAACACCTTCAAAGATGGAGTTGGCCCCACTTCTGTGAATGTGTTCCAGCATTTGACCACTGTCATGGTAAAACCAAAGAAGTCCTTAAATCTAATCAGAGCTTCCCATGTTTTAGCATGTGTCCGTTGCCTCTTGTCCTATTACTGTGAACCTCCAAGAAGAGTCTGACTCTGCGTTTTGTGTATCCTCTGATAAGGTAGCTGTTGGCAGCAGTAAGGTCTTGCCTGTCCCTCCCCTTCTTAAAGCTGTCCGTAGAATCACGGAATGGTTTGAGTTGGAAGGGACATTTAAAGATGATCTAGTTTCTCTGCCGTGGGCAGAGACGTATTCCACTAGATTAGGTTGCTCATCCAGCCTGACCTTGAACGCTTCCAGGGATGGAGCATCCACAGCTTCTTTGGGCAACCTGTTCCAGTGTCTTATCACCCTCATCGTAAAAGATTTCTTCCTTATGTCCAATCCCTAAACCTCCCCTCTTTAAGCTTAAAACTGTTACCCCTTGTCCTATCACTACAGGCCCTGGTAAGAAGTCTCTCTCCATCTTTCTTCTAAGCCCCCTTTAGGTATTGAAAGGCTGCAATAAGGTCTCCCAGAACTAGACCTGGCTCTCTCAGCCTCCCCTCGTAGAGCAAGTGCTCCAGACCTCCAACCATCCTGGGGCCTCCACTGGCCTCTCTCCACGATGTCCATGTCTTTCTTGTACCAGGGAGTCCCGCACTGGACATGGTTCTTCACCTGCGGTCTCACAAGTGCCAAATGGAGGGGAAGGGTCATGTCATTGGACCTGCTGCTGCACTCTTGCTAATCCAGCCCAGGTTGCAGATTCTATGGCAACAGGATTGGAATTCACACCAAATGGATTTGGCTTCAATAAATAACTGCTCTGTCTACAGGAATTTAAGGAACAAACTCTTTAGGTAGGCAGTTTTATCATTGATTATCCCTGCTGTAGCATGCAGACAACCTGAGATTCAGGAAATCTTGAGGCAGCTTTAGCCCTGCTTTGGATTCTTTGGAAAGAAAAGAAACGTCTGTCTCTTTTCTTCATCCTGTGAACACCACCACTCCTTTGCTCTTCTTGCTTGGTCTATGGAGATTTTGAGTCTGCAGAGCAGGACCATAAGACCAGGAGTCCTGCTTCAGCTTGGGGAATCCACAATGCGAATGTGACCAAAGGCATGGGTAGAATGGTTTCCACTGGGATGTCTCTGGCTGTTGCATGCAGTACATGCAGCTGGAGCTGTTCATTCATGTGACACGTGAAGACGTGGCTGCCGTAACAGCCTGTATGCAAAGGAGAGTCTGAAAGCATGGATTCACAGTCACATAATGTGAATCAGCCTGAACCTTCCTGGAAAAATAGTCGACTTTTTGTTTAGCCGTAAAAAAAAAATCCAACAACCTCTTTTGTTCCGGAAACCTCTGGGCATATTAAGCGAAACCAGATACTTGAGGGTGGGGGTGTTGGGGGAGAGAGGCATACAGGAAAGCAATCAAAATCTACTGGAGGAATTTCTCCTTTCTGGAAGAACATAAACCAGTAACAGAATGTAAACAACCCGCCATATGTAACTTGTAAATCAGAAGTAAAAGGAACAAGTTCCCAGCAGGCCATTGTGAACAGTTGGCTGTTGAGTCTTTTTATTTTTGTTCTTCTTGTTTGATTTAATTTTAAATTTGTCATTCTTTTCCCTCCTCTTCCTGCTCCCCCAAGATGAACCACAAGCCGAACTCTTAAAGCCTGGCCTCCTAAGTGGTGCCTGAAATAGTCACAGCGTATTAATTTTGCAGCAGCTGAAGCACAGGGTTTAACAAGGTCTGACAATGGTTCCTCCTGAAATCATGCCAACAGCTTTAGTTGGTTGGGACAAGGCTGAATTCTCTTCCCAAATTAATCAGTCACCTGTGCTAGCTGGTGTATGAGCTGGGCAATTTATTTCTTGTTTATTTAGTCTGCGAGGAGTGGCACTGCTGGAAAGGAGAGAGATATCTCTTTTTAAAGACTCTTAGGAGTATATGTTTTGCAGCTTGAAAACGGCTTCAGTCTTTAACAAATACAAAGCCACTCTATTTAGACTCTAGAAGACCTCCTTTCCCCCAAATCCTTTTTCTAACTGAGGAGAAAATAAAATAGGCACAGGATTTTTAAAAGCAAGTAGAAGTTTGATAGTGTAATCCATGGACCTATTGCTCTTGTGGTGCAAAGTGGACTCCAGGGGATTGAAGAGGCCAAGTTTGATGCCCTTCACCAAAATATCCACCTGCTCCTTCTCAATTTATGGCCACATCAACTATATGCAGCCTGGACGTGAGCTTGGAGCTGAGGCCTGGGAGGCAGGATGGGTTTGGCTGTGAAAGGTGGATCTATCCAAGATACATGTTTTCTCCTACAATGCATTTCTATCCTTTTTTGTAAGGATGGAAAACAGGAAATTTCCAGAAAAATTTAAAACAAAAAAAATTTGTTACGTTGCATGATATCAGATATACCTGTTTTTTCTAGCACCCGTACCTTGATCTCACAATAGAGCTGCATTCATGAGATGTGCTCTGATCTCTGAGCATAATGCAAATTAATAGGAATGAAACAAGAGCAATGTTTTGACTTTTTAGTGCCTACAAAGAGCAAACTGAATTTATAAACACAGTGTCCTGAAGACAAAAGCTAAAAGAGATAATTTCTTTTTACGTCTCTCCTGTATTAATATGAACAAAGCCCTCTCGTTGTTTGTTGTTGTGAAACTGGGGGAACAAAGAGGCAAACCCAGCCTCTTGAACATTTAGGGACTTCACCTCATATCCATTTCAAAGACACCTCCCTGTAGCTGAGCTTGCAAGTAGAGTTTAGCCAGGGAACATGGCTCATTTGCATGATTTCATCTCTCCCCCTAAAATACGGGCATTTGTACTAATTTGTTAAAATAGTGATTAGCACTGATCCTTTCCGGTATCAGCCGCTGCACTGTCAATGAGATGGTTACAGCTTTGGAAATCCCCTCACCCACCGCTGCGTGTTTGGGATCACTACCTGCTCAAGGCAGTTCTTAAACTTCAAGCAGATTTGTAAAGACTTTGCAGAGCCTTGTCTGCCCTTATCATGACAACTCCAATATATCGTGTTCCTGACAAGATTGCGCATGAGATCAAAGGTGGGGTGGGAAGCAGGATGGTGAGGGGCTCGTCAGACTCATCTCGTTTAAAGCCAGAAAGGTCATTTACCTTTTGGGCTGCTGGAGGTAGCAGACTGTGACAGGCTGCAGATGAAATCCAAGAGCATGCTTATGCTGCTCTCCCCCTCCAAACTAGCTCTTTGAATGGCAGGGATGAAAGAAATTAGGCATCTTCCTTGCTCATAGGAAAGATGGAGCCACCGGCGACGGCTTCAGAGTCTATGGAAGCAGCATTGCTCTTGTCCAGTGCTGTGGGACTGAGCAGGCTTGAAAGACAGATATTTTTTGAGGTGTGCAGGAGCAAGAGCTGAGGGGCTGCAACCCGACTGGGACTAGTGTCCTCTGATGGAGACATGCGACAGCTCTTCCTCTCCATCTTGCCCTTACGGACAGTTTTGGTCCTTTAGGAGGTCCCTCAGGTGATGGTAGCAGTGACAAGGGACTGTGTGCATATCAAATACTAGGGCTGGCAACAAACCCAGAGAGGAGTTAAGTGCTTAGGCAGTGTTGAGACGGTGCTGAACATGGAGCTGGAGCTCAGAGCGTGGCGTCTGGACTCCTGCCCTGATCACTCAGATCTTTGGTGTTGCTCTGTGCAGAGGAGCTCATGGAATCACGGGGAGCAGGAGAGGCAGGCAGTGGGGGGAGATAAACCAGTGCTGCTGCCTGTGAGGACCAGTATGTGCATCTTCAGGACAAGACGTGACACTCCGCAGGCTCCAGTAACTCTGCTGAGAAGCGCCCAATTAACATGAGAACAGTTGTGACACTGTAGCTACGCTAAGGTTAGGAGAGATGAATCCTACACAAGGCAAAAGCACACAAAAAAAATGCTATTGCTGTTCTGGCCCTTGGTGCTGAGGTGTGTTTTGCAAGTCTTGTGGGAAGCATCTGCTCTCGCTGATGTTTCTGCTTTGCTGGTGCCTGTTCTGTCCCTGGTGTCAGTGTGGGGACGGTGTCCTGTTTGCACAGCGCTGCGCAGAGGTGTGTGCACGGCTGGTGCTCAGGAGCTTTCACAAAAGAAAAATATGATTTGGAAAAGTTAGAAAACAGAAGAGGAAAGTGGTGGTCCAACCAAACATCAGAAATATGAACAATGTGGGGTGTTTTGGTCTGTAATTAAAAAAAAAAAAAATCTATTTCCAATACATTTTTAGCTTAAAAACATCATTGGAACTACTTCTCTTTGAACTAAACTGTTTCCCTTAAGAAATAATTTTATTTTTTTTTTTTTTTTAATGGGAGACTAAAGCAATATAATCACAGCAGTTTTCTGAAATGATTTGAACTTGAAGAACTATTTGTATAAACTTGAATCAGCTGGTTTTAGCCAAAAGTTGAGCTGAAATTTATGACCTGACCCTAACAAGAAGCATTATGAAAGTTCAGACCCAATTCAAAAAGCTTAGCCAACACGGCAATATAACCAATAATGAGAGGACTCTGTGTAAGATGTAGTGTGGAAATGCATGTTTCCTTCTTGGGTGTTGTTCATGTTGATGCTGCATAACCCATTACTCAGACAAGCATTTTTCAGCCCACTGGGGTCTGTCCATGATCCAACACTATCTCTTACAATTATCTAGAGGAAAATATAAAGTTCCTGGTAAAGTCTTTCAGATGGTGCAATCCTGGCAGAGAGGTCAAGTATGGACAGGACAGTTATACGAGGTGATTGTGATGACTTGGCAGAAAATCTCCTCTTGATTGTGTTAATGCAGCCAAGGGCAAGTTTACACTTCTAAAGAGCTTACGAAAGGAGACGGCGTCTTGGAAGGCAACAGATCTGGGAAGGCTTGGGATTAACAGCAGATAACAAACTGCGTGTATACAAATTATCGTAAACAGCAGGAAATCCGTCAACTGTCCGCTATGCCTGTGGTGGCTGGACAACTGGTGAGGTTAAAGCATGTGGCAAAGCATGTCTAAGGTGAACTGGGGGATGAGCTTTTGAACTGGAAGGACAGTTAAGTCCTGGGACAGACTGTGGGTGGGTGGAGTGGCGTGGGGAATCTCCATCCTGAAGGACTGTGATATCTTGCACGAACAAATTGTCCTGCAAGCAGTCATATGAGCTTTCCCAGATCCTCTGGGCTTGGAGCTGGCTGGTTTTGCTTTCTGAGGATGAACTTTTTGGCTTGGAAATCTTTTCTTGTCCCTGTAGAAATGAGGGGTGTATGTGGGTGTCCCTGTCTGAAAACCAGTTTAGCCAACTGAAGTGTTATGGTAAAATTTGTCAGAGATGTTAGGAATACCATAGGATTAATGTTCTCACTGGAAAATTGAGAATTTCACACAGTGTCTTTTTTTTTTTAAGGAACTTTTTTCTTGGGATGCTCAAAATGTCCAGGTGTTCTTTTTCCACTGCATTCTTTAAAATGTTTAAATGTGTCTTGCCTCCTCTTCCCTTGCTAAAGGTAAGAAAACTTTTTGGCTATGTCCATACCAGTAAATTAAATGTGCCTGGGACTGTTCTCTGGTCCTGAAGCCAACAGGCACAGGGCAGCCTATGTCCACACTATTGGGCTCTCTTGTCCTCCAAAACAGGGTGGCTGCCTCCTGACTGGCTGTTGGGGATGGTCCCTGGCTCAGGCTAGCTCCTGTTCAGGCATTGTTTGCTAGAGCATCAATTGGCCTGGCCCAAAACTGTGCCAGGGGCTGCTGTAGGAGCATAACAGTATAGCTGGTGGTGTTCCTGTGCCTGGAAATGCTCCGTGACACTCCCTGTTTAATTTACTAGTGCAGATGTAGCCTTTGTATATTAGCAGGACCTAATACTCTCTGGTGGGACACGACTGCTGTGATAAATAGTGATTGAGGTGAAGCAAAGTCAAAGGATGCAGAGAGCTGCCTCGTTGTGCCGTGGTGACTGTTAGGACTTGTCTTCTGTTTCCTGATAGATTGATTCAGGCACTGGAGTTACCAGAGGGGGAAAAAAGCAACCGCTGTCTATTCTCAGTATTGACACAGATGTATTTCTTAGTCATGAACTGGCAGAGGCAATATTAGCATGCATCTCTTCTTGAGGAAAAATTACCACTTTTGTGGGGTTTTTTTGTTTCTTGGGTCAGGCCCTTGGCTGGTCTGAATCAGAAGAGTGTTGCCAATGCCAGGAAATTATGTTGGTTTCTACCAGTTGGGATTCTGGCCAAGGACGTACAGTCGCTCCCAGTTTGCTTGCGCTGTGGAGTGGTGGTAAGGAGCAGCTTTGAGGGTGTCTTTCAACTACTGTAGGTGTTGCAAAATAAAAAATAAAATATTGACTTCTCTCTGGAGCCTCCAGACTCTGAGTTCACATGGAGACAGTGGAAGAAAGTGGTCTTGCAGTTTAGGTAGGACATATACAGAGAAAGGTCATGTTCAAAGGACATAGTACCAATGACGAACCTTCTCCACCGTCGCTAGTGGTGTTCAAGCTGGGCAGCTCTTACCCAGCAGGAGCTCTGAACACAACCTTGCTCTGTTTCCTAGCGAGGACATGCCCAGTGCTGTGCCATGGGCTGCTGCCACCTGCGATGCCTACTTGTCCTTTCTGTCTCAGCAGAGCAGCCAACAACGTGGGGCACAGCATCTCCTCTCCTCCACGGCAGCCACATGTGCCTGGGGTGGGAGTCTCTGAAGGGAAATGGGGTTTTTGCAGCTCCACTTTTTCAGGTCATCAGGGTTTTGTTCCTCCCCAAAGGGTGATTGCGGAGCCCTCGCTGTTACTGGGGAAGCACCTGGATCTACAGGACGTGTAGGAACGCAACTTTTGTTGAAAGCAATGTGATTTACGCACATTTCTTTAGGGTGCTGGTACCTGATTCCGTACGACTGAAATCAGTAAGAAGTGCAGGCATGGGCTCAGGCCCTTGAAGCATATGAATGTTACAGGAATGAGTCCAAGAGAAAGCCCTAAAATAGATGACTAGATAATTTCTGACAGTTAATGACCTACTAGAAGATCTGAGAGCTTAAGGGCTCTTCATCTAGGAACTCATTAAATGCCAGACCCATTAGCTGTCATTACTGCTCTTACTATTTTTGGATATGTAGAAATGTTCAGAAAAACAAAGACCTTTCTGAAGTGCTGTTGAAGTTGGAGGTATAGCTGCACATTGCTGTCTATGCACTGAGCGTGATCAAGGTCTCACTCGTATCAGGACCAACAGGTTCGTCCCGAGAAGCTTCAGTGGGATCTATTCTGACTGGATACTGATCTGAGATGAACATCTGGTCCTAAGGCACAAACAAAAACATAGCAGGACTTTTATTTTCAACATTCCTCCAGTTTAGACCTCTAATTCTGAGGTGCAGTTGTGGGCCATGAAACCTCTGATCTATTTTCAATGAGATTTCACATATTTTCATGAAAAAGGTATACAGCTCTTAATTTCTTCTGCAGATGAGACATGCTGACCAAATATATTTGTCAGATATTTTCCTTTGTCTCAGATAGTTAAGATTAAGGAAAGAACACTGGTATTTGGAATCGTAACAATTAAGCTCTAACTTTCCTATTCTGTATGTAATTTTCATACCATTAGAAATACTCAGATTTCAGATATGCAGTACCATAACAGGAACAACACTCACAATTACTATTTCCTGAGTAGGGCCATAGATACTAAGCGGTTAGAGTGTCTGCAGGGTCTTTCTTGCTTGTGTTAACACAGCAGTTTCAAAAGGACTTTGTTCTGAATCTCTTCTGCCATCACCGGCACATTGGTGTTACTGTGCTTGACTTAAAGGTGTTACACTAGTGTGAATCCAGATTGACATGGGAGTTAGATGGAGTTGCTTTGGTTTCATACCAAGACAGGAGAATGCAAGGCCATTGGCAGGCTTTCGTGGTCTAGGGCAATTTACTGCTGGTTAAATAGCTAATGGGGGTGAAATTTGGGACCCTGTTTCAATTTCATTTATGATGGAGGAAAAGTGCTGCTTGCCAGTGGCAGGAGATCCTTTCCAGACCTACATTCCCAAAGCCCGAGAATTTCCCTGTTCTCTGTGGAGCTATGCCAGGATGGAAATGGTGAATTCAGGCTCCGGGAACCTGTGCTTTGTAACCATGATACCCTTTCCTCAAGAGTACCATTGGCTAGAGCATACAACAAGCTTTGGAGAGAGAGCATCCAGTGATGGAGAAGGGCTGTAACCATAGCTTTTCGTACCACTCACCCCGGCTGATGATCTGCTCTGCTCAGAGATGAGCAGTGGTGAGTGTTGTGCTTTGGTGGATCTCTGAATGTCCAAAAAGTGAACTAAGAAATAATGTTGACATTTTGCCTTGTAGCTCAGCATGGCCATGTTGGGCCTCCATGTAAAGACACGCCCTTTCATTTGGGGAAATGAAAGGACTTGTTCAAGGTCACACAGCAGACCTTAGCCTCTGGGCTCCCACCTCAAGGCGTTGGCCATCAGACCTGGCTTCTGACAATGGCTTATGAGATGATCCCCCATTTCTCCTTCATGAAGCCGGTCTGACTCATCTGCACCGAGCAGACACAACTTCCTTGGTCCTGCTCCCACGGCAACAACTGTTGCCTTTGGCTATGGTTCAAAAAGCTTCCAGGTGATGAAGTCCCATAGCAATCAGCAGGAATTTAAGGCCAAAATGCCTTTTTGGAGCTGGGTCTCTGTCTCTGCTCTGAGAAGCTGTCTTGTTTCTGCTGGAGTTAATGTGGCTGGTGGGAGGCTCTGAAGGTTCAGAGATGCTGGGTTTTTTGGTTAAAAGATAACAGTATTTATCTGTTGTGTCTACCAGCTGGTTAACCAGGCAGCCAAACAGACTCAATCAAATAGCTGTGGCTTTTCCTACTCAGTGCAACACTGGGTCATTGAAACGAGCTTCATTTTATTTTTCTTTCCCATGTAGCTTCTCAGATGTAAAACTAATTTTACTAGTTATAGGGAGGGATCTGGCTATGAAAACCGTCTCTGCTTAATCAAAAGATCTTCCCTTCTTTTTCTTGGCCACTGTCTTCATGAGAGTGAACTCTTAGTTGGGCAGAGTGATGGGTGAACCAGGTGAGGTCCATGCGGTTTCATACATTGTTTCTGGCACAGAGATATCTGGTGCCAATGTGCAGCATGGCACAGTGGATGTGAAGCCTCCATGATCCACCTTACCTTTCTCAAGGCTTCATTTCATGCCAGCAGGAAACAAGGAGTGGGTTTTGGCAGGTACCTCAATGGCAGGTACATCCCCGTCCACTGATGAAACAGCATCTTGACACCAAGGCAAGTTTGGTGTGTGATGTGCTTTTTCGGAAAAGGGAGATCAGGTTTTAGACTTTTATTTCAAGATTGCAGTCTTGTATAGAAAACTTGCCACAAATTAAATGATGAGAAAGCACTAATAATTTATTCTCCCCTCCACTCTAAAAAGAGGGCTTTTTTTTTTTTTTTTTTTTTTTGCTTCAGCCAGAAATGCAAATAATGAGGGCTTGAAGGTGCCTTTGCTGTGCCGGGGGAGCGATGGTTCAGGGAACGCAAGCAATGAAAAGGAAAAGGTGAAGTGACTGTAACAGTGGGAAGCAGCAGGAGCTGCTGTGCCCCAAACAGAGGATTGGAAACCTGCCCATCTCTGACTAATATATACATAGTTATTTATTCCTCCCCAGAACTGGGACCTCCCCCGGGAGCTGCTACAGATAAGATTTGCAGGAACGCTTCTTGGTAACTTTGCTCTGCCACCAAGCAGCCTTAGCCAGTGCTGCAAAGTCCACCCCAGGTAGCACTTGGCTCAGGTTTCTTCTGGGCCCCTTGTGGCTCCCTGTTATAATTAATTTCTTCTTTTTTTTTTTTTTTTTTTTTTTTTTTTCTGTTTTAAATTCAAAGTGCCTGAAATATGTGAGGACCGTGCTGCAGCCCGCTGGAGAGCTGATTTTGCAGCATATTGTGAGGTGTGTTGTGAAAGCGTAGGGAGGCGTTTGCAGGGCTTGGATGGCTGTGGAGGATGGAGATGGCCAAACCTGAGAGAGACTCATCTATACAGTGCACAGGGAGCAAAACCTGGAGCAAAACAGCCTTACAAGCGTGCCTGGGTTTCACCTCAGAGGACACTGGTTCATCCCACGGAGAGGCAGGAACAAGCTAACATATGCGGTAGGGATGACCAGAGGACTATGACCTAGGGGCAAACTGGTTTGGTAAGCCATTGATGGTTTAGACGTTCCTAGTGGGTATCTAGAGCTGGCAGGGACCTCAAGGGACTGTCTCGAGACTGCGGCCTGGGCTAGCGCTCAGCTGGCGGAGTTGGACATCCCTACCAGCCCAGCTGCAGCAACATGCGTGGGCTGCAAATGCGCCTGAGAAGATGAATAAATCAGCCTCCGCCAAGCCCTTCCTTCCTCCTTCTCTGGGTGGCTCCTCTGAACCTGCCTTCGGTGTCACGGTATGGGGCAGATACCCCCTGAGGGGCTTCTGGGAAGAAGAGCTCTTTCCAAAAGTACCCGAGGGATGCAGGAGCCTGATAACCCTCGGTTTCTGCTGTCTGTCAGCATTGCCTGTGCTGGAGCAGGGCGAGGAGCAGGCAGGGCTGTTCCATGTTTTGGCAATTGTCTCTCTTCTCTTTGGGCATGGCCCTTGCCTCTTGCATCTCTTATCTCATGTGTGTTTTATTTCCCCACATGGAGTACAGCTGGGGCAGGAGGTTTATAAGCAGCAAGGCATTTCCCCTCCCTGAGCATGGCTTGGGAAAGGGGGAGGGAGAGGGGAGGTGATTTTGTGGCTGACAGACCAAGGGGATCCAACGTGCCAAGCTACATCTGTGGTTCCTGAGAAATCAATTAGCGAGGGAAGGGAGGGGTGGTTGGCAAACCACACGGTTGAAAGGAAAACATCACAAAAATGAGATGGAGGGATGTTTTGAAGAAGCGGCGCTGCTGGAAGATGTGAGCGAGTGGCTTTGTTTGGCAGCGGGTGCGTGTGAGAGAGAGATGCTCACCAAAAGGTTAATCAAGACCTGGTAGGGAAGGCTGGCCTAGGATCTGGGAAGCAGGCTGCTAATAAAAGAGACCGAGAGACCGCACTCATCCTGTGCTGAACAATATAACCCAGTATCTGTGGTATGCCGTGGCAGAGATTGGGGAAAATGCACATTTGGCATCATCGCAGCATTTTGCAAACGCCATTAGAGTTAGATGGAGTATTTGGGCTTTTTGTTCAGACTTCAGTTCCCTCCCTACAAGACTGGAAGACTTGAACTGCTCTGTTCTAGTATTTTGGAAATGAATGTGTCCAGAGGTACTTAAACAAGTATGTTTCTGATGCTCTTCAGCATGGAAATGGAGCATCTTAGAAAGGCACTTGGATGGACAGTCAGCATGGACTACTGTTGTAATGAGGGAATTTCCCTGCCACTAGCCCTTGCTCCTTGGACTGTGCAGTTATTTTAAATTAAATAAATCTTTGGGTCCAGGTCTCTCCATTTCCAGTCAGAAACCTCACCCCTGGTTCGGAGGAGTTTCTAACTCCTTTCTCTTTCACCAGAAGGAAGATGTGTGTTTTGGGGATGTGACTCACTACATCAGGAGAGGGGCTGATGCTGACAGGGATTGTCCTCATTGAATTTCTCATCCCTCAGCCTTGCTCTGGCAGAGTTACATGTGGAGACCTGGACCAGGGAACCGATCTGGCTGAAAACCTGTCCTCGTCCTTGTCCTTGTCCTGCCAGTAAGGCTCACCAGCCTTGCTCGCCATGAGGTTTGTGAATTTTTCTGCTGGCACCAAAGTGAAGTAGAAATATGTGATTAGGGGTCTGTTGGAGATGTGATGACCCCTAACACAAGCAGCCTACTCCAAGACCAGCTTGAAGGGACAGTAGAGCTGAGCCTGGTGCCAGATGAGTAGACTCCACTGCTGGGGGGTGGCATATATGACCCTTAGTCTTTCTTCCCAAGCAAAAGGGAACTGAATCCCCATTTCCTACACCCGTGGCAATTGCTCAAACCATAGGTTTGTTTCTTCCTCCCCTTTCTCTCTTTCATACCACTGCAATGGTGCCATGGGGACAGGAGTGTGCACCGCCTTTGGGAGGAAGCCCTGGCGCATAGGGAACCCGTCTGTGGTTGTGGTGGTGCACGAAGCACCTGCAGCTCTGGTGAGGATGGAGACTTGAGATGAAGCCCCAGGCTCCTGGGCTGGGGGATGTGGCCTGGCAAGCACCCTGGTTGCCCTGTGCTCTGCGGGGAGGTTTGAACCCCCCATCTCAAGCTTGACAATTGGGAAACCAGGCCCTCAGGGTTGAGCACTGTAACGCTTGGGTGACTTGCACAAGTAAACTTGTCTGCCATCCATGTAGGGATGGTAGCCATGTGTACAGAAGTGTCCCCACACCTTTCTCTGTATTGTTATTCTCGAAGAAAACATCCCTCCAAACTCCTACCTGGTGCAACTACCCAACTTGTAGGGTTTGTCTGGTCTGCTTGTTTTCACTATGATTTTGCTCCTCTTATTAAATTCCTCCAGAACCTTTTCTAGGGTCTTTCAAACCACTGCTTTATGGTTCCTGGGAGATGAACCTGCTGAAAAGGGAGAACCGAGCCGACACACAGTGGGGCAGAAGAAGGGGGAAAGTGTGTACACGTGTCTGAGAGAGGGAGAAGACTTGGGAACAAGAGCTGCCAATGCTGTGATAGTGTCCCTGTGTGAGACAGAGTTTGTCTGTGGGTGTGAGAAAGGAATATTTGGAAGTGAGCGCGTGTGGGCGTGAGGTGTGTGTGAGAGTGTGCATGCATTTCCATCCCCACACTTTGAAAACCTTTTTGGAGCACTGCAGTGTTCAAACAGGCCCCAGTTCCCAAAATAATCAACCCATCTTGAAAAGTTACAAAGTCTGTGGACACCTGGAGGAGACGGGTTTCCTAGCTGTGCTTTGTAATGCATTTTAAGCAGCTCGTGCTGGCTAATGCTGGTGTGCTGGCTGCAACGAGGTGTACTGGAGGTCCGGGCAGGTGCAGGGGGATGTCTAGTGGTGCCCAACACCTACTCCTCGCTCCAACAGCCTCCTCTTGCCAGGGCTTTCACAGCTGCTGAGGGATGGAGAAATGCAACATCTCCTACATCTCCTCCACCACTGTCCGTTGCACTCCCTGAGGGCCATGGAAGAGGTACGATTAGAGACCCATGGGGTCAGGGCTGTGCTGTAGGTGACTTCACAAACTCCCGTAAAAGAGTGAAGTTGTCCTAATTATTATGTTGCTGTGATAGGCTTTATTTTTTTCCCCTTCCAGAGTCAACACTGTGCTCCTAAAGCCAATGCAAGTACTGCATGCTCTTTGGAGCTGTGTCCCTGGACTAAAATGCATGGACAGCACGTACAGCATGTAAACCCTTTTTATCCAAAACCATATGTGTGCTGGCATCACTGCAAGGGGATCGGGCTTCTCCTCCTGCATCAGCAGTTCTTCGCCTCGCTAGCCCCAACATGCGTTCACAACAGGGGAGATGTGGGCTCAGGTCCCTTTTCCATCAGGAAGGGTCCAAGCCACATCTCCCACCACACTTTCCTCCCACCCTCCTGGGGCGATGTGGGGAGGTGGCAGGTGCCTCTTTGCTCCCTCTTCCCCCCCATTTGGGGAAAGCTGTTCCACCTTGCAGCGGGGAAACACCAGATTCAGTGGGTCAGCAAGAAAGAACAAGCAAGGCTGTCTGTGTTAGCGCTTGGGGAAATTCACCTGGGAGCGGGGCGGCCGGAGATCCAGCTCCTGCTCCAAGGACTGTTTATGTGTTTTAAAATTAAACAACCCATGGTGCTGGTAACTGGAATTCAGGTCTCCCCACTCCCAGGGGAGTGCCCCGATCCCAGGGCTGCGGAGTCATGCTCACTCTTGCCCTCTGGAGCTTCAGGTTTTGGTTTTATTTTTTTATTTATTTAACTGCTGAGTAGTTTCTCCAGAAAGGGGGTGTGTGAGCCCCTCTCCAGCTCTGCTGTCAGGTAGGAGCACTGCCCGTGGCAGGCAGGATTTGGAGGATTTCTGCTTCCAACATCAGAGGGAGCTGGGCTGAGGTTTCCCAGACTCGGGCAATGCTCACTAACCTTTCAGTTGTTAATTGGGAGGGGAGCACATGAGTTTTGCCTCCTACTTCTGCGTATTATGGGCAGCTGCCGGTGCCGCGTGGCGTGTGATGTGGTAGGCATGTGACGGAAACACCTACAGGCCAGGCTTTGGTGGTGACACAAGGGAGGACGATGCGTTGGCCAGGCATGGCCTGCATGGACCGAGACACTTCTGAGCGTGTCCTGATGCTGTGCTTTTGGGCTGGGGACCTTCACTCTAAAAATGGTGTTTTTTCATGGACTTCAATGCCTCCAGGGTGACATGGCAGGTGAGCAAGGGTGTGAGAATGAAATCTTGAATGTCAGTGGCTAAAACACGCTGGATTTGGCTGTACAGACCCTTGTGGGAGAGCGTTCTTACTGTTGATTTACACTGGGCAAAGCTCTTGCAGTCTCCAATGGCAGCAAGCCTTCAGTGAGGCCCCTTGGAAAGCAGCGTGGTCTAAAGCCTGGCAGCAAAAGTCACAGCGGAACCATAAACAGGAAAGCTTTGATATTGCTGGCATTAAGGATGAAGAGCAAGGAGAAAGGCTCTTGCACAGCTGCTGTTGAGCTTGGTGCTCCCATGTTCCCCAGCTTTCCTTCTGGCTTTTTAATTGTCTTTACAGCAGACCCCTAAATCCCACAAGAGCTGTCTTCTGACCCTGCAAGGCACTGAGCTCCCCTCTGGAGGCACGGAGGGTCCCCAGCTCCAGTTACGACGTCGGTCTCCCAAGTTCTAGTTCAGTCTCAAGCGTGGAGTCTGTGCCTGTGGGCAAATCACTTCCACCTCTCTAAGATCTGGCTGTAAAACAAGGCTAATAACACCAAATTACCTACCTGTGAGAATTAATGAGATCATACTTGCTCAGCCCTTTGAAGGCATGAAGCATTACAGAAGCACTGGGGCATTATTACAGAGTGTGTTTTTAATATACGTCTAGTTTCACTTACAAATTGGAGTTTTGCTCCCTTTTGACTAAACGGCACTAATTAGACATGTAGGGTAGGAAATAAATGTTTCCAGTGTTACTCAGGCTGGAAACCAGTTAATTTCAGGGTTCTTTGGTTTAATTGCGTCTGAAAAGACATTGAGAAAATGTGTAATGAGCTGAGAACGCTTTAACTTTGTTTTTATTGTTCCCTAAACTCTTGCTTCTGCTAAGTCACAAAATGCCAGTAAAATAGTAGAGAACTGGACTAGGAGCACTTTTTTTTTCGGCATGTCAAGGTAAAATAATTCCTACTTATTCAGTTTAATGTAGCACTCCTCCTCCATAAATCTCTGAGCACTTCACAAAAGCGGGTACAGTGTTACCCTCATTTTACAAAGTAGGAAACATAAAGCAGAAGAAGGTTGTGCGATTTGCCCAGGGTCAAGTAAATTAGGCTTGTCTACGTGAGAAACATGTGCCAATTTAGTAAAACAGGTGGAAAACACACTGTGGACACTTACCTCATTTTCAGAGTGGCTTTTCTTGTTTTCACTTCAGCCAATTCGTATCAATTTAAGCTTGCTTTAGCTTAGTGGGTTTAAAGCGAAGGCTTCGCATAGCCTGTTGACTAGGTTGACTAAGCTGGACTAAACTCACCCCCTAACTTGGGCTGGTGTCTATACACAAGCTCTCAGTGGCAGAGAGGAGGAGATACGGGATGCCTGAAGCCCGGTACGTCCCATATCTCCCACTTACGGGAAATCCTTTTCCTTTACAGGGTTAGATTAGGTGTCCCTGGCAAAGAAGAAGCCACACTGGGATGTCTCCTGAGCACTTTTGGCTCAGTGAGCATTGTCAGTAAATTCAAAGAGTCAGTGAAGGTACTGTAAGTTTTTTTATTAACAGAGCAGATAGCAGAAACACCATTTATATTCTAGTCACATTTTAGATGCCCGAGTTCCTGGGTTAGGCAGATGTTTTTGGATTTAGCCCTGTTTGGTGATGTTTCCCCCTGCGGTCTCACACATTTGCTGTCACTCGTTACAGCTCACCTGGGAAAGTTCAGGATGGGTACGTCGTGTGCCATCCAAAAGTCTGTGTGTCTGTATGGGCAGTCAAACAACACAGAGCTGATGTGGTCCAGCTATCAATAAAAATAACAAAATTATTATTAGTAGAAAAAGGAAACAGTGCTGCAAACTCAAAAAACAAAAGTTCCTCCATTGTTGTTTCTCTGCCAAGTGTAGAAGTGTCCACGTGGTTTTTTATTTTTAAGTAAAAAAAAAAAAAATCCTTTACAAATCTAAAATGAAATTGAAAGACGGGAAAAGTAAGGATTTTCTCCTCCACCCTCACTTCTCTTCAGCTCCCTTCTTCTCTGAAGAATTTTCATGCGGAATAGTGTTGTCTGATTTTGTCAGGTGTGTTGTAATCAAGGACCTAAACTTTCTGTACCCTGAGAGGAGTCCTACAAAAAAATATGGTAGCAAGTAATTTCCCCAAAATTTCTAGCTCATGACCATACCTTGCAGATTTTGAAAGAATATTGTCTCATGTCTTGCTGTGAATCTTCTGTTAAAAACTTAATTGCAGAAAATTAGCTGTACAAATATCTGCTGCATTTGTACAGAACTTAACACAGCAATGTCTTGCTGTCTGCTGTGGATTATAAACATTATGATAAAGTGTTACCTGGATCCTGTACATTCATTTTGAGAAAAATAGAAAGAATACTCTGGGGTTGAACTGAGTTCATTATGATTTTGGGAGTCTTGTTCATGTCGGTGGCTATTTGGAAGGACATACATGGACAGGCAATTTCTGAGAACCTGCGATGGGGCACACATGGGACTGATAAGTCCATGCCTGGGAACTGGATGCACCTCTGTATTACCTATCAGGAAAAAGGCATTTACAGAGAATAGGAGTCAGGTCTTCACCCTCTGATAACTGCACACAGGGCAATGGATTCCTAGGAAACACCTTTACATCTAAGTGCCTTAAGTTAGGTGAACTGTGGTAGGGAGATGTTTGGGGGTTTTTTTGCTTGTTTGCTTGGGTTTCGTTTTTTTTGCTTGTTTGGTCAAGTTTTTTTGTTTTCTTTGTTTTAAATGAGGCACTACATAAAAGCAAAGGAGCACATTGCAAAATCACAAGGAATTCAGACCAAGAAAAGCTGTCCATCCTAATCGCTGAAAACCATTCCTGGGTCCGGATGTGGTGGTGTGGTATTCAGTGGCTTTCTGTTTTCCTGTAACCTTAGAAACAACCATGACTAAAGAGATTGTGGAAAGAAATTTCTTTGCTTTCCCACCCCTTCATCCCTGGGGAATATAATTAGGAAACCCCAAGGTCCACAGTCAGGTGGGCTTTTTGGGGAGCGTGCCTGAACAACGTCAGCATTAGGAGAGCTGTGGTTTGGTTCAAGGAGGCTTTGGGGGACAACTTGTGCCCTAGATGGGTGGTGGACATGGTGCTTGAAAGTGGCTGTGGCAGGGAGCATCAGAAAACAATGGCCATTCTCTCTTCAGACTCCAGAAAAATTTAGAAACACATTAAATCTGATTATTGGACCAATTTGCAGCTGACTGGGAGCTGCTCAGAGAAGTCGATTGGGCTGGCTGTGGCAAGCATAAACAAGGTAAGATTTCAGGCTAATTTACATAATTTGGAGACCCAGAAGATGTGGGGTATATGTCCAGCTCTCCATAGACTTGCTGTGTGACCAGAGCATGTTTCATACCTGTAGAGTGGGATCATAGAATCACAGAACGGTTTGGGTTGGAAGGGACCTTAAAGATCATCTAGTCCAACCCCCCTGCCATGGGCAGGGACACCTTCCACTAGTCCAGGTTGGTCAAAGCCCCATCCAACCTGGCCTTGAACACTGCCAGGGATGGGGCATCCACAACCTCTCTGGGCAACCTGGTCCGGTGCCTCACCACCCTCACAGGGAAGAATTTCTTCCTAATATCTAATCTAAATCTACTCTCTTTCAGTTTAAAACCATTACCCCTCCTCCTATCGCTACACTCTCTGATAAAGAGTCCCTCTCATCTTTCCTGTAGGCCCCCTACAAGTACTGGAAGGCCACTATAAGGCCTCCCCAGAGCCTTCTCTTCTCTAGGCTAAATAATGTGAACTCTCTCAGCCTCTCAGAAGGATCAATCATCCTCCTCATGTTATCTGATATGGATCACAAGCAGCACTTCCATAGATTCCTCCTGCTATGTATGTTTGCACGTAGTTCTGTGGAGCTTTGGCCATTACTGAGGAAGTTTTCAGTGAACTACTTCTATTTGTTGAAAATGTAAATCTTCACAAATCTTCATGTGAAACATTTAGGCAGCTATATTTTCATTCTAACTTTTGGAAAGGAAGTAACTGATAGCTGAAGATGCATTTTGAAATTGCACTAAACCTTTCAGTAGTAGCCTGAAGGTAGAAATGCATGCCATCAGAAATTTCATTTAATTCTTTAGGTTGGCTTTTAGCTATGCATTCATATCCTGGATGGGATGGGGGTACACCTTTCTTAATCTGTCAGTCAGCGTTAGAGTTTTTCCACAGCCAAGGAAACCAAACAGTGAATGAGATACTGTGAGATAATCACTGACCTCCTACTTTTTGTTTCCTGCATTATGCAGGTGTGTGGTTGGTGCTGGGAGGGGAAGAGCAAAGGGAATTTGCTGAAAATGAGAGGAATTGGTTCAGGTGACATGTCAGAAAATGTTATCTGAAACTCACAGTGAAGCAGGGGTAGGTGCAGCCCTGTTCTGCATAAGGAGGCGGAATGCCGTGGAAGCAAACTGCTGAGACTGAGCCATGTGAAATGGGATCATGTCCCATGCTGTCTAGGGCTAGTGTGGGGGGGTAGAGCTTCCTCAGGACCCTTTCTTTTCCTGCAAAGTCTCCTCTATCACGTCCTAAATAGGAAGTGCACAGAAGTGGGGGAAAAACGCAGGTGTCTTCAGATCATTTGTGTTTCTGTTCTTGCCTCTCCTTGTCCTTTGGGTATCTCCCTTTGGTCTGTTTCTTTGTGGTGGGGGAATCCCAGCCCTGCTCACCTGGGATAGGCAGAGCTAGTGAGTCCTGATCACCGATGGCCCTTCCTCGAGGGACAAGAGACACTGTCTTTGGGGACTGCTACCCTCAGCTCTCCCTTGCTGCATGGGTGGCTGGTGTGCTCATAAACCTCTGCTATTTTATGGCATGATGTTCAATCTCAGTTCAAATCTACAATAGTTTCTAACTTCAAAAATTCTGCAGGGGTTCAGGAGCATTTCAAAAGAAGCTCAGCTGTCCGTGCAGGGGGAATATGGTCATCAAGTGGGAACAGTAACTTTGTCAGGCTTTTCCAGTAAAGCTGACTTGCTTTTGTCCATGAAACAACACTTTTCACGATGCATTTTGTGCTTTGGATTGTTTCATAAATGCATTTGGCTTTTAAGGCCCCCAGAGCAGATTCTGATGAGAGATTATGGTCTCCTGAGAGCCAAGCACTTAACTTAGGGAAATTCTGGGAGTCTGGGTGCTTCCAAACGGTGACATCAATCCTCTCCTTCTCTGTAGCTTTTGAAAGCAAGGAGAGAGGGTGCTGCCTGACAGCCAGCCCCGAGGCGCTCGGCGGGGAGAGCCGGGCAGCCCCCGCGGCACGGCGGTACCATGGACAGCGGTGGGACGGCCACGTCCCCCCACCCGGGGGCCGCCACTCGTGGGGACCACCCCGGCTCCCAGCCCGCCGTGGGCGATCCATCACTTCTCCTCCCGAAGATGACGGCGTGACGTTGCCACCCCCACCCCCCCACTCCGCTGCCCTGCTTCATGCCCTCAGCCTTTGAGAATTTTTCTCGCAGCAGCGGGTTTTCTTCAGCTGGGCTGGCAGTGGTAAAGTCTTTAAAATAGCACCTGGTTTTAGAACTGTAGGGTAGGGTACCTACACGCTTGTCGTTTGCACATGAGGTGTTCTCCATCTCCCTTAGGCAAAAAGGAGTCTTTCCTCCAAAAGCAGAGAACCTGTCCTTTTGAAATCTTTCCTCTGACACCCATACGGAGTAGTGCCCCTGTATCACTGCAGATAGCTGGAACGTGAGGAGGAAAACTCTGTAATAACAGGTATTTCTGAGAACTAGGATTCGACTCATTTCTGGGAGTGGGGATCAACTAGCAATTCTGGCTCTAAAGGGTCTATTATAGCTCTAAAGGGTCAAGGGCAAGCCATGGAGCTTGTTTTTGTAATAGAGGGAGGTTACCTATCATGGCATCCCCTTTGCTCACCAGGAGGAAGGAGTCCTGAGAGATGATTAGAAAAATCTTTCAAGTTGCATGTTAAACACCTATAATTTAGCGTATAGAAAAAGAACCACCTTTGAGCCTGGGGAGGAGCAGTGTACAGCAAAGTGGCTGTAGATGCTAATCAGGCTTAGTGGAGAACACAAAAGAGCTTAAACGGCAAAAGAAAGCTAATTGCAAAACCTCAGGTGAGAAACCCACCTCCAAGCATTATTCTGCTACACCTCTGATCAGGACATTGGTGCTGAGTGCAGAGAATTGAGGACATCAAAGCAGCAGGTATGCATAACCAAGGAGCACTAATAATTGCTGAGAAACTAGTTCAGCGATCTCATAAGCACAAGAAGTAGAAAAGGGGTGCCAGGTCCTCATGTGATGCATGTAGCCAACGAGGCTGTGGAAATCACCCAGATTTCTTTTGTACTTGGTGGATACTATGCTGTAGATTCATGGCTAATTGTACTTTTTTGCACCAAACGGACACTTGGCCATCAGCTGATTGCTTCTATATGGGTGCTTCCCGGTGTACTTAGGTTTAAAGGGTAATTTGTCTCACACTTTCAGCAAACAGAAATAAATGCCTGTGGGGTCTAATGCTTTGCCGTGACCAAATTATATTCCTGGCCGTACCAGCCTTGTCTGCAATAGTAGTCAGTGTGGAGCATTGGTTCCAGGGCCAAGGAAGGCTACCCATGGTGGATGGACAAGATGATCTGGGGGATGGTTGTTCTGGGATGCCGTCAGCACAGATGTTTAAGCACTGGAAGGACATAATTAAGCATTTGATCTGTATTTCAGAAGTACCTGGAGGTTCCATCAAAGATCATGGCCACGTTGTGCTTGGTGCTGTACAAACACACACTCCTTGGCCTGAGGTGTTTGTAATCCACAGAGGGACAAAATGGACAAAGGCTGGATTATGGACTCACTTTCTCAGGCGGGAAGTGACTCAGGCTTTTCAATATCCAGTCATTTCAGACTGAGGGATGGAGGAGTCTGTATGTGTTTGTGAAGAATGGGTTGGATATCATAAAATGCTGTAATCCAGAGGCAGGTCCCTCTGGATTAAGGCAACCAGAGCTGTTCAGGTTTCCTGAGCCCTGCACTGGTGCTGGGTGTTGGGGAGAGATGGTCCTGGCAGAGGCTTTCTTCTCATGTTTGGCACCTGGATGGCACGAGCATGTAAGAATGAGGGAGGATATTGTGAATCTGGGAAGGTTGAGTTCTTGGGTTCTTCTGTCCCTCTGAAGTTGTGGAAACTGGCAGGGGTTTGGCCTGGAAGACTGGCTCTGCTGGACAGTCCCACCTGTAAGAAAAAGAGGTGTGGAAGGCTCTGAAACAGTAAGATCTTGGGCCTCCCATGGTTGCAGTCTATATCATGTAGAAATCTCCTATCATCTCCTTGCTAATGAGTCTTCTAATTTATACCAATCCATTGGCTGGTCTTCTGTAGTATCAGAGCTTTCTTTGGGTACCACCAGTTGGTTCTCTCTGGGTGTTGCTCTGTATTAGGCAATGTTATATCTACCACCAAAGCTTTCATGGGACCTTGGGGACAGGCTTCCCACATGCCCGGACAAGCATTACAAAAACTGTTTCTCAGTGCAAGTTTCCCACAGCCAAAGAAATTCCTTACAGGGGCCACACCTGCCTCTGAACTTGTTTAACACCAGCCTACTAAATGGGTGAAGCTGATAGGGACTGGAACCCACTGAAAAACACGCAGCCCAGCCCAATCTGAACATCTTTACCTGGGGCAAAACTTTCCTCTGCAGAGAAGGCGACAGATGTCAACTCCAGTACTCTGCTTCTCTTGATGTGCTCATTTCCACACTGGGGAAGAGAGCTGACACCCACAATAGGTATCGAATGGAGAATCCCAGTACTGGCAGTGAGAAATGTAACTCTGCATGAAGGCGAATCAAAATAATTCCTCATTAGACACTTGAGATGGGCCTGCAGGGGAATCTGGGCTCTGAAGCCCCTCTGTGAAATTCTTGGGTGGGTTGCGACGCTTGCATTTTCCTGGCAACAAATACACCCTTTTTGTTTTTCACTTGGAACAAGTTTTTCCAGGTCTGGAAGTGTCCCAAGTGAGAAGAAAAAACTGATATCTCAGCTACTTAAAGGCTCATGGGAACACCTTTGAGAGATTTTAGTGTCATTTATCCTGAGCCTGAAAGCAAAACCTGGTCTGCCCCTTGCTTTTGAACCAAGACCCTGGAACTTGGGGCAATGGGAGTGAAGAGAACTGAGTTGAGTATTTTTGGTAAAAAATGTTTTTGTCTAAAAATGGCTTTACCCCAAATAGCACCTTGGATCAAAAATACTTGTGATTATGGGTTCAAAATTTGAAACAGCTTCATTTGGAAAATAAAATGAAATAAATTATACTTCTCTTGTTGCCTTCTCCAAATAAACTTTTTCCTGTTTAATTTTTCAATGGAATTTTTAGTTTAAACATTATTCTGATGTTTTGTAAATGTTACATTATACAAAATGGAACAAAGGATTTACTCCAACTTGAGTCTGTCCCCTCCATGAAATTATTTTGGTTTACTGATTTTTCTACCTGAAAAATCAAAAGGGTTGGGCTGTTTTTTGATTTTTTTTTTGTTTGGTTTTTTTAATTCTTCTGGCTACAGAGTTGAAGAATCAATTTCTCAGGCTGCCAGTTAGGACCCAGACCTGTTTCACAATATGTGATTAGATTTAGGCGATCCTTTTGCAGTGAAGCTGAGATCCTCATGATACTTTGAAGGGGTTAAAATGTAGAAAAACTGCCTTTTTTGGCATACTATGGTTATTCACCTAAATAGAAGATGGAAAACTTTTATTTTTTTCTCTGCCATGTCTCTTGGGTCTTTTCCCTCCTTTTACCTGTTTCAACTCTCCCTTGTACATCATGATGTCAGCATTGTTGGCTGCTGCTTCTTTACTTGTCCGGGACGTAGAAATTCCCAGTCTAGCTCAGACTTGCAGTCTATTTTAGTCTACTGTCCAACACCAAACAGGTGTAAAATCCCTGCAGTCAGCAGAGGCAGGACAGCTGAATGGAGAAGTCCACTGGAGCGATTAGACACTGGTCCTTCTGCAAACTCTCCATCAGGAATCCTTAAGCTGTTGATTGCCAAGAACTGGGCAAACGCACCAAGGGAATGCTTGTTCTCTGCTTGTCCTTTCTACATTATCCTCGTGTGTACTCTTTCCTGGACCATGCTCCGTCACAGTGATTGAGCCAGGGAGTGAGGGTAGATGGACTAGCAATGGACCATGGTGGCCCATTGGTCTATAAGTGCAGTGGTTAGCTTAATTCTTGAGTGTGAGAGTTAACTTTGGCTGCATGAAACCCACCACAGCCAGCTGCTGAATTAGTTATCTTTGCATCTAGCTGGGGTCTAATCTACAAAGGTTTGGGGCAGGGGTGGGGTGGGGCATCTGCACCATCTTTTTTTAGTTTTGAAGAAGCTTATGTATTAGCATTAACCATTGAAAAGAGGACCTGGAGTTTTTCTGACCACTGGGGAATGTCTGGAGGTGGCAGGGAATGGGACAGTGGTTCACTCCTAGGCTGCATTCAGCCAAAACACAGCCATGTTCACTGGATAGTTCCCAACAGACACTTGAGATAGGGGTAATTATCTCTGTGGTTAAGTTGGGGGTGCAGGTTCTTTGGCTCACTTCATGCTTTGTCAAGAACTTCCCTGCATGGTTCCTGAGCTAGTGGTGGGATTTTCCATCTCATTTTCCCTTCATGAAGTGGAGGATGACTTTGGTGGTGCTACATCTTAGGAACAGGCCCTTTGGCTTAGTTAGTTAGGTTCTCTTTTCACCTACTTACTGGTGTGCAATTGAAACTATCCTTGAGTTTGGCTGAGGGCCATGTGAAACCATGTGGTTGCAACTGGTGGAACACTTCTGAGTGGAATCCCATGGGAACGAAAGGGAGCATCTTCCGCGGGGTCCAGAGCTGCCACTGTGTAGGGCAAGGCATGCGGATATGGAGTAAGGCTTTGTAATTTGTGATGGAGGCTTTTGCATAAGATCACTTTGATTTTTGCAGGATACTGAGTTTTAGGCTGAAGTGTAAATGCAAACAGAAGAGGCTTACGAGTCTCAGAGCTGTAGCCCATGAACCTGCATGTGTGTGCAGGTTTGCATGTCACGTTTGAAGCTTGCTTAGATCCATCTGCCGCGCTGAATCACATAAGCAGGTGAGTTATCTGAGTAAGATGGGAATCTTTCCTTTCCCCTTCTTGCAGCTGGATCATGAGTGTGTCATTGGCAAAACTCCCCTGCAGGTTAATGACTTAGAAAGCCCTGTGCTTTGCCTGGCTATGATAAATTACTAATACTAAGCACTCCTTTGAGAAAGAGGGTGGAACTGGTGAGGGGTGTTTTGGCTGCAGTTGTGTCTCAAGCCAGATCTCTGGAAGTCTTGAGTTAATGTTAGGAGGACTTGATATTCGAGGGGGCTCTTATTTCCAATCCACGTGGAGTAAATGCTGTCTTACACCATGCTGGCTCTGTGCAAAACTTGAGTCAGGTTCACAAGGGTCTTCTCCCCTGTGACTCTTTCATGGTAGTGTCCATGGGAGCGCAGGTAATCCGCCCATCAGGAATATTATTCCATGAAAACACCAAAAAGTGGGATTTACAGGGTTTTACCTCCATATACACAATACCCTCTTCTCTTGTGACGGAGACATTGATAGGTCTTGTAGGATAGGTAGGAAAGGACTTGTTGAAGTTACTACAGTTCTTGTTCATGAACCGTCATAGTCTAGTTGAGAAGGGTCCCTGCACCACACAGCACAGGCTCTGTTTTTTCTAAAAAGAAACCCAAAACAAAAAAATCAGCTGATTCAGATTTTTGGATAAATCTTCTTTGCTTTTCCATGAGCCTTTTGAATGTAAATTAGCTGTGGGTCTGACTCATTTTGTGTCTCAGACATTTGTGTATGAAACTGGGCTAGGCTGTAAGAGAGGTCATGTAGTTTGCTTTCTCTCCTCCACACTTTCAGTGGGGAAGAATCTAGATCAGGGTTCAAAAATCAACAACTTGGTCCTGCAACCGGGACCCTGGAACTAATCTGAGGTTAAAAAGCAAACAGGAATCCCTGCTGGTGCTGATACGAAGGAGGAGGAGATGGAGCAGGGAAGAGAGTGAAAAGCTGCAGAGAAAAATGGCTGGTGTTTCTCAGCCCAGAATTTGTAGTAATGCCTCCGTGTGACCAACATTTGGCTTCAGTGCTCCCGTCCCCGGCTCCTATTAGTCTCGCTGATTAGCCTGTGAGCAGCAGAAGGGAGAGACAGACTTTTGCTGTCAAAGCAGGGCTTGAAGAGCGTGCTTGACATATGGCCTCGGGAGAAACAAAGTGCTGATTAGCTGCTCGTGTGGCGAGCACCATTCATCAAGGGGAGGAAATGAGGCAGGGGTTGGGGGGGGAATCCACGCTCCCCTACGTCTGGGTGTGCTACCTGGTGCACTGCAAAGCTCAGCTCTCTGAGCGGGGTTTTTGCAGCTAAACTGGGGCTACCAGGGCTTTGGTAATGCCTAGGAAGGCAGAGAAAGCCACTCCGTAACTGAGAACAGGCTCTGGAAAATGCCAATCTCGTTCTGCACCGAGACCGGCATGGCCCCAGGTCTTGTTAGCGTGTGTCCTGCACTGTGTGTCTGCTGGCTCATCATGCTCAAGAGTACTGGAGTGAAGCTGTACTCGCTCCAGGTGTTGCACAAACTGGGCTGGAGCGATTGCATCCTACCTGGAGGTCAGACACCTGCTGGCAGATGACCTCGCCTTTCAAGGTCCTCTTGCCCGTCGGACCCAACTCTGCTGTTGGAGGATGCAGCATTACGGGCAGTGGGGCTTCTAGGTCATCTCCTCCAGCTGCAGGAGGAACCTGGCCAGGCAGGAATACAGTTTGAGAGAGTCTTAAAGAGTCTGGGAGGCTAGACACCCCCAGTAATTAAGACCTCAGTGTAGCCGAAAAGGCTCATAGGAACTGGATGGAGGTGACAGTGGTAGCTTAATTTGGATACTGCTGAACGTCTGAAAGCTGGGCCTTGCTCTGTGTGTGATCTTTTAGCATAACCTGGGCATCGTGTATGAACGTGCCTTTGACCTTGGGCCTGCAGACCTCATTGCCTCGAGGAAATGCTGAGTCCGTGAACTCGTCAGATTTTAGGCCGGTGGAGTGAGGATGGGACCCACCCTCAGATGCATTAGATAGAAAGAATTAGGAGACATAAGATAAAAATCTGATGCAACAGCTGACCTCAGAGGAAAGAAGGTGAGGGGAGAAGTTCAAGGTGATGACTTTTGTAGGCATTTTTTTTTCTCATTATTTTCTTTATTTGATGGTTCCATTATTATTGGCCACAGTCTAAGTGGTGATGTTAGTGAACCTCTAAAGTTTTGCCCCTGCGATGCATGAAAGTAATCTCCTGTGTTGAGTTATGCAACGGAGGTATGTATTTGGCATGTGACACACAATATATGTGCCTTCGGCTCATGTTTGCGTGGCTTAGAGGAGTCCAGCCAAAGGGAGGCAGCTAGGGAAGCTGTCTTCCAGTGCAGCTCCTTGCAGGAGAAGTTTGCTGTGTGACATCCTTTCTCAGCTGCAGTGACACCATGGACTGGCTGCAGAGGTGGTCAGAGCATCGCCACGAAGCAAAGCAGCTGCACAGGGCAGCTGGGACAAAAAACATGAGTGGTCCAGGTTGAAGGGTAAACCTGATCCTTCTGTTCTGATACTGTAACTGGGGCTTGCCCTCAAATCTCCCAATTTCAGGCTTCTCTGAGCAAAAGGGAAGCAAAGAGATTCCTTTTCTTTTGTGCAGGTTGAAGCCTCCACCCTCATTCACCTTGCAAATACCAAGATCTTCAGAAGATCTTTCAAAGGAGCCCCAGAACAGTCGTTAGTGGAGTTGCTATTGTACTTTGGGGCTAGTGATGATGACACGTCTCTTGCTTAAGCTCATGTAACTATTCAGCTGATTGACTTCAGAGGCAGCTTCTACCTTCACTTTTGGGCAGTGAATAATAATAATAAAAAAAAAAAAATCCAGGCCTGATTCCATTTGTGGCTCAGCACAGAGCAGTTCAGTGTGCCAAGAATATTCTCCTCATTGCTATGATTTTTTTCTTCTTGCATTTGTGTTGAAAAATACAGCAGACAGGTAGTCTTTTGGCAAAGGAAAAGAATTAAGACATCCGGATGGCTACACCCTGCCATAAATCTTTTATGCATTGGTAGAGAAAGACCAAGCAACGTCAGATTTGCAAGTCACAGTAAATGATATAGGTGTAACCAGCCTCCTGTAAGCAAGTGCAAGCAAATTTTGAGGTTTGCTAAGGGTCAGATAGGAGACAGTGGGCCAAAGTTCCTTGCCTGTGCAAAATGCCACTCTGTCAGGACACTGCAGTTTTTACGCCTGGGAAGAATATGCCTCCCTGTCATAAAGCTCTTCCTTTCCCTGAAAAGCATCTTTAAAACATTTGGTTTTCTTATTGATGCTGCACAGCTGGAGACATGTAGCCTACAAATTTCTGCCCTGCCACCACCATGGTACCCATGCAGGGAGCAAATGAATAAGACAGAGACGTACTTGGTATTCCAGCAGTGCAAAGAAACTAAAGAGGACAGGAAGGCCAGATCCTCAGCCAGAGTAAACTAGCGGCTGTGCTGATTTATAGCAGCAGAGAAAATGGACCAAAGGGATCCCAATTTTCATTTATTGCTAGAGGAGAAGGGTAAAGGGGGTCACCTTGGGCTCTCTGCAGACTGGTGCTCGTGATATGGGGGTACGACCTCCTGGAGCTGATGGTGCCAGCAAGTCTGCCCGCAGATAGCACAGCGATGCGCCAACGCTTGCTGCGTTATTTTGCTCTGCGTTGCACCGCTGCACCAGCCGCAGAAGTTATTGATCTGAAGCCTGACCCTCTTTTTCCGCAGCATGAACCTGAACGCTCTTTGGGGCTGGAGGCAGCTGTGACAGCGAAGGGGTGTGAGGAGCAGGGGTGTAGTGGGCAGAAGGGGTGTGCGGTGGCAGAGGACCCGTTGCTGAAGCAGGACATCCCCAAGGTGCTGATGGGGATGTCAGGGAAGAGGAGAGGGGACCTACAGCCCCCTTAGCCCACCTCCCTGGGAAATCTGCCCCTGCCACTTGCACTCAGGCAAAGAGGAAAGGTGACTCCAAGCTGTCAGTCCCTGAATCCAACTTTCTGCATGCTTTTGGTGTCGTTTGGCCAAGATGGGCCCGGTTTCAGTGTGAAGAAGCAGCAGGAGGGTGGGCAGGTAAGGACCCAGCTGCAGGTGGCATTTGAGATAAACAAAGCAATTAAACTTTTACTTTTTCCTTCCGTAAAGGGGAACAGCAGTTGAGAACAGGCAGGAATGTGGCTCCCTATTCCTGTTCCTTAATGAGCTCGGGGGCGGAGGTTTGACAGACTGGCTGGCAGTCATGTCATTGTAATGACAGTGCTTTGCACTTAACACCTTTTACCTGGGGGATCTCAAAGCACTGTATAAACATCCACTCAGCTCCTGGCACTGCAGAGCTGTATTGTTCTTTTGATCTAGCAGAGGAGAGGGCGGGGGAATTGGGAGCAGGAAGATTAAAAAACAGAGATAAAAAAAAGAAATAATGCCGTGCCTATGGTTGTGCTACAAACATAGCAGCCCAGTGGAGAGCAAGCCTGCAGTCCTCAGTGCCAGCCCTGTGCCAGTGCCTTGAGTCTGTGGCCTTCCAGCAATGACTCCTCTATGCTATCCTTGATCTTGACCACTGAAAGCACCTTGGGACAGTCACATACCTCTGGTGATGCCTTTGGGCCGGGCTGTGACCGTGCTCACGGCCCTTTACAGCAATCCCTAAGGCGCACTGCAGTATGAGACATCGATACAGCAGGGAGGCTCCCTGCAGCAATGCCATTAAATATTGGCTTATACATGCCACCCTGCTCCTTGCCCTCTTGCTTCAGCCGCGGCAATAAGGAGACCTCCTTCCTTCTGAGTCCCTAGAGCTGAGGTTTGGTTGTGCTTCCAGGGGGCTGTTGCACCTCCCGCAGTGCTCAAGAGATATGTATCAACCGAGGAGCATCGTGGTGCCAACCTTCTGGCCCCTCATTTGCACCTTCACACCCTTGGCGAAGGCAGAACCCGGAGCAGGAAAGCACGCAAATGGCAGTGGCAGAATAAAAGTCCTGCTGGCACCTGGTACATGACGCTCCATCGCAAAAGCGATGGCTTGGCTGCCTGGCGTGGTGTGGCCGCGGTGAAGTGTGGGCACTGCCAGAGGTCTTGTGGGGACACAGTAACTTGAACAGGGTGAACCCAAGGTTTCATTACGGACTTTGGTTCTGGCTCCTCTAAGCTCACCAAGACAGATTTCCCACTGGCTATGCCTGCACGTACAGACACTTGCATCGTGACCCCCCAAGGGATTCAAACTGGAAGTGTGCAAGGCTGGAGGGGCCCATAGACCTCCCAGACTGAACAGTTGTCCGCAGAGATGCCTGGTGGAAGGAGATTGGCCTCTTCCATGCTACCAGTGCTGTACAGATATGCAGAAGTATCAACAGCTGGCAACAGCTGGAGTCCCAAGATCTTTGCTGGGAGCCAATACTCCCACTTAGTTCTTGGCTAGGGTGCTGCAGGTAGCCCAGTCTATAAGAGCAGCCAGGAGCAGTGGATGCTACTTTGCATACACATCGAGGTGGAGTTTGAAGACCACATGGAAACTGAGAATTTTGACCTGAGAACTCACTGACAGCCATTCTCAAGGTATTTCCACAAGCTATCCAAGGGCTTTTTTGAGCAATGTCATGGATGCTGTACTAGTGGTATGTTCTACCTCTTGCTTTCAAGTTGCTAAGGGCTAAACCAGCCATGGTGGAAATGATACTTGCTGTTTTTCATTTCTTTGCAGTGAGGACTTAGAGCTACCAAGTGACTGGATGAAGCCCTTTAAAAAACTCATAGTTACCCAGCTTGCTTACAGACCAAACCGGCTCTGCCTTGTTCTGCAGAAGCAGTAAAAAACTCCTTTTTGTCAGGTTTCAACACATTTCTTATCATTCTTGAGAAGCTCATTAACCACTTTTTTTAATGAAAGATTATATTGGTTGAATCTCTGACTAATTTTTTTGGTTGCTGTAGCTGGGTAATAAATAGTCTGTGTGCTTATCTCAGTGACAGATGGCTTCTGTGTTGTAATAGATTGTATCTCTATTTTATGCTAGAGCTCTCCTGTCCCTGGAGGCATTCTTTAGAAAAAGAAAAAAAGAAAAAAAAAGGAAAGGTGTTTATCTCAATGAGTTTGTAATCCCTGCCTTAAAAAAACAAAAACCCAAAGCTAACCCAAATCTGAATAGTAATTTATGACTCCAGGTTCATCCCACTTTGTGACAGAGCCAAGATTGTGAGATGAGGAGTGATGGTATTGGGTGCTGCTCCGTTCACAAAAATGTGTACTGTGTTTCTCCTCTTGCTTCCCTGGCTGCTGCCAGTTGGTAAGAGCTGTATGCTTTGCTGGGGGGACTGCCACTATGTTTGCTGCTTTAACACTAAAAGTTTGTTGCTGGTTTTTATTTCTGAGAGGAGATGCATTGGTTAAGTTGACCCTGTCTACAGGAGAGTGGCTCATGCTCTGTGTGACCTTGACCTGTGCTTCCATGCTGCTGCCTATAGGAAGCCCATGGCTAAAGTTGATGGTGTTCATGTTTTACCAGAGTAACCCGTCTGCTTTGGGCTCTGTCCTGTCTGCCCTTGGAGTCAGGAAACTGGGACTTTTCTAGGCAGGATCGTGGCTGACACCATGCAAGTATGACATTGCTGTCAGCAGACAGACTACTCCAAGGCTGTCTTGCTCTCCATAGGGATGGAGATATGTATGGACCCACACTGAGTGGTTGCAGGCTTGAGGCTTTGCCTGGTCTAATATTCTACGACATTCACCTTGAGCATCTCCGGACATGTTTCTGTGCAGGCTATACTTGACTACACCGGATTGACACAGGAGTGGTGTATGTGCCTGTCGTGGTTTAACCCCAGCCGGTAGCAAAGCACCACACAGCCGCTCGCTCACTCCCCCCCACTCAGTGGCATGGGGGAGAGAATCAGAAAAAGAAGGTAAAACTCGTGGGTTGAGATAAGAACAGTTTAACAGAACAGAAAGGAAGAAACTAATAATGATAATAACAACAATAATAGAATGACAATACTAATAAAAGGATTGGAATATACAAAACAAGTGATGCACAATGCAATTGCTCACTAGTCATCGACCAATGCCCAGTTAGTTCCCGAGCAGCGATTCCCCTGGGCCAACTCCCCCCAGTTTATATACTGGGCATGACGTCACATGGTATGGAATACCCCTGTTGGCCAGTTTGGGTCAGGTGTCCTGGCTGTGTCCCCTCCCAACTTCTTGTGCCCCTCCAGCCTTCTTGCTGGGTGGGCATGAGAAGCTGAAAAATCCTTGACTTAGTCTAAACACTACTTAGCAACAACTGCAAACATCAGTGTGTTATCAACATGCTTTGCATACTGAACCCAAGACATAACACTATACCAGCTACTAGAAAGAAAATTAACTCTATCCCAGCCAAAACCAGGACAGTGCCTTCATATATGTGGTAGAGGGCATGGCACTGGCCACCAGCACAGCTGTTGCTCTCTTCTGGGAGACTTAGTGGTGATGAAGTGCATTTCAAAATTAAAAGGTTGGGTCAAAAGCTGCCTGGTTGGTTTTTTTTAATTTGTTTTTGTTTGGGGTTTTTGTTTTGTTTTCTGGTCAATTTTGAATCTTACCTATTAATTTAATTTATTTGATGTTATTTACTTGGGTTTTGGTGCCATCAGGTCATATGTATACTATGCTTGAAAGAATCTCAAGACGCTATTGTGTTGAAATAGGCTAAGTAAAGTGGTGTTATCTTGCACCTGCAGTAGACTAACAGTGGAGCTCAGCTCAGGTGCACAGGCTTAGTGGAGGCTTATGAATCTGCCATCTATCCATCCGGCTCAGGCTTTGAGGCCACCTTCTCTATGCAGTGCATCTGTAGAACTTGTTGCCGCAGTGACAGAGAAGGAGACTTCAGCCCAGCATTTTGGCTAGCACCAGTGTCAAACTCAAAACCCTCTTAGAAGTCCTCTGAAATATGCTGTTTGCATTTGAACTTTGAGATTTCCACAGTATGGCAAACTGGGGTTTGAATTTCACCCTTTTTGGGGGAAGAGATGGAATTTACAGTTGGTTTTTGACTCCAACAAATTTGCAAGTGGGATTTGGCAGCCAGAAAGGACTTACATCTGAGATTCTGGTTTTGGGTGATTTGCATGCAATAAAAAGGGGTTCCGTGAGACAACAGGACCCTGCAAAGCTTGTGCTGTCCTTGGGAGAAGCGAGCAGCATAAAGCCCAGGAGGTCCGGCAGCTTTAGGGGCATATCTTCCCCCAGACAAGTACTCTGCAAAGAACATTATGGGCGATACAACCTTTGTGTTTGCTTTTCTTTCCCTCAACACCTAAGAAAGAGTTTTAATGTAAAAGCATTGAAACAAACCAGAGCTTTGAGGACCTCTCCTCCGAAAGTCTTTAGGCTTAATTTTGAAGTGACTTTTAGAAGTGGCCATTTCAGGACAAGAATAGCTTTGGGCTACCTTGCCTGTGGACCGAAAAAAACCATGGGTAAAAGCAGTGCTGGAGCAACTCAGGTGCTCTTGAACACCTCACTCCTTCACCCACTTCCACCGCTGGTGGATCAGTCTGTACTGGGACCTGTTTTAATTCCCCGCTCCATGCTTTGGGACTCAGGCTGTTTCCAGTGCAAGCAGTATGTGACTAGTACACACCGATCCTTTACATTTTGGCCCTTCTCCAGTATATATTAATTCTCCCACAGGTATCACTCAGGAATGTGCTCAGACCCGGGTGGTTCATCCACACTGTTCTCCACTCTCGGGAACAGCTGTAAACCGGAGGAGCCTTTCCACTGCCTTCACTCCTGTCTTTTTCCAGATCCCTTTTCTGAAATTTGAGCTCTGTCTGCAATCTGTGGTGTCTGCTCAGCACAAGATCAGGTGGCTTTGGCAAACGGCTCTTGTGTTTTTCAGGCCAGCATGCTTGCTTTAATCAGTTCCCCAATCTATTCAATACAGGACTTAAACCAACACCAAATAAACCAGCCCACTCCCTTCTTGCTCTGGCATAGCAGAGCACAGTGATTACAGGCTTTCCAGAGACCTGATTTTGATTTCGGCGCAGGAGTGGAGGCTGTGGCTGGTGTGCGAGCAGGAAAGCGATAAGTGAGGAAAGCCTCTGGAGCTCCCAGCTTCTCGTGGTAGCCTGAGCCCATCTGCAGAGTCTGCTGCCAGTGGGCCTCCAGAGTGGCTGCTCATTTTGGTGATCTCGCTGGCAAAATGGGCTGTGATGGAGGGGAGAGGGTGGGCAAAGGAGGAGACTGGGAGAGGAAGAAGAAAGTGGAGAGATGAGTGTCATTCCTAGATACTAAGCTGGTTGTTTTCCCAGACCCACCTTACATCTGAAGAGAGGATGTGATGGCCAAATTGACAGCCTGTTGCCACCAAAAGCAGCCAGTGGCCTGCACTCCCCCATATGGACATGGAGTTGGCTATGCAAATGTCTACAGCCAGGATGGATCCTCTGGGGACCTTCTTGACTGGGGCCAACAGCCATCCTGCTGCTGCCACAGGAGTGGTACCCTTATCTTAGCAAATATCTAAGGAACACTTTCTTGCCTCTTACGAAAATATCTCATAGTCTGTGTTTTGCTATTTCAGTCATGCATGTGTCTTTCAGGTTCTCACTCCTGACATCTCTGACTTTCTATCTCTGGTGAGAGTCTGTGTCAGGTCACAACTTGCCTTAATCTCAGAGACTTTGGCCATCACATGCTGCCATGCTCAGTAATAAATGAGTCCTGAGTTGAAACGCTGGCCTGGGTTGGAGGAGAGCTGCCTCTCCTGCAGGGAGCACTTGTAGAGGCAAGTCCTTCACCCTCCCTGTGGACCAAGCATTGGCGTGATGCCACATCACCCACTCACAAGCGATGCCAGTATCTTGTCTTGTGCCTGTGACTGATATAGTCATGGAAAATGGGCTGGGGGCGACCATCTGAGATTACACCGGTTCTTCCGCTGCCCCAAGGCAGGATCAGCTCTACCTAATCCACCTCTGGCAGATGTCTCTCTAGTCTTTCTCAGAAAAAAGGACAAGAACCCTCCAGTGTTGGTGATTCCAGAACCTCCCTAGAAAATTCACTTCTCCTCCCAGCTGGAAAATTTCTTGCTGTGCTTAATCTAAATCCCCTTTGCCTGCCGCAGTTTGATCTATGTGTTCTTGTTCTGTCCCGAGTGGATGTGAGGAGCAGCTTGCAGCTACCTCAGGTGCAATCCCATGCTAGTGGGAGCTATGCACAAGAGGTGGCGACATGTGGCTAAACCCACCGAGAAACCTCAGTGAATGCCCAGTTCAGTCTTTTCTGGCAGCCTGAACACTCAGCCTGTGATGACTGCTCGGAGAATCAGTTTTCCCCCTTCTCTCCATGTAAGAAGTGTAGCAAATGCTGAATGGAGGTAGTCCGTCAGTTGCCTTTTGTGCTGGTGTTGTTTTCTCTCTCCTCTCTCTGGGGATGCTCACTGCTCTTTGGGTAACAGGTCTGGTCATTCGAGATCCCATTTCTGCTTGGAGGTGGCAGTGAAGTATATTCAGGATGCAGACCACTGCCTTGTGGCATGGGAGGCAGAAGAGAGGATAGAAACCCACTGCATTCACTAATACTCAGCTTCAGAGATGCCGTACGATGTGTGCCTCCCCCTCCTGCCTCTCCTCTCTCCACCCAGCTCATCTTGTTCCCTCTCTACCTCTCCCTTTCACACCGCCAGCACAAGGTAGGAGCTTCACCCTGTCCTGGCCCCACCCCGTTTCCGAGTTTTTGGAAACCCTCCCACTCACCCAGAGCCTTGGAAGCAGCTGGGCTTTGGCTTAATGAAGTCAACACAACTTGCCGGGTTAGTTAGGACATTCCAAATTCCAGTCACATCTGGTCCCCTTGCCCGTCCCCCACCAACCTCCCTTCGATTAACTGTATTCCTCTCATAGTTCACCATGCCTGGGGGTTTTATCCACACAAAGCCTCTTGGCTCAGTCCTTACTCAGGCACACTCTGGTTGACTTCAAGGGTGGATTGACTTCAGCGTTGCCTTTCCAGTGTGAGACCGCAGCCCGGTGCACTGGCCCGCTGATGTGTCCTGGTGACTTTCTCAGCTCATCCGACTTTGTTTCTGATCCTTCCCTGCCTTCGCCATGCCTTTGTTTTCTGGGCAGGTCTGGGATCCCTGGTCTCCTGCATTTCCCTTGAGCTCCATGTGGTCCCGACAGGGCCAGGAGCATGTCCTGGTGCAGCTGGAAGTGGGGAGGCAGCCCTGGGTGCAGGGGCTGGATCCTGCCTGACCCCCCTTTCAGCAGGGGCAATCTCCAGCTCCTTTCTTGGACTGGGCTGAGTGGGTCTGGCTGGTGGGGGAGGCTCTGGTCAGGGGACAGAAATTCTCCTTTCCTCTGTTGTGAAAGCACCTCAGCCAGCAAACCGCCTTGATACAGAGACTATGAAAGTGTCCATCTCACCCCACGGGGAGCGGGGCAGGCTGCGGAGGGGTGGTGTGGGTTCACCAGGGGATTGGGGTTTTTTTGCCTTGGGCAGAGCAAAGCGTCCTGATGCGTGAGGGGACCCTGTGCAAGGATGTCTCTTTCTGCGCTGTCCTTTCAAGCTCACGGGTACCTCACAAACACTCACCCGCTGCCTTTCTCCTCAATCACCAAAGAAGGCAGATACTGAGCCAGCACCTTCACCCAGTGGAAACCAGTGCAGTGTCACTGGAGCTGATGGAGGGAGGCTGAGCTTAACTTGTGGAGGAGCTGGTCCTCTAGTTGTGCCAGGAATGGACCTGGTGGTCATTGGAGCCTTGCTTAAATCACTTTTCTGGCTTGCTTCAGTTTTACCTCAAGCCCACATTGCCTTTGCTATTACAGGATAGTTTTTCTTCAGGTGCTACCCCCCCCAAGCTTCTTATCTTTTTGTTTTTCTCAGAAAAATCGCCCTGGAGAGTTGAGTGTGCTTGAGAGAAACAGGGTTTTCATGCAGTGCCCAGGTAATGAGTTGTTGTACAGGCTGTCTCTGAAGCCAGGAGTTAGACAGATTTGAAAGGAAGAACAGAAAGAAAGACAAAGGGAGAAAGAAAGAGAAGGAGAAAGAAAGAAAAAATTAGGTGAGAAAGTAAGTCAGAAAGAAAAAAACAAAGAAAAGAAGGAAAAAGTGGGAGAAAGAAAGAAAGAAAGAAAGAAAGAAAGAAAGAAAATGGCCAGATGTTTAATACGAGTAATGATGCTGCCTGGTTGTGGTAGGAAAGTCTTAAATTAACAAATGTGAAAGTTGAATCCTTCTGCAAATGGGTGTATCACCATGGCTTTCACTGGCAGCTGTGATGCTTTATGGCAGTTTTGGAACTGCTCTATTTTTTTTGTAGTGAATGTAGTACTTCTTCTTCAGGGAAGACCTCAACTTCTAAATAACGACACTCAGGAAACCTCTTACCGGGGGACTGTTCATCTGCTTGAGCATGTGGTGCTGGGTCAGCTGCAGAGGTGCCTTCTCCCTTCTCTGATGTTACAGCCATTGCCATGTACTTGACAGACTATGGATGTTTATGCACAAAGCATACAGTACTGCATGCTGGTTTTGATTTTCTCTGGATTTGAGGAGACTGAGTCTGGAGTGACTCTTACTTTCCTTCTGGACCACATGCCAGAGCCAGGAATAATAAGTAGGAGTTTAATACTAAGTTGGTTGGTGTATCTGATGTACATTATGGATGCCTAAACTGGAAGTAAAACTCAGATTTACTCCCGCATAAGTAGGACAGAAGTTGGCCTATGTATCCTTTCGTGTCTGCCCAGTCCTCCACTGAGACATATGAGAAGAAACAGAGGTGCTATTTCATCCCCAGTGTCAGTACCATCTCTGGCAGAGGGAAAAAGTTTGAAAAGAAGCTCCTTCTGGAGAAATCATTGTAGTCGTCTTTGTTTTTCCTTTCGCTCCTTCCTCTCCCAGATGTGGAGGGTGAGGATCCAAAAGTCTGCAAACAAGGAAAGATCCACATCTTTTAAGGAAAAAAAAACCCCACCAGATAGCTGTAAGGAGACTTGGTAAAAGCATCCCATCTTCTTGTCGCTTGTGTAGAGTAAACCCCTGCAACAGTGTGTTCTGAGGTTGATCACAAACTCTCCTGACATCACATTGAAGAGTGAGACCAGTATCAGGGGAAATCTGTCGCATCCAATTAGGTCCTGTGGTGTAGACACATGGAAAATCTTCCAGACCAAGTTCAGTTTGCATGCATGGCTTGGAAGGTGCCGGAAACATCCAGATTATGAAATAAGAAGTCCGTAAGTTCCTAGTCCACATCATTACAGACTGCCCTGAAGCATGAGGGTTTATGACTCTAATTCAGGAAAGTACTGAGCCTGTGCTTGTTTTTAAACCTTTCCTTAATTCCTATTCACACATCTGGAAGAGCAAATTTGACACATTGAATAATTAACTGAGGACTTGCTGCACAAAGTTGGCAAGGAACCTCTGGGCTAAAAATAAGCCACTGAGAATTGGGAATAAATGGGTGAAAATCATAGTGTGTTCTCTGACAGTTCATAAAGAGAGGAGGAAAGAGAAGAGAATCTGACAAATAGTTCACACTGAATAATTCAACCAGCATTGTTTGCTCTGTGCACAAGGGACTGGATTTGCAAGGGTCTGAAATGTTTAACTTGCTACTGAACTGGGGACAGCCAAATCTAAAATATATAGTACAGGGAAATACCTGCATAGGCTTTGGTAGATAGGTGGTTTAGATGATTTAAGATGTCTCTCTAGCACTATATTACATATTTATATCTTTAAAAAAATACATATTTATATCATTAAACTGTAGGCAGGATGGAAGTTGTAGCCTTTGCCGGTGTGAATTGGCTCTGGTGAAGTTTGGTGAAGGATAAATTAGCCCAGTTCTGCTAAAATCTAGGATTTATGTCTTGACTGATGGCAAACTGTTCAGCTCCATTGGAAGCCAGCAGATCCACCGCCGGCAGGAGCTGCTGTGGTCTCAGTAAGTCAGTGGGCTGTGTGGCCAGGCAGCGTCAACCAGCGTGCGCTTCTGAAGCCAGGGCTGTTTTCTGCGCGAGTTTATTTTATCAATGGAGAATCTGCTTCTTTTTCTTCTTTTTTTTTTTTTTTAGGTAGCTCTGGAAATGCACCTTCCTGATAATGAGGAAACAATTTCAAATTTATTTTCAGAGCCATGGCTGTCTGGGGAGCTATTAGCTGCGGGATGGAAGAAAGCAGCTGTTGAACTCTGCACATCAGCGCTACACAACAGGTTAGGGCAGGAAGTGAAGAGGAATCCAATTGAAACCTTAGGGGGAATTTAGGGAGACAGAACATAATTAACTCAAATTAGATTTTGGCCAGGATACCAGGGCTCTGCTGTTGTGAAATGCACATCTGGGATCTTGGACAGTCATGAGGCAGCTCATCAGCTGGTGTAAATGAGCCTGGCTCTATTATCCTCAGTGGGTGAAAATTGGTCTCCTTGGAAGGAGTACAATGGAGGGAGTTTGGCTTGCGCCACACTAGAAAACCTGGCCCACGAGGTCAGGAAAGCAGCTTCCCACTGCTTATCTGTCTAGTTCCTCTCCGGCGCCGGTCCTTTTAAAATAGTAATACAAATACATATATATATATATAAAAGGCAAATAATGAATTTAGGGAAAAAAAAGGATCCCTGTAAATAACACAGAATACAAAAACCCCCAATAGTCCAGGTTTCCGCAGTATCTTTCCTGAACAGGGACAGTTTCTTCCTCCAACTTTGTGCTGTGGCTGTTGCCATTTCTATGTAAAATGGGCCAGCGGTAGTGGGGGGGATGTGGGGGCACACGGGACATCTTGCTGGGGGTTGCATGGTTTTGAAGGTCTTGGTGTCCTGTTACGCTGTGATCCACCACGCCAGGGAGACCTTCATTCCTATGGGAATGCCCTGAACCATGGGACATTCACACTTGAGCACCACCCCAGAAAAAAAAAAAACCTTGTGGGCTCGTGGGGCTGCATATCCATGACTTACTGTCCCTCTGCCCTGGTGCGTTCTCCCTTGCTTGTGTCTATGGTCCTGCATGGGCCAGGGTCTTGCTGAGATGAAGGGCTTAAAAAGCACCGAGAAGTCACCAAACCATAGAAACAACGAGTGGGAGGGAAGTCCAGAGGTCATGGAGTCCACCTCCTTGCCCCGGGGCAGGATGAGCTTTACCCACATCATTCCTGACAGATATTGTCTAAATTGTTTCTGAAAACCTCTAGTGATGGCTATTTTACCCCCTTCCTGACAATCTATTCTGGTACTTCTCTTTCCTTATCTGTGTTTTCCCTAGTGTCTCACATCAATCTCCCTTGCTGAAATTTAAATTCAGGACTCCTTGTCTTACCACCGAGGGCACAGTAATTAGATTATCTTCTTCCTCACACGAGCAGATTCTCATCTCTCGCCTATTGCCTTTCCTAGACAAACCATCCTTGTTTCCTTTACCATTCCCATGTTGTTCATGTCTGCTGGGCTAATGCTTTTCCCCTCCACCTGAATCGGGATTTTCTTCAATTGGACCTTATCCTCCTGGAAATCTCCCAGCACACTTTGAGGTTCTACCAGGGTGGACTTCAGGGGACAGGTTGCTTCATCTGCAGGCTGCACTCCCAAGCGCACCTCTCCGTGGCATTTTGGCACATCATTGCCATGCATGCAGGCAGACATTGCTATCTCCTGCTCAGTTCACCCTCCTCCTGTTCAGCATTGCCCTCCCCACTTTTTTGCCTCCTCCTCTCGCACTGTCCATCCCCCCTGCCCGAGGGCAGCGTCCTACGAGCATCCTCACTCCCTTGTTTCCTTCAGACCCACTGTTCCAGTTTGTCTTGGGGAGGGCTATCATTGACCTTCTTCTAGGGGTGAGCCACAAGGGTGATTTTCTGAGGCTAAAGGAGCCCCACGAGGCTGAGATAAATATCAGTGTAACTCATCCAGGGTGTGGGTGGGAGGAGGTCCAGGGCTCCTGCCTTAATCTCTGCTTGTTGGCCCCTGTGAGTCAGATACTGCCTCTGCTTAGAGGTCAAATTAAGCATGAATTTAAATCTTGGCTGGACTGGGGACTCACAAGGGCATCAAGAGCCAGGTGAGCAGCAAGTTTAGGTACTGGACATCTGTCGGAAATACCTAATGCATGTGTGGATCAGGACCTCCACTGCTTTCTCCAGCAAAGCCTTGCCAAGAGGAGGTAAATAAGCAGCAACCACCAGGGACTTTTGTCTGCAAAACCCATTCCAGAAACATTACCATCCCAGTCCTGCTGTTGCTCACAGACAGGGCTGGAGGTGGCAGTTTTGCTTCCTGTGCCAAAGAAGCCCATCTTACCCCACACAGAGTTGTCAAGAGATGTTGAGACCTGTGTGGCTAAGAAAAACCCGATAAAGAAGTGTCGCCTCATCTAGACTGCTCAGTTTAGTTGCGTTGACTTCAGGCTATGTCCTGCGTGAGAGTCTCACATCCTTTCTCTGCCCATTTTTCCCCTGGACTGCTGCTCCTGAAGCAGCAACAGTGGCCCTTCTCGGGTGATACTGAAGCAAGCGGCATCCCTGGATGAGATGGAAAAACCAAGTGTTTGGCCACTTCTGTAATCGTTCAAAGTCCCCATGGAGATTTTTGCAAGAGTAAGTGTGTTATCCCTGGCTCAGTTCCAGCTTTGCTAATCATATTGCAGCCTAGAAAAAAGAAACCCCAAATCAAAACAACAAAACCCCAAACACTCCTGCTGCAATTTTGGTTGCGTACGATAGTCTTTCAAAGCTGTTGCACAGGGATGATTTTTTAGGAGTGGACAAGGTGATTATCCCAGTGTTAACGATATGAGCTGATGTGGGCAAATATCGCAGCATTATACAACATTTTCTGGGATCTCTGCTGCTGTGTGTGATAGGAGGATTGATAGCCTGGTGCTATGCTGTGATACTGGTTCTGCACGTGTGTATGTACTTGCATATATACACAATTGTTTGTAATATGCTTTATGATCAAAGGTACTACATAAATGTGAGTTATTAATAATCATAATTATTGGATGTTGAAAATTGTTTCTGGGTATTTTGCCATTAAAAAATAAAAGAAGAGGGTTTAAGCACTTTCAACTTTTGCCCGGGAATATTATGTTCATTTATAAAACAATATTAATGAGTTGCCTAAAGGAGCCTGTAATTTGGGTTGTTGCTGTGGATATTATCTTGCCATTAAACAGTTCAAAAACTCAAAGGGGAGCATTTTCAGAAGCAGAAGCGTAATAACAGTTTATAATACCTGACATTCATATTGCACTTTTCATTCCAATAGATCATAAATCATTTTTCTGGCCATAAATAGAGGGGGGGCCTGCTCACCTCCCATTGAAACGCGGTCATCTCTGGGGTGGAACGCAGCAGCCCTTCTGTGCCAGCGGTGTTAAGCAACAGCTTGTTTAGGAGGTGAAGTCATACGATCACAGGCGTTAGGGCTGGGAAAAAACTCATTAAGTAATTTACTCCATCCCTCTACCCCTACGTGCTTGTTCCTCTGTCCTGTACTTTGTCCAGACTAGTTTTAAACATCCCAGGGGAGGTAAGGAACATCTCCAAACGAAACTGCAAAAGCAAGCGGGAGTAGACAGAGGAGCTGAAGCCCAGCCAGGGCAGCCCAGTAATGTTCCTCTTGCAAAAAATGCCACGGCATCTCCGGCGCCTGTTGCGCAGGTTTTTAAGAGCACAGCACAGCGCTGGGCCACCGGTGCGTGTAGACTTGGAAGGAGCAGCTCTGCCTCTGCCAGCACGAGCGTTAGCTTCTGCCTGTTGCTCTTGCTGTAATTCTCCTCTTCAGACACCCACCAGACACTGCTCTCTCCCCATCGTTTATAGCTGCGGATGCAGCGCTGGCAAAGCACTGTGCGACTGCGAGTACTGCCAGTTGCAGAGGGACCACGCAGGTTTGAGGATACGTGTGCAGCTCGGCAATTAATGTCCCTGCAGTGGCGAAAACGAGTTTGGAATTAGCAGTGCTCCGACAGAGGTCATTTCAGGTCGGGAAAGAAGGGCTAGCATTTGAGATCTGCGGTGAGGAGAAAAAGGCTCGCCACACAGGAAGCTGTGGATGCACTGTTGCTTGAATCATTTAGACCAGGGCTGGAAAAGTAGATTCAAGAATAGAAAACCGTCCCGCGGTGCTTTGTGCAGGAGGCGGATGAGCCGTCCTCTCCTGCGTCTGGCACCACGCACCCGTTAAACCTGGGGTGCTTTGCGCAAGGGACCACCGGTTTTGGAAAGCGCTGGCTGGTGCTGGGGGAAGGAAAAGGGCTTTTTTAGCAAACCTCTGTGCCTGTGCAGAGTTACTCACCCTTTTAGGCCTCTGGGATAGGACGGAGGGCCAAACGCACTGAGCTAGCAAATGCAAGGTGTTGCTGTTCACTCGGCCCCTCTCCTTAGCCCCAAATTCACGCGAGCAAAACCCCGGCCTGGCCCTTTGCTGGACAAATCCTCACGTTCTCCCTGAGCCTTCCCTTGGCTAAACTCTCCCTGGCTTCAGCGGCTGTTTACTCATTTCTTGCTCAAAGAAACTCCAGTTGATTTTTTGACCCGGGTAAGGCTGGACGGAGGATGAGTAAGTTCCTTAGGCTCCATCTTTGTGATCTGAGCCCCGGGGCGACCCTTTGCCAATACGGGAATGAAACCCAGTGTCCGAGTGGGACGGGAGGGAATCAGCTGGCAAGTGCCAGTTGTTTAGAAATGCTGCCTTGCCTGGCTGCTAGACACACCTACTTGTTCCAGGATCGACCTTCCTGCCTAAGGATATTTAACACACAATGGCTGGCACAACTGAACTTTAATTTTCCAGACAATTATGGTGAAGCGGCATTCACCGCATTCCTTTCATGCTCCTTTGATGTTGGGTGATTTCACAGTACATAATGATAGGACACAGACCAGGCTAACATCCTCACCCTTTGGAACTAGCATCCACTACCACAGCCTCATTTATTTCTACATATATAACGTATATAATATATATATTTATATATGTGTCTTTTTTTTTTTTCCCCACAGCAGATGGAGTTGTTTTGAGCATCATTACTCTGGGTTCTTAATTAAAGCACCCTTGTTAATTATATTAGGGGACACTCCTTAAGCAATTATAAGTTGGAGAGCGAGGACTCTCCCTCCTCTGACGACTGCTCCCATTATACAAAGTCCTGGGAAATGTTAAGCAGGATTGTTTAGGTATTTGGGATTTTCTGCAGTCTCTCTTGAAATTATGTGTGCCATGGCTAAAAACATTTTTTCTAGACTCTGTTGAAAGCGATTTCTTAGTGATAGGTCAAAGCTAATCCTGTGCCTTTTTGTCCTGCGAGCAGCCAGACAGAAGATGTCCACTGACTTTTAGTCTGTCCATTGCTCTGAGATCGTGAGCAAAGCTTTGGAGATTGAGACGATGAGTTGTCCCCTCCTTGCAGCCTCTGGAAGCAAAGGGAGCTGGTGGTGAGGACCAACAAACCACTCCATCTCTGGGAGACATCCTACTGCAGCCAGAGGAACCCAGCTGGGGCCAAGGCAAGTTGCATTATAAAACTGTCTGGGAGCTTATTAAACTGTCTTAGACTGGATATCTAAACAGCTTAGTGATTGCCATCTTCTACACCTACCTTTGCCTTATTCCTCTGAGGCAGGGAAGTGTGAGTCCCACTTCACAGGAACCTGAGTCATAGAGAAGCAAAAAGTGACTTACCCCAGGTCATGGGCTCAGAACGGCTCCCAGGATGACGAAGTCAGGATGGAGACATCCTGAAGCCCCAACGGTGCTGCAGCCTCACCTTGTTCACTCCCCTCCCCTCCATCTGACCCTCGTCTGACCCGTGGGCGCACACAGTCACTTCTGCAAAACACCTCTATTTGCCCGGAGCTCTTGGCTTGTGCAAGCCCAGAAACACCCCGTGCAGCCAGTATTGCGCACAACTCTCACCCTGGCCCTGCTGGTGTCCCAAAAGTAAGCTGGAAGGAGCCTACTTTGAGGAGCTCAGGTCACGGGTATGCTGCCTGACCCTCTCTGCCGCTCAGGGGTAGGGTGCATCCCTCAGAGAAAGTGGCAATGGGCTCGCTATCACCCAGCTCTGATAGAGCAGCTAGAGCTTTCACTCAGGCAGGAGAAGCCTGGGCTCAGATCTCACTTGGAGAGGGTTTAAACCTACTGTCTCGTCCTCCTGGGAGAACACTGTTATCAGTTATATTCATTGAAATGCTCCTTCTGCCTCCGCAACAGATACGTGCCACAGAACAGCAGAAAAAAAAAAAAAATCTGGAAGATGAAAGGGAAGAAATTCACAGCAGGACTGTGTGACCTCCCTGTGAGGTGAACCGAGTGTGAACGCAGGTCTCCTGCTCTCCGGGTGAGTGAGCCAAACACCAGCACTCAGCTGAAAGGTGTGATGAAGCATCACTTCCACCTCCTCCCCTCTTCCAAAAAGTGCTGGTGGGTGCTGGCACTTGGGGAAAAGTCCCAGCTTTGGGCTGAAAGGGTCCTTTAGTCTCATGCATGGTGTCCGGAGAAGTTAGGTGCATCCTCTACATTCAAGAAGGTTCCCTCTGGGCAACCCCTGTACAGCGTGTGGGTATTTTGCTTTGAGTACAATCCCATGGAAAGGGACCAGGTGCCTTAATATGGAGTTTGCCTCCCACCCTCATGCTGAGGGCAGGAGCGTTGCAGCATCTGGGTTCGGAGTGCTTCGTCTTTGCTGGGATAAGCCTTTGCTCTGTGAGAGAACTGGGAACTAAGTTCTTCTGGAAACATCACACGTTTAAATTGGAAATTATTTCTTGTTTCTAGCTGATCAAATAATACAGCAGGAGAGGGACTCCCTCCTTACCTGTAGAGGAAGGGAAGCCTTTAGTGTGATGTAGTGGCTGTAAAATAATATTATATTAAATAAAAAAATAAAATAAAATAAAATAAAATAAAATAAAATAAAATAAAATACCCCCAATATTATGTACAGCATATAGTTATAGGCTTATCTGGGGGAAAAAGACAGCCTTGGGACAGAAAATGATGCTGTTTGTTTTAGAGAAGAGAAATGATACTGCTCTTAAGGATGTAAAAGTTGGCTGCAAGGAGGAAGGATATAAGTTGCTCTCTGTACCTATAGTGGTTGGGAAGAAGAAATCATGACAAGGAAGATTTAGATTAGGAAAAGAGAAAAAGGGAACAACCACGGTGGTGAGGATAATGAACAGCAAGAATCAGCTGCCTGAGGAGGGGGTGGCAGCTCTGGCCTCGGAGGGCTTTGAGCGCAGGTTCAATGAACATCTGATAGGAAAGGTTTTGTTCTTCCTGCTTTGGGGCAGGTAGATAGACTGGGTGATGGCTCAATAGACTGGGTGATAGCTGTGACTTGATGCTCTAAGGAGAACATGATAATGTGAGACATGGGAGGCTGGGTCTTGGTTTCTCAGCCTTGCTGAGGTGGCTTACAGGACTTGGAGTGTTCAGCTGAGACACTCCTGAGCCTCTATGTGCTCGTCTCCTCTCCTTGTACCTGCTGGTGAGCAGATGGGGACTAGGAATCTTAATCAAACTATCCTCCTTGGTAACCCTAGGAAATGCCTGAACCTTCTTGAAGAGGAGGTTTCTGAATAAGGCAAGATCTTATTCCCTTTGGGGAGCTGCACTGTATCTTCCCTATAACTTGCTTTTTTTATCGGTGAAATGGTGCATGTTGTAGAGGTGTCTAGGCAAAGGGATAAGAGCACTCAGACACCCATGAAGTGATGAGGGTTGCAGCATGGTAAACAGATCTTAACAGGGACAACCTGCCAAAGGACAACAGAAACGTCTCCCAGTGCAGCTGTTCTGATGGAGCTTCTGAAATCCAACCTGAGAGCTGAAGCTGGATTCCAGTTAAACCTTAAATTTTCACCTAGAAGTGAGCAGGTAGCCAGGAGACGGGAGCAGAGACAACCTCCCCTTCTTGGGCAATGCTTGTCTTGGCTATGTGGCGGTCACTGGGCGCTCACATTTGTGCCTGACCTCAGAGCCTCACTTATTATCTCTGGTCTTGACTCACCAGCGCAGCTATTGCCCGAGCACAGAGCCCCGAGTGCGGTGACTGAGCAGGGGGCATCCGAGGACCTGCAGCTGCAGAAGGAGGAAGGCAAGGGCTTGGTTTGAGAAGTGTCTCCATCTCATCTCCCGCTCATTTCTCATGCTGGGGAGACAAGCACAGTGCAGGGCGCATCACCGAGGCTACTGTGAAATGAAAACTGATTGCCAGGTGGTTGGAAAATTCCCTGTTTGGGTTTCCAAAGAAAATCATAGGTTGGGTGGACATGTTATTTTATTAAACCCTGACATGCACTCTTCTCCCCACCCCCATTACCCCAGGCACCTGCCTTCCTATCAGAGGTGTGTCTTCTCCCAGAGGAAAATCAGGCTGGGGAAGAAAGGCTTTCTGCAGCACAGGCACACCACAGTTGCTTTCTGACTCAAACCTGTGAACTGCTCAAAGTGTCAATTGAGGTGCTCAAACAAATAAAGAGAGTGTGCTCAGGCCAACTTCCTGGGACTGCTTGTGGTCAAAGATCCCCTTGCATTTTTTGTTTTCTCCTTGTCTTGCATGCTAAGCAGATGGCCTGGAGAAATTCCAGGCTGGGTAATTATCTTCTGCCTACTTGAAATTCCCTCCTGCAATTTCTCCAGGGGGAATTACTCCTGACTTCTGCTGCTGGAAAGGGGCAGAAATTGTGGTCCACTTCAGAAGGGACAGAGGAAGGAGAAACTCCTGCAGGGTGAGCATAGGGCTTGCCAGTGGTCACCTAGCCCTGTACGCTTCTCACTTTGAGTGGTATTTCACAGTCCAGCTGCAAAGCTCCTTCACAAAAATCATTAGGCTTTCAGGGCTCAACTCCAGTGAACTCAGGAGACAACGCTCCCTTTTGGTGGGTGCACCTGGCAGTCAAGGCTGGTATTCAACTGCAGCCTCAGTCCTGCAGTTATTTGATAGGGTATCTCCTGTATACAAAGAGCAAGCAGTTTAATGAAGGTGTTAGAGATACAGGGGATCTATAGAAGCAAGGGGTCTATTTGTGCTTGTGCAAGTCTTGTGTCCAGTTGGATTTCTTCACCCTGGGTTCCTTATCTAGTTTTTCTCCATTTTTGTTCTTGTCCCTGGAGAATGCATGTCTGCGTGTACCCTCATTTCCTCCTAAATTGGGGGTCAGGCATGCCTAGTCATGCATGCAGCTTATTAATGATAAAGACTCATCTCTTCAGCCTCCACTGGGAACTTTTCTCTTCCGTTTCATCCTCTGTCTCTTGTCTTCTCATTGCAAGTTTGCAGCTACTGGAGAGGCACTGGGCTCCAGCAGTTCTGATTAAGAGTTCACCCAAGAGCTTCTGAAACGTGGACGTAGTTGAGGACATCTCCAGTCTCAAAACCTCACTGCAAATATCAACCTGAGTGCAGTGAAGTCCTGCTTCAGCTCCTCTCCACACTTCCATCGCTGTAACTTCCATCAACTTTAAGACCAAGACTCATCTTGCCTGGTGTGAGGTATCTGATGGGGTTCAGCAGAATCCTCAGTGTAGGTGTCCGCATATAAGTGTTTATTTGTGTGCTATGGACCTAAACTCCCATTGCAGTTGGTGGTGATGTAGTCACTACTGTCAGTGCAGGGTGTGAATCAGTTGACCACACAGATGTGGCCAGTGCAGCATGGCCCACTTGTCTCCAGCTGTCACTGCAGGAGAACAGTTGGTCCTTTGTTCGCCAACCCTTCGTTGATGTCTCAGAGAGTGTCTGAAAAGTCAGTAAGAGCACATGTGGACAACTGAACTCAGGGGTCCCTAGCTGTTGTTTGTGATTTCATTGGGGCTGAATTTAGGCTGAGAAAGCTGCAAGTATGGGAGCCAGGGCATCACTGGATTGTTTTTCACCCTGGTGTTTTCACAGCCCATGATGGATCTGCCCTTTGGTAGTTTGTATAATCTCTTTCCGAACCTGTACATTCTTTTGAGACAATGACCTCACTATACTCATTCATCATGATAAAAAGCAACTCCTTTTATTTTAAAGCTGATAACAGAAGAATTGGAGGATGTGACAGGAGATGATAAGAACAGTCATTCCTCATTCACCTTCTCCAGGTCAACTTTGTTCAGACCTCTGTTCCATTCCCCTTCTTCCGAGCTAGGGTTTGCTTTCTAAGTGCTCACTCTACCTTCACCCCAAAGCTATTCAGACCTTTGATCACCCCTATCACCTTAGGTATGATGATGCTTTCCCTTTCTGCTCTATACTTTCTGAATCAGGAGGCTAGAAGTGCACACTGTAACCAAGCCGGAGGTTCCCCGTGGAATTACACATTATCTTTTTTTTTTTTCGGTGATATTCTCTACTCATTTCCTCATATTCCTTCCTAAGAGTGTTGCTGGAGCCTTCACGATGAAGGCAGGTGAAGCCAGGTCTGTAAAGAGAGGTGATGCATCTTTATTAGGTCAGCTAATGTAGATGTGCGTGCACACAGACACATGCTCACACCCTCCTTATAAACCTTGCCTTGTTAAAACTTCCCAACACTTGATTTGCCTCTTCTGACCACCACTCCCTCAAGGCCTGTCTGCACCCATACCTGGCAGCCCTCGTAGGGCAGGGCGGACAGTACCTGCCCCCACAGGCTCAGCCTGTCTGGATGCCTGCGCAGCCTTTCCCTATCCCCCGAGATTTCAGGGCTCCTGCTACCATCTCTGCTTTCTTATCCAAGACGCCATGCCCTCACCCTTGGAGGAAGCCTTCAGACCCAGTTCAGAGTCATGGGCACACAAGGAGAGATCCAAGGAGAGGGAGGGGAGAGGGAGAAGAGGCAACCTTGTCTTTGTATCTGTGTGCATTGTGAAGGATGGAGCAGTCCAGACCTCTAAGGCACTGGCCTCGAACACGAGGCATTATTTGTCAAATGTCATGGGCTTTTCCCTGGCGAAAGCTGGTTAGTCACCTATGGCAGAGGCCTTTTGCTCTCCCTACTCTGCAGGCAAAGAGCAACCCCTTATGCCAACCTCCTCTCCCATACACCCCTCACCTGAAGTCTTGCAATGACCTGCAGAAGCCAGACAAAGTACCAGGCGGCAGAGACTTGGTTCACGGCCCACCCGTGGACGTGCTGAAATGGAGCACTTGGTGGTGACCATATGGCCAAGGCTGTCCAAGTGCGGAATGAAGATGCCGGGAAAGATTGGCAGTGTTAAATGATGTTGCTCTAGCATGGCTTTTCCCAGGAGCCCTCTGAAATAACTCACCTCCTGCAGACAGGATTTAACCTCAAGAAGCACCTAGCAACTGAGAAAGGTCCCTGCTAACTTAATCCTGTGGAGCCTGTCTCCAAAATGAAGACTGATATCCTCCTTCTCAGATGCTAACAGAGCTAGCTTGGAAGAAATTATATGAACCAATTCTTCCTCCACAGGAGAAGCCAGCTCTCCCCAGGGGTCCCTCCAAGCCCTCTGTAGGGTCTGCCCTGGGCTTCCTCACTTGTTTTGTGGTGTTACCTCTAGTGTGCTGGGCATGTTTGAGTTGGCTTTAGAGAGGTTCCAAAATAAGGCCTTTCCCAGGTGGGTGTTTTGGATTGATGGCAATGAGCAGACCCTCAGTCAGTCTTTGATTGTCTGAACTCCTCTGACTCTAGGAAGAAGGTCTTGAGCCACCAGCTTCATCCCAGAGACAGACACTGATGTGAGGGAGTTGTGGACATGAGATATGAAGCTCTCTTTATCTTTTTTCCCAGCATATAAATCTGTGTAATGGTGAATCTTGTAGGTCAGAGAAGTTTGGGGTTGGAGTCACTGACTGTGTGTTTTGGGGGGTGTCAGATCAGTTCCCAGAAAAGCTATTAGGTATTTATAATGGAGTCCACTGAGCCTCCAGGTGACTCTAAGGTTTTTCACCAGGTTTCTGTTTTTCTTAGGAGTAGAGACATGGTGAATATTCAGGTGGTTTGGCTTTGCAGTGTATACCCAGCCTTAGGATGCTGGCTGTGTCTAGTTCTGAGTCTCTTGAGCAGTCACACATGGTTTTCTTGCCCTTCCTTGGGTTGTAGGCCTCCATAATTCACTTCTCTCAGAAACCAGACTTTGACTTTCTGGGACCTGCAGTTGCGCACAGCTATCCTCCCTTGGCCTTGGTCACAGGGCATGCCATTTGGTTGCACGTAAAAGGGTGCCTTATTTAACTCTTTCTGGGGCAACACAGCAGGAGCTTTAGAATTTCTTAAACTGCCTTCTTGCCCTAGGGATTTCCAGCTCTTTAAGAAGTAACATAAATCCCAAATATCTCCTTCCCCTTGTCCAGTCTCATTCCTTCTCTGAATCTGAGCCATTGGTGGTGCTTTAGACAAAACCTCCCTTTCCTTCTTTGTTCACTGTATCAGAATGGAGGAACATTCCTTGAAGGAACCTGTTCAAACATACCCCATCTGCTTTTGTAGATGTTGCAGTTGCATCAACCAAGTCTGACATTGTTTAGGAAGCTCATTGCTTCCAGGTGCTGAGCCACTGATGGAGACAGTCCCTCCTAAGAATATTTTAAAGATAATCTGAAGCAGGATGGTCATTTTAGATGGGCCATAATAACCATAATTTAGGCAAGATGAAACTTGCTCAGCTCTTAAATAAAAAATAAGGCTTAGCATTTCATCCAGACATGTCTCTGGTCATCATAGTGGGACTGTGCACTTAAATACATGAGTTGTTGATTTGGAAGCTAAACAAAAAAGAGGATAGTTTTTAACAAAAACGCAAGAAAAAAACTGAGTTTCTCAACCATGCAAGCTACTAGAACTCTCTTTCAGGAAGAACAGATTGCATCCTTTGACCAGGACGAATTACAGTGGTTTTTATCTATGAATGTATTCCCATAATTAAATTTCAGGAGAACAAAATTTCAGATGGGCAAGTTAAACCATTTCATTTGGTCTTTGTTTCATTCTTCTGACTTTAAAAAAAAAAAAGTAGTCAGTTACCAAAAGCAGCTCAAATAATGGACCTGAATTTAATATACATATATATATTTATTTTATTTTGTGGCAACTATTCCCTGAGAGAAACGGAGTGGCCCAGCATTAGAAAAAGGATCCTGTGGCATTTCTGTGGCCTCTTTGCCTCGACAGTCTTTGTTTCTTGGTTCAGACTCTCAGACCTGCTTTCCATTTTGCATTCCCTGGCTGATTCCTTGCAGCGAGGTGTGGGAAATGAGTGTAATATTGCAGCTCTCCTGCTGGCTGCTCCTCTGCTCTCCCTACTGTGCTGCCTTGGAGAGCTCTGCAGAAGACAGATGCTGTCCTTGACCCTGTCACAATTTGTCCTGCCCTTTCTCACCCACAGATTGCCAAACTCTCCGAGGCCTCTGGAATCACTTTGCCTACCACACCCTGTGCCTCCACACCCCTTTCAACACAATCCCACACCTCCTCCACCTCCCTGGGCTTCTTCCCCAGTGGGTGCCTTGAACTCACCTTGTTTTCCACCCCTTTCTCCATGTTATTTGCTATCTGTATGTCCTATCACCACTTTGGGACACCTCTTACTTCCCCTTCTGTGCCTTGACATGTGTCTTGGTCCCTACCAGCACTGAAATCCCTTCCCACTTCTGCAAACACCCCTGAAAACCAGCAGTCTTGTCTCTTTAGCAGGGGTGGCCCACTTATTATTCTTCATTTGTTGGTTACTAGTACTAAGCCAGCTGGGCACTCCTCTGTGATAGGTGTGCTAGAGGAAGACAGAAAGACAAAGATGCCCCAAAGATTTTCCAGTTTAAGCAAATGAATCTTTTTCTTGGATCACTCAGCAACCCAAAATATCCCAGATCCCAGCCTGGTCCAGTTCCTTCAGCTCCCAGCTGGTCGTACCTGCCACAGCATCGCAGGAGAGCACTTCAATGAAGTGGTGGCACCTCAGCTCCCTTTCTGGAGCAGAGCCATCCAGCTGAGGACATGTTGTGTCATCTCTTAGCCTCAGCTTCCACACAGATACACAAAACTGACTTATTAGGTGGGCAGCTTGTGTCAATTAATTAGTTAAGATCTATAAAATGTTTTGAATCATCTGCGGTGATCACAATAGCCAAAGCGCCTTTCCATTATTAATTATCTTGCTGCAGGGAGCTGGAATTGTCTTGCCACTCCATTATACAGCCAGGAAAATTGAGCTGGCAGGAACTCCTCTCATGAAAGATGAACAAATCACACAGCCAGGCTTAAATTCAGGGATTTTCCACTTACTCATCCTCAACCCAGCCTAAAGGTCCTTACTCAGCTATTACCTACCCTTCACCTGCAAATAATGTTATTAATGTCAACAGGGGTTTCCCTAGCAAGGAGAGAATAAAAACAGAGGAAAGGTCAAATGTGCAAGGCCCGGTTTCCTTCCCAAATACAAAATGGACTGAGGCAACGGTCCATCCTACCTGACTGCGGGCGCGTGGCAGAGACGATGAAGGTTTGCAGGTATTTCCAGAGCTTGGAGCCTTGCATTTGTGTGGCCTGGTGCTCTCTTTCCTCTGAGCCCACAGACATGAAGGAAAGGGGACGTGCTCCGACGATGGGTCCATGGTCATATCGTGCTGATTAGTTGGCCCGTACGTGCTGACTGGCCACCTGGCTGATAACTGAGGCTAGAAAAGGTCCTGAACTTTCTTTGAGGGTGCACTAATTTATGTCTGTCTTTTCCACCTAGCTATTGTTTTTTACAAAATTTGTAGTCAGCTGGTGTCTTCAGGATTCCTCTCCCTTTCTGCACTAGAAGTGAAACCAGTCAATCTGGAAGAAGTTATAAGAATCATTTTATTAAGAAAAATTAGCAGAAAGCTTTCAAAAAATGTGACAGAGGTAAAGGCTCTGGAGATGATACTCCAAGACTTCAGAGATGCTGAAACACCAGCCTGATGAAGATGATCTGCCCCACTGTCATAGAAAGGATGGTATCTTCACTTAGCTATTGTAGATGGTATTTTCCTCTCCTCTTCTGAGGAAAGAACACGGGAGGAATCACACTTGTGAAGAGCCAGTTGGCAGCAAGTGAAAACCAGAGTCTCCTATGCTGGCTGTGAAGATATGCACAACTATTGAAGGACAAGACTCACAAACATCCTCCAATCTGCCTCAGCTCAAGGGAAGTTTGCATGTCTTTGCAGTAAGTGACATCTGAGGTTCACCTAGTAATGAGCACAGCTGGTTTAAACAAGACCCAAAGTGTAGGGTGTATTTATTCCTTCGGTGGATAGTACAAATATATTTTCCATTTACTGAGGATCTCAGGTGCTAAAAGTCCCCAGGCCTTCAGAGCTTTGTGCTGATAATCTGACGTTAGATGGACTTCAACAGGGGCAGCCCTGGTCCAAGAAAAAGATTTGACCCTATTTTATTGCTATCCTGTCTCAGAAATGCATTTCTGGGGAGGACAGTCAAAGTTGATGATCGCCCAAGAATTGAAAGAGAGGTGATTTTGGATCAAAATAAAATTAAATGAGTGCAGCAATATTGCACAACGTTTCAGAATGGGAAATGAAGCAGGAAGACTGCGGCCAGACTGCACATGGCAAGGGGAAGTTTAGGCACCATCCATGGCATACCCCGGTCAGAGTACGGGTCCAGTAAAGCTCCCATTAACAAGAGCTGCTATTTGACAGCCGCCACCCCACCTTTCCCTCCTCTCTGCCAAGCGAGCCTCTGTGCGAACACAGACACGTTGTACCTAACTGAGAGCAATTAAAATCAAGCCCAGATCCAGATGCAGAGCTCAAGTGGGGCTGGGCTGGGCCTATGAAAAACAACAACAGAACAACAAAAAAACCCCCTAGCATTATAGGAGAAAATGCAGATTGCATGGAGAAGGGCATTGGAGGGGAGGGGCGGGGTCAGCCTTCGCCTTCCTTGGGGCCTGGAGCATCACACAAATTCTTGCAGAGACAGTAACCGAATCCACATGGTGCACAGGCCTTGGCAGATGAGTGTAATTTAATTGAGCGAGCCCCATACCTGAGGGGAGAGGAAACTTGTTTATTTGGAAACAAAACTTGTTTTTCTCATTTTTTTGGTTTGTTTTGTTTTAGCCTCAAGGCCCTTGGAAGTCTGTGCCAAGTCAGTGTGCATGAGTCCTATCTTTTTTTAACCCTGCTTCTGCTGATTCAGACAAAGAGGCAGGACAAATAAATGTTTTTCTAGGTATTAAGTCCAGAAGAGACTGTTAGAGAATTGTCAAATGCTAAAAAGGAAAAGTATTGTATTCCTGGCTTCCTTGCTGCTTCCCCAAAGAACACCTTTGGGTTTTGTTTTCTTCTCTGGTATCTGAGATAAGAAGGGGACATTTTGATCACAGTCACTGTGAAGTTAGTGAAAAAGAAAAGAAAGCAGAAATATTCCCCAAAATAATTTGGTTCCAGGAACTGCATCTTTAAAGGAAAGCAAAATAGGCCATGAAAAGCCCAGGTAAATCTCTCTAGAATTAGTGAGGGTACCAATGACAATCCTATAACCTGATCTGCATCACACACTTGCAACAGGTTCATGAGCCTAGAAAGCAAGTTATGGGCTTGAACCAAAAATTTCTGGGGAGACAAAGGTTGAGGGAAAGAAGGGGACGGGGGTAAATGTTCAGAATTTGCAACTGCCTATTTCTAAGGGGTTGAAAGCTTCCCACTTGAAAATCCATATACAGCTCTGCACTTTGCAACACAATGCAGTTTTCCAAGGAAATCTCAGTTTTGCTGCTCCTATTCAGCAGTCAGGAAACAAAGAGGAGTATCATCCTTACAGTGGCTATTGATAGGACTTTCTACAAAGAAATATCAAATCCCTTGTGCAAAATCAAAAAGCAGCTTATTTAATGACTGCTTTCCAGAGGTGAGTACCACAAAACTGCACTGAAAAACATTCCTCTCTGAAATACTGAGCTCTTGGCTTATAACGTTGGAGCTGTTCACTATTTCATGCACTTCCCTCATGCCTTGGATTCAGTTTGCCCCATCAGCAGATGGGAAATGGAGGTAAAGAGAGGCTAAGTGGCAGGGCCAAAATCAAAGGAATCATTTGCAAGGGAGGTCTCTCTGTGGCATTGCTTCCAGCTTGTGGTCTTGCTCTGTGCTAAGGTTTCAGAAAAATGAGACGTACTACTAGAAAATGTTCTTGTGCCAGAGGTCAGAAGAGCGATGCAAATTTTGTCTCATTGCTCTTGTAGTTTCCAGTTTGGCAGCATGCGAGCACAGAGGCAGGGACAGTAAAAGGTGCAACGGACATGAGAATAATGTAAGAGTAAAAGCAATATTCCAGCCATGGAGAATCTGGATGCAGTACAAGTCCCATGTCTAGGCAAGGCAAACCCTTGCTCAATCCCTAGGGGAATGTAAGTTATCATCTTCTCCCAGGTTTCACCCTATCTCTGGATCCAGGATATTGTCAGAGAGAAGAGCAAAGGCCTGCAATTGTTGCAGTGATTTCCACTTGCTTGTGGATGCAGCAAAGGACACATTCAAGGTAACGCCAAGGGTGGAGAAATTTAATAAACAGTGCCTTTGAGCTATTCTCCATATCAAAACAGTGAGATAAAAAATTACAAATGATTAGAAACTTTGCCAAGTGGTTGCACAAACAGTGTTGAGGCAATGAACCTGAAAGTGCATCTTCATTGGGTGAAACATGCTCTCAGCGGGGAGGACACCAGGCCCTCAAAGAAAATGTGGTAGAGTGAACTTTTAGTAGGTGACAGTTCAAAAGGAAGATGAAATACCAGGATATTTTTGGAAGAGAACATAAATACCTGTGACACAGGTCCCAGCTAGATAGAAGCTACAGGAGCCAACTGGTTGCTCTAATGAGCCTAAATTGCATCCAGAGCAGAATGTGAGGAAAGAAAATACATTAACCGAAGAGATGTTTCAGTCTGAGAGATGAATGGGGCTCCTTGCGTGGAAACCTTCTCATGCTCTGGCACCATCTGAAAATGGTGTATGGGTCTACATACATCTAGTCTGGCCTTTAAGTCACTGTTGAGTACTATAGGTGCATGACAAAGCTGTACTCAAATTCACCTGGGCTGTCCTCCCTCCTTGCCAGTAAAGGTCAGACTCGCCCACAGAGACATCCAGTGTCATATTGGACATTGCAGGGTGTCTTGCCTCCAGCTGCTTTTCCAAAAAAAGTAAAAGTCTCCTCTAAGTAGTGTTGTATCCACCAGTCACATGTGGATTTCTCAAATGAGCTATGATGCATGAAATGGTACCAGATGTCTATGTTTGGGCAATTGAATCCCACCCTAAAAGTAAGATTAATATGGAAACTAAAATATCTAAATTTAGGAGTCTGTCCATGGGCCTTTACATAAGCCAGGTGTGTAACGGTTCTCCTTTGAATAAATGGGGATCTAGGCTCCGTTGGCAATCTGCACATAGGTGTGTGGTGCGAGCTGAGATACTCTAAGGTACGTGAGACATCTGCACAGGGCTGGCACAGGACCTGCCGGAGACTTGTGACCTTCTGGAGCAGCCGTTGGAGGCCAGGTGGAATATCCCACCGTGGCTAAAATTGTACCACATGGCTGTGTGGGCAACCAAAGGCATCCCAGGTCAATCTTTTCAATGAAGAGCTACTTATCACCCCTCTTGCATTGCTGTAGACAACCTACTGCGTTGCTCATTAGACCATCTTGATTAGTCCCCCTCTAAGTACGACGGGAGCTTGTGCACTTAGCGGACAGGTAGACAACCCACGTGCAGGCACCCAAATATGGGTGTGGTGATCTGTGGTCTGAATCCTACCCTAAGCACCTGATAGCGATTCTCTGAGTGTGATCTTTCAATGGGATGTGCCGTGCACTGCGGAAATGCCATTTAGGTAATTCTTTCCTTTAGTGTCTTGTGAAACCACCACCTGGGAGGGATCCACAAGACTCACTAAAGTCAGGATATTGCTGCTATTGCTTCCGCTTTATCTACAAGGCTTGGTAACCTTCCAGATTTGGAAATTAGACTGGTTTGACGTGATTTGTTCTTAGGAAATCTATTTCTTATCACTTCCTTATCCTCCAGGGTTGAACAAGGTATATTCAATCAGCTATTCCAGTATCTCTGTTGATGTTGAAGTTAAGGTGACAACTCTACAATCATTTGGAGTTTTCTTTCCTGTCCCTTCCCTCCCCCTTTTTAAAGGCTGAGTTTATGACAAGCTTTCCCAAACAACTTCTTGAATTCTCATTTGCTTGTGCACACTTACCTTCTGCCACTCCTTGGTAGACTCCAGCTGGAGTGCGTAGGATCCCAGTGTCCAGAAGGCACGAGTTAAGGGCAAAACTACAACGTTGTACTTTTTATCTCTCTGTCCTCCCAGGCTGAGACTGAAGAAGATAGGCCTGTGAAGCATGACTTTGCATCCTTAGCCATCTGGGTGGTCACCGAGCATCTTATGAGCTTGGATGCTTCTGGCAAGTATAGAAGAAATTGATTGATTGGTGCCTAGATTCCACAGTGATGGGCACATTAGGAACCTGTAGGCTGGAAGATTAAAGAGATATTTTAAAAGACCTGCCCAGCAAATAGACATGCGCTCATACTTTGTGTTAAGAGCATGAGTTATCCCAGATAATTGCTAATGGGTCAGAGATGGCCCTGGCTTGGCTCTTGACTACTCCAGGATCTGCCCACTCCAGTGCATCCAACTTACCTAAACAGTCTGTAGCCTGTTCTTTCCCCACTTTGGACTTTGCCCTCTGCTCCAACCTCTGTTTTAATTGTTTTAACATCTGGACTCAGTTAACCTTTATTTTTCCTTCTTTATTTGGTCAGTGCAGAAGCAAAAAAGAGCTCTTAATACTTCACTCTTCTAGGTGTCATTAAATAAAGGTGTCTTGAGTGGAGGGGTACACTGTTGTCATGATTTTTGGGGCAGGGTCTGCCATGCAAGGGACTACAAGAAGATTAAAGCAGGAGGAATCTGTCCTGGAGGCAGCTGACTTACCACACAAGCACCCTCACAGCACTATATTTACGGGCAGCCAGCCCCAGGCCTGGCTGTGAGAGATGGTTAGAAAACATCTGCCAAAATAATTTTTAACTGAGAACAGTATTTTTTGGACACAGCTGAGTCCTACCCACCCCCTACCTCCAGAGCCTTTTTCATGGAAGCATGAAGATTTCAGTGAAAGATCCCGCAGAAAGAACATCCGTGTAAGAAGATAGATTTCAGAAAAGAATTTAAAAAGACCCTTCTGAATCATCTTTTAGATTTCTGGAGATTCATTTTACGTGTGTTATCTTTGTTCTGGGGTGATCATTTTTACAATTTTCCATGGTGTGTCAGCGGTAAAGGATTCATTAGGCAATGTGACTATCAGTATGTCATAATATAGTCGTGGAAGTATTCTCTTATTTTCTTTTGTTTGCCTTTTCAAATCATTTAAGGCAAATACTATTTAGCACTGACTGAAATATCTTATCTTCCTTTCTAGATCAAAGTGTCTCCTGTTTGTGTTGTAATTAATAAGTAATGAAACACCTTAATTACAATACAAACAGGAGATACTTTGATCTGGAAGGGAAGATAAGGTATTTCACTCACTGCTAAGTAGCAGCTGCTCATAATGATTTTGAAAAGAAAATAAAAATAGAATATTTAAACAATTTTCGGTCATTATGGCATGCCAGGAGTACCTGCCATAACATAGGAATAGATAATATAAATATAATAAAATACTATTAAAAACCCATAAAATAACCAAAGAATTTCTTGAACTATGTTTTTGGAGTGAAAATTCCTCATCCAGGCGGTTTCAAAAGTAGTTGGTTTTGTTCTGATTCCAAGTGAAAACAGTAGAAGTTCCTGGGAAAATGGGAACGTGTGAGCATCAGTCTCTTCTTGCTCCTGCTTCAGTTCCTTTTCTTGCAGTGGATAAAGATGATGGATAAAGACCAACTGCCCAGCTACAACTTCTTGTCCTTCAAATACCCAGGGCCACCACTTACAGCACCCTGGGATCTGCTGAGGAAAGCTTGCGTGCCATCGAGAAGGGTGGCTGCACTTTGAAGCCCATGGTCTAGCTGTTGAGTTCAATCTAGAGAAGCTGAGACATCTGGTTCACGTTTGGATCACGCTGTGGCACTAGCAATGAGAAGACCTCATTGGCTGGGGGGAGAGGCTGCATCCTGCACGCCCATCTCTCCAGCACTGCATTTTGGAGAAGCTTTTAAGTCATGTCAGGAAGAGAGGTGGGACCTCCACGCAACTTCCATCTCCTCACGGTGGCTATAGCCAGCCCTGGTTACATCCTCTTTCTTCTGAGTGCCTGATGGTTTGGTAATGATTAGCATTCACTGGTCTTACAATATAAAATTACCTTGAGGAAATTGCTCATCCATCACTTTCAGGTTTCTTCCAGAAATTCAGTCAGAAATTTGCACAGAAATAAACATTTTCCAAGAGAAAAGGAAGCAAGCCAAGCCAAGCCAAGCTAAGTCAAGCTAAGCCAAGCCTTTTTTTTTTTCCACAAACTTTAATAATGTGATGCTAATGGGAGGCAGAATAATGCGAATGTATACCTAAATAAGGAGAAAAATGTAAAGTTGGATGGGTATCACATTAAATGGTGATGAACTCAACTTTGACTACAATTTAACTAATTATCTTAAACTACAATTTAACTAAAATTTTACCATATTTTCTTTCACAGCAGAAGTAATTCCTTCAAAAGCAATGCTGGGATGAGCTAAGCTTAAAAATCAGGATGGAAAAGATGTTTTCTTTCACAAGAGTCCTCTACTGCTGTTCAAACACCTTTGGGATAGGCTCAGAAAGGTAGTATCCTCATACCCATGAACAGAGAATACCCAGATCTGCATAAGATCAGGGACCACAATGGTGGGACCAGCAGATAGGGAACAGGCACATTTTAGCTATCTTTCTAAAATTCATCTTTATCTGTTAATATTTATAATGTTATCTGCATGAAGGACTCTTTTTTGGTGGAATCTCTCTCACTTTTTTGCCACTGCAATCATCTTGTGGCAAACAGGTTCGAATGTACTGTTTAGTCTGGCTGTTGAGCTCACCTATCTCACGAACTTACAGCTGGAGGCTTTTAACACAAAGATTCCCTTGAACTTTGTACTCTGTCCCACCTCAGGCTTGCTCCTTGGCTCTAATATCAGTGATAAATAATAACCATCTATTTTTGCATACAATAGAAGTTTGATGCCCTCTACTAAGGAAGTGGTTAAAGCTGCTTTTCCACCTACTCTGAAAAGATTCCTAGTAATGAACACTTTTCCATGCATGAATGTCTTTATTTTCTTTTTTTTGGCCTGTTCCCAGGTTCTTTAAATACAACTTTTCCTAAAACATGATGTCTTTTTCTTGTTGTGTAGCTCTGTCATGCCTATCTTTATTTTCCACATGAAGCACTGAACCATATCAACATTATCACGTGTAATGATTGACCACCTTGGCCAACACAGCAATTAATAAATTCAGAAACTTACTTTTGTTTTAATTTTTTCTTGACTAATTGTAAGTGTAAATGCCATCATGTTGCATAGTACTAAGCATTGAACTGGGTCCTTCCTAAAAGAAATACATGTTCTAGCTGCAGCTAAAATTCCAGACTTGAGAACGAGAGATTTTTGATGGTCCTACAGTTGCTTCTGTTGACCAAATGACCAAGACTCAAAGAACCTCAAGTTGATGACCTGATCTTTTTCAGAGGACTCAACACTTTTTCTGGCCAAGGAACTCAGTCCCCTAAAGGACTAATTTAGTCTGAATTTCCTTTGAATTACACCTCAGAAACCGTGTAGTGCAGTGGGAAAAAATGGGCACTGAATCAGCTTCCTAAAACTGATTGGAGAAGAACATTTTGACTTTCTCATTTCTGGGAAAATTCTGAATTCTTGAACATTTTTTAAACTAGATGGAGAAAAAATCAACCAGTCAATGTCTTCTGACCAGGCAGATTAAAAAAAAATCCAAATAATGGACATATACAATTTTGATGATACAGAAATATTTTGTTTCAAGAAGTGATGACATTTGATTTTGATAATGTCAAAACATAATATTTTAATATTTAGCTTTCTAAAATATGGAGCATATCTACAAATACATGATACTAACATGAATACATGTCAAAATTATGTGGACTACATGTCAAAATGTGTCTACTGAAATATTATCCAAATTAAATGCTTTCCTGCCAAAAAAAGGAAGGGAAAAAAAAATCATCTTAAGGTTTCCTATTAAAAATTCCAACAAAACACTTGACTCTTGATAAAATGGCATTCATTAATGGCAAAATACCTTCATCAACATTTTCTGATCTAGCTTGATTTCTTTCCGCAGTTCGTTTTGAGGAAGCGTTTCTTTTAACTATTTGCTGTAATTTCGTTAACATGCGAGTTCTTACAAATTCTACCTCAGACTCCTCAGGCAGAATGTATTCCAGTCCCAGCTACTTTGCTGTAAAGACAAAATCCTGAGCTCAACTGAAATAAAAAGTGATATCTGCCTTTGATTTCCAAGGAGGAATGTTTTCACCTGAGCTTAGAAGGCTTAGAAACAGGAGACTATTTCCTCCACGCCGGGGCTCATTTGCACTGTCAGAAGGGCATAGATCTGCAGCCCAAGAGAATCAGATCTGCTGATTTCATGGTGACACCAGCCAGGCAGACACCACACGGGCTGTTACATTCGTTTAAGAAGTTCTCCTGCAGGCCCAAAGTTACGCATGACCCAAGGTCATGGCAAGGACTCTCCTCGGTGGTGTTAATGGCTGGCATTCCCAAGGTCCTTCCTACACCTCACCATGGTTGTGTTTCTTCATGCACCACGACCAGAGACATGGGCTTTCTCCTTCATCAAGTGGAGGTGAAGGTGGTGGGGCTGGCATTGCGGGGAAAGACAAGTCATTATCTCACATGGGCTGATGGTTGTGAATTAACTCTGTTGATGGAAAGTGCTATTAAAGCTGAACAGAGCCATTTATGAAATCAAGGCACATTTCTAGCTTGCGGTTATGCATCTTGCTGCTTTTCTCCCTCTTGCTAAAGGCAGATCTTCTCCAAATGGTGGAGAATTATGAGTTATCAGACCGTGCAGCCCATCTCCCTGCCAAGGTAGTGATGTTTCCCACAATCTCTTTATTGTCTACTCAAGTTGTAATCTCTCTCTAAGCAATGGAGCCTCCAGAATTTCCTATGAGAGACAATTCTGTAGTCGTCCAAACCAAAATGAACACTGGAGACATAGTGTGTGGGTCCAAGAGGAGAATTAGGATATTGCCCTTTGGTTTAGCCCACAAGTAAATCTTCTTGGATCTCGGGCTCCTTCCTTGCTGTTTCATACACATAGGAGAGCCAGAACTGCATGAACCAGTGTTTGTGTAGATCTATCCCTTTGGCAAAGCACAATGTCCTGGCCCAGCTTAAGGACAGCTTTCAGTCTAGTTGTCTTTGTTTCTCCATTTTGATGTCTGACCTTACAAATTGTTCTTCCATTTTTTTAATTTTCTTCCCCCTCCTCTTGTCCCTTCCCCTTTTTCTTCATGCCACCAGCATTAAATAGCTCAAGGCTGTATTTAAAGAACTGAGAAGCTGCAAAGAATCAAGTAGGATAATGGGAAGAAAGGCTCAATGAGTCCCCCAGGACTTATCATGGTTTCTCTCCAACTGTTTTACATGGAGTCGAAAGTTCAACCTCACATTTTCTGGAAAGGAAAAAAAACGTAGAGAAAGAAAGAGGACAAGTCGTGATGTGGGAATCTTTGGACTGTGATGAAGATGGAAGGCGCCACTCGAAAAAGCGGAGCTCTTCCAATGAGAAACAGATGTCCTACATGTTCCTAAACACATTCAGTCCGTTTTCAATTACACCAGAATTAGAGCAGTAATGAGAAACAAAACAGGGTTGTTGGTTGAGTTTTTTTCCCTCTCTCTCCTCTGTCTTCTTTCCTTTCTGCCCCAGATGGATCGGTAGCATATCTCCAGATGACATCTCAGATTGCTTCCTAAAACAATGCTAATCATCTAATACTTCTAGCCTGACACTAATCTTTTCTTTCCTCGGTCTTATTTTCTTCAGACAACTGCATGTGGGACCAGTTCTACAATCTGAGGAGTTCATTAGACTTGATGAGAAAGGCTTATTCTGCTCATTTTCTGCTTGTTAGAAGCTCATTGATAACGACACTTTTATGTTTTTTGGTTTTTGTTGTTTTTTCCAAACCAAAATTTGACCAAATGTCTGTCTTTTCTTAGCTGCGGGATTCCTCATTAGGGCAAGAAAGAGAGAGAGATTTCTCTCAAAAGATTGTGTGTTATAATCAGAAAGTATCCTGAACTACTGTTTTTCTTCTGTTTTCTTTTCCCCAAAGCAATTAGGGATTTTGTTCAGTACTTTCTTGGTTCCTCAAAGACAAGTTCACAGTGAAAGCAAACTAAAGAAAACCCAAGCCAGCCCCTTCTCTCCAAACTCCCTCCAGCTGTTTTGGCAAATCTGGCTTTTCAGCCTTTTCCTCAGATGCAGGTTGTTTTATAGTAGGCTAATCATTAGAATAGAGTTAGACCTAGCAAGTGCTGTTCTGGTTTGAGCAAGGAACCAGGAGACAGAGGACTTTGGAAATCTGCTGCCAGCCCAGCCCATGAAGATTTCAGGCCTAAAGCTCATGTTGTTTAACGACACATGAATTAACACAAAGTGTTCTGAAGGATCCTGTTCCTCCTAGTGAAGAGATCCTCCACTGGGCTGTCCTGCTAGGACTCACAGCAGAAAGGCTGTGAGCTCCGGAGCTTCAAAAATCTCATGGTTTGCATATTGCTTTCTAAGTGAGACTGGGGAAATGCAGGAGAAAATTTATGCTAATGCTAAGGGGAAGGAGGGCTTGCTCTGTGAAGCTGTTGGAGTCATGCCTGGTGCATGGACTGTGCTTGTGTATGCAAACAGCAGAGAAACGCCAAGTGAAAAATGACATGACTCATTAAGGACACATGTCCACATCATTGGATTCTCTATAGAGTCTAATGAACTTGTACTCAATTATTTCCCTCAGTGAAGCACCATGAAAGCCTAGTTCTCTCCCCATTCTCATGACACTTGGAGTTGCATACCTTTGAGACCTCTACTCTGCTTTCAAAGCTGGTTGTGGCTGACCTGCTTGTTCAGTATTTAGTGGAGGAGAAAAGACAGACCCTGTGGCCATGTAGACTTGGTATTCTGTACGAAACCAGGTGATAATAAATTAATTAAAAATAAATGATCTCTGCAGGAGTGCAGAGCTTGTGGGGTGGGGACAGTGCTGGCAGGGCTCTTGCTACAGGTGGGAAAGGACTGAGCATCGCTGCAGCCCTGTCCAGCCTCCAGCTACCCAAGCTGGCTCTTCCCAAACCCCATAGCCCCATCATAGGTGAGCAATACCTGGGCAAGCAGTCAGGTTTGTGGAAGGAAATGCTGTGGGTTGCAAGCCAGGCATGCCAGATCCCCTCACTCGCTTCCCTGGTGTGCACAGGCAGAGCCCAAGACAGATGCAAAGGATTTGTCTCAAGCCCCTCAGGGCAAGGGGGAAACCAGAGGGTCCCACGCAAGGTGGGGAGCTCATGCAGCTCTCCCAGATCCACTCCTGCACTTGGGAATGTGCATACAGAGGGATGTGCACGGGGAACAGAGTGAGTGCACTGCCGAAATGTGAAGCTGAGCCATTGAACATGATTTCCCCTCAATGGGGTGTTGCAAGGGAGTGATGGGGGCCACAGCAGTGTACCTGAGAACTGGGAAGGGACGGGGCTTTTCTGCAAAAAGCCCAGGCTGAGTGATGCCTTCTCTGGGGAAGGCCCCTGGAAGGGGATGGCAGAGCAGGACTCTGCTTTCCAGATCAAGCCAGGACCCCTTCCACTTCCAGAGTGTTGGCATCCTCCTCTCCACACCCCTGGGTTGGGCAGGGTTATCGCAAACCATGTCTAACCCTGCTAATTTCCACATGCCATAACACCATCACCCTGTTTTTCATGCCTACCTGATCTGCGAGGCTGCATTCATTTCCGTTTCCTGCAGTCCTCAGCCATGAAATGAGGACAGTCACCTTCGAAAAGCCTCCTTTCTCTGCCTTCCCCTCCCCACAAAGGGGGTCCAGCAGAAAACACCCCGTTGCGCATTTCTGGCATTCACAAGTCCAGCACTCATTTATCAGGAGCGTAGTCCTTTTTTTCTTTCCTGTCCCCTCCTTACAAACTTAATTTACAAGAACCCACAGTCTCTGCATGGATATTGTTCCTCTCTTTTTGTAACCTCCTTTATTTCCCTGGAGATTGTTCCATGAGAAAGAACAATAAAATAAAATAAAATAAATTGATTCCTCGCTTTTTTCTTTTTTTCTTTTTTTTTTTTTTTTTTTCAATACTCTGTGTATTTTAATTAAGAAAACAAAACGGAACAATAGAAATACCCCATCAACTGCTAAATCTTGCTGGGATGTGCTGGACGTGATGTGCCTTGCGGAAAGATGCCCCCTTGAACGAAGAGGCAGGAGATGCTCTGGGGAGGCCACTTCCATGAAATGCAGCCTTTGACATCTGAGTTTGCCCCTTGCAGCGCAGACTGACTAGCTCAGGCCCAGATCTATCCTGATTATATGAGCCCGAGGCCGCCGTGCTCTTGCTCAGAAGGGTTTATTACCTCTGGGCTGAGGCAGCTGGACATCCTCCAGCCTTCAGCTGGCCCTGACCCAGGCGGCTCCTGTGTCTCCGAACCGCAATTCCCGGCTCTTCCAGATCTGGGGTTAGCAGGGACAGGATTAACACAGGCCCAGGCCGTACCCTGGCCTGCTTTATTGCTTCTGAAACAGCTCCACAGCAGTGCTGATCCACGCTCTGGAAACCCTAGAAGCCTCTGCTCTGCATGTACCTGCCGAAGCGGCAAAGCCTGAGGCTGCTCCGGGGCCATGGAGATGCTCTGCCTTGGCCCCAGCTCAAGGCAAAGCGTGGCTTGCTGCTGGGACACAGCCAGGGGTGGGTTTCCACCCCAAAGCAGTTGATTTGCTTCGTCGTGTTGCTTGAGGACCCACTGACTAGGTTTGGTCCCCTCCCCAGGACAACCCACCCAGCTCCCTTTGCTGGCAGCCTGCTCCCATGCTTTTCTTAGTGCCTTCTCCAAGGGAGCTGAAACCCGTCCGACGCCACGTGGAGGTGACTCACACAGGACAGACCCCACTTCTAGTTGCAGAAGTATATAAAATCTTGGTATAAAAATCTTGTATATATACGTATGTGTATATATATCTATCTATCTTGTATATATCTTGTACCAAAGCTGCCGAAAAGGGCAGCCGTGCCCTCTGCCCGCACCTGGCTGTGTGACCCTGCCAACTCCTTCAGACTGGTTCTGACCATCAGATGGTTGTGGGTGATTTACTGAAAACTAACCCAACAACAGGAAACGAGCGCTGGCTTTTGGATGAACTAGGGAGCGGGTGGGAAGTGGGAGAGCTGGGAAATGCAGGAGGGAGCAAGGGGAAGCAGTACATGGGTGAGCTGAAGATGGTTATGAAACGCTGACATTTGAATAATGTTGCGCTCGATATATTGCAAAGCCATTTCTCTGTGATACAGTCCTTTATATCCCTCCAAAGCGGATAGAAAGTATTGCCACATCAGAATTTGGCTTTGTATAATCTTCAAATAATCAGGCCTAGTATCTCCTTGAAGAAACCATGGTTGCTTCACACCGGAGCATTTAAAGTCCTCTCAGAAGCAATGTTTTGCTGCAGCTTTAATTGACCTCTTTTCAGCACATGAGTAGAAAAAGGCATTGATCTATTGAAAAAGTACATATTTTTAAATTATTTCTTAACACAGAAGATACGCAGTAGAAAATGTCTCTTCTGCATTTACATAGTTGTGAAAGGTGTCTGCTTTGTTACTTGGTCATCTAAGAGATAACATGAAAGTCTCAAGGAATAAAGAGGAGACTATGGCTTTGAGGTTAAATTTACATTCTTAATTCTGCATTTCTTGATTTCTGAGCGTTTGATTTCTCAACTTTTCCATTTCATTAAACTTTGTTATTTGCCTGCAATATAAACTGCTCTTGCAGATTGCCAAAGGAAATCATAAACCTTTCGGCTATTCCTTGGCCTCTCCTGAAATCTACCATCGTGAAGACGGCTGACCTAAAACAAAGTCAACTTTCACTAAAGCCACCTCAGCCTTTCTCCTTACACCTCTCTGACTGCGTCCTTGGATGTGCTTTTCAGTGTTTGCAAATGAACTTTGAGCCCCGTGAATTAGCATCCAAACCCTTGTATTTTAGCACTTGTGGCCAGATGGAAGCAGTTCACTACCCGCTACCCCTCCCGCTCTGCAGCAAGTTGTTAACAAGCCTTCCTGCTTCTGTTCTCAAAGTACACGAGATTAAATTGATATTAAGACTTTCCACATGACAGCCTTTAAAATGCAATAATTAAGAGCCCAGATTATTGCTGAAAACCTGGATTCTGTGTTGGCGGAGCTGCGCTACCTGCAAGCTGTGAGAAGTGGAATGGCAAGTTGGTATTTGCCTGATCGCGTGTCACTTAAAAGCCCTCTTTTTCTTTGAGTTTTAGTCCATCTGGAGGGTGAGTTTCTGAGATATTAATGTCTGGGTATGGCACATTTGGGAATTTGACTATTTCCATGACAGAGCTCTTCCAAAACAGGCTATATGTACCCTGCACCCGAGTGGGTCTTAGGCCCTGGGGCTGCACCCTGCTATCTCAGCATAGCTACCCCTATATGCAGACACTGAGTCTTACTGGCTGGCTGGTTCTCAAATTAATACTTTTTTTGCTGAAGAATAGTAAGGAACTGAAAACAAAATTCTAGGTCAGCACATGGACCATATTCCACCACAAAATATTTCTGTTTCAACTTGTAAGGCATTAGAATGGTAGAATGCAAAAGAAAAGCTTTAACTGTGTGGGAAAATCCTACAGTGAACAAGTCCCATCCTTTTGCTCTTTTCCTCCCCATTTTAGTTTTACAGGAAATTTCATTTTTCTGCATTCTGTTTGAGAAGGGAAAAGGTCTCAGGCTGTACTGTAAGATGAAAGACTTTGTTTTCTACCTAATTCAGGCCTTGCAACACATGCACACCTATATATGGACACAAACCTAAAGCCTTTAAAAATCTTCCCACTTATATTTAAAGTATTCTAGCTCCCAAACAATGATAAAACTCAGACCAAGAAAAGTTCATAGGAAATACTATGACGCAGGTGCAAAATTTCCTGTTTTCAAAGATGACAAATGTCAGCAAAAATGTCCTATGACTTTAAACCATTGAGCCAATTCCTTCCAAAGAGACAAAGAAACTTAGAGGTACCTTAGAAATCCACAGAACAAGCCAAGTTTGAAGAATAGCTTGAGCTATTTTTAATTTTTATGTGTCCAAGAATTGTAATTGGGAATATCTGGAGAAATGTGCTGTATTTTTCCCATTATTTCTTTCCCTTATTAGCGTCTCTCTTTTTTTATTGGTATGTGTTTACATTAAAATTTTTAGCATGATTTTATTAAAATTTAACCACACCTCTCCCAAAACATATCCACCTTTGGAGAGATAGTTAAGTGTAAGGGAAATTTTAACACAAAGAGAATTGGCTATAAAAAGTTATGGGAAAGTGAAAAAGAAGAGCCAAATTTCAGTTCCAATTAATTACTATTATGACTCCTTTGTGCAATTCACTTAACCTATATGTAAGGTAATGCATCTAGAGCTACAAAAACAATTAAGAACGCCTCATCAAAGCATTTCATGCAATCCTTTATGGATTTTAAGCTCACTGGGAAAGGCAGTGACTTGGTGATGAAATTCTTTGTACAAAGTAGGTAGATTTTAAATCTTAGTCATCACTATCAATCTCCCCCACCTTAGAGGATTACTCAGCTGTCTTAGCGCAATTTGCCTTCAGTGTCCCAAAGTACGGCGTCCAGTAACGAAGTCAGGAACTTTATTGCCCCTGGGGGAAAACAGAAGATGATCCCCTGTGCTGCATAACCAACTGTCAGGATTAAATTCCAGTCAAGTCGTAACTGAATTTGCATCTGAGGCCAAAAACATTTCTTAATGTGCTCCAACATCCACTGAAATCTGTGGAGTGTTTTCAAGTTGCCTTTGTAAAAGGTATGTCAAACCCTGCAGCATCTCTTCATGCAATATTCCCTCTTTGGTGTTACCTGGTAGAACATCTCCTCTTGGGTCCAACAGAGCCGTGGCCTCTTGCTACATACAGAGTAACAGGAGTTGTGGGTAATGGGCAAGGATTTACGATGGAGCTAAATGGGTTTAAACGTCTCCCCTGGCCATTTAGCGCGACTGATGCTTTACAACCCTGGGTTTGCATTTGCACCGGGAAGGACAGAAGGGCTGTATCTCCGCTGCAGATGGACTGGCCATCACTTAACTCACTCATGCACAATCATACACTGGGGCTGCATGATTTTGCTAAAAGGTACTTGGTGTGCTAGGCAGGTGGGGGATGTAATTTTGGGGAGAACGGGAGTAATGCCTCCAGGAACCCTGTACAAAGGACCCACTGCAGTGAAGCGTTGGAATAAAGCAGAAGAGCACATTTAGCATCAGCTCCCCGGAGCTCTGGAGGAAGAAGGGATAACAAACTCCGTAGCCTCACACCTGGGCAAGCTCAGCATCTCATCAGCACCCTGGCAGGGTGCCCAGACTGAGATCCTGCCCAGCGTCAGAGCCCACTGTCTGCTCTGAGCAGACCCAAAGGCAGTTCAACGTTTGCACTCGGCAGTCAGCTCCGTCTCTCTCGCGTGCAGACACAACACATGCCTCTTCCCTCACCTCCTAGGAATTTGCTTTAGATCTCGCACTAGATTGAGGGACGGCTTGTGGAAAGGAGAGAGAGAGTGAGAGATCTGGCTGTGCTACTTGGCAGTTCAGGGTAGTTGCGTGGGTCACCCACCCTGATTCTTGGGTCTCCCAATAGTTATGGGTGACCAGAGCAGAGTGAGGGGGGGTTCTGGGACCATTTCCACTCTACTTATTGTCGTGACAAACAAAGACAAATCCCCATTGCTAGAGAGAAAACAGATTATTGTTTTCGATGACAACAAGGTTCAAGTGGTATCCTTCAGAAATCCAAGGAAAGGGGAATTTCTGGGAAGGTCAAAGTGTCCCTGACACTTGGAAGCTAAAGATTATGTCAGTCATTTTTGGATATGCCTTCACTGAGAAATGAACTCAGGTGACAGCTGCCCAACGGGGAACTCGTGAGTTGGCCCAGCCTCGGTGTAAGCAGTCGCAGTGCTGAAGACGTCCTGTGGTCAAACGCCCTTGTGTTACGTGAAGATGATGCATCGTGGACCTTTCCCCATGAATCATCTCACTTCTTCTTTTGTGGAGAGGGGAACTGGGGGAAGGCAGGCACTGGAGGACTATCAACACTCAAGCACCCTCTCTGCAAGGAAGGCTGTGACAGCAGAACAGAGGCCCCAGCCCTCATCCCTTGCCGGGCCAACTAACCTGCAACCAAAGCTCTGCGGTCAGGCAGGTGGACCTGTGTGAAGGCAGAGATGGGATGGGGTTAATAAGAAGTTGCAACTGGTTCCTTCCCCAGCTTGAGGTTACCATAAAGCTCTGAGCGTAGCAGGGAGTGGTGGTTGAAGCCTTTTACCTCCTTCACCTTGCAGAGTAACAATAATTACTGCTCCGCTGGAGGTAGGGCTATTGCTGCAACCGGGGCAGAAGCTTGCTTGATGTACGCCGCATGCATGCATGTGACTTGGTTGCATAATGTGAATGATTAGTCCCAAACTAACACTTGACAAGCTATATAGGCACTCTGGTTTAGGCTGTGTTTAGCAAGCGGCAGGGAATCTGTCTGGAGCTGCCAGTTGGCAGAGGCAGGTTCACGTGCCCCCATGGGTGGGAGCTCTTGTTCCAAAGAGAGCCCAGCAAAAGCTTCTTGCTCTGCTTAACACCTCCAAGGAAGTTGCTTAATGATTATTTTTAAAACTAGAGCTAGAGGGTCTTCCCTAGGTCAGGGTCCAATAGAGCTAGGCGCTGTACAAACACATATAAATGAGAGCCCCTGCTCCAAGCAACCTTGCAACTAAGGCATGAGGCAGAGTCAGGGAATTTGGATCCTCTCCTGAACTTTGCAAAGGCATGACGTGATGGTGGAGTATTTGCTTTACGTTTTGGAAACTCCATTTTCTTGTTTGCAAAGCAGAAGGAATTGCAGATGTTTTGCAGTGCAGTGTGAAGTCACGAGCCTTCAGTGTCTGTTTAGGCTGGAGATACTTCAAAAGTGCAGAGCAGTTGTAAAGATTTATTATTACTAGCATCTTTTCCTGCTGTACAATGACACCCACCTACGATTTAATTGTTACTCATGTTTTAGAAAAGACCCTGTCTGATTTTGACATACTGAGTTTATCAGTGGTGGACACTGCACACACCTGAAAATACACATGATCTTGTACTGTGCTTAATAGGGACTGGGGTGCACACATCAGTAACATCCTAGCCATAGGAAATAGAGAAAATGGCATACCTCCAGGGTATGAGACAGTCCTGGGAGCTGACCCAAGCACCCTGCCTTCAAACAAGAAGTTGTGGTTGAGTAGATCTCAAACTTTGAGGGGAAATTCCTCTCCGTACTGTAGACCCCTAAATCAGATATCTATAGATGTTTCTGCATGAAGTCTTAAGCACCCCACTATAATAATGGAGAACAGGCTGACACCATCAGCCACATCCAGAAAGATTTTTTGCTTAAAGACAACATCTAGGGCCTGACTCAGTTGCTCGCATTGAGTTATCTCATATTGCCTGAGAGGTCCTGAAGCAACTGACACATCCAGACAGGGCCAGCAAATCTGATATAGGAACTATTGAAACCCATAGCTGGTGGTGGAAGCTGGTGAATTCAGGGCTCCCATAAACTGGGGTGGGTTCGAGCATTGGGGGTTGGTTCAAGCTGTTAAGGTTAGAGTACAAACTGTACCTGCAAACCCAGAGGTTCACAGAAGCATCCATGTTTGTGAAGATTTGAACAGCTGCTGAATTTCATGGGAATCCTGTCATTTATACTTCTGCAGGGGCTGATGCGATGCTCTTCTGCAACTCCCTAGGGGTCACGCTCCTGGGCGAGTCATGTCCCAGACTTTGGGGGAAGAAAATGCCAAGCTGGCGACCCCAGCAAGAAGAACTGGATTCACAAAGCCCACAGTAGCCTGTGGAGGCCAGATTTAGTGCACCACTGGTTTGGTGGCCCACTGATGGCTAAAGAGAGAGGAAAAGAAAATCGTAAAAGGTTCTTCATTTTGGTCTTTTGTCTCTGGAGAGAAAGCTAAGGCTTTGCAAGTCAATGCTTTTTGTCAAACAAGCTGAAACTGCCATGGTTTGCAGACACGGGGCATCCCTTGAGACGCACCATAAACAGTGTGGTCAATCAAACCATCAGTGTTTGTGTCAGTGACCCCCCCAAAGAGTGAAAAAAAAAAAAAAGGTCGTTGGAATACATGTAGCGTGAAAGAGAAAAAAATAGTGTCATTTTGGCCTGCAAATTATATAATTCTGTAAACAAGCTGTTTAAGCCCTGCCCGTGCTGATGAGCTGCACTGATTCCCTTTTTAATTACCACATGAATACGTGAGGTAAGGTTCCCTGCACACCTATGGAAGCAGAAAGATTTATGAACCCGCAGCTGTTTGCTGCTCTTTCTGGAACCTGCCCCACACCCGTACGTACACAGCAGAGATCCTGCTGCCAAAACAGGGAAAGAACAAGCAAACTGAGCAGAATGGGGTCATTTCCCAGAATGCCCTGTGCTGGCAAGGGCAAAAATACTCCACAATAAGGAATTATACCGATGTCCCCAGGGCCCAGCATAAATGATAGTCCCATTATGCCTGGATGCTGTGTAAACACATGGCAAAGGGCACTCCCTGCCCCAAACAGTTTACAGAGTGAATAGTCGTGGCAGAGGAGGTACGGCCAGATTTATAGGAGAGGAACCACAGTGCAGCATGACTGGGTGACTTGCCCGAGGTCTCAAAAGTGAAATGGAGATCTAACTCAGCTCTGGTTGCTGCCAGGCCAGGGATGCAGCCCTGGAGTTGCACCCGTGGGTTTGGGGTAGGTGTCTGGGTTGTCGGGGGTCCCAGGAAGGCGACGTGGACCGCCGAGGTGGGACACCATCGTCCTGCTCTCCATTTGTGCAGTTGGTGGTTTTCTTTTGGTTTTGCATTTTAAAAGCCTCAGATTCTCTTGGAGCCTGTTGAGCTGAGGACACAGCTGGACCTCAGTTTTGACTGGGGGAAGACCAATTCATTCCAGGGATTTTAGTGTAAACTCCCCTTATGGCTGGTGCTCCGGGCAAACCTAAGGACAGTGTGAGTGACACTGGGGGAGTAAGCACACCAGGTCCATCCTGTGCACCAAGAAAGAGGAGAGGCTTGTGGAAAGAAAACCAAACATGAATGGAAGCCATGCAACCACCATCTGCATTAAGGCTTCCTACAGTCTTAGTCTGTTTTGCTCAACATTAAGCCAAAGCTCAATAACTAACTTGCCCTTTGGAATGCAGTGAAAGTTTCTCTCCACATTTAGGAAAAGTAAAGGTCCCTAAAGGCGGCTATCCCAGAAAAGCAGCGCTGGGTGGAGACCTCTGGAGACCTGACCATTTACCCTGTGACCTTCAGCTAAGCCTTCCTGTGTCCTTGCCTAGCTGTCAAGAGACCACCGTGGCATGGACCCTGCCTTTCTAGAGTCACTTGCCAGATTCCTTACTTCAGCCACCAACATGAAATGTATATGTGGGAGTCAGGCTGATAGGACGGTTTCAGGCCTGCCATGACCCAGCTTTGTAGGACACATCCTTTTCTCCCAGTCTCCAGTTCCCTCCTGGTGTTTGCTGTTTGTTGACCCAAAGCTCAGCTCTTCCTACAGCCTCATCCCTTTGGTTGAAATCATCCTACATCTCCTTTGGTAAACATCTCCAGAACCTCACCCCAGCTCTCTGGGTGATTAGGTGCTGCTGAGATCACTCAGCTTCGTTAGACCACAAGCCTGAGTCTCACGATGGTACCTGTGATAACCCCAGTGTTTGCCTCCTGGCTCTCCGCATTCCCAGTATGCATTCCTCTCCCCAGGCAGCTCCCATGAACTCTCCACCAGGTGCCAAGGAGAGGTTGGAGCACCTTCCCAGCACCACTGTTGTCCCTGGGCTGGCACGAGAAGACACTCCCCAGCCAGCTGCGACACCCACGCCAGGCACTCCTTAGCCACAGCTTGTGCCTTCCACGCTCACGCGAAGCCGCACATGCCACCAGGCTCATCTCTTCCCCCTCCAGGCACCCCAGCCCACGTGGCAACAGGAGTTGGTGCTGGAAGGGGCTGAAATGCCCCTGGTCTCTCTGGCACCTCAATGCCGCGTGCTTAGGGTTTGTGCAAACTGTGCAGGAAGGAAAACAGACATCTACCCCTTAGATAGAATAACAGCAGTGGCATGCAATCTCCTGTACAGAGTCTTTGATACCTGACTGGGTTCTGAGTATGGATGACCAGAGTACAGGTGCAGCACAGGGAGGTTTAGACTGGATATTAGGAAACATTTCTTCACCAAAAGGGTTATCAAGCACTGGAACATGCTGCCCAGGGAAGTGGTTGATTCACCATCCCTGGAGGTATTTAAAAGATGTGTAGACATGGCGCTTAGGTACCTGGTTTAGTGGTGGACTTGGCAGTGTTAGGTTTACAGGTGGACTCGATGATCTTAAGGGTCTTTTCCAACCTAAATAATGCTATGAGTCTGTGATCACCAAACTGTCTGCCATCAAGCCCTCCCTCGAATCACAAACAGGCAGCTGGGTCACACTTGCTAAGTCTGTCCTCATAAATAAGCCAAGCCAGGGTCTCTTCTCAGGCCCCTAGGACAAGCACATGCACATGGAACAGGACTATGGGTTAACTGAGTTTGGACTTTTGGATGTCTTAATTCTAAATCTTCTCTTAAAGGAAGGCTGACTTCAAAGACCAAGGAGGTTGCTCAGGAGCCTGTCCAGTCAAGATCTCAAAACTTGAATGATGGAGCTCCTGCACTGAGTGACCTTTTGGGGTTATTGCATCTCAGGTGCACAGCTTTGCATTTTGCCTTTGCCCACATGCCTGGGCTCTCTTCTCCCCCCCCAAAAAATCAACAGAAGAGTTCCGAGAACAGCCTCCGCTATCCTTTGAAATGTGCCCAGACCTTTTTTTTTAGGAGACTGTTGGCTGGCAGGGACAAAACTGGACACTGTGCTGACAATCAAGTGCCTGGGTGAGCCCATATCCTGGCCCTGCTTCGTTTATTAGTACAGACTTAGCCTTGGGCATTTAGCTCACAAGCTCTGCAAAGGGACAAGCCTTAGGCCTGAGCTGCTGCCTTTTCACCAGAGGCTGCCTGCAAAACCAGTGGTACGGGTGGTGTGCTTGCTCCGTGCCTGCTGCGCTTTGCAGCTCATACTGATGTAAACCAAAGTCACGGAGGTTCAAGCCCATGGACTCTTCCAAGAGCTCAGATGCAAGATTGCAAGGTTTGCTCGCTGTTCGTAGGACAGGGAGGATGGCTGGCATAGTAATTCTTTTTATTGTGCCAGCATAACTTCTTGGGTGCAGTCTTACCCTAGCGTGATCCCAGACTTATCCCTGCATCTCTATGGCTCTGCTCTGGGCTCTGCCACTCCAGGTCAGGCTGGCATTAGTTCAATAGTTTGCACACCACAGCCCTTTTCACAGCAAAGACATACCGCGCGTCTTCTGAACAATCCTGACAGGCCGCGGCTCCATCAGAAATACAAATCAAACCGCAGATGTGACAACCTTTCATACTTCACTCTGACGCACAAATCATCCTCTGCAATAAATCACGTTGCACCCTTTCTGCCCCGTGACCAGCAGCGTGGTCCTTTGCAACCTCCACACCTCACCGCATGCGTGAAGATGAGCTTGTGCATTGAACAACGAACAGCAAAACCAACCACCTTGCAGCTTCCCAGAAAGTCCTGTGACAGGAAAGCCGTTCATGGCGTGCAACAGGTGTCAACATGGGCAATGGGATTTATGGAAGTGGGGGCATGGAGGTATGGTCAAAGCAAACAACTGTTTGAAATTACCTTGAATTTTTAACTAGCTCTATGGCCCCCTCCAGAGACATGAATGAAGAAGAGGACTTTACCAGATTTATTTCTACAGGAACAGAAGATTTACTCACACTTGGCTCTTTTTCAGGTGTCATAAATTGAGTCCACTATCTTTTCACAGATTGTCTTTCTGGATTTATCAGAAAGGACTTTATGGTTCAGAGCACCCTTTTCTCCCCAGCCCCCCTTCCAATGACCTGAATAACAAGCCTGGGGTACAGCCCGTGTTTATAAATATGCGTATCGGTTACATTAATGGAAACTGATTTATTACACAAATAAGAGACTTCATCAATTTTCATCTGGACCTCTTTCAGTGGGACATAAATTACACTGTTGCTACTGGGTTTGGATTTCTAAGTGGATTTATCGGAGCAGGGACTTTGCTCATTTATTTTATAGCTCTCCTTGTCTGTGGAATAATTATAGTTTTGAAGTTTTTCTCCCTCCCTTTTTCTCCCTTTATACATACCCCTTAGAAAATACTGACTGATATTCTGGGGAGTGAGGTCAGACACTGCTTGGCAAGCAAGTTTGGGGTACCTTTCCAGAGCTCCTGCAAAAGCAGCATGGTTTGCAGGACACACTACATGGTAGAAGACCCATTTAGACCACTGTAATCCCCAAATAGACCAAATAACCCCCCAATCACCCCCCAGTGTGATTGTTCACTTTGGCAAAAGCTTGGTCTGTTGATCTGTTTTAGGAAGCAACTGGCCTCGTGCTGCCTGTTAGCACCGGATGGTACATTCTGCTGCCGAAGCATCTCCAAAAGGTGGATGGGAAGGAGAGCCCCTCGACTTGTCTGGGTGAGCAGGTCTGTCACATAAACACTGCTTGGCCACACTCCCCGGCTCCTTAAATGTCTGAGCTTTCCTTAAGAATTTATAGCTTCCACGCATAATGCTACGAGGCACCCTGTGACTTGGTGAGGAGCCTTACCGACCCCAGGACAGGAGGAAAAAACTGACGCAATGCTGTAAGGAGAAGGTCTTCACGTAGCACAGCCCCTTGCAGCAGCAGAACAGAGCTGCTCCCTTCCTCCGTGGGGACGTGACACGGGACAGCCTCTGGACTCAGCCCCAGCCCTACCTGTGCGGACGGGGTGTCAGACCGGGAGCGCTGGGCTGGGGGACTGGACCACAGCCCTGGCTGCAGGAGGTGATGCTGGCTTCTCCGCAGGCCAGCCTGCGAGACTGAGAGTGGCCAGCTCTGTTGGAAAGCCTTTAACTCTTCCCACTGCCCTCGGCCTCATCCCGCACCCTTCTCCCCATCTGCATGCCCTGAACTGCTGCCCAGAACACTTTCTTCTGCAACTCGTTTATGGAGCCTCCAGAAAATGAGCCAAAGGCTTGCCTGGGTTTTGTTGTTGTTGCTGCTGTTTTTGCCTGAGGCTGGAGCACAATTCCATGAAACAGAAGCCCAGGCTCCCAGGAATGCATTGCGTTACGACACTGTGCCGCAGAGACTTAGACTATTTACATAATAGATCAGAAAGCCTGGCCAATTAGCTGACAAAGGAAAGGGTGTGCTAGCAGGGCACTCAGAGTTCACCCTAATTAAGAGCAAGCCATTAGAGAGCTCGCCTCAAAATGTGAGTGAAGGAGGAAGATGAGCACAGGGGAGAAGGCAAGGATGACTGCATGCAGTCCTTTCCAAGCACATAGGGACGTATCCTCCTCAGCCACACTCCTCAGGGCTGGATGTTCCCACAGCTCAGCAGCGCGCATGGGGAAACCGAGGCAGCTCCTTCGCTTGGGGCGAGAGCAACGAGTTGACCAGCGCCCCTAAGCCCTCTCTGACCCCTGGCTGCTTGTCCCTCACCGATTCCCACCTCGCAGTAACGTACAAACAGGGCTGACCTTTGGCGTCGCGCTTCAGTGTGACGTCGACCCATCTCCCCGCGCCCTCCCGCGAGCATCGTCGCCCCCTCTGTGGCTCGGGGCAATAAGACCGTCTTCTGCTCACCGGCCAACAAAGAGGCCCACACACATGCAGGCAGCAGCCGGGTGAGCGGGCGGAGGAAACCTCAGTCCCAATCACTGCCTAATTAAGTTAATTTGCTAATTGCCAGCATTTAGTCAGGGGAGGAGCGCCACCTGCCGAACCCCCCGTACCCCTCCTCTTGCTCCACCCGGGGTGCTGCAGGTTTCCAGGGCCCACCACCCTGCGAACCCAAACGGCATCGACGGGAAGAGAATAAACCTGGTGTCTTCCATATCTCCGTACTCTGGAAGTCCCTCGGGTGTTTCAGCTGGGCCACAGTACAAGGACGTACTGCGTCGTGTAACTCTGCCATACAAGCCTTGGTGGTCTTCAGCCTCAAAGCAACGGAGTTGGAAGCACAAGTTTTCTTTCAAGACTGATAGCTCATCAGTGTGATGAGTTATTGCTTGTCAGCCTAGCTGTGCTGACTGTGTGTCTTCCTAGCCAACACACACACACACAAAAAAAATCTTAAAAAAAAATCTTAAAGCATTTTCCTATTCCTTCTGTCCACTCCATAGTCTTTGCCCTTCATGAGGGGCATTTTCCCAAAAAAATAATCTTAAAGCATTTTCCTAATCCTTCTGTCCACTCCACAGTCTTTGCCCTTCATGAGGGTTTAATAAAAAATATTTTGCTTTTTGCTTGAAGTACGCAAAAGCAGCACATGATTGGTTACAGTTGTTCAGCTCACAGGTGGTAACTCCCACAAATGTTGTAATTCCATTGCTTATGATCCTCTGCCTAAACCCCAAGTATCCCCACACAGGGAGCTTGAATTGCCAACTCACATATCAGTCTACCAGGGCTCTGGCCACCAAAAACTGTAAGGCTGGCTTGCAAGTCTTGAGATTATCTTAAGAATTACTTGGTTTGGGTCCTTTTCATTTATCTGCCAGCTTCTGAGCTTGCAGAATGCTTTTAATTTCATATTTCTAAGCTTTGCTTTATAATCACAAGGGGTAGAAGCTTTTTTTTTTTCTTTTGATGTTGAACAAAACCTGAGATACTTCACGCAATCTCCTGAACCCAGCAGCTGGGATTTTATGGAAAGAACATTGACAACTGCAAGATGTCCAATAAAATCATAAAAGTTGGCAACACTGGGGGGTTACTCCCCTCCTTTATTGCTGGTCCACAGGACAAGTTAATTGGTGTGATCCAGCTGCTGGCTGGTTTTAGGACAGATCCTTAAAAGCACTTATAATTGCCAGGGGCCGGAGTCCTCCTGGCTAACCACAGACACCTAACAGAGGTATCTAAGTTATAAGCCTGTTTGCTCTGGCTGCTTTTTTAGGGCAAATTATCCCATCCTGTAACAGGTAGAACAGATCAGCTTTGAAGGTGCTCTTGTCTCTTCTCTTGCTAAAGAAAAAACAACTGCAGTGGCTGCTCCTCTAATACATGCCCTTCCTTAACCCATACTGCAATGAAAGTTCAGCCCCTTAAGTCCTTTTAAAAGCTGGCCTCTAAGACAGTATGTCAGCCCCTTCTGGGGCCTCATGTTTTGCACAGATCACCCTCATTAGCAGGGGAAAGTGGAATAAATGGAACAGGCTGCACTCCTGGCGCGATTTTTTTGGTTCCTCTTGGAAGTCCCCCGATTCAAACAGATCCTTCCAAGCAGCCTGGTTCGTGACCGCTGAAGATTATAAAAGGGCCAGGGATCCAGCATCCCTGCAGCTCATCACTGACAAACAGCACTGTCTGGATGGAGTGTTTTCAATAAGGGATGCTTGCTTTGTTGGGAGCTTTCGGAGAGACTGTTTACAACAACAGCCCTACAATTACCTCCAAATGATGTCCTTTGAGGAAGATGTTCTGGGAACCTTATAAGACCAAAGCTTCTGAGCTGCTCTATCTATATCAGAAACATGAAAGTAATCAGGAGTCATTTGGATCTGGAGACACCGTTGTTGCAAACAGATGTTACTTTAAAACATCACGGGCAGATCTTCCTTAATGGTCAGCCAGAGTTGGCCAGCTTGGAAGAAGAAGGACCCAGCCCAAGATGAACTGATCAGAAAAATTAGAGTCGGGGTTTCAGTTCAATGCTTCTGTGCACAGTGTCAAATCTGATCTAACTCCCCCAAATTTGCCATTCCTAGGCACCAGGATAGACACAGATCTTATTTCTTTGTGTTGAAATATTGGGGTGAAAATGTTTGGGGTTTTTTTGGTAAAGACAGGTATTAGCTAAGCCTGATGGATGCTCACTGAGTGTCTGGACAATAAGAATATCTAGAAGAAAGCTGGAGGTGAATGCTTATTTTATTCCTAATGGAGGATTTTTCTTATAAGGAGGGAAGAGGACAGGAAAAAGCAATCTAGCCAGAAGACAGAGCACTGAAGTGAGCCCTCTTCTTCCCAAACCACCAGACCTTAGGGAAAGATTATACTTTCTTAATTGTTTCTTTTTCTTAGCCATCATATTTTAAACCTTAAAACCCACATTTGGATAATAATTTCAAATTCTTTTCCATGGCTGCAAGTGATAGAAACTGATCCACATGAACCAGAGAAGCTGGTTCTCCTTCAGCATTGTGGGATTCAAGAGCACAGTTTGGGGGGCAGGGGGTACCTAGAAATCATGGGAATCATTCCCATGGAAGGAGAGTGGAGACCTGGGCTTCAGAGGATTCCTACCAGCTCTCTGGGTGACCCTGAAGAAGTCACCAAGACCACAGTCATCCTATCTAGGAGGCCACCATCAGCTCCTTCAATCAGGAATCCCATTGCTAAGAAAGGCAGGAACACTGGAACATGATTCAGACCACCTCTCTCCTCACTGAAGAACCCCGGGGCAACCCCTTGGCTTATTTGCTTACTTGTGTATGGGCTGTAAATTATGCCTTAATCTAGGCAAGAATCTCTCTGTGGTTTGGTTCCTACCCTGGAGGGGCAGGATATGCTGTTCCTCTATCTGGGTAGAGCAAGAGCTGTTTGGGACACAGCTCATCCTTCACATGTGCTTTCATGGCACATAGTTTGATCCTGTTTAGTGCAGCTGGATCTAATCTCAGGTGAGTAGAGGCTTGGAGGTTTGTTTTACCAGGAAAAAGGGTCTCATGGGAGAAAAAAAAAAAAAAAAAAAAAAAGGCACTGACATCCCCCCCCCCCCCCCACCCCAAGAAGGCTTCCTTCTGCCTGCAACGTTCATCTCACCAAACAGAAGAGATGCTGAGCTTTTCCTTGAACAGTTTTGCCCTTCCCCAGTTCTAGGGGAATGACACAAACATGATTCATGGGTCAGGACACTAAGGTGACTGTAGGGATATGCTGCCGAATTAAAGGGGCTAAGGCAAGGGGACCAATGGGAAGGAGGCCACGAGCTGATGTAATGTCTGGGTAGCTCAAACCAGCTCCTCAATCTCTGTTATTAGGTAAAGACAGGCCGTCCCTGGAGAACACATGAGCTCCGTTCCCCCTCTCCGCAGCCCTCCACGCGGTCACGTTAGGGACGTGCCCTTTGCACTCTCACCTACGAGCTCCCGGCACACACGAGCATCCTCCAGCACTCCAGGCTTCTTCCTCCAGCAGCCAGAATAATGCAGCCACACAATGGGAGCATTGTGCAAACAGATCCCCCAGCACCGCAGCTCCAGCCCCATAATGAAATCTCTCCACCACCTTTTACTGGAGAGAGTATTTGATTGCAGTCAAGTACCCACACCTGGAGGAGGTAGGAGGGGTGTCGGGGTTGTGGGGAAGGGCTGCCCCCATATTAGACTGACAGCCTGCTCAGAGCTGCCATGAGAAAGAGAAGGGGAGGGGGGGCTGAAGGCAGAGCAGAGAGGCACTGGCACGGTTTTGCAGTGTGATGAGCTTGTGCAGCCTCAGCCGTAGCTGAGTGGTCTCTCCCCATCCTACACACACACTTTAGATGCTGAGGAAAAGCAAACAAACAAAAAAGGAAAAAAAAAAACCCAAAACAAACCACCAAGAAGGTCTAGAGAGATTAAAAGTGCGGAACAGTCTGCACTGCATAGAGCCACGCAGAGATGCTAACTCAGGTCCTTGCTCTGCAGCTCCCCATTTCAATGCACTGGTGGACAGAGTCCTTAGCACCTAAATACGGAGAGGTCAAGTTGGCCTCGATGGAGGAGGGAATGGCAGTAAATCTGCATGCTGGCCATATCTGGGCTCCCCAGGTAGCGTGTCCACCTGCAAGGGTAGAAGAATCATGTTCAATGGGCACCCGCTGGAGGCAGCTTCCTAATTCAGAGGGGCAGACTTGATTGCACAAGGTCTCCCTGGTTGGAAGCCCTTTACTGCCAGTGCAGACGTGCTCCTCGTGTCCCATCTGCCCCACTGGGACCTCCAGGACCATGTCAGGCTCAGGACATGGGGACAGGACCAAAACTACAGGATGGAGGGAGATGGGGATAATGTGGAGTGTCTTTGGTGGCAAAAGACAGAGATTCAGTTTGGTCTGAGGGGTTTGTGGCGTGTCGGGGGAAAATGGGGCCATAGAGGACGGAGGTAAATGAAGGGGGAGGTAGATGAAGGCTGGCTTTGAGGATGGTGCTGGTAGGATACTGGGACAGATAAGGAGACGTAGAGCTGGAGTCCTCATTTATGGGGTGAGATTTGTAGTTGAGCAGCAAATGAATGGGTTCAGGGTCCCTACTGATGCTGTGAGGGATGTGAGTAGATGAAGTTTTGGGAACAGTCCCTCTGATAGCACAGAAAAAGGGGCTGTTGAGCATACTGATCTTCTCACTGCCTGTTTGGGACAGTCGTGGTGGGCTAGTTTGGTACCAAACCAGGTAAACCTGAAGGGAATTACACCATGGAGAAGCTTGGGTGAATGGGGAGGGCAGAATGAGGCCCGTGGGTGAAAAAGAAACAGGTGAGTCCTGCATAAGAGCGTGTCTGCGTGGAGCACAGATGCTGGCATTCGTTACAAAACACCAGAAACAAGTTGAATTCCCCAAACAGTGTTTATGGGAATGAGCTCTTCTTTTCTGGGGGTTTTGTTTTGTTTTGCTCAAGTCCGTCTGTCACATCTTGCACTTTTCATTATTTAGGAATTTTTGATTTCAGAAGATAAAGTAGTCCCAGAGGAATATTTTCAGGGAGATTATTTTAACAAGCACTTTTGTACCAGGAAATCAGTGAGTTTAACCTAACAAGCAACTACCAGGCCAGGGGGACAAATAAATCTAGTTCCCACCTATTAATTTTACAGCCTACATAAAGCAGTGTTGAAGTCAAAAGTATATGTGACCCAAAAAGACATTGCTCATTTTGACACATATATAGCTTGCCCCCTGCCTGAACCCTGTCCCTTAGCCTAAATCCAGGAAGCGGGCTCCCTTTTGTAACGGATCATAGTCCTGTGTGTCAGGAATGTGTTCTACCTTAAACCAAATGTCAGCCTTGCTCAGGGAAGGGGTAAGCTGATGGAGATGTTTGCCCCAAACGGGGATAGTTTTCCTGTTTTGCATTGTGCGAGATGTATTTGTTTTATTGCACCACTCAGTGATTCAATCCAGCCAAGCCCACGCAGGAAATATTGGGATTTTGTCTTGCCAAGTTGACATCTGAAAAGAGCAAGCAGGCGAATGCTTCCACTTTAGGAGTATTTGTAATGGTTTACTGAACTATTAGACACATGAAGGGAAAAATGCACCTCAAAGAAACAACCGCATCCCATGGATGGAAGTGACCTGGATAATGCAGAAACGCCGCTGACTTTCATCTTTGGAGGGGAAAGCAGTGGTATGCAGCGAGAAAAAGAAAACAGAGCTTTCGGCACACACATAAGTTAAAAATAAAGCACAGTCTGAATGAAGAGGGTGATTAACCAATGGAGTAAATGAGAAGGGAAAGTGATGGATTATCCACCACTTGAAGCATCTTGAAGTGAGGGCTGGATGCCTTTGTGCAAGACGTGCTGTCGTCCAGCACAAGGCACTGGGCTCCAGGCAGGCTACAGCCTAACACAGATTTTTTAGCCTGTGTTGCCAATGCACAAGTGGAGGATTTAGCTCCAGTTATCCTGTCTACAACCGTATCATGGAAGGAAGTGAAGCAGGTGGCAAGAAATATTTGATGCCAGTTCCGAATTAACCATATTAGCCAGAAAACTTAAGGGGTCAAAGGAGAAACATAAGCAGTGAGATAGTTCATTCTGTAATCCTAGTGAAAGGAGGTTTTTGGCTTAAGCATTCCAGCCCTGAGTCTATTCCTTGATTTCAGCCAGATTGGGGTCGGGCCCTCATTGTTTGAAGGCTTTCAGAGCTCCTTGCAAGTAGGAAGCAGCTCGGCTGGGTGAGAAGAGATCCCTCATTAGAGGGAATTTCATTCACTCAGGCAAAAACAAGCCCCATCAGCTCCATAGCCGATATCCCAAAGGTTTTTAATTACATTGTAATGGAGAGAGGTCCAGCAGCATTTCTTAATTAAACCCTGATGCATCAGAGATGATATTTTGATGATGGATGGTGAGAGCCTCTACGTTACACATACATATCTGCAATTTCTTTCAAACATATTTCTAGCAATTTTTGAAGCCAAACCCAAATGCACTGCAGAAAACAACTGCTGTTGGGTGGCTCTGCAGTCTGGATCAGAGATCCTTGATGTTGAGTGGATTCAGCCCCTCACATGGACAGGGTATGTCTGAGCTCTGACCCACCTCTGGAGCTGCCATGATTGCACTGAGGGCATCCACATAAGAGCTGGGGGGTCCCGAGAGCAAACTTCCAATTGAATAGGATTTGTTTGACACAGACTTAATGGTTTGGGGCTCCTGGGAGCCTCATCTTGATTTGGAAAGGTCTTTGGGTCACAAAAAAACCCCACAGGAGAAGCAAAGTACCTCCATGCTGAAGCTAGGCACTTGCCTGCATCTGCAGAAAGTAATTCCATGGCCACCTGATGATCCCTGCAGGCCAAAAGACAAGCCCTGAAAAAATATTTATGCCTCCAGTACAGCCTGTGAATGAAGAGCCCCAAATCCATTCAAAGTCCCATTTTAGATGCCGAGGCAGACGCTCTGGGGCTTGGCAGCTTCTTCAAAGTCATGCAGAGGCAAAGTGAGTCACAGCCTGAAGACCTAGTCCTGGGATCAGCCTTTCTTTCCCTCTCGTGCTTCTCATCCTCTGCTCAGCTGCCTTCCTTTAGCAATAATAGCAGCAACTGTCTTGGATTCAGGGAAAGCAGATGGGCTCCACCCTGCAGATGGCCCCCAGAAATTTTCAGAAATACTTATTTTCTGTAATTTTGTTTACTTAATTTTTTCCATAGCTTATTGTGGAAGGAGAGAGCAAGACTGGGGAGTTACTTGTTTTCTGTTTACGTTTTGTCTTCCTAAGCTTTGGGACATTGAATTATTGTATGGCTTTATCGAAAGCCTTTTCTCCAGTTCAGAAAAGTACACTGCGGTGCTGATGAATGGGGTGCTAAGCCTCCAATTATCCTGTCTACCTCAGCTTTTTAATTACTCCATAATTTCAACATCATCTCCCTCCCTTTTTTCTTCACATTTCAGCACTTGCAAAGCCGCATGCTTTAGTATCACCAAAGCCACCCATCCCCAGAGCTCTTGCTGGACTTGGACCTGTCTGTGCTTCGAGTCAGGTGCAGGCGTAGGTTGACTTCAGAGTGATCTGGAAAGGGAAAACCAAGGCTTAGGAAAGCATCTCCCCATGGGTCCAAGCCCTGACCAGACACTGACAAAGATGCCAGCCTTGCCTCCTCCTGAGCAGAATGCGGACATTTTCTGGTCCAAAGGGAGGTCCCCAAAGCTGTCACTCACCTGCCCTTGCTGCATTGGTTTTCCAGATGAGATGCGCGTTCATGCAGTTGTGCTGTATGTACTTTTCTGGTCTCTAAGACAGTAAGCGAGCTTTAGGGCAGTAGACTTATTTGGTCTGGGGACTTTTGATTTCTTTCCATTTGAAGATTTCAGTCTCTATGAAAAAAACCCAACCAAACAAAACAAAAACAAAAACCCAAACCAAACCTTGATTTTCTTATTTTTAACCGACAAGTTTGGTTTGAAAACCAAAGGCAGGCTTGGTTTTGGTAGAAAAAGAATCTAGTTTTTGTAAACAGCAAAGCATTTCTTTTAGTTTCTGAAATGAAAGCCAAACCACAGCCCAAACAATTCTACTGGAAAAAGATCATTGCCATATTTACTTTTCATGCAGATGCATGGGTGAAATGTCCCCGCTTTCCCCAAGCAGTTGCAAAACCAGAGCTCTAAACCCAGCTGTTGTTAATGTCAGCAGCTTTCCTCTGTTGCCTCCTTTTCTTCCTCTGCTCTGCATTGATCTCGTTATAAATTCTCCTTGTCCTACCCATCACCTGGGATGGTGCCTCCTGTACTTCTATCCTGTTTTCCTTCCGCTGTCTGCATTTCTGTAGGAAACTCACTTTTGTCCTGTGACATTGATCCCCTGCTGTCCCATCATCTTGGTATCCCCATGCTTTCTGCTTTCATAGGGATGTGCCGTTTCTTCTGCCAGCTGCAAAAGACAGTGGACCCTCCTAAAGCCCCCTGCTTTATCTCATGAAGGGCTCTCCCTTTGAAGGGTTCAAATTATTGGAAGAAAAAAAAAATAATCTGTGGAGATCTGGCATGTACAGAATTGCTACCTCTGGCTGAAGAAACCCCAGACCCAGAAATGGCTGTAGGCATCCCGGGATTTCTGCCCTGCTCTTTTTCACCCCTAATGCTGGAAGGAAAATAAACCCACTGCGTCCTTGCACAGCTCTCCCCCAAGTCAGAGTGGAGCCAGCGCCATCAAGGGGATGTCTTCAGTGGCAGCTTGGGCTCCTTTCCCCATCGACATGCTTCAGATTTTCATGTTATTTTTAAGTTTGCTATGTAAGGTGCAGCTGAGGTCAGAAATCACCCCAGGACTGGAAGCACTGAGCTCTATTTCATATTCTAGGATAACCCTACACAGATGCACAAGGCTGGGGGACAGGTAGCACCTACTGCTTCTAAACTCCTGCCCTTCTGGAGTGTCACTGGGGATGTCTGAGGCCAGCACACCTCATTGCACTGGTGAGCAGAGACCAGCCTGGCCAGCCTGCAGAGGTGGGTTGCAGTGCTTGGCTCTCTCAGCCCATGATCACAACACTCAGGATGCAGATGGGGAGGACACGGGACATTGGGACATCTACCCCCATGCATTCCCCAAGATAATCCCTGTCTCCTCTAGGGGAAAACACCATAAAACCACTGCAAAAGCACAACACGTGGTGTCACGCTGGACCACAACGCTGCAGAAGTTGGATGAGGAGCTTCTGCTTCCCCCAGCGCTAGAGGAAAGTCTCCCCCATGCTGCCCCCAGGTTCCCCCCAGAGGAATTGTGCCTTGGTTTATTTTTAGAAACACACAGAGATAAACACCTCTGCCCCCTCTCCACCATGATTAGCAGAGACATTGTGATGATAATGATTATTTGAGTTTCCTCAAATGAAGCAAGTATTCAATTATATTTTCATTCTTTGGAATGAAACTTAACCCAGTTTGTTTTCCGATAAGGCCATATGGAGAGAGGACACAGCTGGTATTTTATCCAAATTAATATGTGTCCTGGCTCGAAAACAGGTCGTGTTTGTAATGAGCTCAATCTTCATATAATAGCACTGTTGAAACAATAAACGTCACTTCGGCTCCAATTTGGTGTCTGGACTGTGAGGCATAAAAACAGTTCTGCTCTAAACTGTCAGGGTGAAGGCTGGATAAACTTGAGAAAGTTCAGGTCAGGTGAAATTTCACACACGGAGACTATTATTGGAGCGAGCAGGCTGGAGGAGCTATTACAGGGAGCATGTGCATCACTTCTCTCCCCACGGACCGAAGTCAGAGCCGCTTCGCTGGTGACGCATCCCTGCACGGCTGCATCCGAGACACCCCCAGCAGCTGGAGAAAAGCACTAGTTATGTGCAGATGGCTCATTTTCCACCAGCCCTGGGAAATGCAAGGTGCCGCAGGAGTAACAGTGATTTGGGGCTGTGCTCAGCTATTCGCTGGGGTGCTGCTGTCAGAGGGTTTTTGGAGGGCTGCTCCGTGGTGGATTGCTCCCGGTGCGTGGGTCCGGGGCTTGTGGGTCTCTGCAAAGTGCCTTTTGTAGCTACGGCACTGCGGGAAACTCTCGGGGCATCATCCTCCGCTCTCTGAAATGCAGCCACTCCTGAGCTGAAATATTGCTGCTTTTAGTCTGAAAGAGCCTTGGAAAGAGGCAGGCAGAGAGATTTGCCCCTGCAGGGCAGATAAGCAAAGCAGCAGAGGTGGGATGAGCCGCAAGAAGGGGTGGCAAAGCTGACAAAGTCAAACCCCATTGCTTGCCAGAAGTCTGGCATAAACACAGTGGCTAGTCTGGTGATGAGCATTGTAGTCGTCACAGTTTCTTGTGGTCCATTCCCATCACCACCAGATATTCTCCCTCACAAAGAGGGGCAAAATCATTAAGCGTACCTACTCCAAAGTTAATTGACAGCTCTCACTGCCCCAGGATGCAGTCAAGCCTGTGACACGTGTGAAGCCTTTCTATGAGCAATTAAAATACCCTCAATCAACCATGAGGGACTAATTCTGCATAGGACCTAGACCCCACTACTTGCCCTATCCCCTTTTTTTCAGCCTCTGAAACACATGTTCAACTCTACCTAACGATGATTGTTCTCCCTACCTTAGAAATCTCTTTTTCTATGTTAGGGAAATTCTACTTACTGGTTTGATACAAGAAGCCATGGAGAGCCTCATCCAAGACAGAGATGAGTAGTTGCTGCTTAGATCATATACAAGCGCTGCCAAAACCCGCAGACTAGGTGTTCCTCCAGCAGCCCTCCTGCCAAGGCTGGATTTGATCAACATTTTTATACATAGCAGGTCAAACACTCAGAAAAGACACCCAGAAGTGGGAGTATGGGCTACCTATGCTCATCAGTGCTTAGACCACTTGCCCAAGGAAGTGGGATCCTTGAGCTGAGACTCTTTTCCAAGGACTTGAATACATCTCCCACCTCCCATGTGTTGCAACATGAAGAGAGCTGTGAGATAGGACAAAAATAATCTCAAATTCAGCCTCTGTGTGGGAAATAACATGTTCACTGCGCCCAGCAAGTGTGGATTTGCAAGATTGCATCAGGCTCCCAGGGTGCAATATTGGGAGCTATGTTGTCTTGAGGGATTGCTCAGTTCATGCTTGATTGTGGGTACATATTAGTTTGGAAGAAATATAGGGAGTTGGCAGCAGCCTGGTCCAAAAGCTTGGAGGTCATCAACAAGTCTGTACTGCACTTTTTCTTTCATCAGTTGTTAAACACCTATGGGAGAACCCAGGTCTTCCCCATTTGCTTCTCAGATACTCTGGGACCCCAAATACCATAGAATCTGTATCTCTAGCAGTGTTTCTGCTTTTTGTCTCTGACCAATACATCTCTATGCATTGCACAGAAAGGTAAAAGTAATCCCCGCACCCACTCCTGCTTATTGACAGTCACGTAGTTCAAACTCTATCCTAAAATTAGTTGCGTCCTGTCCTTTCACTATCCTGGAAAGCTCTTCTCCTCTGCATGTCTGTTCTCATGTGAAAACCAAAGCCCTCAGAACAGGATTTCAATAAAAATAAAAAATTCCCAGAGATTTCTAGCCGTGCAAGGGAAGGAGGGGTTTACAGCCCAGCCACGAGCGACCGTGATGCTCTTCTCCTTCGTGCTGGGCTGCAGGAAAGGGTGAGGCTGGGCTGCAGCTTTCCCTGAGAATAGAAACTGGCAGGAAGGAACTGAGGAGTGAATGTTTCCTCGGGATCAATATGTGGAGATTCCCCATCTGGGAAAGGGAGGGGATGGAGCAGAGCAGGAGCTGAGATCACCACGTCCTCGAGGGACGGGTCTCTCCAGGTCTACACCGACACCGGCGGCTGTTTCCTTCCCATCCCACCAGGCAGTACTACCTTTTTGAGCCTTTGCATCTCTAACAGCGAGTACAAGAAGCATGCCCCTGCTCACTGCAGGTTTTTTTTTTTAGTTGATTACCCCTGAGAAAGCACCATGGGCTGTGGGCTGTGGCGTCTCTCCTGGACAGATGCTTTTGAACGCATACTGCCACGAGGAATCACACAGCACAGGGCCTCTTATCCAAGCAGTAGGGTCCCAGGCAAAAAAGGGGGAAGAGTAAAGATATAGCTTTCCTTTTCCCATTTCCTCTTCAGGGTCTGAGGCTGCAGCCCAGGCACTACTGTTTGCATAGGTCCAGATTTTTCTGCTCTTAGACCATGTTGTAAAAACACAGGTCTGTATCTGCATCTCCAGCTTAATGCTCCCCCGGTCCCAGCCCCTGAATCCATTCTTCAATCAAGGTAAAATAGCACAGCAAAGTGAGTGCTTATTGCAAAGCAGCAGGATACCCCCTCAAGTTTAGCACGCTTCTGGAAGTGCCGCAGCGTAAAGAGGCAATTGGCATAATTGAAGGGAAACTGAGGCAGAGGGAAGCTGCATGAGTCACCCAGCAGAGCTGAGCGAGACAGCAGCAGCAGCCAGAAGAGCAATCCAGGGCATTCCCATGGCTGCAGAGTGCCATGTGCCTATTTATATCCCTGGTCTCAGTATCCACCCATTTCCTTAAGCTATAACCTTATTGCTGATCACTGCTAATATAAACACGCTAAGGCTGCACTTGACTATCAGGATCTTCCTTGCTCCCAGCACCCACAGTTCTTCAACACTTCCCTACCAGCTTTTTGACCATATTATCTAGGGGACTCCATGGGAAACATCCAAAGACTAAAGTCAAAGGACAAAACCCAAATCAGGGCAGAACTGGTTCATGGACATTTTGGCTTGGGGTGAGTGACAGAAAACCCCTTTATCTTTACATTTATAAGAGAGATGAGACAGATCTGGCTCCTTTGATGACCAATACTATAGCTTTTGAACCCATTTGATCATCAGAGAAGACCACTAGAAAACTCATGAGAGCATGTCTCATACTTGCCTTTTTCCCTAGACTATTTGCCATGGAGTGGGACTAGCAAGGATCTTTATGGGGAAGAGATGACTTTCCTCCTACTTATGCCTGTTGCTTCCTATCTGGCTGAGGGTGTACAACTCACCCACACTTTGTCTTCTGTGTAAAAGGGGTGATCCCAGATTTTAGCCACTGTCTTTCGTTAAATGTGCTAGATGAGCCATTGGATCCCTGTGGTCCCCAGGGAGAATAGGTGACATCAGCTTGCTTAATACTATTGCTTCCTAATTTTGAGCATCCCCTGCTACCTGAAATGATCTGTTCGGAGTCTAAAAACTTGTGCTCCTGGCACCTCACAGAGGATTGGGCCTGACTATATATAAGTAAGGTCATACATAAATAAGATTAAACTGGGGAGAAAAGAATATGGAAAGGGGAATAGCAGGGAAAAGACAGGGACAAAGGGCTGGAAAGATGTACAGACAGAAGATACTGGGAGGAACCTATAGCAGTGGATATGGGAGGAAAACACAGCTAAACATTGGGTATCGGCATGATGTATTTTAGCATTTAGCAGTATATATGAAAATACCCAGTATAAAGCATTTTCATATTTCTCCCCATTTTCTTTTGCTTTTGTAGCACAGAGAGCACAGAAGCATCTCCTGCTTCATGGCCCTGTGAGCCTGGCATTTGTAGCCTGGAGAGGGATTCCTTGCCAAGGATGAGGAAGGGGAAACTGCCTGTTTGGAGAAGACCACTGCCAGGTGACCCCATCCAGGCCTCTCTGGTCCGTCCAGACCAAAAACTTTGCAAAGGCTCTTTCTTTTTTCCCCGGGGTGAGCTAACAGCTAGGACCTGTAGTGCCTTTTTTAACGCCACTTGCTTTAAGGCTATTTTTAAAACCCAGCTATAGAAAAATGCAGCCTGACAACCAGGAATGTTTATTTTTTTAAGTTAAAAAATGTGTGTGTGTGTTTATATGTCATTATGTCTCCTGAACCTTGTGTACTGCGTGTTGTCCAAGTGCCATGGTCCAGCGTTCGATCCTCACATCCTCTCAGCTGGGAAGGGATGCTGCTGAACACATCAGAGGACATGGCACAGGGCATTTTCACTCCACATACTACCAAACATTTGGGGTCAAGAGGCCGATGACGAAGGGAGGAGCCAGTGCTGCTAAGGAGGCCCCTTGATCGAGACCACGCTGTCCCTCCCAAGAGAGGTGGGCTGAGATTTGGCTCCCAGCCCCTACCGTCCCAGCAGCAACCAGCAAGGGCAGGGTGTTATTTCTGCCCCTCACACTGCCGTCCCCACTGTACAGTGTGCCAGTTCCAGCTATCAGGGCTCCTCTCCAGAAAGGAGAATTCTTGGGAAATCCCATTCTTGGGAGTGAAGATTTGCCCCCTTTTAAGTACCAATTTACACAAGAGTAACATGGACTCCATCCCAGGAGCCGTCCATCTACCAAGATTGGGTTCTTCCTTACGGCTGCGTAGTATAGTTTTTCCCAAACCCACAGAAACCTCCCCTGGATATGCAAACAAATGTCCCAAACAATGCATTTCCAAGAACATTCTTTTCTGGGTAGGGTAGATAGGTGGTTATTCTATTTTTCCCCCACCTACTTCTTTTTTTTCAAGTTAAAAAAGAGAGCTCATACCTGTGATTTTGACGGCTTGCCGAGACTATGTGGAGAATTTTCTCTGGTCTTGAAAAACTGGGAGAAATTCTGGCACAACTCCCTGTCTTCTGCCTGCTCATCCCTTTGGGCTGCCACATCTGCTGCAACAAATGGTTTCTTTTGGCTGGGCTGGAATATTTTCCTCAGCTTCCCTTACTTTGGCGATAAGCTGCTCTCTTGAGTGTAGAGACGGAGGCAGTTTTCCAAGGATATTTTCTGTTGAGCTGAGCCCCTCTTCAGACACCAAGTGGAGGAATGCATTTTCAAGAGTCCATTACCCCCAAGGGCTTCCACTGCACTGCTTATGGATAGAGACAGAGAAAAGCTTGGCGTGTGTCTGGTAGAAATTTTCTATTGAATCTTTTCCCTTCATCCAAAGATAAATAAATAAGAAATAAGCTTTTGGTTGAAGTGACTGTTTTGGCAAGAAATGTTTGTTTTAACAAAAATGTTCCTGTTTTTGTTATAATCCCCCAATTATTGGGTTTTAGTTACTTACAAAAACTCCATTTTATTTTTTTAATGGAAGCTCAGAAATGTGAAGGTTTTTCTTGTCTCTTCATTTTAATAAATGAGTGTCAACTTTTGCAATCATAAATACCTTTCGTAAGGAAGAAGTAATTTCTGAAAAGACTCCATGATGTGGCCAGCAAGTGTAGGGCTTGATGTGGAAAAGCTGCCCCTAATAACTATCTTTGTCCTTATCAAAAAGGCCAGAAAGGATTTCTTCTAGTCCCTCAGATAAGGTTTTGCTTCAGCCCAGAGTCCTTTCATTCACCAGTAACACCCTGAAACCTCTTAATAACTGAGAAACCTCTGAAAAGTGACCATATATGTTCTTTTTGGTTGAACTCCCAGCCTGCACAGAAGCAGCCAAATCTGAATTTCCTTCCATCACTGGAAAGAAGGCAGCTTTACTGGTCACTGTGCTGTTTTCATCACTCTCTCCTACTGGCCTCTGCTCTGATGTGAGCTGTATGGAGCTGTATGGAGCAAGGACTGTCATTCTGTTGTGGTTTTGTACAGAACTGTGCACACTAAGGTCCTTGTTCACATGACAGAAATCACATTTTTTTCTGAAAATATTCGCACAGGGTTTAATTTAGGTATAGGAAGCCCTTTCTTGTGCCCAAGAAAAAGATCTCCATCTGTCTAGCGAAGATGTCCTTCTCCTTCACTCCGTGACTTGTTTTGTCCCCATGATAGAGTTGCAACACTCAGCTCAGTGGCTGTTGAACTGGGATCCATCTGGGTAATCCTCTGAAACATTACTAGAATGACTACTCTTCTCTTAGGGAGGGATGAGGTGGGAAAACCAGTAACTAAACACACCAAAACCAATCTGCTGTTCACCAGAATTTCAGCCAGGTCCAATGGCAAAGTATTTGTTCCAGCAGAGCTCTATGATACATCATAAACCTCCAAATTAAAGACTGAGAAGTTTCTGGGTGCTATGGAAAGGACACAGGAATATAAAATCCTTCTTGTAACAATTTTCAGCATGGAACATGAGTTATTTTGTTCAGAGATCATCAGCGTTAAGTGTTATCATTTCAGCTAACCACCACTGCTAACTTGCCATAAGAGACTGCTAATCTGCACGTTGGCTAGCTAGAAGTTAGAAAACTTATTCTGTGCTCCTGTGCTGCATGATAATTAGTTGCATGGAGAGCCTAAAAGATCAATGATTTCAAAAAACTGAGTCAAATCCATGGAGGAAATTTTCTTCATGTTTTTTAAACAAAAAAATTCCCTGACTTAATCTGGAAGCCCCCGAGGTTCAGACCACGGTCTGCTACGGGAAATGCCATTGCACGTTAAACCGATCCTTATTTTTTTCTCTGGGGAACATCTCCTGGCTATTGTTGGAGACAGAGGACAAGTGAGATGGACCTTTGGATGTCTGACCAAGTGAGACCAGTCTTACAGTGTTGGAACAGGTCCCATCCTGAAGGCTTGTGAGGGAGGTAACTTCTGGAAAAAGGCTGACCACAGGATCTTAATTCTTGAAGGTCTTGCTGCTGTCAGTGGGACAGGCTTCCAGATGGGCAAGATCACATTTCACTCCTCCAACTTCAGTTCCACTAGCATCCCAAAGAGCATTTGGAGAAAATCTTGCATAAACACAATGAGGCATTAGGAATCAAGTCCAACTGTGTTCATAGACAACAGCAGCTATTCTTCCTTTGTACCTGCTGTCATGGATAGGCTCTGGAAGGAACGGTAGTAGGTAGATAGGCATTTGGTGTTTGCCAAACCAATCGAAAGCCTGCTAAATCTGTGTCAAGGAGTAATGGAGTCAATCTGAAGCCTTTATGCTTGAACAGGAGTGGAAAGGTTCCAGTAAATCCTCAGCACCCAGTTCATCCTGGTGCTTAATTAGCTGAGGGTGAGCAAAAGTTGAGATCTCCCCCAGCTGCTTACAAGAACTTGTTTGCAAGTTCCTGTAAAGCGCTGTGGAGGGAGTTGCAACACACTGAGGCCACAGGGCCTGCCCTTCTGCTCCTTCATGCAAAGAGGTGGGTTACTAGCATGCCCGTAGGATTTAGGGAACTCAGGAGAGGTCTCGGTATGTAGACATTTGCAACTACTTATTCCAGGTCTCAAGGGTTGGTCCTAAGAGTTGGACAAAAGAGGAGCAATGACAGATTTATTAGCATCTCCCCTTTAAATGTGTGGAGAAGAAAGAGACAGGAAAAACAGGAATAATTGTTTCAAAGGAGCCTATATGATTTAGGAGCCTACATGACGTTTTCAAAATTGATCAAGGAATGCAGAAACCTAAATCGTATCAACTTGCACTGAGGAAACTGCGTAGATCACATCTGAAGACTTCATTCCAAATGACTTGCCCAGGTTCACGTCATCAAGGCAGTAGAATTACATCCAAACCTAGAACCACAGGATAATGTAGGTTGGAAGGAACTGCAAAAGGTCTCTGGTCCACTCCCCTGCTCATCCTGGGTCCTTGTGCAATTAACTAATACCCAGGAACAAACCATGACCTGGTGGTCATCGCATGGTGGAGAAAGGCCTGTAGCAGCAATGGGCATCTGCTTGTCAAGAGGAACCAGAGACAAGGTATTCATGCTCTCCTTGCAGTTTCTGCAAAAGTTCTCTGTGTGTCATACCCTATACATGACCGGGAAACAGGTCAACCCACGTTAAAACAATGCTTTAATTAAGGACATTACATGCCATTGCGATGCTTCTGTGATAAAGACCACAGTAACTACAGCTTTGGAGGTATCCAGTATCTCCACATCTGTGCTTTCTCTGTAATAAATGCAGTTCTGTTGCTAATCTGATCTTGGCATCCCATGAACACAGATATGACCCCTACCCTGAAGTGTTCAGGGTGCACTGCCAAATGTCAGAGAGTGGCCCTTCCACCACATGCCTTGGGGAGACTGCATCACAGGCCAGTGGATCTCATCTGACATTTCCAAAAGTGCTGGCCTCTTCATCTACCCTGGTGGAGAACTGCAAAGAGCACAGGGTCATCGCAGGTCTCTTGCTTCTCCATGGTTGCGTGTAATTCTTCTGCTCACCTCCAGGCCAGGTGCCCACCAGACATTTTCAGTGTATGCCTGCGTTAGCAGGATGTCAAAGCTCACTTCTTTGAGACTGTCATGCTGCAATAAAAGGACAACATGGTCAAGGTGGCTGAAGCTGAACCTCAGCTGCAAGCTGGAGTTAAACAAGGAGGGAGGGGTGATTTTTACTCCATTCCCTTTTCTCTTGCCCTTTTCAGGCACAGCCATCTAGGAAAGGAACTGAAGCTGCTTCGTCTCCTTCTCTCTGCATGGACCCCAAAGCCCCCTTGGAGTGTCATAAGAAAAGTGGGGTGGTGGTGACCAGCACTTAACACTGATATTTGTATATCTCCGGCAGAGATATCTCCCTTGCTGGAGTGTTACATTTCTGAGTGGACAGCAGGGCATTTTTATTTAAAAAAACGCACATATATGTGGTCTTCATTGCAGTGTTCACTACACAAGAGCCACTCAGAATCAGGCCAAAAACGATGTGGTTTTGTTTTTTCTTTACTGTTTCCTGAACAAAAACTTCACTCAAAATCCTCTCTCTCTCTCTCTGTGTCTCTCTCATTCTCTCTCCCCCCCCCCCCTGTTTCTCTCTCCAATTTTGATTGCTTCCTTTACACATCCATTTCATGACAAGCTTGTTTGTTGCTTTTGGCTACTGGGCCAGTATATATAGGGGATTACAATGGAGTCTCTGTTCCCGCAGTGGTTGTTAAGTTGCCTTAAACAAGTGCCAACTGCAGTCTAAATCTGTTCATCTCTCCCTTTTTTTTTTTTTTAATATATAAATATATTTTAAGAAAATAATTGTTCCTGAGATTTATTTGACAGTCAAGATTTCCTAACACCGAACAAGTCTGTAGCTTTTGGTTGAAAGTCTTTCTTATACATATATGAATATGATTGATTGAAAGAAACCAGTTCCAGACACCCACCATGGAGAAAATTCCCACTGGAAACCACAGTGGAGCCTCTCAAAACCTGTCCCTGGAAGCTGGAAACGTCTCTTGCCATGAAACTGAGAGGGCTTCACAACCTGGGGGAATCTCATTTGCCTTAAAAATTTCCTGTTTGATTCCCCTAAATGCTTTCATCTATCCCATCCAGGAACCACTGGTGCTGACATTAGCAACAGATATCTCTTGTGGACTTCCCAGATCATTTTGTACTTGATCACTTTATTTTTTAAGTGGAAATCTCCTCCAACTCACAATTTTGAGAAAGAGTTCAGTTTTTATTTTGAACTTGTATTTTTCCCCAGTCACTAGTACCATTAGATTTCACCAACAGGAAACAGCCAGTGTCCTGTAGAGCTTCACAGCATCCATCAGTGATTTTTTTCCTATAAACAATGCAGAACTGGGGAGCCCGGGTGAGACATCTGCCTGGAGTTTCTTCTTGGCTTGTCCTCAGGCTGTAAAGGTGATCAGCTGCTGGAAAAAGGTCTGTCTGAATATGGCTTTCACGGTGTAGATGGTCAAAAAGTAGGTAGAAACCTATATGCAAGATCACTTTTCCTATTTTAGAAAGTGCAAATTGAGTGAGTGTCCCAGATACCACTCGCCTGCAAAAGCAGAACCTGCATTGCCCCTGAGGCTTAAATCTACAGATTTATATTAAACACTTTCCATCCTCAGCCTTGGAAAGTTCCTACTGATCCGCGTATCGAAGACTGAAGGAAATATCTTAATAGCTAACGCACACAGTTTGCTAGAAACCCACCCCTCTGGGCTGATCCCGGTTTCTCAGCCTCCCTGGAGCACTCAGGGACAGCACTTTCCACCCCTTCCAGGTTTGCTACCCCACTCTGCCGTTCGTTTTGGGAGGTGTCCCCTGGAGATGCGGCATCCCCACGGTGCAGCCCTGGTGAGGCTGCCCAGGACGGCGGCCAGGCTGTCTCCTTCTGACAAGTGGAACCCTCCCCTTCCCCTCATCGGCACGGAGATTTGGGAAGAGCAAAGCTGTGAAAATGTGATGTTTGATGACTGCTGGAAAGAAAGGGAGACATGTGAAAATGTCAAATGCATTGTTTTCCTGAAACACTGTATTATTATAGTCTAACTTGGTCAATGGTCCCTGTTTTGAAGTAATGGTTCATAGGAAACTGGCCTTTTTTTTTTCCTAAAATGTTAAAAAAGGTAAATAACTTGAAAATAATTTGTTGTCAATTAAAGGAAACATTTTGGTTTGAATCAAAATGATCATTGCAAATTTCTTTTTGAAAAGAATCCCATTAAAATATTTCTGGCTTGGTTTGTCTCCAATTGATTTTTCCCTTTTCTTTTTCCTTGCTATCCATCCTCCTCATTTTCAGGTTCACCTAGTTCAGCCAGGACACCCAGATGAAAACTTAAAGAGGAACAATTTAGTCTTTTCTTTCTCCCTGTACCTGTTCAGAGCTCCTGAATTCTGGATTCAGACCACTGAAAGCAAAAGCAAGGAAAAACGCTCCCATGTATCTTTAAGAAAATCCCTAGAGTAATGTTTTTTTTCTTCAAAAAACATAACCAAATAAAACCTAAGAAATTCTGGCAGACTTCTGCCTAGGCCAGCATCAATAGAGGCTTTTCCCATTGAGGTCCTAAAAGAAATACCCGTCTCCCTTGCCTCCTACTATCCATGTTGCCTGGACGTGACTTGTCTCCAGATTCCCAATACCCCTCAGCATTCTGGAGCAAAATGATTATTTTACCCTGAGTCAACCCCCAGATGATGCTCCCATTAGAGTAAATTCCAGAGATCACCCTATAGGCAGTGAAGATAAGACCTGGAAAGGTCTCATTCCCTCCACAGTCCCCCAAGACCATTCTGGCAGGTCTTCTGCACTCAAACCTTGTTACCCTGCTCGCTCGTGCCGTGCCCCAGGACATGCAAAACACACCCTTGTTCATCGTGCTGTCAAAAACGTCACTCCAGCAGGCTGCAACACAGCCTGGCCTTCACGTTTTGCACTTTGAACTGAAGCCCCTTCCCACACGTGCTCACAAAAATGATAATAGCTGTGTTTCGGGGCTATAGGCAGGCAGCAAGTGGCCCTGAGGAGCCCGAGCCCTGTGGACCTCCCCAGCCTGCTCTGCTGGAGCTGGTCCCGACGGCGTGCACCTTTGCGCTGGGGCAGACGCCTTTAGCAAGGTTAATGATGCCTTTCCTGCCCAAAGTGGGACTCAGCACCCCAAATGAGCCGGGAACTTCTGCTGAACACCCCTAGCACTGGGACCAGCTCTTACCACCCTGCTCACAGGCGCGGCGCAGGGATCGGTGCTGTTGGCGTCTCTGACTCAGGCGCTTTGGTGCTACTTAAACGAAGGTGTCACCCCACAGCGGGGAAAGTGCTATCGGATTACCAGACTATTTTTGCTCGATGCGTGTGCAGGCCAAGCGGGAGGGTTATTGGCAGAACTGGAATGGCAGAGGCTGTTAACAGGGCTGAATTCAGCTGCTGTTGGCAGCCTGGTAGGGAACGGACCCTTCGCATGGCTGGTGGGTTGGGAAGGGGTACAAGGCTGCAAAGAGGAGCAAAAGGGGAATATCCCAGAGGATGCAAGCCAGCACGGAGGCACGCTGGCAGGAGGGAGGGAAGCAGGGAGAACAGGGGATGCTGGCTTGCAAGGGGAGAACAGGAGAGCTGCCCCGCACTGACAGGCATGGTGCTTATTTGCCTGTAATTTCAACCCCAAGCAGAAAAGAAAGAAATGATGAAATGAAGAAAACTAGCGCCAGTTGTGCAGAGAGAGCCCTGAGCGGACGGCATTGTTTTACGGCCCAGACTGCATGACTGATTGGATTTCCCAACAATATTTCTCAATGCCTAAGTGTGAGAGGCCCCTGGGAACAATAACTTTCCTGCAACTCAGAAGCTGAGTGATGAAGCCGTGGGTTAATAGCAATTAGTCTCCACACTGGCGGCTCCCTCTGCCACCTCCAGTTCTTTTTAATTTGTTGCCGGCCCCACAGCAGTGTAAATAATCCTTTGTTTTAAATCCACTGTAAATCTGCTGGTGAAATAACTGTGGCTTGAGTTATACAGTGAGGATCCTTGATGAATACACTTGGGCAGGCTGGATGTATACTGGCGTACCTGCGTTCTCCTACAGAGATTCATGGCTGGCTGTTGAGCGGGGGATGCAGGTAATTTTATGGACTTCTGTTTTCAGTCACCATGCAGATTTTACTATCGGAGAGGTCAAGCGAGGAACAGCCACAGACACTTAATCCAGGCACCAACTGAAAATGCAATTATCAAATGCATAATAAAAAAAAATAAATGAGCTCTCCATCCTATGGCTCGGGAACATCTTAAGTTTGGAGGAACTCTCACTGCATGATGAACTGGAGCAGGGAGAACCCGAGTGGCAAATTTAAGGAAAAGCTGAACAGCCGTGTTAACATTTCCGTGGCTGCCAGAGGATCCACCTGAGATCACGGACACAAACACAACATCCTTCATCCAAGGACTTCATTGATTGATGATCTGTGCCTTTGCTGGGAAGCACAGACAGACAGATAACAGCAAGTTGGCAACATCAGGCCTTCCTCTCCAGATAAGCATCAGTTTTGTTGATTTTTTCTATTTTTTTGTGATTGTTGGAGGATTTTGCTGGCAACACCTCACCCATGATGTGTGGCCTGTGAACCATGCTATCGCTAAAGGAAATGCATGCATTTCAGATGAGGACTGAGAAGCAGTAAAGCTGGGACCTAGCTTGCTCTCCACAGGCATTGAAAAGGGTGTCACATTTTGGAACAGGAAAGCTTCAACATGGATGTTAAGCTCGGCGCTAAAAGCTGACACTAATAACGGTGAGCTACTGTGAACTTGCAAATGCATTTGGCGCAGGGAGCTGGATGTCCTTTTGAGTAACCTAATGGAAAAAGGGGCCATACGTGTAAGTGCCTATCTACCTTCCCAAGCTAAAACCCCTGCTTAGGTGTCAAAGAAAGAAGCATGCCCACCAACTCCAGGATCATGAACTGACAAACCCTCTTGGAATGAGTCATCTAGTTCCATCAGGAAACATGAAAGTGAGGAAACTTTCTTGTCTCTTCTTTCATGGAGATCTTGGCCCACAAAGAGGGCTGTTTTAAGGAACTGGAGGGATGCCTAGAATTTGCCTACCCCAAGAGGCCACAGATGAACATCGAATGAGGAAATTCTGCTGAACCCCACGGTTTTTCATAAAAGCTCTTCATGGAGTCTCAGGAGACCAGACTATTCTCTGAGACTCACCAGGCACCTACAGACCACCAGCATTAAGCTGCATGCACTGCAAAGGTGCTGGAATCACACCTTTGCACCACGCAAAGTGAGTTACCCCCTCTTGTGTGTGCTAAGGCATCACCTGGTAGCATGGAAGACATAAGGCTTGCTCATCTTTGTCAAGTTTTAAAGGAATTAATATCAAAACCGCTGAATGTGGACTGGTGCCCAAGTTCTATTTCTCTGGCTTTCTGGTTGCTGGAATGATGGACAGTTTGGATTCTTTAATATGATTACTTTAATCCTGGAATGGAGGACCTTAAAAAGGTTTCTGCCTACATACACAAGACAAACTTAATTCCTGGAAGATAGAGAAGTGTGGCCGGAATATAAAGATCTGCTTCCAGAGCTGTGCACTGGAGCATACCTACCTCCTGCCAGAAGTGGCTTTCTCAGCATCACAGACTTCCAGGACAGAAGAGCAGAAAACACCACCAAGTGTTAGCCCCTGCAAAACATAAGCTGTTTGTCTGACATTGTCTCTCCTTTGCTCAGAGGTGTTTGTTTTCTTTTCTTTTTTTTTTTTTTTTAAATTAAAAAAACCCCAACAAATCAGACAAAAAACATATTCAAGAACCTTTTGGCTTTTCTCATGTTCTTTTACTTTCTGTGCAGCCCTTCACTGTAGACTGCATCTGTGAAATGGGTGCTGTGATTAATGAGAGTGATAAAGGGCTTGCTTTCTCCCACCTTTCCAGGGGAAGAAGATGATTAATTGGAGCAAGATAGAGGGCCTCCTTGGATTTGATTAATACATGCATTTTCTCGGCTGGTGTTGAGACCCACCTCAGGTGTTCAAACCACCTTTGTCACAACGACCATGCAATAAAAGCCAACTAAGCCTGTAGGCTGTGTTGCCATTTCTGCTGTGCGGATTAGTCTGCTCTCAAGGGGTCAGTCAGGAGTCTCAGAAAACCAAATCCTCAAAGCCCTCACAGGCTATCAAGTAAAACAACTCTCATAGACCTGAGCTGTTTCTTCAGGTTTTGCATCCATTTGCTATTGACTTCTGATGGATGATGCTTCAGGAGTCGGGTGGGTGAGCAGCTGAGGGGTTAGGAAAACAGCAGGATGGATCTTTTTACCCTCTGGTTTGAATCTGGCCAAGAAATCTGATCCTGCACTCAGCCACCGTTGCATAAATCTGCTCTGCATCCCCTGGATGTGGTAGCTGTTGTGAGAGGAGTGGGTAGTTGGTCCCTGCATTCTTCCTCGGGCCCTCACTTCACATTAAGTCCAGAATCTTAAACCAGCCCTAACTGAGGTCCTCAAGCAAAGAGGCTTTTATGGGGAGGGAAATCCCAGCTGCTTGTGTTTATTACAGTGCTCAAGTTTTTCCTTTTTGCTTTGGTTTTAAAATGGGTTTGTATTCCAGTATATTCCGAAACTCCTTTCTGTCCAAGTTAGATAATTAAATCCTGCCTGAGTGAAATGTTCCTTACAGATCCCCCCATGGTGAGGAGGCATGTGGAAAAAGGGAGTGATCCAGGTGGGCTCTGCGCCCCAGGGACTGGACTTCCAGAAATAGGACATTGTAGTGAGAAGCAGAAACCACAACCCGGGCAGACATATATGAATTGAGGACAAGAGAGATCGGTGCCACCAGTCATGGCAGGGTCTAAACTCCTGCTGCAGAATATTCTGGGCTGTTTGGGAAAACTTATTTATAACTTAGCCTGGACTCCAGTTGTCTTGATGATTTACTGCAAGCCCAGCTTGGAAATCTGGAAAGGACGCTTCTGGAAATGACTTTTTCTGAGCCCTATGGTAGGTTGAAACCCCAGCCTTGGGGAAGGCCAACACTGAAGGCATCATAATATTTTTGTTCTAAAACCAGAGCAGAGAAATTACACTTCTTGAGTCTAAATTCCTGCACAGCACAGGCCAGAGAACGTCATCTGGTAATTTCTGTGGTTGAACCTTGTCCTTGGACAACTGTCCATTTTCAAAGCATGGGACTTTGTGAACACTTTTCCTTCTGGTCTGACATTTTACTTGCTTTGTGGAGGGCCAAAAATGGCTAGCTTTGTGTTTGGGCATGCGACACATTGGAGGAAACTTGATTCCATTGACTTCTGCGGTTAGTTTATTTAGAAGAAATCTACTCACCCTTTTTTGAGTCATAGTTTTGACAAATATTTGACCTCTGAAGTACTTCATCTTCCAGACTTGACCTGTGAGTAACAGATTTTTACAGTTAACTGGAAGTTCTAAATAAGTAAGAAATTAATTTTGGACCTACTGAGACAGAAGGTATTTCAAGATATTTGGTAAACCAAAATTGAAAGAATATTTTATTCCAGGTCTCATGGAGACCTGCATTTTTTAATTATGATGAGTTTAAAATTCTAATTCAGAATGGGAAGAAAATTAAAAATAAAGTGGAATTTTGAGTACAAAAATAGAATATCTTGTTACAAATTTTGAAGTGAAAAGTTCTGACTGTTTCAAATGATTTTTTTAATATATCTCTTTGGGACGAGCTATTTGGTGACACTGAGACCACTCCATGAATATTTCACTGTTGCCAAAACTGTAGGAAGACTTCAGGTTGCTTCTGACAACAGTTTCAGCCAAAAATGCCTGTGCCTGGCAGCTGCCACAGGGGAATGACATTACAATGTGAATCTCTTCTTGAACAAACTCAGGAATGTCACCTGGCTTTCATTATTTTATTTTTGTGCCAGCCATGAAATTTGCCTGTTTCTGTGTGTGTTTATGCAATCCCAAAGCGCAAGTCTAAGGGCTCTGGGCTTTATACTACCAGGCCTGTTTGGAAAGAGAGATTAAACTTTTCCAGAGTTGCAGATCTTCCTGTCTGTATCTTCAGGGAGGAAAGTTTCACTTTCTTTTCCCATGGCCTGAGATCAGGCAAAGAAAAAAGACTTTACCTAGTTTCCCAGAGTTCATTCCCATCACTTTTAGGACTGAAAGCAATATTGTCCAGTTGTACAAGTGAAGGCAGAAACTCATCCAAGCTCAATAGCCTGTAAAACTCCACTCTGAAGGGTGATCATTTCATAATCAATGTTATAAAACATCTTTTTAAAGGTGGGTCAACTGAAGATCTCCACAGTATTTTTGAGTAAAAGGCAAATGGCACTTTCTGGTGGAGCGCCAGGGTGACCTTTCCTGGAAAGGTGACCCTGGGCAGTACTGCTGACATTTCCAAAGCACAAACCACCAAAAAGTCCGTGGTGAGAGAAGATGAAATAACACTGATTGCTTGTGAAGGTCCCCCGAATCACTCGAGGCTCTTTCCTGCGACAGAGGTCTTTGTCACCTGTTTGTATTGCAATTATTTTGTCAGTTTTTTTCCCTCCAGATCTGCAGAAAATAGAGAAACCTTGAAAAACAAAAGTTTGGGGAGGGGGGTGGAATTCTGTCTACTTGTCATCTCGTTTCTCTTTACTCTTTAATTTGCTTATTTTCTGCCATTCTTTTATTATCAACCTCAAAACCTGTAGTCGTTAGTTTTGGGTGTTTCATAGGCAAAAGTGCCATCCATGAGAATAAAGAAAACTTCCAGATGTGGCTCTCTTTAAATTTGCAGAACCTCATGCAAAATGCATGAAATTTTCCTCTCCCTGAAATCCAAATAATAAAAAGACCAAAAAACCAAAGTCCCCAACAACACCCAGACAAGATGTTTTTTTGACCTGAAGGGAAAACTTCTGAAAGTGCTTACATCTTGCTTAACCTGACATGATCCGGAAAATACTTGAAAAAAAGCACTTAGTTTTAGGCAATGTTAATTTCTGCTCACTGCCAGGGGGGCAATACAGTGTTTCATGACTGAGCCCCTGCATGTGCAGAGGCCCTAATTGTCATGACAGGTGTTTTTCACTGTTGTCACTTAGATATAGATGAGGAAAGATGATTTGCTCCTTCCCATGGCTTTTCTTCAGCAACATATGGTCTTCTGCAGGTCCTCTCTGTCTCGTGGTATTATCCAACTTGACTGGGAATGGCTCGGCACAACAAGATTATGCAGTAGGTAGTTGGTCTTACTCCCAATAGGGATGTAAATGGCATCAGAAAGGACGTGTAGGCTATGCCTAGAAAAACAAAGGAAATTTTGATTTCAAGAGCACTCAGGAAGATACTGAAAGCTGGTAAGATAGTTGTGATCATATCAACACTTTTCCTTCTGTAAATGCGTGGATAGGTACAAACACATTTTCATGAAATTTGCTGCTGGTGAATATCTCTGGGACCTCTCCTCTGTTTAATCAAATGAGAACTGGCCAGTGGATTCCCAGTTTAGCAGAGTGGCATACAGCCATTTATGTATACACAAAGATACCCACTCCCCTCCACGCTTCTGCTCCCAATCACAGCCTGAAACTCCTTTTGCCAAGGTGAGGTGGCAGGACCAGTGAAAATCACTTTCTTTGTCTTTTTAGTGTGTGTTTCTGATCTGGATTACTCCCATCTGCAATTATAGGTAGATAAGGAATCTCTGAAAGGCATATTTTTAGAAACTCTGCTCTCAGTGAAATGATATTTTAATCTAAAAGCATCCTGAGTGATGGTGAACTTGTCCCATATTATTGAACAGATTCTTCCCCCGGCTGGCCAGGACCTTTCGTCTCCCCCCTCCTGCTCTCCTCACCGGTCCTTTCAGTTTCCACCAGTTTCTTGATGCAATCACCAAGCAAGTTCAAATGTTTATAAGCTCTTTAATTAAAAATACATGAAAAAAGCAGGTAGAATATTTCATGTCCTGCAATTAACAGCTGCTTTTTTTTCTCTTAGTGTCATGTCTCATTCTTCCCCTTTCTTCCCCGGACAGCAGTTTTGCAAAAAAATCTCCTTTCCACCAGCCTGACTGTTGTTCAGACAGACTGCAAGATGACAGCAGAACTGCCCTTTTTAGAGAGAAGGGGAAAATGCTGAAGCAGCAGGGTTTACATTTGCTCTTGGAGTTCAGTCCAGCTTGCCTGAAAACAAAACAAGAGAGGAGCACACAAAAAAGCAGTGAAAGAAAAAAATGCAGCTTCTGTCTCTGGTGCTGACTCTGCCTGCGCTCTCCCTGTGCAGAGAAAGCGGACACAGCAAATATCCTTACGAACTCCTCGGAAAGGGATTTTTGCAAACGTTGTATCTTGGCGTGTGTTGCTTTTAGCTGCCCTTTCTAACCATGGGCTCACGGCCATTCTGCAAAGGGTGCTGGCACAGCCAAGCAAGCTGTGCGCTGCGGGAGTCAAAGGGGGAGAGAGCAGAAAAAAGAAGCTAGGATGGAGAAAGCCGCATTGGGTATGAGCGCAAGGACCCACGTCTCAAGAGTGGGGTGGTTTTCAGGACTTAGCTGAAGATTTCAGAGGTGGGTCCTCGTTGATGGCTGATCGGCTGTCAGGATTTATGCCAGTGAAGGCCCATTCATGTCCTGTGATATGCCAAGGTGAGCAATTCAGAGCACAAGCCTTTGAGCTGCAGCAGGCAGGGACGAACCCTTCCCTTGGTTTGGGGTTCACAGTCTCCCTGAGCCTCTGTCCTCCATAAAATGAGAAGCGCATCACCCTGAGGTGATGGTTCTTGAGGTGATCACCTTGAGGTGATCATCTTGAGGACATCAAGAGCTCTCTCCTGGGTGTCGCACTGCATTTGGGACCTCTCCTAGGAAGAAGGGAAGGGTGCCGGGCTGCTCAGCTGCAGTCTGCGTAGGCAGAGCGGAACTGGTACAAAACCGTAGGTCTGTCAACACGTAACTATTCCCAGGGCTGGTCCTTCCTGAGCTGCCTTGGAAATGAAAGGAGGTGCGTGTCGAAACATGGGGCTCAGCCCTAGAGCCGTAGTCGCCGCAGCTGTGCCAAACCAGAGGCAGGCACCACCACGGGGACCCAGCAGCTCCCTGGTCAAGCCCCGCTCTGTTCCTGCTGCTCCTCCTGACGTTCTTCTGACCAGACCTGAGATGTTGAACCTGTGCACCTGGATCATGGGTATGAAGAGCTGCCAAGAGGAAGCAACATCAGCCCGGTGCAAAGCATGACGCGTCTGGAGCCCTGCCTGCTGCCAAGCTACTGAGATTAATGCTTGCAGCAGGGAGCTGGCACACCCCCCCCCCTCAAAGAGCATCCAACACCAGGTCTGTGCTGGGCAGGCTGACCCACCTCTGGTCTCAGGTCTGGTCACTTGGATGGATCATCCTGACCTCAACACGTGAGCACCAGTCCTCAATGCCTGAGCGCTGAGTCCCTTGGGACACGCTTCAGCGTGGCACCGTATCACAGATAGGAATAGGTGACAGAGAAGGGTATCCGAGCCCTGCAGAGCGTTGGTGGACCTGACACTAACTCACAGCCCCGTGTCCCATCCATGAACCGTTCCCCCGGTGTCCTGCAGACCAGGATGCCAGCTGTGGTTTAGAAGCTTTGCAGGTCTCTTTCTGGACGCGAGACTAAACTTCTCGGCAGCGGAGGGTCCCGTTTGACACCCACGGCTGCAATCAGACCTGACCTGGTAAGCTGGGCAATCCCAAGCCTTGCCACTGGCATGCAGTGTCTGCTGACGGGAGCCGCGCTGTGCTCTGAAAGGGCTTGCAATTCCCCTGACAAACTGTCGTTCGGTTCCAACGCAATAAAGCAGCAACTGCGTATTTAGAAATGATTATTGAAAGCAGATTTATTAAGGATTAACAAGAGGAGTGTGGGAGTGATAAAAACACTTGCTAATCTTTGGGCTGGGCTGGTTTTGATAATCATCTAGAATCTGAAATAACAGCACAGCAAAATCCTTATCATATAAATCTGATGCAAGGTTTAATATGACAGTTATCATATGTTTAAATATCAACTGATTATTAGAAACATATTCATTGAAAATTAACCATGTAATAGATTGTTATCGGTGACACTGCTTGCTTAAATAAATACACATGTTTTCACAACCAATTGAGAGTCTATTTGAAATGATAGTTTGTTTTATTATTACTATTTTTTTGTAATGCTGCAGAGTGTATTTGTTTGCTCCCCATTCCTGACATAACAGAGATGTTTTTCATTCCTAAGCTGTGTATGGTTAGCCAGCACGTAATCATAATAACAATAATAATAATAATGCATTTTATTTTTATGGCACCCACCAGCCACAGCTCTCCGGCTGTTTCATAAACAAGAATACTAATACCCAGAGAGCACTAAAACATCCATCAGAAAAAAAGCCAAACAGAGTTCAAAATAAAATGCAGCCCGTGTAATTAAAGCAAAATAACAACGCGTGCTTAGGATGACAAGTTTTCCAAGTCTCTTTTGAAAGCAAAACAAGACAAGAGCCCTGTTTTGCAGTGATCCAACCAAGAGGCAGTGGGAGATGGGGGAAATTCAGGCTGCACAGCAGGGAGCGTCTGCCCATCTGGGTGGGCTCCAGCATGGGTACAGGTTAAGCTGGCTTGGCATGGCTGTCCCCTTGGGTCTTACCTGTATTTTACTGAGCAAAGCCAAGGCTCTCAGAGGTGAAATGCATCGGCTAGATTTGTTCAGGAAGCCAGCAGCGCTTTAAGTGGCATGTGGTAATGCTTCTTCACTCCTCGGTCCCAGCAGTGAGAGCGGTGGGACTGGTGTGGGCTCTCCAAAGGAAAGAGGACGAGCCTGTTCTTGTGCCATTGCACACTACATGTATCACCCTCAAGGGACCAGTAGACCAGAGGACAATCCTCGAAGGGCATCTCCCCTCCCTGCCCCGCATCCCCTCCTTACTCCAGTACCTCTCCCCACTCCATTCTTCGCCCATACTGGGAAGAGAAGGAAGAGATCAATAAAAACCAGTGGTTCCACTTTGATCCATGGGTAATTTCCTGGCAGAGGATCTGTGAGCAAGGTTTGCTCTTCTTGCCAGTTTGAAAAGGGTGGAAAGCACAAGGCAGAATAGAGACCTTGCTGAGTCGGGGTGTGAGGAATGAGAGGTGTCTGGGGATACTTGAATGAGTACCTGAGTGGAGTACTGACCTGTGGCAGGGACATGGTTATTGTTGATTCTAAAGACTGTCATTATTATTATTACTATTATCCAGGTGTTAATCCAGCATTTTCTTTCTTCAGATTGCTTTTGGGGAACACTGTCAGGAAATGTTTCTGAGAAGGTATGACTGTGTGGGTCTCTCCTCCAAGGGGCTGGCTTGGATCTTGGAAACTGGCCCCAGAGGAGCTGAATGGAGTTTCCTGGAGGCTGGGATAAGATGGCATGCTCCACCAGGCATCTGCTGTTGGCCCGGTGGTAGGAAGGAACATGGTCTGGAAACTGTACACCTCAGATTTGCAGGACAGCAAAGGGCGCCTCAGAGGACACCAAGAGTATGCTCCCCACCCCACCACATCCCCACGTCCACACACTGGGAGGGTCTGGGGCTGCTCATATTTTTCCCCAATTAGATGCAGAAACCCCTGGCTCCCCTTGAATACGTGTTACACCAGGTTCTTGGGTTGCATCTCAGTTTTGCAGGGCATGTGTACACCTAAATACTCTAGAAGAAGAGACACAATGAACTGTGGCCATGGTGAGTGGTGTGACTGCTGAATAGCTGGCTGATACCTGTCCAGGTTGCTTCACCAACCCCTGTGTCTCTGTTAGCTTTAGTCACAAGGTTCTCCTGACAGCCATGCCAGAACTGCCACTGGGTTTCCCCTCCTTCCTCACCCATGGGGTTGGATCAGCACTAAGGGGTGTGTTTCTTCTATCCTCTCACCCGAGAAGGAGCCTCAAACAGCCAGCTCAGACTAACACACTTAATAGAGTACCACCTGAACTAACTGAGTGTCCCCTGCTAACATGCCACCTCACTGCTCTTTTCATTTTCAAGTTGTTATACAATCCATTGCTTGGCAAAAGACCTGATATGACATTTCAAAGCTCCTACTGTTGACTTTTTCTATGGGAAAAATCCAATTTCTTGATTTGCTTCTAGCATCTCAGCCAGCTCTGGATCCAAACTGCTACATCTCCTCTCACCCTGAATTCTCAGGTCCTTTCCCTCCCACCTCTCCGCCAAAAACCAGCTGAGGTTTCTAGGTGTGGAGAAAAATAACATATTCCAGGCTTGTGTTTTTTGAGTGTGTGGCACGCACAAGGCTGGCCAGGCACAGCTTTAAAGTGAAATTCTTGTCAGACCTACAACAGTTCACAGAAAAAAAACCTGCATGACAAATTTCAATGTGAATTGGTACAAACCAATACCTGGAAGTAGGTCCTCTACTAACCTCATCTTCAGTCACCAAGCTGGCAGTTGCTAGAAATAGTGAAGAATCCTCCACTCATCTATCCATCCATCCCACTGTTCCTTCTCTCATTCATCTCTCTCTTTATTCACCCGTTTCTTTATTCCCCTCCAAACCCAAAGAAAAGACACTGCAGAATCGTCTCTTTCTTCACCAACCCCAGGGATTCAATTCAGTTGCTTAATCATAGACATAAAGTATCATCAGATGTGCCCTGAGGTATCTGAGATATCCTCATGAGCCTGAGCTTTATAACACTTGACGTGTGGAAGACGCATGCCCTTCTGGACTGGCAACCAGCGGCCAGGTAGGATGTCCCAGAGCCTCTCAAATGGCGCTAGATATGTGTTTAGGGAAATTAATTGAGTCGCAGGTGTCCACCGATCAGCTCTCCATAAAGGGAGCTTAGCACCTTGCTCACAGCAGTCTCACGAGGTTAGATGACTAAACGTGGAGCTGAATCTGCCTGGGGATCTCTGTAGCTGGTGAAATCTGGCTTGCATTTCAAAATCAGCCGGTGATGTTCTTCCGTCTGCGCAGGGCAGCGCAGTGATGAGCGACGTGTTGCGTGGCAAGCTCAAGGAGGCTTAGCTTGGAGACAGCCTGGGCAGGAGCTTGTTCCAGACTTGTCCACAGGCACAAAAGGCAAATGGAAAAGAAAGAGAGAAAGAGTTTCCAGGAAGCACTGAAACAGTTGCAGTCTTGCCCTTTGAAAAGTGCAGGTAATTAGCAGTTTAGCATTGAATCCCTGGTTAATTGACTTGGATTAGGTCACTGTTCCCTGTCCTCCTCACAGGTGTCACCTCCTTCTTGCTCTGCCAGAGGGTGGTGGGAGGAGAGCGCAATCAGCATCATGAATACGCACCATTAGCAGAAGGGTCTTAGAGTGACTGGGAGGGGGACCTAGCTGGGGGGCAGCAGGACTCGTCCCTGGTTGAGCCAGAGAGCAGCCATGAGATTGCTGGTCCAGAGAGACCGAGTCACAGGGGAAGGGGAAAAGAGATAACAGCTGGGAACGGACTTTGACCAGCGTGTGATACAGGAGCTTACAAATATTTGAAGCGTGCGAAATGCCGAGCAGGAAGAACTGCCCTGATAGCAGACACTGCTGCTGGTGAACGTCCTCACCTTGCACGGATCCTTCCCATCCGCTGTGCAGGGATGTAGGAGGCCAGCTCCGGGCAGCTGAGAATAGCAGGTGCCCGAGAGCCCCCGCTGGACCTGAATTAGCGAACCACCTTTGCTGCATGCACATTAGTGATTTTGGCTTTACGCAACCCCTGCCAATGCTGTTGAGGATTGGAATATAAGGGATTTACCAAGGTCACATTTAACAGAGGAACTGGGAATACAGTTGTGATAAACTGGCATTTTTAAACACACACGTACACTTGCGTGTACATTTGCCTGGGAGTAAGTACATAAAACCAAGGGAATTAAGAAAATCTCTTTCCCAAAAGACCTCAAAATTGTTAGTACCCTGGCACTATGTGGCTCCACTTCTTGTTAATTGAAAGTCTAAAAATAATCCTATAAACTCTATATTTAGTAGAAAAGTTTCCTAGGACCTGGATGAGATATGTTATTTTGGATTTGAACATATTGTAAGGAAGTACTTAAAATATTTTACAGCCAGGTTTTTCCGGCATTAAAAACAAACAGGCATTTTGACTGGGAAAAATGGGGACAATCTAAAATAGAATCATAGCAAAATATGGTGATATTAAAAGCACTGGGATCTTTTTGGCAAAAACACTTTGACAAGACTCAAATGATTTCATGGGACATTTTGGTGATTTTTTTTCACCTTTCCCCTCTCTTCAAAAATAGGTTCATTTAAAAGATTTCACCATTTCACCAAGTCTAAACAGATTAGTCTGTAGGTCTCCTGAATCCAGACCTGCGTCCTAAATTTAGCTCATTAATGACAAATTCTGTGGCCTGCAACCCCAAAACACTTGGTTTAGGGAAGGTCATTGCATTCAAACTGGACTGGAATCAAAGGAAGGAAAAGAACGGGTTGCCTGTCAGAGAAAATTGTCCTGACAATGCTGTCTCCAAGGCAGTCTCCTTGCAGAAGAGAAGCGAGCTTCATTGATTATTCACAGAGGTTACACAAACTATGAATCAGGGGACTGCATTAAGGATCAGTCCCTCCAGCAGCTGGGTTGTATCCCTTGAACGCCATGATGCAGCCTGCCCTGGAGAATTACCATATGAAAGGATAGCAAGCTGGGACCAGCCACTGTGCAAATGACTTCACCTTCTGCAGGGACCCCTCCTAGAGCACCTCTGTAGGTTTGGGTGGATTTCCAGCAGGTCAGGGTCTCTGCCACGCGTGCACCAAACTGCACCGGACAGTCCCAAGTGGCAGGAGGCAATTCATACTCACCTGCAGACTTAACCATTCATCTGGGAAGATCTCCTTCGTTAGCCCTTAGAATAAAGTTACCTGCAGGATAGAAGGGGAGGGATGGCGGTGGGAAGAGGAAGGGAACACTCTGGGCTGATGGATGCAGCCCAATTTCTCTGAAATGGAGTGAGTGTTCACCACTGTGGTGATTTATTCAAGCTGGCAAGGTAGGCAGGGAGTTTTGGCCTGGGGGAGCCCGGGGCAATGAGTAAGCTTAAATTTCTGAAGGGTGGAGCTCAGAATTCTTCTTTATATTATGCAAAATTTAAAATAGGAAAGAAACTGATTCATTCTCCCCAGCCCCGAGGAAGACATTCCTCAGGTTAATGTTAGGTGTGTCTACTGGGAACGTGGTGTAAAAGAGGTCAGGAGGCACGTGAGGGACACGCACCTGCATCCCCCCAGAGAGGAAGGCTCTCCAGGAGACCTGAGGACCACAGAGAGGTCCTAGCCAGGACCTCTCTGCCACCGTCACACAATCTAAGGATGCCCCTACCTTGAAGTGCTTACAGCCAAATTGGAGGAGGACGATGGGGAAAGGAGCACAGTTGTCCCAAGAAGTGGTGCACAAGGGAAAACATAAGCAGCAGTCAGATGCCAGGTCAGTCTCCATCGAGGCTCCTTTCTCAAGCACTGCGGTCATCTGCTCCCATGAGCCAAGAACTGCTGTTGACCTGTCGCTGTGTTTATCCTGCCTGCCCCACTTGAAGTAGAAGGAGATCCCTGAAAGGGGAAAGTGGAAAGTGTTATTGTAACCAGCCCCAGTTCACACCCTGCTTTGAAGGGAAAACACATTGTCTGTCTACCAGCCAAGTTTCCTCCCTTCCTGGGACTGGCTGCGTTGGCAACACAAACAACAGCAACCAGACAGAGACCAAGAGTTTAAACAATGACCGTGGCTCTGCGGCGGATGGAAGGACTTTACGTCTCTTCATGAAGAGACACATTTTTTTCCCCTGAAAATTCTGCTCCCTCTCCCCTTTTTTGAGAAAAAAAGGTATTTCTTAAGAACCTCAGTGTGGGCACAGCAGGTACCCCACTGTGCCAGCTTCTCTTGCACAGACAAGAGTGCTCCAAAACCCGTCTTCCAGCTGCCCAAGGGAGCAGGTTCACCCGGTAGCTGCCCCAACAGCAGGGCCATTCTCTCTTTTACCATCCAGGATGGTGGCAGCAGGCAGGAGTGCTGGTCTCTTAGTATTACACCACAGAGTGAAGAGATGATCTTGTCTTGCCCACGGGTCTGGTCCCCAGGAGAACAGAGCTTTGTTCCTGGCTCTGTTCTTGCATAAGTCATTTTGACTCTCTTTCCATTTCTTTAAAGGTCAGGACAGTCTCCCTAAGTACCACTGTAGTGACTAACAGCGTGGAGCCTTGATCTCAGCCTCTTGCTGCTGTGGCAATACAAATAACAGTAATGCCTTTGGTTTCCAAAACCCTCCCACCATTAGCTCTGGCACTGTCACACCAGTTGCCCTTCTATCAAATGGGGAATCACAGAGGAGAGCTATTCACTTATAATATTTATGAGTCCCTAAAGCGGTGATCAGTTTCCAAGTGGAACTTACATGCACCAGAGGCATCATGGCAGCAAAGAAACTGAAAAAACTTGGCATACGCTCAACAAGTGCCTGGCTATTTGGCAGTATGAGTCATCCTCATACAGAGGGAGATTATAGGCACGCAGTAATACAAACCAAATGCTAAATCTTCCAGAAGTGGAACCAAACTACAGCTTCAAGTTTGGTATGGAGTCGTGTACATGGTGACAATGGATTATTATTTCAGGGAGGGGGGAGGTAGGGAAGGAAAAAGGATGCTGGGGCTACGCTTGACTGCCATTGATCCCATATGGATGTGTCTGCTTTCCCTCTGTCTGTGCTTGCTCACCTACAAAATGAAGGGCTGGCTCTAGCTAATGAACCATTTGCCTTGTGTGTCTGCTCTGGGCAAGAGAGAACACCCCCCTGGTGGGGATTTTCCAGATCAAAGAGCAAATGTGAATCCTGTTTTTGCTATCATCCCCAATTTTTATGCCATTGTAGAAGTCAATAAGGCGTCACCTTCAAAGTCCTTCATTGCAGAAGATTTGTAGCATGTTGCAGCAGAGCTGACCCAATAAATGACTATCCCATATGTGGAAGATTGCAAGTGGAAAGCACTAGAACAGCTCAGGAAAGGTGTCCAAGATCTTCTTGGGGGTTAGATCTGGAGCTGTGTAGGTGGTTGAAGACACGTCTTCTGCCCTGAACTAGTCACACTGTGCAAAGCTTCAACATCCATTATATGCAGCCACATACCTTTTCCTGTTTGTTTTGCAAGAACTTGCCGTGCCTGGGCTGTGTGAAGGTTTCCCAGATATGTCCTAAAAAAGCAGCTCAGTTTAAGAGAGAACAGCACCGTCAGTCTGCAGGAAGGAGCCCAGAGTCCATCGAGACTCTTTTCCTCCATGTGCTCCAATACACGGAGTTGCTTTGGACTCTGGACAGTCTGCCTCAAGGAGTGCTGTCCTGTCCTCGTCCTCCACACCCCCCCTGTTTGAAATAACCCATTTTCACCTCTGCTAGGTTTCTGGCATCTAAAGTATGCCTGGCCCCTGGTGCTCTTCTCTGCCTTCCCAGGGACAGTGAAGGATACAAAGGGCGTGATCTCAATGTTTCCCGTTGTGCTCAGACTGATAGTGGAGAGATTAGAGGTGGAAAGAACACCTATGAGGTCATCTCTGACATCCCCGGGGAGCAATCTGGGATTGTTCCTTTGCATTTTATTATCTGGTGCTCTGTCCAGCTCAGCAGTAACATGATTCAAACCACAATCTTCCCAGAGCGTCCCTAGGGCAAGCAAGTCGCAACCTTGTGTTTCTTACTGTCAGGAAACATTTCCTGATATTCAGCCTAAATTTTCCTTTCCTTAAATTCATTCTATTTACACCTATTCTCAGACAGACCTCACCCTGGACAACCTCTCCTCCTCCTCCTCAGACTTCAGACCCTTTTTGGACTTTGTTGTTCTGAACGCATTTGTGAATCCAGTTTTGCTGCAGCTTCAATTCATGCTGGGTAGCCCCTATTTCAATATCCAAGAGCCTCAGGCTCATCAATGCACTTCTTTTTACAACCCTGTGAGGAAAAGCATGCTTTTTTAAGGCCCTCATCCTCCAAGATAGCTGAGTACCCAAAAGCCAAAGGTATTTTGACATCCATAAATGACTGCTAATGGCCCTTAGTATCCTGGGTTTGATGGAAAAGCTGTGCACAAATTGTCTATAGATGAAACACCTGACTGAGAACAGTCCCTATAGTTGCGATCCCCCATTAAATGTTCGAGCCTGTGTCACTAACACGAATTGGTCTCTTCGGTTTTGCTGTGGATGTGGCTTACTCATTACTCTTGGGTGTCTTGGTAGAAGCTGGAGGTCGGATGCCCCTTTTCTGCCTCCGTACAGTGAAGAGGAAAAAGGACTCAAGGGCAGGCTGCTCATGTGTTCAACTGGTGACCAAATGAATGGCCCAACTCTGTTGGCCTGCTTTGTTGATTGAGCCCAGACATTAATTGTCCTGATGCTTTTTCCTAAATACACAGCTCTGCATATGCTGTCCTTCTAATGTTTGTGGTGTCCTACCTTTGCTGCTTGTGGATAATGAGTTGTATAAGGGACACATGAACTAGGTAGCTTTTGCTGAAATAAAAACTGGGAAGGAGAGTACAGAGGAAACAGAGCTGAGAACTCACCTCTCAAAGTTATTGGCTTTTGGGCTGAGCTACCAAAACTGGAAGCCATTTGGAAATCTCTGGTCTCTGGAGGCTGGCAGGCAGAGACAGCTTTAGCAATAAGCAAGTGGGACAGGTGATTCAGTAGGCAGCAGGACCAGCAAATTATACGGGGTGCTCTTAGTGTTAAATGGCAGCTGGTCCTATACTGAGAACTGCATATGGCATTGCTGAGGCAACCATCTTCTTTCCATGTGCAGGAGCAAAAGATTCCGCATGCCAGGGGAATCCCCGGATAAGATCCTTCAAAATGCTTCAGTTAATGGGAGCAGCGTTAACATGCTGAAGTGACTCAGAGCTTGTTGGGCAGATAACCTCTTTTTTTGCTTCTTGGCTGCCCCACATGCGGTACTGTGGGTGCTCGCTCTGCACTTGGGGCTCCCACATACAAGGGCAATAATAATCAGTATTACTGAGAAAAGGAAGTATTGTCTTGGATTGACTCCAGAGGCAGAAATGATAATAATTCCCCGGTGGGAGCAAAGCCTGAGCAGCCCACAGCTATGGTGATTCAGAGATGTTATCCAGGAAAGTCTGTGTGTATGCAGGCAGACCTTCTTCATCAGCTCCCTGGAAGTTGCTTCTAGGGAAACATAAAGGAGCAGTTATGTGTTTTTCCATGGCTGGACAGTGGTTAGGATGCAGAAGTTGATGCTCCTCTGCATATCTTTATGTTTCCGGCAATTAAGCAGCCTTCCTTCTCATCCCTGATTGCAAAGTCAGCATGCCATGAAGGACTCTGGCAGGCACAGGCCGAGCATTCCCTGGGCAAACGATGTCCAGCCAGGCTCTCCTGATTAGCTCTGATTACTCCGGGGATGCTCATACAATGCCACATTAGGAACAGTTGCTTTGTTGTTGGGGAAGTGCATGGGCAGCCATACTAACATGCTCGCAGGGTGGATGAGTTCACAGGGGAGGCTGCGGTTGGCAGCCTGCTCCGGGCACACATACTGCGCTGTCTGTGCTCAGCAAGAAAACACTCTCCGTCTGGCTTAGTGGGCATGCAAGGCAGCAGGGAATATAGGCTTGCGAGAGATCTCAGGATGTCACCTAGAACATGTCCCTGCTCCAAGACAAGAAAGACCAGCTAAGGCATCCTTAAGAGATTTTTAACCTAATCTGTCTGTAAAGGCCTCCAGAAATATCTTCAACCCCGCTCTGTGTAGCTCTGCTTTGCTGTCCTATCTATTAGGGAGCATTGCCCGCCAGCGTATTTTATTCTTGCTGCGACTGAAACCCAGGTGTTCTTGTCTGGTACTTATGGATTTGGAAAACAGGTGATTCCTTTCCTCTCTTTAATAGCATTCTGTGAGACAGTTCACATCATATCACCTCCCCTGCCCATGTTTTCTTAAAGTAAAAAAACCCTGTTCTTTTGGTCTGCCTCCACAGACCGTAATTTCTAGACCTCTGATTCTGCTTGCTTCCTTCTGGCTGGTCTCCAGTTGGTCCATGGCTTTCTTACAGTGCAGCACCTAAACCTAGGCATGGATATCATATCCAAAGCAGAACAGAACAAGATTACAGTATTATCTTATAGACTACCTTACTGTTTACAGACTGAGTGTGGGATTTGCATGCTTTAACATTACAACATTGTTGACTCAAGTTCAGCTTATGACCCTGTTTCCCTAGATTCCCTTCTGCAGCACTGCTGCCAAGCCAGACCTCCCCTTCTTTCTGTACATGAAAAACTGATTATTCCCATTCTTATCCCTATCCAATTTCATCTTTTTTTTATTCCTCCCAGATTCTTTCTTGAGTTTGTCAGTCGTTTTTAATTCTAATCCTGATCTCCCATGTACTTGCAGTCTAGCCTAGCTTGCTTTAGTAAATATAGTCTGTATGCTAACGACCATCATCCTGGTCATTAATGAAAATATTGAATAGCCTCAGGCCTAGGACAGACCCTTGCACAGTGGTCTCGTCACATGTTTCTGGCAGGACCGTGACCTTTTAAACACCCTTTTAAATCATTCTACTTGAAACCTGCTATCTCATAGCCACATCATTTGGAGCATTGTCTCCACTTTGTTTACAAGAAAGTTATGTGCAACAGTGCAAAGCACAGTACTAAAGCAGAGGTGTGAGATTCCTCGTCTACTGGGCCCCTTAGTCTATCAACAAGAGAAATTAGATTGGACTGAGACAGCCTGCTCTTGACAGATCTGTCTTGGCTGGCAGTCAGCATCTTGTTGTCTCCTGTGTTCGCAAACAGTTTGTTTCCTTGCCCTGTCCAAGAATTTTTCCAGGAAGTAAAGTAAAGTTGGTGGAGCCTTGACAACTGTTCATTGATATATGATGCGTAGCTAGGCATCATCTTTGGCATTTCCAGCATGCTACCTGGGATGACAGAGAAAATTATGCAACTGCTAAGAAATTGGAGGAGGAAGCAGAAGAAACTGGGGAGGGGGTGGAACAAAAAACAAGTGTGCCTATTCTTTTTTTTTAAAAAAGTGGAGGTGAAAGGCAAGGGAGCAATCACTTCATAGATACTAAAATCAGTCTTCTTGAGCAGCTGAACAAACAGAAACTGGTTTTCTAAGGATTTGTATCTCTTAGTTGATTAACTTTTTGATAGAGTTATTGTAAAATGCTCTGGGTTTTGTGCATAGATCTGTAACATTTCCTTCCTCTCTCTGTTCTAGTCCTCCTCCTGCAGGGTCTTTAGCTAACATCATACGGGATGTCAAATGTGATGGTAGAAGTTGCCTGTTGACAAGCACAGCAAAAAAGATTGTGTTTGTATGAACAAATTTTTCATCGTATGAACAAATGAGACAAATTTATGACTGTATGAACTTCATTTCTGGCCATTTACTTCTGCAAAATTTGTAGGATATTAATTGTCTTTGGTTTCTTTTCCCTTGGATAGAGTGATGTTTGCATCCAGCGAAGATTTCTAACAAAACCCAGTGTAACTAGAGACTGTGTAATTGCCCAAGCCTTAATTTCATCAGTTTCAATGGCAGGATCAGACCTCTCATAACTTTGTTAACACTGTTCTGAACACTGGCTGAAGTGTATCAGACCTTCACAACAGCACCTGCTTAGCAACTTTGCTGGAAAAGTCATAGTCTGATTTATAAATGGAGAAAACTCACAGCTTCAGGATGATGAGAGTCCTTTGCTCCTGGGTCAGTGCTCCACTGAGATGCCACAGAGCACAGCACTTTGCAGGATCAAGCCTTTGATGATCTTGACACTGGTTTTCCCACCCCATGGCTGCAGTTCACGGATACCCAGCAAGGCCAGGCATTCAAATGTGAAAATGATTAGACTTCCGCGGTCAATCTCTGTGTTGTGATTCCTGTGCACACCCTGAATACTCTGGGCTAATGTTTTCATTTAATCATGGCTTTCTTGGCTTTGAATGCTCTTGGTCTACTGGAGCTACAAAAACATTTTGATATCCTTAGATTTACCCAAACAGTTTGGCTTTGCCCTGACTTTGAGGCAGCACAACAGGCGACTTGACTCTAAGTGAAAGCAATTAAGGAGGCATTTAAAAAAATGTGTGAGTGAACTGATCTGAACACTGATCCTGTTCTCTGGGGTCCTCTGATGTAATACAAGCTGCTCAGGGATTATTGGCTGCCGTTTTGCATGCATTGCTACTGGCTGCAAAGCCTCAGATGGAAATGAAGCACCTGGGTCTAAGTATTCTCATTCGAGTTTCCAAATGTCATCATCTCACTATCTCTTACTTGCCACAGCCTGAAGACAATTGTGTCATCAGATTGCCACAAATGCCTTCTGATTCTCCCCCTGCTTGCTCCAGAGCAGGCTTCTGGAGGTAAACTCTGACACTTAAAAATGTGTGGTGGCAATCTGCAGTTCACAGGTCCTCCTAGACTTCACCGCATGGGAATAGTTATAAACAAAAATGAGTCAAACCTGGGTTTTCTTGGTCTGGCCTTCAAGGTAGTGTTTGAAGGATGTTTTGATGTGAATTACAATAACAAGCCAGGCTTAACAAACCTGAGGAAACCTACTGGTTGGCTTTTGGAAGGTCCCCAGGGACTAAGTTCCAGATAACATTCTTCCATATTCATGGAATTTATGCTTCCTTGTTTGCTACCATCCAAAAAGAAAAAAAAAACCAACAAAAAACAAACCCGAACCAAAACCCAAGAATTACTCACATTGTCTATCAAGTTTCCTGAATTTCTCTTAGAATTTCCAGGAAACTAGGCAACTCAAATGGTTGAGTAACATCACACGACTTTCCATGGCTCAGGGTATAAGGTCACTTGGTGTTTCATGGAAGCCATGTGACTTGTTTCAAACAACTCCTGGAAAGAGAAGGTCTCTGTCAACAAATAAACTTGTTGCCCTGGCCAACACTGGGATTTCTGTGTTTTTAAGGCTTGATTGGAGGAAGGGTACGTGAGGGACGAGGAGTGACTACTTACAGGTTCATTTATAGTGGCTCAGGGATTTTAAGTGAAAGATGTTAGTTCAGTGCATGCTTAGCATCAGTGGTCTGGGGCAAGTAAAGATGCCTAAATCCATACAGACATGCAGGAGCCTATGTTGACTTGGTGACTAACGGTGATCCTCAGATCACCTGCCCACAAGTGCCCAAAATCTATAGGCCTCCTTTACTGGGATTAAAAAACCAAAGCATCCTGAATTCTGCTTCTGAGGAATGCCTAGAAGTCCTTGGAGGTGCTTCTGTCTTGACATGGCTGTATACCCTGAGGATTATCCCCTTTCTATACCCTGCTGGCTAGGATAATATCTTGCCTCTTGCTAATGGCTTTATAAAAGGAAAGGGATAGCATGATCAGAAAATCTGGATACATCATTCAAAGCAGTAACATTACTGAAAGTGTCCTGGTTGCATCTGTCTTTCTCCCTAGAAATTACTCTGATGCCGTGACAAAAGTCTTTTTTTTTCTTTTTTTTTTTTTTTTTTTTAAGTGGTAACATGGTACCAATTCTCATCCAGGACAGACCTTAATGCCCAGAAATGTGTTGGTTTTCAGGAGTACTGTGGCATTCTGTGGATGAGTCCAGAAACACATGTGGGAAATTAGTGGGATATGAGTAGTGTTTGCAGAGAATGAGACTCTAAAGCACTTTTCGGGAGCTATTGGAAAGGAAATTAGAATAAAGGACTCAATAGCAAAAGCTGTTTGGTTCCTGTGGCTAAACAATTTTAAAATCAGTGGCAGTTGCTGAGCTTTAGCTTGTGTCACTGTAACTTTCAAAGCCAGTAAATGATCATTCCTCATGAGATAACAGCAATGCGTCAAGATGAAATTTTAAAGCCCTCCTCTACGCAGAGTTTTTGGGAGTCCCAGTGGCTTTGCAAGAAGAATGGAAGAAGCTTTTATGATAATCCTGTGTATATGCTTGGGAAATAGGAATGTCAAGGACCGAGTCCCGCACCTGCAAGAAGTGATACTGGACCTTGGCTTCCTGTGTCCTAACCAGGTGGCTGTTTTGTCAAGTGGCAGGGGAGGAAGGTGGTGTAAGTGACCCTCCTCTGTTCTTGACATAAAAAGTGTAGGCATTTCTCTTCAGGAGAGAAAGAGAGCCTGAGGATCACAAGATGAGGGAAATTTCTCCTTTCTTTACAGCAGAGAGAGCTTTAGGACGTGTCCCTGTCCTTGGTGTGTTTTTTAGGCTAATGCTGCGTGGGTCCTTTGTCACTAAGTTGGTTTTTGGGACCCCATTTTGAAGCATCTAATTCTCCCTCCTGGTTGCACTGAGACTTTAAGAGCCAAATCCCCAGTTCTGGAGTCCATTCTGAGAACCAGGTGCCTAAAGTGAAATAATTTGGCACATAAACACCTTGGAGTCAGATGGGTCATGCTCCTCAGTCATGGATGATATACAAACACAAATGGGCTTGGGGATAAACATGTGAGAAGTGAACTGGTTCCTGTCATCATATCTCTTTTCCTAAGCATCCATTGCTGAGGGAGATTGCTATAGGTGGAGTTTACATCTGTTTCATGACAGCTGTTCCTATGGAAGAGTTTGGCAAAAGTGGCACCTGGAGAAGTACCGAGCACTCAGTGGTAAAATTTGCACGCAGCGGTGACTGCTTTGTATCGATGGCCGATGTAAGAACTAGAGAAATCTTTCTGGAGGAAGGGTGTGCCAGGCTTTTAACTAAACCAGGCACCTGGGGATGTTTATCAGTTCATTGGCCCCTAAACTTCTCAATCAACAAAATGGTATTAATAGTTGCAACCCATGCAAGGGTATTCTGGAACTTACTTAACATTTCATCATTTAGATCCCTTGCTGAAGGCTAATTAGGGCTTTCATAAAAAAATTGCTTCTTGGTATATTTGTGTATTTGTTTGCAATACAACCTAGTAATTTCATTTTTGTTTGTATTACACCCTTTTTTGGGGGAGGGGGGGAGGAAGAAATAGCTCACATATAAAGTCTATTGTCCTTTATCCATCCAACCTTCAATGTGATGTGTGTCCTATCTGCCTGCAATCCCCAGATCCACACATGAAAACAGAACTGCTTTCAGTTACTAGGATTTACACCTTTTGCCTTGGTTAGTGGGTTACACGAGACTAATGCTGAGGGTCTTGAATTTGTCCTTGCTGACAACATATGATTAAACTGGCAGAATGGATGGTAGCATCTGCTGCCAAGACCCCTTCCAAATCCATGAACCTGACCGCCGTTATAAGACCTCCCCTCCTGTATATTGTTGACTTCTTTGTCCAGTTCAAGAAAACATGACTCATGAGGGGAAAATCACTACTTCTCCCCAAGAGACTCCTTTGCAGGCTGACAGTTTGTCTCACCATTGAGAAACATTTCCTGATAATTCCACTGAAAGTTTCCTCTGCTTCTTTTCGGCTTATTCCTCCTAGATAACAATCTCACATTTATATATAGTGTTGGAGCATTAAAATCCCACCTGACCAGCAGGGTGAGTGCCTCTGAATAGTACTGAGATCCTGTAGAAAGACCCCCTCCCTTCCTGCTGTATCAGAGGAAAGTTTAATACTCTAAGGACCTCAGCACCCCTTCTAAAAAGTAAGAAAATAAATCCTTTGCAAAATGGATGTACTTATGCCTTGCTTGCTGCTGGAGTGAAGGAGCTGTGCTCTGCTAACACTATGCAGGAATCTAGACTGAGAAGTAAAATAAAATATCTATATCCCACAGGAATTACTCATGGGAAGTGGGGGGAAATGTAACAATGATCCAAGGAAAAAGACCATGTTGAAGAAGGCCATTTCCTACAATTGGCACTGTATTTCATAGCATTGTCATCACTTTAGTTTTGGATTATGTATGGGCTTTTTAATCCAGTGTAGCCTTTCTACTCTACTAACATCAAGAGGATGAAGTCGGATGGAAGTTAACTGACCCCAGGAAAAGAACTATAGCCAAGTTGCCAACCTTATGTAGAAGGCACGTGCTGGAGTAAAAGAGAGGAGATGTAAAGACTGAGGGCTGTAAATCTGTGTGCTCTGTAGAGTGCATGAGAGCCACACAAGCTACACTGGGATGCTCTAAGGTGTGTTGTGGGTCATTCACAGCTCTGCAGGGGCCATGATCAAACCCATTTTTATGTCCCTTGTTGTTTAGATGCTGCTTATCTGGGAGCACTTTCCTGGGATGTCCCATGAACATCTTCACCCCACCTGGCCTCTGTTAGGGTCGGAACCAGGAACAGCGTGATCCAACCTTTCCATGCAGTAAAAGGAGTGATGCTTCGGGATACTTGCTAGTCATATAATGGCAACTCTCCTTCCATGCAGTACGGAGATTGTCCTGTGGGCATTCAGTGCATAAATGTGCCCTGTTCATACCTGGGGGCACAGGCAGAAACCCAGCCATGGTGTCCCACCCTGCCACTACGGAGGGCTGAAAGTGCCCATGCTGTGACGGTGGGCATGCCTTAATGCTTCGAATTAGGTGACTTTGCTGCAAATGACTGCAGTCTTCACTTGTTCTGCTATCCCTTCTGCTCCCAGTCATCATGTGGACCAGGAATATGCTCACTGCCTTTTAAATGTTATTCTTATAAGCCCATTCTTCTAAATCATCCATCTTCAATGGTTTCTCTTATTTGGTTTCACACCAGTTTCTCATCTTCCTTCTGGTATTGATTATGGATACATTTCTTTGATATCTTGTGTTCCTTCACTTGGAATGACCTTCATTTCTTTCACACTCCACGGACAGGGAAACAAGAATAAATATATGTTATAACCCCTGCACCCTTCAAGCCCCTCCCCTCATTGCAAAATCAGCTGAGCAAGCTCAAGACCATAAAATTTGTTTTGTTGAAGGTTGAAAGAGGGAGAGGATGGATTTGGTTTGGGTGGTTTTTGCATCCTGTCTACCCCTTGGCTTCTAAACAAAAGGCATTCAGAAGACTGTTCCATAGAACTTGAATCCGCCCTGGATTAAGGTGAAGTGCAAACTTTCATTTTGGTTCAATGAAGCAAAACAAAACTGTCTGATTCAGAAACGTCAAAATATTATGTTTTTCTCTGAAGTATTTCAGAGCCAACGTATTTTCTCTCTTTTCCGTGAAAAAGTTAAATATTTGCATATGGAGCATATTTCTGTGTAATCTCACATACAGGGGGAGCGAAAGTTTAAATTTCATCATAACAGAATTTCTTACAGGGCAGGAATTCCTGGTTCTGTCCCTGGTTGAAACAAAACTTATTATTTCCTTAATAATTAATCACCTTTCTTTAAGACAGGGAAACATGGCCCTAGAAGGGTGGAGTGACTTACCTGAAGTTCTCAAGATTGGACCCACTTTTTGGCAGTGTCAGGTGTCTTGGGGCTTTGGTACACAGGCAAAGCCTTTAGCAACTAATACAATTCAAATACATCAATAATAGCTAAAAGCGGTAGAACCCCAGAACATGTAATTGCACTCATCTTCTCAAGCCTCTAGTCTAAAGTGATGCAGAGCTTCGTTACCCAGGTGTCACCACCTGTCGCTGCTGATTGTGCACTTAAAGGTATTTGGATCCGCAATCCAACAGCAAATGGCATCTCAACAGGACCAAAGGGTGTCATTAATGGGCCAAGTGTAGGATAGGGCTTCCAAAATTAGATTCTTCTGCACATTATCTTGAATATACATTCAGACAAGAATGACCAGTCTTTTCAATGCCATGGGTTGAGACTATCAGTTTGCTGTTACTTGCTTGGGTCATAGTAGTTCCCAGCAAATTAAGCTTCTATGCTGCCTCATGAGAAGGCCTATGAATAGTCTAGCTATTTTCCTTTCAAATGGGAACAGTGGTGGCACCTTGACCATAATGCCTGGCCACGTGTTGGCAAAATAGGAAGCACTCACCAGCTGTCAGATTTAGGGTTTTTTAATTTCCTGCCAGCAATGTCCATCTCTCCCCCCTCAGTTCAGTCCTGGAGCAAAGCCAGTGGAGAAGAGGGTGACATGTTGGATAGAAGCATTGTCATCTGCTGCTCTCAGGACCAAGAAGGAAGAATACATAAATCTGAGGGGGTTACCAGAGACATGGGCATTCAAGATAACGTAGCAGAGACATGGGGGTTCACAACAACATAGCAGAAGCAAGAGTATAAAGTGACAGTGGCCAGTTTTGTTGTATGGTTTTCTAAATAAGTTTTCGTGGTGTTAGATTGTTCTCCTTGTGAATTACTATGTGTCTTGTTGTGTCTACGTGTTTGGGGCTCCTATTCTCTAATCAGTGGCAGTTTTGGAACATTTTAGACTCAGATCTGGCTCTGTGCCCAGGATAGATAGAAACTATGACACCAGCACACAGCTAAGCCCCAGTGGAGTTGTCCTCCAAACAAGAGCAAACCATGACTTCATCTTGCATCTGTTGCCTTCTGTTTGAAAGCGACTCAGGCAGCCACCTCCTGCATATACAGGCCTTGCTCAAACCAGAAAAGACCATAAATTTGCTCCCTGAGTTCCTACCGAGGCTTGGAGGAGTTTCATACGAGGGGTCATGGCCATTTGACCAGAAGAGAGTCCCCTCCTCCAGGTCAAAGTTATATCTCCTCTCCTGGCATACACCTGTTATAATATCAAGAATTTTCAGAGTTACGTCATCATCTATCATTTAGAAATCAAAGAAAAATTTGTGTTGGAAGCCACCTTTGGAGGTTGTCCAGTTCATTTTCCTGCTCAGAGCTGAACTAGCTTCAAAGTTAGAGCTGGAGATCTTGATTCATTTTGACCTACCATTTTTAAAAGCTCTACCTCCTTGGCAATGGTGAATTTAAAGGAGGTATGTCTAAACTGGACTACGAGCTACTGCTGTGCTCCCCATGGCTGCTTTAGACTAAACAACATAAGCAATAAGTATTTTATCTCTTGTCTGGTGGAACAGTTCAGAAAATGCTATGCATTTCGCTCCCCGCCCCCCACACCCAGAAATATTATTCCATCAGTCCCCTCAGCACAGTAATTCAAAACCATGTTTTTAATTAAACCAATGTAAATCAGTATTTTCTCCCCCACACCTTTTTTTTTTTTTTTTTTTCCCCAAACAAAATATCTAACCAAGCATTTTACTCTAGGTCAAATACTGGAGTAATTGGCTTCAGTTTTTAATTTCTTTCAGTAAAATATCTGGGCAATTTAAAACAAAACAAACTTTTAATGAAACTTTTGAAAGTCCATAATTCATTTCGAAAGCTTTCAAAGAAGTATTTTCAGCTAGGTTAAAAAAAAAAAAAGTACAAGACGACTGAAACATGCTGCATGTAATTAAATTGTCTTCTGATATTTTATATTATGTATGCAGCTATATCAGTTGGGATCCTCTAATGCACATATCATTAGGCTGGCTTCAAAAAGCTTATTTCCTTCTGCTCCTCCATCTCCCTTCCTTATTTTGAGGCTATCTGTTGAAACAGAAGTGATATTCTGTTGCCGTCATCACTGAATCCACATTGGCTCCTTTTCTAACACCCCCAAAAATCTAGGCTTGGCTTCATTTCACCTCGATTCATCCTATATAATCATAGGCAGTTAGTGGAGGGTCTGACGTAAGAAGCCTCACTGACCTCATCTCCTTTGCCGCTCGATGGAGGGACATCTACAAAAGGCAGCTGAAACCTGTGTAAAGTCTGAATGTCTGAATTAAGATGGACACTAGATACCTTGTTAAGTGTATCTGGACTTAAGACAAATGAATCTGGTTGAAATCCAGAAACTCTTCTTTAGGTTAAATTAGCTAGGCCATATCCTTGCTAGTGTTACCTTGTCCTTTTCACTCGTTGCCAAGCTAGTTGGGATTCAACTCATTTATTGATACCTTTAGCCAAGTAGTTTAATTTGTCCGTTTAAAGTGCTTACACTGCATCCCAATGGTAGTTCTTAGGGTTCATTGATGAACCACAGGAAATTAATCTCAAAGTAGGTCACAACACCTTCTCCATATAAGTATGTTTTATCCAAACATGCGAAATTGGGAGAGTGGAGTATGGTGAGACTTGTGTCTGCACATGATGCTGGAAATACTTTAACTGGCATTTGACCTATGTAGTGACATGGCTGTGATTCCTCAAGATCTGTCTTGAAAGATACGGTGACATTTCCTGACAATGAAACGAGGTCAGGAAATGGAAGAGATGGGTATATTTTTGGCCATGTTCAGGACAGCAAGAAGAAAATGTAGTGATGGTAAATGATAAACAGCTTCAGCACAGTTCCAGAGGGGTTGAATTGCCTGGGCTGTGTCCCAGACCATACCAATTTTGTGTACGTTGCATTTATGCACTTGGAGACCACTGCCATAGTCTGGCACCTTGACAGTCTCTACCTCTGTCTCATGGAGTCAAGATGCAGATGAAATGCTGAGGCTATGCTTGACATCTTCTAAAAGGCTCCCTCTATGACCAAATTTATACTGCATTTTGTACATGTCAGTTAGGAGTCACAATGACAAACCTGACAATTCTGTCATGTGCTCTGAATATGACCAACTGCTATTTGTTCATTCTTATGTGAAAGGATACCCCACTAATATCACAGTCATTATGCATGACTAAGCCACTGCAAATCTAATTTTGACATAGCAGACCATGTCTTTAACCACTGCATCACAATTCTTGCGTAGCATCCCTTGACTTCAACTGGCCAACTCTAAGCGTCTGTGAAATGCACTTCCAATACCTCTCCAGGACACAGCTGGATATTGTAATGTTCTCAGATATTTGTTGCTCCAGTCAGTGCTCAGTGCTACTGTCCCTGGCCGGGTCTATGTGTTTGCATGGTGCTGAGCTGCGGTCAGACGGCTGTTTTGCTCACCAGTGTCCCTCCTCACCTGTTCCTCTGCATGCAGCTGGGACCCTTTACCAATGCACTTGGTTGGAGGCCAGAAGCCCGTTCAGTACAGAGCTACAGACTCCTGGGCACACTGGTTCCCAAGTGAGAGTTTTATTTGAAAAGCTCACGGCACTTCTGTGTTATTAGAAGCATTTTCCTGGCACGGTGCCCTTTATTCTTTATCCGCTAGTGCTACTGATGAGACGAACTGTTAGTATAATATTAGCAACAACTAACACCTATTTTTTTTTCACCACTGGGTCTCAAAACTGTTTCCAGATGATTTCGCATTACCACTTTACAGTTTGGGAAACTGAGGCATGGAAAAGGGAGGGATTTATCAAAGGTCCAACGGCCCTCCTTGTCCTTCTGTGCACTGTTCTTCCCTCCCAGTTGCATTCATCTCCCTGCTTCATGGCTGTAGCTCTCATCAGTATCCAGGTAGGCCTCATTACTGAGGAAGGGGCTTGAAGAGAGGCCCAGAGGTTAATCTTTGTGTTCTTGTTAAACTGTACGAGCTGCTTCTGCTCCCATAAATTTACTGGGGCATGTCTAAGACAAAGCCTGACCCACAAGGGCTTTCTCTTCCCTGCTTTCTAGATAACTGTAGTATCTAAGAGATATGTTCAGGCTTCTTGTTATGGTATTTAAGGCAGATTTGGGGATCTTCTATGACAAATGGGTCAAAAGAAGCCATTAGCAATTCAGGGATTATTCTGCCAGGGCTCTAGCTCTTTCCCAAGTCAACAGACAAGGACTGGGTTGCATCAGGATCACTTTCTGTAGGCTGGGGATTCATCCCAACTCACCCAGTCCTTGTCTGTAATGCTTATATTGGTACTTAGTTCTCCTAGACTCTCCTGATGGTCAGAACAGGGGCTTGGCACCTCCAGAGAACAATTTTGGTATTAGAAGACAGGGAGCACCCTGGGCTACCACAAAGCTATTTTGGAACCTCATCCACCATCTTACACTTTTGCCAGAAGAAAGGTAGCCTGAATGTTTAGCTTCAGTTCAGCACAGGCCTGATGTAATCCCAGTACGCTACCATTTTCTGTTTCATCTGGGGAGAAATGTTAAGGGGCTACTCAAACCTTTAACGTGCTGCAGAAGGAGTTTGGGGGCACTTTTTGTGCTTGTGTACAGACTCTGCCGTTGCCCTTCCTCAGGGCTGGATTGCATCCCGGCTAGCAGGCTGTGGTGAAAGAAAGGCACAGGAGGCAGAGCTTGTTCTCCTGGGTCCAGGAAAGCAGCGAGCAGAGTGTAGGAACACGCACGCTGTGTGTGGCCTCTGGCATCCTATCCTCCAGGAAGACCATGGCACAAGGTCCAAGCATGGGGCTCGGCACCAGGAAATTTGGAGTTCGCGTTGACCGTGCTTTGGCCTTGGGCGAGCAGCTACAACGTGATTCCTTTCCATTTCCCCATCTGCAAAAAAGTATGAAAAATACTTACCCCATATGGAGGATTAAATGTTTAGGAGGGAATCCAAACTCCACTGAAGTCAATGGCAAGTCTCCCAGCATTTCACCAGGAAAAAATTTTAAAGTGCTAAGTGTTCTGTAGCTTTGCATATGAAAGGGAAATTCTGGTTTGGAGAGTTTCAGCTACTGCCCAAAATACGAGAAGCCTGGTCACATCAGTCTATCTCCTGCTATCTCGAGAGCAATCGCTCTTCATCTTTCGTTTTAAAGTTTGATGTGGACTGAAACCAAAACCACAAATCAGAACATTCCTGAATGTTAGGACTGTTTGAACTTCAATCTGGATCTGCATTTGCAAATGTGCTTTATCTTTATAACACAGGCCAAGCAAAATCCTCCATCTGGGTACTTTTGAAGCGGGGAGGGTCTGCACGTAAATTTTGCAGTGTGAGTCCTAATCTAATCTCATCTCATCGATGCATTCTCCTGTTTGGCTGCTTATCTCTCTATCTGCCCAGAACATCAGTCTTAAATGTGTGATCTTTGGTCCTCCGCAGGGGGAGAGGCAGGAAAGGTCTGTGGACTATTGCTAACTTTGAAAAATGTAACTAAGAATGTGAAGTCTTGCTAGACAGAGGCCTGGATTTACTCTATGTGGGTTTGTCCTTCTACTGGGAAATTTTGGGGGAGCAGCAAACAATAAAAATAAAGGTTAAAAACCACTTGCCTAGCACTTAAACATTTTGCCAGTATTTGCTAGTATTTTAACTAGTCAACATCAGTAGCTTTCCCTAATTCCTATCTTGTTCGTGGGCATATAGTATCACCCAGTGGTAGAAACCAGCTTGGTCAAAAATACTGCTGATGCTATTGTATAAAAGACCAGTGACAGACTCTGACTGAGAAATGCTGAAACCTTCTAAGTCTCTCTTTCTGGCTGAAACAACTTTTTTAAAAAACTTTTTTTGAAAGTGGGGACAGGGGAGAGGGCAACAAAAGAGCAATTTGCTTTTTTGCCTCCTTAGGCCACTGTATTTCCAGCTATAGCTACTTGTGCACCTCTCTCCCATCTGTACCCTTTTGCACTCTCAAAAGCACACTCACACGTTTGTGTGTATAGCCGCATGCACAAACACAGAGGTTATATTGTGTAATACGTGGGGTAGGTCAAGCAGGAGGATATTTTGGTAGCCAGGGATGGATGACAAGTTCTAACAAGCCCATCCACATGTGTTAAGATTAGAGTGCAGACATCAGCCATGACTCAACAGGATATGCTGGTCCAAAGCCAGGGCTAGAACGCTGTTACTGGCCTTCTGAATCATTAGTGGAAAAAAAAAAAAAAAAAAAAAAAAAGACATCCCTCTGTCGCCAGCATACTCCATCTGTTTTTAACTTGGTGATGTCCTTTGGAAGGTAGGTGAACTATTTGGTTTGCTTTAACTACACAAACATCTTGGCAGACCGGCGTCTGAACATGCAAGGGGCTAGCGACGCTGCCCTGATGGGGAAGCCGGACTGGTTCTGCCATTCGGGATGACTGGTGCAGGAGGACTGCCAGAATGAGGGAAGGAGGCTGCTGATGAGGTCAGTGACCCCGTGCCTGCTGGGATGTGAGGTGGCTGGGAAGCAGGCGAGGACAAACTGCTTGATACCAGCTAGACTTAAAGGTGGTGCTGGTGGGAGAATCTGTATTTTCTAGCGTGGTGCAGTAGGAGCTGTTGTACCTGGGAGGGCTCTGTCTGAAAGGAAAAAGATGTTTCCTTTCTAAGCTGGCAGCTTTTTCAAGTTCATCTTGGGAATGCACGAGTCAAACTGGGGTCATTTCTTCTCCTGGGTCTCCACCAGCAATAACGCTTTTCCAACTTATCCTGTGCAGGCCAGTTCCCTACGTGTTTTGCCCTGGGTGACTTCATGCAACCCCCTAATCTTACACGGTATCATACAGGGGATCTCTTCAGCTTTTCCCTACCCACATCTGTTTATTTCCTGTACCCAGCCTAACGATTTGTAGCGGAGAATAGTTTGTCACCATGGATGTGCCTTTTGTTTGAAGCAGTGGTGATTTTTTGTAGGAAATTAGCCATTTGTTAGTGGTGGATGGAGCATACGGGAGTCGGAAAGCAAAGCTGTATTAATGTTTTTAGGGCAAACCCCATCCAGATACAGTGAAAGCAAGCTTGGTAATGATGATGTTATTCTGCCTGAAATATCAGTCCTTCACAGGGACTTGATCGTTAAGCTCATTTTGACACATAGCAGTTTCTTTAGGAGAGGCCATTGAACCGGGCAAATCCTAGTGCTGCCATCATAGCCTGCAGTTCTGACTCTCCTGGCCCAGGCAACAAATTCATAGCCAAGCAGTAAAAGTCTAGATGTAAAAAGCAGACGATATTTAAAGGAGTCACGTGCAAGGACTATATTTGAGCAAGATTCATTGCCTGGATAAATGTCAAATGGAGAATAACTGTGCAGGTCTTAGTTCTGCAGAGAAGCTTTGAGGGAGCTATGATGGATTACAAACTGATCACAAATCAAGAAATTCCAGCTGTTGTAAAAAAAAGATTAGTATTGCACTGAGTTGTACCAGCAGGAATATATCCTTCCAGTGGAATGAAACTGTTCTGCTGCAGTCAGTATTGGCTAATCCATTGCAAGAAAGATATGGATGATGTGGAGAGTCCATTTGGAGCATGAGGAGGATGATGAGAGAAATGACCTGGAAGTAAAGATCAAATGAGCTTAGTCCAAAGAAAAGGGTGAAGGAAGAACCCAATTGCAAACTTGAAATATGTAAGAAACTACATGGAGAAAGGAAATAATTTATGTGCAAAGGTTGAATGTAAATTTAAGTTAGCCATTAGGACCACCTTCCTGAGGTTAAGGGTTGCAAAGCACAGTAATAGATTATTGGAAGAAGGGTTGGCATCTCCATCACTCCATCCTTTAAGAGGATGCTGGTGCCACATCTACCAAAAATGGCAGAGAGAAAATGGCAGCAGAAGACAGACTGGAAGATCTCATAACATCCCTCCAGGACATCTGAGTCCTACGTCTAAAAAGGAATAATAGGGAAAGACTAAACAGAGAAACAAATTACTTAAGAAAGGAAAAGGAATTAGAAATAGGAGTCACAGCATGAAATCAAGTAATGGAAAATGGGCAAAAGGAAAAGTGCCTTAACTTAAAGAGCTGTGGAACAGCTTGTGGAGGACAGCAGTGGAAGCCCTCAGACTTGAGTCATTCAGAAGAAAATCTGCAGGAATATATAGTAGGGAACAACTTTATGTTGGCCAAAGGTGAATAGACAAGATGATCTAATTAGTTGTTTCCAGATCTTCTTTTTATGACTCCAGAGAATGCCTTGATGAGGACAGTGGGATTTGGGCTTGCTAAAGTAAGCCAAGTCAAACATTATAAGCCACCACATGACCACAGCAGTCAGCATGAGAAACGGCCACCTCCCTTGTCAAGGGGTTTGTATTCCAAATAATCCCCTCAAATTCAGCTTTTTGCTGATGACTCCTGTAAGGAATTGGAAGAACAGTCACACTGCTTCTCTGAAAATCACTTGTAATACAGGAGACACAGGAGTTACTCCCTTGAATCACACCAGCCAACCAATTAGTTTCACTGAGTACCACTTACTGTAACAGCTACTTCAGCCAAAAGAGCCAGAGTGTGGTATTGTAAGATGAAGTATTGCTAGTAATAACTGTGCCTCTTTCTCAGAGATTGGCTTCAGTCATGAGTTGCAGCAGGGATGCTTCAGAAAATCAGCTTTGCTGCTGGCCGGTATTTTGACGTTTCTTGGTTCTGGTGTACCCAGTTCATCTGAAACCACAATGTGCAAGAACAAAATGAGAGAAACAGACCTTAATCTCTATGCCATTACTAGGAGCATCCAACCCTGTTTACGTGAAGGAATGCCTGACAGTCAGCAAGTAATGATGAAGCCAGGTTTTTCAGGCCCCAGCACAACATTTTTATGTATATTTCTTCTCAGTTTTCAGATAAAGGTGTCAAGCTGACTCAATTTTTGTAGTTTCATGGATTTTTACGGCTGAAGGGCAAAAGCCTCTTAGTATTCATTTAAAGCCCTGACTGATAAAGCATCTGAAGTTCCAGAAATGCTCTATTACCTGCCCTCCTTTTTGCCAGGGATGAAGGAGCTCTTGACACTTGGAAAATACAAAACTGTTTCACAGCTTCTGCAATGTGCATGGAATCCAAACATGTACAGCATCTGCTGGCAGACCCCAGGGCGAGTTTGACCCTAAGTCTAGGCTCATGCCAGAGATCTGCCATTCAACTTTTCGGTCCTGGCAAAGTCGGAGGAAGCCAGACATAATGTTAACTATGCTGTGTCCTGGTGGGACACCAGCTGTGGAAAATAGCATGCCTGGTTTACTACACTAACTCTGTATGTTCTCCATGCTAAAGCAGGCTTTGATTACATGCATAACTGTGGGGTTTGGGAGAAATTATGGCTCAGGGCATGGAGAAATTTTAATTTTGGGGATGTGGGGGAAATGCACCAGCATTAATCACCAATTCAGATTAACAGCCCCTCATAGCAGAGGTATGGTTCTTCTACATTTCTTTCAGCTCTGGTTTCCTCTTGCCCATAGACCTCCGTGACTTTCTGGGCATGATAATGACAAATAGCGCAGAGATTCTTGAGTCCATCCAAAACACTAAAGTCAGAAAGACCAGCACACTGCTGTGCTGATATACCTGCCTGGTGTGCCAAAGGAAACTAGCTGCTTGTCCTGTGTGCAGTGTGGTGGGAGGACAGCTGTGCTGTTTCCAGCTGACACACATCTCAAGTACCAGGTAGAGTGTAGCAGCAACAAACAATAAAGTAATGTAAGTGCCAATATAATACACTTCTACAGCATCTTTATCTGTTTTAGTCCTTCTTGCTCAGTGTAGCTGGTCCCAGATGCCAAGATGTTGGATCCAGGCCTTCACATAAAACAAAGTTTGCATTTCCAGCTAGGGAGAGATGGTGTTTTCCAGGCTTGGTGTGACTAAATAAAGATAAATTTGCTTTATTTATTTAAGAAAAACCCAAACCAGCATTGAATGTGCTCTAACTAATATGCATGCTAACTCCACACCTCTGTTTGATTGATCTTCACTTTTCCTGAGTACTCCCATGTAGATATAGATTTATATAGATATAACTGAAGTGGTTTCAGAGCACAGCTCTCTTTCAGGTTCACTAGTATGCCTATGTCACTTGAAGCTGTGTTTGACCTACCTCTTAAGAGACCACATTCATAAGAGTGAAGGGATTCAGACCACCTACTATCTGAGCCTAATTCTCTGTACAGCCAGTGGAGAGAGGTAAGGAATGAAAGCACCTCATTTATTACAGATGTTTCGAGCAAGGAACATGACCCTTTCTCTCCACTGACTGAACAGGCAGGGAGCCAGACTCTGGCAAACCTGAGCAGGAGGTGCTCTGCGCTGCTTATTCTTCTCTTGAGCTTGGATATATTGGTAGGCATCTGAGCAACATGGGTGACTATATTGTAACTCTCTACAGAAGAACAAGGCACCCTGTGCTCCAACTAGTTAGTGGAGAAAAGTAGGCATTCCCAGCACAGGATCCTAAATTTTATCATCTGAATTTGGTGAAATGAACCATTTTTTTTAGAGCTACTTATTTCTCTCCATGTCCTAGATACAAAAGTTGTCGGTGACTGTCTCTGCTGAGATGTCTGGACTGTAGAAATCTGAACTTAGGTGAGCTGAGTCTCCCACACTTTAATCTAAATTCATTTTCAATACTGGAATAAGCAGTCTACATATAGCCCTTAGGCACTTTCTTAAGGTCTACTTCAGACCCTTTGCACTCTCTTAAGGTCTACTTCAGACCTCTTCCTGCTGCAAAATTAATGCAAATACATGGTTTTGTCAGGCAAACAGAAAGGGAGAAATGTGGTGTATGTACATCTTGTCTTATACAGGGCAAAAGTCTTTGTTTCCTACCTGAAAAATGTCTCCTTTCCTAGTGACTGTCCCCCTCTCTCCTACAACAGGGCAAAGAACCAAACAAACCCTGCTCTGTTTTCTTTCTCACTGTGGATTGAATTTTTAGGGCTTGTGAGAGGTGCCAGAAAGACAGCCCTGCAGATTGAATTACTCTGTGTATCCACAGACCAGGTAATGTGCCAGCAGCCAGAGCATTAGCTTTCTTTTTTTACTTGCCTGCCAAAGGGGTTTGGTTTTGACCTGGAGAAACCAGCTGAGAGGGACAGAAGGTAGCTTATTCCACTTGATTCCTTGGCCTCTCTGTTGAGGCTGGAAAGCAAGTTGCCAATGAAAGGTAGCTGTAGGTTTTCTCCAGACAAGCTCTGGCAACTCACATGGGGGTGATTTAAGAGGTTACCACCTCACACTCTCTGCTGCCGGAGGTTACCGATTATTTAGCAGGGTTGGCAGAAGTGAAGCACCTTCTCAGTGGTGGTTCGAGTTATGAAGTTGCTCTGTGAGCTCTACAGCTAAGGAGGCTGCTGACCCTGCTACAGGCAGGTATAGCTTCTGCAGAGGGGTAGAGTGGGCAGCTGGTCTATTGAATCACACAAGTGTGAGCTGCTGGAAGCACCCTCAGGTGTTGTTGTGGTGTTAGGAGAATATTACAGGGCAGGGATTATTACTGTTCAAACTCTGCTTTCTTCAGATAGCTTATGCATGTGCTCCTGCTTTCCCTGAATGGCTCTCCTCACATTTCCTCATCACAGTCTCTCAAAGCAACCCAAACTGTTTATTCACCAGCAAAAAATATGATCGGTGACACTGTCTCACTTGCCTGGAAACAGCAACTCAAGCAAATCCCCCCTTGACATAGCCCATTGGTCTGCAGCTTCCACTGGAGCATAGGCTTCCCAGGAGCTTCCACTGTTCCTACCAGTCCTGTGTGGGTACCTGGGGTATCCCACAGCTTCTTGGCTAACACTGGACATGGTACAGGCAATTGTATCACACCCCTCATTATCAGAACACCCACATCTCGACATATCTTCCCATGCATAAACACAGAGACAATGATTCATTAATCAAGCCCTTTCTCATCTAGGCTGGGAAGAAAGGACAAAAGAAAGAGTACCAGTCACTTTCTAAACTATAGTAGACATGGTTATGACCCAGCTGGTTTCCCTCTGAAAGTTTTGCAGGGTTGGCCCTGCTTTCTGATGTTGTGTGCTCAGAGGTGCTAAACTCACCACCCCAGTAAGTGGCGGTTGAGGAGATGAAAACCACAGTCAGCATGATTCCTAGATAAGCCGTCCTTGGGTGACTTGCTGCTAACGGTACTGATTCACTGGTTTATGAAAGCAAAGTCTAGTCAGCTATCACAAACTTCTTCATGTGGTCCCTTTTTTTCCTACACAGTCCCTGACTGATAAAAAGGTGCCTCTCCTTTGCTTTTTCATTCTCCTCCCATTCCCCCCAAGAGTACGGATCAAGGGTTGAGAGAATAAACCAGATCCCATTCAATCAATATTCTTATACTCCCCCTATTCCTTACTTTGTGTCTTCTCATTGCTCCCGTACCAAGATAGAGGTCATGGCTTCTTCTGCATTGGTGGATGTGCTACACCAGGGAAAAACATACAGAGTGACCCAGAAGAGTTCTAGTAGATGCGCCTCATTCCCCAGGATCGTTTTCTGTATCTGTGTTTGCTGCATGAGAAAGCATCTCTGGGTCTCTGACCTTTGAATAACTGTCTCTACAGATGCTGCAGCCAAGAAGGGTGTTCAGGGACACGATGACTCAAGCAGGTCCCAGGGCGCGTATGCATGAGTGTGTGCGCTTGTGTAGTTGTGTTGGGAGAATGAAGCAGGCACCACGTAGCTCCAGATGTTGGCTGAGAAAACTACATTTGGTGTCAGCCCTTGGAGGAAAAGATGAAAAAGGTATGGTGCAGTGGCTGAGTCAATCTGGGTGTCAACCTAGAAAGAAAATAAGTGTGCATCCAAGGCCGTGTGTTTTTGTTGTGATTGTATGTGCACGCATACCCTTGCTTGTACAAATGCATGGTAGTTCAACCCTTCAAATGGATGTAGCGTATCTTGGGAACTGCCTGTGGACATGGGCCTTTGGGCCAAAGCATATTGGTCAGGATTGTTGGCAACAACATTCCCTGGGTGTGCGGAGCTGGAAAAACTACAAACATTTCCTCCCTTTTGCTCCCACCCTCCAGTTTGTTCTGGGTGTGACTGGTTCAACCATGTTTCCTAAGCAAACCAGCACCCTGTGCGTAAGGTATTTATAGCATGGATAGTTGCATGCCAAGGTGCCACTTTGCACTCATCTAGACTTGCCAGCATGGACCTGTGTGACCGACATCTGTTCCATTCCCCCAGTTTAATATGGCCTTATGGCAGAAGCATTCCCATTAAGCTATGGTCACCAGTTCTCTCACTAATGAGTGACTCTTCCTCTTCCATGTGGTCTAAGGCCAGCTGAAGTTCCAGCCAGGACCCTGAGCCTGGTGTTCCTTTGGGCTAGGTGCCTCTAAAGGCTTTGAGTGAGCCAGCAGGAAACTTTAGGCTCAAAGACCGAGGTGTGATTTAGTCCAGTTGACTCTGGGCCCAGGGCTGGTGTAAGGAAGAGGCCAAAAAACTTTGCAAAGACAGACAACATGTAGTTTTTCTTTGATTTACTATATTTACTCACATAGCAGCCACAATTCTTGCCCTGCCTCCTGCCAGATTTTGCCTCTGAAAACACAGGCACAGGCATTGTACACATGTATTCTGAGATAATGATGGTCTGGAGCCTGCTGCCATTTTCTGTCCTTCTGTTTCCCAACACCTTTCCCTTGCTCCACCCTTAAGCTGACTGCAAGGGCACCTACTCCTGGCACACCTTGGTCTTCCTTTCTTGGTCATCCTTCTCTAATCCTCAGTGCTGTTATTGTGAAGCGCCAGACAACATAACCAGGCAGCGTAGGACTTAGTGTTCTAACTAGAGGCAATAAGCATAGTTGATATAACTTCTCAACTGGCTCAGACACTGTAATTTTCTCTCCTCTGAGAGCTGCTAAGGACCTTTTAGAAGATAAGACAAAGAATGCTAAAGCAACATCAAACAAGTTCTGTCCAGTCTAATGAGTTTAACCAGCTAGTTACGTAGTGGTATCTCAGCTCCTCAAAGCTGTGTCTATGGAACTGCATTTCAATGACATAAATTTAGCCCAGTTTTGCTCTCTGCAAACTCAGCACTAAGAAAGAGGAGTTAAGAGCCGAAATTAGTAATCTGTCCTTGTTCTTTAACTGTAGAGAGAGTCTAGGCACTGTTAGGGTATCAAACACAGCCTAGGTTATTAAATTCAGAAATTCCCTTGTACCTTGAGAACACATCACATATGGCCCTTGGCAGTCAGTAATGAGAAATAAAATTCTTTGCCATATATTTGGCAGAGCAGGGTAACTGATCACAGTGGTCTATTATGGCTTTGTGGCCAGCAAACGTCACCCATTGTCAAGGTAATTTGCCAGTTCAGAGATGTCTGAAAGGCTTAAATGAATCCCTGGTTGAAAGAATATGTGATGGAGTTAATGGATGAATCAGACAAGCCCTACACGTCTCTTCCATTCTTATTTTCCACAGTCAAGTAAGTCATGTATTCTCTTCTGTAAATTCACTCCAGACAATTTTCCCTAAAATGATTTCAGTGTTTTTCTTACATTAATTTTCAAGGCAGGTCTCAGATATAATTGTTAGCAAACTTCTACTCACCTTCACTGTGTATCAGTCTAGCTTATCCTCTTGATCCATTACAGTATCCCATTTTAACTAAATCTTGCTATAGCCTCAAAATTCCTGAAGTGGTGAGGCAGTTGGGCTAGATGATCATTATAGGTCCATACCAACTGAACTATTCTATTCTGTTCTGTTCTGTTCTGTTCTATTCTGTTCTATAATTCAAGCAGTTCCCATATCCTCTTCTGCTTTTTCTCATCTGGCAGTGCTGATGAGTTGGAAAGTAGTTTTTCAGATGATTTGATTTCTGTAGTGTAGTGTTTACCTGTCTCTCAGCTCTTGGCCACAACACCTTTAACTCACTGAAGACCACTTGCTAAATAGAAATGATGCTGCTTAGCTTCCAATGGCCAGCACAAGCACCCACATATTGCAAAGAGGTATATGCTGAGGCATTTTCCCAGTACTTCTTTCCATGATGTTATGGGTAACCTCTCGAAGGGTAAGCGATGCTCTTCTGCCTTCCCCAAGGATATTGCTCTCCAGAGCTCTGGTAACAGGTTGTCCTCTCTTTAATATATTTTGCTGAGCAAGCCCACTGTCTAGGCTCCTTCACTCCCGATTTCTAGCTGATTTCCCTGGGCCTTCAGAAGAGAAATTTTCCTCTACTCATTTCCTAGGATTCAGATCTTACAGTACGTCAGGATTTTACTCAGAAACTCATCTATGTCTTTCTTAAATGGTGCTGAACATCTGAGATTCAGGAGACTCATGGCAGGTGTTGTAACAATTTGGGATAAAATCCTTATTGTGAAGAGTTTAGCTCCTACATGGATCTCAACACTAAGGAAATGCTTATGCCTGAGTTCAGTCAAGATACCCCCAAGTAGAAACTGGTGTTGGCAAGTTTTGCTATGATGCTGAACCAAATTCTAGTCTCTGAGGGTGCCAGGAACACAGTTTTTCTGTTGTTTTTGCATGAGTCACGGTGGATTCCTTTCACCATCCATTCTTGCCTGCAAGGCTGTGAAGAGTCAGGATGTTGTTTTTTGTCTCCACATCCCTCTGAGTTGGTTAGTCTAAGTGAGGCCAAGTCCCTGAGGTGAGAAGGTTGCTGGTTCACAGTCCATTTTCAGATATGGTGGAGGTATTGGCTAGTTCCTCTCATAAAGGGAGCATCCTTTCCTGGAGAAGATGCAAAAGTGAAAACCTATGGAAATAAATGGGAGCTAAGTGCTGACATTTCTTTGGGCATCTGGCCTCCTACCTCTCTATGGCTTCGCAGCTCTGCAAGGATAACATTATGGGGCAATTGTTTTGCCTTTTGACTTGTAAGATCTCTGGAGCCCATCCTGTCTTTCCCTATGTCAGGCTGAGGATCACACCTTGGTCTAGGTTTCTTGGGGCTGTGCAACAGCAATGAAGTCTTAGGCGATTGTCTGTTCCTGAATGTCCTCTTGGAAGAGCAATTTGAATGTCAGAGTGCCAGCTGCCAGTTTAAAAATAGAGGCACAGGACGTATAGAAAACAGTTCATGACCCTGCTGGGAGGCTTCCAACACTGGGCAGGTTTACTGAAATTGCAGGGAACAGACTGATTTTTTACTAGTTTTTATTGGCGTAAATGCAGCAAGTTATATTTAAAAAGGGAAAAAAAAAAAAAAGGAGGGAGGGAAAAGAAGAAAAAAGAGAGAGATGTGGACCTTACTGACGTGTATTTGGTGGAATCTGTCAGTCACCCGGTCACATACCGGCCCCACATTGGCCCCGGGTGGCGAGGACAGGCTGTGCTGAGACTGGCTGCCAAGGTCTCCTGGTGGAAATGTGCAGTTACCGGAGGTGGGAATAGCCAAGTCTCCAGGCTCTCGAACGCCTGCCAGGCAGTGCGGATCCCCATGTCCCTGTGCTTCCAGATTCCCCTGCAGCAGTGGCAAACACCACTAACCACTCAATCCAAGAAGGGCACACTCCTCTGATCAACCCTGCTGTCAAACCCATTTTGGTCTCTGCTCCTCCTAATCAGTCAACTGGGAAAACCTTGCCTCCCAGGTCCTAGATTGCGTTTGTTCTGGTCACCCACAAGAACTCTTGTCTCCTCTCAGCTGCCAGTGACTAGCCGTGATGTCTGGGGTTGATTCAGTTGCCCCTACACAGGCATCCAGGGCTGCCTGTGATGCCCTGGGGTACAAAGGCATGGAGCAGAGCACATGGTATATAATTTAGGGTGAGGTGGATCACTCTTCAGGATCCACTTAATGGATTTCCATTGACTATAATGGGAGCTTAGATACCTTGTGTATGGGCAAAAACATATCCTTCAATTTCTGAGAGTGGGGGTGCCTGCAAGCCAAACCCTACTCCAATGTAGGAAAATATTCCTTTCCACTGGTGTCTCTGCAGACACTTTCCAATCTCCCCATTTTGCTCCAGACCCTTTCCTGTTTCATAAGGCAGTGAAGACTCAGCTCTCCATTTTGCTGACAGAGAAGCAGAGGAACGACTTGTTTCTCTTGTGATCTTGTGACTTTCTGCAAAAATGGGAGGCAGCTCTACCACTCTGCTCTACATCTTGGATACAGTCTTCCTCAAGAGACAACAAGAGCAACCAAGGAGGACTCAACCATTCATTTGTTCCTGAAAGTGCAATTGTGAGCTAGCTGCTCTGCTCTGCACCAGAGCTGGCTGCATCCACTATGACCTGCCTTTGGCCCATGACTGTTTCTAGTGCCAGGCCAGCAAGAAGTTCATAAGATATTTGTCATTTCTTTCCATCTCTTTCAGCATTTGGTGGGATTTCCAGAGCCATGTGGCTCTCACTATGGAAAATGTTGCAGTGAGGAGCTGAGTTGTTTAGATGAAATGTTCTGCATCCTCTTGAGTCACTTGCAATTTCCTTGAGCTCCCTGTGTTATAGCCCTGATTGCCTATAGCCTCTCAAGCGAAGCATTAAAAAAAAAAAAAAGAAGAAAAGAGAAAGAAAAATCTGAAAGAAATCTTTCTCATCCTGAGCCAAAGAGAGAGAGAGAAATTCCCCTGGTGGGCGTCAGATTTTGGGTTGCAAAATTAACAGCAAATGGGGATGTTCCCTTCAGAGAGTGCACCTTGCCCTTATCGTGACTTCTGCTTGGAAAATTTCTCCTAGGCAGGGTGGCAAGGACACCCGGTGGCACTTGGCTGCCTGGGAGGTCAGCTCTCATTTCACTCATGGGAGGCACACGTTGGGACTGACCCTCTGACTCAGCAGCACTAAGCATCCTCCTCCAGGGTTCTTAATGCCGAGAAGATATGACTAATAGCAACCTGCCCCATGAGGCGTCGTTTCAAAGTGTCCACCACCTTGGGGAGCAGAGATTGCATTCCTGGTTTTGCTGGTGGCTCACTGGCAGACAGTCATGTCAACCGCACCTATGCCTCAGTTTGCCAATCACTAAACCGGAGACATAAACCCGTATGCGTTCTCACTGTGCTGTGGACGCTGGTGGTTTGAGATTTGATGGTGGCAGCAGGCAGAATGGAGAAGTTCTTTCCATGTAAGTGGAAGGAAATTCCTTGCAGTGTCTCGAAATAGCGCCTGTCATGTCCTTTATGTGCCACTTCCTGATGAGAAATCCTGAGACTGTCCAACATAGCTCTGGGGACGAGATTGAGAGAAAAGGAGCGGGAAAAGGTGGCAACTCTTCCTTCTTTACTCCTCATGCTCCGATGAGTCACTGGAGTGAGTCACAGTAAATGGTTCAGCTGTAAAGACCATGGCATTTTATCCCCATCCCTGGGACTTGTGCCATGAACTCCTCCAGGCTTCTTGGACTTGGTTTCAGTTTTACTGAGAGGAGGAAACGGTATCTCCAAATTCCACCCATTTTCAGAATCGTGTGAGATGTCTTCTGGTAGTGAAGGGAACTCTGAGATAAGATTGTGCATCCCTATTGTCAAACTGGTTCCTTTCTCTTTTGCCCCGGTACCTTGTCCCCACACATCACCCACATCACGTATTTTGCTCTGATATGGACTGAACTGCTTGGTTTCCTTTTTAAGGAAACCTGAGTGTGGAAAGGAAAATAGCTCGCTCCAGGGTTAACATACTTTAGATAGCATGTTAGATAGACCTGCTTGCAGCATGTGGATACGGGCTTAGGGCTCACTCCCTGAACTGCAGAAGAGGCAGCGTGGATGAAGAGCTGGAGTAACACAAGCAGAGTGGCCTTCGATATTAAAAGTGCAAGAGGAGCCAGCACTAAAAGTATATATTCCACAAACTGGGGCGGGGGGGGGGAGTTTCTTCGTTTAGGTGATGGAGACAAAGATGCTGGATATTACTTGACCCCAGGATGACTATCAGCAGCCAGTGGGACCTCAGCATGACCAAACTGTGCATGCTTAGAGTAAAGGACTTCCCATAGTTTTAGGAAAACACTGGGCCTATTTTGGCACAAGAAAAAAAGGTGTCTGCAAAGTCCAAGTGTGTGTAAGATAACAGTGGACACCAGGCAGCAGTTTTTCTAATCAAGGTAGCAGGGGAAGGATTGCAACAGGCTTGAGATGGAGCATGGTAACTTTTAAAGGGAGTTCTCTGCATGAAGGGCATCTCTAGCCTGGTGTTCCTATTAGTGGCATTGCACAAAGCTGCTGGACTCCAAGGTTCAATTTTAGTTCATCGTGTTTAAGGAAGATGAATTCAACCTGGAACAGGTGCAGAGAAGGGCAATGGCAAGCATCAGAGGAAGGGAGTGCCCTGTTTAGGAGACTCAAAGAGCTCGACTTGTTTAGCTCAGCAAAACACAAGCTTGGAGAAGATAAGATCATACTCTATAAATAGAACGGGAGCTAAACACCAGAGAGGGAGAAAAGCTATTTAAACTTAAAGACAGCGTTGGCATCGGAACAGATGGGGATAAACTGGTCATGAATAAATTTAGGTTGGAAAGTGGAAGATGTTTTTTAACCACTGGCGCAATGAGATTCTGGACCAGTCTTCCAGGGGGAGCAAATAAACGAATTCCTGGAACTTGCTAAGTTTATGAGGTGGTGAGTGCAACAGCAGAGAGCTGGCCTTGAAGATCCTGGACTTTAAAATTACCATCACTGGAATGAATGGCCCACCCAGATCTATAGGCTATTGTTCTGGGTTTTCTTACTGATATTCTTGTTCTGCTCCACTCTGCTTGCATTTTGAGGGATTCCTGACAATGCTAACAACAAACAATGCACTGTTTGCTTAGGAAGGAAACCTGAGTTGCTGGAAAGCATGGGGAGGTGGTCATTCCTACCTGTGGTAACTGAGGGTAAATAACATGAGGATACTTAGTCTTCTTGCAGTGAAGGGGACCTCACATATACAGCATGGTGAGAGCATGCAAACAAAACTTACTGTGGATAGCTGATGTGCTGTAAATCAGAATTTGGTTTACCCCTACACAATGAGACCGCCTTGTTTTGGGGGAAAGCCTGCTTAGCTGAACGGACAGAAGCCATGCTGTGCCATGTTTCTTTAGGGACAGGGAGTGGTCTCTGGATTGCTTTGTTAGCTAGTATAGCTGTAAATCTTTCCCTTGGAGCATAGTCCTGAATTTTGGTGAGGACTCTGGTCCTGATTCACTGAAGAGCTCAGCTATTGGCTTCAACAGGCTTGAAGGTAGTCATGTCCTAGAATTTACTGGGGGCATTTGGTAGGAGTGAATTCTGAAACCAAAGTGACAGAAAATTAATTCAGCTAAAAAAAAAAAAAAAAAGATCACCCTTCATTCCAGGATCTTTGTGAAATAAGTCTCTGTTCCCTTCTGGTGCAGATCACAACTCTCCCACAAACAAAGAAATGGAAGCATAGAGATTTTTTTCTTTCAAGATGCATGAGGACAACAGGACCAGGAATCCTGGCTATACTCCAGTGGCTGAGAGCAGAGCAATATTCCTGACTTTTTTTCCTATGCCAAGTTGGTCAGTGAAACTACAGCCTAGCCAGCTGCGTGAGACTTGGAAAACAAGAAGGAAAGCAAGGAAGGATTGGATTCCCGGGAAGAGCTGGGCTCCTGTGATTCATGGTCCTGAGTTAGGCACCTAAATTTCTTGTACAGGTAATGAGGAGAATGTCTCCTACCTGCAGAGTTTATAATATCTGTTCCATACCTCTCTCCTGCCACTCAGGGCACTGTGCCCCATCTCTTCCAGGCAACAGCAAAAATAAAATATGCTTCTAAAAATGGGTAGCTATGGGTTTGATCTCCTTCAGATCAAGAAAAATCTTGAATCTACATCTTCTATTTCTTGGGCATAATGGGGTCGAGGTTATAATGCAAATGGGATGTGTTGATGATTCTTTCATTACATAGTGAGCATAAGTTAACATTTTCCATTTAACTCTTGTTTTGCTCCAGAGTCCCTGTCCACTGATTGTCCACACTGCAGGCAACTTGCTGATTCTCAGGCTCCCTTGTGAGGGAAGCTAGTCATTTCGCTAGGAGAAGAAATACAGTAATTCACTCACGGGTCCACACCAGACAGACAGTGTGGACGCCTATTGCACCAAGTTGCTTTCCTGCCCCAAGGCAATCCTCCAACACTATCCACCTGGACTAACCCAGCCTGCCTCCTACTTTTCAGCTTTCTCTGTATGTTTATAGCCTGTTCCAGGATATGCAACACCCACGATGCTACAGAAACACTCTTTGGTAGGGTGCAAGACAGCCTCATCATTATTTCGGACACTTTGAACCAAGTTGTCCCTCTCCCTCCAGGAAAACCACGAGTTATGAGTCAAGGTCACTAGGTTCCAGCAATGGCCCAGGCCAAGGTCTTTGCGGTGGAGATACTGTTGGTCCACCCCCAAGTGTGAGACCTGAGCACTGCGGTTATGGGCCAGTCTGCACCAGACAGTCGGGGGATGAGTCTTCTTCCCCTCCTGAAACCCACAAAGGCTCAACCCAAGTTTTGAGCTTCACTCCCAGAGCCAGTCACTGCTGAACTGCTAGGGCCACCACTGAGTGCAGCGAAAACTCATTTCTCTTGGTGAATCTTGCCTCTGTCACTTAGCCAGAGTTGCTCAACAAGCCTTTAGCAAGCCTGTGGCTTTAATCCAAGGTATCCATGTCCCAAACCACCATAAAAATGGCTGGACTAGATTTCCTCTTGCAACTAGCCACTCCTCAGATATTTCACAGCTGGGCCAGTGAATCTTACACTTGTCATGCAAGGTGGAACAAAGATGAGGCAACTTCAGTGAAAGAAAGTGTCTAGAGAGCCACAAAGAAGCTCTTTCTGGGGTGGCTCATGTCATCCAAAGAGAGTCCAGGGTACAGGGGCTAGGCTGTCAGGAGTTAGCCCTAGAGCCAGCAATGCTGGTGCACAAAGTGTTCAGAAAACCAGTATGGCCATGCTAATGCAGATCAGCCTTGGAAGCAAATGGGCCACACGTCAACAGTGCTGCACTCTCTCAACAAGCTTTGCTCTTCCTAGGCTCAGGTTGTTGCATGTGCTCGGAGCTGCACCACGTTTCTTGTCTGTGCTAGATCAGGAGATTCAAACACACCTTGCACTGTGTGAGGGACCCTGGTCCGAAGGGAGAGGGCTCCCAGGCTCTGCTCTCTGGAGGCTGTTCCTCGGTTGATGGGCTTGCACAGGTAGGGAATACTTCCCACTTTTTGCGTGTTTTGTATTTTCTTTCCATGACATTATGCCTCTCTTCCCATGCCCTTAGATCAAGCTCCTTCACTGGTGTTTAAAACCCTCACATTCTTGTGGATAATTAGCATATCCCCATCTCTGCCATCTGATCCTCTCCTTAGGTCTGCTCAGGGCCTCTTCAATCAAGGGCCATCCTGGTAGTATTGTGATGTCTCAAGCTGGCCTCTTAAGAACCCAATCCCTCAGTAAACACAGAACAAATGAGGTAATTAGGAAAATGTAAACAGGACGAGAGAGGCCCTTTCCCCCTCATGAGAGCAGGACTTGGAGAAATTAGCAGGAGTTTAGATTTACATTGTGTAGAGACGCAGATACCAGCGGTCCCCCTGTAAAGCTAAATTCCTCATCTAATTTCATTATGGAATAATTTCTTCTGTCAGGAATATAAGCCTGCCACCAAGCTGCTCCTGGGATACATCAAGTTTCATTTGATGACAGCAACTGGGACGGCAGCACAGCCTCTCTTCAATCTACCTTGGATAAGCTTCATAATTTAAAACACATAGGAAAGGGAGATAGACAGACGGTCAGAGCTTCAGGATACATCATGCAATAACCTTCTGTCTCACTCTATATTCTCAAAATACGCTGCGTGTCCACCATAAGGTTGCCTCCTTTTTCTTTTCTCCATTTCAGGCACTAAGGTTAAGTCGATGCTAATAAATTAAATGTAGCTGGGACCATTTGCTGGCCTGGATCCACTGTCACAGAATGATCACATCTGTGTGATTAAACTCTCTTACTTTCTAAGACAGGGTGGCTGCCTCCAGACTGCCTGACAGGCATGGCCCCTGGTCTGTGCTAGCTTCCAAAACGTGCCCAAGAACAGTCTGGGAATGAGCTGGTTGGCTTGGGCTGGAGGTGACCGGGGACTCCTCGAGCGATGTAAGAGACCCAATGACCCAGTTCTTGTGCCCTGGCCCTGTTTAATTTACTATAATAGATGCAGCATAAGGGGTACAGAAAAATGAAGCTTTGTCCTCCCGGTGAAGAAAATAATTACATGAGAGGGAGTTCAGGGTAATTTGATTTCATTTAGTTCCTATATTTGAGCCCTGGTCTTGAAAAAGTGATGATCTTGATCAGCCTGCTGCTCTGGAAATGTCCAGCCTGCACGCCGAACTTGTTCTTTTCAAGAATTTACTTTCAACAACTAAAATGCAAAACAAATTCTGTGCTGCCTGCCATAGCCTCTCTCTAAAGAATGCCGCACAACAAACTCTGGTGCAAAACAGTATTTCTTCATCATAAAACCAAAACAAAACACAACCTGCGTGTGCTGGCCAAAATATCTTGCCCTGGTGAGCACGGGTAACATTGCCATCTAGTGACTCCTCCCATAACAGTTAATTAGCCATACTCTAGATTTACCCAAATTCAACAAAGGATTTCAATGGGAGCTGCAAGTAGGGATTGGAGACAAAGAATGGTTGAGACCAAGTTTTTCTAATATATCCCAATTGCCACAAGAATTGAGCGCTGCATTTGTCCTTGGAAGTCAATGAGTTGCAAGCCCAGCCTTTCAGGAAATCAGACTGTCCATTCTGATGGCAGAATAAGAATGTGGGAATTTAAATTAATTATGTTTTTCAGGAAATCTTGGCTGATTTTCATGCTGTGCTTAACTCTGTGGTTCCTGGTTCAGAGAGCTGGAGAGGCATGCAGATTTTGAGAGCACAACTGAATCCCAAGCTCCAACATAAAGGGCAAATGGGATGCAGTCAGCAGACTTTCCACCTGCACTAAAAGCCTCTTCTCTGATGATGAGACTCCCCTTATAAGCATGACTGGTCCTCATGTCAGGTCTACTTATGAGGGCCTCTTGTTCTAAACAAGTGCGTCTGTCCTCTGCTGTGATGCTTTCTCTTCACTTATCTTTCATTCTGCTAGTAGTTTCTCTGGTCAGTCTTTAACTTATTCCCTCTATTCTGCAAAGATTTTTGGGGTGCACTTGAAGTGATCAGTGAATCAGTCTCCTTTGAAAACAAAGATCACGCAGGGGTGTTATTTCTGTTGTCTTTGAAGCCCCCGCAAGATCGAAATCTCCTATCTCTATTTTGCAAGTCAGCTAACACCAGGTCAGAAGGTTTGGACTGCTGAGCCTCCCTGGTGCATTAGGGTGTTACCAGAGACGTTCACACAGCCAAGCTGCAAGACAGCTATATGCGTGCATTGGCAAGGATGACCGACAGATGCTGACATCTCTAAAGACTTACTCTTTCAGTACAATACAGATATAGTCAATATTATTCCTTTCCTATGGCTCCTTTGGAATCATTTCAGCTCTTCTCCCTCCAAGCTTCCCCAGCAACAGTGAACGGCTCCTGTTTTTCAGCCAAAATGAGCTGTGAGTAGTTAATAGAAGGACACGAATTAACAGAAATAGCTTAAGCAGTATTCCGTGTACTTGCTGAGTGCCGCATTCCTGAAGTCACAGTATCTGACAGGTCACACATTGTTTCCATCCCTTCCCGTTTTTTCCAAAACAGGTAATTCACATTCAGACTCTATTTGTGCTTGGTGCTCCATTCCTGGTTGAAGCTGGCAACTTCATCTTGGTTGCACCATGTGCCAAGAATGTAACTTAGACTTGGGTTATCTTTGGACAGTCCTTGAAATCTAATTATTATTAGTAAACAGGACAATCTGCTTGCATTCTGTTCTGTGTTTGGTTGCTGCCCTGAGAATAACCTTGCATGTAAATAGCAGCATTCATACAGGGACTTCAAATATGTTGGAAGAACAAGGATTCAGTCTCTAGTCCCCAGTCAAGGTGGTAGGAGTCTGCCCTGCTCATTTACAGACACGTGTTTTGGGAGATGCTAATGTTCCCCTCACTTGCTCTCAGTGCCTTAGTCATTATTGCTGTGATGCTCAGGCCCACGAAAAGGGTGAGTGTCCCAAGCAATGTCTCAGAGACTGTGTTCAAACCATGTACTCAAGGCGGATAACCCGATGTCATGGCTCATCTCTTCCTTGATGGTACAGGGAGACAACTCTGGTGAACTGATGTTTTGAACTGGTCGTAATCTGTTAGGGCATATGTGCTATGACAAATAAGAGTGTCACAAATAGGTGGTCTTAGCAGTCAGGTCTGACTGTGACTCCAACTAACTCTCCTAAATGCTCTTTGGGTGATAATTTAGACAACAATCACACTGGTTATACATTTGTTTTCTGGTCACCCTGTATTCATACAGCTGATCATCACCGAACACTATTATTTGATTTTAAGACCAGAAAAAAATCATTACCATCGTGCTCAAATGGTGGACTCTGATGCATACCATAAGCCAATTTTCCCTGGATTTTGTGGAAGTCCAAGCAAAGAAGAGGGACACTGCTCACAGGTTGTGCTTTGCTACATAGCCTGATTCATTAAGTTCAGTGGGAAGAGCCTTGCTCTCCAGGGGCTGGGCATGAACCTCCCTCCCTCCGGCCCCACTCCCAAGAGCCCTGCTGCTGCAGCAGCCCCTGGAATTAGAAGCCCACAGACCTGCACGCTTGCCCCATGCCCTCCCATCCCCTTTGTGCAGCAGAAGAGGGAAAGTAGAACTTGGCAGAAGTTTGCCTGGCACTTAGCTGACCTGCCAGTCACCCTGGGAGAGTGGTCCTTCTCCTCCTTGTCATGTACACCGTGCCCTCCACCATGCAGGTGACTCATCCCACAGAGCTTCAGATGCCTAGAATGAATCTGAAATTGGGACTTCTTTTCCCTATTTAAGAAAGGGGTTGGGGATTGTTTTTTTTTTTAATTTTATTTTATTTTATTCTACCTTCTCTTTTACTAGGTGTCAACATGTTTGGTTAAAAATGCCTCACAGAGGAGTGTTTAGCATGGAGTGAGAATGTGGATGGGAGTACCAGGAAGAAAAATCTAAAGTTTCAGTGTACCGTCTGATTTTTGAGTGATGAGAGGAGGAAGCTCTACTTGCCACTATTTAAAGAAAGCCAGGCAGACAAACTGAAAGAAAGTTAATATCTGTCTATCACAGCAGTGTATGTTCATAGGATAATTCAGATTGGAATGAATGTCAGGAATATGACTGCTTTTCCAGGTAGGTGTGTATGGGGGTAGATAAACAAATGTGTGCATGCAGAAAAAGGAGAGAGAGAAGGTAACTTTGGTGGAAAGCATGGCCATTAGAACCTTGAAAATCAATGTGCTTTAGCTACGGGACTGCTAAAAGTGTTGCCAATTGGCTTTTCACCAGGCTGCCTTCTGATACACTTTAATGTCTTGCAGACCTCACTACCTCTTCTCTAGTCACACAGGATCACTGCAGAAACACCAGCCTTCAAAGGCTTCCACCCAAAGCTTCCAACCGTGGTGGTAGAGCTCTTATCCTTTGTCTTCACATCCCATGACTGAATAGGGCTCTCTGGCCTGGGTGGTGAGACATTGACACAACATTCAGAGACCGTGTCCAACCTCTGCAAGAAAACGAGTCTTGTTTCACCATGGGGTGGCTAAGATCCTACAAGCTTGGGTTACCCCTGCCTAAAGTCCCTTTTGGAACTGGGGAGAAAATCTCTCCCTGAGAAACCGAAGACTCAGACTGGTAGGGAGAGAAGGGATGTAGGGGTAGGGGAGAGGGATGCAGCCAAGTCATTAGGACCATGCAAAATAAATGGAAGCCACGTTGTACAGGGCAGCTAAATGGGGTCTGGCTCCCTGGTGCTCATTTTCACTAAAGAGAAACAATTGAAATGGTTTAAAAAGATGCTCAGTCTTGCCAGAGACATTTCTCCTGCCCCTCCATAGCAGCACGGCTGTTTGAATAGTTAATTTGGCATTCATTACAAAATCAAGCAGGGAAGGGGGGGAGGAAGGAAAAACTGGGCAGAATCTGGCACTTCCAAAAGCAGGTGAGCTGCCAAGGGAAACCAACCGTCTCATCGGCAGCAGAGCAGATTCCCAGCGCCTGCTGTTCATTCCCAGCTCCTGATGAAGGTCTCCATCTCTCCCTGTTACCCTAAATGCTGAATCATTTCTTTGTGTTGCTGTGTTGTGTAGGAAACCTCTGGTCTCCCCCCCTTCTGGGGAAGGGTAACGGGAGAAAAGGGGAATAATTTTCAAAAAGATTACCAGTTGTGCTTACAGGACTTAAAATCTTTGTCTTGAATGGACTAAAACTGGCTACTTGATAGATCTCAGAAAATACCTGTGCTCAGGGACTCATAATCTGCCCGAAATACACCTAGAATGGCGTCCCACAGCAATCCACTCCGATCCAACGCTATCCAACACCTTTATCAACATCTTTTATTGATCCAAGAAAAGTGGAAAATTATTGCTGGCACAATCCACAAATGTTGCAGTCTACAGTAAAGTGATGAAAATCATCAGAAACAGGTCTGTTACACCCAAGCGGTCTGGATTGCTTGCTTGGGCAGCTCATTTGCGCAGCCTACGATTTTAATGCAGCCAAAGTCATGGCCAATAATTGGGAAACGAAGAATGCAAGTCACATGAGATTGGAGGCAGCGTCCTGGAAAGCAGCAGCCCTGACCAGCTTGGGATTGTGGTGTTGGAACGGCTCTGCAGCACTGCGGGTGAGGGCTAATGAAGCCCTTGGATGTGTAAGCATGGACCTGATGGATACAGCACTCATATTCTCTCCGGTATTTCAGAGACCACTGCTAAAATATTGGACCACAGTTGTGATGTCCACACATGAGATGTTAAAAACCTAAATGGATTGATTTTTGTCCCAGGGTGAACTTGTGGGCTGAAATCTTTTCCTCTAAAGTTGCTTTGAGCCAAACGGGGGAAGTTTGGTGTGAAGATTATTAGAGGAAATTCTTAGTTTTAACTGGGATTCCTGTAAAAGGGAGATGTTGTAACAGCAGGGGATTTTCACTCAGAAACGATGGGGCATGAGGTAATTTTCCCTCAATCAAGTAAAGGGTGACTAGGAGTTCATTCGCTGCTAATTATATAGGGAAGGGAAAGTTAAAACAGTTTGCAAAAGTATTTACCTATGGCTTGCACACTCCATAGAAGGAAAGAGAGAACAAATTAACAAAAAAAATAAAAGTCAACCAATGTTCTGGGCTATCGCTTCAGTGGTGGAAAGAGACATACTGGTTTAGGCTACAGGTCTCAGTTTTATCTCTTCCCTAGGGCTAAATAAAGGATTTCTAGGAAAGCAGACACTGGAACAAGGTCAAGTAGCTATGCCCAGCCTCAGAGAAATCATTGTCAGAATACATGGAATAGTCCTGGCACATGCTATATGTAAAAAGCCTTTAGAGAAGGTACCAGATCACTAATTCCCAAACTTTTTGGAAGAACCCTGCCAACCCTCAAATTTTCTTGCAAACCACTGCACACCCAATCAAGCTTAGGAAATGCAGACTTGGTAGCTCATATGTCTTTAGGCTTAATATGCTTCTATGGCCCAGATGCAGCCCACTCACCACAGGCACATGGACCACCAGCAGTTTTTAAACCACAGCTGGAGTCCTCCTGGGCTCAGAGGATAAAACTGAGCCCGCTGAGGTCAACGGGAGTCTTTTTACTAACTTCAACAGGCTTTAGATCATGGCCTTCCCACGCTAGCCGAGGAGCACTACTGCTGACAAGGTTTTAACAGAGGATTGCGAACAGCATCGTTCTGGTAGCCGGATGGGTCCCAAGCTGTTTGCTTGGTTTTTTGGGTTATTTTTCCCCAGATGAATGCCTTCCTCTGCGTTTTTCAGCATCTCTGGAAATCCACATGCTGAGCTGGGTGAGTATATTCAGGCATTCAAGGTTGCAGAGTTTGTCCTCAGCCTCTTTGTGGTAGGAGTGTTGGTTGATACTTGTACAAGGAAAGCGTCTTGAGGACCTCTGGAGCTTGTGGGGTGCAGTGTGGCAGCCAGCAGACCTGGTCATCATTTGCTTCTCTTTCTTCATTGCAATAAGGAGCGATTTTATCATGTCTTTCCACTGATGAAAAGATAAAGAGGGGGGGATTACAGCCATCCTCCAATGGAATGGACTGCCTCACTCTTCATCAAGGATCACTCTCTCCCACCAGCCATCTTACAATTTAAAGCAAGTTAGTTTCTCTACATCAAAATATCCACTTTTAGATTTATCTCCCATCTTTAAGACTGTTTTATTGTCTGACTAAATGGAAATGTTTGCAGCACAGAGGTGGCCTTGAGTCCTCATACATGTTGTTGTTTTAATTTGAATGTAAAGCTTACCCCTGCAGTTTGAAGAGATTAATTTCCCTTAGATAACCACAGTGTAGACACATACATTCAGCCTAGTCACCTCAAGCTCTCTTGACAAGGATGTGAGGGTTTGAGTCATCTGACCAAACATGAATATCTATTTTACGAGGAGATGAGTTATGTGCTAGATAATCTGTTTTTCTCCATGGAGATGGAGGAATCTGAAAAAACTATCTCAGAAGTTAAATATCTGGTTTGGACAACAAAAAAAAAAATGGCAGCAGTGCTGTCTCATCTTTGCATCTTGGTGTCCTATGTTCTATATGAAGATGAGGATCTTTACTTTATGCTACCACTAGTAGCTTTGACTAAAGAGCCTTCTGGTTAAGGTATAAGGATGTGACCTGTTTTTCAAAATTTTCAATGTATCATTTTGCAAATATAGCTTCAATCTCCCATTGGGTGGTTCTTGCTGCAGATGACTTTATGCTGGTTTTGCTTTCTTGGATGATTTGTAGGATTATATATACTGTGACTTCTGTGCTCTGGTGCCAGGCTTTTTCTGAAATTAATCTTAATCTTGAATCTGAAATCTGGGAGCTTTTTCAATGCCATGTTTTCATTTCTTGCACTAGGAATTTGAGATGAAATCTTCCCTGCTACCTTGCCATGGAGTGGAAAAATCTGTTCCTTATAGCCAGCAAAAGGAAGGCACCAAGGAGTCATCATATCAGCGATATCTGGTAGAACCCTTTTTACTGGAAGCTGCTAATAGGAACGATCCATCAGGTGAATGGTAACAGCTGCCCCTATTGTTGCTCCTCTTGCCATTGCTTTTACAAGCATGTTTGCATTTAGTCTATGTGTTCAAAATCCATGTTTGTTTTCTCTTATGATAAGAAAATTACTTCTGAGCAATAAAAAAGATGAATAGCGCATCTGAAGGAGATCTACTTCTACTATTAAAAAAATCTGCCTTACAAATACTGCAGATTTCCACTAGTGTGAACAATAGCCTTCAGGTCAATATTTCCAAAGTCGTTTTTTTAGTCAGAATTTCCAGTCATAGGCAATAATGAAGGAAAGAATTTTATTTTCTTAGTCAGAATAAAAGCAAATTTCCAAATGCCAAAATTTCCCATGAATTAGAAATCCTGAAATTTGGCTGGTATAATTTCCTAGCCCCGGTATCTGCAGTTGTGCCAGAACTACAGAATAAATATGATTTCTACAGTCTGACTCACAGTAAATAAAGGAGCTAGTGTCTGCAAGCCAAAAGTGATGAGGTCTGGCCTTTACTGATAAATTGGTAAGGAAGATTACCTGGGAGCAGTTTGATTTTTCAATTCTTTTTGCTAAAGGTTGCTTTACAGTACCTTCCCTTTATATCTTGTATTCACACCTTCTAATGAGGTATTAATGAGCTGTTGGTGGTTTCTTTAATTTAGGGCAAGACCGTTAAGGGAACATGAAGTCTTTACTAGGTTCCAGATTCTTAATAAAAAGAAGTGATGCATTATTAGATAGGTCATGCCTGAAAGCTTCCAGCACAGAGCAGTTACTCTATCATCGTCGGGGCTGTCGTGTAGCTGTGGGCTGTTGTTGGTGTTAAGATTTCCTGCACTAAGTTATACCTGTGGAGCAGCCTGGTTTGTTTTCTGGCTACTCAGAGCAAAATGCCTCCTTCTGAGTAGTTTTACTTGAGCTATTTTTCCTCTCATGAGTAATGGTATAGGCATGGGTAGGAAAAGGGGAACTGGATAATGGCAAAATAGATATGTATTTAAATTACGAGCAGCAAGTGTGCAGCTTTTTACTCTGACCACCCAGATTTGTTTCCTAGTTTCATAGGGATCCATGCATAGCCTTGAGAACACCATTTCATCTTCCCAAGCTCTAGGCTCCATCTGTGTAATAAGGTGGTAGCATGACCTTCAGTCTCCTAAAATTTCTGCTTTGTCATTTCTCCAGGGCATCGACAACAATTTGGTAGCTCTATTAAATGGTTTACCAACAAGGGGGCTCTTTTGGAAATGCAGGATGGGAAAAAAACAGTCTTTGAACTGATTTTGAATTTGGATCTGACTTGAAAGCTAGACCAGCTTTGAGTTGGGGGGTGTGACCAGAGACCTCTGGAAATACCAGAAACGCCTTCCAATCTTAATTATTCTGTGATTAGAACAAGCATGTCTATATGTAGCCATATAGTCCTGGTCACCAAAGTACCAAGCTCCATCCTGGAACCACATAGATTTCTAATAGCCACTCTGCCAGCTCCTTATCTTGGCAGAATTTATGTGTATAAATAAGTAACAACAGTAAAAAAGATTTCACAGACAGGTATAGTGGTGGGACTGCAAAAGACTAGCTGCCTTCCAGTTTTCTGGTTTAATCCCTATCATGTTTTGTATCTAGGCAGCTCCAGTCCTCTCTCACTCTGCCAGCTGCTGTGGGGGTCCTTGGTCCCCCACAGTTTGTTTTTTCTGGTTTTAGCTTTGCCATGATCTTATCCGTATCAATAAAGTGTGAAAGCTTAATGCTGGTAAAAGACGTGGACTTCTGCGTCTTGTACAACTTATCTAGCCTGGACTCCCTGCCTACATTTTCTCCCCACCAGCACCACTCATGATGTGAGGGAAGGCTGTGGCATCATCCAAACCATCAAACCATTCAAACGCAAAATCTCTGTTGGAGGAACCAGGAAAAAAGACATCCCAGAAAAGCTTTTCATGGAGGTTTGCTGTTGTTTTGGGGTCCTAGAAGTATCTATGGAACAGGTAGACATACAGAGGGAGGTAAAGTCTTTTCTCATGTTTCTGGCTTGAAGTTGACTTTGATCATTTGATCAGTCAAATGAGAAAATAAATTGCATATACTGTTGGGTTTTACAGTAGAGACCTTCTTTGCAATCTTGAGGTAGGATGTCTTAAGCTCTCTTGCCTACACTGTGAATGATGTTAACCTCTTTAATCACTTTAAAGGGCCTAAATGGACTGAACTTCTGCTCAGAATGAGGTCACTGCCATTCCTTTTTATTTTTTATTTGTAGTGAGTCCTTAAGAAAATGACAGACCAATGGGATTTTTCTCTCAAATTTACAGCTTTGGTTCCCTTGGTGCAGAGACTACGGGTATGCTTTGCTTTCCCATTTAACTGCTGCAAGGCAAACAGCAAGGTCACTAAGGTCTTGGCCTCTCTTATCTCTGTTTGCTCATGGAGAATCAGGCTTTAAATAACTGTAAAATGGAGATAATCATTGACTAGCAGTGGTTTACTCTGGGTTTGGACCAGTAACTTTGGGAAGAGCATTGACCCTGATCAGCCTAGAAGAAAGTCTACCAGCACATGTAGCAGACCAAGCCTTGGGAGCTTATGCGTTAAGGACTGTGATGAGACACTTCACATTTCTGCCTCTACAAAACTGAGTGGCACAGCTGGCCTTTTGCAAATCCTGTAACGTTGTTCTTTTTCCTACTTCTCTGTGTCAGTCATGGAGCCAAGAAGCTGTGATAGCCAAAGATGATCCAATCCCAGATGAACTGCAGCCGTTTAAACATGATCTGGTGTTTGCTTTGTTGATAAGCAATTTACAGTATTGGTGGATGGGACCAAAGGATAGAGACAAAATGGGGCTAAGCTACAGAAATTGAATATAAAGCACAAAAAAGACAAAAACCAGCCTTGAGGAGCCACAGAGAAAGGTGTGGTATCCAACATCTATAAAAATGCGGTTTTCCAGTGTAGGCAGCTAAATATAAAAACCCTACAGAGAACTATAAATTCCTAATAAATATGATTGAACTACTGGAGAAAATCAGGCAGGCTATGCTCAAGAAAACAGAAGCAAAGCTGAGAGAGAGCTGAGGCCAGGGACACGTCTATTTATGATGTGTATTTTACGTTACTCCGGAACTTGAGGATTTGTGACCTGGGTCAGGATCTGGTGAGTGCTGTTTGAGGGCACGCACCTCAGGGAGCCGTGAAAATTGAAGGTAGTTCTGTGGCACTGAGAGGTAACGGTGTCGACAGCACATCTCCCAGAGGATAGCCAAGGCTTGTATGCCTCAGAGGGACACGTACCAACTGCCTTTCTCATCCAGTGCTATCTGGAATAAGTATTTATAGCTGGCCTAGACCAGCTGAAAATGGATTTCAGCTAGTCTGGTCAATGAGTCATGGGTGTGAAAACCAGTTTTTGATTCTTCCTGCTTAGGTTTCAAGGGCAGGATAAACAGTTACACATCTAGTTCTCTCAGTGCTCCTGAACTTGAGATTAAAGTAGTTATCAGCACAGCAGACAGAGAATTACCCTCATTTCAGGCTTTAGCGTATCATGCAAGCCCAGATCCACAATTACCACAGCCTGTATCTTTCTCTTTTTTTTTAATTTGTACTTTTTTCAAGAAGTGCTAATAGTTATTTGCCGAACAAGGAGATCTTCAGACCGTGTTGGAGAGAGTGGGTTGAACTCACACTTCAGTAAAGATTGCCAAAACTTGCAGACATAATAGTCTCTGCAGAGGGGCTGGAAGCAGCAACCGGCTGCAGAGTGGACTGGCATGGAAAATGAGAGCTGGAATCAGCATGATCTTCTCTTTACCTGAGTACGACACCAGGCATCCAAGGCAGCTGTGTAGGTTTGCATTGAAGTCACATAGTAAACAGGAGTGATGATGGTGGGTGGAGGGAGGAGGGACGGTTCTGCATTTTTTTTTCTCCAACATGAAGCTTCAAAATGCTGAGGCCAAAGAAAACAAAGCAGGGAATATGCATGGTTGGAAACGCTAAGCTGCTGGAGAGAGTGCAGCCAAGGTGCTGAGGGCAACCTCAGCCCCTTTCCACTGCTGTAAAAGCATGTACAGGAAAGCTCTACACAAAACTGATAACAGGGAAGCTATCTTTTATGGTACAGCTTTTTGGGGGTGGGTAACGGTGAAGTTCTTGCTTGAGTTTTGGGATGCTCTTAGTGCAGCTCACACTTACAGAGCAATTCAGGTCTGACCTCTGGGACTGGAGTTGAAAGCTTCCTCAAACCTTCTCCTGGCTCAGTTTTTTTTTGGACAACTCTTGTTCCTGCCAATGACTCAACAAACCCTTCCTTGTCTTTCCTGAACAGGATGGCTGTGTGGGAACAGCTCGGTTTTATTTGGTAGGAAATGCCATGATTCTGAAATCTGGTTTTGTTCTGAAGTGGAAGAACACACAAACAAACACAAAATTATTTTGTGCCCAAAGTTTCCTGCAAATCACAATAAAAATTATCTGTTCTTTTAAAAACTGAGCCATTTCATCCTGACTGTGACCTTTCCAAATTTGATAGGAACATTTTTAAAGTTGGTAAACAGAAGCTAATGCATGCCATTTGAACAAGGTCAAAATATTTTGTTCTGATTTTTTTTGTCTGCAAATAAGAAGGTGTCAAAATTGACAGTTGCCCAGGTCAAGTTTTGATGTTGAAAAAAAGGACACTTCGGGCTAAAAACCGTTCTCTTTTTTCTTTTCTTTTTTTTTTTTTTTTTTTTTTTACTGTGCCTTATGGACAATTATAAATCATCTTCGTATATAAAGCATAGTTTATTTAAATGTTTCAGCACTGTTATCTCAAAACCTCCTAAAATGCTTTAGACGACACAGGTAAAACATGAAATATTAGGCAACCTGGAGCCACATTTAACAGGTCATGTGCAAAGCCCAGTAATACTTTGTGATGCCAGGGGAGACAGATTGCAGCAAGCTCTTCTGCATAACAGAAATTGCAGGGGAAGTTTAGGGGAAGAAGGAGAACGAGAGGGTGATTTGGCACGTAAAAGACAAAGTTTAGCCTGCTGCTCTGCCAGGCCAGTGATTCAATGGCTGTTAATAAAATGCATTTCAACCCACCGAATTACAACCACAGCTGGGCAACATTGCCTAATGGATAAACCACTGTGCTAGGACTTGCAAGCCTTTGACTCTGCTCCGAGCTCTGCCCCTGGATTCCTGTGTTACACTGGGCGAGTCGTGCTGTGCCCTCAAGTCCTCTTTTTCTCTCCGTTGGCCTCTGTTAAGACGAAATGCTCTCTTGTACGTTTTACAGCGTATTGACTGCAGTTTCCCCTTTGGCTCTTGACTCAGCCCTGCCTGATCCACCAGTAGGATTTTAAGGATGCAGACAAGACTTTGTAGCCTTGCTGCCTTTCAGCTAATGGAGCCATTGAATTTCAAGTCTAAGCCTGGGCAGACCAGGCTCCCTTATCAGCTGTCTCTGCTGATGAGCCTGTCTGCAGGACCTGGGTGAGAAGTGCTGGCTCCTTCTCCCTGTGCTTTCTGAAGTCACAGCAAGTAAACAAGGCTGAAGCAGGGAGCTGTGATTAACAGGGGTTTCCATCTGCCAAGAATTCATTAAAAAAATAATAATTGTTAGCTTCCCACCCTACTGCTGCCCCAGCTTTGCGCAAACATGACTGGTATGGAAGAAAGGAAGGGGACAGCACGGCGAGTTTGTCACGTACATGCCCCCAGTTTTTGTAGGGCAGCTTTGTTGTTGGTGATGAGACCAGCCTGACTCCTCCTGAGGACAACTGCTCGGGTGCATTCAGCGAGACATGACATCATGTGCCCTGGCCATTACGAGGCTGAGGTTTTGTCCTTGTTTGACATCAAAATAGTAAGGGCGGTCATTGCCATGAGGGGGCAGGGGTCTAATGGACTCTCATTCCCATGTTTCCCAAAGGCAGGCTGGCAGTCCCACCACCCAAGACTCACACCACCTGGAAGTCTGCATCCCCAAAATCTGGATCAGAGATCCAAAAAAAGGGGAGAGCGACTTGCTTAGCATCCCTATGTGCACTTGGTCCTGCTATCTGTGGTCAGTCTTGCAAATATAGTGGGACTTCTTAGCAGTCTTTTTTTTTAATATAATTTTTTTAATTGATTATTCATTTCCTTCTCTGGTGGAGAAACTCTACCGTAGCTTGTTCTCCTTGCCATAAAGCAGCCCACAGTGCCCTGCTGGGGTACTCAGAGGTCTCTACTCAGAAATTCCTGCCTGGTGCAGAATCAGGACAGCAGGAGCAGATAGGGCTGGAGCAGCAATTGGCTGGGCTGGCTGGAGCTGCCCAGGGAGGGAGGGAAATTTAATTTGTACGGGGAGGGAGGACCCTGATGATACTGAAGACAGGGTGAGGAATAACTCCAGGGTGGTGAGGGTGTTATATGCGATCGTGGGATTGTATCAATAGCTGCTTTTAGCCATTTTTCCTATTCAGTTACTGGTGTGGTCACAAGCCCTAATTAACAATTCATTCTACTAGCTTCTAGTGATCTAGTTTTCACTGCAGATTATTGTAACCCTCTAAAAAAAAAAAATATATATATATATATATATTTGTGGCATATATTTCTGTCAGGCACATCAGAGAATGCCTGGAAAGCTATGAAGAGGAGAGAGTAAATGTCTTGGCACAGGTGCTAGCTCCATGCAATGTCTTGTAAGCGGCTCTGCAAACGTCTGTTCACAGCCTTTTTTTTTTTTGTTTCCTATGGAGAACGGAGATAGCTCAGCTAGTGAGCTATATACCCTCATGTGATGGGTATATATTCAGTTCTGCGAGGTGACTCAAGGTGTCTGTGCACACCCATCATATAAAGCAATAAGCACCAAGTGCTCAAAACTACCTCTCATGCTTTGCTTGTGTGGGTGGGCAAGAGGGACAGACTCTAACCATGACTCACTGTAACAACAGGTCTAAGGAAAGGTGAACATGAGCCCAAGTTGTGGGCTGAGTAATTTTTCCAGCATGCCAAACCCAATCCATGGGCTGTAGGTAAGATGTGCTGGGTCTGCACAATCATCATCCACCATCGGCAGAGGAAAGCTGATGGGACCTGGGCTTGGATCCCATGAAACCAAAGGGGGAGGTTGTAGGAGCTGCAAGCATCAGCAGTTGGCAGCTGGTCTGTGCAAAGACAGGGCCTGCCTCTGTGTTGGCAGTGATTTTTCAGGCTGGAGTGAATATAAATACCAACACAGCTGTAGTTCTTGTGTGGGGCTGGAACGGGGCTTTGAGGTGGCGGGGGGGGCAAAAGGGAAGGTGGATGCAAGCAGGCACATCATCATTGGTTCATTTTCACAGCAAGCTAAGATCACGTCTGAGAGCCTGTGAAACTCGTATTTCCCCAGTTAATTATAGCACTGATGCTGAGGACAAGAGTTCCCACTGACATTTGTCACATTGGTTGAACTCTGCTGCTCTGTTTTGAGCTGGAGAGATGAGGCTGGAGTTGATGAACATCGCAGAGTGGACTCTGGGGATGGGCTCTCTCTTCCTTTCTTCTTTTCCTATTTTCTATGTCTTCTCTTTCTTACTTCCTCTCCTGTCCTTCTTACTGCGTTTCTTTCTCTGTCTTTTCTTTCTAGCCATCTCAATCGCTTGCTTGCTGTGGGTGATTAATTGCCGGCTTTGGAAGGTAGCTTGGCAATGCAGACCATTCAGTTGGTGACTTAGCAAGCTGTCTGGGTGGTATTTAGTGGAAACACAGCCCCATCAGCCACACACCCAAACCATGAGTGCTGATGCCTTGTGCTGATGGCCAGAGCTGGAAAGGGAGTGGAGGAAGCGGGGCAGGGTCAGTTCCAGAAAATGAGCAGCTACTGGGAGATTCATGGCCTGGTCTGTATTTCAGAAGATCAACAGTTACTCATCTCCCGTTTCCACCTGTAAAATGAAGGCTATTTGCAGTAAGTCCAGAGAGTTATATGCTGCTAAGGGCTTGACACATCTTATTGCCCAATGCTAATGAGTACAATCTTAGGAGGTGACCTCAAGGTCACAAGAATGAGGCATTTTGCTAGGAGTGGATCCTTTGATCACTAGGAGTGGAAAAAAAAGTCCATGTGTGGTGATATGGATATGGTATGAGATGAAGCACTGCACCCATTGATCTTCGGAGGCCAAATGCCCTTAGAGTTTCACACAGGCTGCTGCTTTTTTAGCTTTCAAGGTCTTTGCTGAGCATCAATGAACTGCAGGTCTAACATACTGGTGCATAGATAAATTAGACATCAATCTGTGCAGTGCAGAGGGGCCTTAGACTGCAAACCCTCTGTGAGAAGAGCAGGGAACCAGTCTGACTCTGCCACTGAATGGCAATGCATCGGCTTTTGCTTTCTCCCCCTCTCCATATGAATGGGAAGCCATTAGGTGAGAGTCTTTTCTGCTATTCTGCATGTGCCTGGCAACATGGACTCAGATTTCAATGGAAGTTATGGGCACTGCTGTTAAATAAGGGCAAGAAATATCCCCCTATGACCTGGAACTGTTCTTGCAGGGAAGACCAGAAACACAAGAGCAGCAAGAGAAGAGGGACTCCGTTGTGCTCCTGCTCTGACATCTCTGGACTTCAGACATTCACTGTCTGGGGCTGTAAATCCTCTGCTTTCAGTAGGCTCTGAATTTACTGGTGAAAAAAAATAGTCTTCAAGTTGTTATGGTAGAAAGCTAAAACATAAAAATCTCAGCTCAAGACATTAATAGAAAAGATATTATTTGACTATATAAATGAGCTTTACCTGAGTTATGGATTAATGGAATATAACTGGCACTAATGGACACCACATTAAAGGTGGTGCATCTCCTCTGCTACATAGTCCAGGGACCAGTCGCTGACCCTGAGGGAAAGTGGCACAACTCAGTCCCTGCGGTCATGTCAAAATGCTTTCCGCTCCCTCAGGCTGCCTGGTGGGAAGGGTCCTTCATACATCTCCCAGGCATTGCCTGCAATAGTGTTGCTGCCAAGGGCCAAAACCATGCCAGGAAATGTCCTGACAACTAAACAGTCTGGATGACCAAGACTGGTGCTTGAATCTACATCCCAGCCTGTTTAGTTTAGTAGAGACATTGCTGCTCTACCTCCAGACCCTCAGGGACCTTCTGTGATCTCTGTCAGCTTAACCTTGAAAGTTGTTTTTTTTTTATGTAGTTCTTTTGGTGACTATTTCTCCATCCACCACCTTCTGGTTTCTGGTTTCTCCTTTCCTGCTTTTCTGTAAGATCATTAGTTCCCCTGTTCCCTTGTTAATGGCTCATCTTGGGCACCATAACTCTTAAGATGCCTAAGGCTCTGGGAGGTGAGTCTCACCAATGTCTTCAAGCCAAGGTGAAGTCCAGTACTTTTTATAACATGTTGTGTCAATGGCCAAGAAGCTGAAAACTGCATGATTTTTGCTCAATCACAGGACAAGCCCAGAGATGACAGAGCTATTTCACAACTAGCCCCCTGGTTATGCTATAACTGACTCAGAAAGCCCAGTTACAACACAATTACTTTTCTTGGGCTGGTGACAACATGAAGGGAATTGGCCCATGGGCAGAACTCACCCAGATCCCTTCGATTTCATAGCAGCATTGAAATATCGGTTGGAAGAGGTCTGGAGATAATCTAGTCCAGGCTATGCTTGAAGCAAGATGTTTGCTAGCACTACATCAGGTTAGCTGAGACTGTTTAGCCAAGTCTTGGAAACCCCGAGGATGGAGATGCCACCACCTTTCTCACCTTTCTGAGGAACCTGCCCCAGTGCTGCTCTATCCCCTGAGTGAAAAAAAAACTTTTTCTTTATGTCTAGGCTGAACATCTTCAGCCACAATTTGTGGCCTTTTCCATCTATTTCCAGGTGATTAGGAAGATTACCTCCCAGACATATTGAAAATTTAACAAGTGGTGACAATGCAGCTCAAAAGCTGGGGAAAAAACAGAGACAGGATTTGACTCTGGTGCTACTCTGGAGGTGACAGGAGGGTTAGGAGGAAGGGCTTTGAGATTATGAACAAATAAATTGAGCAACACAACTGATGCAACAGAAAAAGAAATACCAAGGGAAAGATGCACAGAGACAGGCAAGGAGAATGATCTTGTAGCAACAGCAGAGGAATTTCATAGTGGTCAAAGCCAGTTAGAAGGATCTAGTAAGAAGAGATATCCAAGATGATGAGAGTTTTAGAAACCTTATATTAATTTCCTGACTAAATTTATTCCCAGCTCATTTATACCCATTTGTTCTTGTTGTAGCACTGTCCTTTAATTTAAATAGCTCTTCTCTCTCTGTGATTTTTACCTCCTCAATATATTTCTAGAGAGAAACGCATCTTTGTGCTAGGCTAAACATACCAAACTCTCCTAGTCTCCTCACATTTGATTTCCACCTGATCACCGCAGGAGACCTTTACTATGTCTGCTCCAGTTCAAATTCACCTTTTTTGGACATGTAGCACAAGAACAGACTATGGTATGCCAAGGGAGATCTTCTCCCGTGCTATTAACACTTCACTAACTTCACTGTAAATAGCTTTTGTACTGCGTACAGCTATTGCGTTCTGCTTTTCCATAACTGCACCACACCAACAGTGTCTAATAGTGCTATGATGAACACATGCATCCACAGCCTTCTCCTGCAACTTTATTGTTTCCAGTGGATGAGCCCACAGCTTAAAGCAGCTATTCTTGTTATCAGTCTCTAAGTGCTTGACTTCATACTATTAAATTTCATTCTATTTCTATTACTCGTGGGCTTAAGGTCATCCAACTTTTCTTGTGTATTTATACCAAGGGCCTTATAAATATGCAGATTGATAGACTGAATAACTTTTAGCCTCTGGATTATGGGATAGTCTTGCTGTATCCCAGCCCCCTCCATCTAAGGCAGAGTTGTAGCAGAGTAAAGATCAGACGTGCAGCATGATTTTCCTCCCCTTCTTCGGAAATGTCTGGCATTAGCTGGTAGAGGATAAGAAACAACAGGTGAGGGGCCTTTTTGCTCTGAAGCAACAGTTCTCCCGCTCCAAACTTGGATATAAGCAGGATGGAACAAATTCAGAAAGGCCTGTGGTGGCCACTGGATAAGGGCAGAACTAAGACCAGTCTCAATGGAAAATACATATTTCTTAACTGGGACCCAAACACATCACATGGGGAAAATCACTAGATCTGCATCTAGCCATCCTGATAAATGTGCTTTCCACAGAGTAAACGTAGAGCCAAGCAAACCAGCAGTCTTTGCCCTTTTAAATCTAGTTCCCAATCTTAATTCTTCATCTTTTATTCTAGTGAGTTTTGGTTTATCCTTATTTTGCTGTCCTTCTCCTCGTGTTCCCCCATTGCTTCAGTGTTCTTTAGCTTCTTTAGTTAAAGAAATCTACTGTTCTCCTACTTCACCGTTTTGCCTGCCAGGCAGGGCTCAGACAAAGCATTTACGTCCTATTTCAGTGGTTTCAGTGACCCCAGGACAGGATGATTTTCCTAGCTGATCAGTGACATCTGCCACTTAGAAAAATGGGACAGCTGGAGATACAGGCCCCTCTGAAGTGGAGGCAATTATATCCCAGAGATGCTCAAAGTATGGAGCATGCCTAAGTTTGCCACCAGGAGATCCATGCAGGGGTGTTGAAGCTGTTCCCAGTGGCATTTCTGCAAATGGCCAAGTTGGTGCCCTCGGAATGCCATGGGATGGTAGGCTACTACAGAAAGTAGACTCAAGGAGAGTTCTGTAGATGTGTATACATATCTGTATACAACCAGTGTGAAAATAATCTGTTTAATGTCCAAATTCCATCTTTTCTAAACTCTTCTGTGCATCAGCTGGAGCAATTATTCCACCTTACTTCCCCAGACTGACAATGCACCTGCACCTGATGGGAAATTGCTACCATATGCCTCTCCAGAGGTAGCTGCATTTCAGCTGTGGCAAATGATTGTTCTTTGTGATCTTTCAGAACGGAAAAAAAACCCTCCTTCTTTTCTGACAGACTGTGTGAGTAACAAGTTAATGGGGTTGGGCAAAGCTGCTGGCAATTCTCAGCTCTGCAGCTTTCCACTTGAATGCTCCACAGCTGAGCTAATAGTCAGCAAAGCCCTTTGATGGGTACAGAAACTATTTGCACTTTTGATGGGAAGAGAGAATGGAAAAGAGAATGCCACTGCTTTTTCTCCCCATTCTTTCTTTCTTTCTTTCCTGCTGCTGCTTTGCTGTTTTTAAAATGGGGGTTGGAATGTGGTGAGTCCTTCCTGTTGGTCTCTGCCATGTCCTGGGCATGCTTCAATCTTGTGAAAACTACCTGGCTTCTCTGCCTGCTTAGACTTCCCTCAAGAAAAAAAAGAAAGAAGAAAAAGAGGCTCAATAAATTTTGTGAGCTCTAACTATTTAGGGATTTTCAGGTGAAATAGTTTAAACAGAGAACACCCATTTTTTCTGCAGTGCAAGTATTTCAGTGATGAATATTTGGACAAGCTGCTGTTGAAACACTGGAAGAGGGTTTTCCACCTGATTTCCTACCAGTTCAACTCATGGTTGGTCAGATGGCAGAGCCTCCAAAACCTTGAGAGGCTCCACTGGGCTATTTAAACTGCCCTGATGCTCCAGAATCCAAGTTTTCCAGCCTCCAGGACATGCTGCTGAGATCCTGGAGCCTCTTGAGAGCATTGGCCTCCCTATAGCACTGGGGGTTCTCCATTTCCAGGTAAGGAGCCTGAGGTTTTCCCCTTGGAGATCTCCGAGACATTAGACTTCCCACCTCAGGGGGTCTCCATTTTGTTTATCTACCAAAATTCTGAAAGGAAAGCAACCCCAACATCAAATGGAAGTGTTTTGATTTTTTTTTTTTCTCCCCAGTAAAAAATTTTCAGAGCGGAAAACGAAGTACTAATTTTTTTATTTCATTTGGGAACAAAGAATTTTGTTTCCATTCATCCCGATGAATGGAAATTTGGAGCCCTGTTGCCTGCCTTAAGGTGCTGTTATTACACAGGTCTTTACTCTGTTACTACATAAATTAGGGTAACACAAAGAAGTTTTAGCTGAAAATGAGATTTTAATATGTTAGATCAATACAAATACAATAATGATGGACGATCTTTTCCCCACAGAGCTTAAGATATAAACTCGTTACGTCTCTGAGTGGCTGCAGTGGTGTTGGAATTAAAAAAGCACCCTGAAAAACCGTTTCAAAGGTTAGGATCCTCTTATCTGATTACATGCACAACTGTAACAACCAAATAACAGGAGTTATTTGGAAAATACAGGTAGTAGTGATTGAATCACTGCACATCTGGCCTTGATCTCATTGACTGCCCACTTCATTCAGCGCAGTTTTCCTGGTTTTAGTGAAAATAAACAAAACCAGAATTAAAGTAAATTGAGGCAGAGAAATATTTCCTGGTAGCTCTGTGAAGAAGCTGTTGATCCTTTAAAAATTTTATGATGAGTGAGTCAAAATTGTCCCATCTCAGGGCAAGCTTATGCCATTTGCATCTCCGTCCCTGTCTATGGGTTACGATGGTGCTGGTATGATGGTGCTACTAGTTGAGGGTAAGGGACTTGGCTGTTTGTCGGAGGCAGGAGAGACTTTAGGCAGCAAGACTCATGAGTTCAGTCTCCACCAGCTCAGCCAGCGGTGATATATTAATGTTTACAATGGCCATTGGACATGCGACTGGGGTTCTGGCCTGCCCTTTGGGTTAAGCTTTGATTACCTGTCAAACCAGGGCTTTCGACAAGTTATCAGCTAGTGTCAGTGAGAGGTTCAGCACATTCCCGCTGTGACAGTGACCCTGTGAGGTTACACGTGAAGTAGCAATGGACTCAAGATAAGACCCTGTTACTTTTTTCCACTGTTTTCTTAGAAGAAAGATATTAATATATTATGAAACGTTGACTTATTCCACTTTTTGCCGAGTTCTTTCCAACCACAAGACTTGCCTCAGTTCTCTTTGGTTTTGGTTTCTTCCCATCCAGCTCCTTTTTTCTTTTTTTCTTTTTTTTTTTTTAAATTTTAACTATCACTCTTCCTTGCTCCTCTCTCATTTCCTCTCCCAAACAGAAAGGGAATTTAAATTGCAACTGGTCGCATATGTAAAACCGGCAAGAGCGTGCTCCAAAGACACTCTCTTTTATTGGGTTCATCCAGAGGTCAAAGAGGTTGGCTGCGGGACAAGACAGAGCAAAAAACCTACCCGAGCCCTACTGTGTCATCATCATCCCACTTGGCTGGGAGCGGGATGGGGCAGGAGAGGTGGAGGAATGCTGTCTCACAGCCGCACTTGCAAAGACTCGCGATGAAGAGGCACCTCCAAAGCCTTGGCTTTGCCCGCTGCAGTTTTGGGGGGGCCCAGGAGGAGAGGCTGGCAGCCAGGCTGGCGAGGGAATGGGAAGGGCAGCCGGGGAGGGTGGAAGGGGGGGGGGACACGGAGGAGACGCCAGCCAGCCGTCTTGCAGGCACTCAGTGGTTGCAGCTGTGCCGGCTGCTGGGGTGGGAGAAGGGGGAAAGCAAGGCAGAGGGAGAGGGGAGACGGGTGCCAAGATGCTCACTGGTCCCCAGGGTGGGGTGGTGGAGAGGAAGCTCGTGGGACTGAGACACTGATAGTCCGAAGTACGTGCAGATCTAAGCAATTCCTTGCCTGCTCCTATCAAAGGCAGCCCTGCCTGCCCCACAGCGCTATAAGCCATAGGTCAAAGACTGGGATGTCCCCAGTCTCCATCGGCTTACCCATGGCTTGAATAGGTAGGTGGCACAACTGCGGCTCAGCAAGGAGCTTGGTACCCTCACTGAGGAGCAGAAAACACAGAGAGATGATCTGGAAAAAGTCAGCTGCTCATGCAAGGTTTGCAATGTCTCACCCAAAAGCAGCACTCATGAAATACAAACACCCAGTCACAAAGTCACATCTGGAAATGAATATGAGGATTTGTCACCTGCCTGAGCAGCTTGGTGACACCAAGGAAAGATGGCAGCAGGGTTGGGAGGAGCATCTCCACCACTCACTTATTGCAAGAGTATCAGATATATGTGAGGAAGAACATCCAGCTCAGATTTGTTCTCAGTGCTCGCTTAAGAGAGTGGGAGAGCTTGCAGAGCATCATGTGGGAAATGAATACCCTAGGGAATAGATGCCTATGGGGGATCTTGGGCTTTCAGTGGAAATACACTGTCACCAGGGAAAAATGGAAAACCACTCCCTGGCAACCTGTCTTCAGTCTGGAAGACTTCCCCAGTGAGGCCATCAGATAAAAACTGACTGGGGCGAGGAAGTGCTAGTGTCCACGTGGAACCCCAGGGAAAGCAGAGGAGGCTGGAGCAAGGGAACCGCAGAGCAACAAAATTAGAAGTCAGGAAGAATCAGAAGCAAGAGAAATGACTCAGAAGAGAAGTGATGGTACACCAGTGTTGGCACACAAAGAGTGAAAGAATAAAGGTCACAACTAGAGCCCATCCTAAAGAAGAGGTTATTAGTCTGTAAATCTCATGGTGAGACCCTCAGGTTGTTCTATAAAACTGATAAAAGCTCATGAATGCTGTCTGATCACTGCGCTTGTCATGCTGTCACCTCTTAAATTCAGAAAACATCCTAAACCATCTGCCCAGGCTGACAAAAATCTGTGGTGCTGCCCCTGCAATCCAACGGCGCTTTCTCTTTCAGTATTTCCAGGAAAAGCAAAGCACCATGGTGCTCCTGGGGTGCTCCTCACAGGGGGGATGTCAGCTCAGTTCCTGCTTCTTTTCATTAAATGAACAGATCAGAAAAATCTACTCTCAGCAGACAAACCCCAGCAACCTTCAATGTCATCAAATCAATTCCTCCATCTCCAGATGGTTCCAAAGTAAGTGTTGACTGCCTTGCCCAAGCTAGCCTTGAATAGCTCACCTCTTGGAGCTTCCTTTGAAAAGACTGTCCTACAAGCTGGTGGTACTTGGTTGTGAGATGCTTGCCTTCATAATCACATTTTCCACAACCTCCTCATTTACAAAAAATAAAGCTATCTAACTTTCATGAAGTTATTTACGGCAAGAGTCTATGAAAGTCAGTGAAATAGGACTCCAAGACCCAAGGTCTATTGAGACCTCCAGGGTAAGGACACTGGCTTTTGCTGTTTGTGTAGCACTGAGATATTTGTGCTAGGTAAGATCACCATACAAGCAATAAATGATAATATGTCTCTTCTAGAAACAAAGCATTTATTAGATCTGCATGGAATTTGTTTCATTTGAAATAAAATGGAATTAACAGTTCAAACAATATTAACAATTTTGAAAGGGTCATACAGTTTTTGAAAGCTATCTCTCTGTCTTGCTAGCTGAAGTTCTGCTTGGAATTTTCCAGTTTAAAAAAAACACCACCAAAATATGCTGTTCTCCCCACTCTTCAAAAATTAAGTGTCAATTACAGAATATTTTTTCTGAAATTTGTTACTGTGTTTTCAATGCATTCTCATTCTACCCCAATTCTTTTGTTAGCCTGAATACAAAATTATTTTCTACAGGATCTTTTGCACAGAGCTGTGATGCCCAGGCTGGGTGATCTATCTCCAGCTAGTGGTGATAAGAAGTGAGCTACTCCCATCAGGACTCAGCTTTGCATATTTTTGGTAAAACAAGTGTCTTAGATTTCCAGAAAGTAGTAAGCACTAGTGAGAAACTTAGAAACCAAAACAGGCTACACCTAGCCAAGCAGTTCTTCCATAAGCTAAATCATTTAAAAGAGGATGTTTACGTGACATAAAGAACACATGAAGGAGGTAAGGTAATGGTATTCGCTATGGGAAATAGCAGTGCCACATAGGGAAACATGAATAGGTGCTGATCTCAAGCCACTAAATAAAACAGGTTTCTATATGCACAAAAAGCCACGAGGGGAAAGGAATTCAGTTTAACTGAAGGTGTAAATGAAGACTGGGTTTTATCAAGCTCCAAAATGAATAAAGCTAACTTAGACTAAGGCATGTGCAATCCTGAACAAGAGCCTCTTCACTGAGATTTTATGGACTTTGGATAATCCATTTCAAAAATGAACTTGGATGGTTTTGCTTGATTGTCCTCCAAATTGACAAGCCCTGTGTGAGTCAGGGGAAGACAGAAGAGGTGGTTTTCAAGAAGAAGATGACTAAAAATAATCTGCACCAGGTACTGCAAAGAAAAATGCAAAAACCCTTCAGTAGGCAACAACGATGTCCAAGCAGCGAGGCACATGTGTGTAGGATAAACTGTCCCACACTGTTGAATCTGGGGCTGGGAACTAAAGTCAAGCAGAGAGACAAGTTTTCTGTGGAGATGACCCTCTGGTACAGGTGTTGCCAAAGGGTTTGCCAACATTTTGGTCCTGCAGAAAGCATGGAGCAAACCTTTTTCCTGATTCAGAGGAATCAAGTGAAATAGCGGTGTCAGACCCTGGTATTGGGAGAGTGGTGTTGGAGTGGGAACACATCCCGATGGAGGCACTCTGGGTTTTCTATGTAATGTCAAATCTCAATGTATGTGCCTGGGAAAAATGATGCTGTTGACCTCCAGACAATTACTATTGCTATTATTGCAATTTTTCTTCTTCAGGTAAGGTATCTCCTTCCTCGGTTCACCATCATGATGCACAAGGCATATCAGGCCCAAAGGCATGAGAGGAGAAAAGAAAAAAAATCATGCATAAAGCAGCACACTTCCCAGATACTCCAACGTGCAGTGTCTGTATTAGTAAGCCTGGAATTGCAACCACAAGGTCTGCAATCTGTGAGCCCTTCACTGTCTTTCAGAAATGAGGTTGTGGAGAAACTGGGATTCACCCCTGCTAGATGTATCTGCTCCTCCTGATGACATTTCAAACGCTGCTGAGCAGCAATATCCAAAATATGCCTCCTCACGCCTGCTCCGAGAAAGGACAGTGACTGATGGATAATGAAATCCCAGAACTGCTCATCCTGGCTGCCAGGAGGGAGACGCTGGGTTTGAGGGAAGAAAGCTGTGTCCTTTCAGTGGCCTTCAGGTGGCCTTTGCTCTGCGGCAGGATGCAGAGTTTTTTGGCAGAGCTGGGCTGAGGAGTCACTGCTGGGACACAGCTTGGGTGGATGGCTGTTTGCTTGATGCATCAAAGAGGTCAAGAGGAGGAAGAAGGAGGAAATGTTGAAGGGGGGAACGGCTTCTAGGAAATGCTCATGTCATCCATCATGCTACTTTCCAGCCCAAAGAGCCAAAGAACAGATACAGGAGGATCTTTTCTGTCTATTTTTCTTGTTGTTGATTTTCCATAGTGCAGGTGCAGAGGAGGCAGAAGCATTGCTCTTCAAGACAAACTATCCGGGTCCTTCTCCCCTTGCTTGGCCTAAATTCCCCAATTTCTGTGTAAAAGGAACAAAAACGAGCACAGAAACACCAGCTTGTCTCCTTGTTCCCTCGCTGTACAGCAGCAACAGCACAAAACCCTGATTCAGAAAAGATTAGCCAGCAATCCACGCCCTTGGTTTGCAACGGGACTTTGATTCCTAAGTGCTTATCCTGCCTCTGCAGAAGATGAACATTATTTCCACTTTAGAGAAGAGGCCACTGCTCCACAGAAAAGGGGACTTATTCCCTCAAAGGTTTTGGCAGAGCTGGGAAGAGCCAAGGCAATTGTGCCTCCCACTCCAGATCTGTTTTTCTTTATTTGAACATCCTTTTTTCAGCCTGTGAACTTTTTTCTGTTTGGCTGGATTAGGCCAGTATTAGCCTGGGTGACAGCCTATAAACCTATAATTTTCCTATCCTCTGCTACCCAGCATTCACCCACCATCCATCCCCTGACTTGTTCTCTGGCTGAGAAAAGTGAAGTCAGCATCAGATGCTGAAAGGACTTGGCTTTGAGGAAGATTTTGAAAGAAGAGATATATCTTGCACGAAAAAAAAAAAAAAAAAAGACAGCGAGATAATTCCAGGCATTGTTATCAGCACTGGGGAGGCCTACAAAAGGAGTACAAATGGAAGGAGAACAGCCAGGGTGCAGGGCCAGGGAGAGGGCTGGGATTTCTCTTCTCTGTCACCTCTGGAGGTGGTGTGCAGCACAAAACACATCTTCCACACATCCACCCCTCCCTCATATTCTAGCAGAAAGTATGCAACCACTTCTCTTCTTCCCCCAAAGCATCACTTTCCATAGAAAGCCATAAAGAACAGAGCATTACTGGAGGTGGAGAACCATAGATGGTCCTAACAGGGGGACGTGAGACATCTCGTTGTGTTCTTTGGTACTCAAGTGGATGCAGGAAAACTTTCAGTTCCTCTACACAAAAGACAGAGTGGTGAATGCCTCTCACGTTAAACATTCATTCTTGGGACAGACTGTACTTTGGCCATGGAACAAAACCCTGCTCTCTAGTGGCTTTGATATCTCCCCCACTAAGTTCAGATGACAACAGTATACCCTGAACACAATCAATAAGCAAAATTCACCTTGACAGCGTTGTGCTGTCTGATGTGCAGCCCAGCTTCTTAATACCACTCTGCTCCTTGTTGCCTCAGCTGCAGCCAAGTCATCTGACTGGTTTCCCCACTTCTTGTCCTTTTGATACACTCGTTTCTGTGCTTTCTTTCACAATGACTCTCCCATCTGATATCCTCTGTTGGCTCCATCTAATGAAATTTCAGACTGTGTTTTTAAAAGACATTGCCATTGACATAGACATAGGCTTATATATACATATACACTTACAGGTGCATCTGCATAGGTGCATATGTGTAGAGATGTCTCCACAGACAAATTCACCCACCCTGGTGATCCAAACTGGTCTTGTTATCTCCTGACTCCCCAGTTTCTCTCCCTCTCACAACATTTCCTCCCATACTTCTTGTTGTAATATATGGCTTATTCTACCCTTGCCTCTGTACAATGCCACTCATACTTGGTTAGTACCATATCCAAGGAAAATATCACTTTTGCATATTGTCCTTTCAAACTCATTGCATTTCATATTTGTGGATGACATGAGCTATTCCTTATTTATCCAAGAGCATGCATTCTCTTTACAGACACTCCCTTCCCCAACTGCTAATTTAAACAAGACGATCTACGTGGCCATCACATCTAGCACTCTAAGCTCTGCTAACAATTTCTCTGTGTTTTTCCATCCAGATTTTTCATGGTTGCTCAGGACACCTGCTAGTTTCATCAAGAGATGTTTGTCTGGCTGACAATGCTCATCCTCCTAAAACGCCAGCTTGAGGACACTCTTTTGAAAGTTCAGACTGTTTATCTTTCAAGGGAACTGCTTATTCAGAGCAAGTTAAGAGAGGTGATCCAAACTTGGGTCTGGTATGAATTTAGTAAAGCAGGATGCCTCTGTTTGGGCTATCTGAAATTGAAGATCTGCTCAGTCTTGAACCTATGACTGTTTGTCATCCAGAAGTAGATTTAAGTCTAGACTGCTTGATCACCTCAGAATGATAGGTGATCACATCACTGGTTTTTTGATCTGATCCTCGTTGAAGAGGTCTGCACATGGGAACAGCAGCTTATAAATCAAGAACAAACAGGAATAATGAGACGCACACACTTTGTCATTCCTCCCTAAATCCACTCTCCTTATTAAGCATGGAAAAGTTCTTGGACTTCTCGCAACACATGAGGGAAGCTCCGTGGAGACTCTTGGATTTGTACTGAAAGAGCAAGAAGGGAAAGTCCTGAAGTTTTGGAATTTTTCTGCATGCTATTAATAATAATAATTCATAAATCAACAACGGCCGAAGGGTCACGCAGAAAGAGTCTGCTGCCTGGCTATATAAGAGACTCCTGTGTGGGTGTGAGAACCTCTTGAAATGGCAAAGGACTCTGGAAACAATGAAGGAGAAATGAATTACATTTTTTTGGCAGAAACAAATCAACAGTTCCATCCCCCCTTCTTTTTTTTTCTTTTCTTTAAACAGAAATAGATACTTGAAAAAAATAAAACCAACAACATTTTTCTCTTGACTCCAAAAATAAAGCATCTGAATATCCAGAACTTGCTTTTTAAATTTTTTTCCTCCCCCAGCTCCCCCCCCCCCCCATTTAAACATCAGAGTTCTGGCAGTTCTCGTTAAAAAAATGTCCTGCTTTGTCCAAGCACACTCATGTTAAAATGCAGACAGAAGACTAGATGACTCCAGGGATTGGTAATGGGATATACAGCCTTTCACCTCAACATCATCACCTCAGCTAGCCCAGCTCAGTAGTGGCTTCACACGGCTACCGGCCGCTGGTGGCCGGTTGGTGGGGTGGTCCCAGCATGTGTCCCTTAGAAAGATTCCCCTGGAAAGACCTTGGACAGGAGCATCGACCTGCAAGAAAGTGGGCAGCTTCGCTCCAGCTGTGCCCGGCAGGACCGTTTGTGGATCATTCGTTCTCCTGGTGCTTTGGCCCCGCGTCTGAAAACTGAGACTGTTTCCTTTCCCCCAACAATTTTGTTGTGGTGAGTAGTTGGAGTACAAGCAGCAGGGCAGAACTTCTCTTACTGGGCTTGTACACCTCTTTCTACAACCATAGTTCAGTTGAATAACGAGGTTTCAGAGGCTATCCAGTGGTCGAAGAGTTCATCCTACAAAATTAGCGGAGATCAATTCAAACAGATCTCTGTGCTTAAAACCCCTCAGCGATGCAGACTCTGCAAGCGATCCCTGCCAGGATATCATTGCTCTTGCTTTGGGACACTTTTCACATGTCCAGCCTGAGTCTTCCTCATTTGAATTTAAGCTCATCTGACAGGACCCTGTCTCTGTAAATGCCTCCAGAGGTCACCTGCAATAAACCTTTTCTACACTTGTCTGTGTTATTCAGCAGTGACGTTTTGTGGTGAAAAACTGATTTGATTACAGATGAGCATGTAGTACTCGATGAGGATCAAAAGCCCAGCCACTGAGGGTTTATGTAAGTACCAGTGAGGTTTATTCCCAAGCAAGGCAGCCCTTCTCCTTTCAAAAGTGCAAAATAGCGACTTTGCCAGCATCTGGTTCATGCAGACTGAGTCTCACCCTTGGCTGTTAATACTAGCAGGCAGCGCTCTGGAAAAAGCTGTCCTCACTAGCCACCAAGAGCTTAATAAATGTACACCCCCATTTCTTCTGCAGGGCTATCCACCAAAAATGTGTACTGTTTTACACTGTCAGTCACTTGGATGCTGGCCCATACAAACAGATAACCCTCCTGCTACCAGGGTAACACCACCCATGTGCAGGTCAAAGTCCTAAAGAACTTTTTTTTTTTTTTTTAAGGAGCAGGAGGAAGGAATGTGACATTCAAATAAAACTACAGGGGGGAAATTTTCAGATAGACAAAGTGTAAGTGATTACACAAGTTAGGAATTTTTGCTGGGGCTCAACAGTCTTGCCAGCGATGGTGAGGACCCTCTGAGGGCCAAGATCAGCTGAGGTGCTGACTGCACGTGCAAGGCCAGATTTTTTGGTGGGTGTAAAGGGAACCTGTTTCTTTTGAGTACAGTTGAGTGATACCAAATTAAACTACTTTCATGCCAAACCCAAATCATGCTGCGCCAGTGGTTTAACAGTGGCTTTAAAGGAAGACTGCAACCTAAAAGGCATTCCTTGGTGGGCTCCTTCTGCTCTGCCCACTCCTGCTGCAGCTCTGTTTATAAAAGTTGAGGCCACAGTGTCAGGACCAACATGCCTACATCTCACTTTCCTTGGAAAAGTAAAAAGACATGCTGGTAGAAAGGGATTGCTCAACTGCAATATCGTTTTCCCATATGTACCTGAGAGCTCACTAAGTAACGTTTCATGCTACGCTTCCACATCTGTATTGGTCTCATTTTTCTCTTGTTCTCAGAGGTACAATCTGCATTTACTTCCATCTGCCTGCCTACCCCAGCAGAGGACCTGGTAGGAGATCTCCTTCTTCTCCCTAAAGTGGAAGGATTGATTCAAGGCATTTGGGAATCCTTTTAACTCTTGTACAGACTCCTGATGCCCTTAGGCATTCAAGATTTCCTATTTACTGAACTTGATTTAGCTGCAAAGGCATAGATGCCCAGAGCCATTTGGGATACAGGGTGGTATCTGAGACACCTGCCTGGGGCTGGCAGTATGGCGTTGGACCTATGGGAGCAGGAGTCTGAGTGGGATACCTATGCTCAGGCAACTGAATTCAACCTATTTATTTATTTCATAGGCTCACACTGGATGCTGGTTCTTGAGTTCAGCTCATTTTGCACTGATGAGCCATAGGATAAGTTTATAGAGTTGGGAGCAGGGGATAAGAATTTTAGGTGGTATCTGAGCACCAGCCTCCTGAGCCAGGACTGCGATTCCCTGGTGGGATCTCCCTGAGCATGGACTGGAGCAGGAGGAGACATGGACTGAAGCGGTGGTTCAGTCTGTTGAGATGGTGGCTCCTCTGGCAAGTCACAATAGTGGAAACCAGTCAAAGTTGTGTATCCAAAACTAATGCACATATGAATGTGCCTTAAGTAGGTAGATGGGGATTTTATGAACTGTTTCTTTAGGGGTCCAAAGTCTGTCTTAAATGAAATATAAGTGTCTAAGTCCTTTTGTGAGCCTGGGCCTCTCTGGTCCTTTTCTGCTTCTGTAATCTGAGGATCAGCACACTTGCCTGCCTTAGAGGATGTGGTAAAGATAAATATATTAAAGACAGTGGGGTGCTTGATATTGTAACGATTGAGGCCAGATATCTGTAGCAGAAGCAGAAGTAAAAAGAAATAAGATAATAATTGACGAGGAACCTTGCCAACGTATGTCTTGGCAGCCACTTCCACAGTAACCTATCATTTAAGATGGCGGGGTTCCCCTCACCTTCTAAAATCTAGTGGCACTGGGGGATTTGTGAATGTGAAACAAGCTCTCTCCAGTTCTCCGACTCTTTTATATTTCCTCATGCTGCTCTTGAGTCGTTCTTAGGCATGCTTCCCGATGGCTTGGAAATCTCCGGGCACGCATTGAAGCTTCTATATTTGCTCTCAGCCTCTGCCAAGATTAGCATTACCACTCTATGGAAAAATATCCGTCAACCGGATATAAAAGAATGGTGCGAGGAAGTAGAGCTATGTCAAGGCAGCACAAATATAGCTTATACGTTGTAGGGGGAAGCTGGCATATTTTATTTTTCCATCTGGCACTCTTTTGTTCAGATTATCGTAGCTACAGCATAATGCTCAGCATCCTTCTAAGACTCCTGATTTTGGTTCAATTTATTTCCACAGGCTGCTTTTGATAGGGATGGGCCAACTTCAAAAAGATACGCAGTTTGTGTTCACTCCAGATAAACTTCCAAGGGTTCAGATGCTTATCTGTTCATCTCCATCTGATCCAAGCTCCTAGGACTATACCCTGAGTGGGTTGGGAAGGTTATTTTGCTCATGCTGACAAGAGGCCTGACCCTGTGAAGTGCTGAGCACTGGAACAACTCGGTACATTGGATGGAGCTGAAGGAACACAGAACATTTCAGTGAATGCCTTTAATCCCTCTTACATCGAGCTGTCTTTCTACCCGCTTGCTGATACAGGAGAGCGAACTAGTGCAACTTGCATTCCAAGAAGCCGTAAAAAGGTTTTAAGGTTTTAAGGAAGAGTTAGTTAAAGCAGGAGATTAAAACATGTTCCTCTGCTCTGGCCCCTCTGAAAGCAGCTTAGGCTCCCTCAGAGTCAGCAGGACAAGTCAGCAGTGACACGTAAAAGTGAGGGATACAAGGTTAGGTGGTCTGAGTCTACCTGCAGGCCATGCCAGTGTGACACAGATATCAAGGGGCCAAAGGTGTTAACTCCCCAGGTTAGGCTCTCCCAAAGCTCACTGGGGCTATAGGTTCGCTATGGGGTGACTTTGCAGTGGGTCAGCACTGCTGCAATCACTGTCTTCACTTAGTGTCCCACAGTAATTGCAAAGAAGCCCGCCTTTCTCCCTGTCACATCCTTGTTTAGACTTTCCTCTTAACTTGGCCCCTATTCTCACACAAAATGGCCTAGTAAATACATGTGGCTTCTGATATTCCAACCACTTAACTTTGATACCTGGTTAATTCCTGCTGTAGGTCATGGAGAGCCACGTACTTCCAGGAAGTGAGCTAGAGATAGGAGATTAAGATTTCAGGTGGAAAAAATTGCCCCCATCGCTGCTGCCAATGTAGGCAACCTTGTGTAAGTAAGTACATCCTTGGCACAGGGATTTGGTTCAGTGACCTTGGACCAAGCTATTATTCCCAATCCCTTCTTGACTATGTGGAAACCACATGCAATGGGAGGAGAGATCTCTGAGCCCATTGTAGAGGGATTTGTTTTTATTTCTGCAGTCATATGAAGAAAAGGATTAATAGAGGAAAGACTGTTATTTCCTCCAACTCCCTCGATCTCATTGCCTTCCTTCTGCAATGATAGGAGCGACAAGTGTCATGTTTGAAGATTTTGCTTTGTTTTCCCCTGATCCCTTGCCCAAAGTGATAAATCCACCATCTTTGAAAGTTCTTTGGGGATTTCTTCATCTAATTCTTGAACTAGTGCAGTTCCCAATTGAAACTGTCACACAATCGCTTCCAAGAATTTGTTTTACACTGAGATTTGATGAAGGATTTGGATTAAGCCAAACAGTAAACACTGGTGAGGTTTAGCACCACTGCCATTGCCTAAGAACTGGCATTTTGAAAAAGTGAAGTCATTATTATTATGGCATTAGTAGGATGTGATTGAGGTTCCTCTGTGCTCAGTGCTGTACAAATACACTGAACAAGCTATAGAGCACTCACAGCACTGATCTAAGGCAGAGAAACCTAAGTTAAGTTTCAGATTAGCAACCCTGGTTGCTTAATCCTTGGATAGCTTTTGTGGTCTTGCTGCTTCTTGCAAAGTGACAGCAAAATGGCTGCAAGTCTTCGAGCTGCTTGTGTATCTGTGCTACACTTAGTCCCTTCTGTATGCAAACCTACTTTAAATTAGTATAACCAAAGGAAGGAAAAAGGAAGCAAAAACAATGAGAAGGGAAACAGACTACCAAACCCCACAGTTTCTTAGACACAGAAGTTCTGGAGGTTCCTGCTCTCCTGAGGAGCATGTCTTCCGTAAGGACACACAACCCGTGGTAATACATCAGATAAGCCAGAAATGGCCTGTGAGATTGTATGTTTGAACTTTGAATGAAGGCAGGCTTGGCTTCCTTGGTAACTTCATGAAAACTACAGCAAGGAGGTGAACTGAGGATTTGGGAGAAGAAGAAGCATCTAGGTAGACTTGCTGTTTCATCCTCCCTGGAAAAGGGGAATGAGTAGTCCCATATGCTGAGCCAGTGGTCTGAGCCAATCCATCTAACCGTGAGCATTGACCCAGGGCTGCTGTACAGAAGCACTCTCCTGAAAACCTGGCCCGGCTACTAAGTAAGCTATTTTCTTTCTTTCTGGGAGAATCTTAATGGGCAAAGATGTTCCAGATGGCAGGCAGCCACCTGCCACCAGGATTAACAGTCAACACAGAATGCAAAGCCTTGGGAAGAGTGCGCAGTGATTGTTCCTGCACGCACGGAAACAAACAGACTCAGAGCAGTGTTCGGTGTAGCTAAATCTTCACCTTATTACCTTACTGGGAATTTGGATAGTATTACCCAGAATCCTCCTTGCTGCAACTCTGCCTTGAAAAACAATCTGTTTTGGAGCTCAGTGTACCCTAAAGTGACTGTATTATTAGGATTTAACTTTGAACTGCAACATTTGGAACCCATTATTCAATCATTAATTTCCTCTGGTTTTCCCCCAGCTTTAATGCTTCATGCTGGATCCCTGGGCTCTGCGGTCCAAGCAACACTTCAGTACAACAGTTTGTAGTTCAGCGAATGCCGTGCTCCATCATTCTTTCCTACTACAGAAGCCTGTGTTTGTTTTAACCACTGATCCAACAGTATGCCCTGGCTTGAAAGTGCAAGAACAAGACATGATCCTCCTACCCTAGGCTGGCCTCTGCCTCTGATTATTCATGGTCAAAAACCCCGGGCACTTCTAAGAAAGATACTACCAGAAGAGTATAGAGGGGTGCTGCAGCCCTTAAAAGGCTTGTCCCCTTCAGAAGGAGAGAGCAGATTTATTTCTAATGTTTCTTGATCACCCATCAGTGTGGAAACCAACCTGGGGGATGAGAATCAAGTTGTGTTCACACAGGCTGTGGTGGTCATCAAGATAACGTGCTCAGGTTTGAGCTCTCAGTTTGGTTTGGAGACCTAAGGTTCTTCTAACTGGATAAACTCCAAAACTTTAAGGAGAATAAAAACGTGCTTTCTCCATAAAGTAAGCAGTTGGAACTTACAGCTATCAAGGGAACAGTATTGTATAAGAAGGTGACAGTTTAACATAGTGGCTTTAAGAACATAACTCTTTCTCCAGGGCTAGGGTAGGCAACCGATCCAAACATGGTATCACCCCGTATTCCAGGAGCGGTTGCACTAAAGTCAGTAAGCTGGAACCTCAGCTAGTGCAAATTGGTGTAGATTCACTGAAAGCCATTATTATGGTGTTGTACAAAATCTGAAAATAGATAGGGGTTATAGCCATTTATATCCGCAGAGGGTCTGGCACAATAAGGCCACTTGTGGATTATGTGTGCTCAGTCTAGGCTCAGATAGCAAAATTTGGCCCTAAGAAGAGGTAGCACAGAAATATTAACTCCTAATGGCCCTGTTTATAGAGATGTAATGCTGCACAAATGCTGTTCTTAAAGGAGATAGCTTATGAAAAAGAGGGAAGGAGTTTGAAAGGTAACCCAGGTCTGGAAGCCAACTGAATGGGATTTTCGGGAAAGCACGCTTCATCCAACAAATCCACATCAATAGCATGGTGGATTTGAAGAGAGAACGCAGAAGCTAAATTGCTTCCCAGGTGAAACAAAGAGAAGAGGAGAGGGATGTAGACAAAATATAACCATCTCTATATAGCTATTAAACCAGACTTGCAGACCATAGATGAAGTACCTTAGGAACTTCAGTTAAATTTCATCCAAAGTCTGTTGAGACATATGGACGAGTTTTCCCCATTTAAAATTTGCAAAGATTTTGACATGATGGCCCTTGGAAGTTTAACTGAGATGCAGATCTTAACTTGGTCTGAACTTTATGAGGCATTGATAGCTTGTGCATTTTGAGGAACAGAAAGCAAAGGCATCATGGTTTTATGGTAAAAATGGGAGTGTGGGATGCAGGTGACTTGAGTTTTCTTCTTGGCTCTGCTACAGGGTTGCTGCAAAGCCTTTGACTGGTTCCTTCCCCTTGCAGAACATCTGTGAAAGAAGAATATTATGTCTTCTTTTATCTCAGTGCCGCAAAAGAGGGTGGCAAAGGATTTGTTAATTTTTCTCCTCTTTGTTGTTCTATGACTGAGGTGTTAGGATATCTGGACTGCAAAATTTTGGAGAACTTCTGGTTGGTGGGGTGAATGGGGAGAAGTCCTATGGAATTATGTGTCCCTGGGCTGTGTGGTGACCACTTGGAGAGGTAGACTGAAAGTCTGAAAGGGAAGACACTGAAGCTAAAAAAGTTTTCCACTTCCAACGTCATGCAAGGGGATCTGCACAACCTCCTTCAGGACCTGCCCTCTCCCAGAGTATTTGTCACACATACAGTAATTGCCTTGCCTAGAGTGCCTGAGCAAAGCAACAACAATTATCCACACACAATATCTCATAATAACATGATGAAACATCTCTCCAGGCAAAGTTAAAATGAGCAGGAGTAGAAGCTACATTTTGCTGCTCAGGCAAATGGTGTAGCTATAACAAAACTGAATGTCAAAGTTTTAGGGCCACTGGAAATTAAGCTTCAAATGCATGGAGAAAGTACATCTGAGAGGTCATGAAATAAAGGTTTGATATACTACTGTCAGTAGGTAAATAGTACAGATGAATTTAAATCATGTTTAGATTAAAGAAGACTGAGCATAAAAAATATTTTCATTTGAGCTTTACAGTACAATTAAGAACAGTTTAAGCTTTCAATTCTAGTGGCTCTCACTCAGGTCTGTGGTTAACCAAATGCTGAAGATATATTCCTATTAACTTCTACTGGGAATGCCATCTCTGTTTAGATGTAGAATTATACCTTCCTCTAAACAGCCCCCTTATCTTACAATCTGCAAATTGCAGGGTCTCCCACAGAAGGAAATCTTTTATTAAGCATTTTATTTTTCTTTGCTGCAGGCAGGCAGACTAAATAAACTCCAGCTTAGACTTTGCACGGTGTCTCTACGTTGGCCATATCCAAGAAACACAGACAATGCTGGTTTGCAAGAATGAAAGAATTTTAATAAAAACAAGCCATTCAAAACCCTTGTCAACTCCTTCTGCTGGATTGTTATAAAGAATTTATTTCATTACTATAAGTGCTGTTGACTTAGTGTTAGTTTCAGCACTTGAATTCTTGGATAGCCTGAATAAAATTATGTTTTCCAAGATAAATATATTATGCAAAGTATGACCTTCATTCTTTCACTGATATGTCTGCTGACTCCAACTGCTTCCTCCTTCAGAGGGGCTTTCTGCGTTATGATGGGGAGAAGCTTTATTTTGGTTTTACTTGCTTAAAGCACTGCAAACAAGGAAGACCATGTGAAAAATAAAAATAGAAAAGCTGGAGCCCATTTCTGTTGAAGTCAGAGACAGTGAAATGTCAGCTCTGATGGAGTGGAAGTGGTGAACTGCTTCCATGTATGCGAATGGACATTCATGTCTCCAAACGGCAAAGGTTTTCCCCTCTCATGGGGAAGTTTGCTGCACAGTAATCAGGCTCCACTCTGCTAATTCCTTCAGAATGGAGCAGTTATGACCTACCAGGGAGGTGATAATTTCAAGAGGATTATCCTTTCTGCTGAATTAGCAGAGGGCAAGAGCGAGAGAAGAGGGGGAGCTGCCTTTTCCGCATGCAGGGAAATGAAAGGAAGAATCTGGCCTTCTGATTCTGCCCTTGGTGGGACCAAAGATAACGTTGTGTTTGGTGTCTTCTCATCCCTGGAACTGCTTTTCACAGCTGGAGTCATTGAATATGCATAGCACTGGACATTATAGGGCCACAAAGATCTGTGGTCTGCCCCATGTGATATCACATCAGGCCAGGAAATTACAGCTGTTGTCTTACCATTTCTCCAGGGACAAAACTATGCCTTCTATCAGAGAACATTCTTGGATTTTTCTTAGCAAATACTACCCTTGCCTGATACAAACCACTGCCTATTCCTGATTAGCTTGCAATTTCTTTCATCACAGCCGCCTTCTGCTTAGTACTAAGAAGTTCTAAGCATTCCGGTGGCAGCTTCTGTCATCATACCCAGTCTGTTGCAGGTTCAGGCAAACTCCAAGAGGTTCGGTTTCTCCTAATGAGCCTAAGGCTCAATGAACCTCTAACCTGATATTACTGTTAAATGAAAGACGATGGCAAGGAGATGGCGGAAAAGGAGGAAGGAATTAGGAGTGCTTCTCAGTATGCCATGTTTAAAAGGAGGAACTTGAGTCCCAGAATTTCTTAGAGTTTTCAATAGTGACCACTTTTGATCCTTTTTGTTAAGGTCAAGCAGCTGAGAGATGTGACTCCAGATGACTTGCCCAAATCCATGTGAGGAGGTCCAGGACTGGAGCATAGCCTATTGGAGCATGACAGTCTTTCCTCCTACTTATCATCACATCCCTGATCCTCTGTGACTCACTGCTTCCACCTGCCCACTCCATCCCATTGAATGGCTCTTTCTCATCAGTACTTGCTCTTTCAAAACCAACTTTCTTTATTTCCCAGAAAACAGAGTCTATTCTCTAGATTTTTGTCTCTCACCATCAGCTGAGCTCAGCTTCTGGAACCTCAGCTTATTACAGCCAGGACACAGCTTAAGGAAGGAATAGTCAAGTTAGCCTCACAGAAGCCTCCTTTCCCTGAGTTAATTTCTAGACAGAAATTCAAATGATGTTGCCTCCTTTGGGTGTTTCCCATGAAGAAGAGAAAGATGAATAGATCTTTTCAGAGGTGATTGTTGCTTAGTCCTGCATGTTAGCTCTACACGTTTCCTGCACATAGTGTTTTCCATGCTATTGTTTCTGAACTCATAGTATAGCCACTGAACGTAAGGGTTACATTACTCCACTTTAAAATGCAGCTGCCTCTAAGCTGGAAAGTTTGCAACCCTAACTGAACATCATTTTAGCACAGGAAGGGAAGAGGATGATTGTATCAAACAGAAGAACTGTGTCCAGTTAAAATTACAGTAAAAATAAGTGTGGGTAGGCAGAATATGAATCAGAATTTGGCCTGGAAACCAGCTTACACCTAATTTTACTTAAGGAAAGAAAGACTTTGGAGAACTTGGATAACTGGGAGTGGCCACTGAGATTTTGGTTTATGTATCATCAAAAGAAAGACCCTCAAATTAATTCTGGCGAACAAATGTAGTACAAGCGGAGAAGAGAAGTTTGTATTGCATCACTTACACCGCTTTCTGCAAAACTTAATTTGTGCATAGAGGTTTCCCACCCTAAAATACCACCCATTTGATACTCCTTTGCTTAATTCCTCTGAATTAAGAGCAATAGATGATCGTTCTGGTAGCCATTTTTTTCCGGTAAAATTTTTCAAGGAGTGGGTTAGTCTCATCGTAGCTTGGAAGACCTTCCATTTCTTTGAACTCCTCACCTACTTGGTACTGCTCTCTTAGGTTATATGCAACTACTCTATGCAACTACCTTCACAACAGGATGTCAAGAGAGGAAAACATGGTGCAGAAAGGCCACAAAGACAGTTTTCATGTAGTAACAGTGAATAGCAACATAATTGGCTCTGAAAAAGCATGCAAAATCAGATGACTGAGTAGAGTGACCCATTTCTCCATCCCATGAGCAGCGCTAATGACCTCCAATGGAGGATAATGACGGTGTACTTTGTTGATGTCTCATGCTCCAAAGTTTGGCAGATTGTTGTCATTGGTGCCAGCCCAAAACTAGTGCTAGGGACAGTTATTTCCCATGAACGATGCAGGTCTGTATAGCGTGCTTTTAAAGAAACCGTGCAGTAGGTCACCCATCGCTTTCTATCAGAATATATTCTATTGCCTAGTAGTGTTGAAATATTTTTCTCATCTTTCCATTACAAAGTGTAATCCCTCTAATCCTGGGTTTAACCTCCTTGGACCATGCTAAGAAATTCCATCCTGAGAGTGTTTTAAAACTCTGTATATGACTATTACTTTGACACATCCAGGGCTCATTTCTGTCTGGGCAATTATTCCTTCCTCTGCCAATCTTGACGCATTTTCTGAACTGAGTGAATCGTGCAGAAGCAGATGTCTCAAGCAGCCAGGCTGTGCCCAAAGCTCTTTGCCACTGTGTTCATTCTGAGGGAAAGTTGTTTTGGGAAGTGATATGCAGGGCTGACAAAGATATTCAGAAATGATCAACAGTTTTTAGGTACTTTTGATTACAAATTCCCAGTTCCCTTCAATTTAAAAGATTCATCTCAAACACACATGAAAACTTAGGGCCTTTTCTATGCAGTTTGGCTCCCCAAAATTACAACATCTAAACCACTAGAAACTTTTAAAAATATTGACTAAGCTTGACATGAGATGGCCAAAAACAAGAAGCCTTAAAAAACTCTAATCTTAGCAGATCAGGCTTACTTTATAGTAGGTCTCTGCCTGCTATAAAGGAGCCTTGTGCCTGCTGGAATTATCATTATGTGGATGGGATGTGAAATCAAAACTGTATCAACTTGTCATTTCAGTCTTATGGCACTTAGATTTCCTCATGAGAGCAACAAACAAATCCTGTTATGAACAGTACTTTTCCAACACTGAGTCCTCAGCTATTTTCACACCTTTGCTCCACTAAATACTTTTCAGTTTCCAAAGGAATTTGCCCAAGTCTCCACTAAAAAGAAAGCAGAAGAGAAGGTAAAATAAGTTTGTTGTTCACACCCATTGCACTAAAATCCTGCCATTGTTGCATGAAGCATGCCATGAATATGTACAATAGCCAAACAGACTTGTCTCCACTGTAGGGAAGGTGGGGATGGAGACCATTCTGCATTCAGATATGAAACGAAACAGGTATGGAATTTTTATTACTGTTTCTCTTCACACTTTACAGTTTGATCTGCCCTAGCACAATAGCAGAAATGTCTGGATTAGGACTTACATTCAGAGCTCTTAAAGCCACCAAAGAAGATGCTGGAGGGAATCCCAGGTCCATTGGTTAGCTCTGCCAAAGGGACCAAAGGTCTGGCAATGACATTAACATCTTGGTATGTGAGCTATATTCATGGGTCTTTGGTTTCATGGTTCCCACTAAGTCTTAAGGGTTCTCAGAGACTCACTGGAATCAGGGATGGAAAAGACCTATTACACTAGGTCATTTGGTCCATCCGCTGACCCTAGACACGGCAGGATTTTCCATACTGTGTAGTCTCAAGGGCTTTGTCCTGTCCACTTTGAAATGACTCAAGTCAAGGGGCTTCCACCCTTCCACCACTCCCACTGGGAGACCATTCCACAGCTCGACACATATTCACTTACAAATATTTTCCTGAGAGCACATCCAAATTTTTCTTCACTTCATTTCATATTGTGACCCTCCTCCTGAAAATCCTTCTGCTCCCTCCTCCATTGGTCTAAGCGTAGAATGTGTATATGTATGTGTGAATGTCTATATATGGTTTCATCACATCCCTCATTATCAACGACCTTGGGGCAGCCAAAGGGTGCAGAGGGACTTCCTTGCCTACAAGATGCCTTGCAGCTCCTAGCGAGAGCTGGCCACAGTTACTAAAAACAGTGGCTTCCACGAAGAAGGGCTCTTTGGGACTGGTGTTCACGTGAGTGGTATGGTCTCCAAAAGAGATCATACCGAAAGGACCACAGTCCTATTCGCCTCTTTGTCCAGCAAAGCCCTATGGCCAGAAAGGGCATAAAACCCAGGACATGGAGGGAACTACATTACAGTGGTGACGTTTTGCTGCCTTTGAACAATCTGAATTTAACCATTAACTATCCTACATGCTTCTAGCATGGCTTTAGCAACCTGCATTTCTTTCTGTGCCTCATTTCCTTGTGGTAAAAAGACGGTAATGGTAATTACCTTGACACTTCTTTCCACTAGACTCTGGAGGAAAGGGATTGCTGCTATCTGGATATGCTGGGACAAAGAAGCATCTTAGCTCGAACACGTATCAAACACCATACTGTTTCCAGCGGGTTGTCAGGAGAGCAATACTTTCCCTCACAGGGCTGGGAGAGGAAGAGTTTATTGAAAAATGTTATCAGTGGAAATATTCTGAGCCATCAGAGATATGTGTACACCTAATTTCAAAGTATTTCCTTGGGAGCTGAGGAACCAAATTCCTTTGGCATCTTTGAAAGCAATCTTAGCTTCGGTATGTAAAATTGCTATCCAAGAAAGACTCGGGACACGGAGTGGGGACTTTCAGGCTGGGGCAGGGGAGTGTGGAATAGCCTGACATGGCTGTTTTCTTTTCAAATAAAAGTCATCTCCTGCAGTTTTCGGATAACGATGCAGAGTCCTGGGGTGTTAAGGGACTGCATGGAGCCCTGGCCTGTGTGTTTGCTAGCTGTGCATATGAGTGGGCTGAAACAAAAATACACAAGTGCTCAGGAGGAGTAAACTATAAACAATGCTTAAAAAAACACTCCAAACAGAGCCATCCCCATGCTTTCCCCAGGCCAGGCCGCTGCAGGGAGCTGGATGAGAAGGAACCTGCTGCGACTCAGCCCGGAGAAGGCAGGAGTGACACTGGTTAGCAGGGAGAAGGAACTTGAGGAATGGGCAAAAACTGTGACTGATGCATCCATCGAAAGAGAATGTCATTCTCCAGCCAAGTTCACTGCCAGGGCTGGCTGCACAGCTTCGAACAAAGTATCTCCCTCTTGGAGAAGGAGGATTTTTTTTTTTTTTTTTAATGGAATTTTTCTCCCTGGCTTATTGACCTAATGAATTCCCCACAGCTGGAGCATCTCTGGCATGGCTCTGGATGCCAATTGTGTCCTACCTGTTCCACATTTTACCTTGTGAGGCTGCTGATATTTTGGAGCCAGGGTTGTACGTGCATTACGGAGGAGCATCCAGGGGTCTGGCATGTGAGAGTTGCACCCTGGACAACGTATGGGCATAGTTTCTGGCCTGAGTGCTGACCACAAGGGACCAGCTTTGTCTTCCTCTCTGACCAGCATCAAAGACAGCCTTCATCTCCCTCGTTGTCTTCAGCAGCTCCCTTTTCCTCAATAGCTCTGCTTCTTTCTGAGATTTTCCCTCCCATGATGTACCATCCCCTCCCCTGTAGGTAAGCCATTGCTATGCCCATGGGAGTTTCCTTTCTATTTGCTGTCTTTTCTCACTCTGGGATCTGCTCCTCAGCTTGCTTTCCCCATCAACATTGAGCTCATGTGCTGAAGCATCATGTTAGAGGAAAGAGGTGGCTGAGCTGGGGCGGGACATCAGGGAGCAGAGTTTGAGATATGGACCCTTGTGGTTTCTACCAGAGCACAGAAAGACAGAGAGACAGGTATCAATAGGAAGTGATACAATACAATTTTCCTGACTCAGTTCTTTTAGAAAGCTTGTTGCAAAAATAAAGAAAAATGGAGGTTACTATTTCAATTGCCCTCAAAATGCAGGAGCTATCTGGATTGTCTGGAGATACATCAGCACTCCAATTTGCAATGTTCTTATTTTCTAAGTGTGCATTCCTTCAAGATACCAATAATGCACCTTTGCTATCTAGAAGCGCTGCAGTCATCCAGGCTGTCTCCTTCCCAGTTCAGGCCTCTTCCTTGCATTTCTGCTCTACATCGCATGTAGATGTAAATATTCCCAGCTAAGAGGATGTCACATCTTCTTCATGAGATGGTTATTCCATAGGTTAACATTGCTTACTTCCAGGAAGATTTTCTTGATGCTCAGCCTCAGTTTTCAGGCTCCACCTTCAGGATCACTCCCAAGTCCTTTCCCTTCATACTTATTCAATTATTGTACTTGAGTCAGAGGTTACATTACCAGAATGGTAATTACCAGGAGTGTAATTCTTTTGATTGTTTGAAGATCTGGCACAACCTTCACTTTTTCCAGGTCTTCTGCTCTCAACCTGTTTCTGCAGGGTGGTAGATAACATTTACTAACTTGTAACTATAGTATTCCCAGATTCATACCACCCGACACTGGCCAGTTTGCTTCTTTTCCAATTTTCCACATATTTCTCTACTTCTTTTGTACCAAGAGCTATTTTTACAGGTTGATTCCCAATTGTTCAAACATATTTTCCTTTTTTTTTTTTCTTCTTGTTTTTGTTTGCTTCTTTTCCTTGCTGATGGAAGGTTATAAAAAGGACATGGTATTTCAGCTGTCTGAGTCACTTGTGCCCTGTCCCTCCTTTTCTCCTAATACATTGGTAAAAGCACATTTTTATGCTGCTTATCCATTAATTCAGACTGGTTTTTGGCTGCCCTTATCTTTTCCCTCAAAGCCTCGGCTTCCTCTGAGTGTTTTTATTTATTTGCTTCTCACTTACACTGCTTCCCACCTTCTTTTTCCTCCCTGACCTACAGTGTTCTGGCATCACCTTTCGGTACCCTGTCAGCTACTTCAGCCTGAGGAAAATAGCTGCCTGTGCCCCCTCAAGAATGGATTTTCCCAGTGTTTTACCACATCAGTCCTCATTACCATATCTCTGTCTAGCACTTCACTTGCTAGATTTCCTCCTATGCCAAACTGCTTGCTTTCAGTTGATTATTGCTATATTCTGTGAACCTGGTATGCTGAAATCCTGCCAGGTTGCCTGATATTTCTTTTTTTTTTGACCATGTCTTTTTTATTACACAGTGCCTTGCTTCTTTCTTTTTCCTTCTCTCACCTTCTGTTTTTACAATGCCGTGTATCACATTCTCCTAACTGGATGTCTTCCAAACTATAGAAATTAAACCATAAATGTTCCATTGCCTGATTTTCCGTCTTTTTATCCCCAAGGAGATTAGCAGGGAGAAGGGAAGTTTGGTCAGTTTTCCCAAGGTTTCTCTAGATGTTTTCCACCAAATACTGATGGCAGCTGTTATGCGATGGTTACTCCTGACTACTACTGCAGCAGCTAAAAGCCAGACATGAAGGGGAATCACCTAACCCCATAGAAACACAGAGAAATAGATGTTTATCTACCTGGAAAGATTAACACTGAACTGCTTTTATGACAGAATTTGTCAAAGGTATTAATGAGGTTATACAATGTTGGTTGCAACAGTGCAGAAGTGAGCACCGTTATTAGTGGCATTATTATAATACTGTTAGTTAAGAAGGATGGAAGAAGATCCAAGAAAGGTTTTATTTCTTTTTTTTTTTTTTCCTGTAGGAGATCACAGAAAAGAAAAGAAAAGAAGAGAAAAGAAAAGAAAAGAAAAGAAAAGAAAAGAAAAGAAAAGAAAAGAAAAGAAAAGAAAAGAAAAGAAAAGAAAAGCCATTGAGCAGGAGTGGAGTTGAGAGCGGGAAGCTAAGAGGGCAGACATGGCACAGGAGGGGATGGGAGGAGTGAAGGGAGCACAGCAAGACTGTTGGTGCAAACCTCTCAAGCTGCTCCTGCCACTGCCCAGGTTTGCTCTGCCCTCCCCCGAAATCTCCTCTCTGTCCTGTATTGGGGAGGCTCCTGCTGTTCCTTCCCAATATGTCTGATATCAGTAGATCTTAATCCCGGACTTGTCAGGAGCTATATTGGCCTGTGCCCAAAACATTTGAGGAGCAGTGGCTGTGGGATGGACAAAGGAGTCTATAACCACAGATTTCACAGTGCCTTTGCATTTCTTAGTGATACTGGTTGAGCAAGGGACTCCTGTTTCCTCTGACTTTTGGGCTGAATTATACCATATTCACATCTGGTCTGCTACACCAGACAAATCAGGACATCAGAGCTGAATGCATCAATCTCAGAGCAAATGCTGTGGTGGCACTGCAGAAGCGGATCTTCTGGGTGTGCCACTTCCCTTGTTGCCAAAGAATTGATATCAAATCCAAATCATCCATACATTTCTGCCTCACATGCCCCACTATGGTAGAGCATGCTTCCCTACACAACCTTCACACTGTAGGTCAAAGCTGAAATCTAAAAAGGTGACGTGGCAGCAGCAGAGATGTAGCAGTTCCTGGGACGTGGACTCCTGCAGCTGCTATGGACCACAGAGGTGATGTTCTTAGGCTGGAGGGCCTAGCAGAGCATTTCTAATCGCAACCCAGGTGGTGTATGCATGTGCAAGGCTGGAGGTTTTCCTCGCCTCGTGTTTTAATCCAGCAAATGTCGTGTGAAGTGATCCCAAAGAACTGCCTGTTCTCACCATCATTCCCTGCTTCACTGGAGGCTGTGGTTTGTTCCCCAGGTATGAACATAAGTACGAACAGAGCTGCCTGTGAGAGGAGCAGAGCGTGCATGCAGACGCAATCAGGAATGTTCTCAAAATTACCACGCTGCTCTGTTTGCTTCCTCTCATGAGCTCTGGAGGAGACTCCAGAGAATTGCTTCTTGTTCATTCATTGAAGTCTAAAGAGGTTATGGCACACATAAAGAGCCCGCAACATGCACACATGTATACCCAACACAACACTAACTGGTCATTGAAAACAGGAAAGGTCAACATGTTTTTGCACAGAAAATTTTAGCATCAAGGTAAACCATTGCACCCAGAAATGTTTACAGCAGTTGCAGTTGCATAAACAAAAAGAACCTGTGGTTGCAGCAAAGGCCCCTGGCATGAACTGGAAAGTCTTCACTGTGCAAGTAGAATAGCTAGTGTTTCCACAAGGCCAACTCAGGAGAAATAACCAGGGTTGCACAACGACCCACTGCAGGACTTTACCTCGTAGTCACCCTGCCTGCAAATAGCTGTTCTTAATTGCTCCTATTGAACTCTGTCCAGCTTCAGTCTTGGTTGCCTTTATTTCCCTTAAAGTACTTGTATGTGGCTCACTATTAATTTGCTCCTTTTCCAAAATCAAAGGGTTATTTGCAGCAGTGAAGAATTAATTTGGCAATAAATTTATGCCCCATTAGGAATGCCTCTTACCTTTGCTGGGCAGAACAGCATGGCCTGTGAAAGGCCAAGGGTCTACAGTCAAAACTAACAATAGAGGATGGAGTGTAGTCTGGTGGCCATGGATTAGGGGACAGCAGCCCTGAAGCTAATTCCTATTTCTGCTGCTTGACCTGCTGTATGGTTTTGGCTCAGTCACTTCTTCCTCGTATGCCTCAGAGGGGTGTCTTTTTAGCGTGTAAATCGTTTGGGGTAGTGATTACCTCTTCAGTGTCTGCGTTACTGCTTCCACAAGGGAACCTGACCTGTCGGTGGTTCTGCAGGAAGGAATATGAACCCAAATAATTAAAGAGAAAAAAGGCCCGGAAGGGTCCTCAGGGGTTATCTTGTTCATGCACCTTGCCCTGAGGGAGGATTGACTTTTTCTGACCCACACTGGCAGATAAGTGTGGCTAATCTACCTCCTTCCTAAAATCCTCCAGTGAGAGACTTCACAGCTTCGCCAGGCAGCGAATTGCATTACTTCCTCTTCTTCTTGTTAGAAAGTGTTTCCTAATGTCCAACCCAAGCACTCTTCACAGTAGTCCAACTCACAACCTTCTGACCTGTTCCTAGTAGGGAGAACAATTTAATCCCTTCCTCTTGGCCAAAACCCTACATTATTTTGAAGATGACCAAGCAATTTGATTCCACACAGTTAAGGGCAGTTGTAAGCATACATAGAAATTGCCTGACGGCGTCATTTAGCTCTCAGAGTAAAGCAAATATGACTTGATTCCCAAAACACAGACACTGGGCGTTACTTTAGATACCCTGGGGCATCCTGTGTGACCTCCAGCTGCCACTCCAGAAAGGCATGGTTGCTCTGCAAGTCTTATCCCTGCCAGCTGTCTGCAGGCATCTCCTGGGCACTGGGGCACTTCCACTGTCTGCAACACTCATGTGAAGGAAATTGGGTCGCAAGTTAATGACCACTCATACTGTCATGGGAACATTTCTGCAAAAAGCTCCCATCCGTGTGTCAGGTCTAGAGTTGGCGTCCTACATAGGACATGATGGGGAGACCATCCTTCCTCCCTGCCTCCTCCCCAAAATGGGGCCTGATTCTTCGCACCTCCAGCCTTGAGGGGCAATGCTGTTACACACAGCTGCTCAGCAAAGATCACGAAAGCAACAGCAGCTGGAAGCCAGCCATGATTTACAACTGGTGCCCGTTCCCAGCGTTCGCTGTGTGTTGTGCTGTTACGCAGACCAGAAGATGTGGATTTATGTCTTCTCTGCAGAGAACAAGTGCAGTCATAGCATGCCTCCGCTTTCCCGCTGCTCAAATTACTGCTGTAACAAGAGTCATTATTTATAAGCAATACACAGTCCTATAGCTCAGTTTTCAATGGATTTATGCCTGGAGGGTGAACTCCTCTGTGGACTCTCTGGTGACGAATAAGGGGCATGTTTACATTGCAGCCCTTCCTTCAAGGGTACTTTGCCTCCATCTGGCTGCCTATTTGCACAACATTTGATAAACTCATGTAAGTTTTTGAGGTGTCGTCCTCCTTAGCAAGTCAGATTGACTTTGGTTAATAAGTAAGGGAATTATTAGGGAATACACAGAATTAGGGAATAAAGAGAAAGATGCTCTCAGCATGCCTATGCAGACACCCACCTGGTATAATCTGTTGTCCTTGCATACAGAAGGGTTTACCCTCCCACCATTTATGCTTCAATATCAATACAGGAGATGGAGAAATAGACCTTTCCCACTGCTGACCATGCCTTAACCCTCCTCCTTACCCTCCTCCTCCCACAGCTCCTTCCCTCATGATATAGGCATGGTGTGGTCAATTCCTTCTCCAAAGATGAACTGTGAATCCACCTGATCCCTCACTGAGCTACACTCTTTTTTTTTTACATTCTCTATCCAATCTATCATCTCTGGTTAAAGGCTGGAGAATAAGTTGTCCTACACCACAGACAGAGACCAGTGCAGGGTTTGCACTTGGACCTGCATAGGGCGACCGAGCTGGTGAAGTGTGTACGTGCACCCCAAATCAGCCAAGTCCTGGTTTCTTTCTGGAAACTTTCAATTATGAGCTGGAAACCGCCTCAGAAAACTTAGCAGATCAGATCATGAGAGGCTCCAAATGACTGAAAGCAGTTGGTTCAAATGCTCTCTTCAGATGTTTGTTTTGACAAAGCACTGATTTTCATCACAGTGAAAATTTCCACCAACACATTAAACTTTGACAGTTTTTTAAGATTCCATTGAAAAATTATAGATGCAAAAAGCTGACTTTTTTACTGTTACTGAAAGTTTTAGTTTTCTTCCCCCTAACATTCTTCTGTTGCCAAAAATGGGAAAGGTTTGTTTTTCTTTTTTTCACCAAAACCTCTCAAACACTTGAAGTTTTGACATAAACTAAATATTTTGATGAAAACTGAAATTCTTTGCTTTTAATGACATTCACGGGATAAAAGACATGTCCCAACCAGCTCAACTGCTCTGTAAGAAAGGTTTATCTTATATCATCACTATTCTGATCAAAAGCATATTTCTAGAATGTGTCTACTTAACGTGTTTAACATGCCAATAACAACAAAGAGGAATCTCTCCATAGAAATGAATGATTCTGCTTCTGCTAGGTTGTGAGTCAACAAGTGGGTGTTTTTTATTTGCATTTTAAAAAATACTATTACTTCAGCTATGTTCAGAATCCAAAAAGTTTTTGGAGATTGTTCATGGAGAGAATAATTAATCATTTAAAATTGCTTCTTGAGGGATATGCCGCCTTCTCTGTAAGCTGCTGTCTTTACATTAAAGTTTGATGTATTTCCAAAACACATGATAAACAAAGATATGGAAAAGATCCAGTATCATCTGTGCTATGATAAGGTCATCCCATCTGGCCTTAATCTACAGGGACAATGGATGAAACATTTATATATCTATTAATGGGTTAGTAAATAAATAAATGGAAAATGCCTAAATAAAATAAAAATAAATAAATAAATAAATAGAGGTAGTTAGAATGATAGTATTACTGGGCTAACTACCAAGTACTAAATCTTGAGGAGCATTGCAAATGCAATTCAAAATAATAGCTCCCTTTGAAGACAGCAGAATGTTGGAAAGGTAGAATAATGAATGAAGGATCCTGTTTTCCTCCACGGTTCCTCTCTGCGTGGCGGGGGGAACCCTAAAACACCCACAAAGCTGCTGCCTTTGAACACCTTTCTGCTACAACACCTACAGCAGTCCTTACCTGTGGTCCGGGCAGCTGGTGTGGACGACCACTGGCTTTCATGCTGGGTGGGTCAGTCTCATCCTTTGATTGTGCTGTCCTGCCTGCTACAGGCACTTGTTGTCTAGACCTGGGCACCGAAATCATCAGCTGCTTAGGTGGGCTTTCTGCAGTCTCTTGCAATGCTGCCCTGATTTCGTGTTTCACTATTATGAGAGTCAGAGTTCACAAGAAGAGCATTAGTGATTCCCCCACGGGCTCGCAGAGAATGTCCACAGCAAGAAGTGAAGTCCATCTCCAAACTTCATTCACTCACCTGCAAATCACGATCCTGTGGCTCTTTGGGCAGAAGACATCCTTCTTGAACCACAGTTAATGCTGAAAGGATCTGCCAAGAGCAATGAGCCAAACAGCCTCACTCACCAGCATTGTGCATGGTGAGTTATTGTCTGCGTCTGTGCAAACTAGAAATAAAACATGGCTTTCCAGGCCCAGGATGGGTCAGAATAACAACTGAAATAAAGCCATCATTATTTTGGGTGTAGGACTGATGCTGCAATCCAGAACAAAAACAATTAAGTGCTTTGCAATGGTATAAACCATTTTGTGTAGCAAAGTTGGAGAGACAGTTTGAAGCTGGAAACCTGTAATTTACCCATTCTGTTGAGAGAAGAAATGAAACCTGGAGAGGTGAAGTGTTGACTCAAGGGCATACTCAAGAGCTTATCGGTGGCTAAGGCAGATGCAGACCTTGGGTCCTGGTCACTCACTGCACCCTGTAAAGCAGAAGATGTGCCTTCCCTCCAGCACAGGGCACAGGGTACTTGCTCTGAATTTAAAAGAAAATCTGTGTCTTTCTGTTCCTTCTTTCCCCTATCATCCCCGCCAAAATCTCTTGCTCTGAAATAGTCCTCCACTATTATTGTCAAATTTAACATCTCTGATAACATCAAATTTAACATCTTTGATAAAGGACCCAAAGCCAACAAGTGTCTCAGAAGACCTGTATTTGGTGGCACAGAAGAAAGGGAATAGAAATATAAGCACCTGGTGTGGCTGCTGGGGGGGATCATATTTGGGGAGAGACGTTTTCAGAAAGCAAGGGGTGATTTGTGGGGGGACAGTAAGAATAGAAGCCACGTTTTCTTGACGTCTAATTCCAGACAGCAGCACCCTTAGGAAGAGTAAATCAAGGGCTGGAAAACAATAGCACCTTGTATGTTAGGAATGTGAGCGGTGACGAGGCGAGGGGGGGAGAGAAAGCCTTGCCCCGTGTGGTAACGTCTTTTTTGCTGAGTGTTGCTAGATTTTGGACCTGTGGGCTACCTCCATCTGTTTGCGGACCAGCCTTTTCTCCTGGACACATTCCTTCCTTACTGTCATCATGCTCCCAGCGCTGGAGTGACCACAGCCCAGCTCATGTATCTCTATAAATACATGTCAGGGAGACGTCCCCAACGCCTCTTCCTTTTAGCATCGCCGTCAGATTGGACTGGCAGGCACCATTGTGATGGGAAGAGTCTGAGCAGAATAGTTTGTGGGGAGGATATAGGAGTGACTTCACCAGTCAGCCCAGTCCCGGGGGCTGAATTCACAACAGCTCTTGAATTTGGGCCAAGCCGTGAAGGTGATGGTCTTTGACAGGAGAGCATCTAATCTCCCCCAGCTTTATTTTTCTCATCCACATAACTGGATGATGTTCATAACCTGCTCTGAAAATGTTAGAGCCTAAATGTTAACGTGGACTATCTCAAGTAGGAGCTGATGAATAATAAAAAGAAACATTTCCTCCTGCGCTTATCTGAATTGCTTTATTAGTTCAGCTAATTCGCTTTGCCCCTATGCTGTTCACTTTTAGCAGGAGATCCAGAGTGAAGACCAGAGCCGGATGAATGAAAAATACCATTTGTGCGTGTGAGCGCGAGAGCTTGAAAACTGAACTTTGTTTTTTCTCCAGTAAAAATTTCCAGCGAAATGTTTCAGGTTTCTCGTAAAATAACAGCTATGTCACACATCAAAAACTGTATTAAAAAATAGTCTTTTGAATAAGGAATGTGGTGTTTCAACACATCCAAATTAAAAATTCTTGCTGAAAACAAGGAAAAATATATATACTGAAAGATTTTATTTTTGGGGGGGGTTCTTTTATTTTTCTGTTTTAAACATTACAAAGTTTTGCCCAAAAATGAAAGGAAAAAATTATTCTAGCATTTTCTCTTTGGTCAAAAGGTCATTTTTAAAGCAATTGTAAAGAAATCTCGACATTAAAAAAACATCAAAACAGCTTCAGTGAACATATATTTTAAAATATAATTCTACTATTAAATGTGAAGGCAGCCCAGTATTAATATTGGCAGTGATCCAAATACCAGGAATTAATCTGAAAATACATTAGTAACTGCTTTTAAATAATGAATATTTGGGGATATATGTTCAGTTATACAAATGATAAAATATATTTATATTTGTATCTGAATATATGTGCCCTTTGTTAACGGCCAATTGAGAGAAAGGAATTCATGAAATAAACTGTTCATCAGAAATGTGACCTAAACCCAGCCAAGATGTTAGGCAGATGCTTAACTTTAAGCAGACCAACATCCCTGCTATATGTGGGTGATTCACAGTCTTCTGAGTGAACGCAGATTTTCTCAATCCAAAGCTGTCCTTTGCTTTTCATGCCTGGTATAAGCTTGCAACACATGATGCTACTGGCAGGCTGCTAATGAGCATCGTCAGATTTAGGGAAAACAAACCTTGTGTCATTAAAAGAACAGAAGAGGGGCAGATGACATCTCACCACTGAGATTCAGTTGCCAGAATATCTAGGAATTGCCCCAGAGATCTAGCAATGGGTAGGGCTCCAGGTGCTCCAGTTCTTGAACATCTCTGAAAGGTTTTGTAGTACTTATTCATATGATACCAAGACCTTGCGGCAGTCAGCACATCTGAGAGGCCCAGGACTAACCATGTCAAGAGGATGAATGAGTTCTTGGTTGGTCATTCAAGCGCAGGGGTAGCTGCTGCATCTGCTGGGAGTTATGGTCTTGCTCCTCAGCCATCAGTGATTGCCAGTTCCACCTCTGCCAGCACCAGAGGGGCCTCAGGGCAGGGACCTTACACAGGAACATCCAATTGCCTCCCAATTCTGCAAGCTGTCTGGATGTAGGGTTTCTGCTAAAAGGAACTCGGAGATGCACCGGAGGGTATTTCAAGTAATTATCATTACAATCCCACTCTTAGGCTCTTTCCTTGGCATGTACTGTGGGTTAGAGTCACAGACAGAATGCTGGGATAGATAAGCAATTGGTCTGATCCAGTATAACGAGACTTAAGCTCTTAAACTCATGTTCTTTTATCAATGAAAGAAGTATCAGGACCTTATTTCCACTTCACAGTCTCGCTACCTGCTTTGCTAATTTAGAAATCTCCTAGGTTAATTACAGAGCTCACTCTCTAACTGAGTCTTTGGTGAGTGTCCCTGCTTGGGCGGGGGGCAGCATACAAAGGACGTGTGCTGCCTTGCAAAAATTTGGCAAGATGCCGACCCTGCTTTTGAGAACCTGCAGCTTCAGGCTTGAACTGTTCATTTTAGTGAGGTTATGCCTGAAGGGAAAGGTCAAACATACCCTTCAAGATTTCCAGAATCAGAATCAAAGTGAAAACACTTTTGCTGTTTGGAAGCTATCTAGCACCAGTACTTTCTCATCCACCTCTGAGGTGAAAATCTGGCAATGGCAGGAGCTGGGGGGGGGTGCATGCTTTTTTTCTTTTGTTCCTCGCGGGAAGGGTTTTGCAGAAGAAGCGGACTCTACAAAGTGGAGGAATAGGAAGTGATTTGAGCTCAGTCATTGTTTTGAAAGGAATTCAGACTTTTCCTTTTGCCCAGGAGATTTCCAAAACGCTTTAGAACCTGGAGGAGAGAGACAGATGTTATCCACTCTCCAAGGCAACCAAGACCAATATGAACACAGTTGCTGTCAAGCAACCTGCCCTAACACTGTATGCTTATTTAGAAGACAAAGCATCATGGAGCTCCATAATCCAGTGAAGGAAGAAGGAGAATTGCAGTTGAGAGGAATTAGGCTCCATGAGCAAAGGGAGCATTTTCTTCTTTAATAGTAACTATTCCCTAATCCACGACCCTGGGTTTAAGTACCTCCAATCCATAAATGTCAACGAATATCTTTCTAAAAGGAAAAGAAGGATGGCATCTTTGACTCCTGTGTTTGTACACCTCACGAAGGTACAGCAAAATGCCAAGCTGGTTTTGGATGAGTTACAGACAGAGAGCTACTGAAGAGCAGAAAGCCTCTGTGGTCCTGGCAGCATGTCCCAGCAGCATGCTGCATCACTCCAGTGTATTATGGGACCTCTCAGTGTACTCAGTATTTCTGAGAAAAGCCTGCTGGCCTCGGGCTCCTGCTTGCCTTGCTCCTTCCCGCAGGCCACAGAAACGTGCCATTCTGCCTGACCCAGCCTGGAGATGACTGCTGCTGTCCAGCATAAATTCACATCCTCCTAAGGCAATCTCTCATCTTACCACCCTGGCTATAGCACCGGTGCTCAGGGCACAGGCACACAAAGAGCTGTTCGCCACAGTGTCTGGGACCCCTCTGCCAGCAGGTGAGATATTTCAGTTCCTACCAGAGACCACCAGCACCATGAAACAGGAGCTCTGACTTTGCCCTAGTTGCCTTGATGCATGAAATCTTGCTGCAAACATGACCCACCCTGCCTCTACCCCCTTCCCGAAGCATCTCTGCTCCCCACTCCTGCCTCATCCAGAGCTGACCATGAGGTCTGAAGCCATTCCCTGGCATCAGGAAAAGCCCTTGACCTGAAGTTGCATCCCTACTTTTCCTGGCAAACACCCCAGGCTGGGATGTCCTCTCTGCCCTTTACCAAAGCTGGTTGACTTTCCTCCCAGTCAGAGATCTTGGGAATGGATTTGCCCCGCTCATATGTCATGAAGATGTTCAGGTGACACCATTTCTAGAACTCTAGCTGTTTCCAAACCACCCTCCAGCTAGGCCTGTGCTTTGCATAACCTCCAGCAATGATCATGAACTAGAGGGGTATAGCTGGTAGGAGAGAAAGCAATATCTTAGTAGACAATGCATGATGGTTTATTGCTTTGGACAGAGATCAGTAACGTTTTCAACCTGCTTTGCCCCTTTTAACTCTGTGCTTAATTTATTCTGTATTATTTATAGGCAGGTAGGTTTGCACATTCATAAAACGTTCAGTTTCCTGTTATGTCTAGAGAACTGGTAGGAGGTATGGCAAATATATTCGTAGCAACTCAAATCCCCTGTGTAGTTTCCATTGAGTGAAATATTCATCACTTCCTGTCCTAAACTCAGTGAAGCACTGCCAATGTTTTAACAAGAGGCTCGCACAGAAATGTCTCCCTCTTCTCTCTTTTTACCTCTGCATGTACCTTTCTTTCTTTCCTTCCGTCCATCCATCCACCCATCCATTCATCCATCCATCCATAAATCTCTGAAAAGGTTAGTCAGCACTTATACCCACTAAACCCAGGTAAGTCATGTTATTCAAGAGAGATCCAGTCTATATTTATGCACTTGCAGGTGGAAGAAAGGGAAAGCGAGTCACCTCTCTTCAGGAGAATCTTAGCAAGAACCTCACTTTCAACTGCCTCCTTACGCACTTGTTGAAACTGCAGAGGAACATTGCTGGGACGTGCTCAAGAGAGCTGCTGTGTGCTTTGGAGGTACCTTCAGACCCAAAAAGTCCAGGAGCTAGGAGCTGTCCCAGCTAGCGGGTTGGCCCTCAAGAAGGTCACCACTGGAGTGGTCAGGAATAGATGCTGGTTTTACCAAGCTTTCACAGTGCCTAACCTGTTGGGCTGCATGGCCTCCTGTGACACTCTCTGTAATTGAATCCTACTTGAGCTATTTTCTCTGCTCAGTGTGGGAAAATTCCGTACCATAATGAGGGTTAATAATAGAAAGTTCTTATTTTATTTGAGAGTTTGCCGAAGAACAACAGAACCATTTCCGATCCTCTTCTCTGAGAATATGATTCCCTCAATCATGTATTATTATTCTGGGAGGGGGAGGCAGTGGGGGAACAGGAGGGGGGGCATGGGCCTTCTGAAATGAATGGTTGGGCTTCTGAAATAAATGATTGTCACCTCCTTGTTCATATGTATGAATCAGCGGCGCCTGTCCAGATGCGAATGGGAGCCAACACACCCCACATGCCATCCCTTGCAGAGCTTCGAGCTGCTTAAATTTAATTTAGTTTCCTTTTCCTTGCACAGTTGAACTAAGAAGCCACAAAAGAAGCAGAGAGGAAATCAAATCTGGAAAATATGCATTCATCTTGAAAGGGATCAGAAATGTGTTGACATTACAATAAAACATGTATGTGAAAAAGCAACATTGATAGACCTCCTCAAATTCTTCTGCTTGGTAGTCCCAGCTTAGGTCAGATTGTCTTGCAACCTTTTTTGAAGGTCATAATACTTCCCCCATGAATACAATTATAGGGCATGGTTTAGATGTCAGTTCCCTACATGGTGAGATTTCCTTCTTTTTCTTCTTGATTTCAAACAGAATTGTGGTGCTTTGTTTATGGGACTGGATACCTAAGGCTGAGAAAGTAGTTGAAACTCTTTAAGATTTGTCTAATGCAAAGAGGAATGGACAGGTGGAATGACACATAAATATTGTGAAAGCATGAATGACTTAGTGATTAGATGAAGTATACACATTGAGGAGAAATGGATGCTCTGGCTAGAAGAACAGTTGGCTAGAATGAAAGGGGGAAGGAGAGCTCTATAAATCTGTCTGTGTAGAAAGCTGTAGGCAGATGAAATTTCTGGTAGAGAATTGCTGTGTCTTGGAATCAATAAGACAATAATAATAGAAAAGCTTGCGCCAGTGTATTTTCTGTCCCCACAGTCAGGTGGCTCCTCACAAAATACTTTCTATGGTGACTTCAACTTTATCCATATATTTTTGATCTACTCAGTGTCCTCATAAGTAACATGAGGCAAAGAAAATGTATTGCACAAAACTTTGAGCTTACCAGAGCCTCCCTAGTGTCTAGTCTGGTAGGCACTCTCCATTAATATTGGTTTTATTATTAGTTAGTTTTTCTGCCCATGCTGTTCCAAGGAAGTTGTTGAGATATGGAAATAGTCACTTTTGTTCTGAAATGGATTTGAAGGTGTCCCCTTTATCAATTCCAGGGTTGAAGAAAGAATGAGGATTACCTCAGGTATCTTTAAGCAGAGGATAAGCAAGGGAATGTAATTCTGCAAAATTCATCATGGAGCTTGGATTGGACTGGAACATTTGGCTTTCAAGCTGCAGTTTAAAGACCTGTGGTGATCCATGGACTTTTCCTACTTGATCTGTGAAAAGCAACTAAGAAAAGCCAATTCAGCCATATGCTGTCTCCAGAAGGTGTGTCAGAGTGATGCTGTGTTTTCTACATCCTCAACTGGCTGACATTTCTGTGGGAGTGTTCGTAGAAACCTGAAATGGCAAAAGGCTGAAAAGCACGGACCTAGAGCATACTCTAAGCCTGCATCTACAGTAGAAGGGGTTAGTGTCAGCTTCCTCCAGCCCAGACCATTTACACCACCAATCTTCATGCCAGGACAACGCCTACTCCCCAGCTCAGACCTAGGGAACTTGTGAGGCAGGTAAGCTCCTCTTGTTCTCTTCTTCACCACAGAAAGGATAAATGAAGACATTTCTCCTGAATGCAGCAGTCAGGAGCTGAAAGTCCTCTGCCTTAGGACTCCTGCTAGGAGGGACAACTGAACAACTTTAGAGAAGCCAGGTCTTACAGACTCACACAGAAACACTGAAGAGCTGACTTTGGAGGGACCTCTGGAGGTTATCTTGATCAATCTTCCTGCTCAGGCAGGACCACCTAGATCAGGTTGCTCACATCCATATGTCTTTTGAATATCTCCAGGGCTAGGGACTCCAAAAATCTCTCTAGGCAACCTCTTCCAATGTTTGATCACTCTCAGTGCACACTTTTTTCTCCCTTGTGTTCAGATAGAATTTTATGTACTTTAATTTGCGCCCTTTGCCTCTTGTCTTGCCACTGGGTACCACTGAGAAGAGTCGTGCTCCCTTTTCTTCATTTCCTGACTTGCTGACAATGCCCGTCCTACTTCAGCCCAGGATACCATCAGCCGCCTTTGTTGCAAGAGAACGTGACTGGGTCATGGTCAGTTTGCTGGCCACTAGGACCCCCACGTGCTTTTCAGCAAAGTAGCTGGCCAGGCAGTTGGCCACCAGCATGTAGTGGTGCATGGGGCTGTTCCTCCCCAGGGACAGGACTTCACACTTTCCTGTGACAAACTTCATGAGGTTCCTATTGGTCCATTTCTCTACACTGCCTAGGTTCCTCTGAATGGCAGAGCAACTATCTGGTGCAGCAAGCACTCATCCCAGTTTTGTATCATCTGCAAACTTGCTGAGGATCCACTTTTCATATGTTTGGAACAGGTTTCTGGGAGGACTTGCTCCATCAGCTTCCTGGAGTCAATGAGAAGCTCACAAGTTTGTTGGTCCCCAAATCCTCCTTCTTGCCCTTCTTGAGGAGTGACATCTGCTTCCTTCAATTCCTCAGGAACCTCTCCCTGTTACCATGACTTTTTAAAGATAATCAAGAGTGGCTTTGCAATGCCACCAGCCAGCTCCCTCAGCAGGCATGGGTGCAGCCTATAAGGTCCCACAGACTTGCAGCGGTCTAGTTTAAGCATTCCCTGACCTGATCCTCCTCCACTGAAGGTAAGTCTTCTTTGCTCCAGGTTTCCCCTCTGCTGATGTACCTCTAGAAGCCCATCCTGTTGCCCTTCATGTCCCTCACTGGATTCAACTCCAAGCGGGCTTTGGCTTTCCTAACCCAATCACTGCATACTCAGACAGCATCTTTACATTTCTCTTGGAGCATTTGTCCCTGCTTCTACTTCTTGCATACTTCCTTTTTACATTTGAGTTTTGTTAGGAGCTCCTTGTTGATCCATGCAGGCTTTTTGCCTCTCTTGGGGTAAACCCTCTTCAGGTGTGTTTTGTTATTATGAGGTCCCTTTTGCTCACAACACCCTTTGCTTGCCAAACTAGTCCACTACTTCCTCACCTGATTATATTTTCATTGCCTTCCATCATTATTTCTAGTTCAAAGCTCTCCTCACCAGGTTGGCCGGCCTTTTTGCTAAGATGCTTTTGCCCCACTTGATCAGGTGTATCTCATCATTCCCTAGAAGCCCTCCATCCTCAAAGAGGGTCCTATGGTCATAAAAGCCTAATCCCTGTTGTCAACACCAGCTGCACAGTCGGTTGTTGACCTACAGAATCTTTCCACTCCTTAAGCCCTTCTTCTTCACCTGGCCCCCATGCCCTTGACCATCACCCATGGAGCTGGGTAGTCCAACTTGATCTGCTTCAGGTCTCCATGACCATATTGTTGTTGCCTATGTGGAAAAGCATCAGGGAGTAACAGTCCAAGAGCCAGACAAGCCTCAGCAGTCTCCCTGCAAAGTCCCAGATCGAAGCCCTGGCAATAAGCTAACCTCCCTAGACAACAGGGCAGGTGGGCAGGTGGGACCCTCCATCCCCTGCAGCAGGGAGTCCCATCACTGTCACTTCCCCCAATGCTCCTGTGTGGCTCAAGCTCCCAGCTCGGTTGCTATTTTGGGCAGAGCTCCCAGCCCCTTGTCTGCTACCAGGGCACTGAACCTATTCTCTAGTTGCACATCTGCAGGCAGAGCAGGGAGAACAAGGTTCACCACTGGACTGGGATGTATTTCCATTATCCTCTTCCTTTCACCTCTTCAGATCTCAGCTACGGGCAGAAGGAATTGCAAAGCAAGGAAAGAGGAGCCCCTGGCAGTATCTGTGCTGCAGGAATAAGAGGCAAAAATTTGCTTTTTGCTGGTGTTTGGCCAGCTGCAGCATGATCTGATGGCTCACAGCATAGGCAAGTGACTTGGAGAGAAGACTTATGTGACAAAAAACCCACAGGCTCTTTGAGAGCTGGTACATCGTGATCTCACTCTTTCCCAGCCTTGCCCAACATCCCATGCTTTCTCAGCAAAACCTCAGCACCCCACTTTTAACTCTTTCCCTACTGCCATATCCTTCAGTCCCTAGGACAGAGCTCGGACATTTCCCTGGCACTGATACCCCAGTTTCAGACGTGTATATTCCCAGGAGCTGCTGGAAGTGACCCTGTACTGTTCCCCTTCCACGCTGCACTTCTCATGTGCCAGGAGCAGTCACAGAGTGGTGGTGGCCCTTGCACAATATGAGCAGCTTGGTCTCTGCTTTACAGCTGTCCCCAGGCTGTCTATGAGAAGAAAATGTCATCTTCTTCAGCAGTTCTTGAATCCAAGTGGAGCTAAACCAGCACTGACCCATTTGTCCAGGCTGCCTGATGTCACTCCAGAGAGCAGCGCAGAGCTAAATACATCATGACCACTGTGACAGGATCATACAATTATTGTTTCTTATCCCAAAAATGGGGTAAAAAGAGATGAGGAAAGGCTATCAGATGGCCCAGAAAAGAACGTCCACATGGAAGACCATCGTGGCAGTATCTCTAAACTAAAAGAATTCATCCAGAGTGTTACCTCTGGCTTTCCCCCCACCCATGCAGTTCCCATGGGAAAAGGTGTAGTTGCAATCCCAGCTTGGTTTCCTATTGCCTTGCATTCTGCGCAGTCATTTATACTGGTGCATTCAGCACTTTGCGCTGGTACCTACAGCCCAACTTTCTGTGTTGTGAAGAATTAGCTCTAAAGCCCTATCTGTATGCCAACAGCATTATGCCTTCCAGGCAATATACCCTGAGTAACTGTAGGCTCTGTGGCAGCCTTGGGGTGGATTCCTAAGGCTGCCTTCTTTCTTGAGACCACAGCTTTTCCAGGAGCGTTGGGATGGAGAGCCTAAATATAATCCAGCTTCTCTAAAGCCATGGACTTGGTGTCAAGGAGGTGGTTTAGTTCTGATTTCATCCGAGCTAGTAAATCTTTCCCTGGGCTGTATTTAATTTGAAGCCCTCCAGGGAAGCAACAAGGTCACCAGGATTCTTGTTGCAATTGATGGCTGTGAGTACTTGCTCCGTTGCAATGACTGTAGTGCCACATCCCCTTTCCTTGCAGTCTCCCTTCTTGCTCTCCTCCCGCTATTTTGGATGTTAATGAAATCAGTCACTGCAAAAATAAAGGAAAGCCCTGACCTTAGATCTTATTATAGTGGAGCTAGGGGTTTTTTTCTTTCATTTTGTTTTTTTCACTTTTTTTTTAGGCACATTGCACATACATATTTTTTCCAAACCCAATTGTAATTAAGTAGCTATTGTGTGTGTGTCATTGCTGCCCTCTACTGCAGGGAATCAGAAGTTATCAGCTCCACATCATAAACCCTGGGGGTGAGTGCGGGGGTCCTCCCTCCGCTGGTCCAGGACTTCTAGTCTCTGCTATGAAGATCTTTAGCACATGAAGCATCTCAGTGAGGTTTGTGTTAGGCTAAGGGTAATGAAAATCCTGGGCTAATAGGACTGGCAGAGGTTGCCTATTCCAGGGCTTTTCAATCTTTTTTCACCTTGTGGATCCCCCAAGATGTTCCAGTGGAGGTGTGACTCCCTGCAGGAGTTTTGCACGTGAAGATGTCTGAGTAGCACAGACAAACTTGTTCCTCTCAGACCAAAGTCTGCTTCACAGCCACCTTAGAAATAAACCACCAGCCCCAGGTGTCCATGGCCCACAGGTTGAAATCCAGAGATCTAGTCCTTGGCCCACACACCTCCAATCTCAACTCGTCTTAAAGCATCCCTGCCAGATCTTTCTAGAACGTATTCCTAGAAATCGCTGTTTTTTCCTGCTGTCTCAACTAAATTGTGAAAGCCTTTTGTAAGAGCTCATGAGTTGGCATAACCATTCCTGTTGGAGACTTATGTACAAGATAACTTACATGATTTATTGCTCAGGTTTGTTAAAATATTTTGGTGCCTTCAGAAGATGCCATATTCCAGGTTTGCCTGAAATCTTCTAGATCATCTTGAAACAAGAGATTCTTTACAGAGCTCCATGCATCACTGTTATGAGCAGCCAAAAGCAGATCAGCATCCTTTTTTACAATGAACTCTGCTCCCTCCTGCAAGGATAAGAGGGGTATGATGTCCCTGGATTAGGTCAGAAAAGCAGATCAGGAAATGACACATGCTCCTAACAGGAAGAAATCCAGGAGTAAAAGTAAACGATAATCAGAATAACCCAAACAAAGGAAAACTCACATAGGCAACAACATCCAGTTTGTGAGCTGTAAAGCTTCCACTCATCAGGGGCATCTGGAGGGTAGTAGAGAAAAGAACTCTGAGGAGTTACTTTATACATGTATTTAATTGTTTTAAGCAGCCTTTCAATTAAACTCCAGAACTGGAGAGAAGCCATCAGCCAAATGGCAGCCAAGGAAAAGTTTTGATTTTTAACAAACAGATAAGCTTCTCGGAGATGCTACCTAAAACAGTTTTAGTTACTGGACACAGATGTGTGTTCAGGCTGGGGAGAATGCAGCCTGATCCTTGACTATGTCACTTGCTACAGCTGCTTGGTGCCTCAGTTTCCTTCTCTCTGAAGGACAGAGAGTCTAAGCCCCGGGGAAATAAAGCCTAGTCCCAGTGATGCCTGGGCCTCACTTAAGAGCTGGGGTTTGGTGAGTGCTCCTTTGCAGGGTCTGATTACTTTCCGGGGGCAAAAAGAGGTCATTCGACATGACAATGTTTGTCATATTGAATGGCTAAGTACTATTCAGTTCAAAGGAATTTCCTAAGTAACAATGCAGATGTTTATATGAATGAACTTTTCAGAATGTTTATCTAATAGTAATAAGCACTTATTCGCGGTCAAAGTCTTCTACGCATGTTGTCTTAACTCTGCCGACACTCCTGCAAGCTCAGCCGCCAGACGTGATCAGCTGCACTTTGCAGTTAGGAAAGGTGAAGCAGGGAGAGATTTCTCAAAATTCGGGGTCATCATTTCAACCTGGCACACATCCTCGAGTGCCTTTCCCACCGATTGCCTGGAGCTCTTCAGCAGCGTGTGGGGTCAGTATGGGAGGGGAGGCAGCACAAAATTCCTTTATCGAGGTAAATTTACAGGTAGCACATGCTGCATCACAAATCTTTGTCTTTCTATCTCTAGCAGGCTTGGCTGGGAAATTGTTACTGCCCTCTGAAAACGTTCTGGAGTTTTTTTATTACTAGTATTTCCTGCTTTAATCGATCTCTTTCACTTTTGTACCAAATAGAAAAAAGATGTGGGCTCCTACAGAAAAATTGTGACTCCAAGTAAAATATTTTTCAGCATAGTAGTAGGGGGTGGAGAAAGAAAGGAGAGAACAATATTTGATTTTTAGTTGCTTTTAGAGGAAATCCCCCATATTTTCAATTAGAGTGGACAAATGGAATATTTTTTCTCAAAACTGATCCGCTCGTTAGAAGCTCTCTTAATTAATAAAAAGGCTCTGATTGGCTTTAGCAGCATGTTCCTTTTATGCCTATAAATGTAACTTGCATGTGAGGTGGATGACGAAGTTACGGTAATAAGCCAAGACGTAGAAGTCCAGAGTTAGGAGTTTAAGGGCAGGCAGCCTCTCCTGAATTACTGAGCCGATCCCTTGCTCTGCAAACATGTGCTGCCACAGGGAACCCTTTGCATGCTGCTCTTTCACCTGCTCAGGCTCATTGCCCTCCTTCCTCCCTGCACCGAGGCCGTTGCAGACTTTCCCTGCTCTGGCAGGCAGGGATCTGCTGCTCCTTCCAGCCCACGTTGACTCACGCTGAGTTACTCCCATCTGTTCTTATGCACAACATCTCCCTCAGCATAAACAGGTCTTTTCCTTCCTTGCTATTTACCCCTTAACTTATTTATAGAGAGCAATTTGGTCCTCATCGGCTTCTGTTTTGCTAGGCTGGAAGAGAAACCCTTTTTCTCCAGCTGTGGCAATACCAATGAGCCATTTTCTAGCACCCTAATATACCCCTCTTTTTGGGTGACTCCATTTGGACCCCATCATTTTGGATGTGGCTCACCATACCTCTGCACCACAGAACCACGGTCACCTTGCCGGAGGGTTTTCACCTCTACCTTGTGCAGCAGCATTAATATTACCCTCTCTCTGCTGCAGATATCTCATCTGGAAACAGCCTGGGATCACCAATATGTTTTTAACAGCACTGATGTTTGTTCTCAAGGTGAACAAAGGTGGTGTTGTTTCCAAAGGTGTTTTATTCTCAAAATGTTGTTGTTTTCAAGGGTGAAACCCCTTATCCCCACCAGATGAACCATTTCCTTCACCTTGTCACCTAAAGAAAAGTCCTTGTCCGCAAGCTAGACCAAGAAAAGCCTGGCAGCTTCAAAGGAGGCCTTGAAACAGAGAGGCTACACCTTTCCTCATAAATAAAATGGTCAACAGAGCATTCACAAGCCATGAAGGCAAGGGAGACATGATGGGTTGCATCCATATGGTTGCACTTTCAATTCATTTCTCTTAACGACAGCATGGCCCCATCCCAACCGCCTGCTGGAGCTGGTTTGAGCTAACTCCTGACCCAAGGTTGGACACTGCTATACCAAAAACTACTTCAGGGAATGCACAAACAATTAAACAGCCTGGCTGCTCACAGTCCAGTCCCCAGGCCTGCAGGCTCCTTACTTCAGTGGTAGTTATAAAACAGGACATTTGGTTGGCATGCTCCACCACAGCATGTCTTTTGTGTTTGCACTTGAAGGATGGGTAGGAACAGATCTTTGTTTTGAAATATTACGGTTGCTTTTCCCACTCCCAACTGCAAGTCTGTGAGACACCATGCCCACAATATTGATGTCAGCTTTGTCTTGAGCTCAGGCTGACCTCTTCTACAGGCAAGATGAACAAGCAACTCTGTGTTTTCAGAAGAAAAAAAAAAGCTCTAGCACTACACAGCAAAAAGAGGGATGGTTTATTTGGGTCTCGCCACTCCTCATCACTCACCACTTCATAGCACCACTGCTGTGTGATGCTGATTTGGAAGAGGAGAGAGATAACAACTCTGACAAGGAGCTTCTGTGTCAATATCTACAATGTGGAAAAGTGGGGAAGAAGGGATGTAAGATGTTGCAATAGTCAAAATCCCTAAAACAAGAGGTATACAGTATACTCTTCTATTTCGGCTGTACAAAGATACGGAGATGATACAAGAAGGTCACATTTCTCTCTTTCTGAATGTATGAACCTATTTCAGGACACCTGAAATATCTCATTTTCTTTTTTTGCCATTCATTTGACAATATTGCTACATTGAGACTTACTTGCAATGTGGGGTTATAAAAAACAGCATTCAAAATGGATAAGGATTGTATCTGGTCAGCAAAGCTGGAAATAACTAGGAAAATCAAATGTTCCCTGCACTGTTCTGTTGTTCAAAGAAAATGCTGACAGCACTGGCCTGCTGGTTCAGGAAAAAAAAGTCATACAGACCCCAGTTTGCTTGGAAAAAATAATAGTTTCCTCTAAGAAAGTTGAGTCAGAAGTTAGTGGCTGTTACCCCAGCACATATACTTTTGCCTTCTGAAGGAGCATTTCCCAACCATAGAAGGAATACCACAAACGTGTCCAGAACAATTACTTTGAAGATATAGTATTTTAACTAGGCAGGCATGTGTGAAGCATCACCACTGAGTCTGTGTGTAATTTTCCAGCCCACTCCCTGTGGTTCCTCTTTATGTTGGGTCATCAGGCTGTTCCTTCCCTGCAGCAGGGACAGTCTTTTCTGGCTATAAGTCTGCAAAACAGCTAAACCACTTTTGTTACTCTATCAACAGCAGGGATAATAACTGCATGAAGATCGAAGAAGGCAGGACTTCTGGTTTTGCTCAAATGACCTCTCAGGCTAGTTGTGGTCCTCAGGGAGAGGAAGAACAAAGGCATCTCTACATAGTTGGGAGATTTCTCCTTTTGCAACAGGAGCTAGGGTAAGATCTGCATGTGGCATATGTGGCACAGAGCACCAGTAAGACCCCTGGAACAAGAGTAAGTCTGCAGCACAGTGTGGACATGCCAACGAGGCTTGGTGCTGTCTTGGGGACTTAGGTGCACTGCTTCTCTGTGCTGTGTAGAGATGACCAAAATGGTCCAGACTGTGGAAGGCTGGTTCCATCATGTCTAGTTTCAACAAAGCAAAAATGTTATTAGGCAAAAGGGTTCAGCGTGGCACTTATTCAGAGCCCTTTAGGCAAGATCTCAGGTTCCAAAACTCACAATCCATAATGGCTGGCTCAAGACAAATGGAAAGTGAAGTGCTCTCTGGAGATGTGGTGACTCTGTGTCTGATCCTAGAAGACTGCAGTAATACCAGAGCATGTGAAAATGGAGAGGGTGGAGGAAGAAACACCACCAGAATAAATGTCTACTCAGTGTTTTCATAACTCAAAAGGGGTTTCTTCAGGATTCAGCCTGGGTTTTAGGTCTAGCAAATGGAGCTGTTCCCTCCCTCCTTCACCTCCCTAGTTCAGTTCATAAACATGATTTGTCTTGTGTCATTTGGGGATATCAGAGAGCTCTCTTTTCATGGTTATTTTTCTTTCTATAATGTCTCACATTTTCTGCTGTGCTTGGCAGTTTCCAGGAGCTGGATGAATATTCAGAGAGGACTACGGTGACTCCATTTAAATTGGCATGATAAGAAGAAATGCCAAACAAACAGGGTGAGTTTCTCGCTCCAAGACTTTGCAATCCATAATGAGTAGAATCTGAAAAAAGACTTCTCCATATGATGCACTCCACGAGACCATTTTAGTCTTTCCCTTTAAATGTTCTTAAGTATTTATTCTAGACATTGCCTGAGCATAAATTACAGAGCATGCAATTGCCTCCAACGTGGTAGGACTCTGTGTGCACATAAGTAGCAAGACACACACCACACCTGGCTGCCACTGCAGAGATTCACTAGTGTTGCAAGCCTTAAGCAGAGACTTGTGGTATTACTGAAATTGGTTGATCTGGTTTCGTTTTGATTAGAAACTTTGCTCCCTAGAATCACCTGGGCTGAAGGTATCATCTCAGCCATGCACGAAGCTCATGTCGAAATGGGATAGTCTAAGAGCTAGTTCTGCAGGAAAAGGACGAGGTAAAGCATGCCTTTATTGGGGGGAGCCTTCAAAGTTATACTTGCTAGCAACATGCCAGAATAAGAGCACAGGATGATCAATGTAAATGTAGATTACTGTTAATCTCCAACAGCTTTGGGCTGTCGCTGCACTGAAACCAGAAGCGAAGCTTGATTATTAAATAATAGTCCCTCCAAAGAGCTGCAATCTATGAGACTTTTTGCTCCCTTAAGTGACAATGTGAAGGTGTTCCCTTTGACTGTCAGGCAGAGTTTCTATCAAGCCATAGGAAACCTGCATGGCTTGCTGAGGCAGACTGATTCAGTGGTGTCGTTTGAGCTTTATCAGAACTTTTAGAGCCAGTTTGTCCTTAAAAGTATATAAGCTCTTGCTCAGTGCCAGGAGGATGCTGAGGTTTTTGTTCTTCCTGTTGCATCAGAGATGACTCTGTCATAGCAAGAAGACTGGAAACACCACAGCTGAGCAGTGTGCCATGGGGACTTATCAGTTTGCTCCTGGAGGTGGTCCAAGAGTCTTGGGACTGTACCCTGATGCTGGTTTCTAAGACCCAGATCAATTCCCCCCTACTTCTGAGATCCTACCAGAAGTGCTTACATTTGTAACCTACTGCAAATTAGTTCTCCATGGGGAAAGAACAACATGTAACTTACACCCCCCTTAACTGTGGTAAGCACCAAGGTGTGATTTACACCACCATATATCCAAGTCTATCTTTGGAGCCACTCAGTCCCTCTCCACTGATCACATGAAGAATCTAAGCCAACCATCCTGCCTAGTCATCTCACTTTTCGACAGCTCAGAAGAGTTGTTGCAAATCTCATCTTTGGCTCTTAACTTAAGCAGTTCATCTAGGTGGAAAAATCCACTAAGACCACACACAGAGTTTATGGACAAGACACTGAAGGCAGCTCTGCCATGATCCAGGCTGCACACTGAACTATCTCTGACTTCCAAATCTTCTAAAAACTTAGGATTCATGTTTTTAACCTTTTTCTCATGCTCAGGTAGCACACTAACAGGGAGGGAATAGGAGAAAAAAATTAATAAAGCATGCCAAGATCTGTGTGTTATCTCCTATCCTCACAACCTGAGGAATTAATTACCCCCAACAATAAATCTCAGGGGCTGGAGATGCTTTTGACAGGGATTCATAGCACAAGACGAGGTCTGTATTGTCTGATGCTGTGTCATGGTGACCTGACGCCAGGCTCACGTCTCTTCTAACCCTACCATGAACCTCCCTGTGCTCCAAAGGGAAGAATTCAGCCTGCAGGGAGGGGACTTACCCTCACAACCCGGTGGCCTTGAGTCAGGAAGACATGTGATAGAGCCATCCAGGACGTGCTATAAACAAATGAGCCAATGGACAAAAAATTAGTTGTTATGTCCTGGGGATGAGGACACACACACACACACACACTCACTCACAAGGTTGGGGGGGTTTCTTGGTGTATAAGTTCCTGAACAGCATCATTCTCAGAGGGGTTGGAGTGATCCACGTACTGAAACTAAACTGACCCTGACTCACCCTGGATTCATGTTTCTGTTGCTGTCAGCTTGCTGTCCTCTATGGGATATGAGTTGCAAAACACGATTTTATAAAAAAAATACACTGTACAGGCATCTATTTTAAACACAATGTCTATTTTTCATTGCATATTGTAAACCACTTGAGCATTTCTAAAGTGATTCATTCCTTTATCTTCTAAACAAAGGGCTTGTGGCTGTGCAGGGCTGGGAATTTATGTTTAGCAAGTAAAACGATTTCCAAGTTAGGATTGAAACAGGGATGTAAAGAGGTCACTTGAAAGCAATGTATTGCTAGAATATAATAGCCTTATTGTCTTTTAGGATAATTCACATATGATTGAACTATGCAATCCTAAATCAGTATATGTCTGCAAGACATACATTAGACATGACAAGGAAAGAGGGAAAAACCTTCTCAACAAAGTTTTCTCACCTCTTTCAACTGTACCTTGGCTATCTGCATACAGCATTTTCTTGCAAGTAGTGAACATACTTAATGACGTTTTAGTGATTAAAACTTTAGGCTATCACACCTAGCAATGAGTTTCCTGAACATATAGCTAAGTAGGTAAATGGAGAGAGATGAAGCTAAATCTTTACATAACAGCATGACTCTGTAGGCTTTCTCTGTCTTGTAATCCTGTAGAGTTTGCTGTCTTTATCCAAGCCTACACTTCACTGTCTACAGAGAACTCCCGGCTCTGGCCCTCCTGCTGTGCTTCCTATGAAGTTACTTTGACAAAAAAAAATCAACGTTTCTTTCCTTCCAGTCTATCACATCATGAATGTATATTATAAATATTTCCCTTTTTGCTTTATTTTTGTCCTTTCTTAGGAATAGACTTTCCTATTTTTTTCTACCAAGCTTCTTTTATCATTTTAATGTCTGATTTCATATCCTGAACCCATAGTTCCAGGTCTCCCATTTTGTTCTCCAACTCCTTCATTAGCATACAAACCTTTGCACAGTTTTTGACTGACCATAGTGAGTGCTCTGCGAAGATAAGAAACAACAGGGGAAGACTGGAACTTTTTGAACGTGAAAAATCTGAATCTCATGGAAAAGGAACATGAAACCAGATCAAAATTCCTGCAGAAGAAAATAGAAATAAGCAGGGAATCTTGAAATAACAAGAAAGATAAAAAAATGCAACAACAATAAGGTAGACTGACTAGACAAGAAAGCTCTACCGGGGAGACTAGCAGGCTTTTGGGATTAAGTGTGCATTGTCAGGAAGGTTTTGATCTGGTCCATGATGAGAGGTATTAAAATAGAGAGCTGAGAGGTTTTCAGCTATGCCAACAAAAAGACAATGCAGGAATAAGAAATGCAACCATTACTCATTGAGTATAGTTTAGAGAAAAAAGGTGCTCTGAGTATGGCATAAAAAATAAAGGAAAAGTGTCTGAGTTTTCCTTAAAAATGGTGATGCTGTACACAGGAATGAATGAGGGAGTTGCCATACCTGAAGATATTCAAAACCCTAATGGACAATGTCTTCAGCAACCTGCTCTAGCTGACCCTGCTTTGTGCAGGGGGCTTGCTCTAGATGATTTCCAGAGGTCCCTTCCATACTCAATCATTTTGAGATTCGGTGAAGGTACAGTATGAGGTGGAGGTGAAGCAAGATCTAGGCAACTATTAGAGCTGGAAAGGGGAAGAATGGAGACGGAACCTCCATCTCTGAATACAAAAAGAACTGGCACATGAACATGGCAAATCTGCTAGCATGGATTTTAGAAACCTTTATCAAGGTGGGACTAGAACTGTTTGACTCCACTATATCAAAGGTGACTTCTAGCTTTAAAAATAGGAAAACTAATTTTCTAGGAAATCTAAGTGTCTACTACTCTTATCACAGCAAAAGTGAAATATTTTATAGATAAAGGAAATGAAGCTGATCTTGCACGTCCAGAGTTCAGTAAAGACTTTGAAAGGGTGCCACATGGGATGTCTTTAGTTAAGAAGAAGACAGAGATTTAAATAGTAAATGGAAATCACATCAAAACTATCTAAAAAGGAGATGAGAATAGGTATTGTTAAAAGAGACTCTGTAAGACCTGAAAGAATTTAGTGTAATAGAGCAGTTTGAGGACAATTTTGGGAATCAAATTTATTGAATATAACCTCCCTCAGAAAAGTGGGTATGCTGTGATGAAATCTGCTACTGAGAGAGAGGTGGGAAGCACTTCCATTACAGAGAAAGTCTGTAATATTGGATAGGAAGAAAGAAACACATGGCCTTGGCAAGTGGCATAATAACAACAGCAATGTAAAGCCTTATAATTCAGGATTTATAGCCAAAACTTCTGCTTATTCAGTTGGACATAATGCAAAAAAGATCTCTGCATACTAATTAATTTTGAAAAAGCAATGCCTTTTTAGCAAAATTCAGTTATTCAAGAGGGACATACCAAGCAAGGTACTTCCAACAGCAATGAGGCAGTCTTTGTGCCTTTCTTGGAGGTATGCTCAGACCTTGCACTGGTTCCTGGAGATTTTTGATTGTCCGAACAGGAGGAACTGACACTAGGTGGAGGATCAGAAAAAAGAGAAATTGTCTTCCAAGAAGAGACTACATAACATTGATTTATCTGACTTGGCAAAATAAGAGCTGAGAAAGTTGTGATTGTTTTCTAGTCACAGACATGGATGATGAAACAGTGAAGAGAGAAGCAGCGCTGGCAAAGTGGCTATAAACTGGCTGTGGATAAATTTAGGTTGGACATGAAGGTTTGCGACCGCGGGAGCAAGGAGATTCTGCTGTTATCCTCCGAGAAGGCTATTTGGAGCAAATAACCTCAACATTTTAAATACAGGCTTGATAACTTCAGGAAAGCAATGATATGTTGTGGTTGCCTGGGGTGGATTCACTGGCTCATAAAGGACTTTCTGGTTCCGTGTTTTTCTATTCACTTCTATTTTATTTTTTTTCTGTACGTGTCAACTAACATCTTAGTGTTTCCCTTCCGCATTTCCCTCTCCAAACAAAGATCTGGTTTCTGGTGAGCTTAAATTTTTGTAAATGGATCCAGGGAGTTACGAACTGAGGAACATTTTTTTGGTCTGGCATATTGTTTATTTAATTTTAGCAATCTTTCCAACCTAAAATCAACAGCCCCCCCAGCCTCTATGAGTCAGTGTTAGGTGTTGATGTGTTCATTCTCTCTCAAGGGACTTGGGAGGGGAGGGAAGGAGGTGTCAAACACATTATGCTAATAACCTCTATTCAAAGGCTGAAGAAAAGAGAAAGGTAAATGCACAACAGCTGGGGTCAGAGTGAACTCAGGTGAACCACAATTCGAGAGGACGTGGTCAGAAGAGAGAGATTCACCCACAGGAGCGTGATTTTGTCTAGCTCTGCAGTGTGGTGACAGATAGGAGCCTGTACCAAAACTCTCAAAGCTCTCCTCTTTTTCTTTCAATAAGTACAAGATAAGCTCAGAGCCAGCATGCATCTAACACACCCTCTTGTTCTGGTGAGGATATCACCAGTGCAAGAGTCTGCAGCAGATTCAGGTGCAGAAGGAGAGGTCAGGGAAGAGCAGGGGACATGGCCAAAGGCAGCAAACTTAGGAAATACATACATGGAAGGTATTTTGGAAGATCAAAGCCAACGTTCACACAGGTGAAATAATTCTTGGCTAAAGACAGTGGCAGAGCCTGCATTCAACAGAGCGGAGATCTCATCTGGGATGGTTGCATTCATAGAGCGGCATGTGGCCTATGTTTGCGTGCATCTGAAGAACAGAGGCAATCCTCTGCACAGTTAAAGTATTCAATTCCCTATTTCTCTGCCTGGTCCTGTTCCACTGATCATGCACACTGCACTCGTTATTCCTTCACTCCGTTGCACTTAATGAGGTAATTTTCTCCAAGACAGACTCTGGTGCACGACTAACAGTGGTTCTAACTACAGACATCTTCCTCCAGCAAGTATGAGATGGTGGCATTTCTGGATCTGTACCCCCATCTTCTTCCTGCACTTTGCATGGTCAGCCACAAGCCCTCACGCCGTGTCATAGGACAGGCAATACAGCCCTCCGATGCGTCTACAGATGAAAACACCATGCTGGTCAGCTGGACCCACCTCATTTCAGGCACTCTGAACTGCAGAAAACATCCATGTGTTAGGTATTGCACCCTAGGCATATGGTCTTTGCGTTGTAGGCAAAGCTTGTTTTAACCCACACCTCTGCCCCAGAGCCAAAGGAAGATTCTGGCTTTGAAGCAACATTGCTCTTAAATCGTGTTGGTTTGGTTCTTTCCATTGTACAGCTGGGAGTTACTTGTAATGCTTTGCTACCATTGACGAGACTGGCCCCGTATTTGGGAGGCTGGTTTCAAGGGTTTGTTTGTCTATGGTTTGCAAGTGTCAAGGCATGAAATTCAGACTTACATCCACGCCCCGCAATCCCTCGAACCCAGAGAGAGCAAAGTTAGAGAAGGAAGAAAAGGGTATTTAGGGAACTGTCACGCTTCTTTAGAAGTCAGTACTTCTAAGAAGTCTCCAGTCTTAGGGCTGTTATTCTTACAAAGAACAAAGGCAAAAGCCAGGGGCAAAAAGAGGTGAATTGCATGATAATCATTCAGAGGAACACGAGTACATGTATGGGAGTGAGCTGCGTCCAGAGCACGGATGAGAGAGGAGGCTCATTCATAGGCAACAAGATGTTCAGACCTGGCTTATTTTGGTATCTTTTGGTACCCTCAAATGCAAAATTGCCTGCTTCAGGACGCATGCCAGCTTCTAACAAATGTGAGCTGGGAAGTAATTTTCCAAAGCAGGGCAAAGGAAGAAAGATATATTATCCTACAACTGCGGGCCTTCTTACATTTTCCTATGAATTTCCCAAGAAGGGAAGGACACGGTGAGGAAAATGAATGAATTTATCCTCATTTGAAGATAAGATTTTACAGCTTTCTGAAAGGCATGCTTTTATCCAGCTTCTGGGAAAAAGAAAAGGTCAAAGAAAAGTCCTTTTCCAGATAGATGCGATGAGCAGTGACTGGGTTAGCCTGTTTGAAAACAGTTCCCACAGCTCTGCGGCCACTTGCAGTGCTGAGTCCCACATGAAAAGAAGTTCCCCTCGCCTTGCTTTTGCCACAGATGGCCGTCACCTTTGGTGCCCTGAGCATCCCTTTTTAGGCTGGATTTCAGTGTTGCAGGGGACAGATGGAAAGAACAAACAAAAGCTCCCCTTGGCTATTTGTGTACTATAAATAATATATTTTTAAAGCTGGAAGGGAGCCCAGGAGGGGGTTTTTTGGTCTCAGCCGCAGGTCCCAGGGGAGGTGAAGGTTCTAGTGGGGTTTGGGGCTTCAGGGGAGGCCTCAGACACTCCTGCACACGGCAGGATTTTTCCAGATTTCACTTTTCACTGGAGCGAATCATTCAAAATATTTAAAGAGAAGGGCTTAATTCCGCTGCTTCTGGGGGTTACACCAGGGCAGCCAAAGGACACGCACCCAGCCAACAGCCCCTGAATTGTTTGGTTAGGAATTAATGTGTGCGTGCACACGTGTGGGAGGGAGTGGGGGGCCACGGAGAGGGTCACCAAGACTTCGGCTTTGTTTTTTGTCAAAACAGATCGCACGTGGATGGCAGGCGGGCTTGCATGGGAGGAGCTGGGGGACATGGACAAATTACTTAGCAGAGTTCTGGCTGGGGATACCATTAGCTCAGTAAATAGCCTTTCTGAAGGAAAACTAACAAAAAGCTACCCCCCCCCCCCCAACCTGAGGAAGGATGCAGTCACTCTCCTCCTCCCAGTCATTCCTCATTGCGTCCTCTCTCTCTCTCTCTTTCTTTCACATGCCCTTCTTCAAAGCACCCTGGTTTGAAGCCTTAGGTCTTCCCCATACCAGCTCCTATCCTCTTTTTACTGTCCATATTTTGCTTTTCTTCCTTCATATTTTTTCTCTTTTTTTCATTTCTTCCTTGTCACCTCTTCTCTCCCTTTCCACATCTCACAGATTATTTTTTTCTTTTTTTTCCTGGGTCTCCTTTGCCTCCCTTCTGCCTTCCCTTTCCCTCCCTCCTTATGTTATAGCACTGCTGTAGGTGGGTATGCTCAGCCCCTGCCGAACAACCTGGCTTCTCCCCAACAGCAGAAGAGGAGAAAGAGCCATGCTTGCCAAGACCTTCCCTAGCCTCAAGGATCAGATGCACCTACCCCCAACACAGAAAGAGCCAGTGTGAGCACTACACAGATTTATCCCCTACACCAAGATCAGCTGTGCTGGAACTCAGCTGATTTATATCACCTGGGGACTGGGGCTGAGATATTTCAATTTATGCCAGCTGGTAACTGCTGCAAGTTCAGCTGCTATTGCTGGAGGACTGTATCCTGCTCTTCAGGTTTGGCTAACAGCTCATTCCTTTTCATAGTGCTGAGCACACAGTCCTGATTTTTTTAAAACCGTGTTTCTGCATGCCTGTTCACCTAGCTACATTGAAGTATGTAGCTGCTGATATGGTGCATTTCTTGTGCTCAAAAGTTACTCTAAAAGTTCAAAGCTATTCCAAAACACAGAAATGTGTTGCCTCCATTTTAAACGTGCTCTTGAGGAACTCCAGAAGCATTTATCTGCAAACATCACTTAAAGCATCTTTCAAACTTCCCAGGGGTCCTCTGGCACTGCTCACCATAGAGAAGAAAAGTAGTAGGCTGCGTTTCACCTTTTTCTTCTCTCTCACGTTGAAGACTGAAGCAAGAGGTCCTGGAAGCCTCCCTGGCCTGAAACTTTCCCTGGTGAGCTGCGTACGCATCCCATGCACATAAGTGTTACCCAGGCCAACCGACTCCCAGTCACTGCAGGGTGTCAGGGAATCCAGCTCCAAAACAGGCCCAGATCTTCAAAGGTAGTCATGGCTCAACTATCCACTACATTATAGTTCTTGGGTTGGTTCCCAACATTGCTTCATAGTGTTTTTCTTGCAGATTTGGCAGCCAGGTGGTTTACCTGAGAGCCTCTTGTTCTCAAGGCTGCAGCCATCCTATAGTCTCTGCGGTGGGATTTTTCTCTCTCTCCTTCATCTCATGGGAATTTGTTCAATTCACTTTGAGTTCAACCCTGTCATCTCATCACCAAGAGCTAAGTGGGCTTTGTGCACACAAATAGTTGAAACAGGAGAAGTCTCACATCCCAATAGCTACATTAACTTCCCTCAAAAAGCAAGGTGGTCTTGACCATCTTCCCTGCTAGGAAAAGTCCTTGACTGAAGCTAACTTCTGAACAGAATCTGGGCATTTCCTGGGAGACTGTTACTTGGACTTGGCTAAACCCATACAGAAGAGAAGAGAGGGCTAAGGGGAGATCTTATTGTTCTCTTCACCTACCTGACAGGAAGATATGGAGTAGGTGGAGACAAACTCTTCTTGAAAATGCACAGCAGAAGGGCAAGAGGTGATGGCAGAAGTTGCACTAAGGGAAACTGATTACATATTAAGGAAAAAAATATTTTTGCCATAAGGATGACCGAACACTGGACTGGTATCCAGAGAGTTTGTGAAAAGTTCATCCTAATGTTAGTTGACCCTGCTTTGAGCAGGGGCTTAGATCAAAGACCTCCAGACGTCCTTCCCAACATTCTTTATTCTATAATCATATTGACAACTCATCAGACCATTGCTCAAATCTGGCTCTTGGCCATAATTTTTTGCTAGTATAGATGAAACTTTAACATTCAAAACAGCTTCTCCATTCTTCTCTACCCTCTGTTGTTCTCTGCATGTTGTCCTTGTCATTTACGCACCTATTTTTTCCCCGATTGACTGGGTTTTGATATTTCTATTCCTTCAGCCAATTCCTTTCATATGTTTCTCCTGCTGCTTACTGTCCCACCTGCTGTGGCAGACGCTCTGGCTTTGCATTTTTGACATAGCCCAAATACATCCTGCTGGAGATAAGGGGCTGTCAAAAGCTTGAGGAATCCCAGTATTTCTTACAGACTCATTCCATTTAATCCTCAGGGGTTTGTTTTGTTTTCCTAGGGCATTTTCCTTCCAAAGCATTGAGATATCTTGTTTATATCTTTGGTGGATTTCCAGCACTCACATCTGTGTGTAAAGGTGGAAAGAACGTCTGAGCTGAAGAGCCAGAATTTGATCTGTCGATTGGAGGTTTCCAGTGATCCAAGCTCCTGAATATCAGCAGCTGCCTTGCCAATTCATGATATTATTTCCTGTTGAATTTCCTCACCAATCGTGATTCTGCCAAGGCACATGAATAAGTTCACCTTTTGTAACCTTTTGCCCTCTAAAAGACAATCTTTGAGCTAGAAACTGCTGGGAATCTCATTGTCTTCTTATTTTCATCACAAGCTATTAGCCTCACATTGGATTTTGTAATGCTGGATGATGGTTTGGTTCCTGCCTGTGGAGCAGCTGAGCTGTTGCTCAAGAGAGCTGCCATCAGCAAAAATGACGTATTTTGATCATCTACTCCAGAACTGTCTCTGCTTTCCCTTAAAGAAGTCAGTGGTGCTACCAAACAGGGCAGGTGATATAATTCATCCTTATCTCACATCAGTATCTGACTTAACACATACGCTCATGACCACTTTTCTTGACCCGTGAAGGCTGCCCTCTGACCAAAAAAAGACTTGATGAAGTTGATTATTTTTCTTGGAATACCCCAACACTTCAGGGTGTCCCAAATTGAATCATAAGGAAGTCTGTCAAATGCCTTTTCAAAATCTGTTCAGTGTGGATTTTGCCATTTGATACTTAATTTGATGGTTATTCTGAGGGTGAAAAATCTGTTTGACACACGATCTTCCCAGGTCAAACTGAACGTTGTCAAAACAGAAAAAAAAGCATTGAAGCAGCAATTCTGAACTGAGCTGAAGAACAGATTTCACACTCTACGAGGCTTAAGATCCACCACAGGAAGTCAACATGGGCATATTCTGGTCTTTGCACAACAGTAACTGTAGTTGGTTGGGTTCATGAACAGCATACCGAACATCTGGATTAGTAAGGATTTGTGGCACTGCACAAAAGAAAGACGAGAAATCAAATAAAATATAAAAAAAAGTTAAAAAATATCTCCTGAAAAAGAGGTAGCAAGAAATTTTCATAAAACAAAGGAGTACAAAGTGAGATGGGTGGATATTAATGAAAAAAGACACCCCTCCCAAGATTTGGATTATGAGTGCATTAGTGAAGTAAATTGTGTGTGATTATGAGACTCTTCATAAAAGCACTGGAACCAAAATATGGGACCAGAATACACCTCTAATACAAAGGATAAAACAGAGACACCAAAAAGAACATGATTAAAGGGGCTACAGTAACAGCTTTTGGGAGAAGCAGCATGTATTGGGTTTGGCAAGGTTTTGGTATTGGGGAGGGCTACAGGGGTGGCTTCTGTCAAAAGCTGCTAGAAGTTTCCCCCATGTCCAACAGAGCCAATGCCCGCCAGCTCCAAGAGGGACCCGCCACTGGCCAAGGCTGAGCCCACCAGCGAAGGTGGTAGCACCTCTGGAATAACGTATTTAAGAAGGGGAAAAAGACCTATGCAACAGCAACTGCAGCTGGGAGAGAGAGGAGTGAGAGTATGTGAGAGAAAGAACCCTGGAGCCCCCCACGTCAGTGCAGAAGGAGGGGAGGAGGTGCTCCAGGCGCCGGAGCAGAGATTCCCCTGCAGCCCGTGGGGAAGACCATGGTGAGGCAGGCTGTCCCCCTGCAGCCCAGGGAGGTCCACGGGGGAGCAGATCTCCACCTGCAGCCCGGGGAGGACCCCACGCCGGAGCTGGTGGGTTTCCCGAAGGAGGCTGTGACCCCGTGGGAAGCCCGCGCTGGAGCAAGCTCCTGGCAGGACCTGTGGCCCCATGGAGAGAGGAGCCCACGCTGGAGCAGGTTTGCTGGCTGGACTTGTGACCCTGCAGGGGACCCACGCTGGAGCAGGCTGTGCCTGAAGGACTGCAGCCCAGGGAAGGGACCTACGCTGGAGCAGGTTGTGAGGAACTGCAGCCCGTGGGAAGGAGTCACATTGGAGAAGTTTGTGGAGGACTCTCTCCCGTGGGAGGGACCCCACACTGGAGCAGGAGAAGAGTGTGAGGAGTCCTGCCCCTGAGGAGGAAGGAGCGGCAGAGACAACGTGTGATGAACTGACCCCAACTCCCATTCCCTGTCCCCCTGCACTGCTGGGGGGTAGGTAGAGAATTTGGGAGTGAAGTTGTGCCTGGGAAGAAGGGTGGCGTGGAGGGAAGGTGTTTTAAGATTTGGTTTTATTTCTCATCACCCTACTCTGGTTTCATTGGCAATAAATTAAGTTAATTTTCCCCAGATCAAGTCTGTTTTGCCTGTGATGGTAATCAGTGAATGATCTCTCCCTGTCCTTATCTCAACCCATGAGCCTTTTGTCATATTTTCTCTCCCCTGTCCAACTGAGGAGGGGGAGTGATAGAGCGGCTGCATGGTGCTTGGTTGCTGGCTGGGGTTAAACCATGACACAGCATTTTTGGCAAAATTATTCTAAAGTGAGCAGAGGGGTAGGTTGCAAACAGTGATTATTGAAACAATAAAATAAAACAACCACTTGAAAATACAGCTCCCTTCCAGCAAGAGTTTGAAACGTACCCCTGCTACAGTCTTGCTTACAGTTCAGTGATAAGGGTGTCCCCAAAGTCCAGAGGTTAGGTCTCCCAAAGAAAGTGCTGCTGAGCACTGGCAGGGGGGGTCTGAGCTCAGCTTGCATCAGGGCAGAGGCAGGAGGCAGTCCGTGATCATAGAATCATAACACAGTTTGGGTTGGAGGGGACCTTTAAAGATTGTCTAGTCCAACCCCCCTGCCATGGGCAGGGACACCTTCCACTACATCAGGTTGCTCAAAGCCCCATCCAACCTGACCTTGAACACTGCCAGGGATGGGGCAACCACAACCTCTCTGGGCAACCTGGTCCAATGTCGCACCACCCTCATCATAACACATCTTCCTTATGTCCAACCCAAATCTACCCTCTTTCAGTTTAAAACCGTTGTCCCTTTTCCTGTCACTACAGGCCCTGGTAAAAAGTCTCTCTCCATCTTTCTTGTAAGCCCCCTTTATATATTGAAAGGCCGCAATAAGGTCTCCCCCGAGCCTTCTCTTCCCCAGGCTGAACAGCCCCAACTTTCTCAACCTTTCTTCACAGCAGAGGTGTTTCAGCCCTCTGATCATTTTTGTGGCCTCCTCTGGACCTGCTCCAGCAGGTCCATGTCTGTCTTGTGCTGCAGAGCCCAGAGCTGGACGCAGAACTGCAGGGGGGGTCTCGCCAGAGCGGAGCAGAGGGGCAGAATCCCCTCCCCAGCCACTGGCCATGCTGCTTTTGTTGCAGCCCGGGATGCGACTGGCTTTCTGGATTGCAAGAGCACACTGCCCATTCTTGTCCAATTTTTCATCCACCAGTATCCCCAAGTCCTTCTCTGCTGGGGCCCAGTGATTCTGGTGTCCTGTAGGTCTGGGGGGGAAAAAAAAAGTGTCTCTTTCTTTCCAAATGCTGTAAAGATTCAGATTGCCACTGAATTTTTGCTCCACTGTAGACCTCCTGAATTTAGGAGACGTCAATGCAACCTAAAGTATTTTGAGAGTCAGGCAGCCCTATGCAGTAGCTGTTTAAATAGCCTTCTTTTGACCTAAACTCCACATTATCACTGAAGTAGTAGGTGTCAATTCCACCCTAGATGACTGTATGTTATATGTAGTGATCTATCTTTCAATCTATCTATCTTCTATCTATGCATCTCATGCTGTTTGTGTAACCAAAGTGTCTCTTGATAGTCTGAAATTGTAGGTATCAACGCCATGTTCAGATGTGATTTCTTTTACAGCCCCATCTTTGATATATTTCAATTTATTATTTTTCTAATGTTCACTAAAAACAATACACAGCAGCATCCATTGTCCTCATACACGCATAATCTCCTGTAATTGGGTATTTCCTCCAATCCATCCTGTCAGCTCAAAAATATTGAATGAACTAGCTGTCACGATCAGTTAAGCTTTATTAAAAACTGCAACCCAATATCTTTGATGTTGGCTCACTGGGAACTGTCTGACATAATCCCACAAATTCTTTCGAAAGCACGGTCATGGGCATGCCCTGTATGTTTTCCCAAGAAGTTTAGACAGCATAGGGCTGTACTCATAAAATCACAGAAATTAGAGATGAGGAAAGGACTTGTTATTATAACATCGTTTTGGACATTGATGGGCAAATTTTCAAATTAAGGCAGAGCTCCAAATAGGATGCAGGTGCTCTGTCTCCTGGGATCAGGGAACTGATCAGTAAAACTCATTCTCTTCTACACATTTATGTTAGGTGGACTGCTGTAGAATCAATATATTTCTTCACCGATAATTTTAATTTACATTTGACAGTACAAAGTTCAAACCCTATTGCAGCCATCTGGTTTGAGTTCTGATTAGAAAACCTTTGTGCTTGTTTAAGATTGTCTTCTGACTCTCATGATATTATAGATCCAAAGCCACAGTGATATGACATTGGAGAATTTCAGTTTTCTTTTCAAAACAGAAGTGAGAATCTAGGCCGTCTGTTGGTAGAAAATGCTTGGCTTTCAAAAGCCAGAGAAGAAATAAAACCAATCCATAACTATCTCCTTTTTTCCTAAACTCATGATTTTTAAGCCAACTGGAAGATGTGCGCCAGGGGAAGAGGAAGAGAGTGCTGCTTCATGACTTCTGAGCATTTGGAACCAGTGATACAAAACATTCAGGCTTTTGTTTTTCTGCACAGAATAACCTTTTACCCTCCAAACCTCAACCAACAGCTTTACATAACAACAGTTTTCGTGCCATACAACTCGCAGCAGCTGATACCCAGCCACCCGCCTGCCTCTGGGCGCCTGGCACTTACAGCTGGCTCCTGCAGCGGGTCCATACTCTACCTAATTTCAAGTAGCAGGTGCGAAACAGGGTGTGAATTTCTATCCCCCAGAGAAACTGCACAAAGAAACTTCAAAATGTTTTCACTGGGGTGCTGAGACAGAAACGTTTTCTGGAGACATCACCACACCACCATTCAATGACTCTAAAGGCTTGGGAGGGAGAGGGGAGTGGAGAAGAAGAACATCTCCATGTGGCTTTTAGACAAGGGAACTGTTGACTTACTGCCTAATGAAGACAGCTGAAGCATTGACTATTCCACTGATGAATGGGTGGGAAAACTCCAGAAAGGGAGGCGAGATCCAAGAAAGGAGAAGGGGAGAGCTGGAGAAAGGGACCAAGGAAAAGTCAAGAAGAAAACAAAGGGAAGGATGCTGGCAGTCATTAAAGGCAGAAGACTTTCCCACTGAGCAAGGCTGTAGGCAACAAATAATAAATAATAACAAATTCATATTCTGTACTACAAAAAGCCCATATTTTGGCCCTGATCTCTATGCAGTCATCATCACAGTGACGTCAATGGGAGCTTTGCAGCTGATCAAGGGGTGTTTACAGCCTTCCATTTTTAACCCAGCTCATCAGCCAGGGTACATGTTTAACGAAACATCACTAAAGCTGGAAGTCCCCCCTTTCCATTGAAGTTGTCAACCCATGCTCTAGAACCTGGGGGAACATTTCGCCAACAGGTTGCCATTTCTCTCACCATCTTGGTCAGAAACGTGGAGGTAATTCTTTTTCCAGGATGTTCAGCCATGCTTGGCTTTGTTTTGCACGCTTGGCAGGAGAGCAGCCTCTCTGCAGCTTTGCAATCTCTCTCTGCTCTCATTTCCTGCGTCTCAGGGTGCTTGCCAGGACTCTCTGACATGCTGGGCAACTTCTTCCCACTGCAGAATATGTCAGATGAACTTCTCCAAAAACCCTGAGCTGACACAGCCAACTTATGTTTTTAATCATTGTCCTGATGAACAAATGAGACCTCTATCTGTAGGAATTGTGGTCTTATCAAGTCTTTTCCTTTAAACAGTTGCCCTACAGAAGAGTTACCCTTTGTACTACTGCAAACAACCAAGCAAGCCGCTCACAGCCTAACTAGGTCCCTTGTGTGCTGTGTTCACAGAATAGGAATATTTCCATTTCTTGGAGCGTCTTCCCAAGAAAATGATTCAGAGAGCTGGAGGAGAGGTCTTGCAAGTGGCTGACATTTCAGAAACCAATGGATGGTGGTGGAACAGATACTGAAACACCCCATCTGCTTTCATAAGATGCTTGGAGAGGCTCAGAGGTTGGTTGTCATACAGCTGAGGACATTTTATGCCTCCTGAGCTCATGCCAAATAATGACTTTATCATTGGTGGGGCACTAGTGTGTTGTTAATGATGTGTGAGGGTGCCCGAAGGTCTTGGATTAGATACTGGCTTTGTTAGAGTAATCCAAGATAAATAAATAAATCAATGAATAAATAAATAAATAAATATGCAACTCTCAGTTTGCTCAGCCAGAAAAAGGACTGCTGAGTGTTTATCAAACGTGTTCCTTTTTCTTCGTGGCTGTATCCCTGAGCTTTAGGGACCCTTCTGTTTTAGCAGAAGACAAATAATTTCATAAAATCAAAACAGCAAAACCTCAGCCTGGGCGATTCTCCAGCCCTGTAGCAACTCATTGGTCCCACATAAACCTAAGATTTCAGTCGTGACTAGTCTATAAAGAATTAGTTAACTGTATGCAAAGAGCTAGAGAGTATTATACAATCCAACAGTGCAGGAAATTGAAGTATTTATAGTGCTTTCTACTGATGTGCTTATTATTGTCTGCAGCGTGTGATCCTCAGACCCATAACTTGGACATGTTCATCACTTCTGCTGGTCATATATTCATCCTCCATAAACTGCCACTGAACAAATTCTTAAAAAGGAGTATAACCAGTTTATTAGAAATAAAGAGTTGCCTGTGGAAAAGCCACAGAGAAACCCTGTCAAGGCAGAGTCAGGATTTTGGTACTCCTCACAGCATCACTCCAGAGATCCCAGGTATTTCCTACAGTCGTGGTTTCCAATGCTGGGGTTTTTTTTAATTTTCAGAACTCCAGATACTTCCAGGGGATGTGCCATCCCCACTGGGTGATCTGAAGCTTTCTGACAATAAGCTTACACTTCTTGGTTATCTTGCACATACACCTTTAGAGTACTCCAAGGATTTCCAGATATCTGCCAACTACAGATTGGAAACTACCTTCCTAAAGGCAGAGATTGTCTGCTACATGTCTGGACATCACTTGCCCAGAACTTCTCTGTAGCTACTGTAACTGATATTGCAGTAATAAACACTACTCCACTCTCTATAGAGTGAATGTTTCTTTGACAGACACAGTATTGGACTTTCAATACAGGCTGACAGCTTGAATAAACAAGCCTGATACATGGATGAAATTTGTAACTCATGAAAATTTATTACTAGTCTTGTTCATGGCAGGACTGTGCACTGTCTATGTGTATTGTCAGTTTGCATTCAAAAAACATTGCCTTTGCAAATAAATCAGCCCCTCTTACTTCATACATTTCCAAAAAAGGCCATGATTTGCAGGCAGGCAGCAGTCCCCACCAGTCTTTGAGAGCAGGTGGAAGTCATCTAACACAAAGCCATCAGAAATCAGTAGCTCTGGGAACATGCCACAGCTTGGGGGCAGGGTGGGAATTGGTGACGTGAAGTCAGAAATGAGAACATTTCAGGGGGAGGGAGGAGATGCTATTCATCCAAAAGTGGGACTCACTGATGTACAAAGAGTTGTTCCCAACTTCAAGGAGGCTCCAGCATCAGCTCCAAGCAAAACCTACCGGGTTGCTGGAGGACTTATGTTTTATTTCATTTTTTTTAAAATACAAGTAAAAAAAGATTTACATTTCGAGTAACTTGAGACAATTTGTGTGTGTCTGTGTGTTTTTCCTCCTAAGTCGGTGCATTTTTAAAGAAAATTGTATTCATGAGCACGTTTGGCAAGTTGAGCCATTTAAAAAATATATTAAAAAAAGAAAGACCTAAACTGATATTTTGGCATGCCATCAAATCCCATTAAAAAGAGAGAAAAACCCACCCTAATATCTTTTTCATAATCCAAAATGCAGGGACATGTTTTAGTCATTTATGGCTTATGGGCTCAGAACTCCCACAACTGCTTTGAATTACGAAGAGTTTTTGGTCCCATTTTCCCAGATTTCATCCATGCTTGTTTTCTTCTTCCTTCTCTCCTTTTTCAATAACGTAACATATGGATTTGTGTGCGGATTTAACCAGTTCAGCAGCATTCCCATTCTACCCCTTTTCCCCATCTCTAATACAGGTGACACTCAGTGGATTTCACGGCAAAGGTGAGGACTTGCTGTAGGAAGAACTCCCTTTTGCTTGCTGTGTGCGCTTTGTTTTGAGTTAGAGCAAGAAATGTTCTGGATGTTGGGTTTGCCATGTGAAATATGCCAGGCTTGGCCATTCAGAAAGTCAGATTTATTATCATTCTGGACCATCCTGTCTTCAGACCTGCAAATGCATGCGTGGACTTTTCCATTCTGGTGGGACACTATGGATACCCCAGAAAGTGCAGGACTCAACCTGCCTGGACAGAAGCCAGCCCATAAAACTACAAATATGGCCATAGATTAGAGGAGAGGTCCAGCTAGCTTTTTATCCCGTTTCCAGCAGTGGTCTTGGTGAATGCTTAGCACAGCATAAGGACACGACATGTACAGACTGAGCTTTCTTTTAGTCTCTTCTCCAAGCTTCTGGCTGTCATTATATCCAGACCTTCTTGCAACTTCTCTATGGCTCAGTTCTGCACTCTCAGATGGCCATAAGAGTTCTTCTCTCTATTTCAGCATCTGGTTCTGCTAAAAGAGAAGGGGAAGCATGGAGAGAGCAAAATTTATTAGGAGGCTATTTTTCAGGTAGGGGTGTTGGGGTTTTTCTGTCATTTAGGTAAAGGTCCTCTAAGGCTTAAAAAAAAAATTAAGTTGTGTGTCAACATGGAAGGGATGACTGTGTCCACAGAAAACTTCTATTACATTAAAGAAAAGGAAACTAAGGAGCTAAACTTCTCCAAATCAGTAGAAAAGTTTGGGTTCAGGAAGACATAACAGTAGTTTTAAACCAGCTGTGCCCACACTGGGAGTGAGATGTAGAAGGTAACTCAGCATCCTCTTCCACTGAAATATAACACAATTGTCTCCTAGTTCTGGGAAAGAGATGGGAGTGAATGGCGGGGATGAATGACAGCTTTTCCTTTTTGTGAGACTGGTTTTGGATCTGGCAATGAAGAAATTCAACTTAAGCCTCACTTAAATAAAACCAGAGTCCTTCTGGCTCCTTCAGCCAAAATCTGGTCTCTTTTCTCCCTGAAGGTTGCTCCTACCACTGCATATATTGCAGCTTTACACATGGGGAAAAGACTCAAAGCAAAATCTCGAAGGACAATCTGGCTGTTTTTTCCTGGGTCATTCAAAAGGAGCTCCCATGGAGCAATGGTACCTGGGTTTAGCATAGAGCATCTGGATGAAGATGTAGAGCCACAACCCCAGTTCACTGGGGCAGCTGAGGTGGGCTTGTGAGGATGCTCATTGTGTTAAAAAAGACAGATTATATTTTATTGGGTTTTTTTGGTTAAAATTTGACATCCAGAAATCTTAACCAGCTACAGAGCCCTCATCCTACCAGCTATAAACAAACGCAAGTTCATGGAAAAGAACTACTTCTTTCCCCCCTTTTTTATTGAGAAAACAATTCAGTGAGTTTAGAATAAGTTTTACCCCCTTGTAAAGAAGTTCACCAGAAATGAGGCCCTGAAAATCTTAGCAAAACACAGACAGCATCGTGAGGTTTTTGCCACAATGTTTTTCAGGGATTTAATAAGGATCAGAGGCCAAAATCCCACATATTTTCTGGACTAGGAGCAGCAAGAGCAAATATCCATCAGTGAAATGACATATTCCCACTGCTCCTAGAAGAGCATATTATATTATTGCCAGATAATATTATTACTAGTTATTACAGGTGGCAATGCTTTATTATTATTATTATTGTTGTTGTTATTATTATTATTACTACTACTACTACCAATATAATTATAATTATTGCTAGTACTGCTCATGACTAGGAAATGCTTTTGCTAGAAGCAAGTATAGAATAAAACATTCTTGTTCCCAAGGATTTTTGGCTGTTAAAAATTGTTGGCTAAAATCAGAAAGGAAGGGACTTTTTCATTACATAGAGAACAATCAGGGATGTGCTCTGCTGTCCACTGCTTGATGGGCCCAGTTCTGGGTCCCCGTCAAAAAATTGTGAAACAGGCGGAGTTCAGCCGAGGCCACAGAGAGAGTCAAGGGGCTGGAGCATGTGAAATACAAGGAGAGGCTGGATTTGTTCAGCCTGGAGAAGAGATGTTTAGAGCGCAGTCTAGTGTTTTTCATGAAATACCTCAATGGGATTCAGAGAAAGGATGAGCCAAGCTCTTCTTAGAGGTGCACTGTAAATAAGAGGCAAAGGACAAAAAGAAGGAAAAACTTTCATGATGAGGGTGGTAAAGCCTTGAGACAGGCATCCGGACAGCTTGTTGTGTTGGTTTTGGCTGGGATAGAGTTAATTTTCTTCACAGTAGCTACTATGGGGCTATGTTTTGGATTTGTGCTGAAAACAGTGTTGATAATACTGGGATGTTTTCCTTATTGCTGAGCAGTGCTTACACAGAGTCAAGAACTTTTCTGCTCCTAGCACTACCTCGCCAGCGAGTAGGCTGGGGGTACAAGAAGTTGGGAGGGGACACAGCCATGACCAAAAGAATATTCCAGACCATATGACATCACGCTCAGCATGTAAAGCTGGGGGAAGAAGAAGGAAGGGGGGGAATGTTCTGAGTGATGGCGTTTGTCTTCCCAAGTCACCGTTACGTGTGATGGAGCCCTGCTTTCCTGGAGATGGCTGAACACCTGCCTGCCCGTGGGAAGTGGGGAATGAATTCCCTGTTTTGCTTTGCTCGTGTGGGGGCTTTTGCTTTACCTATTAAACTGTCTTTATCTCAACCTACAAGTTTTCTCGCTTTTACTCTTCCAATTCTCTCCCCAATCTCACCAGTGGGGGAGGAACGAGCGAGTGGTTGTGTGGGGCTTAATTGTCAGCTGGGGTTAAACCATGACACTTGTGCATCACTGTCCTTGGAAATACTCAAAATTCAACTGGCCAAGCCACTGAACAACCTGATGTGACATTGGATGAACCTTGCTTTCAGAGGGATTGATCAGAGACAACCCCCAGAGGTTTCTCTATGACTCTGCAGAGCCACTGGCTTAGGTGACAGTATCACCTCTCCACCCTTCACATTGCATTTTACCTCCACTCTGCAAATGACCAAACTGCAAGACAGGGGAGCATCAGAAAAACAGAGTTCCCTGCTGTTTCAGTCATCAGACGTCTGCTAATACATGCCTGTTCACTTGTGCAGACAGAGACACAGAACTCTACAGAGAGAGCTCAGTTATGTCTGGCTGCACCCTTGTGCCAGCCCAGCCCTGGGGATGTCTCACAGCTCTTGAAGCCTGCCTGAGCTGTGACAGCTGGCTCCAAATTCTCTCTGCCCACATCCATGAGCCCCATTGGTACAAGGACTCGTTAGATGCAGTTTCTCAGCTCTTACCTACTGTGATTGAATACCCAACATTCTCACCCAGACTCTCAAGTCTTTCCATTTTTTCCTCCAATTAGTTTAATTGTAGCCTTAAAATATAAAGTGAATTTCAGGCCACAGACTAAACACCTTATGCACTTTACATCTTGGGAAGATTTTCTCGATCTATCCTCCTTAAAGTTTCTCTGGCAGAGAAAAATAAGATCTAGGTAGGTAAGGACTGTCCACCCTGGAAAAGGGATGACAGACTATGATACATATCCATCTGATAGACTATGATAGATAGACAGATATCTTAGTTGCTGACCAAATTGTAGTGTGTTATCCACCCCTTCTCACAAATCAAGTAATAAGGGACAGTGGAAAATTTAAAGGTAAAAATTTTAAAACACAGAAAAGGATGATTTTTGCATAAACTGCCTAATTTTGCTGTCAAATGCATTCTCAAGTAACATTTTAAGGTAACAGGTATAAATGACTTTTCCAAAGTGAACAGAAGAAATAACAGAAACAAAGCCATCAGTGGCTATTAAATGTGATCATTTGGCATAGGATGTCCCTAACTCACTAGGGGCCAAAAGCTGGAAACTTGTGTCTAGAAAAAGGGTCACTCTTGCTCCATTCTTCCACTTTTTGCTAAAACTTATGTCTGGCAGGGACAGGACGCTGAGCTAGATGAACCTGCAACCTAAGCCAGGATGGCTGTTCTTACCTCCTTATGAGATGGCAATGGGAACAGCAGGATGAGGTCCTCAGCTGGTTTATATTGACGGAGCTCCATGGATTTCCCTGGCTCTGGGCCACTTTACACCAGCCAAAGATCTGTCCCGCAGAGTTCGGATCCTTGTAACTAAGAGTTTCCCTGTAGTTTACGATGATGAAACAATAGCAAAGTGCCCATCTGCTGCTATCAAATCATAAGCCAACATATTTTCCACAGTCGTATGTTAGTGCCTGAATGGCCATGACAGATTTACTACAGATTTAACATAATAAACTTGGGGTTATGTTTTAGTAGCTCTCTGCCTAGTTAGTGGAGTGGAGTGGAACTGTAATAGGCACAGTGTGCTAGGCCAGGACTAGGTCTCATGACTCAGCAACATGTTTTATTGCTCCTTGAGTTCCTGCTGAACAGGTTTTTGTTGGACTCGATCAGGTTTTTGACCAGGTGAAGGCAGCATCCATCAAGAAACAGTTATTCTTCCGTGATGCTTGCAGGGCTTAAAATAATGGATGTGAGCATGATCTCATGGGGTATGAGCCACCTGCCAAGGCCCCCATGAGGTGCTGGGATCCTGTGAGCAAAGCAGAGTTCCGATATGGTCCGTACTCGCCTGGGAGGCCTCACAGGTGGTGTTGGATATCCTGCAATTGTAAGCTGGGCGGTTTGAAGCTTACTAGTGCTTGGGGTGAACTTGCAGGTTGAGCCTGATCAGACCAAGCTTCCTTCACTAGCTGGTGTTTGTTGGAGGCTTTGCCATGGCGTAAAGTGTCCCTCGTGCTCTGCGTGATGCTGCCAGTACGTGGTCCTCCAAGGGTTTGCTATCCCTTTTCCCTGTGTGGTGGTGAGGCTCCCAACTCTATGAGGAGAGCTGGGGTCAGAACCAAGCCCCAGCTTTCTTGTCCTGTTCCTTAATCGTATAAGGACTGGTTATCTGTGGTCTGTTCCCTCGGGCACAAGCTTGCACCAGAGTACTGTGAGTTTGAGTTGCTTGTAGAGAGCACAGGGGAAAGATGGTGTGACATAGCTCACAGTGAAAATATAAACTGGGTTATTTAATCCAGTGGACCACCCTAACCCTTTGTGCAGGAAAGGCCTTAATGATGTTCAGTGAATTTGTTTCAAAGCCATGCTCCTGGTTAATTTGGAATAACTTTCCTGCATGTCCCAGTGTACGTAAACCTTAGTCTGAGTAAGCGCATCCATTTGTTCTTGCGGTTTAATAATCCACCCAAACAGCCCAGGCGGATGATGTCGCTTTTTTGCTGTTTGGTTTTCAAACATAAACTTTGTACCTGGTGACTAGGTCAGAGCGGTGATGTCCAAAGCCTACTTCATGCTCAGTTTGCATTTGGACAAGAGGCAGACTGTAACACCCAGATTAATACAATCTCAGTGACTTGCACCATGATTTCTCCCCCTTTCCAGGTTGGTGTTTCCATCAGAGTAGGGTTTGCTTTACTCAAGGACACAAAAAATCAGAGTGAGCCCAAAGCCCCTTGCACCAACTCTCCAGTTCTCACACCACCTCTTCAGAAATGCCATTTATCTGCACTTTACCCAGCCGTACACCACGGCTGGACTAATTTTTCTGCTGATATTTACAACTGGGGAGAGAGGAGCACACACAACCTTTGGCCCACACAATGGTGTTTTGGACAGTTGTTCTCTGTTCCCACGCCACCAGACTCTCTTTGACGAGTGATTTATGTCCAGGAACTTATGAAAAGGATTACCACATGCAAATGTTAACTAACCTTGATTACAGGGAAGGAAAAATTAATGCATGCTGGCCATTAAGTATTTTCTAAAGAAAGTAGTTCTAATCATGAACAGAGATGGTTTCCAGGAGCCAATTCTCCATGCTGGGCTCTGCAGTGTGGCCTGGATGCAGTAAGAATAACAGATGTGGTCATCTTCTCTCAGCCCTTTGAGAACAACAGTACCAACCCAGTCACACCGATATGATGTTACCAGAAAGCCTTGGGATACGAGGGTGTTATCTCTGACCAGCCCATGAGAGCTAGGGTGGGGAACGTTTTCCCATCACATCCAGTCTGGGCAATGATACACAGGAGAATGGTGTTAAGTGACATTTAGGTGACTTCATTTGAAGTGTATTTCTCACATTGTCCATGCCTGGTGCTGGTACGTTGGAGTTATTTATTCCAGGCTGGATTTCATGCTCTCTGTTCTTTCTCACGATCATTGATTAGGAAACCAAATCTTATCACTTGAACAGGAGAAACTCCAAACACCTTGCAAAAGACCTTTAATAGCATTGGACCCATTTTACAGGTAAGGAAGCTGAAGCACAGAGAGGTGAAGTGACTCACGCAATGGTTTCTTCGCAGAGCTGCACCACATGTACACCTTTCATTCTATAACAGTCCCCGGGGTAGATTGGGAGAAAAAAACCTGACTTTCCTTACAATGAAATGCAGCTGCCTATGGGGTGGAGCCCAAGAGTTCTTTGTAATCAATACATACATATTACAAACATCTGTCTCCTAAACTCAAAACCCTTTCCTGTAAGATTAACGTAACATTCAACAGTTACAGTAAATTGTCAAAATCTACAACTAATCATCCAGATGACTACAAGAGCTTTTACAGCTCTTTGTGGCAATGGGGTTCAGCAAACAGGGATGGAGGAGCATGGGTCTGTGGGCACATAATGTGTATTTCTTGTTGAGAGTCTTTGAGTGACTCAGTTCTTCTCACCATGCCTCTGTACATTGCTCATCTGTGGGAAATAGGTGAAGAAGAAGATGTGACTTTCCCAGTTCCCCAAAATTTTTTATGTTGAAACATTTTCCCCACTTGAAATGAAGGGGAGGGAAAGAAGAATTTCCAAAATAATCTCGAACCACAAACCAGTGGGGAAAATGAATTTAAATCTAAATAATTTCATTTTAATAATTAGGAAACAACCTGTTGCAGTTTAGACCACAATATATAGTTTCTGCACTATTAGTGTACATTCCAAAACAAAAAGACATTTGCAACCAGAGAAATAACATTTATCTTTTTCCTGAAAGGAAAAATATTGATATTCTTTTTCAAGTAATGTTCGTGTTGACATCTTTCTCAAAGATAACACATTCTGGGAAAAAATATTGATATAGACAAATCAGTATTTTTCCACACAAAGATAATAATATAATTACTTGCCAACTCTCAAAATTCATTCACAGCCATAGAAAGTAAATTATCAGAGCCACGAGTAATTTCTATTGCTACAGTCATGCTGTGTGTGTTTGAAGGGATGTCTGTGAGGGTAAATATCTTTGACCTTCTGTCCAGTAGCTCCCTGGTAATTTTAAATCTTCAGCCCCTTTTCAATAGATACGGGGAGCAGAGGTCTCAGAGATACTGTTTCAAACAAGGCTGATGAAAGCAAGCAACTAGGAAAAGGCTGTGCTGTGACCTTAACCATCATATTAGGTGTTGGAGAATCTACACAAGAAACTTTATGAATGCTCCTACTGCAAGACAGTCTTCTGGGGGATTTTGGCGTTTACTAAACATTGCTGCCAAGCAGCCATTGAATGCACTTTCAGAGGAGACTGGATTTCCTTCCGATGGTCCCAGCGGTCTTCATTTCCACCAGCTCTGCCAGACTGCAGAAAGGAGACTGGGAGAAGCCATCAGACCTATTGCAACGCTATAAATGCCATGCTCTAGCGTGACTTGGAAATACGAGGGAAGAGGCTTTGACTGCAGCTTTGAAAAAAAATAAATAGATGAAGAGATGTTTGCTTTCTCACATCATAATCACTGCACCAACCCAAATCTATAGGGCCTGGAAGATAAGGATGTTTGACTCAAGGCGGAGATCCCAGCCCCGCAGTGAGCTTCAGCCCGTTGCACCCACGGGGGCTGCCTGCAACTTGCCGGCAGGTTGCCAGGCAGTCATATGCACCGGAGATTGGCGAGAAGCTGTCTGTCCTGTGGTTGTGGGCGCTCCACAGACAATGCTTTCAAAGCTACATAGACGTTGCCTAAAACCAGCCCTTCTGCTATAAAAGGAACAACATAAAATTTGGATGCGAGCACACAGACTTTTGCGATTTTGGAGCCGGGATCCATTGGTAATAAATTCATAAAACACACAGCTCACCCCACGAATCCCTTTTGCTGATTCACTAAGAACTGCAAAAGGAATTTGGAGTTTTGTGTTGCCTCTTCTCCAGAAGAGAGATGTAATTTTACATTTTTGTTTAGTATAGGAAGTGTATGCATACTTGAAAAGAGTTAAACTATTGAAGAGCTTCTTGAAGTTGCAGCCAGATGCTTCAGAAGGACGGGGCTGTCGGAAACATGCCATCAGCTGTCTGCACAGTTTCTCTTGTCATCGTTGGTTCTAGTTGTTTTTTTCCAGTGTGGAAAATTCCCATAAAATGGAAGCAGGATAAAATCAATCTGATGATACAAAGAATTAGCAGGACTTTATGGAAATGAATCTTAGAACTTGAGAGTTTAATAAAGGAAATCCTTGTATAACTCGTTTACAGGAATACAGTTCTCTATTGGAAGAAAAAAAAAATGACAGGAGGGGACACACTTATAGCCAGCTCTAAAGCAGTTGTGTAGATGTCCCTTTTTTATAAATTAAGAGAGACCAACAGCCCCCTACAGCCATTCATTTCCCCTAAAACAGGAGTAATCCAGCTGTGGTGACACATCTGCCAAAGGTGCCTCTCCTGGAGTATGGAGGGAACAATGAAGAGTAGATTCAGCTGGACTTTGAACTTTTAGAGATGATATTAGGGAAGAATAATTTCACCTAAGTATCTAAAAATGGAAGCAAAACCCTGGTGGGCTTTTCCTTAATCCTCCTTGTGCCTACTTTCCTGAACTCATGGACTGCCATGGGAGCTGGACATCTGTACATCGTGAATGTCCACCAAGGGGTTTGCCTCATCCTTTAATTGTGCAAACACCTTTTGAAAATCCAGTTTTCCCCTTCTTTGGACCTCAGTGGTCTGTAAGGGAGATAATGTCATTCTTCTGTCTCCTGGAGGTGCTAGAAGGCAAATCATGCCAAATACTATGAGATGCTCACGTAACCAGTCACAGGGTGCAGACTTATATCCTATGTGAAATCACTGTAGGTATTTCTGATTTTCAGTTGACTTTTCCTCTCTGAACTCTTTGCACAGATTACCCACCTTGGGAAATAACTGGCAATAGTCATCATCATCATATCTTTTTTTAGCTTTCACATAGCCACCTATGCAACTAACTTAAGTTTTCATAAAAAAACCCCAACAAATCACACCCCCCCCCCCAAAAATCCCCAACAAACACACATAACATAGGGATTTTGAAAAATAAGTAAAATATTTGGAAAAAAGTAAAAAGTTTTTTTCAATTAGCAGTTCTAACGTAATGTTACAGATGTTCAGACAAACTATAAGACCAATTGTTTTCTATTTGTTTCTCCAGGGCTTTTCTTTTTAGCCACAAATGGGAACCATTTCACATTACAGAAGTTGAAGGCTGTTCTCTACTATCACCATACTCTGTATATTTCCCACTAACAGGACATAAATAATTCCAGCAAAAAAGCACATTAAGAGGAACATGATTGCCAGAGGATGCTGCTTCCCTCCCTGGTTATAATTACAAGGATGTGTGGTTTTGCTTAAATGGGAAAACAAATAGATTTCCCCAGCCTTTCCCTTCCTCTCCATCTGAGGAGACACTGCCTTTATCATAAGCTAAAAGAGAAATATTTATAGGAAAGCCTTGTTAAAATACTGGCACGGTATTACTGCCTCTGGCTGAGCCATAAACTCACTTGGGGGAAAAAAAAAAATCACCCTGTGAAGGATGCCAGCAAAAAGCCAGTGTGTTGTTTAACTGCCAGGCTTGAACAATGCACGGGTCTCGCCTCAGATCTCCAGCCCGGCCTGGATTTCCCCTGTCAACAAGTCATTTAGGGCCAGATGGTTCGTGCTCAGGGCTGTCTTGGGCAGAGCTGATCCCTCCCTTTGGGGAAGAGCAAGGGACCCGATGGCCATAGAGGGTCCCGTACTCCCGGTTAGATTAATTTCCTAAGAGGGTCAAGCAGGGAGTGGAAAGGTGGAGAGCTGAAAGGCGCAAAGACATCCTAAATGCTCTCTTGACGTCTCAGTCTCGTGTCTATCGGAGGGGACCGCAGGGGGAATGGCCACGCAAGCAACCCACTCCAGACAACTGCAACTCTCAGGCATGTCTGTTTTCCCCAATGTCCCAGATTAAGGTTGTCCTGGTTTCGGCTGGAATAAAGTTAATTTTCTTCCTAGCAGTTTGTATAGTGCAGTCTTTTGGATTTAGGATGAGAATAATGTTGATAACACACTGCTGTTTTAGTTGTTGCCGAGTAGTGTTTATACTAAGTCAAGGACTTCTCAGCTTCTCATACTGCCCTGCCAGCAAAGGCTGGGAGTGCACAAGAAGTTGGGAGGGGACACAGCCAGGACAGCTGACCCAAACCAGCCAAAGCAGTATTCCATACCATGTGATGTCATGCCCAGTATATAAACAGGGGAAGCTGGCCAGGGGACACTGTGGCTCAGGGACTGGCTGGGCATCGCTCAGTGGGTGGTGAGCAACTGTATTGTGCATCACTTGTTTTGTATATTCTGTTAATATTATTATTATTATTATTATTATTATTATTATTATTATTATTATCCCTTCCTTTTCTGTCCTGTTAAAATGTCTTAAGCTCAACCCGTTGTGCCCCACATTGGGCTCTTAGTTGCCAGCTGGGGTTCAAGCACGACAAGGTCCTGTACTGCTGTGTAAACAGGCTACCGTGCAGGCTCTTCCCGGTGGACGTAAAGAACATCTGGAGCTGCCCTCAGCAGCAGAAAGCAGGGTGGAGAAGCTCCACGTTGTGAGGGCATCTGCAGATGATTAATGTCAAACACAAAATGCTGCTGTCCCATCGATCGGGATCCCGAGGCTGCTGATGCACGCGCTGCAGGTGGAAAGCAGAAAGTCTTGCAATGCCTGGAGAAAGGTCCCTCCACCAGCATCAAAGCAGATGGTCCCGGGACCTTCAAGACTTGGTCTGGATCTGGTCTGGCAGTCCCACATTCCTGTAATTGGCCATGACCTGCCATGGAGACAGACTCTCAGGAAGTCTGACCCCGTTTCCAAAGCAAGAGGCTGAAAGAGATGACAATCCCCAGTGGATGGAAAGCTCAGCAGTTCTTCAGCCAATGGTGCCAGTAAGAAACATTTTTAAATGTGTATACGTGCTTTTGCTGAGTGCTAGAGGCATCGGTAGTGAAAAGGCCAGTCATTCTAGGCATATATTTAGTTTCTTTGCTATTCTATTTCTTGCTCTCCCTGGAGGAAAGATCAGAAAGGTTGTCTGTTGCTGTAATGCCTTCCCCCCACCACTGTTCCAATAAATCTGAGCAGGGAGCCACACACATCACATGCTGAGAAATTCCTCTGCAGCCAAGGGCCGAGCACAGATCGCTACCAGCTGGGCAATGTAGCAAGGGGCTCTGCGCTCTTCTTCAATGAGGATCGCTCGCCGGCCTTAACTATAAGCAACAGTGCACTAGGGGACTTATGGTAAAAAAAAAAGCAAACTGGTCAAGTATGGGCTCAGCTCTTCATGCAGACTCAGCAGTAAATCCTCATTTAATTTAAGAATGGTAGTATGAGAGATTTTGCTGACCCACCGATTAAGGAAGTAGATTTTTATCTGTATTTTTTCTTTAAATTGGAAAGCATGAAACAGCTTCCAAATGAGGCTCTTTTGCACAGGGGAAACTGAGGCACGGTGAGCAAGCTTCTCCACAATCCTTTCAGCAGGCCAGAGCTGGAATAACGTGTCATACTTCTGAGTCCAATCCAATTTTCCAAATCCAGTGCAAACAGCCAGCACAAAGCCCGCATAAGCACTTCTAGGATTAGGCCAGGAATGCCAACCAAATCCTCTGCTAATCTGCACCGTAAAGTTCATGAAATCAGGCTTCCTCTTGAAATGTTTCTTGCATCCAGCTGTGTCAGAAACACCTTCCAGAAAATTAATCTCCCCAAGCTGGAGATTCACTCCCAAGCAAAGCCAATCCGTCAGTAGTGAGTAAGACTTCAATGTAAAGTTGGTCTTTTGGTCACTTTCTGTACAGAAGTGAACTTGCCTGTAGGTAAGTGGCAGAGGGACACACTTTTCCTTTCAGAACCTGCTCAGCATCACTGCTAGCTTTATTCAAAACCAGGTAATGAAAGCCCCTGAATTCAAAGATATAGAGTACATGAAAAATCATCTTAAATGGCTTCTGTCTTTAAAAAAGGATGGCCACAGATTTGGTCAGGGTCTTGCAACTCCATCTCCATCCCCATAGTTGTACCACATGTGTCTCTGCTTACATGGACTTGGTAGTCAAGCCCTTTGCCGCACACAAAAGGTGAGCTCTGACGGAGTATGGGGACTGCAATATTCCAGACGACTGCTCAACCACAAGGGATGGGATTAAGGCAGGAGGCGCTTGGTGATTTTTGTCTGGACTGGGCTGGGCAAAATTGCAATTTTTGGTCTGATGGCCCACGCCTCTCCAGTTCTACGAGGGCCTTCTGTAGACCTGCCCCATCCAGCAGCTTAGTAAGACAACAGCCCCATATCTACGGGGAGGTATCCCTGATAGAAGAGGTCAGAGCTCTGGATTACAATGCTGCTGAAGTGCCTGGTGGACATTGCCATCAGTCACGGCTTCTTACCCTGTTCCCTGTCATCGTTAGTGGCTGCAGAGCCATGCCTTTGTTTCCTCCCCTGGCCCAAGGGGTAGAGTCCCATGGGGCGTTCAATACCTTTTGGATCTTGCAGAGTCTCACCATTCATGTATCCACCGCCTCTTAATGAACATTTCAGATGCTCTGTTTCTGCTGCCAGTGAAACTGCCGTGTAGCCGGTGCCCCTGGGAGTCAGGACTTGCCAGAGCAGTAGCTTGTGCGAACCTTCCTATTGTTCAAGCTCAGAGCTAGTGTGGCCATTGTTACTTATCAGTGGCTGCTGTTTTCCATTACAGCCTGCTCGAACATGAACTGGATACGAGCACTGGGCTACAAGCCGGGCTCCTAGGCCTCCAGAGCTCTGCTGAAGGTCTGAATTGCTTCCAGCTCCTTCTTAGAAGTCGCTCTGTATTCAGTAGAGAATCACACTCTTGGGCTCTTCACTTCTCAACTTGTTTCTTGCCAGAGAGTTTAAACCAACCCTACAGTTATTCTTGTTCCACTAGAGCTGAGAGGATTTTCCCAGATGCTTGTGAATTGCTCAGAGCACATCAACAGGCACAGAAGTTTTTTCAGGCCAGAAAATATGTACTAGCTCCATCTCTCCACAGGCTCAGAAACTGAAATTACGCATGGATGGGAATGTACAATTCTAAGTTCAAGAATACTTTGCATTCCTAGAGCATCCTCCTTCCTGGGACTGGAAAAGGCTTCATCACTGTGAACCACTTTATCTTAATGGTGGGTAAGCATTCATTCAGGGATGGGTTTGCGAGCAGGTTACGAGCCTCCCCTCCTGCATCCCCTTTTCTGCAGCAATGAGTGCCCTGTTACCCAAGGACTGCTCACAGAGAAAAGCGATCATGATGAGGTCTTCTGTGGCATCCCTTTTATTTAGCATTTAGAAACATTGAGAGGGAGAAAGGGCACGTTGTTCAGCTAGTGGAAAAATTGCTGGGAGATCTGAGTGCAAGTCCTAATGACCCTCCAGTCCCTGTTACACCCTCAGCCAAATTTCTCTGATACGAACCTAAGGCCTGATATCTAAAGGTTTTTGGAGACTAGCTTTAGGCTTTCAGAAGTGCCTGGCCTGTGGGAAAAATTACGCACCAGAACTTGGCCAGATTTTCAGCTGAGCTTTACTTTCTATAACTCTTCATTCCCTATCTCTAAAAAAGAGAGAATAGCATTTCAGACCTGGCCACCAAAAGCACAGCTCTCTGTGGGTATGGGCTGCATCTTCTTCGTGGGTCTGGCTGTGCTGGGAAGGGAGTAAAAGATCATCACTTCACAGGAGAGCTGACAGTGTTAGTAGATAAGGTACTCAAAGAAAGTCATTTATCCCAAATCAAGAGGGGAGAAAAATAAGAAAGCAAGATTTCCAAGTCATGACAAATTCTGCACACTCAGCAGCTGATCCCAAGACCAGAAGTCATTTGGTAAAGCAAAAGGTGAAGGGATGTGGTTCCCGTTAAGGTCTAACTACACAGCATTGTAAAAAAAGTAAGTCTGTAGCCTCTAACACCTATTTCCACTGGGTCTGCACTGTTCCCTTTTGCAATTCCACAGGAAGCACAGGGACTAGGGAGAAATTCATTCTGCTGCCTGGAGAGTAAAATCCCATTTATCTATAGGACAGATTTGACATGTAAAAATTTCCCCACCTATACTCACTCCATCAGTAGGTCTTTATAGGGGTGCTCTGAGCTTGAGAGGAGAGTTCTTCTGTGCAGCCCCCCTCAATCCCACTGCCCCATCCTGTCTGTACTAGCAAAAAGTACCTCTATTCTTAAAATACCACATCTTTTACAAAAAAGCAGTGAGCAGAGGTGTAGCTGAACTGCTAGAAAAGTGGACCAGCTTAGCATCAAACCAAAACAGAGATTTGTTTCTATTTTCATTGTGCGGAACAAAGAATACTGTATTTTTACTTCAGAACAACTCTGAATGTTTTGTTTCACTCCAAGGTGCTTTGTTTTGTTTTCAGCTTATTTAATCCTTGCAAAGAATTGTTTAAATTCCATGCTGAGACAAGGAATCATTTTGAAATAGAGAATTCCAAATGTTTCTTTTTTTTTTTTTTTTTTTTTTTTTTTAAAGAAAAGGCCTCTGCACTGTTTTTTTCCCAGAGGAAACAATTCCCTGAATTTCTGTATCATTTTAGTCCTATTACTGCTGAAAAAGAAAAAGTCACTCAGCTCTCACTGCAAGTCACTGGAAGAATTAACACCAGATGTGGCTATATCCTGAAGCACATTACTTTCGGGTTGCCATTAAGAAAGCACCTTCTTTCCCGGAATTATTTTATCTCTGTGTGCACAATATCCTCACCAACCCAAAGGCTAAGTAATGGCTTTTAAAGGGGTGAAAAAAGGATGCAAAGACTTTTCTTTAATAACCACCAAAAGCATACCTAGAAGATTGGAAGGCAGAATCCAGTAAGTAGAGGAAAATCTAGAAAGTTGTGTTTGGGGAAGGTAAATGATGGATCCGGGTGATGAACCACCATGGTGTTTCTAGTTAGACACCCTACGGTTGGTGTTCACAGCCACGAGGCGTTCCCAGCTCTCCTGGAGAGGAGCCCAGTGTCGCTGCTGGGCTCCTGTTCCGAACCAAGGTACCTGCTTCTCTCTGTGGGGTGGGAGCAATTCCCTTAAAATGGCACAGGAACCCAGGGAGGAAACTGTGAGTCCCCCGTCCGGCTTCCTGCAGGAACATGTCACCATCGCTCCTTCGGGAGAGGGACACCTGTAGCAAGCTGCGTTCCCATCTCCGAGGAGGTGGGAGCTGGGCCGTGTGATCCCTCAGAAAACAAGCCAAAGTCTTTCGTTTTAGACAGTGGAGGCCCTTTTAAAATTAACATTTCCATTTGCACTTGATTTTTTGTGGGTGCTGGGGGGCATAGAGATAAAGTGACGTTTCCCATACAGGTCCAAGGTGCATTCAAAGGGCTCTCTCCTGTCACCAGCACCTCTTCACCGTGCCCCTCGTGTCCTCCGCAAAGCCTTCTGTGCTTCTCCGTAACAGCTTTCCAATCCCTGCTTAGCACAAAACATGACTCACCCCTGCCCGGCCCTCCTGCTTGTCTCCCCAACATCTGGAAGCCATCTGGGTCACACTGCTGAGCCTCCCCAGCTCCCCCTCCCCGCTGCACAGGCAGCCCGGGAGGAGAAGCCCTGCTCTAGCCGCGGCAGTCTCGCATGAGCCCCGTCCTCCCTGACTCTGGCTCTGCAAGGCTGCACCAGCATTTCCCACGCTCCTCCAGCAAATGATTGTGGGCTGATGGGACTTATGACTCTGCCCATGTCATAGAATCATAGAACGGTTTGGCTTGGAAGGAACCTTTAAAGGTCATCTAGTCCCACACCCCCTGAGATAAGCAGGGTGTCCTCTGAGCTCTGTTTCCCTCACGGTCATCCTCCGTATGTCCCAGCTTCTGCAATGGTGGGCTGTGGGCTTGTGGGCTTTTGGACACAAGGATGCAAGAGGGGCAGTACAGAGTTGGATGAAATGTTCAATCGTACTGTATCCTGTCTGCAGCTCTGGCCAACAGCTGATGCTTCAGAAGGAATAAAAAAAGAGGGGAAACACAAGGTGATACTTCCGAATACTCTCCCAGCCACCATTCTATTCTGTCTTAGGCCTTCTTCCACCATAGGAACCATTTTTTTTTTTGTTCAATAACCTGGCATGGGCACTTCTTCTCCAGTTTGTTTTTTTTTTAAAGCATGTAAATTATTAGTTTCTGCAAAATCTCTGTTCAGGGAGGTCCACATCTTCATGGCACTCTTATGAAAAGGACCACCTTCCTGCTTGTCATCCTCTCAAGCACAAGTGGCATCATATTCATAGCCACTTCAAGCCATCCCACTTTGCTGCCAAAAGGCTGTCAACGGTACCCAATTTTCACACCCACGCTCATATTCCCTGCAGTTCATCAATGACTTCAGAGACTGTCCAAAGCAGGCACAAGGAAGAAGAGAAAGTGAATGGTCTTATCCAGGACACCAAGCTCTGTGATCCAAGGGTTCCTTTATGTCCATAAAGTTGTGAATCACTGTGCTCTGTGGATCCTTGGCTGCTGCAGCAACCCTTGAGGGAGCCAAAGACAGCTGTGAGCATAATTTAGAGCTCCCTAGAGGCCAGCCTGGAGGTCCTTTGAGTGCCAGACCAACTTGAGTTGGCCAGAGGAGCAGGCACAAAGCCATCTTTGCCCAGCTTTGTGCCAAGCACAGCTCTGTTGGAGCATGAGGCCAGAGCAATTCTCTGAAAAGGCATCCCTTCTTTTCTCCCTTTCTGTTTTAATTACTGTTTTTTCTCTCACATTTGCTCTTCTGTCCTTAGATGAGGTGCAATATTAGTGCGCAGCCTGGGGCTGGGGCCTGTAATGGTGTGAAAACAATTTCAGAACAAGAGGGGAAAATCAATTGTCCCTGAGACCCCAAACCCTCTTTTAGGTCTTGCCATTTTCTTCCCTGGTTTCCAGATAAATGCTAACTCAGATCAAAGCATATCCTGCAGTGGAGAAATCCTCGTACAGGTCCACTGGACACTGGTACTTTGGCTGAGCTCACAAGATGCCCTTGACTCCACGGAGTCATTAATCTGGGTGTTTCTTTCTCTCCTTTGCCTGGCTGCTAATTTTCACAGTACTTCTAAGAACTTCAGGAGGTATTGACAGCATGTAGACACCCACACTGCCGATACTGGTCCCTTCTTGTACTAATGACTCACAGTCCACTAGCTGTGCAGTCAGAGAAATAGTGCGTGACTCCTCTGAACTATCTTGTCTGTCTGCTTTCTGATGAGACAAATGCATAGTAGAAGTCATCATTTCTCTCACTTACCATAGCTCTGCTGGAGGCATCTGTCCTCCTGGAGGCATCAATCACTCAGCATCTTTGACACTTTCAGCTGCTTTGTTCAATGGTCTGATCATTGCTGTACTCTTATTTATCAATCTAACTAATTTTTGAAAGGTTTGAAAGTTGGGGAGGAGGAAGGGGAACAGACACACACGTTGAAGATGCACTAATAGAGAGATCAATTTCCTTAGGAAACATTATGAGAAATGGCTTACCAGGATTCTGGTTATACTCTACTGCTGAAAGAGCCCACCCAGTAAAAGCCACGGTGTCCACAGCAGTGAGACTGGAATTGTAACTTCCTCCCAGTCCTTGCTGGAAAAGCTGCTTTTGGGGCTGAACCAGAGGAGAACTCCTGCAGAAGGCTGCAACTATGGCCAGTCAGGGACACCGGAGTCAAGAGCGTATCAGTGAGTGGTCTTCCCTTGAAGGTGAATTGCCTTCCATTGGAGATGCCTACAACAACCCTACAGCCCAGACCAACCCTGAGGTGAAGGCAGCCTCTGACACCCTTTGGTCTCTCTGGCATTACTCTGGGACGTGGTCTACTTCTCTCTGCCACAGCACTGTTGCTGCCTGTGTCACTCCGGGATCTCCTCCTGCTTGTTCAGGGCAAGGTGAACTCCCTGGGGTGAGTTGCACCATTGTGGTATGGCTCGTTTTTCCCCTCCACTTTCTCATTTGCAAGCTCTGCAGTGAAAGCTGCGCTTTCCACATTGAGAGTGAATATTGGGCAAGGTGCTCCGTTCCAGAAATAAACTTAAATACTTTCCTAATTTCCTAACATAATATGTTTTTCCCTTTTATTTTAATAAAAATAACAATAATAAAACAAAGCACCCTTTCTCCGTTTCTTTTTCTTACACAAACACATAATCCTGGTGCCTTAATGTCTCATCAAGAAAATCCAGACTGGAGGTTGCAGCCAGGACTCTGTGCCACTTAGATATTTTGGACACATATTTGGACTCACCTACGCACATACGCACACACGCACACACTTTGCCTTCCCTGCCTCAGCAGGACAAGACTTCAGATCTTTTCTTGCATCCACAAACTTGAATGGATACCCTGAGCCTCAGCAGGGAAAGGTCATTTCCACTCATTGACATTCAGGCTGTCTCCCCATTCGTACCCTTCAAGTGGTATTTATATTTAAAGAGCATCAGCCTGGCTGAGGAGAGACTTTCCATTCGTCAGGATTTCTGGGAAGAGGGAACTTTCACACCTGTAGGAATACAGGGGTTTGACAGAAAAATAATCAAATCCTAATGCATCTTCTCCTAAGGGGCTTGCCCAGTTACTGCGTTGAAGCTGCTGTCTGTCCTGTGATACGGTTTTCCAACAAAAGAAGGGTTTTGTGAGCACACATCTTGTGCACGGGTGTGTATATCTGCCTGTCTGCCAAACCATTCTCCCTCTCTTCAGTTAATAACTTCTGAGCCTCTTGACCAGTTTCAGTTCAATTTCACAGTGGGACTGCATTTTTTAGAAAAACTATGTTCCTGCATTAAAACAGCCAGGCAAAAAAAAGAAAAATCTGGTTAGTTAACAAACTGGGGGAGAGGTCAAAAGAGCTCAAGCCTTACCAGACATGAGAGACTGACACAGTGAAAGAGGGAGCTGCAGGAACAGCTATATTCCCTTCACTGCCCTGGGAACACGTTCATGTTTTTCCTTCATGACTTGAGAAAAGTGCAGGCACAAACATATGATGACCAGGGTGCACACAGACCAATGCTGAGATGCTACAGGGTAAATGCATTTATACAGCTCTTTGTACCATGGGATCTCAAATCACAAATAGGAATCCTACTCACCGCAGCAGTAGAGATGATTCGGTACATTAATAATTCATAGTAATAACACGGCTGAAGACTGAGATGGAGAGGGGGATTTAGACAGAGTGGGGCAGTTGCTCTGTCCTCCTGTTCAGTCCCACATCCCCATGTTAAGAAAGATACCCAGGGTGCTAGGGCTGCCTAAAGGTGAGTGTTTTAGGGTGTAGATGGGATGGGAACAGAGTCCCAGCCAGCCTGTAGAAGTGATCCCTCTATCACAGCTCATATTCCCACTCCACAAGGAAATCAGCCATTAGGTCTTAATGGCTCAACTATACCCATTACAGCATGAGGCTGGGATGGGGTACATTACTGTGGGTATGACACGACAGAGGGAAGTTTATAAGACAGAGCAGACCTGAGCCTGGCAGCCCAAGAGCAGTTGGTGAGAGTCAGATTTCTGTGGAGGAGGAAGAGCAGACTTGATCTAGGAGATCAGGATGTAGTATACACATTCTGCTCAAAGGGTAGGTTAGCTATGAAAAACTCCAGTTCATCAACTCTGGCCTCTTCCTATCACAATCCCCATCCATCCACTTGTCCTCTGCCTCCTCAACCTGTCTCATGCCACCAGCCAGATATTTCTGATCCTGATATTGTACCCCATTATCCCAATGCATTTCACAGTCCATCTCTCCATGCGCTCCCAAGGCGGCAGTGAGCACCACCCCCATTTTACCAAGAAGGAATGACTTACCCCAGGTCACCCAGCAGCCCCAGAGCTGTGCCAGGAACAAAACCCAATCAGATAAACGTGTCAGAGAGAGAACAGCCAAACTGTGCTCCGGAGCCGTTGGCCAGATGAGGTAACAACCAGGGAAAGACGCCGATGGAGTTTGGCAGGATGCAGAAGTCACACGCGCCTCCCACTTTGGCAGAAATCAGAAGTTGCTCAGGCTTTTCAGGTCTGCTGGCTGGAGTACTCACTCAGCACTGCACAGGTTCACAGGAGATATTTGGGGAGGGTCCACCCCCTCCCCGAGCATCCCATGCCTTCCCTCCACACACAGAAGAAGATGTTAAGGAAGTTACGACACAGGCAAAGTGAACTCCCTGCTGAACTCACCACTGAAATGTTAATTATTTTGGAACCCAGGTGTGCAAGAAGTTGCCCAGAGAGGTTGCACAGTCTCTGTCCTTCAAGGTTTTTCAGATCAGACTGGATAAAGCCCTGAGCAACTTGGTCTGGCCTCCTAGCTGACCTGTTTTGAGCAGGAGGTTGGACTAGACACCTCCTGAGGTCCCTTCCAGCCTGAACTATCCCACAACCCTGTAAATTGCAAAACTCAGCCACACCTTCACCATCCACAGGGTGATGCCACCCAGTTCTCTGCAGTAATAGCGGCAGATAACCTGTAATAGCACAGATAGATAATAGATAACCATCTGGACCTGCCTGCATGGAGGTACGTCCCACACACCTCCTCCCCTCCCCAAAAGTAGTAACGCTTGGCTGTTTTTTTCCATGCCTTACCTTATTCACTGTGACTTCCCCTCAACATATAGCAAATGTGGGGTAAGTTATTTTCATTTAACGTGCAAAAAGAGCACACTGCGTTCAGGCCACGCACGGGCAGCGTCTTGCTCAATCCCCATAACCTGACCATGCGCCTACTGCTCTTCTGCCCCTGCTCTTCACCCTGGGACTTTCCAGAGCTTTGCTAACCTGTCCAAGAGGATTTTGTGATGTGAGCACACTGCTTTTGCTTCTGACCCAAGGAGGACCTCAGACCAAACATCTCAGACTCCAGCCATCAGCCGTATCACCTTCCTTTCTTATTTTCCGTCATAAACTCCCCCCCTGCTCCCCCACTCTACTTCCAGGGCTAACACATCCATTGCCGAAAGTCCTCCACCGCTATCGCTTCCTTCCATAATCCCTAAGACAGCAAAGTGTTTGATCTCTGCTCTTTGGAAAGGCCAAAGGGATAAGCCCTGGGCCTCCTTGGCCCGCGTGGTGGAAAAGATCTCACGCCAGGTAATCCTATTGTTCCTCACCCCCCTACCTGACACAGTCTCGTGGTGTTTTGCTGCGAGATCCCAGACGTTATAAGATGACGGGGGAAGTTCAGCTCTGTACTGACGGCTCCAAACACATTAGTATTAAATTCTTATACAATCAAAGCTGCCTGCAAAATAAAGCCAATGATCTACCTGATTTGGATGTTCTTGGCACAGCACAATAGGCTACAATTTTCCAACAGAATCGACTTGTTGTAACACAAGGACTTTTTTTTTTTTTTTTCCTTTTTTTAATGTTAAGTTGTTTGCCCTCCTGCCAGATTTTGTTAGTAATACTGTGGCATCAGGCCAACTTGCAGCTTGTTTGGAGTTCATCTAAAAACCTCTAGTAAAAGGAGATAGAGGTTCCACATTTCCCTTGAAAGATGGAAAGCTTCAAAAGGCCATTTTTGGAGGCCTCAAGCTGACTGTCTGGGGTCCCAATCCTCAAGCAATTACCTCATCCTGCTAATGAGGAGTTTGCTTCAGGCTGTACTGAATAAAGATCTCATTCTGACTCTGGATTTTAGAGGAAGAGTTGTTCAGTCAAAGTTGGCCAAACAAGTTCTCTTACTGGTATCCCTGTTTATCCATCCTTTTCAAAGTACAGATCTCTAAAGGGGAGATGAAAATGAATTTAAAAGTGCTCTGATTTTCCAGCTCACTATACACCATCTTTGGGGCAAATGAACTTCCTACCAGAGTCAGTTTTCATTTGTTAAATTTTGATTTTTTTTCCTCTTTTTCTAAGACAGACTTTTTGAATGAGTGTTCTTCAGTGGCGATAAGCAAAACAGACAGCATTTTTAATGCTCTTTCTTCAACGAGCTGCTCAGTGATCTGGGGACAGCACTTTCAAAACACAGATGCCATTTCTCATGGCACAATAATGGTGACAGAAGACAATTACATTTCCATGGAAGTTTTCAGAGAAGTTACGTTCACTTTCTCAGTAGATTCTGCTTCTCTCCTTTTTGGCCTCCTTACAAATACTAAAGACACCTGGGAGACATCACTTTCTCCAGACTTTGGCTTCATGTAAGCCCATTACCTTTGGGCTATTAGCAGATGTGAACAAAGTATTCATGTAAAGCCAACTCAGTAAACAATTCTGTTGGTGATGTAGAAGAGCGACCTGACTCCAGATCCCTCCAAATCCCACACTCCTGTCTGCTTTATGAAAGTTAAAGGTGGTGAAGAAATCTGTTTTTCACAACATTAGCATCTTTAACTGAACACAGTCTGTCTGCAGGGTGTTACAGTTGGGTGTGAAATGGTTTTCCTATTCTGTGAATTTTATTTTAAAATCTCAGCAAGCTTCCCATCATAAATTGTGATAAAAAGCTGAAAAATTCAAAGTGCTGACACCCAAAAATCTAGTGATGGGGAAAGGAGGATTGTGGGCTTTACCGAAATTGTCTGGATCTGAACTTTTAGAAGAAATCTTAAAAGCTTTCATTTTTATTTCAAACATTTTGATTTATGTTTACACTTTTATTGCAATTAGTGTTAATTGCAAACAATAATCCACTTAATTTGGCCATTTAAAATACCATATTGATAAAATATCAAAACAAAGCAATTTCAGTACTTAAAATTTGATGTGAATCAAGAAGTTCCTCTTTCCCCTTCAAACGCTCAGCTTGAAGGAAGAAACATTTTCTAGCACAGAAGAGGTTGTGCTCTAATGCAGATGTGGTGGCTGAGACGTACTTTTTACAGAATTCCTTGTCCAATGGGAGAAATACTGACTTCTGCAGAGCCAGGCGATTTCCTGTAATACCAGATAAATCTGCAATGGGGAGAGTTTTCTTTACTAAGACCTGGATAGAAATGTTGAACACTTTTGCCTGGAAGCACTTTGAGACACACCTTAGCACTATCCGGTAATAATGTGGAAAATAACAGACTTTGCCGCAGGAAAGTTGATGCCATGTCACAGCACTGATGTAAATGCATACAGTTGTATTTTTTTTTTTCCCATGACTCCTCCCAGCATATCTCCAGCCAATCTGGTGTTTAATTCATGTGAAAAATTAGCAGTTCAAAGCAGCCTTTCCTTGCCTGGAGTATTTCAGAAAAAAATGGTGGTGTAGTGTTTCCTCTTGATCTATAGCTTTATCTAATCCTGTCACTTGCTGGTTCAACCCAATCTAGGAGATTGTCATGGGCAGACACTCCTCCTGTAGAGGGTACTACCAAGGGACATGAGCACTAATACTGAAGGGCTCCATGAGTATTGGATTTCTGCTTTCTTCCCACTGTCCCTGTTGAAGAAACAATGAGGAAGGACATGATGTGCTAAGTTAAATCACTAAGGTTTGCTTCAAACCATGGCATTCAAACTTTACTATGTGAGTAGTCAAGGATTGGACCACAAAGGACCTTCCTAGTGCAGACGTCCTTGCAGACTCCTCACAGCATGGTGTTAGCACACAAGCAAATACCTTGTGGGAGTTTGCAATGGCTTTTCCTTGTTCTGTATGTCTTCTTCAGAGGCACTGTTCCAGGACACAGGTCCCCACGTTGGCATTTCCACACAAAACTGCTTTGAGGTTTTTATTTCATTTTGTCTTATTTTTCACTACAATGTATTAGACTGCAAAGGCCTTTCATCGCCCGCACTGCTTGCAGTTTCTACTCTCCCCTCTGTCTTTCCCTTTGTAAACGTCAACCAAAACCTGAACTCATATTGAATTCATTTCCTCTCTGGATACCTCAGCACCAAACATTCTGTGCAAAAGAAAGCAAGCTGACCTTCTCCCATTGAATTAGGAGCTCCCCCTCAGCTTGGATCTCAGTCCTGTCTGAATACTGCAGTCCTCAGCAGTGCTGCAAAAAGAAATGCGCTTGAAAACCAGGACCATGCGTATAAGACCTATTGGTTTTGAGGGCCTTCAAATCGCCCTGGTCCCTGCAAAACCCCACTGACTCCCTTATCTACAATTCAAGCCAGTTAGAGCAGCCAGCAGATTGCTCAGTCTCTGCTGAGTGTCCAGGACCTGAGGTGGCTGCCAGATGATGCAGACAAAAGTCTACATGGCCCATTATCAGGAAATTAGGACAAACCATCAACAGCCCCAGTGTTCCTGGAAAGCCTGGTCTACATGAGCATCAGGAGCCACAAAGGGGAGTTGAGAGAGGGAATAATTTACGGAGGGCGGAATGGATGAGACATGGCGTCTGGATACAAGGAGAATTGGCACTTCCCATTCACTCATGGGAAGGTTTCCTAAACAAAAGTGCTGGAAACCCCAGAATGTATAAATTTGAACAGTACAAAACCAGGAGAATGGTTATGTTTGGATCTAACCTTCATGACTGGGTCTTGGCTTTAAAATAGCTGTCTCTCCCCCAGTTGGATCACACATCTCTCTGAAACAGAACTGTTTAGCCAGAAAGCAGTGAGCTCAAGGTAACAATCAATGGATGAAATCCTAGAGTTAAGAGGAAAGTTACTGTTGGATGATCATACTGGCCATTTACAAATCTGTTTATTAAAAAAAAAAAAAAAAAGGAATCCTCAAAGTTTGGAACTTCGAAGAAGTTTGGATTTTGGATTCAAATTCTGATATTTTGGCTGAACTCCAGCTATAGAAAATACAAAGCAGCTAACCATCCTACAGCATAAGCTGGAAGTCAGAAAGTCCTTTTTCCAGAGTTAAAGAAATAGGAAGATCAAGTTAAGGGTTTTTCATAAAATTGGTAAGTCTCAGAAATTTTAGAGGTTTAGGTTTGGACAACGGTCAGAGCCTGACTGCTTATCATGGTTGCATTTGCTTCAAACATCCTTGACTGAGAAAATTAGACAGGAAATATTTTGCAGTGTCCAGCACTTCCTCAGCTGGAGGAACCAGAAATCCCACAAGAACAGTTCTTACTCATGGCATTATCGTTACCTTAAGGCTTGACCCAGACAAAGCTGGTAATCCACAGAATCCAAGTAGAAAAGCAAAAAATTTAAAAAGTGCAAGCGTTACCCTAGGGCAAAGTATTCCTGTTCCCTCTGCATGATGTCCCAGAGCCCCGTGATCTGCAGTGTATATAGCTGCCTCCAACATTGTGGTAGGACTAGAGAAAGGTTATACACTTTAAATGGGCACAAATTCTATTCTTCTCCTTTGGAGCCTACAATGGTAGGCTGTTGACAGCTGCTAGTGTCAGACACAATTTCAGAAAAAGCTCATTAGAAATAAACCCTAATTCAGTTACACTTTTTTGTTTGTTTTATTTTTATTTTTTCCCACAATGGAAAGTAGTTGCAAGAAATCATGGATCAAAAGTTTCACTGAGCAAACACTTGGCTTGCTACCAGCTTTGGCTGAAATTCCTCAAATGCAAGGACATGAATGTTCATCTGTGAAGTGAATGTCCATCTGTGAATCTGCACGTTAATACACCCATAAATCTCCCGTATGATTGAACATGTAGTGGGAAGATGACAACCTGTATGCACTGGAGAGATGCTAAGGAATTACGCACTTGAGCACCAGGGGGGATGATTACATCTTCCATCTTGACACAGGCTGTGCTATACTATTTAGCTACTTCTGGACTAAGCTTGGCAATTGCACATGATTTGCAATGAATTCTCTCAGTCAGCTGAATCAATTGCACGTGACAGAGCACATGGATTAGAGAAATGTCTATGATAGTCCCCACCTGGTGTCTGAGAGCTGCCAAGGTTTCAGACTACCAGGTGGTGATGCAGGATGGGCACTCACCCAGCGGGCTGCCCTGCCTTGTGACAGATCTGCTGATCCTCCTGCGGGTGACTAAGCTCAGTCTAACCACAGCTGATAGCATAAGAAGGACACTCAGACAAGAAAAAGGCTTTCCCTTTGGTCTGCTGCACCTTGATCACCTTCGTGTACAAAGCAGATTCAGATGGGAAACCCCTTTCCTGCAGAAGGGTGAGCAGGATGAACCCATGGAGAACCTCAGGCATGGGTCCCTGAACCTGCATCTGCTCAGAGTAGCAGGGGACAGTCACAGTGACTGTGATCCTGTGATTGTCACAGTGACTGTGATCCTGCAGGGCAGGGAGTTTCCATGCTTCTTCCTCTCCTCTTCCTCTCCTCTTCCTCTCCTCTTCCTCTCCTCTCCTCTTCCTCTCCTCTCCTCTTCCTCTCCTCTTCCTCTCCTCTCCTCTCCTCTCCTCTCCTCTCCACTCTTCACGGGACTCACCAGCTCTGCCGGTGGCAAGTGTCCAGCCCTACCCACTTCAGATCCTGCTCTGGGGCTGACTTGTCCTGGGAAATTAGGGCTTTTCTTAATCAGCACCTCAGAAAGGCCCCAGCACTGGTGGGGGCTGAGAAGAAAGGCTGTAAAGCCAGGCCTGCTTGCAGCAGTGGGAGCGCTGCCATTGCTTTCTTTGGTTCTTACACTTCACACTGCTCTGGTTTGTTTTTCAAGTTATTCTATTTTCTTTATTATGCCTAAACATTTTCTTTTCCCCATAGGGATGGAAGGTGCCAGGGGCTGACACCAGGACCACATGCTCACAAAGGAGCTGCTGCCCTCTCCTTCCTCATTTTTCTAAACTCTTGAACTGTTTTGGCCCAAGCAGATTTTTCTGGTTATTTCCAGGAGAAAATTACCTGCGATGTTAACAAGGCATTGATGGAAAAGTCAAGTCGGCTGGAGAGCCTCTCAGCACCCCATCCTCTTCTTCCTCCACTTCTCTTCTGAGTGGGTCTGTAAGAGCAGGGAATGCAATCAGTCTGGCCATGCATAATCCGGAGCCTGTCCCATTTCCTCCCTCTTAAAAAAAAACCACATTGCCCTCCATTAAAAATATTTCCTGGTTAACAAGGAGACAAAACACTGGCAACTAAGCTAAAAAAATCTTCCCCCCCCCCCCCCCAAGCGAAAAACAACAACAAAAAGAAAGCATGAGGAAGATGTAAAAATCACGGATGATGAAAGGACAGCGCAGAGCAGATACAGTGAACAGAACATATGGAAGTGCGGGTTATCCAGGTGCACAACCACAACCAGGTGAAAAAGGGCTTTCATGAGGGATTTAAAAGTAACCTGCCATAATGAACCAGTCTAAAAATCTGAAGAGTTACCCTCTCACTTGGCCTCACCTGGTCAGGGTGGATCTTCACAGGGTTGGTACCTTTAGGGAACATATAAGAGGGAGGAAAAAGTATATGGGAAATTAAATTCACAGAAAATCAACCTGTGGGAGTGATGCTTCAGAGAGCATCTACCCTGTGGTTTCCTACCTGTGCCTATTAACGTGACACTCCCACATCCCATGTCCTCTAATTAGCATATAGCAAATAGGAGCCCAGAAACACCAAATCTAAAGCCTTGTCCGACTACTCTATCTTTCCTTTTTCTCCTTGTATACAGGAGCAGCCACCCCCACTCAAGGAAACTCTACCGAGGTGTTGCTCAAGGCTGGTGGGGCTGGCCCTGGCTGCAGCAGTGAGGAGCCTGTCCCAGGGAAGACAAGCTCCTCTAAGGGGACTTGTCAAGATCCCAGAGAGGAAAGTTGGGTGAACTAAAACTTTTTGAAGCCCCATCCAAACAATTGTCCTCCAACCCTCTTACAGCAAGGAGCTGTCACCCCCCAACATCTGAAAACGCTGTTTCCAACCATCAGGAAGGAGTGTTGGAGTTGCCTGACTTGATTATGTGCAGCAGCTCCCCGAGGAGCAACTCTCCCCGACGGGAGCTCATTCGCAGAAAACCTTCTGCGGGGAATTTCTGCTGGGTGAGAAGTGGAGAGGGTGGGATGAGGCCAGCCCCGTCTGGGCGAGGGCAGTTCTTGGGACAAGGGTTCGGAGAAGGGTGCATCGGCGGGAGGAGCTCTGAGTCTGGGAATGCAAAATTCCCCTCTTCCAGTGGGGTTTCTTTGAAACCCGTTGAGCGCATGCTTCTTCCTTGAACGCCTGTGCCAAGAAAACCCGTTGGCTGCAACATCAGAGGCAACCTAATGCAGAAAAGATTGCGAGCCCAAGGGGACAGCATTTCTTTGGAAAGCCCACCCCAGACGTGTACACACCAATGCTCACATGTGAGTCACACGCGCGGCCGCCCGTGTGCACACACAGCACAGCCGTGCATAGCTGGAGCCTCCAGGGGAGGAGAAAACACTTCAGGGCTGCCCGAGCCGTAGAGAAGCTTTCATAATGCCAAAGGCAAAGCTGACTGCTTGGATCAGGCTGCAGCAGGCTGTGGATTTCCCTCCGAGCTCAAGCCATGATTGAGATGTGCTGACCAAGGCTAACCCAGGAATGTTCCTATACAGTTTAAGATGACGTATGCAAGCCTACCCACTCACATAAACAGCGTGCACACACGCAGGGGTTCCCACACAGCTGTTTGCTGGCACACTGGCACAGTCTGTACCTTATGGCATCTCTCTGACCACTGGGGATACCACAGGGGCCAGCCCAGCAGCCCCGGTGCCTGTGGGATGGGAGCAGTGACCCAGGACGGTGTGGAAAAGACAGCTGTTATTAGTGGGGCATCCCTGGAATGAGATGTGGGACACGGTGCCTGGCCACTTGCGGTCAGACAGGCATCGCAGGGCATTTTATACAGGCAGGGAGATAATAGCAGTTTCACTAGCCTAACTCCCCTCTAAACAGGGAATACTTTTGACCAAATACAGCCTCTGTAGCTTGGAGCAGATGCTTTCTTTTATGGAAACATCTGTGAAAATGCCACTGGTGCAAAATGTCAGCTGTGCCCCTGAGGGAACAAAACCCGCACTACAAAGCCATGACCAGCAAGGAACCTGCCCTGGGCCATCTGCAGAGACCCTGCTTTCCTGAGAAATGCAAAGGCTGAAGGTAGAGTTAGTCCCAGAAAAGCAGAAGGTGATCTTGCCAAGTTTAAGATAGTAGGTTTTCCTATCTAAAGGAAAACTCCTGTGGTCCATGTCTGCTTGGTCCTGAGCCCCTTATTCCCTCTGGGACCTGGTTTCCCTCCGGTGGTCTCTTTGTGCCTGTCCGGATGACGGCTCTCTCCATCCCTGTGCAGGGACGCAGCTCTCAGAAACTCCTTGATGCTTGTGCAGCTCCGAGCACCTGGACTCCTGGCCCTGGTACCTTCCCTGTGCAGGGGATGGAGTCAGGAGGGGATTTATCCAAGCAGAGAAAGAAAAGGAGAGGACACCAAACAAACTAAACCAGCCCAGGCTCGGGTGCTTTGGAGGCGCCTGGAAAAGCCGCCTGGTTTCCCCCAGAGCAGAGGCTGTGCCGCTCGCATTTCCGAGCGGAGCGCAGGGACGAGTCGGGTTGTTTTCTCTGCAGAGCCACGCTAATCCCTGCCCGTGAGGAGCTCAGCTGCAAGGCTGGCTGCTCCAGGAGGGTTTTCCCTCTAGCGGAGGGCCGCAGGAAGGGATTCCCATGCCGGTAGGAGACAACTTGGAACCCTCCAGGCCTGAGCTTGGCCATGTGTTGATGCGATGCTGGGAAAGCCTGTCCCGTGCAAATGAAGCCTCTAGGACCAAAACCTTCCTCTGCATGTGGAAGGCAGGAGACCTCCGTCTGCAGAAGTGTTCCCAGGCCCAAGGAGATGCACTAGGTGAGCTTCTGCTTAGTGCCACAGCCATAGGGCAAAGCTGCCTCCATCATCAGCACCTGCAGAGGTAAAACTTTTTATCAGTGACCCTTTGCCTCTGCTAAGTCAGTCAGCAAAGCAGCCACACAATGAAACAGGAAGGTTTGCAGCCTGGATACACGTGCCAAAGGAATTTGGTGAACACATCATGTTCGGTCTGCTGACTTGCATCGGCAGCTGGGGCCAAATTACTGGAAGTAAGTAAGGGCTTTGCTGGTAAAAGACCATGTACTAAAAGGATCAGCAGCCTGTAGCATGTTCCCTGAACTGTCAAGGTTGGGGAACTAGGGTTTCATCTCCGGTCTTTAGAAACAGGAAAAATTTTCCAAGCTTTATTTCGTGGAAAGTGCATCCAAGTAGGAACTTACAGTAATGGTTTAAAGAAAAAGGAAGAAAATGAAAAAGAAAGAAAAAAAAAGAAAAGACTAGAATAGAAAATAATAATTAAAAAAATCATTAAAACAAATACGTAAACAACAACCCATTCTTGGGATGACAAATCTGACCACTACCAAGTAACACTCCCCTGTTTTTCCAGGAATATGGATTTCACAGAAGCATAAAATAATTTCCATTGAAAGAGACTTCTGGAGGTCCTCTGGACCTCTGGTCTCACCCCATCTGAATGCAGGATCAGTGCTCGGGCTTGACATATCAATCAGCAAGCACTATTAGTCACATTGCTTAGGGATGCAGGATGAGGTCCCGTTATGGCCAGTGCTCACTCAGCCCTTGCGCTGCCTGTTGCGGAGTCTTCGGGAAAAGTCCTGCAGGGAGCCTGAATTTCTGGATAGTGATTATGAGACTGAGTCAGAGCTCCTCCGGGCTCAGCAGTCGTAGAGGCAGGGCCCATCTGGTTGCGATTTTGGAAATGGCAGAGATCGAAACAATATCTCACGGGGAAAAGCTGGGAGGCTTCTGACAGGCGATGGGGTGGCGATGCCGTGGTCTGTGAGGCAGATTACCATCGGTGGTGGGAGCCGCCAAGACAGAGAAAAGCTCCCCCCTCCTGCCTACCTCCATTCCCTCCTTAAATGGGTGAGCAAGTGCCATAGCCAGCTCTGACATGACCACGATGCCAGCAGAAACACTGGTCTTGAGGTGCCACGCTAAGGTCTCAGTTACCTGATGGCTTTTCTCCCTTCGGGGACAAAGCCCCAGTGCTGGAGCCACCTTACAGAGACCAACATTCCCAGCAGTTAGCAGTTCCTAGAGCTAGAAATCCCGATCTGGTAAATGCTGCCATCCTTGGGGTACACAAGCATATTGGTTTTGGCTGGTGCTGTGCCTCAGAGCATGAGTTTCAGGACAGAGGTTGAACCCCAAGTACTGGCAAAAAAAAAAAAAAAAAATTGTAGCCAAAGGAAGAAGGACGCAGATGAATCGGATGTGGGGGATGCCACATCTGATTCCCCCATTTGATAGCAGGATGAGGGAGGAGAGAGGCCTTACACAGCCCCATGACCTCCAAAAGAGTTTGCAGCTTGGTGTGGCTGATGCTGGGAACAAGCCTCAGAGACTCACCATCTCTCATATCCTTGACCAGAGTATGATGACAGAAATACTATCATCCCGCACATATCACTCAGCTTTGAACTTTCCCAGAGAGCCATTTTCATGCACTAGCTGCTGACCGATGGAGACTCAATTCACTGACTCAGAGGTTATGAATAAACAGAGGGAAAGAGAGGTGATGAATGGATGATACAGGATGGCCGGGCCCTGGGTCAGAAGGACACAGGACCTCTTTGACAGTAAAATGTGGGATTGACATGCAGAAGCTCATTTCCTTCTACAGCCTCAGAGATCACATCTAATTATGCAAGATTTAAGTGACATATCTTATTTTGGTTTATTGCTTCTTTCCTTTTTTTTTTTTTTCCTTTTTTTTTTTTTAATGTTTTATCCATGCAGTTCATTCAAAGCAGATGCTTTGACCCAGTTAAGCTCCAGGCAAAGTTTACTTGGGATGCTCCGGATGAGTTACCATCCTGATGATCCAAGAGTGCTTGAGTCGGCATGCTGGCAACGTGCTGGTTCGAGCAGGCTGAGCTGTGTCGTATGGAGAACATTTCCTCCTGGAGATGCCCACTGCCAGCCAGACCAGACTGACTTGGACAAGCTTCACTCTTCCCCAGTGCTTGCCAAAGAGCTGGGACAAATCATGTTTCAGAGGATCTCTCCAAAGGGCTTCCCCTGGCTGCCCAGCCTGCAACGTGAGCCTGGTTTCTCCCTCCTATGTCCTTGCTTCAGTAAGAAGGAATAGCATTGGTGCTGGTGAGATCTCCGGTGAGGGCTGTTCCCCATGACCCAGGGCTCTGCAAACCTCCCTGGTCGCTGGTTGCTGCTTCATCAAATGCAGCCAGAGCATCTCCAGTAATATTTTTCTTATACAGCCTTATTAAGCTGCAGAGGGACCCACACCATTAGGATTTATGCTAAGGAGGCTTTTCATAGCACTTTAAGCTCTTTACAGGTACTGTGATTTCTCTCCACCATCGGAAGGAAAGACAGAGGCTGAGATTTCAGGACAGTCTCCCTGAATCCTCTCCCTTACAGGGGCTGTGAGCATTGTTTTCTACATCTGCACAAAATGCCCAAACTACTGTCTATTTATTCTGCTGTCACCTTCCCTGCACAAAAGTACTGTCATTTCATTGGTATACCCCACACCCTCCAGTCTCTTGTGCCATTCACTCAGTCTCTCTGTACTTATGTACGTATGTATTTATGCATATAAAGAGCAGTGGTTACATCTGACCTGTCAGTCAAGGGTTTTCAGAGAGAGGCTGATCAATTTGACCTGTTACCATTAAGTACCTTCATTAAGGATCAAGATGAAAGGGGAAGAAATCCAAGAAATTCAAAAGTGGGACAAGGATGTGGATCGGAAAAAAAATAAAGAAAATGTTCTGGAGCGATCAGTAGCATGGTCAGGAAATGAATACACAAAATCTTCCACTTGGAAAATAAAAGTTAAGACTGCTGAAGAAAGATGATCTGAAACAGCTATTCAGCTCAGAAAAGTAGCCTGGCAGAAACGAATTTTAAAACTAATGTAGCAGGGTCAGCTAGGAGCAAGTGGGGCAGGCAGAGTGCCTTCTCACCCCCCCCTGAAATCCCATTTTTCAAGAGTGCTTGTGCTGTTCTGAATGGGGGGGTGACACTTAGGACAGGCAGAAAACATTCCCTTGAAGTTGTTATTCATCGGAAAATTGGATTTCTAACACATGAAAATATTTAGCAAAACAATATTTACTTTCCCTGACAACCTGGCTGTATTTTTGCTTTTGTTTTTTTATAGATGTATAGATTAAAAGGTGAGAAGTGTCTCTTTTAACCTTTTAATGTTATTTGTTGATTCTAACTGGGGCTGAATAATTTAATCTGTTTACTCTCTATTGTGCTGCGTGATTTGGGTTTGGATAAAGCCTATTGCAGGCAGGTATCCTACAGACTCTCAGATAGGGAGAAACCTCTGGGGTTTGGGTTAATTGTTTTCAAGTCATATTTTATGGTGAGTTGAAATACTCTGCAGATACTGTTGGGGTACCCTTCTACAGAAGGGTAGAGGAGCCGTAAGAAGGAATTTAATAACCTATGTTTCCTGACTTGTATTAATCATTAACAGAGGTATTGGTCACTGCCAAAGACCAGAGACACCAAGATCGCTAGGCCATGAAAGTGTCTCCTTGGAGATGCTTATTTTAACAATGCGGTAAAAGATTCAGAGAGTAATTCAATCCCGCCCGTCTCTAATCTTCCCTCTTTCCTTCCTCCCATCATAATACCGGCTTAGATGAGCTAAGCCTATCACTCTTCCCATGACACAGCTAATACCACACTCCCTTTGCCACAGCTACCACAGAAAAACAATGTTTAAGCCTCCTCTGTACCTATCTATTGTTGTGGTTGAGCAGCACGTCTCCAGTGGGACCAGTGGGCTTCATACAGTGCCATTGAAAAATCAACACTTCATCATGGAAGTGAAACGTTTTACTGCTGCAGCTCAGGGTCAGGAGATGCAAACCAAGAAAGAGAGAGATGGAAAGAAAGAAAGAAAGGAGGGAGGGAGCAAGGGAGGGAAGAAAGAAAGAAGGAAAATGTATCAATTATTCGAATGCCATCTTCAAAGAGATCCCATAACGCAGGAATCGCTGTTGGTCTGTCTGTCATTTGAAGGCAATATACCAGATTCTCCTCTGGCTCTTCCTGACTTTACCCCATTTCAGACGGATCCCTTACGATCCATTACAAAGGAAAGATTTTCATTCATTTCAGTGCACCATAGCTGCGGACCTAGTTACCCATATTGCAAGCAAATATCACCCACCTGGCACCCCAGGGTGACAGGCTGCAGTTCCCTGTTCACCAAAGAGGCTACTAGAGAGGGCAGAAGATGATTCGTATCAGGAAGAAAAATCAGGACCCGAAGCCCTGAGCTGGGGCACTGCACGGGAGGGTGCGGGTGATGCAGGGATGCAGCAGCAGCATGCGGTAGGCAGCTGGGGCACACCGCATTTAGGAATGCGGGGAGCTCTCCTCTGAGCAGAGGGTCATCCTCGACGCTCAATTTTTACCTGGCTAGAGATGGAAGAGCTGAAACCCCCGCTGCAAAATTGTCCTGGCCTCAGTCACAGCTGAGATGATACACAAAAGTGACAATCCTAGCAGAAAGGGGGGACGTCCCCCCACTCCCTGTTTTGCAAGTCACAACAAGTTTTTTGAGAGGGGACCGAGGTGCAGAGCACCGGCATTCAACTTCTTTCCCTGGGACTGAATTTGTGTGTTCTGGAGGGGGGCAGGGGTTACCAAAAAGGTAAACAACAAAACAGCCCAACATTTCATAGGAAATGCTGAAAAAAAGGGCAAGTGTTGACCTGTGTGCTGTTGGAATAATTGACTTTTTTGTTCAAACAGCCTCATCGCAGTCTCATTTCAATTCTTCAAGTCCCAAACCATCTGTTCTCTGAAACCTTAAGGTTAATAAGCATTAAGAGCTCCTCCCCTAAGATTAACAAGAACGAAGAGCTCTCCTTTTCAGGGCTTTTCTCCACCTACAGCACGGTCCACCGAAGAAAGCCAACGTGTGCAAATTCATCTTCTCCACTCACGTCTCCAAACCCACCGCTCCAAATCCATGCATGCAGAAGGAAAGTAAATAAAATAACATCTCCGGCGGCTGCCAAAAAATTCCACAGTTTCTGAGCTGTTGCAACTGTATTCGTCAGTGAAAAAAAATTTCCTGGAAACCTCACTCAGATGGTGATGGCTGGAGTGGGGGGGCTGGGAGGCGAGGGGCGGAGAGAGTGCGGTCAAGGCCAGGGCAGAAGTTCATGCAGTTGGTGGTTTGCGAAAATGTGTTTTGTTTGTTCTGGATTAGGCTGTGGATTCTTAAAAGAAAACATGTTTTAGTAAGCTAATTTCAAATCAGGAGGGGAAGGAGCAGGGTCAAGGGGAGAACAAATTAGCATCTGGATGTCAGCAGAGTGAAAGGAGGATTCAGACGTGGAGGAAAGTGGGTTACTGAGGCTGAGGGCAGCCAAATCTCCTTGGTTATACTCCCCCTTAAAAAATAAATAAAAATTTGCAGCCCCAAACAAGCACACACAGCAGCAGCACACCAATGCATGTGCAGCCCAAGAAGCAGCCCCTCTCCAGACAGCAGCTCCTGGGGCGGCAGGGAGGATTCTGCCCGGCTATCGCTGGGACGGCGATCAATTCACACTCCGGCTGCGCTCAGGCTCAACTTGGGCTGCATGAGCAGCTTCTGCATCTGGCATTTTGGAGACTGCCTCCTGGGAGGATCAGGATCAGATCAGAGCCTGATGAAGGCAGGGTGGAATTGCCCTATAAATCCCTTCTCAGTACAATCACGTCTGTTGCTGTGGGTGAGGGGAGGGGGAAGGAATAACCTCCTTCTATTAAATGCATGAAAATTCATATATGGCCCCAAACAACCTTTGCGGCTTCATCCCCCTCTCTGCTTTCTGGCTAGCCCCTGACCAGCAGTGACTGGCAGATGTCTGCTGTTTCAGGCACATGCACAAAGCCGTCACTCTTGCTCAGGGAAGAAGAAAGGCGAAGGGGGGGGATACAAGCAAGAAAATACAGCATGCCATCAAGAATTTCCAGGCAGGCCCAAATAGCTCACCTGCAGATGAAAGCAGAAAGATCAGCCTGCTTGTGATCACACAGAGCAAAGGAATCACCTTGAGTCTATCAGAGACCAGGCACCATAACCAGAGGCTGAACTTGTCCTGGGAGGACTCTTCCCTCTACATTGGTGCTTTCCCAGAGCTCTCCCTCAACCTGTGCTGAGAGGCAGGTAATACCAAGGTTGGACGTGTGGCTGGGCTGTTCCCCAGTGTCACCGTCCAGCTCCGGTTGATTCACGCCATGCTCAGGCCCCTCTCAGTGGCACAGAGCAGGCAGATCTGGGCAGAGGGCATTGCACATGATCTCTACAATGGTAGAGCATCTCCCTGAGATCTGAACTCCCCTGTATGTGATTCTGCAGAAAACATGAACATTTGGCCTATTTTATTAATCTTTGTAATTGTTATTCTTGGTTTTACCCATTTTATTAATCTTTGTAAATGGGGGGGGGGGGGGGGTCTACTACAATAAATACTCTGACTTCTGCAGATGGGTATATTTATCTTGTGACAAAAGGAGAAACATAAAGGAATAGGAGTATTTTGGTTTGTTGCTTCTTGCTTCGGCTGTAAAGACCAGTGAGTGAGATTTCTGTGACAGTAAGAAGAGCCAAAGTTTAGCATTCAGTCCTGTCCTGTTGTCTCCACTATAAATTTACACTTTTGTTATGAGCACTGAGAAACAGGAAAATTGCTCGAGTGCATCGGGTCGGAAGTGGAGCCTCTTACCCCATCTCTGAGAGTGGGAAGCACTAGGTGTGCAGAGAAAATGTAAGAAATTCACTTAGGAATAATCTCTCTGTAAGGAAAATAATTTTGTGCTACTCCGTTTAGAGATCAGCTTTCAGCAGTAAGTTTTATGTTGCGTCCCAAAGTTGACACTACTTTTGAAACCTTAACTCTGCACAGTCCTGAAAATACCTGTCTGAGTGCTCCGTAGTATAGTCAAATCACGGTGAAAGCAGAGACTGTCACTCGACACAGATCATGGCTTTTTACCCTTTTTTTGCACATGTAAACATTTGTCATCTTCTTTTTCATCTCCTCTGGCCTTGCCTTCTCCACTGACACCTTCCCAGTGCTCCATTCCCATTCTCTTCCCTGTCACCCAGTTCTCCAGCCTTCTCTCAATGCTCTCATCTCTTTTGTCCCTCTCCTGTCAGTGCAAACATGCTTCAGTTTCTCCCAAACCTGAAGTCTAACGTGGCTCTCCCCATCTCTTCTCCTACGGATCTTTTGCAATCCAACATCCATCTACTGCCCTTCGCTGAAACTGCTCCCATTACTATCAATCTTTTTCCAGTCAAGCTTCAAGCCCATGCTGGATGAATGGAGGGCTTGGACCTGCCAGCCCCATCTGTGTGGTCACTGGACATACTCTTCTCTTTGAGATCTTGTTCCTCTTGATTTCTATTACTCTTCCCCCTCTTGGTTCTCCTCCCACCTTTCTAGTCATCTCCTTGGTGTCCTTCACAGGATTCTCCTGATCTCCCCACTCACTGCCTGCAGGACTGTTACAGGGCTTTGTACATGGTTTCTTTTCCCTCTCCCCATCTCTCTGGGAACCTCATCCACAAACACACCATCTGTACTGATGACTCACAAATCCACCTCTGTCTTCCAACACATCTCTCTTTCTGTCCGGACTGAAATCTTGACCTGTCCTTCTGGCTTTTCCCTATAGATGTCTTGCCAGCAGCTCAAATCTAGTCTAGACTGGGCTTTTTTTATAGTTAATGGGGAAACAAAAAGGAACTTTCAGGCATGATTTACCTCATTCTCATGTAGATACCTAAAATAAGTTGGATTAATCGCAGCCTGTGAGTTCCTGTTTCTGCCATGGAAGTCTAGATGACAGGTAGGGAAATCCACACTGTCGACACCTACGCTTGGATGAGGTGAATTCCAGCTGGTGTGATCCAGGTTACAAATCAAGCCCTGCGCGGTTGCTCAGATGAGTGTGTGACTTTGGGCTTTACGTTGAGGGGCTGGTAGAACACTGAAGCTGAAATATTTAGTAGCATGCATGGCCACCAAAAACCCTCACAGGGCAGCTACTCCAAGGCCAAATGGGAAGAGATGGAGACGGAGGACTCCACGTTCCTCAGGAAGGGATGATTTACTTGTGTACTGATATTCACCAGCATTAAGATGTCTCAGGATTTAAGACACATCTAGTGTTGGTTGCAGGGAGGCTAACATGGGGTTTGCAGCCTGTTTTAATCCCAGAACTGTCCCATCTTCCCTACAGTGCCAAAGGTGCTGATCAGGCATTACACGTGGTATAAGGATCCGTGAAAAGTGGCAGCAGTGAGGCTTGCAGCCTTATGCAGCATGCTACCTGAGTGCTAGCACTGTCACTGCTGGGGAGATTTTCAGACAATGACACCTGCAGGATCTGTGATTTGCCTTTGGGTAGCATGACAAGACATTTCTTGGTTTTCTGTTGTGACTTTGTTGGTTGTCCATTACAATCTCAGTTTGACCTGTGTTTGTATAGATTGACGTCATTTTGTTCATCTCATAAGCTGTCCTGTGTAGATGCATGATTTCCAGGTAAGGGTGACTCATGCAAAGCTTTCTGTTCCCTTCAGAAGCAGCAGCATCCTGTGTGGGGAAGCCCAACTAACTTTTAAGTAGCCTGCCAGGGCAGGACCAGATGAGGAGTCCAAGGATCAAATGCATATTCCCCTGGCAAGCAAAGACAGAGGTGACCTGTGCCACTTTCGTGCCATATTATCTGCACTTGCATCTGCCTTCCCTCCGGCTCCATCTTCTCTGTCCAGCCCATCTTTCCTCCTCCTTTGCCAAGATCCTTCCTGGCCAGTGTCCCTGTAGCTCATGGTGAAACTTCTCACAAACCTCTCAAACTTTTAGCACATGCTTCTCCCCACTTCCAGAGAGATTCCTCCTCAGCATCCTGGTTTAAGTCCCCTCTAAAGCTCTTTCGTGCAGACCCTTGGCAATAACAAGGCTGCTGGGCTGCTTAGACAATTTTTGTCATGCTCGCTAAGAGTGGGCATTGTTTCCTTGAATTTCCAGCTTCTGATCATAAGTAACTTGCATGACATTGATGATAAATGCTGTGGGGAAAGGATCATCTCTTCCTGTGTTTGCACACCACCAAGACCAGGGCTGTCAGGCAGCAGAGGAGAAAGAAGAGGAGGAGGAAAATGCCAAGGCACCTGGACCAGTGTACAAGGACCCCTTTCTGCAGCGATGATGACGTGGTAAAACATGCAGAGAAGACAGCAGTGGGACTGATGGTCCTTCAAGCTTCTTCCTCCTTCACCTGGGTTTCCCAGTCTTGGTTGTGGCTCATCATGGGCTCTTCCAGCCTGTCCCATCCAGCCCCTTCATCTTGCAGGTCCGGCTCCTTCTTGGGCTCTGCAGAGTGCAGTGCTTTAGAGTAGAAGTAGAAGAAAAGTTCAGTTTGGGCTTAATTTGAGGTGAGAGTTAAAGCCCATTCAAATTCAGGTGCCTTCCAGTCCCTCCCATGTCCACATTCCTTTGGTTTCTCCCCATATCCCACCATTGTCTCCAGGTCTGTTATATGTTAAACACACACAAACCCGCTCAGAGCTCAGTGAAGCTCTTGGAGCAACAGAAAAATAAAGTCTCCATTCAGTGAAGTTTACAGACCAAGGGACAAATCCTGCCAGTGCAAGCGTGGCAGCATCTACACTTTGGGTCTATTTGGGGATAGAATTTATTCTTGGGCTGAAACCTTCTCAACCAGGGACCTGTTACACCTTCTGCTGGGCACCTACTGCAAGAGAGATGTTAACAACACTGGAGAGAGTAAAGGGGTTGGGACCTTAACTAGTGTGATGAAAAAGATAAAACTAATGCAACATCACTGAAAGATGAATGTAGGTCTTGTATCTCCCTGGGGCCAAAAAAAATGGATTTTACATGGCCCACTCCTGTGAGGGTGACTGCTGGGATTCCTCCCACCTTCCTTAAGGAATAGGATTCAGCTCCCGGTCATAGACCTCTATGTAAGGTGTGCATAATGCAGACGTCTATAAGTGCATTGAGCATCTGCGCTCCCAGACAGTTGCCAGAGACCCATCCAGTCCAGCCTGCAGAGTTACGAAACACGCTTTAAGTGGAAAACTCTGTTTTCTTTCAGATTTCAGAATAACATGTGGTTGCATGACTTTTCTCAGGGACGCAGGACCTTCTGGTGTCCTCCTTGCAAGGGCTATCCCTGGGAAATTCCCTGCTTTGAATATATATCTGTGGTACAGCTCCACAGAGCAGGAGGAAGACCATGATTTTGCTGCGTCAGTGTATGAAGGACAGGTCTTGGGGAGAGACATCAGGGTCAGCTGTAGGACTCACACCTTTGTGGAAGGACAGGTTGTGCTGTCTGCTGTGTCTTGGTGGCCGTCCCAGCTCAAGCTGCCCCCACTTTGCCCAGGTTTCAGAGCTAGACCTGCAGTCTAAAATGAGAACTTAATGAAGAATAGGGGTTTGACCTTTTCAGGGTAAAAGGGGGCTTCCAGTCTAAAACTGGATACCTCTGAGAGTTAGGCAACGAGTGTGTGGTGCTGGAAATAAAATAAGTTGTTAAACTAGCCATGAACGTGGTGACTCTAGTTCTGGATCATTACCATGCTGGCTGGCAGCAGCGAGGTCTTCAGCTTCTGAAGGAATTTCCACCCTGAGACTGGTGAGAACAGAACAGCAGTAGCCAAGTCTCTATGCATGAGAGAGTGAATTAGGACCTGCTAACTGCCATGGCCATCGTCATGATGGGAAGGAAATTCCAGCAGCCACCGAGCCCATTTTATGGGGATGCTGAGAGGTGTTGGGGGAGGGAGGCGGTGGAGTTAGAAACAATCGTGATAAGATGCTGAAAGGGGAAGAAATAGAGTAAGGAGATGGAGATTCCACCAGACTTTTCTTTTTTGCCCCACTGGAGGACTAAAGGTGGGGGGGGGGAGGATTTAGAGGAAAAATAAACAAAACCTGGCCTGCATTCAGCTCTTCTGAAGGGTGCTAACAGCAAGGAGCTGAATCTGCCACAGATGCATTATTTAAGCCCTTCCAGCCCATGAATTCTTTTTCCAGAAGTTTCCCAGAGTAAGTAGAACTAGTCCAAGACCCAGAGAGCTCTGACATTTGGCTATAAATCTACGTGTCAGCAGTCTGGGAGTGAAAAGGGGAAAAAAGAAGGAAAAAAAAAAAAAAAAGGAAAAACAAACCATGTAACGAAAGAGGGATGAGCTCAGCGCCTGGAGAAGCAAGGCTTGGAGCTGGGGCACAACGTCGCAAAGGGTGGCTGGGGGAGAGGGAGGGACAGACGGGGCCGGAGGAGGTGGCAGTACTGCAGCGTGGCCGATGCACGGACAGGACCGTGCTCCTCCCGCGGGAGAGCCGGCGGGATGATCGATAGGTGTTGAGCGCTAATGGTACCGTCTGGAAGGAACAGGATGGTTAGTGTAATCTGAGTCCCGTTGGGGGAGCAGCCCGTAGGTCACCCCGAGCTGGCCACGTGCCACGGGCGTCTTATATGCCTGAACGTGTCTTCCGAGTGAACTTTCAGAACTTCAGGGTTTGGTAGGGCTTTTCTTTTTCCTTCTTTTTTCCTCTTTTTTTTTTTTTTTAATACAACAGAATCTCTGTCTGTGCACGGAGGGAATAATGGATGAGGGCTTGAGCAGCTGCTATGGATGCTGTTTGGATCCAGGGGGTGTTTTCTTGAGGGGATGATTGATGGCTCCTTTCAAGACAACCAGGAACATAAGCCTCCCCTCCCCCTGATCCAGAGATGGGCTGCACACATCCAGTGGCTGCTTCAACAGGCGGGATCGAGGTTAAATCCACCCAGATGCAGGCTGCGAAGGCAGATAACAAGTCTAAGAATCCTGCAACCCTCAGTCACACTGTCCCTCGGAGATTAAGGCCTTTCAAGTTGAAGCAGCCAATATGGTTTCGATCAGTCCTGACAGATTTTACAGGAACTGCTTTTGTCTTGCTTTAAGCCCTCAGATGCTTGTGTTAAGCTTTTTCCAGCTAGGCAAGGTCAGGCTGGGTTTCTAGGGAAGGGGTTCAAGGAATAGATAGGGGAAGAGGGGACCTGCGTTGCATGCCAGCAGGAGCACTCTTATCTAGTGTAGCGTTGCAGCAGGGTTGGCCAAAGCAGACATCTGATCAGAGGTCCCCAGACTACAGGTCATTGGGCTTCCAAAGTGCTTTTCCCCAGAGCTAAGTTATTTGTCCCACTGCTCCTCCTGAAAGCCCCCAGTATGGATTTGGGGAGGTTGCGGTTATATCCAAGTTGCTATCGAGGAGTTTTGCAAAGAGCTTTACAGCATCTGCTGTTCTCCATAGCAAAGACTTCTTCTCCACGGAGGGGGAAACAGCTCTGGTTCCTCCCAAACAAAGTGCTGTGGGTGGTCAGGGTGAACTGCAGCCCAAATGGCCTTCTTGGCAAATGCCTTCCCACGAACCTTCTTTGCCTCTTCAGTGTATTTAGGCTGCAAGACAAATGCGAGGTCCAGTGCGACAAGGCATGAAAAATATTTTCTTTTGGTGGCTCAAATGTGTCTCTGAGGCATTAACATTGTTTCACGGAAAATATCAATGTGAATAAACTACATTCCCCTTTCTGGCCACATTGGCTTAATTCTCAGCTTAGAACCTTAAAAGAGATCCCTGCAACTTGGCAGAAGCATGTTGTGCCTCTTACTCTTTCCATGCTGTCTCATGACAGAGGTGATGGGACAGACTGCACCCTAGCAAGGTTGTGGATGACACCAAACTGGGGGGGGCGGGGGCTTGTTTTTAGCTGGGACTTGGAATGGAGACCACCAGAGGTCCTTTCCAATCTCATTTATTTTGTGATTTTATGATGACCCCTTTAAATCTAAAAATACAGTACAACCCTGGACCATCAGGATGCAGGTGAGAGCTGAGGATAAACCATGACCAGTCCATTGAACCCAGCTATGAAGTTATGGGAGAGGAGAAGCCAGCTATGTACCAGGCTGGGAAATTTTGCCACTCTGTGCAGGGAATACAATTTAAACCCCTCTCTATTCCAGCGCTCCTCTAAATAATCTCTCAGGCTTTGTCTCACTCCACACCCCCCTCCCAAAACCCCTTTTAGCCTAAGAAAACCTCTTACCCTAAGAAAGTCTTGTTTTTCATTTAATGAGAAAGAGGTGTAGGTTTTGGCATGGGCAACAGCAGGAAGCCTGAAAAGAGAGAGATTAGTTTCAAACCATCACTTCATAGACGGCTTCTGCCGTGCATGCTTCCACGAGCATTTACAGACCCTCCAGAAAAACATTAATTCACTTTATATTTCAAATCTATATGAATCAATTTGTAAACCACAGCTATATGAAACTACTGGAAGGCTGGAAACAGCTTCAAATAGCCATCAGTCGATTCTTTTGTCTAAGCCACACCAAGGTTTACCTAAAGCATCTTTGGAAGAAGGTGAGAAGAAAGCAGATCAAAATCAGCATTATAATGATGGGACACAGGCCATGCCTGGGCCAGCAGGTCTTTAGTCAGTACGCCGATAGATCCAAAATGCCACTCTGGCGCAATCAGAGCAGCAGATCAGCGGCACTGAGCGTAGATCCAGAGGACTTTGCCGGTCCCTGACACCTGGACCAGCACCCGTTCAGATCCAATGGGGCATTCACAGCCCCGTTTATAAAACACACACGCATTGCACCAGGTCAAACCAGCACAGGTGAACTGGAGTCTAGCCAGGTGAATAAATGCAGTCATCCTTCAGCCTGGAACAGGGGATTCTTCATGCCACGGAGCTTGCATCTGTGTTTCTCTTGGGCTTGTTCTCTAACTCGGACCTGGTTCAAGGCTAGTTAACTTCAGATACTGCAGGGAAGGAAGATAATTGTTACGTTTTTACCATAGTAACAATTCTTCTTTTTGCAAACTCAGAGACAGCAGCAACCTCCACCTATGGGCGAGCGTTTACTTAGTAGCAGGAAGCCTGAAATTTGATGCTGTCTCCACAAAAATCCTCAAGTACATTTAACAATAGCCCTTGTTTATAGGCATCAAGCAGTTTGTTTTCCTCCCTTTCCTACAGTGATGCAACAGCCACCGCTGAAGAATTTGCTTTCTGAGCCAGAGGCTGCTTTTCGGTGCGTTTCAGTCCACAGAGTTTTTGGGTTGATTTCCAGGGAGCAGATTCTGGTTTCATCGGCTAAATATCTTCTACATTGTCAGAGGGATGCTGGCCTCTCCAGGGACTGATTCATCCTTTCTGGGGTTGGTCTTCAAAGGGGTGCATAAATGTAACTCAAGAACAAGGTTGGGCAGCGAGAACATGGGTTTTTAGTCATGTTCCCTGCTACAGATTTCCTGTATGGCCCTTGGCTCTTCCCTTAGTCTTATTGAAAGTAACTCAGTGTCCACCCACCGTGGGAACTGACCCGGTTTTGGGGTCTTCTGTTTGCATCTTCAACATGGGTGTCATCATGGTGTGCCCAAAAAAGAGTGGATATACTTACTTGAACACAGGTCATGCTCGGAAGATACGGTGAAAGGAGCAGTGTAAGCACGTCTGAGAGACTGCCAGAGGGGTGTTTTGGTGGTGGAGTCCTCACTTGGGCAGTGTGGTCCAGTGGGCACAGATCTGCTGGACCAGGGCTCCAAAGACCTGCTGCTCTAGGCCTGTCCCCTCGCTTGGAGGATAAGAACAGACAAGACACCCTGTAGGGTCACATTTGTGATTCAGCTAGCCCATACTCTGGGCAGAGGCAGTGGCTATTTTGGGCCATCTTCTGTCATCTTCTACCCCCTCATCCCCCAGCAGCCACAATTGCTGCTCTGGAGAGGTGACAGTGCCCAACCCTTCCTGGTCCCTTTAGAAATCACTTATTCCTTTGTCCATCAATTTGTTTGATCCCTTGCTGATCTCCCATCTGCCTTCTGCGGCAGCTGCTTCCAGACATTCACTGCCCTCCATTCAGAAGTACTTTCTTTCATCTATTTTAAGTATCTGCTAGTTTTGTTGACTGCCTTCTAGCTCTTGTATTATGGGACTTGGTGAACAACAGTTGTGCATTCAGCTGACTGATTTACTCTTTCCAAAGTTTAATTATACCCACTACAGCATCCTCATCTCCAAATTGAAGAGTACCAACCTTCTTGGTCTCTCCTTATAGGGCAATTCAAATACCTTTGGGCAAGTCCCTGTAAGCTTTCTGTGCCAAAGTTTTCAGCCCTGCCATGTAGGATGTCATTCTTGTTAGCATCCTTTGGCTGCTGCTTTCAGTAAGATCCCTTCTCTCCAGGAAGCTCCAGTACATTCATGAGCAAACAAAATTAAACAGAATAACAGCAAACTCCTGCTGGTAGCACAGGGCCCAGGACCCACAGCTGTGCAGGTCCGAATCCACCTCTCGAGAGGCAATGGACTCTTACTCTGTCCACCTAAAAAATTATCTCCTCTATTTTTTTTCCCCAGAAGAGCTGGGACTCCAGTAGAATTTCTGAAGGCTCTCCCTCGGCTATTCTACAAACACTTGTGAGAAGATGACATTCCTCATGAAGGAAAAGGCAGATGAGAAGGTCCTTGTTGGTTTGCAGAAGAAAGCTCTTTCAGCAACCTAGCCCCCAAAAAGTTACCTTGCAATGCAATGCACAAGTGAATTCCAGCAGTTGTCTGAGGGCTGCACCAACTGTCTCATCTCCTGGGTGTCAGGGAAAAGAGTATCGCCTGTCATCTTAGCAAATAAGACATCCACACCCCTCAGGAGACCAGAGACAACCTTGCCAAGCTTAACCTCTGGAGGATGACTCTCATATCCTGTCCCAGAGGTCAAAGAGAAATGGTCAAAGTGACAGGCCAGTATGATGGGGATGGGGGGGAATGGTTTATCATGTAGCAACCCTGTCACATTGCCCCATGCCTGCTTCCAGAGCCAAAACCATCTCCATCATACAACCCTGGTACAGCACTGTCTCATGCTTAAAAGAAAAAATAAAATAAAATCTCTGCAAAGAGTAGGTGTCTTGTGCTGTGCGTGCAATGCAAAATGATGGGGAAAAAAAACCATGAAAGGAGCATTTCACTACCTCACTAGGTAAATATCACCTCCTGTCACCTCCCTGTACAGGACTTCCCTGGACTGTTGTGGCCTTCTTGGTTTAAAATAAAGCGGGCAGCATGGATAAAGCATCGCAAAGGCTCCAGAATTTTTAAATCATCTGTATCTGCCCTGTGAGCAATGCAGATCCTGATGCCTCTAGGAGCTGAACGACAGACCTCTCCCCACCATGCCTGGAGCCAGGGTCTCTTATCATCAACTTTTTAATGAGGGTTTTCAGTGTTTCTTTGGACTTGGCTGTCTGCAGCTGTTCCTAGGAGCTTGATAACAGACGAGGACGGAGATGATGGTTTGTTACATTAATCTCTTTGTCCTTCGAGATTGCAAGTGGCATCTTCTGCCTGTCCTCCAGGTCCACAAGGCACTTTGGGGAGGAACATGATTGTTTAAAAAAACTGAAAACTTGCCATCTTTCAGCATCAGACAGGAGAAAGAGAACAGAAAATATGTGCTATGTATACAGTTCTGTTGGATGAAATGCTGGATTAGGATCTAAGAAAGTGGCTTCTTGAATCTGTCACCTTCATAGCATTACTTTTCCTTTCCATGGATTTATTTCTGATCCTTCTTTTTTCTCTTCAAATGGCAATTCTTCATGTTGTGGATTATTTCTTGCAAACACACTTGGTGGTAATGCTTTATCACAAAACAAGTAAGTATTGGTCAGAACAGCAGAAGTGTTCACAATAAATAGGCAGAAGACAGAGAAGCCACACTCATGCCTTACCCCAATGGTCCTTGCAGCACTTTGGGGAAGAAGATCCCGCCTGCAAAATTTTCACTGACCTTTACTCAGGCCATGTTCAATGAGGGTTCATTTCACACTTCATTGCAGGCACACACACCTCACTGTGATCACTAGATCGAACATCTGGGTTCCCCTTGCCATTTGAGATCTGCTTGAAGACCATTGTGTTGTCGAGGTGGACTATGGTCATGTGTGGCATCTTGTACTTGCTCTGCTTCATCAGGCTGTTTGAGGGACATGGCCAGGGTTTTACAGAGAAGGCTGAGATTTCATATTCAGTTTCAATCCATAGGGAAAATAAAAAGTCTGCAGAAAAACCCTAGACCAAGACAAGCCCAGTGGAGACCAGCCCTTCTGTGAGATGGAAGATCTCATCCTTAAGTTGATGAGGGATGACAACAAGTGCTTTTCCCTGCAAGGGCTGATCGATGAATATGCTTGTGGCAAACAGGGCTACTTGGCAAGTTGTGCAAAGCGAATCACTGCAGCAGGTGAGACCCACTTTCTCCCAGCATGTCTCGCTCATGTCCTGTGTGTTCATATTAATGTGGATTTTACCCTTGCTTATAAGCCCATCAACTGCAGAGATGCCTGATAATATACCTAAATGAGGTCTGGATCATACTCAGGTTGCAGTTAAAGGTAGCACATGGCTCCCTGAACCTGACTGTGCAGATGAAAGCACAGATAGTGGTGAGCAGGACCCAGAAAGGGCTATATCTTCTCAAAGAGGTTTTGGGGACCCATGCAGTGCCAGTGCTATGAATAAATAAGAAGTACTTCTCACTATCCATCCAGCACCTCTCAGCAGCACAAAATCCCCTTTAAATAGACAGGCAGGAAGGAACAATCCTTTATCTTGCAATGCAGTGAAAGGCAGCATTGTTGGGCCGGATGGTTTCATTACCCCCTTGCGTGCGATTCCATACACCAGAGCTTATGTTCCGAAAAGTGAAAAATGACCTGTTATGTGTGTGCATGCATGCATACACAGCTTCTCTCCGCGTCTCTGCAGCAAGGCACCCAAGCAGGCTTGGTCAGTTACATACCTTGTCAAAGGGACAAAGCCCCACTCTGCGGTGCTGCGTTTTTTGGATTGGCTCTGTATTCCCTTGTCTCCACCAGACAATTAGGAACAGGCCTCCAGGAGTGCGCTGTGCTCTGAGAAACCCAGAAAAGCCTCTGCCAATCCCCCAGTGACCCCGCGACCCGGAGGTAACATCCATACTAAGCTGTTTTTAAGACAAACAGAAGGAAATACTTAGGTGTAAAATTACTTGGCAGAAGCCGATCTGTTTCCTTTTTTGACGGGGGCAAAATAAATAGGATAATCATCCATGATCCTGAAAAACCCAACCACCCACTAAGAGAAAAGGGGGGCTGCACACTCCTTTCGGATGATACTCTATGGCCCCTTAAACCAGAGAGACATGACTGCCCTAGACTATCCTCTGTCATGCAGTCAAGTGCACGAGAGGAGTAGGGAGTGGGAGCCAGCAAGGTTCCTCTTGCTTCCCCACCATCCTCTTATCAAGACCATCATCTCCTCCCTCAAGGGCTCTTCTGCAAGCTGCAGGGCTAGAAGTCCAACGAAAAGGGCTGGGATACTGTCCAGCTCCCCCAGGATCCTTTGAGGTTGTTTTCAAAGGATTCTGGGCAATTCCAAGTAGTTTCTCCCTCTCCTCTCTCTTCCCAAATGCAAGTCATGTGGAAGCAGCAGAGACCTGGTGGGGAGGGAATGCAATTAGAGATTTGCCAATGCGACAGCCCTCACCTCTGTTGTCCCAAGGGGGCCCTCCAGCCCACCCATGACCCTACAGCAATGTGGACACAACACACGTCACAGGGAACAACACAGAGACGAGCCCTTGGCACCACTCTTTGGCATTTGAGATCTCACTGAGCAATGGAGGAGACTAAGGCCAACACCACCCCTCTCCAAGTTTGTTGACTAACCAAAGTTCACCTTCTAGACAAGCCTCTCAAGTCAATAGAGGGAGAGAGACATCTCCAGAGGGTGCTTTGCCCATCCTAAGGTCTGTAAGATGAGCAAGGCAAATTCCCTCCTTAACCTTCAAAACAGCTAAACTTGGGGCAAACTCACCCATGGAGCTGGAGACTATACAAGAAGCTGAGGATACTTGAGCAGCCCAGCAAACTTCACTTCTCTGGGAATTGTTCCCACCAGTTTGAATTTGCTTACAGATTTTGTTTTGTTCTAGATGGAAAACAATCAATGTGTAGCATAAGATAATGTTACACTAGACCATGCTATGTAATGCAGCCAACATCGGGGACCACAGGCAGCAGTCGGTGCCAAGGCACTGCTCAGCCATACCATAAGGAAATTTGTGGCGGTCACAGAGGCAGGACCCTTTTGCATCTGCTGAGATGTGGTAGGGGAAGGACAGCAAAGCACAGAGGTGCGCTGCTCTTGGAGAGGGAGCACAAAGCCACAACCAGAAAGGAGCATCCCACTCATCTTTTCCAATGTTACTGTTCTGGTTGGGGATGTGTTTTTATGGGCAGATTACCAGTAGAACTGGTAAAACCAGTAAAAAGAGATCCCAGTTAAACTTAAGTTACGATAAGGATTGGCTCAAACAGGAGAAAAAAAAAAATCACATCCCAGACTGAAATGATTACACTGGCCCATAGCCACATGTAGAGCAAGGCGCAGGCTATCTGCATGAACAATGTAACTCTTAATTCCCTTGTCTTGTCTTTTCTCCTAACCAATTCTTTTTTCTTTTTCCGCTTGCTTTCCCAATACTTTGGGAAAAAGCAATGAAAGAGAACAAAAAAAAACTCCTCTGCCTAATGTAAACAGTGGGAAACAGTTAATGGTGTTGTTTAAGGAAATAATATCTTTCATTATGCAGCAAGCATTCTAACAAAGCCAGAAATTTGACAGCTCGGTTAAATCCCAGAGGCTGAAAGTTTAGATGTAATTTAAATGTATTTGATTAATAAATTGAGAAAAGAATAAGTTGATCATTTTCATTTTAATTATTTCTTTAATGTAACCCTTTGGGGTTTTTTCAGGTGTTGACACAATAACAGTGACAAAACCAAAAAAAGGTACTGAAATTCTCTTATTTCCATCAGCGTGATCTGCTGCTTAGCACTACTGAACTCCATCTTCAGATGTTCACTACATGAATTGCCTCACTGCTATATCCCATCTTCCCTTTTCATGTTTTTAAGTCTGATGTAAACATGTAGCTTGATGTTTCATCTCTTCTCCCCTCCCCACAAGGCAAAGCAACATGTATTTGAAAGTCAAACATAGTAGTTTTTAAACAGAAAGTATCAGGTACATTTTTTACCATTAGAATAGATAATCCCACCACCTAACAGTTCTCCAACCTAGTTTTAAATAACAAATACATTTGGGAATAGTTTCAGAAGGTTTAGACATTGCAGTGTAGATGTCCACAACCGCATAAGTCACTCTAAACTCCTTTTCAGATTAATGGAGGGACACATATACCTTCACCAATTGAGACAACTCAGCCTAAAAGGATTTGCAAACAGGTAACATGAATCACTCTAGAAGGACTTACTACTTTTTGGCTGTAAAGGAATTTTAGGTAAACCACTCTGATGTAAATGTTATCATTCAAACAGTCTGATATTCAATGCAATTTATCATATATTATTGTTGCTCTAAACACATGATCCCACTTAGCGAGCTGGGATGGATTCAGATGGGATGCATCTCTGTTTTGTGTCACAGTGGAGAGTAACCTTAAAATTTAGGAAGCCTTTTTCACTTTGCTAATGTTCTTCACACTCTGGCTACCCCCAGCTGAACAAGGTTACTGTCCTTTTTCTTATCTACCCACCTTGCGATACACCTTAATCTCCAGCAAGTTAGACCAGCATCAGTCTGAAACAAGTTCACTAGCACAGACTTCAACTGATGGGGGAAAACAAACAGGGAATAGGATTGGTCAGAGATCACCTTATAATAACACAGGTGATTATATACATTCTCATTTGCTTTTGACTTTTTGATGAAAGTATATGTGGATTGGTAAGAAGATATTGTGCATATTTTTTTCCTTAGGAAAAAAAAAAATTTACTTTCCACTTGTACCTGGGAAAATGAAGCTCTTCATCAGGCCGATCAACAGATTTTGGAAGGACAAGTATCATCTGGCTTGTGTCAGATGTGTCAACCTGGAATGAGACTAGTGGGGAAAGAATACTTTCTATACAGTGTCAACTCCAGACAATTGAGTTCACTTGGAGACTTAGGAACCTAAGATGGAAACATCCTGGCTTCATTAGATGCAAGAAACATTCCTTGCAAAGTCATACTCATGTAACTTTGGGGAAGTGTCTAGGAGTTCCCCATGGTGTCACCACCCTGGAGAAAACTAGGTTAGCAACTGCAACATCTAACACAGAGGCTTTGAAACATCTAACAGAGGCTTTGAAATAATTTTGTCCAAATTGCCACGATTCTCTTTATGCAGGAAAGGGGAAACGCAGTGACCCACGCACACTCAGAAAAGACACTTAAGACAACCCCAAAGTGCTCCTCACTGGATCTCCCTGGCTCTGATTTTGATGCTTTTTTCTTCATTGCACAGCTCTTTAAGAAGCAATTCTCTGCTATCAGCCCTGCTCCAGAGAGCCATCTTTTGGCAAGGGATCTGCATCCACACTGAGGACTAAAGAAGTTACTGGGAAAAGGCTCCTGGATCCTTAGCTCAAGTGTACTCAAGCCATTAGTGCCTAATGAGTGAAAAGGTAGAGGATAGAGCCCAGAGAAGTAGAGGCATTAATAGTGAGAAAGAAGAAAAAGGGCGAAAGAGAAATGAGGAGAGGAAAGTAGGGCTGGTAGTGATGCCTTCATTACATACACACGATCAGGTAAAACATGAAGCAGAAAGGTCACTCTCATGGTTTCAGCCCAGCCGGTAACAAAGCACCACGCAGCCGCTCACCGCTCCCCCCACCCCAGCCATGGTGGGATGAGGAGAAAATATAAAGGCAGGCTCGTGTGTGGAGACAAGGACAGGGAGGGATCACTCCCCACTTATGGGCACAGGCAAAAGGAATGGGAAGCTTGGGGAAGAAAATATCAGTTTAATTAACTACCAATCAAATCCAAACAAGGACATTGGGAAGTAAACCCAAACCTGAGAACACCTTCCCCCCAGCCCTCCCTCCTTCCCACCTCAGCCCCACTCCCAGTTTTCTATCCCTCGTCCCCCCGGCAGCTCAGGGGGACGGGAATGGGGGTCGGGGTCGGTTCCTCACACGTTGTCTCTGCCGCTCCTTCCTCCTCAGGGGGAGGAGGACTCCGGACTCATCCCCTGCTCTGGCGTGGGGTCCTTCCCACGGGAGACAGTCCTCCACGCACTGCTCCAGCGTGGATCCGATCTTCAGTCACACACTGCTCCAGCGCGGGCTTTCCCATGGAGTCCCAGCCATCTTGGGGGGCATCCCCCTGCTCCGGCATGGGGCTGCAGGTGGGCATCTGCTCCCCCGCTCCCCTCCATGGGCTGGGGGGGGGGGACAGCCTGCCGTCTCACCACGGCACAGTGGTTCCTCTCACATTCCAATCCCCCTACTCACTGCAGGTTCCCCTTCTCAACTATGTTCTCCCACAGGTGCTACCACCATCACTGATGGGCTCAGCCTTGGCCAGCGGCAGGTCTGACTCGGAGCTGGGGAAGCTTCCAGCAGCTTCTCCCAGGAGCTGCCCCTGCCCCGCTGCCAAAAACACCACCACACAACCCCAAAACAGTCACCTGTCCCCAGGTAGGACCGGCTCTGACTAACCCATCTCTGGCAGAAGGTTGTCTAAATGTGCTATTAAAGCCCTCGGCAGAACTCAGGGGAAGTAAAAGTCCTTCCAGTTCTAAGGCAACACTCTTCGTCAGGAGCTGAAGTGGCAATTCGCAGCTCACCGTCAGCATCCGTTTGTCCTACAGCCGGCTTCCTGAGAAGGGCCATCAGAAATGTCATGTTCCAAGAAGTGCAGTTAGGGCTTCCTCCTTCCCACTTCAAGTGCTGCTCCTGGCAGACCTGGAGTCATGATTTCACGCACATTTAGGGCTCATCACCAGTGAGGCAATCCGCATTTCAACATCAGTTTTTGTCTCTTAGACAAAACATTTGAGACTTACTTTGACAGAGCAGGAGAGAAAAGGAAATTGCATTGCTGAGATATACGGAGACAGAGTTATGATGCACTTCCAAGGCAAATACTTTCCTCCCACCCCGCCTCCAGAAGATGCTTTATGCTTGAGCAATTGCAGTCCAGCCTACTTGGGCATATGCAATCTGATGCACTCCTGCATCATTTTATCACATACTCCTCTCCCCCTGAATCCTAGCCCCATTTAGTGCAACAAGTGAACACTGTGCATGTAACAGCTCTTTTAAAGTATGATTCAGTTGCCTCCACACAGACAGCTTGTACCGTTTGAGGGTGCATAAGGTTGTCAGGTATCACACAAGACTGGAGACTCATGCCTTTCTAGAGCAGCATTTGGAGGCTGTCAGTGGGACAACTCTCCAGCATCACAAATGCAGCTAGTAACCTGCACACAGACAACAAAATTAATCCTTCATATTTCTAAAAACCAAAAGTTTTCAAGACATTTTAAAGACTAAGGTTGTTGATTCTACAGGGAAAAAAAACCAACAAAAACAGATGAAGGGTGTAGAAAGAGTCTGCTAACACGTGAATGTCACTGTAGGGATTGAACTCCAAGTCCCCATGGTTCTTAAAAATAGATTATCCAAACACCTGTGAGGCCTCTTACACACAGATGATCCTGCCTCCAGAAAGGAGGCTACGCCAAGTGACCTCTCAGCGACCTCACCAGGCATATTTTCACAATTCCTACAGCAGGTCTGTGCTCCAACCCTGACGAGATATAGGAATGCCAACGTGATGTCACAGGACAGAGTGTCTGTATTTCTTGGAGTTACTTTGTTAAATTGGAGAAACACTGACATCAGAAATGAAACAAAAGCTTAGCTAAAAGAAGATTGGCAAGATTGCAGAGTCAACCACCCAAACAATAGGAAATGCCAAAATTCAGACTGCCTTTCTGTTTCCTGGACTAAACTACCCCTTCTTCTCCTTCATCATCATGACCATGTTTTATTACCTGAATTGCTTTTCTTTCCCTTCTCTTCCCATCCCTTTTTGAAAGGACACTGACCCCTCAAGACACTATGTCAGCTAATACATCTTCCACTACCGGAGTGGAAAAACTGCTTAAGTGTTTTATAGAGTATTAGTTCGTTTATACATCCCAGGATAGTACGACAGCAAAACATTGCTGACTCACATTCACAACGTGACTCATTGTAAGGCACAACATGACTTACGGAAATCCATAAGCCCCAGATCCTTCCCCTCGTGCTGTCCTTAGCCAGCCTCCCTCCATCCTTTTTAGGGTGGTTAACCTCACCTAAGCATGGGCATTTATGTTTGTGCCCATGGACTCACAACCTATTTTTCCAGGCTATTCCTCCAGTTCATGGAGTTTGCTTTGGACTCCCTTCCAGTCTGTTGGCAGGCCCTTTCCTCTCCAGCCCTGGCCAATGCCACCTGCACATCTGATACATAAAGTCTGTATTTCTTCACACAAGTCACCAATGGAGATACCAAATTGCCCCCAAGCCCTGGGGAGCACAGGTCTACAGAGCCTTCTGCTTTGGCAACAAACAACCTCTGAATTTGTTCTTGCACATGTGTCTGTACTTCATCCAACAGAGCTGCTGACAATAGTGGATGTCCTTTTCTCTCTAGACCAAGAAGAGAAGGCAATGGGATACTTGGCCAAGGGATGTCTGAAGAGTTAGTGAAGCTGTGAAAGGCTTTGGCAGGGAAAGTTGTTCCAAGTTAAAATGCTTCCCTGTGACTCTGATAGCATCCATCACAAGATGGCAACAAACCTATTTCACAGCACTATCAAACTATATCTTCAGAACACTTCTTAGTGAACTAAGGTGAGCTAGTTTTCTGTGGGAATAGCAAACAATACTTTTGTAAGACAAAGACCAACACAGCTTACTGCCTAAATTTCAAGATGAAGCAGTGTTCAGATTTAAAAACAAAACAAAAAAATCCACTACACACAGGATTTCAGGATTCAAAGCAAACATTCCCCTTCCATTTTTTTTCCCCCCTCACAAGTAACTAAACTGTTCCAGCTAAAAAATTTAAAGCAGAAAAAAACCCACCACAAAACAGTAAGACCACCACCACCTTCACACCCTCTCCCAGAAGGGGGAAAATGGGGAGGGGAAAAAAAGGGAGCTAATATGCAGTAACACCAGTAGGCTAGCATGTAGCAAGATTTCCTCCTTACTGGTTATGCTGAAGCTTCTGAAAGCAGAAAACAGAAACTATCCAGAACAAACTGAATAATACACAATAGAACTAAGTCTACCTGCAGCTCACCTGGAGAAAAGGATGATTACCAGAGAGAGTAGCCTACCCAAGCATAAGTGGGCTACAGTAATAAATGCACCAAGCTCCTCTACCAAATTAAATCAGTTCTTCCCTATATAGACTCATTAAACCCCAGGTGGTATAAATCTAATCCTCTCAGTAATAACTACTGGGGACAACTTACCTCATGATATAAATCAGGCAATGGTGTAAATGGTGTACACCTGATGACATAAATGTCTGGGAGCTGCAACTGGGTACGGGCAGGCTCATTCCCTTCTCCACCCCCATGTACATCCTGAGCAGTATTTGCTTCAATATGAAGCCGATTGAATCAACCAATTTTTTCAGTGGTTTCAGCTGGGGCTTGGGCACAGCTCTTTGGGATGAGTTAATAAGAGTTAAGCTTAATTAAGTGCCAGGATGTCTAACCAACCTGACACATTCTTCCCACTTTATTTGTGTTTTCTTCTGCTCTCAGCTGCATTCTAGAAAGGAGAGAAATAATTTACATCAGCTGTTTCCCTGCTGCAGATTCTTCCCCAGTGCATTATGGGGTTTGCGATGATTTAAGGGCATGGAGTTACCTGCATACTACTTCCTTTTTCTGCTAGCTACTGCCTTCCTTCCCCTAGATTTATGTGGGAGGTTGCAGTAATTTTCTTATGATTTTACATCCTATCTCATTTGTGACCCAACATCGGCTTTGTTTTTTCAAACCATAGTTGCTTATTGGATGGAGATCTTGCTGGAGTGTTGTACCACAGCTGCCAACTTTCTTCCATGATCTTGTAATTTTGAAATTCAACCAATAAGTAAACCATTTCCAGGAAAGCTCTAAAGCATAGAGCATGTTTGTTTCTTGCCTAGAACTGGCTTGGTTTTAAGACCCTCAAAACTTGAGGAGCTATGGTGTTGTCAATGAGACAGATCACTTTACATGTCCAACAGTTATCTCAAGTGTTGTTGAGGTTCTGTGGTGTCTGTATTCAAGAGACCAATCAGACTATGTGCTTTTTGTGGCCACCAGATTTGGAAACCATAGAAGGAGATATAGGAAATACCCAGAAATATCTACAAGACTTTCACTTCAGGTGTTTCACACCATTGTCATGTGGACAACCTGCTCTAACTAGACCTGCTCTGAGCTGAGGTTGAACTACATGGTTTCTGTAGGTCTCTCCCAACCTACGTGGTTCTGTATTTCCTCTATCAGTGTGTTATGTGGAGAGGTAGTGTCATCGGTACTTAGGAGAGGAGATCTGTTCTTTCAAACCTTTCTTCCTTATCTTGAAATCCATCTCCATGATGGCAAGTCCTGCAAATTGCTTTCAGCCAAAAATGATAGTGCAGCAGAACATGAGATCTTGGCCAACAAGTAGCAGATGCCACCAGCTGGAGAAGCTCAGAATTCCCAAATGGGGAAAAGAGTTATATAGGCCTGGCTGGGGCTTAGTTAGAGCAGACTGCCATCTCCCATAGTTTCCATGATAAGTGCTGGAAAAGAGCCCAACCTACAAAGCACAGTTCTGATTACAGTTTTACTATGGTTTTGCCATTAGCGGCAGAATAGGTAGGAACGTCTAAACTTGTGGTTGCCTGAAACTTTTCACTTTAAAGCCCTATTTTCATCTGCTTACAGTGCTGTCAAAAATGAATCAAAGCACCATGAAATGCAGGGTGTATGCCATAGGCTGGATTTCCCTGGATGCCTCAGCCAAAATAGTTCAGCCAAAACAGTTTCTGAGAACAAGGCAGGGTAGGGGGGGAGTGGAAATAATATATTGTTTTACCTATGGTAAATGATTCTGGAAACCTCCTCCCTTTGGAAAGCTGCAGTGTGCCTTTGAATTTGAAGAGGCCCTCAAAATTTAGCAGGGAGCACCCTGCTAAATATCCCTGTTGCAGATGTGTCTTTTGGCACTGATAAAAGAATTTTCCCAGATTTGGTTGAGTTAAAATTGCAGAGCGTGTGTGCACTCAACAAAGACTTGTAATGGATGTGCAGTTAAATTCTCTGCCCCACCCAGGCTCCCTCCGTACAGAGACAGCTCTGGTTTAGTTTCTTGAGAGACTGAGCACTGCCAGAGGTGTAAGTTAGGTGAGTCTAATGTCTCTTTCAGCTTTGTCCATTAGAGAGGAGAAAAGCCTGTGATGACCTTCTGAGTGATGCTGGGCACAGCCTTCTGTTCCTTCCTGCGACAACTCCAGGCAGGATTTTCTCTTTTTGGTTTTGTTTGTCTGGGCAGAGAAGGTAGATCATTTCCTCGCCTTCAGCTGCACCGCTGAGATGACTACAAATATTGCTAACAGCATATCAAGTATAAGAGGCTCCCCTGTACCTTATTCCTTCTTCTGAAGGTAAAGATTTATGCAGTAGAGTGAGGGTTTTTGCTTGTGTTATGTTTATGTCACTCAGTGTTAACATTTTAGAAGCTTGACATCTGGAGCAGAGGATGGCGAGGTTTGCAATGGTCCTTAACAGACTTTCCTCTGCAGTCTCAGACCTGCACAGCTTCTGATAGCAGACAACTGCATCTGAGACAGCTCCAGTTTTTGCCCCAGTGCTTTAGACAGACAGCTCAACTTCTGGGGCATTTTGAGGATAAAGGTTGAAACTTCTAAATTAATGCACGATTCTCTGAGAAGGTGTGGAGGTGAGCAGAGCACAAGTGTTGCTGTCCAACAGTAACAGATATTGCCAAGGAGGCAAAACACAGGGTTTTGCATCCATCCGTTGGCTGGTACTGCCCTGGAATTTCATTCTGGCCAAGGCCAGGTTGTCTCTGGCTATGTGGCTCTGGCCATCTGGATCAGGGACCCCCTGGTAACTAACCTACATTGGTGTGCTGGGTTTGTACAGCCTTTGGTGAGAGGTCATGGGAATGGCAAGCTCGTATGGGGGACTGGCTTTTGGGTATACCTTAACATATCTCAGTCTGTATTTTCTGATACTCATCAAAGGAATGAGGGCACGTGCAATTCTTCCCTCAGTGAGTAATTTTTCCTTGAGTACAAAATTTCTTTAAGTACCTCATTTGAAAATTTTTCTAACTGGAAATTGTTGAATGTAATATGAAGATATCAAAGTGTCTCACTCCAATCTGGTTTGCTGTCCATAAGAACGGCCAAAAATTATTTGCATTCATTTCTTTTCATCAACAGGTCTCCTAGAAGTGAAGAAGCAGGACCATACTATATTCCTCTTTGGAATTCCTCTTTGGGACCACCAGAGTGGTGGGAAAGAATGACAGAACTGGTCATTAGGAAAAAGTGAGTCCACCTATTTCTTGGAAATTATTCCCAAGGAAATACTTAACTCTTATACAATCACACACACACACATCTACAGATCTAGTGTGATGTCCAACAGCAAGGATCTGCCTTCTTTATGTAAAAGAGAGAAAGAAAAATCAAGAATTAACATCTTGAGAATGTAATTCAAGACTTTCACAGTGAACATGCTCACCTCTGCAGCTGCTGCTTAGTTGCATGCAGGGCTCTAGTTCTGTCCCCACCACTGATCTGGTGGGTATCCCGTACTACAACCGATCTGCTTAGACTAAACTAAAACTATGGCTAGGGAGTTATGATGTCCTAAGAAATCCCTCAAGGCAGACGTGAAGGTGCTTATACTCCTTCCCTTGGATGTAAGACACAGCCAGGAAGCTGGGAACTGCTTGGAATTAGGCACCAGACTCAGGTGAGCTACACTGACATAGGTGAATTACACTGACATACATCTCAGTTGCAGACTCCCTGCCAGCTTCTTTCCCTGCCCCATTTTCCTAAAAGCAGGACAGATTCTCAATGCATAGTGTCTTGCAGGAGCGTACCTACGGTTCAGGTTGACATCCAAGCATGGAAGGCCAGAATGTCACAGACTTACCTATTTTGGAAATTTTCCTTTGAATGTTGCAGGTGACCCTGTCCACCGCCAAACCTCTGGGTTCCATTTCAGCTTTCCCTGGTGGTCACTGCCTAGGGAACATGGGACACAGCTTGCATTTGGGAATTTCAGTCCAAGAACTGAGCCGCTTCTATCTAAACAGCACTCGGTGTGACTGTCTAGTTCTCTATGGTTTAGTTCCTCTGTCTGTAAAAAGCATTTGTAGGCAGAAGCACTGCAGTGTCCGTTGTAGGTACAGGATAAATGATGAAACTCTACCTTGATGTTGCCATGATGTACCAAAATAGAGCATTTTATCTCTGCAACTGAGAGGAAAGGCACATTGCCTGCGATGGAGGAGGAAAGAATGAGCGTGAGCTCTCTTTCCCCAGCTCTAGTATTTCAGGCTTGGATTTAAAGAGCAGCCAGAGGAAATTTGGCCTTGAGTTTCTACTGAATTCAGCCATTTTACTGATTTAGGCACCTCTGATTAAAAAATGAAGAAGGGAAACCCTTGTTTTTGCTGCTTCCAAAAAATGCTTGCCAGAGCCCTCTGTTCCATCGGAGACAAGCGCTCCAAGATATCACCAGGAGCTTCATGGCTTCAGCCAGCGGGCAATGCTCTTCGCTGCTGTGTTTTTCCCTTCACCATGACTCCACCCTACTGACCTTTAAGTGAAGTAATAGGCTGATGAGAACACTTCCAAAGTGGAGCACTTTTCCGAATGCCTTACAACCCCTCTCTTTCCCTCTGTCTATCAGACCCAATAAGTATAAGCCTCAAACACCAGTCCCACCAGCATCTGCCAGGATAGATTTCCAAGTTTTTTTATGGGCTTCATAAAGTTGGGATCAGGGGGATTTTTCCACAGGACTTGAGTAGAAAGAAAGACTTTCTCCACCTCTTTTTTTAACTTCATCTTTCATTCTTTCATTTGGGAAACGAGCTCATTCTGAGAATAAAAATAACCCCTTGATTTGTGTACTTCTTCCTTAAAACAGAGCGAGACTTGTTGGTGGATCTAATAAAGTTTTTTTCTCTCTTTCTTTCTCTCGTGCACAGTTAGGCTTTAATTTTATCCAGATGCTTTTGCTACTAATAGCCTTCCACTTTGTGTTTTTGCATTTCACACACACACATCTGCCAGGCCATCTTTTCTTGACGTATCTCACAGCTTTTCACCTTCTCCTGAAGATCCACTCTGAATATCACTGGACTCTGTCAGCCTCTCCTCCAGTCTGTACCTCCTCACTTTCATGGCTTACAATTTCATCTTGATTATTGTAACATCTTCCCCTTCTGTTTGGTTAACATATTTCTGAGGTGTCTAGTGGCCAGCACCTCAACGCTGTACAAGAAGACCAAAGCAAACACTTAAAGGAAGAGCCAGCCAGCCCAAATAGATGGTCAAGCCAAACCAAGGGAGCTGGTAATGAGGCTGTCTTCACTACCCTCTCCCAGCCCCTGCTGAAGGAGGAGAGATCCATTCACAATGAAAACAGAGAAAAAGGCGCTAACAAATTAAGGGAATGAGGATGGAGGTGCCAAAACATGTTGTTGCTCAAGGGCCTGTGGTGAGGAACATGGGTTACCCACCAACAGGAGAGGTTGTTAGAGGTGTTGGCCACCAGCTGAGAAAGTCTTGTTCACAACCTGTTCCCAAATGCCAGGTCTCTGGCACCTGGTCCATCCTTTCCCTTTGTGTTTACACAGCATTGCTGACCTCTGTGGGGTCCTCAGGCCATGACTGAACTTCTTTGCCATGTTGGTAATGCAAATAATCTGGCAACTAAGAGCAACTCCACTCTGGCCAAGCCCCTGTGCCTGCCAAGCAGGATAAAGAGCTGGTCAGCAAGCCTGGAAGATACCAGTATGGCATTTAGGAACAGCATGTTCATTCTCCATTTCCACTTGTGTTGTCCCAGGAGAAGTCAGCACATTCCTCTGCACCTGGTTCATCATCTGCAAAATAAGGATGTCATTATTTCCTTCATTTGTCTTATTTAGGCCATAGACATTCAGAGTGTGGGCTTTGCTGACAGAGGGCCTAGTAAGAAAGAAGCAGTGGCATTTGTTAATGATGCTGGCAGCTTCTCTACCAATGTGTGTTGGAGCCTAGTCTAAGGACTGGAAAATGCTAATAGTGGTCACACCATGAAACGCATATGTTTCCTGAGAAATGGGAGAGGAGGAGAGCACTCAAGTCTTCCCAGCCCTGATTCCAAGATGCTGCCTCTAATGCCTTCTCTGATGTTGCTCACAAGTACAAGAAGTTGAGGATAAGGTTCAGTTACCTTAAGTCCAATATCTAATTCTATTTGGGATGTCATGGGGTACCCTGAACACATATAGGGCTGGTGGATATGAGGGAGAAGCTAAGGAAAACCTTTGCCCTTCTAGAAAGGTAGCGGGAGGCCAGTGGGAAATGGCAGCAGATGCATTTGCTTGGGCAACTGAATTTCACCTTGAAAGATTGCTTTTCCAGAGGGCAAAGTAGGCTTTGCCACCAGGTCTTGCTTGCTCTGAATTGCTGCAGAGGAGTCAGTGAGGAGGGGAGGACCAGCCCAGCAAGGTCCATCCCAGGGCAATATGTCCTTTTCAGTAGAAACCACATTCTGACTGGGGCAAGACTGTTCCTTGTTCACCATTCCTTAACCTGTACGTGATCAGAGACTGATGATAAGCTTTTGAGATTTAGAGTAAGGCTCAGTGAAACTAAACCCAGCCGAGGCCATAGAAGCCCACTGTAATATGACAATATTTTTTCTGTTCACACACCTTGTCATACAGCAAGCAGTAGGGCTTGGGTAAGAACATTTCTACTTGCTCTGGCAAGAATAGTTATGTCAGCTGCCCAGCACCGTGTTACCCCAACTTCTACCTAATCTCATCCAAGCACTTGCACATTAATCGACCCACGTTGTGATCATTCTGCCTACAAACTTGTCCTCTCTGCAGTGATTTTCAGGCAAACCTGACTCAGGAGCAAACGTTAGCTCCTCCAGAGAGGCTGACTGATATTTATGTGTGGGTTTAGTTATTGTTACTGCTCCCTGGTTGAGGACCCCAACTTTTCCTCCCTTAAACACAGGCTTCTCAACCGTTTTCTTCTCCAACTGCCTAATCTGCCACCATTTGTTCCTTGACAGTGGTTTGGACTTTTTTGGCAGGGTGTCGTGACAAGATCATAACACTGTTGGGGTACTGCAACAAAAGCAAAGCAGAAGCTGTGACTATTCAGGGAATTGTTCGCCCTGGACACAGCAGACTGCCTGCACCATGAGGGTCTAGGGTGCTCTATCTTTATCTTAGCCATCTTTATAACCCAGCTGTTTTGAGTTACCCCTTCAGGGTCAAGGGAAACCTTCCAGTTGCCCTGGCTTGTTGGCTTTTCTTTTTTTTTTCTTTTTTTGAGGGGGTTCAAGTCTTAATGAGCGACTTTGTCCCCTAAATTAAATCCCTTTCCTGTTTCGGTTTGTTGCGCTCCTGTGAGCTCAGGCTTCTGGATCACACTTTAAGCTTAGGTGTTTGATTTGGCCCAGGCCATATTTATTTGAGCGCCAATTAGGGGCTAGCTCTGCAGAGCCCTGGGTGGGCCGAGTGGCAGAGAAAGGCATCACAGGGTTGTAATGTGAGGCCGTGCCCACCATGCACTGGGCTGCCTACACCTCCCCTGGAGGTGGTGAGGAGCATGGAGGGAAGATGAACCAGGCAGGCTCAGGAGGAAGAGGGTGTGAATGCCAACAGCATCCCACCCCAAGTCCTGGTGTTGCAACAAAAGGATGTTTCCTGAGAAGTATCTGACATACACTGCTACACTACATCAACTCATCTACCAAAGGGGAAAAACAATTAAAATTAGCTCATACACTGCCTCTGTACCTGAGTTATCCTGGATTTCTCTCTGCCATGGTGCAGTGTAGACAACCCCTGCCTTCCCTTATATAGGAACATGATTTTTTGAGGCAACCAGTCCTCATAAATAAGTAGGTTTCTGAAACAATGTCAATAGACACTGATATGCAGTGATAAATTAGAGCTAATATGTAGTATCTCACCTCTAAATGTAATGGAAGAAGCCACCTGTTATTTACCCATGCTGTGGTGGCCATATCTTGTCCCATTTTCAGCCCAATATGAGCCACAGAACTGCTCTTCTCCAGTCCTTGCCCTGTGCTGAGAGAGGACACAGGAGGTACAACACGTGGGGCTTTTGCAAGGAACTATCACAAGAAGGAACACAAGAGAGAGGGGATGAAACAGCACAGTACTGGGTTCCCCTTTACATCTGTGGGCAGTATGCAGCTGGCCCTGCTGCAAGAATTGAAATTGAAATGGAAACATGACCACTCGTCTCCTCTGCCTCACGAAATACCTTTGTCATTGGGAGATCTCTGAAGGATCAAACAACCCTTCCTTCTGTCCTACCCTTTTTGCTGTGGACAAGGACCCAGTTCCTTGCTTTATTAAAGTCTGTGTGCCCACTGAAAGGGTTGAAACATAGCTCAGGTCACAGACCAGAGCAGTGATACTATGAAATGCAAATACTATGAAAGTAGCCCTCGCCTTCCCTCAGTCTCATTAAGGCCTGGAGTCACAAGTCACAGTTTTAATGAGAAAGGGGAATCTCACAGAGAGCCACTGTGAACCTGATTCTTCTGGTTTCCCTTGGCCAGATGGGACAGGAGCCTTCAGTCCAGATACACAGGTGGTCTGGGAGCAGAAGGTGCTCTCTGTCCCTGCTTCTGATCTTACCTAGTTATGAAGGTGCTTCTCTCTCCTTTGACTCAAAAGCTATAAAAGAATTGTCCATCCAGGTCTCAGCAGCACCTCATCCCCCATGTTCAGGAACAGTTAACGTTCATTCGCTCCCACTTCCATCTCCCTCTCAAACCTGCTTTCTCTGCTGACATTAAAAAGCACACACAGGCAAAGTCAAGCCACCTGAGAGCTGGGGCAGGAGAGCTCCAGGTAAATGCGCCTCGGTGTCTCAGCCCATCCTTCTGCAGCTGCCTAGGATGAGCAGGAGTTCTTATCAAGTTAAATGATAGAAGCAGGAGTGCAGTGAGTCCAGACTCTGGTGGCATGGAGGAGGCGGATGATAAGAAAACAAATAACCCTCCCCATCCCTCCTGCCTTGGGGAGAGAGCGGGAGCAGGCTTCCCCAGCGAGGTCGAGAAGAGGCTGTAGATCGGGAGCAGAGGAAACGCCAGCGGCAAAGCTCCCCGTGCAGTGCTGAGGTGTTAACTACATGGCCTGCCATTTATGAAGGCAGGACGGCACTTACTAGCTTACACTGCAGCCTTGCAAGGGAACGGCTATTCCCAGTCAGAGAGAGGCTGGAGCTTAAATTTAGCAACTTATTCAGTCTCTGCTAAATCGATGCATTCCTTAAAAGAGCTGGGCCATTCATGCAGCATATTTTCGGTTTACCACATGGCTTCTTGAAGTGATAGCCAATGAGTAATCTGAAAAGGTTCCCACTTCAATCATTTTTAATATTGCACTTTGGTCACTTTGACTTAAACGTGAGCCGTCCCAACCCCATTAAATCTGCCCGTCAACCCCTCTTGCTAAGTAAATGTCAACAACAACATAAAGCGCCTGGGATTCATTTTGCCATTGAATCATGCATGATTGGTGGCAGGTTTTCAATCGGAAAAGCACTGGCTTCCTTTCCCCCCCTCCCTACCCCCCTCCCTGCCTGACTCACTGTTCCAGTCCCTCGTGACCTTTTCTACGCTTGCCTTGTGAAACTGTCGAAGTGCCACCAAAAAACAAACAGGCTTCCAACCCAAGGGGGATCCGGGATGAACCAGAGGGGTGTTGCTGCTAACAGAGATGTGCAAACCATCCTTGAGAGAGAAAGATGAACAACAACCCAAAAAAAGAATATTGATTCAAATTTAATAGTTCTGTTCCCAAGGAAAAAAAAAAAAAAGAAAATTAGACCTAACTCCACAGGCACAGTGGAAAAGCTGGGAAGGATTTTTTTTTTTCCTGATTTTTTCCTTATGTTTCTATTCCCTTGTTCCTTTTTGACCGATATAAAAAAAAAAGGGGGGTGGGGGGGGTGGATTAAAAGGTCATTTGGGGGACAGCAACTGTCAGTGATAGTGAAGTAAACGGCCCTACTGAGATGATCCACACGGGTGTCTCCCATTTCCAGCAACAGATTCTTGATCTTGTAAATCATTCACACTGCTGCTTCTTCCCTCCTGTCCCTTCAAAATCCATCATGGAAAAACAGCATCTGCAGCATTCCTGGGGACTGCTTGGGATAAAACTGGATGGTTCTATTTAATGTCATGTCTTTGATGAAAACTGCCTCCAAAATGGAGTTAAACAAGCCAACTGGAGAGCTGGATAGGTGCAGGTGAGGGGAGCTGTGCACAGGCATACACTGAGGCGAGGTGGAAAGCGATGCTCTTGCTGTAGGAGATAAGGCATGGAGAGGAATGCCATACCAGATGTTGGGAGCACAGGGAGTGAAGGACGCTTGCAGGGAGGCTCTGGAGGAAAGGAGGACCAGTGCGTCCTTAGCAAGCAAAAAGAGCAGGAGAAGGCTGAGGAAGGACGGCCAGAAGAATGAGCAGGAGACTCCTGGGACCATGGAAATAGGGCGGCAGGCACCTCTGCTAGCTCCCGGACACCTCTGAGAGGGGAGTCCTTGCAGATGGCACAGAGCACTGGAGTGACCTTTGCCTGACAGTTTTAGGGCCATGCCAAGAATTTGAAGTGGTCGTCAGAAACCTACTGAGCAAGTCAAAGATTGAACCAATGCCTAAGAGATCACACCAACTCCCTATGTAAAAAGTTCTCCTTTTAAATCAGTTCAGCTTAAAAGCATGAGTTTTGCCTACCTCCAAGCAAGGTTTGAAGAGAACATCTTTTTGCACCCCCTTCTTCGCATCATTCCCTGCACCCCTAGTCATGGCAATGCGCTTTTTCTCTAACACCATGTGACTATCCACCCAGATTAAGAGACTCTCTTTTCCCCAGACCAAGGGAATGTGGGGCACACGGTGTTGCCTGCACCTGGCTCTTTCTTGCAGCTACCCAGTGTTCCCCACAACGGCTTTCCTGCTCACCAGCAGTAGCTGCTGTGGTTACACACATTGCGTTGCATGAGTTACTATGAGCAAAAGCACTGAGACAGACTTCAAACAATATCCATTGTGGATTAAGCTTGGAATCCTAAAAATAAGGAGATTGTGCCCTCATATGGTCAAATGAGTGATGTTTTCTTTCTGAAAGGGATGGAGGTTTCCAGGTCAAGAGTGTTGTTTACACTCATCAGTTGATTGCCCTTAGCAGTGGCTGTTAAACTTTCCCCAAGTTTATTTTCCTTCCTTCATCCCAGGACTTAACCCTCCTTTGGTTGGTTTAAAAAGCTTCAAGGAGGCAATCAAAGATAAATAAATAACGGAGAAAGTATGAAGTGAAAAGGACAGGAAGGTTGCATGTAGTTAGCCCACAAGTAGGACGTGTTATTTTCTGTGCCCACCAAATGAGGGCTGGCAAGGTCACTGCTAGAGTGGGAGGCCTCGAGGGAAAACACTCGTGAGGAGCTTTGGTGGCTTACTGATCTAAAGGCTGACTTCATACCATAGCTCACCTCCTTCCTTCCTCCATCAGCCTTAATAGAATTTTAGAGGACGTAAAGTTGCTTCTCTCAGCAGAGATGTACAGTGAACCAGGGAGGTCTACTGAGCTGTGGTTATTGAAGACCTTTCTATAAAATAGAGAGGTTTGACTGCTTGTGCCCAATCAATCTCATCTGCACTTTTAATATCTGTCCATAACTAGTGCATGATATTTCCCTGTGGCCACAAAACAGCTGTTGGCTTAGTCCCCAGGGGTGGCTGTTTTTCATTGCTAGACAAAATTATTTGTTTCTGTAAATCTGTGAATGGGACTTGTGGGGAAGACAAATCATGAAAAAAAAAACCCAGGAGAAGATATAGTTGGGGAATGAAGTGAGGGTTCGTACCATATACCCTTAACCAGCAAAATAGCTCTCCTGTTTCTGTTCAGCTGCAGGAGCCCTTTGATTGCCAAAGGGAAGCAGGTCTGGAGGGAGGAATGTAAATCTTCTCACCGCCCTTCCAGCTCTCCAGTCCTTTTGTCATCATGACCCAAGAGCAGGACCATATTTTTCACAATTTTTACTTGGTGTATGGCAGAGGTGCTCAATGAATGAAGTGGTTGATCCATCCAATCCCCCATCTGGACAGCCATCTTTACTGTTTCTTCTCCAACATTTGTAGTCCTGTTTTATTCCAGTGTGGACATTGGGTCCTGTATATAAATTCTGGTGCACTGAAAGGATATTCAGGTATCTCTTTTATATCCCATAGAAGTTGCTGCTGGACCCCTGGGAGTACATGGACGACAGCCATGAAAGTCATGGATATAACATATTTATTCACAGAATTTTCCAAAACTATAGCAGCAGTAAAAAAGTTTCATGGAACTTGGTGGAAGAAAGTTAATTTATACCAGCCAAAACTGTTTTCCAAGGTCTTTTCAGTCTGTAGAAATTTGTCAGTCTCTATCATATTTCCTTATCACACTATCGACATTAAGAAGCCCTCCTTGTGAGTCAAGTAGTATGTGGGGGAGAAAAAATTGATTTGGATCAACAAAATTTACAGATAAATTTACACGAAAACACACTGATCCGGCTGTGACAAATGCCTTTAATAAATGCAATGCAAGCTCCCAATGTTCTAAAGAGCTTTCTTGGCAAGGTGATGCTGCCATTAAAGCTGGAATAGAAGGATTTTGTGAATGGGAATTGTACCGCTGCCCTGATCCCCTTTGGTATGAGCCTCCTGGAGGCAGAAGGGTGAGAAACAGAGAGGGAAAGACCTTCAGGAATGATCCGCAGATGGGATAACATTAACAATTACACCACAAGAGCTGCGTCAGTAGAGATGTCAGATTCCTCTCCAGTGCGTTTAGCAGACCAAAGTTCAAGTGGATGGCAAATGGTTTCTGGGAAATAGGGGGCTGAGAAAGACGGCCCAGTCATCCGGGGTGGGCTCAAGGCTGTGCCATAGGCTAGTGGAAGTGCAGGAATTCTTCTGCAGAAAGCATGATGTTATGTCATAGGAATGTGGGGCTGGAAGGAATCTCAATGGGCCACCTCATCCATTTCCCTGCTTTGATGCAAGTTCAGGTATAGCTCAGGCATTCCTGACAGATGTCTGTCTAGCATATGCATAAAAATCCCCAGTAAAATCTCTTTAGGTGATCTCAGTGCTTCACTGTCCTTACTGCTAAATGGTTGTGTTTTCTTTTTTACTACCAAACTTAAACTTGCCTTTCTGTGATTTAAAACCATAACTTCTTAATCTATGCTCAGTCAACATGGAGAATAGGTTGTTTTTCTCTTTGCAGCTGACTTTCATGTGTCTGAATACCATTATCACGTCTTTCCTCAGTCCTCCAAGCTCTAGACTAAACACCTGTAGTCTGTAACCTTAGTCCCAGTTGTGTTTCCTCCTACGTCATATTGCATGTAATCATACTAGATATATAAGAATAGAATAGACCAGACCGGACCAGACCAAACTGTTTCAGTTGGGAGGGACCTACAATGATCATCTAGTCCAACCGCCTGACAAATTCAGGGCTGACCAAGTTAAAGCATGTTATTAAGGGCATCGTCCAAATGCCTCTTATGCATACATAGTTCATCATGGGACTTTCTTTATTGTCATGGCACAACATTGTTCTCAAAATCTCTACCAATGCAATAGGATTCTGTTCCAGACTTGGAGATCCTGGTCATTATGGCATTAATAGTAACTAGTAACAAAAAAATTGTTTAAAAGTGATCCTCAAAATGGTATTACTGCAAACCCAATAACTACTCTTCTAATGGTTTGTACAGTTCAACCTCATTTTGTTTATTGGTTGCTTTTCTATGCAGTTAAGAGGTCATGTCTTGTGCATGCCCCTTCCATCTGAAAGTCCAGTTTGGAGATAGCAACATGTCACAAGATGTCAGCTATGGCAAATAATTTTTAAGTTTTCTGGGCCCATTCTAAAAAGGCACTTAGGATACACTTTGCCTTGCTGTCTTTCGCTATCTGAAAGTTGGGGATCTAATTTACAGTACTGCTCCAGGTTCTTTCTCAGGTGGGGACCATTCTTTCTCAGAGAATGCTTAATCTGCATGATTTTATACACCAGTTTTACGGTGTAACAAATCACCACACGAAAACACTGATCTTTCTGAATAACTGAAAAGGAAAGCCAAATGGTTGGTTTACCCTAGCTGCCCAACTTTTAGAGAGGAAACAAGCTTGAAGTGTTTATGAAATGAGGGCTCAAAGTATGACAGAGACTTTAACTGGATAGAAGGATGAACAAAGAGAAGGAAGGAAGAAAATGAAAGAGGGTGGAAAAGACAAAGGGTGGATGCAAGGGAGAGTGCAGGGAAGAGAAGCATATTGTCTCACAAATTTCACAAGAATCTCCTTTGCAAAATGTCCCATTTTCAAGGTCATTGGCCTCTCCTTGCAGAGAGAGCTAGAACAAAAAGCTGTAGACAAGAGTGAAAGAAATGGGGTGGAGGTGCAGAGGAGACACACAACTAAATTTCACTTTAAGCCTTCTGTGGCAATGGCATTCACAAATGCTTCAAAACCAGGCTCTGGAGCTGTGAGAAGTTCCTATCCAGATACTGAAGACCAATTTAGCTAAAAGAGTTGGTCTATAAAAAAGGAGAGCCAAAACTCCAGATTCAGCACTACCAGGGACCATGGAGTCCAGGGAGTTCCTAAATTGTTTCTGAAATGCTTTGCCTCCATCTATAGTAGAGGAGCAGTCACTGTATGACCTTAAGTGACAAAAGACTAATAGGGCCTTGAGTGAGAAAAGACAAAGCTTCTTCAAGTCCCCAGAAAAGTTAATGCATTGATTTGGTATAGTTTAGAGAGGCCCAGTGGGGCAAGCAGGGTGAAATGCAGATGTTCTTCCAAAGCTGCCTTGAATTGTAGTCAGCATCTGGGGAAAGGGTAAAATGACAGAAATCAGTGGGATGCTGCACTATCCCGATCAAAACCACATGAAAGCAGGAGACTATTTTTCAAAGAGGGAAATGCCAGAAGGGAAATGGAGTATCTGTAGCTGACATCACTCCCCATCAGGCTAAATTGATGGGTGGGAGAAGATATCAGCACCGACTTTAGTATCCCTGCTGCCTGATACACAACCAACCAAAGCAGCAGTCCGTAGCCCTCAAAGAGGAACAAGTTGTCTGATCCCATTGCACAGAGGAGATCAATGATAGGATATAACAGTGCTTGGGGAAGCACAGTAGCTCTGCCAGCCGAGCACAGCCTAAGGGAGCCATCTACCAACCCTTACAGCTCCTCCGGAATCCTCCCACAGACTTCTGCTACCACAAAATCTGGGAAGGCTTGAGTTCATTTTCTTTTTAATATTTTTTTTTCCCCAACATTTATAATTTTCCAGGGCACAACTTCGTCACACATTTTTCCAGCGTCTGTTTCTCAGAGCGCTCTGAGAATGAGGCAGAGGTCCTTTCTGACCCCATACCACACTTCCTCAGGTGCAGAGGGACAGCTTGCCTCCTGGAAGTTTCCATTTGCGGGGACATGGGGAAGAGACAAGGGGGCTGCAGCAGATTTGTCATACTGCAAGCAGAGAGACCTGCAGAGCTTGGGAGCAGGCTAAGTGGCATTTCTCCTCGGTTTCCCATTGCATTACTGGACTGATAATGCAGATAACATAATTGTTTGCAGAGACATGGCAAGTCAAAGCAGAGACATGATGGGTCGGATGCAGCCTTCAACTTAGGTCCACATCACCTCTCCTGACATCTAAGAGGAACATAGGTAACATAAAAGTTCAAGACAATTCAGATTGCTTGCTACAAGGATAACCTGGTGATGAAGGCATGCATTTTTTATTAGTGCAGTAATTTAGGACTGAAAAATTCTGTAGGCATTCATATACAAGATATGGACTGGAGAAACAGCTAGGACCACAGTCACAGACACAGAAGCTGGATGCACCTCCTTTTGTTTGCTGGTTGGAGGCAACGTCATCTCTCTAGGAGAGCTAAGGAAAGCTCTGAATCTGTCCCAGTGTTAATTTTATGATGTCTCAGCAGATCGATTAGGAGCTTATAGAAGGTCACTTGCATTTGGCCTTCTGTCACTCTCTACCTTCTTTTAATGTGGAGACATTAGCACTTCTTTTCTTCACCCTAGGCCTGTCTAGACTGTGAGTGCTTTGGGCAGGGATTATCTCATATGTACAGCACCTGGCACAGCAGAGCCCTGGAGCTTGCAGCTTCCAGGCTATTCAGAAATAGCTCCATGCTGGGTTCCCTTGCAAAACCAATCTTGGACCAGGCTGATCAGCATTAGGTTCATGCAAGACTCAGAGCCAGCTCTGATCCTGTGGTGAAAGGCATTCAGTTTGCCATGATTCTCAACCCAAACCAAGCATATCTTTGGCAATTGTGGGTCTGAATGTTTGCACTGTTCAACCCTGACTCATCCCATGGAACAAGAGGAGCAGCAGGAGGAGAACCCACAAGCCCTGATGATGGAATAAAGTTTAGAGTTAAAAGGAATAAAGGCTTGTGGAAATCCCTAAGAACTAAACCACACTATCTTCAGCCTCCTGCTTTTGTAATTGTGTCAAGTCTGGATGGAAGAGAGAGACACCACTGTTGTCACCCAAAGAGATGTCAGGTTTTATTTAGGCTGATTTTAATATACTCCTGATCCAAGGCTTCTAGTGCCTTATATTTCACTTAGAAATAATATAAATCTCCTGTTTGTCTCTTTGTGATGTGGTGAAACAAATCGTTTTAAGGACTATGGGACAAAGTAGAATGACCACTTTGAGAGCATTAATACTCCTGGTGAAGGACATATCTACACTTGTATGAGGGGAAAAAAAAAGCTAAATAGATAAAGATAACTTGGGTGAGTCATAAAGCTCCATAAGAGAAAGAGGGGGTTTGCATTGAAGTTGCACTATGAATCCCAGCAAAAACCTCCACGCACATACTTTTTAGTTTTGGGGGTTTGTTTTGAAGCAATGTTTAGTCATTCCTTAAGGGTTAGAGTGCCCTTTTCTATACTCTCCAGGGTGGACCAACCACAAGCATGGTATACTGGGAGTTCCTAATTAACAGTGTCCAATGACCAACCAAACCTTGGATATTCTCAGGAAATCCCAAATTTTAAAAAATATTTTAAAAAATTTTTTAAAATCCTTGTTAATATAGGTGGTAGAAGATGCACAGGAATATGATGAGATGCCAGACACTTGATGTCTGCAGTCAGACAGGGTCCACTACAGCTTACCTCTGATTTGCAGCTAGCACCTCCTGACCTGCGTCTTTACGACATGTTGCCCATCACCACAGGTTATGGAATTGGGTCTCATGTCAAATATTAGCTTCTCCAACTTCTGGGTGCTCACGTTGAGGGTAAAGTTGGGATTCACATTGTGTAACAGTCTAGAAGTCAAGCAGGATTATATCATACTTCTATGCATCAAGGCTCCTTCTATAGCAGATTTGCAGAAAGAAATCTCCAGAGAGTCATTAGGCATTAAAGAAGAAAATATTTGGGAAGAATATTTTTATTTTAAAAAAAGGAGAAAGGCATATATTCCCAGCTGCCAGATAACTGCACAAAACAGTACTGGAAGGAACATGAAGATTTGCAACATCCCTATTCTGCAAAGATTCTAAGTATCTAAGCCATCTCTGACAAATGATCAATAAAATTAATCTTAAAAACTTCCACTTTGGGAGATTCCACAGCCTCCTTCCGACATTGGAAACTCGGACTCCAATATCCCCAATGTTTTATCTCCTCATGCCTCACCTACAGCTTCCTTTCTGTAATGTAACCCTGACTTCTTGCCCTGGCCATCACAGATAGGGAAAAGAGGGAGAAGTGTTGACCTTGTTGCAGTGGAAAAATTAGCTTTTCCATCAGAAACCAGTGTGGCAGAATTTTCTGCCGTGGAGTTATGCCAATTTACAATCTAAAGAGAAAGTCTTAGAAAACTATTCCACCAAGAAATTCTAGAGTTGAATTTAGCCCATATATAACCCATCCTCAGCTCTAGCTGAACTTGTGTTAATCTCTTCTGTCCCTGGAGCCCTTTAGCCAGCATTCTTTTGTGTTTGTTTAATTGACTCATCCTCAGGGAACAAAAGTTCAAATTACAAGTACAAAGGGTTTTGTGAGCAGGAACCAGCTCTGAAAAGCCCACAGAATTAAAATGTGAGTTGCTTGCAAAATGTCAGACTCTGTGAGGTTCACCCACTTCTAACAGAGTTGTATCCCTCTTGCTATGCTCCTGCACAGGCACTGAATGAAGTTCCTGGAAGCAGGGCATATCTCCTGGGTAATACAGTTTTCTCAGTGTCGGATGGATGTCTGGCTGGGTTTTTCAGTTTTCCCTGTCTGTGGGTATTCAGGGGCATATCACCCTCTGGCTCATCTTTGGTTATAGTCCTGATTCTATGTCCCCCAGCTTTCCTCATTTTTTAGATCCCTTCCCGTATTTATAGGAAAAGGGAGTAAAACCTGTTGTGGAGTCATTCCAAACCTCCAAGGGGAAATGCCACTTCATTGATCATCTAGTTATAACAACACTCCGGGCCTGCAGATGGTGTGTCTCCAGAAAGGACAAAAAATGCAACAGAATGATGGATCACTTCTGTAGGCAACCAACGTCTTTTCTCTAATGGGTTTAAAACAGAAGTTTTCAGTCCGTGCACACCTACCAAACAGGTCAACCATCCATGCCACTAAGGACCATTAAAGTCTTTCATGGATCCTGGTAACAGCTGCAGAGAAGCTGCTCACTTGCAGGGCATCACACATTTAGGAGGATGATGGAAGTGTTCTTGCTCTTGCTCTTGTTCTTGTTGGGGCCTCACGGCTTGCGCTCACCACAAGCACCAAAAGCTTGTGCTTGCCCAATCACTGCTGCAGTTAGCAGCTTCTGCAAAGAGGCAAGGTAGTGAATGGGCTAACTGAATGTCTGGCTATGACTGTGTTGCCTTAGGTACATGCTCCAAGGAGCAAGGAAACCAAGCATCAAGGAGCAATCTGAACCAATTCTGCTAAGAACAAACCTCTTCTAGAGCAAACTTGATGCACCCACCCTGAGCCGCACTTGAACCAGACCCTTACTCAGAACACATCAATGTTGTTGGCACAGAGTGAGACCCTGGGATGAGTTTTAACCCTTGGGTTGTGCCTGTGTTTCATCTCAGAAGGACCTGCAGAAGAGTGTGAATGGATGTGAATGCATTGCTGACATTTAGGGAGATGCAACCTATGCACAACACCTGAGATGGGCTAGACCAACAGAGTAGATATTCACTTTCTTTCCTAGGCCAAATGGGAATACCCTTGGAGACAGGGGAAGAGATGAATTTACATCATAGCAATCTGTACTGTCTGTGCCCTAGAAGTTAGTGAGGCATCTCCATGTCCTCAAACACCTGCCATCTAAGACACCAAAGTCAATGCTAAACATAAATAATAATAATGCAATAAATGGAGGCACTTCAGTCCAGATGCAAAAGAGAATATTGCTGTGTGCTATCTCACTGGTTGGTACTATCAGTGAATGATTTAACTTGACAGGTCACCCTCTAATGACCTGCTCTCCCATGGCTCTCCAAAAACCATATGGTAAGCGGGAACAACTTCTGGGCCAGTGCTCCTTTAGCTTAAGAAATCTCCCTCGCTTGATTCCTTGCAGTGAAACAGAGTTAAATTGGGACCCATGCTGGGGAGCTGCCTAATCAGATCTATAATAAGGAAGAACTGACCTTGAACCATATTTCCATTGTGCTGGAACTGTTGTGGCATTGAGAGAGGTAAAATACCCTTTCACTACCTCCACACCTGTCTCTGAGACCTCATGGTAGGAGGTCTTCTGGTTTCAGGGCGTTCCTGGCATGGTCACAAATGCTGGCAGAGATGCACATTGTGAAGCCACCCTTGAGTAACGTGCTAAGGACCCCTGAAGGGACACTTGCTCCTTGGTGACTCTCTTTGACATCAGTTAAGAAGGAGGAAATGATAGATTATTAACCGTTCCACAAACCGGAGGTCATTTGTGGTTCATGCTTTGGCAGGCTCTGGATATCATAGGACCAGCTTTCTCGCTTGCTTGCTCACTTCTGATTTATGTGTTTACTATTGAAATGAATTACGATCGTTGAACCTTGACCCTTCATTATCCAATATCTGAATCAGGACCTTGAGGAAAAAACATTAGGACAGTAAAGTCTCTGAAGTCTCCTACCACCCTCAGCTGAAATTATCAAAAAGGAGATATTTCAAGGAGGTTAAATTTGTGATATGGCAGTTAACCACGTTAAATACAAAGATCTAAAATCTCTTCAGAGAGTGCCTGAGCTACAGAGAATATTCAGGGAAAGCATCATTAAATGCTTGCCCTGTTTTTATATTCTTTCTTAGGCATTTGCCACAGGCCACCAATAGAGCGAAGACATTAAGTGAGATGGACCATCAGTCTGACTGGTCCAGTGTTGTTCTTACGATCACTGAAGAATGGAATGAGATTTCCAAGTAAGCTTTCAAACAACCATTGGGAATCAGACTCCAGTTACTTCCAGTAGCTGTTGTTTTGTTGTGCTGGATGTGCTCCACTCCTCAGAACAAATGCTGGCTGGCTGGTACCCCGAAAATTGTCCGCAGACCTTCTGATCCCTGGGCTGATGTGTGAAGTGATATGCTTAGCAAATATGTGATTAGATCATGCTCTGATATCTTTTATAGATACAGAAAAAAAAAACATTTCTTACAATCAGCAAGGAACAGAGAAAGATCAAGGGAAAATAAGGCAAAAAGGCATTTCATGCAAAAGTGCAATAATAGGAATGTTCCCGACAGCTCATTTGCAGGGCTTTGGTCACACTGATGCTGTCTTTTCTCTCTTCAGACTGCTCCATAGCCTTACAGAATTTATTGGAAAGTATTGTTTCTTGAAATTCCTTTCCTGGTATTCACTGTAAATTAGCTCTTTTCTTAATTGTCTCCCATTACTTTTTTCCCTTTCTCCCAGTCCTGATCCATTTCTTCACTGCTGCCAACTCTTGCAATAGTACCGTAAGTCTTGCAATATTTAGTGTTTTACTGTAATCCCTAGCATCTGGAAGCAAGTGGTTGTGCAAGGATTCCAGCTTTCATTACAGAAGTCTTTAGGTCTTGGAGTTGCTTAGAAAAGCTTGAAAATATGACCTGAGTGTACTGTAAAGACAAAAAAAAAAAAAAAGAAGAAAGGTAAAATCACCAAAAAAGCCAAGCTACAAGGAAATGTATATACAGGAGTGAAAATAAAGATTACATTAATTTCAGGGTAAAGAGTCATTCACAAGTTCGAATATTTTGGATTGATGATATTGGTGTTTAAAACCAAGCCTATAGGATACAGATACATTCCAGTACACAACAGTTGAGTACACAACAAGGAGAAACCAGACTGTTTTCCACATTCACTGAGGGCAGAAGGAAAAGGCACCAGTCTAAATTGCATTAGACAGCTGAGGAAAAATATCTTGTAACCATAAGAAAGGTTAAAAAATTAGGACATTGGTCTGAGAGGGTGGACTCCCATTCTCATGAGATCCTTAAGAGTTGGTAGATACACATCCATCCGAAATGGATTTGGGAGGACCGTGGGTGGAGCAAGCTAGGAGCTGAGGAAAGATGGGAGAGGAATGGCTGTATGACATCTGAAGGCCACTGCCAGCCCTCTGCACTAGGATTTTCCAGTCTCCTCTCATCCAACTTCTTCTTACATAGTTCTCTAACTTCACCCTCACCACGATGAACAGCTAGGGATGGGGAGGTGAGGTAGTGTGGTTGGAGTGATGTACTTAACTTCCAGACTCCTTGTAAGGACAAAGTCACATAGCTCAAAGCCTTTATTGCTCACTACTAAAAGTGACAATGACGATGATCCCTGAGTTTTTGGAAACCTGACAACAGAAAATAGATTCAACAGGGAAAGCAGTAGCTTCATGCAGTTTCAGGGCAGGGGCTCAAGTCAGCATGTAGGTTTATAAAGGCCTGAAAGATTGAACGGGATCCTGTCTTGTTCTGAGAGCATCCAGAAGAAGGTCTTCAGTAGGGAAGTAGGTAGGTACCTGCACTCCATGCACAGAAAGGGTTACTGCTGACCTGTTTCTGTTTACCTGTTTCTGCCATAACTAAGAATTAGGAGGTGGGATAGGGAGGGTCTGTCCCAGTCCAGTGAATCTACCCCTTTTTTTTGCAGGACCCTGCTTCATACAAGTCATTTATAAATAACATAGGTTGCTTGCCCTTCACTCTGCCCCAACACAGAGGCTTTCCAAGATCTCGCATCACTAGCACTTTAACCGTCTGATTTCCAGCCTGACTTCTATCTGTGGCCAGTTTCCCATCCCTTTGTTCCTGTGCCAACACTGGCCTTTAGCTTTAATAGCTGTCTCCCCACTTTGGTGTATTACTCCCAGATGTATTTCTAGTCACCAGTTACATCCCTTCTTAGCCTTTATTTGTTAAGCTAACCAGGCCAAGCGACTCTAGATCCCTCTCATCACACCAGCTCTCTGCTTACCGATTACCTTAGCAGCCTTTTTCTGCACCAGCTTCAGTAACTGTCTCATCAGCATTAGTTACCTTGCTGCAGACCTCAGGAATGAAACTGTGATCTTGACTTTCTCCTTTGAATTGTGCTATATCTTTCCTCTGACCACAGTGGGAGCAGCTGGGTACTCATCACATCTCAAAAAAGGTATTGTAGAAGTCCTAAACAACAAAAGCCATAAATCAAGAGTGGGGCTGCAAAGCCTATCATCTTGACAGTGACTTTCATTTAAATGGGGCCTTCAAATGCTGCAATCTTAAGAGATGATTTATGTGATGATAGAAACTTGCATATTGTAATTAATCAGGAGCCGCTTAAGGAAGGATTCAACTCACCTGACTGTATCCATCTAAAAGTTAGTCATATTGTCTAAACTAGTCATCTGCTGCCCTGAAAAGCCACTGGAAAGAGGCTGGCATCTCCAGAGAGTGGGTCAACAAGCTGGTTTTCAATAGTATTTTGGGATAGGAGTAATCACACCCCAAGGAGACAGTCCTCTCTCACTGGCTTTCACAGGAGCCTGGATGACCACATCCAACCAGATACCTAATTGTTCAGGGAGCTACCAAGCCTTGAGATAAACTCTGGCTTAAAACACAATGGAGAGTTAGAGCCCCAAACTGGCATTAAATATAGCTGACTGCTGCTTAGTAAAACTCTGCTGAAACCTGGCAGAAAAAGCCAGCTGCAGATGTACAGTCGCTCATATTGACTCTGGATGGGAGTTGCATGTTGGAAGTTCACAAAAGGTTTCATTTGTTTCTGAGTCTGTTCTATAAGACTGAAATGAGATCAAGTAAAGCAAGCAATAAGTAAAAGATTTTAACAGTTACGTACTACATGTATTGACTGAACTAACTTAAGTTTGTGTTCAGCTCAGTACAAATAGGTCCTGGTTTACATCTAAGACTCCTCAGGGATATTGTAGTTAAAAATAATGAATGAATACATGTCAAGAATATGGACAAAGTTCTCCTGTATCTTGTAATCTCTAGCTTCTGATTGACATAGCAGGCATTTTGTTATTAATTTATATACTCTGCTTTCCCATAAAAGACAATAGCCACAGAGAAAATTCAACAACAATGATGACAACCCCATAAAATTCTGAGAGAAGATGGGATTGTGCTGTTCTGCTCGCAGGGATTAGAGGGTAAGGGAATTCTCTGGCATTGACTTCATGCCAAGTAGTTCAGGACCTTTTTATCCACCTCATTGGATTATCCACAGGAAGTCTTCTGACTCATTAACTCCATTGAGAAGGTCAAATAGGATTTTCAGCAACCTTAACCTCTCCTCAGCAAGTGGTTATGGGCTGCAGAGATCGCCTTGATTTCTGTCACAGTGCAACAATCTCTGAAAAGACATTGTGGAAAACTTTCTATTTTTACTTTATTTTATGCGTGGTTGGCACAAAATGGTCACTGAATATGAGGACACAGAGGCCTGTGGATTTTCATCCTTTTTCAGGGATATTTTAGGACTGCGATGGGTTTCTCACTTTAAGTTCTGATATGAACTTATCTAGCATGGGGACTGTCAGGAGGATGGGAAACATGACAAAGATATAGTCATAAGTTCGTAAAGAAAGGTGGGAGAGGTCAGGTTATAAGAAGCACCTCAAAGAATGAGACATCCCCTTAGATCTGAGTAGGTTTAATTAATTTCCTTCATTTAATGAAAATTACTTATCTTGAAGGTGTAAGCTTCTAATCTACACCTAGAGATAACATGACAGTGCTCTTGTTAACTGCTGTGGAGATAAGATCATAACCTACAAAAAAATTGGAGATGGGCACCCGGGGTAACCTTGAGAATTGGGCTACAGCTGAGAAATTAATCTGCTGAGGTGGGCATGTCTTTGAATGGTTGACAAGCACTGACTGGGAGATGCTGGCCCAAGCCCAGGGCAGGCAGCAGACAAAAACTGCACAGTATGGCTCACTGCTGGCCATTACGTCAGCCAGCGCACAGGCTCTATTTTGTTTATGAGTGTGGCTGTAGCCCATGTGTGGGGGCAGAAAGACACGCATCCTCTCCCCGACACATTTCTAAACAGCTAAACGAACGGAACGTGAGCATTCTGACTCAGTAACATCTTAAGCAGCTGTGGTTTGTTACTTATTTCTGCGCTGTCTGGTTTGCGTTCGCACCTTGGGAATTAGTGCCTATTTGCTGGTTCAGATCAGACTGGAGAACTTTAAGGTCTGCTATCACTTAATCAGATGTTTTGGTATCAGATTCCTGCTAACCTTAAAAAAACATTGGAACTGGGTATGGATTTTATGGTACTTCTGCGCTGTGGAAATCACCTTCTTAGTGCTGTACTGCAACTTAAGGGACAGTGGACAGAATGTCCTTTGAACACAGATGACCCTAAAAGATGTTCATTTAAGGGAGCTTGGGAATTGCTTCAGCTCCGCATTCAGCTAGGTCTTTTATGAACTGTGTGTAGTAGCGGTTTATACATAGAGAGAAGTTCATGAAGTGAGTCTCTGCTTGGCAAAGGAGAAAAAAAGTTTCCTGAGACTTATGGGATATAAGCACAGAAGCAGCAAAGAAAAAGATGGTGCTTTACCTTAGGAAAGAGCAGCTATCACCCTGTTACAGAAACACCAATCCAAGAGAAGTGAGAAAGTGAGAGAGCATGCTAAAAACACCATGAAGGCAATTCAGTTGCAAAAAAAACCCATACCCCACCTTCAAAGGCAGAGACACAGACAGCTCATGTTCTGCGTATAAAAAGGAAGGTGGGGAGAGACATTGCACAAGGAGCATCATGTGAGGAAAATACAGGCATGAAAATGTTCTGTAACCTGGAAGGAAAAGGTAGGAGGAGAAGCAAAACAGGGCAGCTGAGCTGGGAAAACTCGAATGAGAAGTGAGAGAAGTTTGCTGTGGGAGCTCTTTTCCGTGGGACAGGGATGGAGTCTTTGTTAGGAACAGCTCCTTGAATCTGGATATCTTTTTGCAGGAGATAGCTGTGCACTAGTTATAAAGATTGATGCAGGGATGTTGGGGTGAAACTGAGAGTTTCTGACAACAAGCGACCATCTAAGTGATCTAACTGATCTTTTTTAACTTAATTCTAAGACTTTTAGCCTGTACATAGCACTGGGAGGGTGCAAACTGCTGCGTTGCAGAGTTGCTTGGACCTCACACAAAATCAGCCAGCGCCCAAAGGAGTCAGACATGTGCTTGTCTCTGGGGGAAGAGATACTGGAAGCAGGAAAAAGCATATTTAATTGCACTTCTTGACACTCTATTGATCACGGCCCCTCTTCTCCTGTTGAGGGATTTATCACTCCCTGGAGGATTAGGCTGATCATTCTGACTGTCCTTGTATGCCACCAAAATGCAAAGCTGGAGGATTCGGACAATGCAGAGGTTGCAGGAAAACCATGGAAGGAAACATGCCCCAGAGTGCAGCTGCAAAAAATGGGCTGAAGATGCCAAGAGCAGCCTTGCTGGGTGAGAGGTGCCACCCCTCTAGCACAGTCCCCTCTCTCTGGCCAAGAACCAGGGTCTAGGAAGGGCTCATGCAAATGTCTGAACATGCCTCAGGGATTTTGCAGGGGGCTGGAGCAACCTCAGGGTGGTTTGCCCAGAAGAAAGGCACTGCATGGTGGGTAGTAGCTGGCACACTGTAAATCTCCACTAATTCAGTAGTACCCTATGCACAGACTTGAAAAAAACCTAGATCAAAATGTGCTCAGTGAAGGCCTGTATCTAGCAGCATTTATCAGGACTACGCTTTTACAGAAAAAAAAAAAAAAAAAGGAGAAAAATCAATAAAAGCCTCTGTTGGTTTTTTGCATAACAAACCGGGGAAATCTATGGCTTGAACTGGAAGAAAAGGACAAAACCTGCCGCAGATAGAGAACTGATGTCAGCTGTCATCCTCCTTTAGAAAAGCCCAGGACAATGGCACTGAATTAGGACAAGCCTGAAAGACATCCCGGTACTGGGAGCTTGGGTGTCCTGCCTGAAAGGGCCGGAGGGCCAGTCATTATCTGCAAAGTGAGGTCTTCTTTGTTAACCCTGTCACCACTCCTCCACCCACACCGCTCGGCCCCATATTCCTGGTGGCCAAGAAAACAAAACCCACTCCTGCCGCACTGGGAGGAGAGCAAGGCAAGAAAAGAAAGCAGAGGGAGGGCTGGGAGAGAGGGGGAGCGAGAGAAACTCATCTTGAATGCGCTATCAGATAAGGACTGTTGAAATAAGCCTTTTTCTTCCTTTTTTTTTCTTTCCGTAGCTCCCTCTGCAAGCAGCAGCAATGGGAGGAAATAGATAATTAAAGGGCCTTTTAAAATGGCCCCACTGTTGTCCCAGGGCTGAGAAGGTGCGCTGGCAGGACAAGCGAAATACCCAGCAAAGCAGACCTTTATCTCTTCCTAATGACTTGCAATGAAAAGGGTTTTTTTCCTTAGGCCCTGGGCTCAGCCTCCTACCCTGGGAAGATTTCATTCTCAAGGCCAGGAGAATAAGTCCTCTTGTCCACTTGCAGGCTGCGGATAAATGGACAGCACTGTTGTGGCTGGGTTTTGTGCCTCCACCGCCCCAAACGTCCTGGGCTGTTAATGAAAGGGGAGAAGCTGGAGGAATTGATCTCAGGCGCAAATGTTTCCTTTCACCTGTCCCTCCCTTCCCACCCTGTCTTATGAAGATTTCTCTCTTTTTTGTGTTCTTGCGGGATACAAAGGGGTCCCAATCTTTCGCCCTTTCTGTCCTTGCTCCCTCCTGAAGGATCTTGCTGTGAGCTGACCCGAGGTGCTCCCAAATCCCAACCCACCTTGGTGTAGCTGAAGTGGGGTGCACCCCGTCCCACACTGGTACAGGTTTGGATCTCATTGCTTGGCTCAGGTCATCAGAAACATTTCTGTCCATGCCACTGGTTCCGTCCTGTACTCTGGGCAAGTCCTTCCCCTCCTCAACACCCCGTGCCTCAGTTTCCCCATTCATAGATGGGACAATGACCTCTTTCCTGACCACAAGGGGGTTCTTTGATCCACTGAGACAGAGGCAATGAGTAAAATCTGCCCTTTCAGCCAACTGAGAGCAGAGACTTGGGAAGGAGATGAGCTATTCCCACCAACAGAGGCAACCAGCTGCTACACAGCCAACAGCTCTGTCCCCAGCCGTACCCCATGAAGGAGATGTCACCAATACTACCGCACAGTGCACAGTGCTGGCTCCACGGTCCACAGCTCCACAAACCTAGGAGCGGATACAGTTTGTCTGCAAAAGTCTAAATTTACAGTCTAAATAAAACAACAGAGAGTCCAGAATGATCCAGCTATTTATAAAAGCACAAGCATTTTTTTTATCTCCCTATTCACAGGGGCAGAGATTCTTACTCATGTCCTTTAATATTATTTGCTTATTTTATTGAATGTCTGTGTAACTTTTGAAGGAGGACTAGCAGCCAGATTGTCCTGCATTGCACTGCTACCTGATGCCCAGGGGAAGAAGAGATGGTAGATAGAAAAAGTTCTTAGCTTGCTGGCCAAGAACATTTTATAGTGTTATAAATTTTTTGCTGCTGCTGTTGTACTTACTAGTAGTTTACTTCAGCCCAGGCACTGCTCAGGAGCGGATCCCTGAATGCGTCTGCCAGCTTTGTGGAAATGTGAAAGTGAATTGTTTGCGATCTTTTCTGCTGGCTGTTCTCTGGTGCTCTGCATCAGATCCTGCAACAGCCTGACAGCCACAGGTTAAGCAAGACCGCGCCAGACTTTGCTTGCTAGTCGCCCTGAAGTCCGTACCATCTGCAAACACTTATACCTCATCCCAAGAGATGTGCCAGGCAGACGACAGGCTCTGTTCCCACTCACCCTACTTCTCCCTACTATATTTTTGAAACTTCCCCCGGCGTTTGTGCCTCATGTGAGGCGCACAGACCCGCATTGCCCTGCTCTTCCAGCCTCTGGTGCACTTTCTTTCCCAACTGTGTTAGGGGAATTATTCGGGCCTCCATTTCTGTTCCTCATCCCATCTCTGTAAGTCTCTGCACAACTTTCCCCTTTCTCTTTGCCTCCACTTTCTGCTCTGGCATGGGGTAAAAGGACAGTCCTACCTGAACAAAAGGGGTGTTAGTCCCATGGAAACTCAACCTGTGCCTGGTGCAGCCTTTGACGCCCTTGCAAAGTGCCAGCAGATTCCAGCGACAGTGCGCAGCACCTCTCCTTGCCCTGAGGTCAATGATGCTAGTGAGGCCAGCACCGTGCAGAAGTACACCATCCTGAGCGAGGCCAGCACCGTGCAGAAGTGCAACGTCTTGCAAATCAAGGGAAGCCTCACCCCTGCAGGGGAAGAGACTGGGGCAGACGGTGGGAAGGAGAAACAGGCAGAGTCTGGGAAGAAAACTCACGAATCTTGCCAAACATTTGAGGTAGAGGAGGGAAAGGATGAGGGGAACAAAAGGGCGGTGTTGTCTGAGACTCTAATTAATGTAAAAACACAGTTCACTTGGGCTAAGACAGATCTTTTTACTGAGTGGAGACAGTTTTTATCTGCCCTTTGCAGCCCTGGCTATTCTTCCCCTTGGCATCTGGTTACCTATTTAGCACACTGGTGTGCACGCATTCACACACCCCTGGCCAGCCCGTGCAGAGTCCAGCCTGCTGGAGGTAGCTGTGGGTTTGTTGTGATGTTAATTACCCTTCTCACAATATGCAACAATTTCCTGGGTACCTTCAGAAATCCCTTGCACAGCGGTGTTTAGTTTACGAAAGCATCGTCTGAAAATGGGAATGGGAAGAGACACGGTAGTTTTGATTTTGCACTCTTGATTTTGTACTCGGTGCCCTGAACACCAGCAAGGCACAAGAGAGTTGAGAATCAGCTTACAAATGAAGGAAGAGATTATTTTCAGGCTCATTTTGTTGTAAAGGTGGAATTCAGTTGCCCAAGCAGAGAGCTAACACCAGAAGGGTACAGATCTCCTGCACATCATGTATGTTGGTCCCATGCAAATCTGCCCAATAACCCAGAGCATCTAAAACTAGCCACCTTCATTTAGGCTTTTGCGTTCAAGGATACATCTCTAGGAAGAGATGAATCACCCCCTCAAATTTCCCTTCTTCTCCCTCAAAAGCAAAGTAATCCCAAAGACACTCAGAAGACTCCTCTGATCCTCCCTAGGTTAGTTCAACCTCACCCCAGGGGTTATTCTCAGCATTGTGTGTCCTGTTTGATGGGCAGAATTACACCGAACAGCTTATGTGTATCTAAAACACACGTCCCACTGTAGCCTCAGTGCTAGGTCTTTTTGGAGGCTGGTTCAGGATGGTTTCTCCCTTATTACTGGTGGGTCCCTTGTACCTCCTGGATCATGAATGAAGGCCTTGTGGTGGGCTCCATGCTGCAGTTCTACAATTTTTTGCCAGGCCCAGGTATAAAATAAAAACTCCTTCAAAATCTGATCATCCATCTCTATTTGTCATGGAGCACAGCTGCAAAACTGTTTGGAGATATCTGTTTTATGGTTTATCATTTTTCTTTTGCTAACCTCCCCATGTTCAGCTCGAATTAAGTTACTTGTGTCTTTCTTCTCCTTGCATGATAATCCTTTTCCCATGTCTCCCTTTACTAATGCACCTTCTACCATGCAAGAGCCAGCCATCTTCTTTCTCTGTACCATTTCTACTTAAACTCAGAGGAGTTCTTCTCATCTCGCATTTGCCTTTGAAGTTTACTACTCCTGTTTCACACTGGAAAGAGGGTGCACCTCAGGATGCACCTGCAAGCTCTTCAGTGTCCATCCAGTTGTTCCAGCTGTTGAAGCAGAAGGAGTCGCCTTTACCTTCAAACCTTCTCCTGCCTACGTGAGTGATGTATGTGAAAGACGCATTGCCTTGCAGAAGGTCTGGGGTCTTCTGGAGAGGGCATCAAGTGAAAGCTTGTGTTTCGAGCTGTTCCTCTGAGCCTGGACCACTGTGTGACGCAGGGAAAGCCACCCCATCCCATTTCATCTCTGTCCACACCTTCTGCTCTGTTTACTCATCCTTCTTTAATCCCAACTGCAGGTCCTGATTCACACTGAGATGCTGACCGTGGGTGGGAACTCAGACTTACCATTACCATTAAAACAGGTGGAAGCTGATGTGCCTTACATGTACTGTGCATAGTGAGCAAGAGAGAAAAACAGTGTGTGGGGAATTTGTGTTGTATGAAAAACTAAACCAGACACCCAAAATCTGCAGGTTCACTACCTGCCTCTCTGTACTTGTTTCGAACTCAGCAAATATAATAGTCACAACAGCAAATAAGTTGTAATCTGCAGGGCTAGACAAGGTCAGGAACATTTTGGTGAAATGTTCTTTTCAGCCTTATTTTTATTGCAATCAAAATGACTAAAAATAAGTGGGATGACATCCACAGTATTTTTATTCAGATCTAAATAATTGAAACACATGGATAAAAGTTATGTGTTTTATTTTCTTTCATGTGGAATTTGCTCTGCCTTCCAAACACAAAAAAATTATATGTGTGTGTGTGCGCGCGTGTGTGCATGTGTCTGAATACGCAACAGTCATATTTATATTCTGTGTTTTAGTTATTAAAAACAAAGTTTCAGTCGAAACAAAACATGTGCTGGACCAGCCAGTAATTGTTATTTATTTAGCCAGATGTCACCTCTTGGCGAATAGCTATGCGCTTTGGGTTTTAGTCATAAAAAATAATACATTAAAACTGTGGAATGTTCCCCAAAGTGGAAACTCTGGATAGACGGACATTGCTGAGGAAGGGAGGCGAGGGAAGCTGTTCGAGCCCTGGACCCCTCCCTGTCCACACTGCTTCACCCGTGTCTTGCTTGCTGGCTCTGTTTCGGACCACCCCAACTTGCTCCCTCAGAGACGTGGTTGTGGGGATAACTCAATCCTGTGATCCCACCCCGTAGCCTGGAAGGGTGAGATTGCACCCAGATGGGCTCTGGTAACCCCACGCACTGCTCCAAACCTAGTCTGGAAGGCTTTGCATCCTCAAACAGGCTTGCAACACATACATTCATGCTATAACTGCATCGTCTTGAGGTATTGCAGCAGAGTTCATATTATTTCAGATGCTTTGAACAGAAAAAAATGCAGAAAATATGAGACTGTGCTGGGGGAACTAAAAGGAGAGTCAGGTCCAGCTGCTACTTGATGTAGATGTGGTCAAGCTTCTTTTAGGGAGGACCAGAACTGAGCAGCATGGATGTCAGCCTGACTTATGCCCCTTGGTCCCTGGTGCTCTCTTATTTTGTTCTGCACTCATACCTTGAATTCCTGCCCAGTTCTGTTTGTGGATATACAATCCATTTGAACTTCTACATCAAAAGATAAATAATTCATTTGGCTAATGGAAGGCAGGGAAGGAAAGTTGTTTCTCCCTTCTTTGTCTATCCCAAGGTCCACTCAGTCATCTTTGGGGCAAGCCAGAGGGAGCCAGCTCTATCATTTTGGCATTTTGGGGCCACACTCAGCAGCAGCTGAATCCAACTCATCACCTTGACCGTCTGCAGCAAAGACAAGCTTTGCAAATTATTGCGTTGATGGTCGCAACAGGCTTTGAGTTTGATGACACGAGGAAGAGGGGTGGGGGCAATTTATAAGGAAATACGGGACAAAGCTGTAAGCTTAGTTGCTCTTCCTTCTGCTGCAGGCTTGAATGGAGGGAAGCCAGGTGTAATTGTGCTGGAGTTCAAGCGAGGTTGGCCCTGGGCTTCAGTCAGCACCTGCTTTTCATGGGAATGACAGCCCCTCTGTTCCCAGCACAGAGGGAGCTCAATGAGAGCCTGTAGAGCCAGGCAGCCTGGCGCAGACCCAGGCTCCCGTGACACGATAAACACTCTCTCTCTCTACTGCTTGACAGACATCCAAAAGAGAGGGAGGGAAAGAGAGATCCAAACAGACTGGGAGTGACATGCCATGTGGAGAGGAAGCTTTTCCCCCAGGGACTGCAAGATTGCTTCTGTGCCAAATGCCTGGCCATCAAAAGCCACCTCGCAGAATGTGTTGGCATTCGCAGTCATCCATGCAAGGAAGAATATGTGGATTTGCTACTGAGATGCATCTTTGAACAAGGAGGTATAAAAAAAAAGCCTGTCATGGCAGTTCTGCATTACACCTGACCCTGGGCAGCTTGCATCCAGGAGCCTGAAGACACCTATGGAGCTGAAAGCAGCGGAACGATGGGCAGAGAAGGAGTATGTGTGTATGCTGTGTTTGGGGGTGGCTACTGATTTACAGGAGGACAGAGGGAGTTAAATAATATGAACTGAATGCACCATGGCACGTGGCTAGCAGACCGAAAAGGTTTTGCAGACCCCAGTCTATGTTTTGAATCATAGAATCATTTAGGTTAGAAAAGACCTTTAAGATCATCAAGTCCAACCGTTAAACTAACACTGCCAAGTCCACCACTAAGCCGTGTCCTGAAGCACCACATCTACACGTCTTTTAAATACCTCCAGGGATTGCGACTCCGCCATTTCCCTGGGCAGCCTGTTCCAGTGCTGGACAACCCTTTCAGTGAAGAAATTTTTCGTAATATCCAATCTAAACCTGCCCTGGTGTCACCTGAGGCCTTTTCCTCTCATCCTATCACCTGTTACTTGGGAAAAGAGACCGACCCCCACCTCGCTACAACCTCCTTTCAGGTAGTTGTAGAGAGCGATAAGGTCTCCCTATAAAACATGCTCTCTTCAGTCAGGGGTTGCACATACCTCTGGGCAAGGGTGGAAAATAGCAATGATGCATAGGTACCCCTTAAATCTGAGAGTCCCTTATAGCTGAGAAAGGTGAAAACAGCTCGGGGACATTCAGGACCAGAGGTGAGCTCTGTCTACAAAGGTCTGATGGGATTGGACTCTTTCCATCCCAACCGCTTGTCAACTCAGAACTGATTATTTGGTTAGACCAAAGCTTTATACAAAGTTCCTGCTTTATTTAGAAAATTGGTATCTCAGTGGAAAAAAAAATATCAGTGTTAAAAGAACATTGTTTTAGCTAAAATGTCTGTAAATCTGAGGAAACCTTGATTTGGAGCAAAAATTTTGATAATTTCTTGAGAGTCTGAAATCATGCACAGATCTTATTTGACCAAAAGAAAAAAAAATCTAAAAAATTTGCATGTTGAAATTGCCCTTCACATATGCTATATTGCTCACTCTAGTGTTCATTCATCAAGTTAAAGAAAAAGCCACATTTAAAAACCTTAGTGCTTAAGACTTCAACATAGTGCTAGGCAAGGTCTTTTCTTCCCATTCTCATTTGTAATGCTGCCTTCAAGGACACCTATAACAGCCCATTACCTTCACGGCCTGAAAATCATTGTTTGAAAATCATGGTCTGCCTAAATCTGAAATTTCAGTTTTCATCTGAGAACTTTTCAACTTTCAGGTCCTGCCTGTTGTTAGATGTACCTAAAGCCTCACTAAGGACCTACAGTTCTGTTGGAGGATATACCCTAAAACACCCGAATCCTTGTAGAGCTCCTAAAAATTCTAACTCCCAAGAAAGCCTTGATGGGATTCCCAGATTAGGGCCTCAGCAGAATTTCTGGTGAGGCTTCAGAGGAAAGGTAAGATGCTCTAACGGTTAAAAAACTGCAGTTCTTCCTGGTGTCATCTGCACTCTTATGGGAGCTCTGATGCTTACTATACTCTTAAAAAACTAGTTACCTTGCTTTCCAGTTTAGTTCTCTGCCAATTAAATGAGCCAAAACAGAGGTTCAAAGAGTGCCAGAGTCAGTGCAAGGGAAGGAGCAGGACCGTGTGGCAAGGAGCCGTTCAGCAGCTGTGAGCTGCTGGATCAGCTCAGCCATCTTATAAAACCTTCCCCCACAACGTGTCCCAGGCACACCTACATGGGCTTTCACACGTGTCCTAACCACAAAAATCCTCCCACTCTCTTTATACCTACAAAGCCTGTCGTTAGAGTACAAATGAATTTGACTCGCCACCACCAGAATAACCCAACCATTGACCTTTAAGATGTCCTGGATTGGACTTTCACTGCAACACCTCCTGTTTAAGCTATTTCACTTTGAATAAAGTATTTCAGTATTCATTGCTGAAAGGATAGGGACGTAGGCATACGAGACTTACGCTGTCACAACAAATAGGAGACCGAGTCCTGAGCTAGGCATCAGGCTCCCTGTGCAGCACGCAGGGAGAGCAGGCATCTGTTCTGCTGCAAATTACGTTAGTCTGCTACTGTGGCATTAAAAAAAGCATCTAGGGGGGATGAGGGAGACGACGTCTGCGAGAGCAGAGCTGGAGGTTATACATGAACTTGGACAGATCCCAAGGAATTTCACCAGCCTATTAAGAAAGCATTTACATCAACCACAAGTTGCTTAATGTTTACTATGTTAAATAATCCAGATTCCATGGAACTCTTTGTTCTTATGCATTTGGGGGAAAAAAGTGATACCCATAAGCAGCGTTCTCCAACCTTTAATAGCTTTGGTCCTGTTTGCTCGCTGTGTTCTGGTGGCTTTTGTGCAGTTGCCCAGCAGAGCATTACTCCTTGCAAAGCACACATTCCCAGGGAGACAGGTCGTGCTTCGGGGCTGCCAGACCACCGTGCCAGGACCCTCATGGACCCGCCGAGGTGAGAGTTAAGCCTCTTTGCCTGAGAAGTGATATTATCAGCTGTTTTCTCAGAGAAACCCCATTATGCCTGAATAGAGCCGGAGCAGGGAGGGATATAAGCAAAGAGACAATAATGATTCCTTTTTAGAAGCAACATAAAAGAAAGCCAGGACTTCAGCAAGAAACCTGAGGAGTTAAGAGGCAGCGCTGAGGTCTCAATGGAGATGGGGTATTCTTCTTCCCCTCACCGGGCCCTGGAGGTATTTTGGAGTGGTCAGAGCCAGAGGGGAGTTAGTAACTGCTCGCCTGATAAGGGAGCATTGACTGTGGAAGGTGAGCATAGGGAGGAGGGTTTTCACATTAGATTTGGGCTAGGGCCAATGGACTTAATCATCTTGGCTCCCAGGCTGGCTCCCGGTAGCTCCACATCCCACCCTTGCTCACTCGGCCGCGTCGGTGTTGGGAAAACATGAGTGAGGTCAGCAGAAACCCTTGTGAATGGAGCATTTTTTCTGCTGCAGGCTGCAAAGAAGAGAGAGGGGGATTCAGACCCACAGGTCTCAGCTGCGGTGGCTGAGTTGGAAGGAAAGCAAGGCTTTTCCTGCTGGCCCAGCAGGATGGGATTCAACCCATGAGGCCCTTCATGCTCTCCTCTACTAGGCAAAATGCCCTCCAATGACCCCCCCATGGGATAAACGAACCAGGGGCTTGGGGACGTGGCAAGATTAGCTGGCTTCAGCATTACCGATGGCCTCTGTCTTCTCCTCCACAGCATTCCACATCCAGTCCCTTGCGTGGTCCCACTGGTCGGAGTTATGCAGTACTCATCGATTTGCCCCAGTGCACCTCCAGCACTTGCACCACCGCATCTGTCGGAGATCTGTTACGGTGCCCAGACATGAGGCTCTGTATGTCTGTGAGGTCTGCAAGCTGTCCAGTATTTCAGGCTGAGGTCTCAGCGTTGCAGAGCCATGCCATGGCTGCGGCAAGACCTTGCATGTTTGCAAAGCGATGGCAAACAAGGCTCTTCGGGCCCTTGGGCTCTTGGGTCTGACAAGGTTTTTCCTCTGTTTTTGTGGCAGAGCACATGACAGCCTTTGTGTTGTGGGATCCAAGATAAAATTTACAGCCATGGTATAACTGGTTTCAGATTAGTACCCGATGACTCCACCAAGAAATCTTCAGAAGGCAAACAGCTGCTGGAGAATCAGCTGCTGAACATGGTGGAGGAGGTGGAGGGTGAGTTCCCAAAAGAAGTTAAGAAAGTCCTGCATGAAGAGAGGAAAGAAAAGAAAAGCTCAGGGAGAAGGCAGGTGGCTAAGGAAGGGACAGCAATCCCGGCTTTTTTATGATTTTCACAACTGGATACCACCTCACAAGCTCCTTCTGCATTCTCAGTTGTGGGTTTGCAATGAGTGGGGAGCTGGAATTGCAGGAGCTGAGGGCAGAAGCAAAGATGGTTCTTCTCATGTACCACAATCCCAGAGAAGATTTTTATTGATGCCTAAAAACCAGCACACAGTAAGAACAGGAGTAAATAAACTGCTATGCAGAATCTGCCCCATGCTTAACCTGTGGATTTAGAACAGGTTGCCTGCTTCTGTCATGGAAGAGGGAAACTGAAATCAAGCCTACGTATGCTTACGTCCGCTCCAGCACTTTATTTCTGGACATCCTCAAATATAGACAAGCATCATCATTTGAATTTCTTGGTGGGGGAAATGAGCCACAGGAAAGGAAATCATCAGACCATACATGAAGCCAGGAACAGAATGCAGATTCCATAGCTTTCCCTCCTTGAGAAGCTATGGATGAGTTTCTCCACTTCCTAATTAAGGTTTTCAAGGGTTGCTGAGCACAGCCCAAAGACGTCATCCACTAATACCTGCTTCCAGCCCACAGCTTCTGTTCAGCAGCATTCAAAGTCTGTAAAAGAAATAACCTTTCACCTGGTACTCTTGCAGCACGAGGCCACCAAGAGCACTTAGGAATAACTGCATTTCTAGATAGTTATCTGTTCTGTTTTGTTCAGGGTTAAATCCTAATAAAACGTCAATGGCACTTAAAAAGAGTTTTCTGTGCAAGGGTATACCCATGAATGGACACCTGCATCATGACAGCAGCAAACCTGGGCTACCCAGCGTTCTGGGGAGCAGTCCTCAGCCAGCCTTTCAAGCAGCTCAATGAGCGAGGAGTTGTCCACCCACCCAAAGCTGCACCAGAAGGAAAATTCTCAGCCCTTCCCAAGCAGCTGGAAGGATGCACCAGGAAGAGGGCTGCCTGACGCAGACGGGAAGGGAACCAGAGCGTCAGCCTTGCAGCAGGACTGCCTTGGCCAGGGATCCAGCCCACTGCAGAACCGACCTCCCAGTGCCGCACATCTGCCAGATCATGCCCCTTCTCTTCCCTTCCTTGGTGGTCACTTTGAGTGCCAGAGGGAACTATTCCAGCCAGGGAAGCAAGAAACAGGCTTGCTTCAAACCTAACATGTGCTGTGTGGGTGGTGAAAGCTGCCTTGTGATATTGAGGTCAGAGAAGGTACCAGGACCTGATGCAGGGTCCAAATCAGTCCAATCTACCCTGCACTTTAACAAGTTGCCTCTAAGCTGGTTTCAAGGCCACATCCACTAATCATTAATACTTTTCTATCTGATGGAGGACTTAAAGTCGGCTTTGAGGTGAGGCCCCAGGTGGACCTCCTATACACCTCCTTCCTCAGTGTGCTCTTCCCTGGAATGTCCCGATTTGTGGCAAGGCTGCCTGTGTGATACAGGACAGAGATGATGACTCCAGGCCCTTGCCAGAGAGACACCCCATGTGACAAAACTCTGCTGTCATCTAAAGTATGTATAAGGGTGACCTGATAAAATAGATCCTGGGAGTACTCAGTTATGTGTGTGGGACAAGTCTACTGGGTGCACCAGGACATTGCTGAGAGAGGGACTGAGGTATATATGTCTGGAAATCCAGAAAAAGAGCAAAAGGCAGACTTGTTAGAGTGCGTACTAACAGACACATGTCCTTGGTCAAAAATAAATCACAGTCAAGAAGAGCAATGCAGGAAACATATGATGAAGCATCAGAAAGACAGAACAATGATCTGAGTCAAGAGCTTCCAGGAGATGTCGGCACTTCTTCTGAAACTGTGGGCAGAGCACGCAAGGCCTGCCTGAGTTTCTCTTCCAGCCCATTTGGAGCAGCTTCTCTTGGGCTGGATGTTTCCCAGGCTCCCATGACAAGATCATACACCATGCTTCACTCCCATCTCATGCCATTGGAATGAAAGGATGAAGCAATGGGCATGTGCTTTGTCACCGAGGTTCGTTAGCGCTGGCCCTCCAGAATGAATTTTGTACATGTGGCAAGGAAAATCTGCACTGATTTCTTTCTTCTTCTTTTTTTTTTTAACAACAGCAACAACAAAGGGTCTGTTTATCATTAATTAAACAGCTATGAGAACTATTTCCTTAGGACAGATTATGGTCTTTCAGTCAGCCATCAGGTTACAATTGTCAGCTGAAATTAACATTAATTGCCTACATGTTCTTGTCTAATGAGCTATCGGCTTCATTCTGTGCCGTGGTCATCATGGAACGATTATTGTGAGCCCTGAGTTCACATTATGTTTGAGATAGCCACTTCTGCTCTCTTTCTGACAAACTGACAAGTACAGAGACACCAACTCAAATTTGGTTGGGCATAAATCAGGGTAAGTTCTTCTGTTCACAAGAACAACTTTCTGGTTGAGATTTTCTAAAATTTCTACCCTTTTCTTCTTCCCCAATCACCCAAAGGCACCAATGCCTCCTTTGCAAAATAAGTAGCAGGATTTTGCCATTTCTGGCAAAAGTATGACCAAGGCAGGGAGGTAACATGATCAACTGCTCTCTGTGAGCATACCTCCTTCAGCGCTGCCTAGGATCCTGCACTAAAATGGGTGCAAGGGCAAGGCCATCAACCTTACAAGGATCATCAGACCAGCACCAGTTGGCCCACATCTCCTCTGAGACAAGGTGAAAGGATAACAGAGATCTCTAGTGTTTGGTGATGCCTGAATCTCAGCCCTTTGCTGTCATCTCAGTCCTGCAGCTCAGAAATAAGACTAGCTTGCTTTCCTAAGTGGGATTAAGCCTTCACTTTCCTCTTTTTGAGGCAGAACCATGAAATGGAGAGGCGCAAACCATGGCTGCATCTATTCTGCCTTTGCTAGATCTGTATTACTAAATAAAATAAGCAAAGGCTCATTCCCTGGCCTCAAAGGCAAAGGCAGAGCACAGATCCTGTACTCGCTTCCAGAGACTCACTGCCCCTCATCCTTCCTTCAGAGAGTTACAGAAAGGCACTTTGAGCTGAAACTGTCCTAGGATTAAAAAGAAAGGAAGCTCAACTCACCAGAGTTTGCTTTTTGGTTCTGTCTGACAAGCAGCGTGACAGAAATACGATGCAGTCTCTCCTTTTTCATATCATGTTCAGCTTAGATTGCTTCAAGGAGAGTGCACAAGCAGTCCACGGCGTGGAAAGGAGACATAAATCATGTCCATAAATCAGGAGCCCAGGCTGCCCGTACTGGCAGAGAGAGGGGAGATTGCAGCAGGTGCATAGATTAGATCCCATATTTTACTGCTCGCATCACCACACCCTCTTCTGACTTAGCAAACAGTTTGTGGAGGGAAGAGCAATTTTCTCCATTGCCCGCAACATGCAGTGGAGTTTTCTGCAGAAGCACAGGTTCACCCAACAGACCTTCGGGTCTGGGGACCAGGTTTTAAATGAAGGGAAATTGCTGATTCTTCTAACAAGTAAAGAGCTGCAGGCTGAGGGGAAGGTCAACGGGGATCATGGGATCACCTAGTTTGAACGCCTGCCTAAGAGCATGTGAAGTCACCCCATTTCTCATGACTTCAGGCCCACTAAGTATGCTGCTGATCAAAGTGGGACATCCATTCAAGCTTGCTTTTCTCTGGAATGGGGGAATTCAGCACTGGCCTTTGGAGTTTAGTCCAAAAATCTTTACTCCCTCTGAGAAAAGAATTGTCTTGAATTTCTCTTCTGCATTTTTTTTTTTGGCTTCTGCAGTTCCTTGACATGCTCATCTCTGCTGGTCAGGATGGTCTGTCATCACCCAAACTCTGTAGAAACATCTTACCTATGCCAAAATGCCATCTAAACACCTTCCTTCTGAGCTTACAGTCTTTAACCCACCTCAGACAGGATTCATCTCACATTAGCTTTAGGCATCAGGAGTTAGAAGAGGTAAATCCCAACTTCAGTAAAAGACATTTTCTCCAGTTTTCCAAACAATACTCTGTTTCTGGCACAGCATCTGAAGGTTTTTGGTCCTTTAAGTGCACCATATCCCTGTGTCTGTCTCCCCAGCACTGTGCTCTCTGCTCTGAGCCATTGCTTCGTGGCTGGTGCTTTTAAGGATCCCATTAATATTTGCTGTGATTCGGTTGCAAGAGGAGCTCATGTTGAGCTGTCAGTCCTCTCTGACCCTTAAATCCTTTAGAGTTGCTGTTTTCTTGGTCCATCATTCTCTGGTTGTGGCCTCCCTGCCTGTCTTATGCTTATAGATGTGTGACTTTGCATTAGCATAGCAAGAAAACACATTTTATTAACTCAGGCTCTGTATGATTGCCCAGTCCTCATCATTACTTGATTTTATCTGTTTATTGAAACTTTATCTGTAACTTTTTCAGGGTTACATTTGTATTTGTAGATCAACATTAAAAATGTTGCACATCATCAGGACTATATCTCTGCAAACTTTCTTTCAAAACTCCTTCAGCTCACAATGATTTTCCAGTGACACGCATGCCCTGAGACCTGTCAGTCATTCTGTCCTTGATACCATAAGTACGGCATTATTGATCTCATTAGCCATCAAAGAACATGATGTTTGTAAAGGTACCGCTATCAGCCCAACTTATTTATTCATCAAAGAGCAAAACAGGGGTTGTTTGCTGAAGAAGTGTCTCAGAAAAAACCACCCCCAAAAAAACCCCAAAAACATCTAATGACGGGCAGCTTTTACTTCTACGATGACTGAATCACATATCTGCTTTTCTGTTATTTTCTGTATGAGCTGTATTGGCTTAATGACATCACATGTACCTGGCTTATTCCAAGTTCTGGCTTCAATGGCCCAGAAGTCACATCCACACTGTTGAGACCGCTCGGTTCTGTGACAGCATCACACACGTCCTGCATTTTGATATGAACTATGTGCTTTGTCCCCTCTCCTCACCCCCAAGTCTCCTCCCTGACCAAGCCTGGAGACAGATCAATGCAGACAAGCGTTAGACTTTGCCTTGGGTTGAACTCCGGAGTGCGGCTGTCTGAGAGCACAGCTGCATCCTAATTTCCTCCATTCAGGGATATGGCCAAATCCTGTCTGTAGCACTTTCAGCTCCAGGTAGGAAGTGAACCATTGGTGGTACAGCTTGGTCAAGACACAGAAAGAGTCTCAGTGGATCCTTAAGGATCTTTTTCCTTCATTAGAATCTGAGCTGCTTTATTTTGTTATGGGATTCAATCATTTTTTTTTTTCCTATTCCTTCTTTTGTACACAGTTCTGATATGCAAGCAGGTCACAGTGCAGTAAAGGGAAATGAACAAAAATTTATAAATTGATAGTTGAAGGATAAAGCAAATTTTGAATGCTGAAGTACTAGGGCCATTTCATATGCCCATTGCTATTGACTGCATTAAAGGGAAGGCAGCTTTCATTCATTCCTGCAGCTGTCAAAAAACCTTTGAATGTGTTTCCCCATCCCAGCATTCATAGACTTCTATGAGACATGGCCCTCTTGAAAAGGTTTGGGGTACAAGCCAGTTGGAAATAGCTAAGCGGAGAGCTCTGAGCCTTACACTGCAGTTCCCCAGAGGGTCAGCAAAATTTATCTCGTGTAGATGGAGAAATTTCAGTGTTAGCCGTAAAGGCTAAACTAAAGCCAGGATACTGTAAAGGAGAATATTGTCATGACCTGGATTAAAAATCTGAGAGAGATATCCTGAAAAATACCTTTGTTATATGTTACACAAGTGCATTTCTAAAAGGCTATTTAAAAAAAAAAGTTGTCTAAACTGACTTTTTCGAAGAAGTTGTATTTTCTCAGGATCAGGCTCTGATATAAGTCTTAGAGATCAGGATCAAGAATTATACAGCAGGGAAAGAAATATTCTGGCTCAAATATGCGTTTCATGTTATAGTGCAGGGCTATGAGGGGAGAGGACTCCAAGAGGACTCTGGCTTGTTGTAGGTGATGCAAAAGGATGCTGTGCTGTACAGCAAGAGTCCCCTGCCCCACCAGAACCTGTGATGGAAAAGCTCCTCTCTGTGGGGTTGCAGCCTGGAAATTTTCCAGGTATTCACATACCACTCAAGGTGAGAATCCTGCTAATGGATTGAGTTACCCCTCTGGCTCTGTGGGTAGTATTTATATTTCATGGAAACATGGGAGCAGATTGTCAGATTTAGTTTTCCTGGGTTTGTTTCAAGTAGAAGGATAATTTTCTGGATAACAGCACATTTCAGAAGGTCCCGACTCCTCAATTCTGGCTGGTATTGTGGATTGCCTACATGGTCTTTGCCAAGCAATGTAGACCTGATTACTCAAAAATATCTGGAATCTGAAACTAGAGGCTTTCTGTCTTTGAAGATGTGGATCACAGTGTCTCAGTTTCCTCTCAACTGGTCGTGAAGAGCCTTATCCAATAATTTTTAAAACTGAACACTTCAAAACTCAACAAGGACTGCTTGGATCATGAAGTCCAGTCACTGCCTACTTCACAAAGCCAAACACATGCAACCCTTCGTAAACAGACCTGTGTCCTTCTGTTGTCCCTGCACTTCCCAGTGAGAGGCTATTCCAGAGTTTCACTGCTGTGGTGATTTGTTCATGGCCGGTCTACCCCAAGTGTCCTTTTGTCTTTTAACATAATAGCTGTTCTCTCCCTGAGATGACTTTCAGCAAGCATGCATAGATTACCTTTCTTCTTAGGCCCTGATTGAAAATTCAAACAAAGCTACTTTCTTTTCTTCTGTGGCCAGATCTCCACTTCCCAGCCTTCCTCCTTACCTGCTCAGAGTTGGTTTTGAACACTGGTCATGAAGACTTTACACATTTTCTAGAGATGCCACCAGTGCTTTTTTTCAATGGCACTAAATCCCTCTTTCTAGCAGAAACACTTCTTCTGATACAAAATTTTCCTCTTGTATCTCGGGTGTTTTGAAATCTTCCCAATGAAGAAGCAGTTCAGTACAGCAAAAGACACACAAACTAGATAAGCCATTTTCCCATTGAAGCAAGTCATAAAACACCTTTTGCCATTCACTGAGTTAGAGTAAAGTAAAGCTAAGTAAATCTGTAAACTTCTTCCTGCATGTGTTTGAGAACTTGGAGTTGGAGGCCTGACCCATCATTGTATTGATTAGGATGAGCCAAAGCTAATGTCTGTTTGTTTTGCGGATCCCCAAACTCCTGCCTTTTCTAAGAAAGTGTGGGAAGGCAAAAAGAAGAATGTCTTTAAAGTTAGCATGGTAGGAGCTGCTGTAAGGTTGGTTTTTTTTTTGCAGGTTTTTTTTTCTCCTTAGGTGAATTTCAATAAGGTGACCGCCAGTCCTGCACAAGCTGCAGCTGCTGTAAATCCAAGCTCAAAATGTCAGAGTCATAAACTATTTTGATGAAATGCCATCAAAGAAATCATATTTATCGGGATGATTTGTTGATACTGAATATCCAAACAGTTTGGAGTGCAGTAAAGTTCAGGGGGATGCAGGGATTTATGGCTCTCTGTTGCTGGGGTTGTTAATAACATTTCAGGAGACTAAACAAGAATGTTCCAGGGACGCGGATGGCTCAGGCAGGGGAGGGATGAACTGTTTCTTAGTTCTGAAAAGAGCAAAGAGGTCATTGGTGTGTTTACAGAAACAGATTATAGTTCCATTACATTAGGAAGCTCCCTAGATCTGAGGAGAGGAGTCACTCATCATGGCCTTCATTTTTGGGTTTTTTCAGTTCTTTTAGAAAACTGGTGCCTTGACGTGGGCCACAATGTTGGGAAATGCAATCCAGAGTTCTCATATTCCCTGAGCAGACGGACAGCAGGGACTTGTTACCTGTCCTCCATTGTACTGAGTACCATTTGACTTCATTTCGAAAGGAGCCTGGTCCTTCCAGAGCGCTGGATTTCTTGTTGCTCATGTGAACACCCTCCCCATCTTGTTCTCAGCCTCTGTACCGCTCTCAGTCCCAGGGACAAACATTCACTCTGAGTTGCACAGAGCAATTATATTATATTGAATGCAAGTCATTTTCTTCCCTTAGTCCCTTTTATTGACTGACCTTTTGCTCCCTTGCTACAAGGGAATAGTTTCTAGATGCCTTCCTCCACATCACTCGTTATTTTGTATTCTGCATCCTATTCTTTATCCGCTCCAATCGGTGATGTCATTCTGCAGTATTGGCTGCACGTCCATCACAAAAGCCCACTACGGTCTTGGACAGACGATGCGTCATGTCTCAGCAGGAACTGACGTGACCTGGAGCATGGAGAAAGGAAGCAGGTTTGTCCCAAGGAAGGTTTTCAAGGATGCTCTCTGGAATAAATGCAATTTACTGCCCAACTACTTGAGCCCTTAGTCACAAATTGGCAACACTGGGGCATGAAGGTGATGGGAAACCTGAGTCTTACCCCAGTACAAATGCTGTGCACTTCCAAATCTTGGTTTTGTCCCAGTGAGGGAAGTCTTGAAAGCTTTTGTAGGAAGGGAAGGCATTTTCCACTCCGCTTGAGTATAATCAAAAAGCACCAGCTGCCCTTTTTATTCCTGCCTCCAAGGGGTGGTCACCGACAAACGATAGTTTGGGGAGTAGCTGTTTCCACAGCGGGATCCTAGATTATATTTGATCGCAGGTTCTCAGCAAGGGGTGAATGGCCCCATTAAACATAATAAATATGTTTTGGGAGGAATGTTAAGTTGGTCAAATTTCCCATTAGATATGTTAATCAGTTAAAAAAAAATGGGTTGTCTAATTAAATCAGGCAGTTTGTGGGCTGTGTTGTCTCTCTTGGTGGGAAAAACAGAATAATTGCTGTCAGAAAAACAAAAGCTTTCCTCTCAATTTTTGACAGGTTTTTAACAACAAAAAGCTGAGATTGTACAAGGGCAAAGAAAAGACCAAAACATATTCCAGCCAGCTGTATTCTTCTCTAGTGGTAGATGAGAACAGGATTTCATAATGCTGATGGGAAAAGATTCACAAAAGTTTTAACTTTGTTTCTTTCCTTCTTTTTTTCTTTATTTCTTTTATTATTTCTTTTTTTTATTTTACAGCATGACTTTCCGGGGTGGAAACAGTTGAAAGTCACTTGGTTAGATCAATTCTGAGAAACATCTGCCTTGGAATACTGGCTGCTCTTGTAAAAGGAAAATATTGAACATGGTTTTGGGTTGTGTTTTGTTTTTTTTTTTAATTTTATTTTTGTTTTTTAATAAATCGAAATAACTGGCTATTAACAGGATACTGTAATTATGCAAGACCAGGCAACTGAACAGATTTTTATTCCAAGAATTTCTAAGCAATGCTGCAACCCAAAATCTTATAATTAAAGGAACATAGCATAGCTACTGTAAAACCTGAGGGTACTTATGTGAGTAGGCTTAGTATATTTAAAGTAGGACTCATATACATCAGTCACAGTCTGGGAGCAGGAGCCTGAAATTCTGCAGAGTTCAAGAATCATCTTTGCTCACAACTGCAATGATAGGAGCAAAAGCTGGAGAGGCATATAGAGTAGAAATGACAAGCCCAAGGTGGCACAGTAGCCTGGAAGAAAATGGAACAAGCCACAGCTCTGGAGTTTGGATCCAGTCTATACCATCCCCATTTGGGCTGGATATATCGCCTTGCAGCCTGTACAGATTGCCTTTGCCACAAAAAAAACCCAGATCCTGCTGAATCGGTCTGGGCCACGGTGTCTAGATGGTGGGGCTGGTGCTTCTGTCTTTCCTCTGGCTTTCGTGGTGGGGTGGCCAGAGCAGACCTGTGCTGACACAGGAGTTACCTTCATTCTTCACTGGAGGAAACAGCAAGTCCTGGGACCACTAAGGCCAGCCCCATGGGGCTAACCTGGACCCATTGGTGTCCCAGTACCATGCTGGGACCACCAGGATCTGTCACCTTCATCTGCCCATGAGCCACCCCAGGACCCTGCTGCCATCAACCCACCAGGGTCCCTGTGTGTCCTAGCACCATCTGAGGGTGTTGGTCTCTGGTGCATAATAAGATCAGGACTTTTCATCAAGGATTTCAGGGAAAAGCCACAAAAAACAGTTAAAGATGGGTTAGCTTACATGCAGTTTGCATGGCCAGATAATGGAAATGGTACACTTGTATGTAGTAAGGGAGAAGGCAAAAGTGAAGTATGTAGGAGGATGTTGGTTTCTTCATATTGATGCAAAGACATCGGCCCAGGAGGAACACTAAAAAAAGCTAAACACAGGAGGAACGTCAGGATGGAAATATTGTGTAAAACAGAGGGAAAAAAAGTTTGCATCTATTAGAACGAGGTGAACATGGTTTAGGATGGCAGATCTCGGCTGAAATGTTTATAACAGGATTTAATGGGCTCAAATGTCTTTAGCTCAGTCTTGCAGGGATGCAGAGCTTATGTGAACATACTGTCGTGTGTATCTCTATGTCTCTGTCCCTGTAAATGATTTCTAATATATTTCTTGTACAGTCTCATCCAGTTTTTCAGAGTTTCTCCAGAGCATGCTGTTCGTGTAAGAAAGAGTCATGAAAATTAGCAGTGGGGGAGTGCAAAGATAACTTACTCCATCAGCTAATGGAAAAGATTAAAACATACCCTTCATGAAGCCTCAGAGAATCTAGAAAAAAGAATTTCTATTTTAAATAGAAACACAACTAGGGCACACAACTAGTTGTTTAACAGACTCTCAGGACCTGCCCAGATCTTATCGAGGGACCTGGACTCACAAAGCCCAGCTCTGGGCAAACAAACTGTCTTCTGCTCCAGCTCATGTGTTACTCACAAGCCTCCTTCAACCTGGATGCACAAAGCTGTATTAGTGGCAATGATGATGGGACCTGGCTGATCGCCAACTACAGAGAAACTCCCTCCCCACCCAAAAGTGACCCGGGGAGGACGGCTATGGATAGCCACAATGCTGTTTTTACAGGTCCCCTATTCAGGACCTAACAGCACTTTAATGGAAAACGTCCCTTGGTGACCTATAAATCACTGTTTATCACTCCAGAGGCCCCCACAGTCACTGAGATAATGCACCAATGTTATAATATTGATCGATGGATATTTCCTCCCCGCCCTCAGCTCTATCAAACAGGCTGCTCTCTCGCGTGTCAGGAATGAAATACTTTGGCGCGGAAGATGGAATTTGGAAACTGTCCATTCACAAGCTCTCAGCAAGTTGTCCGGTTTTAACCTGATTTTCAGAAGGTAATTTCCTGAGGAATAATGCTTTTTTCACTGCCAGGGTCCTAATTGCACACAAACAATAAATAAAGGGCTTTGTTTGGGGCTTGTAACATTTTTATTTTATGAGGTTTTATATGACTTCAGGGCTGCTTCAGATGAGGCTGTAATCCTTGCTAACAGAGCCAGGAGTGGAATAGCTATCTTCTGTGAGCACAGACGTGGTCCTCAGCTCCAGAATATCAAAATCTTTCACATATTTATTCTGTGAGGTAGAGAAATACCCACTTTCAAAAGGAAACAGTAGCAAAAGAGGATAAGGAACTTCACTATTTTCCCAGAGAACACTTGTGAAGAAAATCCTCTCTCGTCTAACACTGCGTCTTCAAACACCCACTCCCAAGGATTTGAAAGTTCTTTGCAAACTGGGATGAATTCATCAGACCCCTGGAAGTGGTTTGTTATTCCTGCCCTATTTTCCCAGATGGTGGGTGAGCTGAAACGTGGGAAAATGAACCGGCATGGTCAACAGCACTACAGCAAAGGAGCTGCTGTGTTGCAGGGACCAGGACTATCCAAAACCCAAGTAAACTGTGAGCTCTCCAACCCTCCCACGTGGGCATAAACAGCAAAACCAATTTCCTTGGCCTTCCACAGTATCTCCCAACCAAGACCTTGCCCAAGACTCCACATCGTCTGGTGGCCAATGCCTCTAGTATTATGTCATTTTACTACGGGTGGCAAATGAGTCTATCAGTGGTTATATTGTCCCACGATCCGTACTATAGCTTGGAAAGGGACTAGTTTCCTCTGAGTGTAAACCCTGGTGTGTACCTGCCTCTCTGCATTAAAACCTGACCTCCACCTTGGTGGAGAGGCTTCCAGGCTTTCTTGTCCAAGCTCACTAATATTTGCTTTATTGACTGTTTCGTATCGAGGCCTCCACCAGATGAAAACAAGGAGAAACAAGGATAGAAGAGGGATGGGTTGGAGCAGGGAAAATGCAGATTGTCTCTCAGGCAAATTTCAACCCTCTTAGGCTGTGCTAATGTCTCCTGAGATATGTGGGTGAACATGGCACTGTATCAAACTGGAGGACACAAAGCTCTCCAAAACGTGTCATTGCAGAGTCATGAGTTAGTCAAAGTGGTAGGACAGAGTAGCGTTCCTGATACTGCAAATGTCTACTGTTTGACTGAGGAGTTGCCTAAAAAAAGAGATGATGTTAGGGCCTCAGATTTATGAAGATATTGTGGTGGCCTGAAGAGCAAAAAGGTATTACAGGGTTTTACAAACGTGCCAGGCAGGAGCTTAGCAAGCACTGAGTTCAATAGGGAGAAAAGTCTCTTCTGGGTCTTTCTAATTCTCCTGGGAAAGCCTGCTGTTGATTTTCCCTGCAGAGCTTTTAGTTTCTGCATATGCTCTATGGAGTCTCATTGTGGACTTTAACATGGCCCTGCTGGAGACAACTTTTCCCTGATGGAGACAACTTTTCCCTGATGGAGAATCTAATCCCCACAACTGCTCCACCTCAACAGCCTCCTAGAGTCCATGATACCCTGAAGAAACCTCAAATACTGCTCCCCTCTATCCATCATCACCCTAGCCTGCATCCAGCAGTAGAGATGACTGGAAGAGGAGTGACTCTGGTCTCTTGAAGAGAGTTTTGTCTGGGAACTCTTCTCTGACATGGGAAAGTGAACCATGCAGGATGATTGATCTGAGATGCTGCCAGCTGTCTTCTAGCCAAAGGTATGTGACTCTTGATGGATTTGACCTATACCCTTCTCTTCTGATGCAGTTTTTAAGTCCTTGCTAGTTCCTGACTTGTAAGTCTCCTTCAAAGGATCCAGCCTAGACAACTTGAGTATCTGGATACTTTAATTCTTGGTGATGAGGGCCCACTTCACATTGGTCTAGTAGGTGCTTCACTCACTGGCACATGGTATTTGAGTTCCTAATCTGCTGTGTGGTTTCTCTCAGCAGAAAAATCATCAAGGCTGGTAGGCACTATTTGGGGAGAGCCAGACAGAACCATTCAGGAATAACGGCAACAAAACTCCCTCCTTGGGAGTGATCTGGCCGTACTACTGTTGGGCAAGTGTGTTTTTCAGGATACGGACCTTGCAGGGATGTCAGTCAGCTCCATTTTTAAAGTACTAAATTCACACATAAAATGCTTGGCGTGTTTTGAAGAGAACCGTAATCTGCGCAATTTCTTTGAAAAATTATGGACGCTGACACTTTACACCTGTAATTATGATAAAAGCTCTCAGCGCAAGCCTGCAACTGTTTCCAGCAAATAAATCATCTTAACCCCTCGCTTTTAGGAATTTAGGGATCAGCCCTCAGCTATAAATTAGTAGCAAGTGATAATAGCTCTGCTCACAGCTGCCGTCTCATGCTTTGGAGATGAAACACCCCACAGAGGAAGTCAGAGTGGTCGCAGAGCCTCCTCCCCTTACTCCTGCCATACAGTTCACCAACATAAACGTAGTTACTTATAAACTATGTCCATGTCTGCAGGCAGTGGGTATCCCCACTTACATCTTCGGAGGATTTGATTCGCAGAGGCATTGTGTGTATTTGCAGACCAGTAAAACACTAATGCCTGGGTCATATTCAGCAGATTCCCTTTGTAGCTGGGATGGAAAAAACACCTCCATCCCTTTTTTCTCTCAGGAAACTTGATGAGGGTACTTGAAGTAAATGATAGTATGTGCTTTGAATGCAGATGGATCCCATGTTCAGAGCTTCCCAGCATTACTTATTTTTATTATTATTTGTTTTATTTATTTATGTATTTATTCAATATTAGTATTCATTTTATTGTATGATGTTGTTGTTGTTATTACCAACCACAAGAACAGACATTTTTCAAGAACTCTGTGTACCCTTGAACCATTTGAGGTGACATATATGGGGCCATCTGGTGAGCCCCACTATTGCAATGTATCAGTGGGCTCGTGTCTCGTTGGCTCTGCAAAGGGAAGGTTTGAATCAGAGGAGCAGGACAAATAAAGTGAAACGAAGGTGCATTTTACATCAGCAGGATTGTGTGGAAACAGGGTGACCAACAAGCAAGGAGTCCTGGACTCCCTGGTGAGATGTGAGCAGGAGCGTGAGAGGGAGAAGTGGTCATTGCAGGAAGATGGGATTTTAGTGTTGGGAACTGAGAAGCTTTTCACTAATTCCTGCTGAGCCATTGCCTTGAAGCTGAGCAGGAGCAGGATGCAACCTCCCTGACGTCACTTGTCCAAAGCACAGACACCTCCAGGAGATCTCTTTCTTCTCGGTGAAGGAGCAGGCAATGGTTGTGAGAGACTGAAAGAGTTAAGGTCTCAAACATTGTGGTGGGGCAAGTTCTGCTTAACCACAAACTCTGCATAACAACAAACCCTGCACAGCAAGGAACCCCAGGTGAAAAGCAGCCGATCAGCCCAGGACATCAGTGACAGGACAGGGAGGCTGGGCAGGACGATGCACAGCTCCGTGTTGGGATGGCAGCTCACCGTGCATGGCCACAGATCAAACAATGGTCATGTCTGCAGGGAAGGGGAAGTTCCTCCCCAAACGAACCCCAAGCCCACCCACCCATTTCACGAAGGTTCTGAAAGCACAAACTGCTCATGACACCTAATTAGCCTAATGAGTTCAAGTGCCCACCTGAAGGAGGGGCAAGGAGATGATAAAAGGACACAAACTGAAGCCCCACGGGTGCGCGCCCACCAGAATTGGACCCCTCGGCTGGCTGGAGCAATGCTGGACCCAGGACCAGTGAAATCTTTCTCTTTTCCTCTTTCTCTCTCTCTGTCTTGCTCTCTCTTTCTCTCTCCTTTTTCACAACCTTACACCTCATCCCTTTAAGACATAAAACCGTTGACCAAGTCTGGGACTGAGTGGATCCAGCCGCCCCCAGGCTCCTCTCTAAGGAGGGGTCTAGAAAGCAAGGGGGTCCGCTGTGAACCTCCTGACCCTACAGGAGGGATCTCCTTATTCCCTGAATTGATGTATATGGTTACCCTGAGTTACACGGTTCACTGAGGTAGTTCCATGCCTATTCCCGTTGTGAGAAACCCTGCCACCTACTGTTATGCCTCCCAAATTCAGTTTGCTCCTGTCATGAATAAAACGTTTAACTGATCATTTGGTGTCATTTCACCTTAATGTAGCCTGAGGGAATTTGAACTCAACACAACTCCCTGGTCTGTCCAGCCCGGGTCGTGACAATGGTCTATCCCTTGGATAACATGGAAAACAAATTCTGTGTGTTGCTTACCTCTGAGAGAGAGGTCTGTGCTGTAGGTGTCCACACGTAGTCAGACAAACTCCACCGATTAGGCTTCAAGTCCAAGCTGGCGTCTTGTGAAGGAGCCTAGAAAACCAGCTAGGATGAGCAGCCTAATTTTCAGAGGCTAAAATTCAGAAGTTCAATCCCACCTGAAGGATGGTGGCCAGGCCTTGATGCTATGGTTTCTGGGGCTGGAAATCCAGAGGTGCTGTCTCCATTAAATCCACAGTGCCCAGACGCACAGCACAGTGCTTGTAGGAGACCTCTGGTCACCTTGGGAGCCAGGCAGAAGGAAGATGTGGATGTCCTTGCTGGTTTTGGAAGTGAATTGATTTCTTCAATGTCCTCCCCAAATTTGGTAGGTGGGATCCAGTCCCATTTCCCCTTTGGCAGTTTGGCAGTTAGCTTTGGGGGGACAGAGGAATGGGAACTTGAAGCTCCTTATCCCCATTGAAATGCTGATACTCGAGAGTGCTGGCATAGCAGTGGGGAGAGGAATTCCCTAATTTCCCTCCTCTCTGAGTATCCTGAAATGAGAGCCAGGAAAAGGAGAATAGATGGCATTAAAATGTATGAAATAAGAGCCACACTAATAATTGTACAACTTCCTGCCCCACGCCAATCCCGCATCTTTGCATGGCATAAATCGTAAGTCAAATCGTAAGAAAACCCAGTGTTCACAAGGCTGATAATCAAAGGGAGAGGAGAAGGAGCTAGAAGGCATGTGGGGAGGGGGTGGTAAATGCAGGAGAGGGAGGGAGGAGAGCCACACACCTTCCCTGGACCCGGAGAAACCCCAGCATACCAGACTGACGGGGTTCCCGTGGAATGTGCTCCTGCCAGGATAATGTTCTGGGCTGTGTTTGTGCACAATATTTCGAGACATCTGACACCACCGAGTGCTTAGTAGTGGGTTAGCATAATCCTAGACTCTTTGTGGTCACAGGAGGTGGGGGGTGGAGGTGGGGGAATAGTGTCACAAGTTGCTTTAATCACAGGGAAGTAGTCTTTTCCCTGCAAAATATACGACCCAGGAGGAATATATACCTGATTCATCTCAGAGAGACTTTTTTATTTGATTGTCTTCAAATTACCTGCAGTAAGTGATGCAACTTTTAGTTAAACTTCAGCAAGGCATCGCAGGTAAAAGGCACATCATCCCATAGAGCTGAAAGAAGAGCATGAGGTTTAATGGTCAGAGCAAGAGATTCTTCAGCTGGAAGAGTGAACGTGCCTCGTTGTTAGAGCAGAATACGTGTGTCGAATTTTTTGATTGTCCTATTGGTTTACTGAGGCCCTTGAATAAAAAACTCATCCTCTCACCTGAAACAGCAATGTTAGACTTTACTCATAAACTCCATGGGAAGGGAGCTCATGGAGAACCAGCATTTCAGTGTTTCCCCAGTATGGAATTTTTAATTATTATAGAGTTTCTCATTTCCCTTGGAAAAAAGTAGAGGTAAAACAGACAGCAAATTTGTTTTCTTAACAATGGGAAGCACATCTAAAATTATGACTTTTCATCTTTTTGTTGTCCATGGCTTTGGAACTGTTTTCTGCTGGTGGCAGCTGAACAAGACAGAAAATGGTGGGGAAAAAAGGCATGATTTTTAAAATTAATGATGACTTCCTCCCACTCAAAAAATATTTTCACTAAATTTTATACATTTCTCTAAAACACACCAAAGATTTGTTTTCCTTACCTTTTCAAGGGAAAGGGAGTTTTCATCAGAAACTAATTCCACTCTGGTTTTGATATTGAATTCCACAGCTATAGTAGTATCATCCCAGTTCACCCCTTCCTTCTTGTCCCCTGGAACAGCATCTGAGGAGGGGTCCAGGCACTGGAATACCATCACCCCTCCATGAGGTGCTCCCTGAAGTTATTTTGGCCTTCCTTCTCTTAGTTTTAGTTTGGGTCCTCAGTTTCCATAGCAAGAAAATAATGGAAATAAAAATGCTCCAGAGAACAGACTGGTGCACAACATGGTCTGTACCACACAGATTGGTGGTCATGGGTCTGCCAGCATCACAAGGTCGCAGCCCAGGGCTTACCCCTACCTTGGGCAGAGGTGGCAACCGAGGACCTGCCACCCCACAGACCTGCATTAGCACCTAACTGCCTTGCAGAACAGGACAGGGATTCAAAAAAACAGACCAATTTGGCATTCAAAGAATGTGGGCAGTGAGTGGAAAAGCTGGAGGACAGTGGGTAGACAGACAGATAGGTCCCCCTTCTCCTATTCTAGCTCTGGCTGAAGGTTTACAGCAGAGGAGGTGTGCTATTATGTTAACGTGGCCTGTTTGCCAAATTCTAATTACAATCTGATCTATTGACTCAAGCTAACAAGTTAATTGACTGCTTTTTGTGGCTTTGGTACACCACAAGCCTAACTGTCCTCTTAGGTAATGCAAGCGTGGGTGTGATTAAACAGTACAGCCAGGGCTGCAAAAGTCGTTCCAGGGAATATTTGGCTTGAGAGATTTTCACCACCTTTTCTGCCCCTGGATTGGCTGCCATGTAAGTGTCAATAGCTGTCAAGTCTGGTTGGGGAAGAGTAAACTCCATCAAAATTCAAATAATAAGAATAATAGGAATAGCCATATTGCCCTGCAAGGACCAGCTAGGCAGAACTGGAGCCTGTTTGCTGTAATATTTTACAATATTACTGAATTCTAAGCTGGCTGCAGATTTCCTTGCCCAAATCTCAACACACTGCAAGTTGTCTGATCATCTCAATCACTGAAGCACACAGAAGCTGCCACTGAGGTTGGAGCACCTTGATGTTGCAAACCAGCTGCTAAAAGGCAATTTCAGCCTCTGAGAGTCTGTGATATAACCTGAAAAACTAAAGAAGGCTTTGTGACAGCATGACCTTTAGAGATGCTTTACATATATATATATATGTAGCTCAAAGCATGTTTTGAAGGAGGTGACTGTCATCAGGTGGGAAATGGCAGGGAAGTTTCCCCAGGGGCTCACAGCAAGGCAAGGAAACAAGAATGGCCACACTGGGACAAACTAAGGGTTTTGCATAGCTGGGTATATCTTGCCAAGCTCTGGCATAGTCTAGCCTATTGGAGAAACCTTGTTTAGATCAATATGAGTGCATTAAATGAGCCAGGACTCATGCCACACACATAAATTCATGTCCCCACCAACAGGGTGGCTGCAGTAATTCCCAGTGGGAGCAGACCATAGTTTTGGATATCTCCTCACCTCTGCCTGGTTTTCTTTTGACGGTGCTTGTTTTCTTGAGTCAAAACCATGCCAGGGAGCGTGCTGACAATTGACATATGTGAATAATTGTGGGACAGTGCTCAGAGCAGGACCTGGACCTCTACAAACACCATCACTGGTCCTTCTGGCCCCTCATAAATCTTGCAGAAGGCAGTTATGGGGGGAGCTTTCCTGGGATTAAACTCCTACCTACCGTGTGCTAATACAGTGTTTTATTCATGCAACCACACTGGGGAAGCTGACTTCAAATTTTCAGTTTTGGGGTGCCCAGTTCCTACTGAAACCCATCCACTTGACTCATGCCTCTGCACACCCCATACCCCAGCAGCTCCCCTCCGCCGCTGGGATTGCCAAGCCCTGGAGCGGTCCTGCAGGATTCCCACTCCAGCTCTGGAGGTCGACGAGCTGCAGAGCAGCCAGAGAGCCATTTCTTGCCCAGAAACACTCACCTACAGCAGAGAGGGAGCAGAGCAACCCCTCAGAGGAGGTCCCCCCACCTTCTTGTGGCTTCCAGGAACACCCAGGCGCAGGCACGCACGGAGCACATGTGCCCCCCCCTCCATCCCGCTGCCCTTTGGCACGAGGCGTCGGGGCTGGAGTCCGCAGAGGCAGTGGAGACAGAGAGCAGGCTGTTTACAGGGAAACAATTCAGCCTTGTCTTCAGTCACGTTTGGCTTCAGCACGCAGGTCTCCATGCGATGCCTGGAGAAGGTCACGGGGGAGGGTGGGAGACAGAAATATTTTGTGTTCTTCCAGCCAGGCTGGACCAATTCGATGATGGTGATCCCTCACATCTCATTTTTATCTTTACGAGAAACAGGTTATCAGGAGAGACAGAACAGCTCCATGGAAGGATGCAGAAGAGAGCTTCTCTCCTTGGCTTTCCCACAAATGCAGCACCAGTCCCCAACAAGTCCCTCCATCACTGACTACCTCAGCTTACCCTGCGCAAAACAACCTTCAAAGCACAGGGCAGGAAGAGATGGGAGTTTTGTGAGCCTAAACGCATTCGCTTCTCTCACATGAAAGGGGCCAGAACCTGGGGACTGGTATTAGCTCTGCTAGCTGCTGTTAGCTCTGATTTTCCTCTTGATGTTGTGGGAGCCTAAAAAGTGCTAAGCCCTTCCCTACAGCCAGGTCCCAGGCAGCAGCCTCAGAAATAACTGTTCCCAGGGCAGCTGTGAGTCCCTGGGCCCGATCAGGGGCTGCAGATGTTTGCACCCCTGGGCTGCTGGTTAGAAGAACAGCAGGCAGCTGGGGACAAGCACAAGGAGCTCCTGTCTGTGCTCTGCAAGATCCAGATGAAATTCCTGCAGAAAGAATATTGCATTTGTGGTGGCCATAAAATTTTCATGCACATAGACACCCACACTCCCAGAATGCTTTACATACTGCATGTGTTAGATGCCTCTTTGGCTAGGTGCACCAAAATCAAAGGCATCTGGAAAACACAGCAGCATCCTATGTCTTAGTGCACACTAGGCATTTTAACAAGCATAGAGAAATTAGAGCAGAAGATTCAGTCGTTGAAAGTAAAAATTTGCATTTGGCCAGGACTCATGCTAAAGCCACTCCTGTGGTCGCAGCATGTACTGGGAGATCTCTGATAGCTTTGATATGAACTGCAGTGGTGGGTAATGGGAAAGCACAGCCCTTACTGCAGGCAGGGAGTCAGGATGGGTTAGCAAAGTGGATATCCCTGTACCCAGTACACAGAAGCAAAAGAGCTGGCAAAGCATCTTGCCTAAGTTAATATCAGGGCATAGTATAGAAATCAGGCCTGGTTTTCATCCCTGTCAATCTTAAGCTTGCATAAGAGCAGTCTTGTGCAGCAGCGACATGGCATGTTTGACACCTCACATCTGCTGCTGCCTGGGGTGCAGCACCAGACAGAAGTTTGCCATTGCTTCTGCTATAAACCCAGCTTGAACTCGTGTCCTGTGCACCAGAGGTGTGCACACATCTTGCTGCTCTGCTGCTGGGTCCCACTGCACCCGCACCCCCCCGCCCCAGGGCAGTGTGTGCGCAGGGACGGCCACCAGCCCTTCACAGAGCAAGGCAATTAAATGGAAACCACCGCTTTTCCTATTCATTTACTGACTTGACACCAGGGCTGGCAGGGGACAAGTTTTCACCCACCCCTTCCTGCCCTTCCCTTTCCCAAGGGCCTTTCCAAGCCTTTGTCCAGCTCCTCTTGTGAGATCCCATGGGCTCACTGTGCATTTGCCTGTTCCCCCTTAAAATACAAAACGCATCTTTTCTCATCAGGGACTTATGGCTGGAATTACTTAAGTTAATAGAGCAGTTAAATAAGACAGTGCTGGCTGCACTATCCGCAGGAAGGGTATGTTTTACTGCCCTGGAGACAGAGAATACAGTAGTGGCTTTCAGACCCTCAGACTCTTTCCTTGTGTGTAGCTAAGAAAATCAGAGCAAGCCTAGTATCCCCTTATTTATCTGTCGCAAAGCCTCGGCCGGGAGTAGATGCTGCCATCAGGGACTTTGGTCTCCCCAGCCAAGGCACAAAGGCACATGACAGCAACAATGGCCAGGCAGGAATGTTAGAAATTAGTTTGAGCAGAGCCCACTGCAAAAACACGTGATCTCTGGAAAGTCACGTTACCCCACGTCTCTGTCAGTCCCACATGGAAAATTGGGGAAAGCAGGAACTCTGCTAAGACAAAACAGATGCTGCTTCTGAGCAGGCTGCTCCTGCGGGGAGAGGCATGGTGTCTAGGCTGTTGTATCACTGCATTGGGGCGTTCTCAGAAAGAAAAACAAGTATACAGGGTAGTTAGGTGTCAGGGTAGCAGGAGGGCTTGTGCTGGGCTGAAGGAATCGGCCGGCAAAATACCCGCTACTGCCCTGCCTGCCTTCCCTTCCCACCCGACCGCAGACAGCCCTCTCTGGTGCACCTCTCCCCCAGTGAAAGGACAGCAATGGTGGCCGGGGCAGGAGGGAGGTGTGACGAGCACACTGGGAAAGGAGGCTGGAGCAAGAGTCTGGATATCCATGAAAGAACCCTAGAAAGGTCCCTTTGAGCCTACCCCTAACATCACTCTAGCTTCTCTTATCCTTCCTCCGCCCCACAGCCCCATCAGCATCCCAGCCAGCCCTTCACCTGTATCAGGACCACTCAGTGCACTGCAGGGATCTGGCACTTTTCTGGGCTCCCTGTGCAAGCCCATGTTCCCAGCCTGTGACTCTCCATCCCCTTCTAGTGGCCAGTCCACACACAGAGATGCCAGCTCCTCTTCCAGCTCCATGCAGCCCTCTGCCCACCCCAGGGCGCCCATAGCTCCTCCAAGCGCCTTGTGCATCTAGAAAGAGGGGTTTGCTTTTGATTGGAATACTGATATGAGCACAGATCTATGGGGATGTGTGTATTTGACCAACCACCCTGGTCCCCGGGGTCTTCACAAGCAGTGAGACTTGCACAGTCTCTCTTCTGACTTCTCCCCGGGGTCCTTGAAGAAAAGAGGACTTATGAGGAAATCTCTTTGGTCTTTCCCTATGCCCTCCCATCTCCATATGTGTAATTTCCTCTTTCTTTCCTGTCCTGCGAACGTAATCAGAAGTAGTCTCAGAGAGTCTACATTTTTTGCCTTTTCACTTGATTTGCCTTTTCACTTGATTTGCCTTTTCACTTGATTTGCCTTTTCACTTGGATTTCCACCTTAGCAGAGAGGAGCCGAGATGTCTTCTTTGACAGCAGAAAGCTGGTGCCTCTGCCCAGCAGCTGCCTCAGTGTTGTCACAGATGCCAGGAGACACCAGTTTCTGGGCTAGTGGTGGTCTTACCATCAGTCCGGCAGGGATGGATGAGGGGGCTCATCCTGAGTCCAGCCTGTATACCTAAGGCCTTCTGTCTGAATTTAACAGGACCCATGGGGGTTTCTCCTCTGCCTTTTGCTCACAAGAAGAATAAAGAATTGAAAAAAAAAGAACCTTTCTCTCTTTGTCATTCCATCCAGCAGTAAAACCCCATCTCTAAATTCAAACCCTTTGGCAAAGGATGACACAAATTTCTGTGGATTCCTCCATTCACATTGTATCTGCTTTCCCTAAGGAGTCTGTTTATATACTGACCCTCCTGGGCCCACGGGTGACTCTCCTTCAGTCCACATCTCTCAGTGTTTCTTGGTGGCCACCTCCAGAGAGGCTGTGAGCAGCTAGAGTCACCAGCTTGGACTTTTCGTTGTGAGCAGCAGCAGGCTGTGGTGGACCAGGCATGGTGACTAAGGCAGTGGTTATGAGGAGCTGTCATATGGACTATGACTCATCAGAGCCCAGAAGAGAGATGGCTGAGAAGAGACAGGGAAGAGGTCTATCAAATCTTGGGAGGCACGCAGAGAAGACATAGGAGTTGGGAATTTTCTTTCCCTCTCAATAGGAGAACTGTGTCGAATGAAATAAGCAGTTTTCAGGTTCAAGGCACACAGAAAGAAGCGGTCCTTCTCAAAGTGTGTGGTTAACCTGTGGGACTCCTCACAGAAAGACGCTGTGCAGGTTAAGCATCTGGATGGATTGAAAACCCAACTGTGAAACTTCATAGGAGGAAAGCCCTTCAAGGTCTGCTAAATGTAAAGTCCCCTCGCTCAGAAACTACACATCCCAAAAGGCTGGGAAGTATTCTGAGGACCACCAATGTGCACTTGCCATGTTAAGGACAACATCCTGACTCGCCTCTACCTGCTCACCTGTTGGTTGTCTCAGTCCTGAGTGCAGAGAGGGAGCAGTGCAGGGTCCCAGGGTGCAGGACACCCTGTGACAACCCAGCCCAGGAGCAACGGGAAATCCAGCACAGAGCAATCCTGATCACAGCTGAAGCCTCTGCGTGCTACCACAATACAAATTCACCACTAAATCCCAGGAGTCTAATAGAGAGTACCTTAAATTAAGCAATTCCTTTTCTTTTCTTCTATCCTCTTCAGCTCAGCTATGATGACAGCCCTAAATGGAGCCTCCCACCGCATTGAACTCCCATGGCACAGGGTCTTTGCCAGGGTTTGCCAGGTCTTTGATCAAGTCCTTTGCGCTAGATTTTATAGTGTCTTGGCTGAAACAGGTGGACCTCCACTGGAGCACTAGACAGCAGCAAGTCTGCCAAGCTTTCAAGACTTCAAACCAGTATGGACAAATCACAAATAAACCGCTCCAAAAAGGATCAGAGAAAAAAGAAAGATCAATACCTTGATAAAAATGTATGCTTCCAGTCCCGAGTGTGTATAGCACAATGCAGCCCAGTATGCTTTCATATTTATAAGGTGTTGAAGAGATCCTGATTCCCATCATACTGATAATTCATAAAATACAACAAGACTACAAGGGAACAATGCAGTATGTCCATATTCCTGCAGGCCAGATGGTTTCAGAGAAATAGAAAGGTCTGTATGAAGACAAGAACTTTTGTTCTGGATAGGTTTGGAGTGTCTGAGATGTGGTTCGGATACAAAAAGGAGAAGAAAAGTAGAGAATTTTATAAATGCTTGCAAAGGAAAAAAAAAAGCATTGCTTTGATTCAAGTGTTTCAAATGACCCATTTTCTTATGATTTCTGTCTTTTTGTAGATTGTGTATTTTAGATGGGGACCTAGGTATTTAGATACCTAATAAAATGTTTCTAAACTAAAAGCTAAACTTAAAAAATCATATTTTACAGTGAGCAAATGAAATACTTTGTTCAGAAAGTATCAGCAAGGGATGTTTCAGCATGGCCTGATCTTCTTTCAAGATGTTCTTCCAAAATGAAGAGTCTGTGAAACATGTCTCTGTGCAAAGCACTCCAGATTCACCAAACTGCATCCTGATGGAATCTGCTTCTCCTGCTTCTCTTGCAATGTCTCTAATACTTGTTTCTACAAAGTGCTTCTACTCTGCCATATCACTCCAACCATGGCATGATGGCTTGTACTGCTCCAGCTCCAGACAAAACAAAAGGCTTCATGATATCCCAGGTCGCTTGAGAAACTAAACCTCAGCTTTCTAGTATAAGGTCTTGGAAAGGACACCAAATGGGTGAAGATGTTCCAGCCTGGAAAAGCAGTGACTGGTCTAGGACAGAGACCTGTATATCCTGGCTGAACCAGGGCAAAGAAAAGTTATTGTTTCTCCCATGAAGGTTTGAGGGCATGTGAGAAGTTGGGCATGAGATTCACATGGACAGAAGACAGCAGTTTCTCACACCACACTAGGTCAGACCTTGGGGTCAGAAGAGGTAAGATAAATTCCTGGAGGACAACATCTCCGGAGGCCAAGACCCCACTGCAATCCCCTAGTGACTGCTGAATGCTGGGAGGTTATAACCAGGGCAGGGATCACTCATGTTTGTCCTAGGCTCATACCCTCTCTAAGCATCCATTGTCAGCCACCACCCAAGACAGGACAATATTAGATGGGTGATTGGTCTGGTGAGCTGATGCTTTTCTTATAGTCTCTTTTTTCCTATTTATTTCTGTTTTTTTCCTCTTTTCTTTCTTTCATATTTTCTTTTTTCTATTTCCTTTTGTCTTTTCTCTCAATTTTTTTCTTCCTTTCTCTTCTCTTCTCTTCTCTTCTCTTCTCTTCTCTTCTCTTCTCTTCTCTTCTCTTCTCTTCTCTTCTCTTCTCTTCTCTTCCCTCTCCTCTCCTCTCCTCTCCTCTCCTCTCCTCTCCTCTTGAGTATTCCCCACTGGCTTTTAAAGATTGCTTAGTGAGGTCAGCTGAGAAACTGCTGTTCAGCTTGTCGAGAGGTAACCAGGCCTGTGCTGTTCTCCACACAGGGGAAACTACGGCCACCCTCCCACTGTCTCAGGGTCTGGGACAAAGTCACTCTTGTCTTGGAAAAAACCTTGGTCATGCAAAGAAAAGGTCATTTGCACATTATTAACCAGCTTTGACATTGATGTTTATCCTCATGCTTCTCAGAGAAGTGAGGGAGACTGCTTTGCTGAGCCACATGCAGCAATGCAGTGGTTTTGTTTTGGGGGCGGGTTGCAGCGTTTTCATGCTGTCTTATGTTATTACCTAATGTAGGATCTGGCTGCATTGCTTTTGACAGGGCAGGACTGCCGAGATACCTGTGGCCCTGATTCAGAAAAGCAGTTAAGCACATATCTAACTAGAACATGAGTCAGGGAAGGACATGCATGTGTCCCATTGACGTATGTGGAAATCAAGCATGTGTTTAAGTGCTTTTCTGGCACATGATAAGGTTTTGGATGAGATGATATGACATGGTTTCCTGCACGAGCCAAGGCGCTCCTTCCAACCCTATATTCCTTATACATATCAGACAGGAATTTCCAAATATGGGCTACTAAACATAGTTCCCCAAATTACCATGTTTAACCTTTAAATAAATATGATATAGTTGTTTAAGGATGCTGAGTGTGGGAAGATCCTTTTCACTTCAATGAGGCAATGACGGATCGGGGCATGTCACCTCTCAAGATTAGATTGCATCTATCTTGGGGCTGGAATAAGGTTATGCAAGATCCTTGCTTTTTTCCCAAATTGTAAAACAAAGCCTTTGACTTTGCCTACTGCTCCAAAATTCCCTGGAAGACCCAGGAAACACTGTGCTGTGAAAGAGGATGGAAGATATCTGGGTTCTTTCCTTATTATTCTTAACAGTTAGAGTTTTATCATTTGTCTTCAGTGACAAAGTACTGGAAGATGCTGTGTGTTTCAGTTATGTTCTCAGAGGAATAGAAGGAGACAGATGCTCATTTATCCATAGCATCTGTAAGATACGTAGGTTGGACTGGGCTAGTGTATGGACAGAGGGTCTCCATGGGAGCCCATAGGAAACAGATATTTTGATCTCATGGTCTGGGCTCCTGTTTTGCACGTGCTTGTTTGGATGACTCCTTTTGCTCAGGAAACAGTGCTAGATGCTTTGCACCCAGAGAACTGAGCCTGTAGGAAGAGAGCCAGAATATGCCCACAAAATCCACAGTGTGGGAGCAAGTATTTGAGGCTGTGGCTGTCTCGCTGTATGAGGCACCTTCACAAGGGTACTGTTTGGCATGACAGGCAGAAACCCATTTGCTTAGACAAGGCCTTAGGCTGATATTTTTCCCTTAAAAAAATTTAATTCCATCTGGGAATTGAAAGAAAAATTTCTATGCTGAGTAATCCTGGACTGTATTTCATCCTTCTCCTTCTACAGTGGCATAATGAGCCATGATAAGGGATCTGCCACTTCAGTTTTGGTTGCCAGCATGTTCAGGACGATGAGTGGTTTTCAAGTAGCTAGAAAGATGAAGATTTGATAGGAATTGAAATAGTAGAAATGCATGCTGACGTGCAAAGGTGAATGGATAGATGCACAGGGATCAGACAAATTGCCATAGATAGGTAAACTGGGTATGTGCAAGGTATGCCGATAGATGAACATCAAGGTAAGGGAAGAGTGAAGAGTGGCTGTATTGAGCTGGAGCACCTGACCCAGTACCCCATGTCCAACTATGGCCAAAAGCATGTGAATGAACGGGCCAGTAAGTGTCGTGTCTTGTTATTTATTACTGGGGTGTCATTCTCCCTGAAAGTCCCCTTGGGGACTGGAGGGCACTACGTTCATTGCATCTTTCTACTCTCCATGCCCAGATGTTCTACAGAACCCTTGCAGTAATGCTAGCCAGCTTCCACTTTTTACCTTCCCAGTGAATTATGGCCCTATGATTTTTGCTCTGTAAAGGCTGAAACCTCAGAGTTCACAGGGAGTTTAGTGTCTCCATACGGTGAAATGCCGTGGCAAATGCATTTGGCTCCAGCTGCACTTATTGTACAAGGCAGACTCAGCGCTGAGCTGAATCAAGTTAGCTTATCAGGACAGGCAGAGAGCAATTTCTTCTGCAAAGAAGAAAGCAGAGCAACACCCAACACCAGGGCCATGCTTGGCTTTTTTCTTTTGGAATGATCATAAACCTCTGGCAGATCCCTCAGCTCCATGCAGCACAATCAGAGCTAACCAGAAAAAAACAGCTCAGTCAATGGGGAAATGTTCCTCAAAGATTTACAAGGTTTCCTGTGGTTTTTGAATGCAGCAATTACATTTTATTCCGTGCAGTTTGCACTTCGCTCTCAAGGTGGAAAAGCCACAGGTTTGGGATGTCTGTGTGTGCATGTGTTCGGGAAAGGAAAATGCAGGATGCGTCAGCCACGGGATGGTCCCACACAATCCTCCCAAGATACTTTGGGGGGTCAAACATTTCTGAGAACTGTTTAATCTCAGTAACTCTTCTTTTAGTGGTATTGGTTTCAAAGAGATCCCCGCTGGCTGAAATGCAGTCTCGGATCTCAAGGATGGTCAGGTACCCGATTCTGTAGTTGTTTCTATGGACAGCCCAGAAAGCAAATATCTTTGAGCTCTTGGGAATAACTACTGGCAGAAGAGGGGTGTTACTTCCCAGTGAGACATCTGCTAACCCCAGGATGAATTTCTCAGAAAACTGGGCTAGGCTATCATGTCTTGGATACCTCTGATGGGTAGTGTGAGAACTGGAAATAAAACCACCAAGGTTGGCTTGAGGTATGGACAAAGAGGCAGTCAAATGGCACTGTTTCTGCATGGTCTTCCTATAGAAGAGCATTGAAAAGCTGTTATTTGTCTTCCTGTAGAGTCCTTGAACCCCATCTGAGAAGGGAGCCAGGCAGACAGGCAGTATGTGCCCAAGGAAGCAGCCTCTCTCCAGAAGGAGGGCACAAACTGAGCAGATAAGAGGACTGAACAAAAAACACTCAAGCTAGAAGCTACCGCTGCTTGAAGGAAAACTATCCCAGAGAATTAGAAATATCTTCTGCAAATTAAATATAAGATTTTTTTTTTTTTTAATGTGAACACATGTACGTGTGTGTGTCATTATGGATCAGTATTATTTTACTGCAGTTGATTCAGACCCACAGTTCTGGGACTGGGACAGAGCAAAATGAAATCCCCTGACCAAGAGTTGCATCTCCCTGCCCACCTTCCCCCTCTGCCTTGTGCATTAGCCTAATCTAAGGGAGAAGTCCTGAGTTTTTTTCTGTGACATAGAAGGTCAAAGACAGCAAATGTGTGACATGCATTGCTGGAAGGCCATTCCTCAAAAATTTGGGACTCAAAATTTCATTAGCACAAATTACTTTTAACATTTGGAAGGAAAAGCAGACATTTTTTCTCCAAAAATTAAACCTGAGATTTTTGCAAAATTGTACCACTCCAGCAATTGTGATTATAAAACCCCCATCCCCAAAATGAAGTGTTGTGAGTCCATGCAAAAGCTGACTTTGCATTTAATTTCTGCCACTGGCATGTCAGATCTTACTTTGGTTTTATTTGACATCTTAATTGAAATTTCACTCACCAATGGACAGCACACTGTTGAACTGAAAATGGAGTCACCAACAAAGCGTAGCAAACTGTTCTCTCTCTTATAATGGTGGAAATCAAGACTAACTTAATTTGAGTAACAGATAATAAAGCTGATAAATGGGAAAGAATTAAATGTTGCAGTTGATTAACCCCTCTGGAGACAGATAGGTCCAGAGTCAGGGAGACGTGGCCTTCAGATACACTTGCTTCAGTCAGATGTTATACCTGGCATTCAGGAGCTGGGACAGGCAGAGATATTTCCCCCAAGGACAGGCATATGACTGAGTCAGAGGTTGTTTCAGACAAATTTAGGTATATAATACGTACAGAATAGCCTGTTTCTAGTTTCAATCATTCAATCTGCCGCCAGCAGAGAGAGGAATTCTCACAGAAAGCCTATGATTCAGCAAAAGTAGGAGAAATGACTCATTGCCAAGGGTGCAGCGTCTCCTTATTGACTGTAGAGGAGCCCAGACAGTGCCTGTAGGTTTCACTTGGAGAGCTGGAGGGAGGTGAGGTGAACCCCTCCAAAGCTGCTCTTCTGGTCCCTGCCGCAATCTCCCAGGATTTCCTCAAGCCAATTCCTCTGCAGGAGATCAGATCTGTGTTCAACTGCCACCGTAGTAGTGGGGAAACAGCTCATCTCTCCAGGCACCCATCTCTCCAAGAGAAGTCATTACGGGTGGCCCATGTCCTTCTGTGCCTCAGTTTCCCCTCCCTTTCAGGAGCAGGCTTACTCACACCATTTCCCCTTGAACAGTAAAACAAGACAAGAGATCTCGTTTTGGCAAAGCACGCTGATGTGGGCTTAACTTACAGTGTTGTCCCAAATCTCTTTGAAGCCCTCATAAATTAAGTAGCCATCAAGGAACGTCACCGAACCAGCGTCTCATTCATTCATTCATGCTAAAAAAGTCCTCTGAGAACCATGGCTGATGCATATCCTCCAAGCCCAGGGCCTCGTTATTCCTAACGCAGGTAAGGTGATTGGCGATGGCTCTGGTGATAGCAAACGGTTCAATCTGCCAGCACAAGCCAGGAGGTCACAGACCAGAAGCTGGGCAATGGGCTCCTCTTGGTCTACCACTGACTGCACCTTCCTTCAGAGCTGCAGCATGCCAGCGGGCTGGGGAGGGTGGGGTGGGGAGGGTCTCCAAAGGAGGTGAAGCTAATTAATTTCCATTCCTTCAGAAGACACTGCTGCTGGTGTTTCCAAACTCCCTCTGTTCTTTACTTACCCTTTTGGATCTCAGGGGATGCCCCATGACAAATTGGAGTTCTCTGGTGAACCGATTGCTTTTTTTTTTTTTTTCCCTGCTTTTTTTTTTGGTGCTAAAGATGAAAGATTTAAAATGCAATAATGTTTTGTCTAAATTCTTGTGGAAATAGCTTATGACCTTTCATAGAGAAATGTGGTTTCAGCTTTCCGGTAAGAGAGCTCCCAGCTAATGATTTAGCTCTATTTTCTAATAAATAGTTGGCAAGAGACGACCACTCTTATACCCTTTGTCATTAGGGACCTATTATTTATGACTCAGAAATGAATCATTAGGCTTGGCAAACAGCAATTTCTTTGTGGCCAATGTATTTTTCCACTCGGTAGCAGAGTATGCTTGTAAATTCTTCCTAAAAATTACCATTAAAGTATCTCCAAACAGACTCTCCCCCACACTGCCATAAATTCTCTCCACTTTGGTGACTATTGGTGGTCTTCCCACCCGAGGAAAAAGGGTTTCTTTTTTGTTCTTAACGCCTTTCACATTTCCTTCCAGCTAATTACACTTTTATTTAATAAGGTAAATGGGTTTTGTTTTTCCTTACGGTCTCCCCTTTACAGGATGAAATATTTCCTTCTGACGGAGCCTTCCTGTCTTCCGTATCCTGGCTAACTCAAGGCCTCCAAGCAATTAGAGTTGGAGAAGACCTTTGCACTTACACTTACTTGGTGGTGTCCGCTTGCCAAGGGCTTCAAAAAGTCCATTTCATGGGAAGGCATGATGACACATGCTGGACACGAATCATCTGAGGGGTAAATTTCCCCAAATTCTGAAAGCATGTAGGAAAAATAGCAAGCCAGTAACTCATTTTCTCTCTCTCTCTCATTCTTAAATCATTATTCACCCAGTTGAGAGACTTCTTGAATCTGTTCCTTTCTTGTACTGGAGCATGTCTCAAGGGACATACAATTTATCAGCTAATCAGGACAAGGGAATTAAAAAAAATGTTGAGGAATACGGTTCAGGCTTTGTTCCAGATGCAAATTTTACCACTGCTCACTCGTGTCCAAATCCAGGAGACTGTTTCTTACTGAAGAGTCAGGCTGACTGTAGGAATAAGATCCCAATACCAACTTTTCTGATATTTGGGGAACTACAGATCACAGGTAGAGCATCAGGTTATGTGAGATTCCTGGGCAGAAAGAAGACAAGAAGTTTTGAGAAAATTCAGGGGGAAAAGTGCAACTAGAGCCTTGTGAGCATTGCAACCCTATGCTGACTATCCAAAAAGGTGGAATAAACTTTGCATGTTTAGATTCACAGATTTTAACACTGAAGGAACTACTAGATCACTTAATCTGGCCTCCTCCAGAGCAATTTGCTCTGCAGCTTGGGATCCCCTTAGTGTCTCTTGCTTACCTGTAACATCACGCAAAGACTGCTCTGCCTTGGCTATCAAGCAAAAGGAAGTTTTGGGGCAGGGGGCAAAGGAATATTGATGCTTTCCAGTACAAAATATAAAATAATCACTGGGAATAGTGTTTTCTGGCAAACAGCAGTAGACCAGCCTAGTCCTGGCCAAATAGAGAGAGAATAATGTTCTTTTCCCAGTCAAAACAGCAATTCTTACTTCAAATTTAGAGTTTAGTCAAAAGTTCTCTTCTTATTCATTTTCTTCCATGGAAAGCCTACAGGTAAAATATACACAATGTACTAGAAAAAATACATTTTAATTGACGTTTGCTTCTTGGGTTCTTGAGTTGGGGTGTTTTTTTTTCCTTTTGGAAATATAACAGCATTTTATTTTCAGGAAGCTGCCTATAAGTCAGTTAATAGGTCAAGTGAGATAAGAGAGAGCAGAGCACTGAAACCTTTGGGGAACAGAAGGAGCAAAAGGCTTGGGTGCCAAACAGACTTAAGGTGTAGCAGAGAAAAATATAAATTACCGTATCAGGAAAACTTTTACAAGGTAAGAAAAATTAAAAAATGGATTCTGAGAAGTGGAGCTGTGAACATACAAATGCCTTAGATGCCTCCTGGATTTGTTGGAAATAGCTAACCATAACTAAGCAACCTTAACATGAGGCAGGGGAAAGGAGAAGAAGTAGCTGAAGGTTGCCACTGGAATAGCTTTGAGCTGGAATATAGAAAAAACAAAACACACACAAAAAAACCCAGTTTCTTTCTGAAGTCTGGAATTTTATTTTAAAAATACCACAAAGTTTTGGAATCTACTGATTTTTTTTTTTTTTAAAGATGAAAAATAAACCTTTCAATAAAAATCTGGACAAAAATAACTTATTTTGGTTCAGGATGTGTCTGAGCATCTGTCATATGGAGAAGATCACTGTGTTCCATGTTGGGTCAGATCAGAGATTCATCTCATGGGAGCGTCTGCTTGCAGAGATGTCCTGACCAAACACTTTGAAGGCAGCTATGAGAACCTCTCACAAAAAAAATTATGGTTTCACCTGTTTATAGAGAACATTCCTATTTATTCCTTCTTCCCTCTTTCCCAATTTGAGTCAGATGTCAGTGTGGTGCTCCAAGTTAAAAAGGATTCTGTTTTCTTCCTAAACTGTTGCCTATTTCTTTTGGTACTTTAACTATCAATAATTTTGTTCTCCATATAGATAACTAAGCCTCTGTTGACTCTTGCTGAGCTCTTCAGCCATGGAGTAGTCTTCAAGAGCCAGAAAGGTTTCTCTAGGTTGAGAACACAATCACCAATCTGAGACCTATACCTTTATGAGCCAGTTCCAACCCCTTCAGAGGAGAATGTGTCCAGAAGAGCTGAGTTTTTTATTACAAAAGAAGAAGCATCTCTCTGCCAAACTTGCATATAACATGAAGTGAACCCATACTGAACCTTATTTGAGGTCTGAAAAAGTTTGAATAACCTTTTTCTGCTCAATATTTTCCTTGTACCTCAACGCTTTCCAGTTCAGGACAACATTGAGAGCATATGTGCCAAAATTCTGGAGAATAAAAACAAAAAAAGAAGCTTAACAAAAAAAAAAACCACCCGCAGAATAACCCTCTTCTCTCCTGGGCATTCCTGCACCAGCTGGAAGCTGAAATACTGGCAATTTCACAGGGAATGAAAATCTACAGACCCAGGAGGTTAAATAAACACCATCCAGGTTCTTGTTTGTTTGGTTGTTTGCCAAAGCCCAGAAAGGAATACAATGGAAGAGTTCATCTTTCCATTTTTTCTAGCTGTTTACCTAAGTCTAATCCCGCTAAACTGCCCTTGTTCCTGGAAATATGTAATTTTATTACATATTTAGTAAGACCAAGCATGAATCTGGCTTGTAAGGAAAGACCCACCTTATGGACTATGGTTACTGATAGGGTGGGCATCTTGTCTAAGCCATTTGTCTGGGCCTATTAGTGAGAAAGGGTCATCTCCAAAGAGTGGTATTTCTAATTCACAGATCCCCAGATAGCTGAAGTCAGATGGAGTGAGTCCTGTTGCTGCTATCTGTAGACAAATTGGAAATTGCTATGGAGGGCAGTTTCCTTGATAGAGACACCACTGCCTCAGTCGGTGACCGTGACTTCCAGAGCAGAAACCCTGACCCAAGACCTCACCAGGATCAAGCTCACGGCCTCCCTATTTCAGGCATGAAACGCACTGCTGAACAGCTGATGGGCTTCCTTGGTGCACCCCAATTCATCCGTGGGCATCCAAGGTCCAAAGCAGATATGCACCTTCATTCCCCCCATCCTTGTTGGTACAGGAACCCATCACCATCAGAATAGAGATCATCAGCCTCAGCAGCCACAGCTGAAGGCCACGGTGACCTCCCACCAGATACAGACAGTGACTCCCACCATGCTGGATGTCAGATAAAACTCAAGACGTTTAGGGTACAATTACATTGGTAAGTACGCTTCTGAAGTGCATCTCTCGGATCTCCTAACTTACCAACCTTTGATTCCTGTCATAGGGAAATCTTGGAGTGCACAAATTGGATTCCTTTTGGGTGAAACTAACCCAAACCACATGCCAACAGAGCAGACCTACTGTGCTCTGACTGATGGGCATTGAAGCCACAGAATCTGATTAAAATTAGCCCAAAGTACTCCCTGCAAACAGAGATGGCATAACCATAATGTCTGCAGCCATTTGACACTGCAGAACTGGTCCTTGCACCGCAAGATTTGCTGATGTAAACATAATCCCTATGACTTGAGTTCTCAGGGTTTCCATGTTCCCTTCCTGCCACACTTGCTTTGCTGAAATCAATGGTTTGCTCTTGACCATCTGACTGCTAGGACAGAAGAGAGTTAGGGATCAGCAATTTAAAATTCACTTAGTAATATTAGGACTGAAAATTGTCATACATGCAACTAAGATAAAACAACAATATACAGCTAGGTAGATGAATATAGACATGACTTAAGAGTATATGATTACATTTGTGAAAGCTGGAATGAACATACTGAGTTTCCAAAGACAGAGACAGATGCACACATGGGCTTTTCTCCAAGTCATAAGACCCTCGCTACAGGATTAGCTCAGCTTTTTTTATTTGCACATTTTCCCTTATCTCTCCCCTGTCTACACAACTGATGTCTCATTCCCGAGCTTGGTGGCCCACTGGAGATGCTGTGTTCAACCCACTCAAGTGCCCCTTTGCAGACCCAGGCAATTGTCTTGACTGAGTTGATTAATGAACAAAACATTGAACAGATGAGTTCTTTTAAGGGTTACATGATTTTCATCTGTGCAATCTGCTACATACAGAAAATCCTTGTGCACTGATGTAAATATAACCCAGGTTAATCTTTCCAAAGCCCCCAGTTCCCTTACTTCTTTGGCATGTGTAAATGGTGTACCAGAAAACCTGTGGATGCTGAGCCACCTCTAGTCTCCTGGATGCTTTTATTTTACAGGTGGCTGCCACTACTTCTGGAGAGCTAGACCTTCTTATCGGTGAATTTGGCACTCAGGCAAGGGGTTCGTAAGGCCCACACTTAATGCTAAGAGCTCAGTGCTAGGAGGAGCAGTAGGGCCATCTACCCTCAGAGACAGAAATCCCATTTGTGAAGGATGTAGCAAACAGGGCAAGACCTTCTTGTGCCAGGTGGACTCAGCACAGCACTTCGGCAGTGACAAGCCACCCCACACTTGTCTTTGAGAGCACCAATTTCATCATGCCTTGGACAGTAATGGGGCAAGTGCTGCCACCATTCACTCTTCAAAGACGTATCCTGCTCCTCCAGAAGTGGTGCTGGAGGCAAAAGGCCATTTTTTCCCCCACGTCTGACCACTTTCTAGTTTGCATTTCTTTTTCTCCCTATGGCTTTTTTTCTTAACATGGTTCCCCTTGTTATTTTCCACCCATGTTTGTCCTCACCATGAGGAACAGCACCGCCTCTTCCCTACCCTGAAATGCAAGCAAATTGGACACTCTGTTCCACAGAAAGCCCCGGGGGGGCAGCGGGACATTATTTTAGTATTGTTTACACTTCTGATCATCAGGCCCAGCAAACGCCCACAGGCTGGAAACCCATCCTAATTGTTGTGAGTTGTTTTGTTTTTTTCCCCTGGTGGAAAAAAATCTGTTAGTTATTAATCATCACCAAAACCTTGGTTTTCAACAGCGCTGAGATGTCTATATTGCATTCAGGGAGTGACAGACATTGTGAGAGGAAGCTGTATCATGGGGATGCAACTGAAGACCGGGCTCCAAGAGCTATTTAAGTAGCTCAGCTCCTTAAAGTACCCAGCCACACTGTTCTCAATAGATAAAGTCACTTTTGGCCGTAATGGTCCCAATGGGAATATTTACTTCAAACATTCCCACCCTCCAGAAAATTCTGAATTAGCTTCTCCTCATCCTTCCAAAATCCAGTAAAACAAAGGTATTATTTATAACATAATATAAACTGGAGTCTAAATAATAAAGCATTAATCTAGCCATTTACGCACTCAGATTCTGTCATCCTTTCTTGTGTATTCTCATCTAACCATTTATCTATTTATTCATTCATTTCTGTACACACATCTTTTATCATAGTGTATTTATCAGTCCAGGTCTACACATGCACACAAACACAAATGCACACACTGTTTATGTGTGTCCTGCCAGTCTTTGGAACAGCATCAGACCTGATTTGACTCAATGCCATCCATCCCCACTGTAAAATGTTCAAAAATGCAGAAAACACTTAAAGTTTTTATACACTGAAAGCGCTGCCCAGGCTGCCTTCCTGTAGCATATATGGAAAAGTAGAAGGACGTGGGACCTACTGTTTTTTAAATGCATCTCTGAACCCATGTCTGGAGCTGCTGCAGAAGAAGCTGTTCTTCAGGAGGAGCTGCAAAAATAGTCAGCTCCTCTAGTTGCATGACTGGGCAGGCAGAGAAGGAAGGAATTTGGTCTTAAGGATACACAAAACCAACACTAACATATAGTCCTAAACAGCTGGAGGACAAAGTATTGCTGGTGTGGGAAATGAGCTCCGCCAAGCAGGGGATACAGCTGCTACATGTGACCAGTACCCTGCAAAGCAGTGACCACCGTGTCCGACAAACACTGTGTCTTACAACAGTTGCCAAGTGGATATTTACAAACAGGTACAAAATGATTCTTTTATGTTCTCTCAAGATCTTTCCTTCCCTGAGGTGCCCCTAAGAAGACGTTGAAGACAATGTCTCCCAGAAGGAAGAGGGGACATATTTTCATCCTGCCTATAGTTGTACCTTCATTTTGGGAGAAATGCGGATGGAGAAGGGAAGACGAGGACGGAGGGCTTGCACCTGCTGTTACCTACATCCACAATTTCCCTTCCCCATAGTATCTGCAAAATACAGATTCCTGCATCCATCCTTGAGTCATTAAAAAAGCCATTCCTCCCTGTGGAGTACAAGTGACCGCTCTCTGGTACTTCCAGCAGACACATCCTATCATCCTAAAGGGCCTCCAGCTGAAATATAGCTCTGTCTCTGAAAAAAGGCCCAAAGCCGCACAGCTCTGTGCACTAAGCCCTGACACATTGCTGGAAAGGTCCCCCTCACGGCTCTTCCAAGAATAACAAACCTTTGCAATGTGCTCTCATATATCATCAACAATTAAGGACAGCAACAATCCAAACAGCCATCTCTCCAGGGATGGAGGGAGAGAAGGAAGACTTATTAGGCCCTCGAAGAAATGTAAACCCAGCGCTGTGCTGGCCTTGGACTTTCCGCCTGGCTTTGAGAGGCTCCATGCAACCAGGATGCCTGGTCTTCTCAACTGCAGCATGGCTTTTGAGGGGGATGGATGGTGCACCCCAAAGCTGCCAAGAGCATAGCCTCCTTGGAGAGAGATGCTGAGACCAGAGTTTGCGGCATCTCATGCTTCCTCCCCTTCTATTTTTTGGACCTTGGACGGCATTGATCTCCATCCAGCCCATGCTGCGGAGAAGGTGCAATTTGTGCACCAGGCAGCGGCATGGGGCTCTTTGGTGCACCCGCCTATTGGGCTGCTTTTTCCGAAGCCCAAGAGCCAGGTTCAAGGTACAAGCAGGACCATGTCATTTGCAATTACTTAGAAGCAGCTAATTGTGCCCCAGGACAGCTTAATGGGTGTAACGATCGCTTTCCCGGGCCTTGCCAGCCCTGCTCTCCTGTGATGTGGTTTAACGGGAACAGGGAGCCTGCTCGGAACGGCTCCATGGTGTTGGCTCGTAGGGACTCCAGGAATGGAGCAGACAGACGGTTTTCAGCCACGCCTGAAGTTCTGTCGACTGCAGACAGGGCTGTCTGGCTGGTTTCTTTCGTGGAATTGCTCCCATGGTTCTCCTGGAGCAAGTGTTTCACCCCCAATGGAGGGGCTTTAGCTTGCTCTCCTCCCTGTCCTGAGGACAACTTGGCTGCTGCCATGTGTGAAGACGTGGGACATCAGAGCCACAGCCTGCAGGGTGTGAGAACAATGTCACACTTCCCCAGCCAAGCAGGCCCTTCCATGTGGAAATAAGAGGAGAAAGCTCATAGAAATGGCTTGTCCCATCCTCTGCCCCTGCCCCTTCTGCCTTCCCAAGCACCTTGGGAACTGCAGGAAACCTGTCTGATCTACTTGTAAGTCATCAGAGCAAGGGTGGGAGTTGGAATTGGTTGCTCTGCCATTTCATGTGTCTGTTAACCTACCCAGACTCATGCACTGGGAAAGGTTTTGCAACCCCTTCTTAATCTCCAAAGGGAAATGTTGGATTTAGACCTCGAACACTTAGGATACGGCTCTGCTAGGGGATAAACACCCACCACTCCAAGCAACCCCCCCCAGACCAACTCTTTACCCATCCACCCTAACATTGCACAAAGGTGTTATTTTGCTCATTCCTGCACAAACCCTGCCCCAGCCTGTGCCGTTGTGTGCTGTGGGACAATACCCATCACGAACACATTCATTGGGTAGTTCCTTGCCAACCACAGCTCCACAGCTCTGCTCCACGACGAACGCTGGCGAAGAGCAGCCTCTGTTAACTTTGTGCTTTTTGGCGTGGTTTGGCTAACCAAGTGGTTCAATATTAATCACACTTCCTTCTTAGGTCCCCGTTGGACTTCTACATGAGGCCAGGATCAGGCCCCAGGTTTCTTAAACCTGGCTCCTCGCCTACCAGCGCTGCTGGGCCAAGGCACGTTCTGAGCAGGCCTGGCGGAAAATTTTGAATGGGACAATTTTCCATTGGCAAACGCTGCATCAATGAAACCCAAATATTTTGTGGGTGTAGCTCAATTTCCATGAAATTCTTGACAAAAATTGTCCAAAATACTCCCCCCAAGTGCTGCAACTTTGAATTTGCCATTTCAACGTTCTCCTTTTCTTTAGGATTGCCAACACACTTTATCTGATAAGGCAAAGCCCACTGTGTGCAGGCATTGCTGCTTTGTATAGTTTAGTTTTGACTTTTAGAAATTGCATTCAGTAACTGCTTTAATATTTCATAGGGTGGTGCTATTTCGATGTAAAGTATTTCCGTCTTGTTGAAATGAAATCTTCAGCATTGTCAAAATGAAGCAAACATATACTATCATATAGATATAATCCTACGATGCTGAAACGCAACGAGTCAATGCTATTGACAAGAAATATTTTAGTATTTCCAACTAGAGTTTTTTGGAAATGCCTTTTCACAAGAAGTTTCAGATTTTCACTTCTGTGTTCCAATTTGGAATAGAAACAGAAGTAGAAATGCTGGCATTTCCCCTGGGAAGGAAATTTGATTTTCCAAAAAGTTTTAGTAATAATCTGGGTTAGAGGGAGACATTTTAAAACCTGTTATTAAAAATGATTGTTCAGCCAGTAAAAATGGTGTGAAAGGAATGGATTCAAATATAGATTTACAGGTTTTTTATGTTTCCCCTCCGTAACTAACATATCTTTTTATAGATACATTTCACCTTCCTAACACTCCTTCTTTGTTACAGTACCAGACATTTTCACTCTTAGATGCTCTGATTAACCTGATCAGCTCAACTGCGAGCAATTGTTCTTAAACTTTCATTTAGCTGAGACAATTGCTGCTTTCACTTCAACAGTGAAAAAGAACTTGTGTGTGAAAGCTAGTCTGGTTTTTTTATTTTTCAGAATACATCATTAGATTCAATAAAAAGCATTACCTCTTCCTCCAAGCCTTGCATAATTGTTAATCTAAAACAACTGATGCAAGAAAAATGCCTGTTTTTCTCAGTGTGTGCAGAAGTTATGCTGAGGTTGCATCGCATACAGCTACAGTACTGGTTTGAGACCATGAGAACAGCCGCACCGAGTCAAACTAAAGGTCTTACCCCGTTTCTGACAGTGACCAGCACCAGATACCTAGGAAAAGTGCCTAAAGAAGAAAGTGAGATTAGAACAGTCCTCCGGGATTGTACTACCCCAGACTCTGGGAATCAACAATTTTGGAATTTACTAAGATTAAATTTACATCTGGACTATCATGCTTAATAACCATGGATGGATTTATCCTCCCTAATTTATCTAAGATCTTTTAAATTCAGTGGACTGGGATATGTTAAAATAATTCAACCTGAATTATAATTCCTGGTTCTTTTAGTTTTAAAAGTTCATGGGAGAAAATATTGCTTGCAGGGTAAAAACTGTCTCACTTTAACTTTTTCATATTTTAAATTACTTTCCTTTTATCCCTTCTATCACAGTCCGGTGAACTGCATTTTAACCAAACAAGAATATCTTTATATTCAATTTAGATGGATAACCAATATTTGGATGCTTCTTTTGACTTCCTAATTGAGGAATTCCTTCGTAATTGAGCTGGAAATGTCTCTTAGAGGCAGACCTTTTTTGGTCAGAATACTGTTGTTCCTATCTCCCATCGAAACAGTAGTCTTCACTGTGCACTTCATAAATGTGTGTGTGTGTGTGTGTGTGTGTTTGTGGGGGAATCCATTTTGGAAGAACGGTTTTACATTACACTGACATAGTGCACCTATCGCATCCTCTCTCATCAAGATAGATAATGATGCAGGGAAGACAGCATGAAAAATAACATTATATTTTGTGGATAAATTGTTCTGTTTGTGTGTGCAGTCACAGGTAGGGCTGAAGATTGAGGTTCTAAATCCTAAAGAAGTCACTTAATGGAGAAGAGACCTGTTAGAAAGGAGAGATGTTTAGACGAGGGAGAAGTTTCAATGAAGAGATGAAGACAAGGAGCTGGTAGGGGGGATTTTTGGTGAGGAAGTGATATCTAATTTGTCATCCCATGAAATCTAAAGCAAAAAAGAACCATGAACTGTAATTTAGATTAAATTATTTTGCCATGTTCCAGGCAGCCTCTGATGTTTTTCTCTCCTGTTCATAAAATCAAGAGCCGTCGCCATAAAATATGGGGACGGCTCTTTATTAACTATATGTGAAAATGAGCACACATAAAGAATCTCTAAGGGAAACTCCTGAGTCCGGGCTAGCAGTCAAGCCTGGACCCTTAAATCTTAATAAACTAAGACGTGACTTCTTCTGGACGGGGATCAGGAGGAATCTAAGCCAATCATCTTCTTCCTGGCTTGGATCTTAAATGCAGAACCAGCCTTTGCTTGGGGTTAGCAAGCTGATCTTCTAGCCTTAAATAAAATAATCCGCAAAGTTAACCCTGCAACACATAGTTCTGTTTGGGGGGGGGAGCAGGGTTAATTGGCACATTTGTTTGTTTGCGTATTTTTAATACAGACAACTCCAGTAAGCCAAATTCATCCCAGATGTTACTCAGCTGACCTCAGAGGGGTTATTCTGCATTGAGTTTGATAGAGTCGTGCTGGGGTGAATTCATTTGCAGACCTGCCACCTTCCGTGAAATGGTTGCCAGGCTTCTTTGCCGCCGGGAAAACTCCCTGCCCAGCTGGGCTACCTGGCCCTTTCCACTGCTGCCTCTTCCCAGAAAGGTGAGTTGCTCCACGGTTCTCTGAGCCCCTGCCCTCACGGAGAGTCTCCGCACCGACACGGCCCATGGGCTGCACCCCTTCCCATGCCCAGGCTCCTTCGGCTTCTGCATGGCTCGCGCTCCAGGTCACGCTCGGGTCTGGAGCAAGTCCAAGCTCTCAGGAGAGGCAGAGGCTGACCATGCTCAGAATAAAACAGTGATACTGAGTCCTCCTGCACCTGGACAGATAATGCCTGAGCATCTTTTCTTCTCTTGCACAGAGGTTAAACTACCTGGTTATGTCTATACTAGGAAGCAAGGTGTAACCAGGGTATGGGCTTGTGCACTGGCACGTGAGCCTCCAGACATTTTTTTCGTGGTCTCTGACCACCAGCAATTTTCCAGGCATTCCCATGCACAGCTAAGAGGATAGTAAGGACAGTTCCTAACACACAGAATCACAGAATCATTTAGGTTGGAAAACACCCTTAAGATCACCGAGTCCAACTGTTAGCCTAGTGTTGCCAAGTCCACCACTAAACCATGTCCCTAAGCACCACGTCTACATGTCTTTTGAATACCTCCAGGGATGGAGACTCAAGCACTTCCCTGGGCAGCCTGTTCCAATGCTTGATGGGATGGATGAAGCCACCATCTTTGGAGGAATAAGAGTTTAGCTGTGAGGACATAATCCTGGCTAAGCAACTTCACATTGCAACCAAAGGACCAAAATAATTTTATTTATGAATATAAATGTAGCTCTGGGACTGTGGTATAACCAGGCTAACAGCCTGGACAGACATTTTGTGGATCTGAGGCTCAACACAGTTAGGTCTGACCCTGAACTTGCTCTTGCACCTGCAGTGCTGATATCTCCAGTGACCCATTGGATGAGGAGTCAATCTGAAAGTCGTTCTCATAGAATAAGAGAATACTAAATCTGAAAGGGAGCTAAGAAGGTCTTTCAAAGATGGACAGCTACTCTGCTTGGTTTGGGTTTGGGTGTAGCTGTATCCAGTCTGGGTTCAGATACAGTTCAAGACATCACAAAAATAAAACAAATGTTTGGTTACCAGAACAAACCAGTCAGAACCAACACCCATCAAACTCAAGTCTTAGTTCAAAACACTGTTGAAATTCAAAATTAAAACTATTGGGTTTTTGGCCGTTCATTTATTTTCTGACTTTAATGACAAAAATTTTCCGAGTACTTTTTTGTGTTGTCAAATAAACACGGGTTTTTTAAGAGCACTTTGTTTTAGTGAAATAAAATAACATCTAATATATTCTCTGTCATACTGCGTGTCTGCAACAAAATGATAAATCTGAGGACTGAAAATGCTCTTTCAGCACACACTTGTGTTGCTGGAACTGCCAGAACAACTTTTGCTAGTTGACACAGCTCAGGCATGACATTTTTATGATATTCCCAGTAGATTAATATGTCTTTTTTTTTTCCTTTCATTGAGACATGGCTCATCTGCAAATGAATCAAAACTTGGCCCAGTCTTTTTGGGAGCTTTCCTCCTTTCATATAACTCTTCTTAGTTAGAGATCTCATGAGTTCTAAGAAGATGACATTCCAGACCTTCATCTGATCTTTCAACTCTAGACACAGTTAACATTGATTCTGTAACACTGTCTCCTGCTTCTGTGTGAAATATTTCCATCTGCCTACTGATATTAATGAAAAAGAGAGAAAAAGAGGGGGGTTTTCCTTTGTTTCTCCTTTGATGTAAACAATTTTTCAAAGGAAAGCAGAAAAGTTTCATGTTTCCCACTGATACAACAAAAAAAAACCAAACCAGTGTATAAGTCAGTTTTCAGCAATCTTCAGTTACTGAAAAATGTTTGTTTTCATCTGAGTGTTTCCAAACAATTATGACACATTTAATGCATCTTTGTCCTCTTCTGGCAGACAAAGCAGATGGTTTGAGATGTCCATCAGCAGCAAAAGCTCCTGAGCTCCAGGGGTCATGCTAACGTGTCGTTAGCAAAGTGCCAGCTCTATCAGAAGTAAAGGAAATACCATTAGCAAGGAGGGAAATTACAGCATATGAGAAGGGAAGATGAGGCATAGCCACATGAACCAAAATGAATTAGTGGCAATGACAAAGACAGGCACCAGGATTTCTTAATGTTCTGTCGATGGAGAGGACCAGGAGGCAGAGGACATGTTGTTTGGCAGGTGTCAACTTCTCCTGGATTTTGCCATGCTGCCTAGAGGCCTCTAAACAAAATCTTAGTCCTGTGCTAATAGAGCTTTTTCCTGTAACTCCAATGGGAAAAGACTGTGTGTTTTAGGAACAGAAGAAAGAAAAACTTATGTACTCCTCTCGATGTCAGTGCTCGGGCTTAAGTGAGCCAACATAAATGCATTTGGGCAACAGAGGGTTTATTGTTCCCCTGGCCCCGCTATTTTCTTAAGTGAGTGAATGTATGTTTTGGAGGGGAAGGTTTTGACAGTGCTGGTTAAAGACATCATATGTTAAAGAGAGTTTGGATGTTACCTCCTTAGTCACCCCACCTGTCACTAGGTCACCCTGCTATTTGTCAAGAGGAAAAATCTTTGTTTGCTAGGAAGCGGTCATGAGTTTGAGAAAAATCCTGCAAAACTGCTATTTTATTTTAATAGGGGGAAAAAAGAGCTATAGTTGCTGTTATGTCATCAACTGGACCCTTCCGTCTCACAAAATCTCCTGGAACTTGCTCAAGACATACAATCACAGTTAGGCTTTCAAGGAGTGATCATCTGGTAAAATTTAGGGCAGCTTCCAGTGGTCTGGTTTCAGAGGAAGTGCTGTCTGGGTGCAAAAAGAGCAGAGGGAGTCTGTACAGACAGAAAGAGAGCTCCTAAATATTCCTTCCTGGGAGACACAGGACTAGCTACAGCCTCTTTCTCACTATCTCTCTTATAAACCTGGAGCCTTCATCCTCTACAAAACATCTTGAGGTGCTGCAAGCATATGGCAGGAGGAGGATTGGTCAGACAGGGCAAAATTCCCCTTGCAAAAGAGAGATGACCCAAAATCCAGACCACACAAGAATGGGATTTCCATGGTCCTTCATGTTTGTGCCAGCTCCCTTTGAATTCCTCTCAGTGGCGGCTGGACGTGCTGGGATACAGATGTGGTTCCTGTAGGCATAGCAGCCTGCCAGCCGTGCACCACTTCAGATACTGGCTGCTCTTCACCTTAACACGTCACTTAAGAGATCTACACATCTTCTGCAAAGAGGGTGGCAGAAGTGCAGAGGGAATGGTGCTGCAGCCATGACCTTCCCCTCCCCTTTGGCAGATGTGCAGCTGCTGCTTCTCCATCGCAAACGATCCCCTTCATCTCTGCAGGAAAGAAGAAACGTTTCAACCTATTTCAAGGTGTCAGCCAAGAAAAATAACGTATGACCTGGCTCCTAATTCTACTGCACATGAAAGTGAATGGGCTGCTCTACCCTGCCTGGACTGTGGCACGCTGCATGCTGTAAAGATGTAAAACATAAACCTGATCTGTCCGGGCCTGGGTCAGAACTGCTGTTCAGTTAGCTATGAAGGAACATTTGTTATCCCAGGAAGCAGGAGGAATTACTGTAAATCAATTGTAAAAATTACATGCTCTTGTAAGGTTTGAATCAAAACCAGTCTCCTACATATCTAGGAATCCAGTGTTATCTGTTAACTATTTCCATCTATTAGAAAAATTCACATCTCTGCCACAATAAAGTAAGGATACTCTGGAGAGGAGATGCATACAAGCCTGTGAGCACTTGAGAAATCAAAGGTAGGACACGTGGCCCAGGATTCTTCTATCCATCTACCGTGGTAGAGTTATGGATCTATCACTTCCCTTGTTCCTGTGTGCTTGCCTCCTTGTACACATCAGAGTGTTCTCATCTTTTTATTTACGTATTCAACTGAAAGCCAGGGATGGTATCAACCTGTAGACTGAGACACTTAAATTTATAACATGTAAGTGTCTATAGGTGAGCAGGATATTTGACCTCCCTTTCTGGTCAATGAAGATCAACAGTATGATTTGTTTGCTGGAATGCAGATGTCTTAGTGTTATTTGAGATTTTCTGGTGTATTCAAGACATCCGTATAGGGTTGACAGATGCAACACAGGACCAGTAAGAGATTATGATCTTTCTGCAGTGACTGCTACAGGCAGGGAAGGATTTCCTAGGGTATCTCGAATAGCAATAAATGTTTATGTTTAGCCACTGATTAGTGCCTGTGGTCTGAACTGATGAGATTGCCATTGACCATAGCAGTTGTTTGGACAACTTGCTTACATGAAGACTCTAATTTTGGTCTCTTAATCTTTATGCAGAATGATACCTTGGCACTTAATCTTAACTAGGCATTTAAATGGAGGTGGTATAGAACTATAAGCCTGCAGACAGCCTCATCCACCTCTGACACAGCTACCTTCGGATGGGATGAAGCAGCTTCTGCAAGTACCAACTGCTTTCTATTGACCAGAGACAGACCCAAGGTGATTGGTTCAGACTAGAAACCTGGCTGAAATTAGATTAATTTATATCCAGCTTGGTTAAACTTCAATGAAACTTCATTCCCATCTGCATATCAGCACCTCCAGGTCAAGAAAGGCAGCAACAAGTTAATTGTTTTCAGCATTTGCTTTGGAATTTGGTGTGAAGAAAATGTCCTTTTTGAAGCAGAATTGGCACAAGAGACCCTTCCAGGAAAAAAGGCATGCAATACCAGTGGGACTGATAAGTGTCAGAAATCCCCATCAGTAACATGACATCAGTAGAAAAGGCCGTGACAAAATCCTGATAGTGGTATTTCTGAGGGGCAGGGTGTGTAACTTAAAAGCATAGGAAAGTAGCCAAGCAACACAGAACAACAGCATTAGCTTAGAAATATCTCCAGAAAGGGATGTTTTGGACAGAATCCAAGGTGAACGCATACAACTCCCATAAAACTGCCAGATTAGAAAAGGGTATTTCACATCTAAGGCCTCGATGAGAACAGAGACAGAAAACAGCAAGGTATCCTGGGACTGCTGTCTGGATAGGACCTTTCAAAACAGAAAAGACTGCACAGCCCTCAAAACAAAACCAAAATGTGGGATGAAAATTAGAGATAGCGCTGGCCAGGAGATGCTCAGTGTGCAGAATGTGAAAAAGCAAAGTCACAAAGCAAAGCTTATACAGATATACAGATAGTGTATCAGTATACAAATGAGTATACAGAAGAGTTCAGCTTCTTCCTGAGCAGCGAGGTGTGCTCACGGTGGAAGGAAATCACTGGCCTTTGCCGCCAGATGCCAGAAATTTCATCATGACATAGAAATGGCTGCACTGCAGCAACTGAAACGGATCCCAAATTCACACCTCTGATGTCTGCTTTATTGAGACTTCAGTGTTCGACCTTACTGCTCCTTGGGGAAAATCGGCAGGGAAAACACAAGGAAAATCTCCCCAGCAAGTCCTGTCTTGCACAGTGCCAAAATGCAAAGCCACAGGAAGATTCACAGGAATGCGCCACACTATCGCTCTTACCAGCATCGAGAAATACATTATCAGAAATAGAGAATTTAGCTCAGTGATGATACAGCCAGTCCTTTTTTTTTTTTTTTTTTTTCTCCGAAGAAACAACAAAGTCACAACAGTCTGAATAAAACCACAAGTTCCGCTGGCACTTGGAGAAGTCTGGAAGGGAAAGAATACCAGAGTTACTGTACAGTATCAGCTGTGCTAAAAGGGGACTGAGCAGCAGAGTCCAAGGAATGTGCAGCCAGAAATTCTGAGAAAGAGTCAGGAGGGACGCGATGTGCTATGCGAAAGACAGGAGGAAGCATATTTTATCAGTTTGAGTAAATCCGCAGGTTGAACTGATGGTCTGGATTGCTGCATCTGAGTATCCAAGATGGAAAAGCAAGGAGACTTTCTTTACTCCTGCCATATCCTTCAGCATGGAGGCACAGGTTTCTTTGAATGCTTAGCAAACTGCTAGATGCACTGTTAGATGTTACCAGTGTTTAGATTTGGGGGTTTGTTTCTCCTGAAGTGATTCTGCCATACTTTACATCCCTGTTCTTGCAAGGAATCTGCCCCAGATACAAGTGTTGTCCAAGCCCTTCGTTCGGGTCACAGACAGCAATGTGTGCCTGAGAAAAAGTGAAGAATTGATAATAATTGGTATTTCATGTGCATACCAACTTCCTGCCTTACCCAGGGACCAGGGTAATAGCCCACAAATGCATATAACTTGCTAATCAGATACTGTCCGAGGTGAATGAAGATAGGCAAGATTTCTGTCTCAAAGTACCGAACTTTCTACACAGAAACAATTCCCCAGGCAGCACTGGAGATGCAATGAGGAGACTGGCTGAGCACAGTGGGGTCAGTTTTACCCAAGAGTTAAGACCACATGCTCCAAGGTACAAGGCATGCTCTGAGGAGAGGTAAGGGGTCCGTTCAGTCCAGCAGGTGCCAACCTGGTATCTTGTCCTAGAAAGTGTTTTTTACCTCTGCTGTAGCATCAAAATTTTGCAAATGCTGCAGAAAATATCTCTTCCCATGTCTGCTGCCCCATGCAAGACTGGCAAAAAAAGGCCTCTTCTCCCCATCAGAACAATCCAAAAGAATAACAGACAGGTTCGTGGGCTGAAGGACACAGAAACCTCCTGAGATTTCTTGCCACCATGCAGGAATCAAGCCTGGGAAATGCCAGCATGAGATATCTGTGCCACCAGCTGCAAACCAGCGGAAACATCCCAGGAGGAGTAATGGAGGATGGCCATTACTTATGGGAAATTATTGGCACCTAAAGACCACTCCTTGATGAGGTTTTGTCCACTCTTGGTGACACTACACCTGCACTTAAAAGAAGCAGCTGGCACTCCAGATGGGCTGCAGACATTAAACCTGGATAAACCTTCTCAGTGCTGTTTGAAAGCATTTTTTTCTTGCCTTTTCCTTAGCACCTTTCATCATATGAGGGCTTGCAGAGAAAGATACTCTGTGATGGGTGCAATCAGCTCCTGCCCCATCTGTCCCAGAACCAAGGTCCTCATGCCACCTCTTGGCCGCTGATTGCTGATGGGGAGAAGCTGCCATGCAGAGCTGCAGAGCAGCACAGAGACCCTGGGGTCAAGCAATAACCATGCTGAAAGGAAAGTTAACCCCAGCTGACAGCCCTTCTTCCATTTCCAGGCTATTGCCACGCTCAAGCGAAGGTGGTGTTACGTGTTCCCTTCCCTTTCCCTTTGTTTGTTTTTTTTTTTCAAGCGAGGTCACCAGCTGCTCCCCTCCAGTCTGACTCGTCCTGCCCTGCACAGCCGTTGATGTGGTTGCGGAAATTGAAGGCGTGATAGATGACAGAGTTGAAAGAAAACACAGAGGGCGCTGGGTTTGCCTATTTTTAGCGGACAGTTCAGAGCCTGCCACTTAAATATACATTCCTGATAAGTGAATAATCTCTGGCAGGGCATAAAAATAGCTCTGTGGCTCCAACCATAATTACACGGTCATGGTTCAGTAACCTGGCCTGTATCAAATAGACTACAACTGTCACTGATGGGAAAGGACAGAAGCAGTGAGGAGAAGGAGGACAATTTGAAGTTCGGGGTAAAATATAGTGTTTTAAATGCTAAATATATGACTATAAAGCTGCAGGGACTGGGCTCAGGAATGCTGCAAGAAGAAGTCCTCTTGATTTGGGGGCTGAGGAGGGACGGCGAGAGGCTGGACGCTTTATGTCCTGCTCTGAGGAAGATAACCTGTTTCTCTCCCCACAGAAAATACTGAACCTTCTTGATCTCTGCTTGGCCAGATCATTTAGGTTGGTGGAGGAATCAAGTGCATCTCTTGATAGCCCCTGACTGGAAAGAATGGAAGGAGATGTCAAGCCATGTCAGTCCCAAGGTCCAATCTGCCCAATGTCCTGCCTCTGACAGCTGTAAAATGCTAGTGTTTTTTCAGGATGGTGTAGGATATCCACAGAAGAGAGATGTGGAGTATCAGCCCTCTATGTTAATCCCTATACTTAGAAACTGGTTTAAACCCTGAAACATGCTATGTGGTTTTTTTTCCTATTCCTTGCAGAACTCTTTTTTTTTTTTTTTTTTTTTAGCTATAAAAACTTTTGCAAAATTCTTGGCCTCATCAACATCCTGCAGAGATGAGATTGACAATGTGATTATAATCTGCTTCTGAACTTGGTTCGCCTGTATGGAAACAGGGGTATCTTCTGCTGCTGCCGTGGTTGGTGCTCGCATCTCTGCCTTCCTGTGGAGAGGAACCGCAGCCTTTCACCAGCATCACAGCAGACCTGGGATGGGATGAGATCAGGTCCCTACCTAGCACAGGGCAGATGTACACTGAAGGGGAAAAAGGGTGGGAGAAGAATGGGCTTACTCATGACCTCCAGTTTCTCCCAGAAGATATACTGTGTCTTTTCCCTTTGCAGAAGATACAGAAAGTCCTTGCATGTATATTATTTCACCCTTCCCTGCCCTAAACATTGGTCAGGAATTGTAGGGAGTTGACCTTGCCATATGGCAGAGAGATGTCCAAGGTAAACTCTTTCTCCAAGGTACCATAATCCAGAAATCAGGAGCAAGGTCTGGTAGGTAACGTCAGATATAGAGGCAGAACTCCTCGGTTCTGGTTAAAGTTGACTAACTGTGGGATTTTTCAGAATGGGGTGGGATCAATCTCACTAACTGTTGCTGTCTAACAGTTAGGTGTTGGTCTGACCTAGCCATCTAAACCCCTCTGCCATCACAGGTAGAGGATAATTCATCTCTCCTGTCCCAGACCCCAGGCTTTGGATGGATGGATGCCCCGTGGAGCTGCCTCTTCCTTTTTGAGGGAGCCTAGATGACTCGGGCAGGATGGATGGTTGCTAGATGGCTTAAAGTGAAATGAAACAAATCCCTCCCTTGATCCCTTTCATATGTAAATGTACTATCAACATGCTTAATTTGGGGATAGGTTACTAAATCAGCATGTAACCCAAGGTTTCCTAGTGTGTGAAGAGCCAGCTTCACCCAAAGGTCAGGCAGGACAGAGACATAAGTTTTAAGGTCGCCCCAGAGAAGGGAACAGAGCCCATATCTTCTGTGTCTTACTACAGTCATCCTAATTTTTCAGGGAAATAAAGTTGTGGGACTGGTTCGTGGTTACATTTTCATTCATGGGTTCAAAAGCAAATATCTCCTATCAAAATGTCCCCAGCAGTCTGGAAGCAGTAATCCTTTCTACTCAAAACCTGAAGAATGCTTAGAAATATTCCTCAAAGCTTCATAATACCCTTCAGAGCTTCAAAATATCCCTCAAAGACATATTCTCTGTTGGCTGGCCTGGGCTGAACTAGCCCATGGTCTGAAACACTCACAAGGGGAAAAAGAAAATTCCGTTTCAGCAGATATCAGGAAAGGAACTCATGGCCAAAGAAGGGAGGTGACTTGCTCAAAGAAGAGCTGGGATCAGAGAGGAGATCATCATGTACATAGGTAGATATTTTTGCTGTTTGGGCACACTGAGTCTCCTTGGCCATAGCTCCTGTCCTCCTGGGGGGGGCTCTGAGGACAAATGCATTATTAATTCATTGAGAAGCTCAGGTACTGTGGCAGACAAAAACGTGTATGAATGGGGCAGGGGGGGAGTTTCAAAGGTCCTTTTATTCCTAATGCCCAAGCCAACTGCCAGATGAGCAGAAGCCTTCCTGACAATGAACGGACAGAAATGAGGAAAGCCTGGGGTTTTTTCCCTCTTTCACTGGGGAACTGCCACAGGAGCTGGATGAGCCATGCACACACTGCTTGTCTGCTTGTTATTACAATATCTCCCAGCTTCTCACCCGTCACTGCTAGCACGGCACAAACCCACTGAAATGTATTACCCTGTGAAACTCTATAAACTTAAGGAAGGGGAGAGCCGAGCTCTACTTGGTACTCTTTCAAACCACAGAATCTTAAGTGGCACAGGGCAACATCTTAGATGTCAGATCGTTAGACCACATGGTTTATATTAATCACTTGATTACACAGAAAAGCCTCCTCGCCTGCTTCCAAACTGCGCTTTAACACAGAGCTTTGCAAAGGCTAGGTTTGGGGAGGTGTCTGGTAGGAGGCAGCTTCTATTTTCCTTCCATAAAGAACTCCAGAGCTAAATCAAACATTCCATGTAAGCCTTGGTTACAATGTTTGATATTCTTAGGATTAATTGTGTGACTTAGTGTAATCACTGAGATCCTACATGGCACTGCAGATGGGTATAAAGTGCTGCACACTCCCTGTGACTGACTGCTAAGCAAGTTCATTGCTTGTTTTGCAATGAACAGTGAATCTTAAATGTCTCCTTCTTGCCCCATTTAAGCATTTTGTTTTAGAGCACAGAGATCCACAGCTGAGCTCCCACATGGCACTTTAGTGGGCTGTTGCTCCATCACCCAGCCTCTCCTGGAGGTCATAAGGCAGACCGTGAATATTGCAGCTTGGGTCCATTCATGGGTGTCTGGAAACGAATTCTCCAAATGATGCCAAAGGCTGTTTGTGCCCCTGTCCTCAACTCACATCCAAGCAGAGTAAAGATGCTCTAAAGCAACCATTGCCCACCAACCCTAGCTGACATCTGACCAAACTGCAACAACTCTGAGCTCTCCCTGAGGGTCTCTGAATGTCATTTTTCCCTCCATGGACCAGGTATCCAAAGCTTATAGGACCCTTCTCTCTGTAGGGTGAAGGGATGCTTTCCAACCTTTCTTTCCACCATGGTGCAATAGGGTAGACGTTACCATTTATTTACCATCGTAAAACACTTTGATTGAAAAGCACTGTAGGAGAATAATGTATTTGAAGAGTTTAAAAATCCAGAGACCTCAGCTGGTGCTAGGAATTGCTGTCAGAGCCAACATTTGACCAGCCGCTCAGTTTATTAAAGGAAAAGCCTTTTATACTCTACTGCATCCTGTCTTAAATAAGTACTGCTCCAGTTGTGTTGCACTACAAAATCTTTACTCACATCCTCGTGCCTCACCCCAGAGACACCACTTGCGCTGTGCGTGGACACACGTAGGCATTTGGCATAGACACCTGCCTACCCAGGCGATCGAGCTCCAGCACTGCCACCTCTTGGCAAAGCCCGCAAGATCTGGCTACCACCAGACCTGCCTGGCAAAAAGCTATTTCAAGGGGAGAGGAAAAGAAAAGTGCCAATGTTGCAACTGGAAAGAAGGCATTAAACCAATTTTCTCCAGCAGCTGATGGCGCGAGCCCCCTGCCCCAGCAACTTGAAGGAAAGCCACAGTTTCCCCTGTTGCTTTCCTGGCCATCTTCCGTGTCCCCCTGGCACATGCAAACAGAAATCTCTCCTGCCTGTTAACTCTGGTTCACCAGCTCCTCTTCAGGGTTGCATCGACGTCGGCACTGGGGAATGTGTTTGTGTTTGTTTTGACTTTTGCCCTGAGCCACCACAAATCCTCAGGGCCAGATTTCAACTCAACACTCCATTCTGGGGAAGGCAGTCTGTCATCAAGGCCTTTATTTTGTGGGAGGGGAAGCTTGTACTTAGTGTCAGCCCAGGAGGAGGAGGAGGGAGAGGGGAGCAGAGAGGGACTGCTGTTCTTTTTTGCCTTCCAATTTGGGGCTCTTTGTTGCATCCTTGGCCTCCTTCTTTCCAGGTTCCTCCTGGATGTGTCTCCTCTCTGCCCTCCCTCCAGAGCCAGCTTTAGAGCTGCTGGAGGCTGCGCCCAAGTCCCCCACCTACAGAGGAAACCACAACGCCGTGCCCTACCCAGCGTCCATGGACGGCAGCATCCCAAGGGCAAGCCTCTCCTCCAACGCTTCTTGCTGTGCCCAGCCCAGGAGAAGACATCAAGAGCACCGGTTTGGTCTGTTTCACATTAGATGGGATTTTGTCTGTATTGATTAGCTTGATTTCTTTTTTAAAGATGATCATTTTTCTTTTCTTACTACCAAAGCCACTGGAAGATGTTTCAGTTTGCTGGCCTTTGCGCCAGGTGGGAGTCCATGCAGCCTGATGTCCATGCATGGCCCGCGTATTCCCACTTCAGGGTGCAAGTGTCCAACCCAACACAATGGATCTAAAGCATGGCTCAGCTCTGCAAAACAAATGTATGCTGCGGTGCCAAACATTTCTGGTCTTCCTCTGAGCTTGGTTAGTCTACAGCGAATAAAATGTGGTTGGGGGATGAAGGTTTGTTGGCTTTTTCTCCTCCCTTACATCCAATGGCACTGTCTTGACCTGCCAGCCAAAAACTGGACAGACCTCACAGCTGGCATAGCCAGGAGGAGATGGCAAAGGAGGGTGGGGGTCCCTAGTGACCCAGCTCAGCACCCCACCATCCCAAGCATTGCTCTCCTCCTTTTAGCGGGGCTGTGCAAGTCTAACAAAGAACAGAGCTTGGCCTTGGACCTTCTCGTTTCTAGATTGCCACTTTGTCTGTATTCAGCAGAAGGCTCTTTAATCTAACAGACAACAGTTTAACAAGATCCAATGGCTGGAAACCGAAGCCAGACAAATTCAATCTGGAATAAAGCACGCTTCTTTCTCTTTCAATACGATAATTAACTACAGGAACAACTTACCTAAGGCTGGTGTGGGTTCTCCCTTTGAAATCAAGACAGGATGTCTTTCTGAAACACATGCATGAACTCCCTTGTGAGTTATGGCGCAGGAACTCTGGGGCAGGCAGGGGATTTATGTGGGAGGTCAGAGATCTTTTCTTGTCTTACATTCGATGAATCTACCATTTGCTACAGGGGTTGGATCCTTTTCCCCTCTGAAAGGCTGCATTTCAAGTGATTAATGGCCAGCAGGATTCCTTTAGTCTATCAACCCATTTCAGATTTTCTTTTCTCTTTTCTAAGCCCTTTCCTGATAGGCAGAGGACATCATCACTAACTTCAGGGCCAGCTCGACGTCCTTTTCACCACGCTGCTTTTTTCCCTCCTGCTTTGTCTTGGAGCAAACATGTTACATTTCTCTCTTTGAAGAACTAATTATTCCCTGGTCCCCTTTTCTGTTGGACCCTCCAAAGCATCCATCAACATGGAAGGAAGTGCTTTGGTTCCTCTTAGAAAGGTACGTGTAGTGAGGCATCTGCCACACCCAACCTGCGGATTTCTTTTTGGCAGAACCACCAACTTCCACATAATTCTTAGCCACAGGATCTCAGTGCCTTTCTTTCTTTATTTTTGCAGAACAGCTAGGAATTGCTGGTCAGCTGCAGACATGTACAGATTTCAGCAAGCCTGCAAGAACAGAGCTAATTTTTTTATCCTTAGCAATGATATCTATACATTGGTTTGGGGCCATTCTTTAGTCCCAGGGTACTGCAAATCTAAAATCCAATGCCTCACTTTGTTCTCCAGCTAAATTAAGTCTCAACAAAGAGGGAGGTGGGAGCAGCAGGTGTGTTTACAAGATATTTCCACGTTATCTCCATTACTAGTCTTGAGCTTGCATTCTTCTGGAGGTTGGCTCGTACATCCCTGTGGTGGGAGGGAAGCCAAGCCATGGTGCGGGTAAAGCTCTGAGTGCGCCCTGTCCCAGCTCCACATGTCCGTACTGCTTCTGTGAGGTACCCTGCAGCTCAGCTGCTGATATTTGTAGTATTTAAGAGATCACACCATTTAAAGACTGGATTCAGGCTGCCTAGAGATCGTATCTGCCATTTCAGTAGGAAACATCTGGGCTTTTCTAGGGACGGCCTCAGGCAGTCTCATCTGCCTGGGGTTAGGGTACGTGGTGGTGGCAAGGCTGGTTACAAGGCATGGTCCCACTCTTGGAGACTGCTCTGTCCAGCCACAGAGTTTAAAAACCATCTGCTAGCAAACCAACCTGTTTTTCTAACTCCATAGAGACAAAAAAATAGCATAGATATTTGTGTGTTCATCAATATCTGATGGTCCATGGCAGGCACCCTCATGCCAGCACCTTATTGAGAGAAAACCCGTACGCTGCTCCCTGCCCTGCCATGGGACAGGGGCCTGCCTTCTCCCCGTCTAAGCATGTGTCAGGCAGGAAGGCAGCCCAAGAGGCTGCAGCCAGAGTCAAGCACATATAGACAGTGCCAGGCTGTGCACCCTCAACACCACAGCTCTGCAAGCCGGTGAGCTGCTCCTTGGCTTCAAGGTTAAGGAATAAACTGCAAAACTGGGTTAAGGAGGAGGAGCAGGACACGGGACCTAGCTGGATGAGTCTCTCACATCAAGAACATGATCTGAAATTCGGGGGGCTTCAATCCACACCAGAGTTGTGCTGAAAGGATGAATCCTGGGATAACCCAAAACTATTAGGAAAAGGTTTTAGCCCACTATGGTCTTTTGCTGTCTCCACTTTGCCCGGCTCCTCCGAATGCCTTCTGTTCCCCTCCCTGGCCATGCATCTCACCACCATCAGTGACTCAGTAAGCCCCAGTTGAGGATATGCCAAGCAGGTGGGGAGGAGCTGGGGAGCAGCAGAAAAGGGGTATCACTTGGAGCCCTGCAAGCATAGAGGTGGGAGCTGCAGTGAGTCCCGAGGGCAGGAGGGGAGAGGGAAGGCATTTTACACCACGAGTGATCTCCCTAGGCTGGCCTGAAAGTAGGACAAGCTCTTGGATGGAAGTGGAAATCTCACAGGGTTGGGCCAGCTAGTCACAAGATGCCATGAAAACAGCCTTTCCTGGCATGAATTTCAGTGTTTCCAGCCAGAACGGGGAAGCACAGAGACACGAAAAATAGTGGAGGAAGAGGACAGAAGCAAGCAAATGTCTCAGGGCACCCACAAAGGGAGGTCAGTTCAGGATGAGACGTGGGCAGAAGCACAGGTCCACCTCCGAACATCCCCACCGCCCTCCTGTCCCTGCCCAAGGGACAACGGGGACGTGCAGACTGCAAGGATCCCAGTGCCTCACTCAGCAGCGAGGACGGCTCGGCTTTGATGAAGGTGGTTTTGCTGAGAGCCAGCTCTCAACCGCAGGTTTCAGCCGTTAGGAGCCTTCCTCCTTCCCCTCTGCAACGTTCCCACTCGCATCTTCACATCCTTGGGCCCATGGCGGCTGCCACCCAAACCACAGCTTAATTTGATGTGTCAACATGCCCCGCAGAGGCGCATCCGGCTGATGGAAGAGTTTATAAAAAGAAATGTTCCTACTATAAATGCCTTCGGATTAAATAAAATTGCAAGAGGAGAGGGGATGGGAAGGCCACGCTCTCCTTTTTGGGGAGTGTCTGGCATCTTGCTGCAGAAACCGTTTAGCTCTAGGGTTTCAGATCTTCACCCCACCTTCATCCAGCACTTCCAGACCTTTTTAGCCCACACTCCATTGTAGTGGCTAAGAACAGTCTACACCTCACCCTGGAACGTGTCTCCTGGAGAAGTAGCATCCTTGGGTTGAACGAAAGCCCGGGGTTGGAAAATACATACAAGTGTAAACACATATACACTACTGATCCCTGCTGGTTTAACACAGCTTCATGCACAGACATGCAAACGCGAACGGGTCTCTCTGCCAGCTGGTTCAGAATCAGGTTCTTACCAGCAGCCAACCCTCAGGCCCCACAGCCTCTCCAGTAGCTGGGCTGTGACCCATGGAGCTGCTCCAGTTTCTGATACCTGGTCCTCTGTGCACACGCATGCAGACAGAGCAGAGAGCCCCTCACCCAAGAAACCAGCTAGAAATTAAGTTTAATGAGAAAAAAAGGACAGACTTGTACCAACCTGCCACATTTTTACAAGCAGACAGCCCCTTTTGTCCCCTTATCCCCCTCTTTTTTCCTACACTTGTTCCTCCCCAAATCACCTTGATCCCTCTCATTGCCCATCTTTGATTTCTCCCCTAAAAGCCACAGTATACCCTAAACTTACCACAATAAGTCTTGTGCAATCCTGAAATGCAATTTGTCTGCATCCCCTTGGTCTGTGAGGTGCTCTGGAGACCACCTTGCCTTGACTCACAGTGACGGGTGTTACCCCATCCACGGGGCCAACTGGTCCCCTGGAACAGCCCTAGGCTTGGCTGGACCTGGGTTCTCCTTTGTGTTTGGGGAGATGAGCCCTTATTCGCATAATCTAACACCCACAGCCCCTTCTTTGCCAAGGAAACCCCATTCTCCTGCAGTTTCGAAGCGACCCGTGCCTGGGAAGTCAAGCTGCAAGCCTTCTGCAGGTGAGTGCCAGAGCCTGCACACAGCACCAGCACCACATTTCAGCCCATCTCTGCATGGGGAGATCTAATGAGCAGCCAGATATGCTGAAGAAAAGCTTCTCCTGACGCTATCTTCTCTTCTTTGTGCTAAAGACTTTGAAACTACAGGTACAACTCCCTTCCTGCCACAGTGCCTTGCGCTCTCCAGTGTCTTTCATCTTTAAAGCTCTCATGCCATTTGGATGCCGCCTTTGCTGCTTAGGTACTTAATCCAGTCCCAGTGGCTGCAATCAGTGGGACAAACTGCTATCAATCACAGCTGTCACAGGACAGGAGCCTCTGACTACTTGTACCACAGCCGAGTTACGACAGACTCGAGGCACTGAATGTCTTTTTGGCAGGGCAGAGGATTCTCGAAATGGGGAGCCTGCCTGAGCTTTAATCATCAGGCAGCAAGCGTCGGGGGTGGAGAGAGGCACCAGCCTGAGCTTTCCGTCTCTGTTCAAGGCACAAACCCCAGAGCAGCTCCCGAGATGACCCGGACACCCACAGGCAATCAGGTGTAAAGTGCCCTGGGCTCAGCACAGTGCAGCATTTGTGTGCCATGGGATTTGCAACCCTTTCACTAAGAAACACTCCTTTTTCCAGGGCTGAGGCGCTGTGCCCTAGAAGCCACTGTGCAGAAAGCAGTTAATATCACCTCAAATGGAATACACCAATTTGCTCGTACTTGGAGCATATTCTTTTTCACTAAAGCCTTTCTGTGGTTTTGGCTGGGCGCCGTCGCCTGCCCCGAGCCCCAGAAGCTGGCAGGACCGACGCGCACATAGACACACAATTGAAACGTTACCAGCGCGAGGCTGCTGGAGCAGCCCTCGGATGACAGAAAAGCGCTTGTGAATTTATTGGCTAATTAGGAGACAGGCACATTGGAAAGTGATGTGGGAGGTGGCGTCGGTGACTCAAGGGGTGGCAGGTTTCCATCTCCCGCCGGACGGTCCTCGCCATACTAGAGGTCGTTGCGCCAGCGGAGGCGAAGACAGAAAAAGGCATTGTCCCAGCTCAGGCATTCAGGAGGCTCTGGCATGCTTGTGTTTTGCTTTGTTTTTCTTTCCAGGGGAAAGGTGTTAACCTCCTCCTCCCTCCTGAACGTTTTCCCACTGGGGTAAAACGCTCTGCCTTCTGCGCTCCCCCATCCTCTTGCAGCATTTCCACTCCCCAGAGCGCATTATGCGCTGCATCGCCAATGTCACCCTGCCCGTGGAGGTGCTCGGGGCTGGATGTACCTGGTTATATACCTCCTCGTGTAACTCATGTCTGTTCTCAACCCTGAAATTCCCAGCTCTTCAGGTCAAGAGGCACTTTCTAGTTTATGGATGCATAAGTCATGTTGGTCTGCAATCAGAAGCCAAAACCATTCTCAGCTCCCGTTTGCAGTTTTTGGTTCAGTGAGGCAGCTGCAGTGCTCGATGGGTGTTGTAGTCCCCCCATGAGTCTGGTTCCTCAGACAGGCTACAGCTGTCCAAGAATCCCCACAGTCACAGTGCTCCTCTGATGTTCTCTGGCAGCTTAGAGACAGAAGAGAGAGAGTGGCTGTGATGCCCACCTTCAAGAAGACAGAAGAGGGGAGGAACCTCCAAATGGCAACTCTTAGAGGGCACAGAGGTGGCATTTCTGCCAGGGAATGTTCATCTTTCAAAAGATTTGGTTGGGGGGGGGGGGCAGTTTGGATCAAACAATTTAAGTTTTAGTTGAAACAGCCCAACATGGGCTGAAAACATGAAGGATTCAATTTTTTTTTTTTTTCCTAGAAATGTTCATTTTGCAATTTCAGTTGTTGCTGGTGGTCACTGTGTTGCCAGAAGACTAATTCTGGGCCTGAAATCTGTGCTTCTCACTCTCCAAACACTCCTAGCCATAGGCTGTTAAAAGGAGCAAAGCCATTACAGTGGCAATTCAGTGACGAGCTCCAAGGAAGCTGTGAACACAATTCTTCAGCATTAAAGCTGTGAAATTGGCATTGAGAGGAAGGAACGGACTCGCTCACAGTAAATCTCTCCACTGAGCCCTTTCCATGATGCACAGGGCCTTAAGCAAATCCAGGAATTAATCCTCTTGGAGGTATCTCTCTGGCAAGTCTCAATACTGGCCAGAACATGGAGAGAGAAAGTCTCAATTGCTTGTGTTTGCAATTCAAAGTACTGCTTCAGCATTCTCTCTACAGTAAAAGTCCAGGAATGTTTCTAACATTTGTTCCCATTTCAAATGCTTATTTAGGCTCTATCCCTACAAACACTGATGCAGCCTTCCTGGGAGTTGAGGCAGCACTATGACTCCCAAAGGACTGGTGGACAGCGAGGTTTAGTGGTCTGACAAAGATCATATTTGGAAGGATGTGGAGTAGAGGCTTCAATCTGACTCCTAGCAAACAAGTGTCCTGTCTGTTGGACTATCAGTTGCTCTCATGTTGAACAATATACATAGACATAAGCTGAATCATACTTCCTACCTTTAAGACCTCATTTTCTTTAAAAAACACTAGGATAAGTCAGACAGGTGAGATAGGCTAGGTGTTATGGTAGAAGCGAGGGAAACCAAAACAGTGCTGTATTCAATCAGCAACTCCAACTTGCCTGTCAGCCTAGTGGTGACCAAAGAAGCAACTTCCAAACCTTCTTTCTTGGCTCTGAAAGTCCAGGCAAGAAGAATCACAGTGCAGTTGAAAAAAGCAATTATCTAATGTGCTAAGGAAGAGAAGAAAGAGGTGATGGATGCATGACTGGGGAGGCAACTCCCAGGAGCACACAGATCCCACGGGTCTCACAATCCTACACGTTGAAGGGAAGGTGTTCTTTTTTGATATGACACCATGAAATGCTCATCACCAAAACTGGATGCAGACTCTTGATGTAGTCCTACAAGCACTGTTTAGAGATGGGTAATTGCTCTCCTCAAGCTCCTGGCTGTGCTGGTGCCAGTACAGGCCAGGATGCTGTTGGCCACCTTTGCTGCCAGGGCCAGTTGCCCAGCAGGACCTGAAGATGCAGTTCAGAAAAGCTGCTGCCCAGGCAGGCAGCCCCCAGCCCCAGTTTTCCCCCAGTCCACTCTTTCATAAAGTTTCTCCCCTTACTGGTTCTACACTGACTAATAACATGTGAACTTCTACACCACAACTGCCTTCCTTGGTTGGGATGTTTATAAATGTAATTTATCCCACGGCTGTCTTTTTTTTTGCCTAAGATGGGCCAAAGCCCCATAACTTTGACACTTCAGCCCCAAATCCGCTGTGATTACAATCATCTATGCCTATCAAAGTTCATTAGAAATGCGTAATCATGCAGAAGGACATGCACACAAGGCATGACCAGGTAAAATTTATTTCTCAAGGAAATCTTGCCTAAAACTCAAACTGCATGCAATGCCCTGGAAAGAGAGTGACAGAACTATTTTATTCTAGAACACTGGATTTTGGTTAACTGGGGTTTCAAGACATGGTCTAGAAAAGGATGCATTTGCTTGCAGAGCATGTCTAGTATGTATCACTGCTCAGCGAAGGAGATACAGATCTGAAGCACGGGGTATTTTGCAGCTCTTGTTTTTAACGAATTCCTCTCCCTTTGGGCATGTCTCCAACTAGTGAAAACAGCCAATGACTGTTACAGATCTACAGCAAATGTAGGTGCCTCTGAAGATCTCCTGGTGACAGACCGAGGCTCCATACATCTTGGGGCAGACCTCAGCCGCTGCAGGGTCTGAGGATGAGCGCTCAGCCTCCCACCACATGTCCATGTAATTCACAGGGTAACGGCTCAGAAGTGCTTCTGTTTCTGATTTTTTTTTTTCTTTCCTGACTGCAAGGAAATTTGTCTCTCAGCCAAGCCATCTTAGAGAGCAAGAGTGGCAGAGGCAGGAAAAAGGCGGATTTGGCATCGCGCTTTCGAGACTGTTCATTTTAGGTAGGGCGCAGACATTGGATAACTTTCATGGAGACTCGACATATCATTCAATTTCCTCTTTCTTCCCCTGAATCTGAACACTCCATGGAGAAAGACTGAGAATTCAGGCAACGGCTGATGGGGAAAACGTCTCATTTCAGAAAGTAAAGGGCAAGGACCGCCCTTTTTCCCTTGCCTTGGTACATTCAGAGCTCTCAGTCTCCCCTAATTATTGCTGATTTAAATTGTACTGAGAGACACACCCTGTGCTGTAAAATAGAACCCTCGGGAGGTAGAATAGCAGCCCCTTTCTGACAAGCATCTGGAAGGTAGAAGAGGCTGTGTCAAATTGTGGGCCCTTCAACTGCGCAAGCTGGAATAAATATGTTCAAAAGGATAGTCCTCAGAATGGAAAATCGTGGGAAATTAAAGAAAAAACACTGCTTGGATCTAAATTCTCATGAAGCTTAAGAGGTTTTCATCAGTATGAATCTGAGTGCTGTGAGATCCTGGGAAAAATCACCCACCTGGCAAGCCAGGCTTTTTCATTAAATACAATTTGGAAGGGGGAAAACTATCATCTGCAAGGTCATGTAAGGGACTCCTAATTAATGTCGATGGAGAATTTAAAGGAGTAATGTCTCCCAGCCGAGGCACATGATTTGGTTTCACTTGACAACTGCAAACTTGTGGAACCTACAGTCAAGTATTTCCACTCTACCTTTCCTCAGTGTCAACTCATGCAGAAAGTCACTGTTTGCAACAGACCTGCCTACTACAAACAGCATTGGGGATTGTTTACAACCCCTTTTATGGTCTCTGGAAAGAGATTTAGTGTCATTTACTTGCAAGGGTGCCTTCTTGAGTAAGGCAATGGTAGAAGGAGAGGGGTCTCTGAAAGGTCCAGGATGTGTTTCTGCCCCACTAAAAGCTTCCTTTATGCCCTTGGGCAAATCACATAGGGTAGTGTAGAGGACGACTTGTTTATTTTTTAGGACGAGGGTGGTGAAACACTGGAACAGGTTGCCCGAAGAGGTTGTAGATGCCCCATGCCTGGAAACTTTCAAGACCAGGCTGGACGGGGCTCTGAGCAACCTGATCTAGTTGAAGATGTCCCCGCTCATTGCAGGGGCAGGACTGATGATCTTTAAAGGTCCCTGCTAACCCAAACCAGGCTATGATTCTATTGCCTTGCAAAGAGTGGCACTGCTGAAGAGATAGAGCCTCAAGGGTGACACCAACCCATCTGCACCCCATTACATCATGAATGAGGAAAGGGTCAGTCCTGCAAAACAGGAATCATAGGAAGCAGCGCACCAAGGAGGAGAGTGTAAGCCAGGGGATCGGAAAGCTGAAGGGGCTTTTCAGGAGCAAAAAGAAAAGCATAAGCTTCTTGGCTTCACTGTTATTGGAAGAAGCAGGGGAAGGGTGAATCCAAGATCCAGTTATGAAGAGAGTAGTCATGAAATCCAGACCCTACAGATATTATCGAATGACGTCCACGTATAAAACAGAAGGAAAGAGAGGGAAAATGCATTTACCTTTATATGAAGAAAATACCCTGAAGAGGGTCAGGGTTTCTCTTTTTGGGGAGGGTGTCACAGGTTCCTTGTTGTACAGAGGCATGGCTCCAAGAAGGTGCAGCAAACTTCTTCCCTCCAGTAACTCTGATCCTGGGCACAACTCTTCTCTCTGAAACAGAGATGTACAATAGGTTGGAGGAGTCATAATCCTTCTTCCACCAAATACAAACAAAAGCCAAGATAGAGACATTGCCATTGAAGACTTAGTAGTCTTCCATGTCCTTTTGTGCATTTGTCCCACCACAAAATGGCAACAACCATACTGCTGCAGAGTGCTGCTTCATCCTCCCAAGAGCTTATGAAATACTTGGATATCATAAGGAATATATACTGAAACAATATGACCTGTCTTTTGCAGAAAAAACAGGGCTTTGAGGACGTGAGATCTCGGTTGAAGAGACAAGCACCAAGATGGAGAACAACAACCCTTAGAGTAATGCTTAGTTAGGAAAGAATAGGTATACATCACCCATTAGTCATTTTAGGCAGAGAATTACCAGCAAGTTTCCAGCCACTGAGACAAGAAGGCTCTGAAGCAATGCTTTAAGTAACAGAGAAGGGCCAAAACACTCCCAGACTTGTAACAGAGCTGGACCATTTCACTGTCAGGTAACCCAGCATCCCTCAACCACAGGGACCTCAGCACAGTGACCCCAGAGGATTTTCAGCTCTGATCTGTAAGAATGAGGCCATGTATGGAATTGAGACTGATCAATTCTTTGGCCCAGGACCATTCTTTGCTTTAACCCAAGCTTTGTCTGGAATTGGAGTGGAAAGGGCCGAACAAAGATATTAAACACAGCTGTCCCAGCTGGAAGCTGGTGTTGCCAAATAACTTCTCAGCCACCCTGTTTCCAAGTACATGCACATCCTCTGGCAGGTAGCTGAACTTTGGGGTGGCAGCCTGACCAGAGCTGTAATATTCTTGAAGTACATTGATTCCTATTAGCTAATCATGCATAGAAAGATTTTCATAAGAAGTCTGGAAAGAAAAGAAATGCAGAAACTGAGAATACAGACTCTCCCTTTGACCACATTATTCCCAAAAGTTCAGAGAAGTTTCAGTCTGTAAATTATGTAGGTGGCAGGTGACCAGTCACAGCTATCGTACCTTCATCTTTACAGTCTAGAGCAGTGGGAAATTTACAGCAAATATTTCAGCTGAAGCAAAACAGAGGTGAAATTCTCCACAATTCTTCTCAGTTGCTTCATAAGACATTGATTTTCAAATGTTCCCTGTATGGTATTTACCTCTAGCTTGAAGGTAGATATGTTATCTTCAAATGACTGCTTGCATTTGCTTCGGGAAAAGTCTAGGAAGAAAATGCAGTACTTTGCTTGTATCTCAGTAAAACCAGGGTAAAATATCACATGGGCAAAGAAACAGTTCGTTCTTAATCTCACAACTATTCTGGCATACCAAAGGGTTGCTACACATAAGAGATCCCAAAATTTCACAAGTAAAACCACCAAATTTTACAATCACTTGTTACCTACACAGGCTAATATGGAATCTTCATACAAGGGCTCTGCTCTCTTCTTCTATTTAGAGAAAGCAGATGCCAGGTTGCTGTTCAGTCTAGCTCTCAGCAATTAAACTAAAACTGAACCAAAACTGAAGAAAAAGGCCCTCTCCACACACAGAGTTACTTTAAGCATCATCAGACAGTGGAACTAATTGCCACATGTTGCAAAGGGCAAGAAAATAGAGAGATCCAAAAAATGAGCTGGACTCTGGATGTGAGTTAAAGGAATATCGAGACTGGACAGAGATGCTAAATGTTGCAGGGTTTTTAATTGCCTGATTAGAAGGGTTCTGGAAAGGGTCTAAATCTCAGAAACCATGCTATATCAATATTGTTAACTTCTTAACTTACAAATTAACCTGCACTGGCCCTGATGTGAGATTTTCTGTGTTGCTATTTGCAGCATTTGCTTTGGACCACCAGTGCAGACAGGACACACAGTGGAGCCTGGGACTAGTCTCAAACCATCATTCCCCTATGATGGGAACACTCAGTGATCATCATCTCCAAGGAGCATGTGGTGAAGATGGGGTTGGGCTCCCAGGCCCCAGCGCTTGCATCCCTGGAAATGTTATTAGCTTTGGCTCGTTGACTTTGCATTCATGCCTTTCCAAGTCCTCCTACCCACCTCTTCCTCCAGGGACAGCCCCACCCTGGCAATGGCTTTTACTGCCGCCTGGCCCAGCAAGTGACAGAGTAAGTGAGAATCCAGGAGGGAGGAAACACTGGAGCCGAAGACATCTCCCTCAATCGGAGCGGACATTGCTGACTCAAGAACCTGTGAGCATATGCTAACAGCAGCCAAGGCTGGACGCGCTTGCAGCACTTCCTAGCCCAGCCCAAGGTGCTGAATAACCCAGAGAAGGGGGGGAAAGATGGAGTAAAAGACTTAAAAAAAAAACAAAAAAAAAAACCAACACAACCAAAAACCTGTAGGGGGGAATAGCTCACTGCCTAGTATGAACAAATGCAGTTAGAGTGTGACTTGCTGTGAGGTGCTGCTAGGAAGCTACTTCATGCTTCCATCCCTATAACATCATCTCTGCCCCAGCATATGCAACAGGCTGGTCAGCAGCTCCTCCTGAGAATTGCAGATGCTTAATAGACCTTGAGATACAGCCAGTCCTGGGATGGGGAACAGCATTGAGGAAACCATCTCTCAACACAGAAAAGAGAAACCCTTCAACCCCATAAGGAAGGAGGGGCAGCCACCAGGAACAACAATCTTTCTCTCCTGTATGCCACATTTTGTTAAAGAAAAGGCTTTATATTTATTCTATGATATTCACCTCTTCTGACTTCCAACCTCCACGTCAGCCATTCAACCTAAACTTACAGCTCAGGCTCCCTCTGTCAGAAGAGTGGGAGTAATGTGTCCTAAGGGTTGTTTGTCCCAGCCTGCTTTGGATGTCCAAGTTGTTTGAGAAAGATACCTCTCAGAAGTACGGCTCACTCTCCAGTGACGAGGGCAGCCCATGCAACTGATTTATCCCCGTACATCTAACAAATATTACTACCTCTCCCCTGGCAAACCTTGGCTTACCTACATCCTTCAGACCATCATGGAAATCCCAGAATATTACTTGTTTAGACTAGACAACTCACAAATATTTAGTTTAGGTCAAGTAGGAAAGACAGGACCCAAGACCAAATGTCATGTCTGCATGAATAACAATAGCTTTTAAAGCTCACAAGGTATTCTGACAAAAAGAAAGGAAACATTAGGTCAGATGTGCTTCTCCACAGTATCTCTAGGACACAAAAGCTAAAAAGACATTTAAATTGTGATCATTTGATGTAATATCTAATAAAAATTGAAAGTTGTATGTATGTAAGAAAAAAAGACAACACTTCACTGAAAAAGTTGATTCCAACTTTTCTGATATCAGAAGCTAGAGAAATCAATTTCATACAGTATTTAAGATAGAAGTGTATTTTCTGAGAAGAAAGTCTGTCTGTTACAGCATTTCTGAGTAACTCTAGTATGTATAAATCCAGAGAAGACATCAGGCCCAGCAGTACTTCCCTGCAGAAAGGGCTCTTAGCCTACTTCTACCTGTCAGATCCTTGTCATTAGAATTCTCACCATTTCAGTTGAAGCAGGGTTGCATGTCCAACACAAAGCTCAAAGGCCAAAGGGAATTTGAAACGTTCATTTTCTTTGCCATTACCCAGAACATCATCACCTTCCAGGTTGTCTTTGCAGTGATGGTCTTCCAATTGTATGCGGAGAGCAACATGACTTTTGCCATTAATGGGATCTGTGTCACATCCCTGCTTGAACATCTTCACTGTTTTCTTTTGAGATTATACATTTAAAATAGGTCAGGACCCCACAGATCTCTCAATACCTCTAGAACTAAGAGAGCTGAATCTTATCCCATGAGTACGTTATTCAAGTTAGTCTGGAACGGATTAAGGGAACCTTCCCCCATTTAGTACACGTTCATCAATGAGCAATATGGCTTTGTTGCATTTCTGGACCTTCCCCAAACAACAGTTCAGTATAAGGATCACTTGCTCCAAAACATCCCTGGTTTTTATTTTGTGGGGGAAAGGATTGACTGATATTTACAAAACCAAACCAAGCCCATTTTTCCCATTCTGCTTTCCGCAGGCCCAGTGGTTCTGCTAAAATAGCCATCCTTACAATAGCCCGCTCTTCTGCTTTTGATCTCAGCTGGAGCCAGGAAACACCAAAGAAGCCACAAAACAGGATGGGGGAGGGAGGAAGGGGGAAGACTGAGCAAGAAAAGTTAATTGAACTTTTCTGAACCACAGAAAATATTCATGGGATGATCTCATTTTATGGGTCTATAATCTATGTGCCAGTCCCTCAATCATCTTTAGGGGCTGAAATACATCAACAATTTCGCTTGGAATTTGGCAAAGAAGGGAAGAGATCATGAAGTAGTGGGAGAAAGATACTTTTCATGCATTCAGGGTTGTAGAAACTTCAAGGATCAAAGCACCATCCAAGAGTCACTCCATCAACAGTCTACTGAGCTACTTCTGACATTGCCAGCAGCCTCCAAGAAGAGATACTTCCTTCTTGCTAAAACAACCCAGGATTATTTTAAACACACTTTCTACAGACAAGATGGGTTTGAAAATTTTCCAGCTACTCCCTCCATTAGCTTCTTTCTAGATGTCCCGTGTTGAGGATGTCTTTTAAGGCTGGATCTAATATTTTATAAGGGCATACCCAGTGTTGAGGTGCTTCAGAACAAAGGTTTCAGCTCACACTCATTTCCAGCATTTGCTGAGCATGCAACTTTTGTCTCAGAAGTCTGTGAAGCAGGGTGGACTTTCAGGGTTGTAGGATTACTGACCGTTGCTGATGCCAGCTGCCACAGCAAACAGGATTTTTATTAATGCTGGAGTATAAGCTGCAAAAGCTGGTACAGGAGCAGGTACCTCACCTGGAAAGAAGAAATGGAAGAGCCAGGGGACCCACACTGAGCTCTGCAGGAATGCTCAGGGAGAGCCAGAGGAGACATACTAAGGAAGCCACTCCTGGAATTGCATGGTACAGTGATGCATCGAGAGCTGACCCAAGCAAAAATTCAACTAACCAGCCCAAGTTCAGCTCACCCTTCAGGAGCCATAAATCTAGACCAACACCATGAACTTCCCATCTAGATCACACCAGATTGTTCCCAATTTGGTCTTGCAAACCGTCACTGGGTGCTGAACGAACTCACCCTGTATATCACGCAGCAGTATTTGCTTAGAGAGTTTTCTTCAGCTTAGCGTGATGTAGAAAAAGCCTCCTAAGGGGAACCCCAGCTGTGTATCTTTTCAATGACTGTTTACTGCCCAATTCCCAAGCCCCGTTTCTTCCCTTGCCACTGAGAAAACAAAAAGAGAAAAAGGGAAGAGAAAAATGGGTCTTACAAGCCAGCAGCGGCAGCAAGAAAAATGGAAGTGATCGTCATTGATTTTTCACAGTTGTTACTCAAAGGCCAGGATTACAAGTTCACGGGGAGGCCACTGGCAGTAACCCCAGTCTGCAGTTAATGCGTTCCATCCAGAAACTCCCTTGCAAAAGCCATCCAGTTCCTATGAATCTCAGTGATAAGTTGAAGCTACCCCAGCAGATAATGGAAAAAATACGTCCAAAATACGATGCACCTGTCCGATTACACAAAGACACTACCAAAAGAAAAGGGATGCAAAATGTATGGGTGTATAACCGCTTACTGGATCAAATCCCCCTACGCCATAAAGCTATCTCTCTGACCTTGGCATCATTGGCCTTTCAGGAAAGAATTAGAATCGTTTCTGTTGTGATTAGTTCCCCACCAAGCGTAAAGAGATGCTTTCATCTGGAATGTAGGAGGAGCTGAGATGACAGTTGTTGTGGTTTTTTTCCCCCTCCAGTGGATGGTGCTGAAATCAAAGTTTAGTTTTTCAATTGCACTCATCATCCAAAAATGTGCATGCTTTGTGTTAGAATTATCTCAAACATTTGCACCTGGAAAAGGGAAAAAAGCAAAAATAAAAAGAATTTCCAGTGGCCTGGTTTGGAAAGCCGCAGAATAAGATTTCCACCAGTTCCCTGCGGTAACTCCCTGGTTAAAAAAAAATAAAATTAAATTAAATTAAAAAAATCAGAGACCAAACACACCTATTGGATCACCCCTTCCATCTCAGCTAATGTGGATTACTGCCCCTAATTATATCATCCATTTTAGTATTAAAAGCTGCAGCCAGCGTGGCTTACACACATACACTACCACACACCTCCTGAGGACAATTCCAAGCCAAATAGATTTCACTGATGGCCTAAATGATCATCTTCATCTCATCCTATTACCTCATCATTATAAGCTCATTAGACCACGCTAAGCAATACATTACCCTCCACAGTGTTGACATCTTCACTATTGTTAAACTATTATCATGTCCCAGCTTTAGCTGGGACCTCCTTTCCAGCTAACATTAATCACAGGCCCCAGAACAGATGATCCAGTGCAGGATGTTGTACTTTAAATCTTTCTTTTTAAAAAGAGGCTCGCCAGCTCTTCGGTTATCGCTGCTTCTCTTAACTCTCTCCAATTTGTCCACATGTTTCTGGGCACATGTTGCGCAGAAGTAAACACAGCAAGTCAAATTTACTGAAGTATTCACCCTGGTTGAGGCCAAGGCAGCTTGAAGGTGCCAAACCTTTCCTGAAGGTGCCAAACCCTCCCCAGGAGACCAAGGACCAGATGCAACATCTGGTTTCTCCGAAGGAGACCCCGGCTCCCTTCACCTAGCTTGGCTGGACCAAAGTAAGCAGGTAAGGCACGTGCCCCAGGGTCATTCAACAAGCCAGCAGCGAGAGCAGCCGATGGGGAACAGCAAGTCCAAACGTGGGACCCATCTGCTCAACTTCCCACTGCCTCCTGGACCAGTTGCAGCTTTCACGGCTTTGTAGCAAGACCCCATTCACGTGGGACAGCAGGCTGAAGGGATGGGGTCTTGGGTGAGACTAATGTAATACGTATTTAGTAATAAGGGAGCAAAGGAGGGCATACTGTTTCCATCCTACAATGGGATTTGGACCGGCTGATGGGAATATATGTACACTCGTAGGTATATGCAGGTGTATTATGGGTACACAGCCAGCGGAGGGGGAAAAGCCTGCAAGTACGAGCTACAACTTCAGAAGGATTTCTGTAGAAACTGGTCTGAGCTCTGCCCAGCCAGAAATGCACATTCACTTTGCTCTGCCAGACACTGCAGACAACACGATTTCGCTTTGCTGCCTAAACATACGATCATCTCAGATTGGCACAAAATACTGTGGTCTTCCCAGGTTATTTTGCCTTTTTTTTTATTTTATTTTTTTCTGCCTACCTCTCATTTCCACCTGAAATAATTCTACCGAGTTCCAAACCAGCATTTTTTCGAATGGATTTAACTCTTACCAGAATTATTACCCAGCTCTATTCTTCTGAAGCTGTGGTTTTAGGCAACCTTGAAAACATTTAAATATGTAATTATAATAATTTACAATTCCCTCAACTACCCCCTAGACAGCAATTGCTAAACAATAGCCTTTTCCCTTTCTCCTACTATTCCCTAGCCCCTCTGTAAGAGCAGGGGAGAACAGCATACTGCATAGCATAAATCATAATATTTAACAGATTTCTGGACCACAAGTCTTGTCAAACCTGCAGAAATATATCATATTAATTACATGTAATATCAACTATTGCCTATTAGATAACATTTTATGTGTATATACACTATTTTTTATAGAACCACAAAGAAGACTGAAAGCCAACAGCACTAATGTTAAACTTTTGCCTGAAGAGCACTTTTGCATGCATGTCATTCTGATTGAAAACAAACAACACTACCAGTTAAGTGATCTCTCCCCTACCATAACTGCAATCAGGAAGCGATTATGCCGTATGCACATGCTCCTGCTGTGATCTCAAAAGGGAATCTGCTCTTGATCTAACGTTACTCAACATTTTTATCACTGATGTAAAAGAAAATACGAAATAATTGCTGTTAAAGATGATAAAAAGCAGAGTGAAAAAAGATATTCCATTATTCTTCTGGCACTTTCCACCTAAACTATACAAAAGAATTTCTACTGCCACTTAATATGCAGTACCTGTGGCTAAGGCAGCAGGTCCCATTTCCTTCTGACCAGCAACTCTGTTGCGTACATGCTGTTTTGAGCCACCCTTTTGCACAGCCAACAAACAAGGGAGTATATGAGATTAATACTAACTGGGCTTGAAGGCACCTCGAGAGGTTCATGGCCACCCCAAATGGGAAGCATGCATGCCAAACCCATGTGAATACCTCAGTGTTCAGCCCCCAGAAGGCTGGGCTGGGCTTTCTCCAGGAGCCTCTGGCAGGCAGGGAGCTGAACCTGGGTCACATCAAGCCCTAATTGTCTGCCCCAACCATGGGCTGGCTTTCTCCTCTTACAGGGCTGCAATTCCAGGAACAAGGAAAGTAGGTCACATTCAGCAAGTACATTCCCAGAGAGCCTGAAGTCCCGAGACACACTTGAGGTCACAGATGATGAGATGGGACCGAAAGTCAGCCCTTGGGGTATATACACAAGCGATGAGAAGGAAGATGGCATGTCCTTTACATATGGTATTCATGAGACCTGACCGGAGAGACCGTTGCATTCTGGTGTCCACATTTCAGAAAGGACATCGGGGGGGGAAAGGAAAATTGGAAATGGTTCAGGAAAGAGCTATAAGTACGGTTTGAGGTCTGGGAAACCTGCCATAAGTATCTCAAGCTAATAGCTTATCCAGGAGAAGGTTAAGAGGTGACTTGATCACAGCCCACAAGTACCTGCATAGGGAAGAGGTTTTTGATAGCAGACAGCTCTTTAATCAGCCAGCTGATGACTACATAATGAAATCCAAGAGTCAGAAGCCAAAAGGAGGCAAATTCAGGCCTGAAATGAAATGGAAGTTTTCTGACAATGTGAGGAATTAACTGCTGAAACAGTCTACCTTGAGACACCCTGGACTTTTGGTTGCTTGGAGCTTTAAATCAAACCAGTTATCTTTCAAAACTCTGGGTGGGATTCACATCATCCCTTTTTCCATCTGCAACTAGTAAGGAGGAGTCCAGGTATTTGGTTTAATGACCAGCAGAAAGGGGAAACTCCAAAGGACAGTTTGCCCCCTTCTGTTTTTCTTTTTTTTTAAAAGAGGTGTCTATCAGTGTTTTCCCCTCCTACAAGTTGCATTAGTGTAGGGAGATGTCAACAGGACTTTGCACCTCTCAGGGCACAATGGTCCGGTCATGGCATACATATGATTTCCTCCTGAGAGGTGCTTATCTGTCAGTCCTATCTCAAATGTGAGGGCCTTAACCCATCTGGCTCATGGACCAACATCAGCATGCTCACATTGACCAGTTACTTGGGTTGGAGGCTACAGCTCCACTAAGCTTCCCAACTTGCTGTCGCTATGTCTCAGTGAAGACAACCTAGAAGAGCTAAAGAACAAGAAGGGACCGTTCCCTAGCCCTCCTGACATGTACGTAAGTACAGGAGCACACCTTCCCTGCTCCAGCGCAAAGGCAACTTGAAAAACCTAAATCGCCGCTGCTAGTTCTGGGAATTTCCGCATGGTTTGCAGTCCAAACTACATTTACGGGAAAACTCAAGCAATGGTAGCATCCAGCTCCTCGAGGAATTGCGAGCACGCTCCAAGAAGGCGTCAGGGGAAGGCAGGAGTCTCAATAGTTCGGATTATTTCCAAGCAAGGGCTGAAGTTTGGATACAATCGGCAGCTTAACGAACAGCATCCCTCGGGTCAAACCGGCATTCATCTACCGTAGCTGACGGCTCTACACAGTGGCTGGAGGATTCATTCCTTTAATTAGTGTTTGAGAGACACTCAAACACAACAGCACCGAGGGCTGTAACAGCAGACAGATGCATACTTGGGAGCATTGGTAAATGGTATCGAGAGAACAAAACGCTGCCCTTTCCCGCTGTGCTTCTGGCTTTGCAAATTTATCCAGAGCAAGACAGTCTCCGCAGGCAGTTTCGTTTGCCCGAGCCTGGGGTTGTTACAAACCAAAATGCAAAGAGAGACTATAAACTTGACTCCCTTTCATCTCCCTCACCCCAAATAAATCTTGGCCATTTACGTTTAGTAGCCAGTGAGCTATTAGGAGACAGTAGACTTTCCAGGGCATGTTTCTGAAATGCAGCAGCAGACAGAGCAATTGTTGCTTGGGGACTCCTTGGAGTTTTTACAGTTTCCATAGAAAACTCAGGCTGTGAGGGTTTGTAGGCCTTTTTTTTTAAAAAAAAAAAGTTTTCTTATTAGCTGATTTCCAGTCCAGTGTCTGTTCAGACCTGCCTCCAACATCTCTCCTTCCTTCTTTTTACTGCGCAATAACTTTAAGAAAGCTGAAGTTCAGTGCTTGCTCAGATTTACTTCATTCTCAGAAATTGCATCTGAACCACTTGATCTGGCAACAATTCACAGCTCCAGAGCAGGCGCGTGTGCGCTGGCCTCATCTCAGCTCCCTGGCAGGTCAGGACCTGAGCGCTCAACCTCTCCCTCCTTGCTTATTTACACCCCAGCATTTGTGGGGACAATGAAGGATAGGAGAGAGCATCCTGCAGCTACCTCTGGTCAGGGTGGCTGGAGGATTACTGCAGTACAAACCCATCACGTACTTTCCAAAGAGGCTTGGAGAAGTACCAGAGGGTGGAAGGGAATTGGGGCACCACTCAAGGTTAAAGCGGCCCACATAAGTAACAGTTCCCACGGATTTTAGGAGAGCAAACCAGACTGGCTTGGAGGCCCTGGGGTGCTTAATGAAGCAATAGTCTTAAACACCATCTTGCAAGATGGCCAAATGACTGTTTCTAGTGGTTTCTCGTGGCCACATCCATCACAAACAGAACCCAGTTTTCCTGCTGCACACTCAGCCTATAAAGCTGAAGAGGTGGGATTAAGCGATTCCTCACACATGTGAAAAAGCCAAACACTCCTGGACTGTGGAAGTTTCTGAATTTGACTGCGAGTTAAGGAACTGGACCCCAATCCAGTTACAACATTAATAATCTACCAAAGAGCTCATGTTTGGAGCTCCTCTCTCAGGGCAAAGCCCAGCTCAAGACAGTGACTCAACTGACCTTTTCGGGTGCTGGATCAGACCTTGTCTTCTGTCATGCAGGAAGAATTGCTGTCTCACTGCAGAGCAGTAGGTGCCAACACTAGGCAAGAACAGCCTTTGGTTTTGTCATGATCCTGCTGGCGTTGAGCAGAGCCAGCCAGTGCTGTTATTTTCTGCAGATCTCTGATTTCTCAGTTCACAAGCAGATCTGAGAAACTGGAAAAGAGATTTGCTTCAGGTCAAACCAAAACAGAAATATTTAAAAATTTTCAGCAAACCAAAGAGCCATAAAAGTGTCACTGTAGGGTCGAACACAGCCCATCACCAGACTCAAAATGAAATGTCTTGTTTCCTCCTTGAGCTTATTTAAAGCTTTTATTAAAAATAAAAATGAACATAAATTTTGAAAGAGAACTTCACTTCAAATCCAAAGTTGAAACTTTTTGATTAAAAAGACTGAAATCATAGAATCATAGAATTGTTTAGGTTGGAAAAGACCCTTAAGATCATCGAGTCCAACCATAAACCTAACACTGCCAAGTCCACCACTAAACCCTGTCCCTAAGTGTCACATCTACACGTCTTTTAAATACCTCCAGGGATGGTGACTCAACCACTTCCCTGGGCAGCCTGTTCCAATGCTTGATAACCCTTTAGGTGAAGAAATTTTTCCTAATACCCAATCTAAACCTCCCCTGGTGCAACTTGAGGCCTTTTCCTCTTGTCCTATCTCCAGCCACCTGACAGAAGAGACCAGCACTCACCTCACTACAACCTCTTTTCAGGTAGTTGTAGAGAGCAATAAGGTCTCCCCTCAGCCTCCTTTTCTCCAGACTAAACAACCCCAGCTCCCTCAGCCGCTCCTCATGAGACTTGTGCTCTAGACCCTTCACTAGCTTCATTGCCCTTCTTTGGATATGCCATTTAAATAAGCCATTTAAAGTTTTTCCCCCCACGGTTATTTAAAGGATTGGATGTTTCCATCAGAACAATTTGTCCAAAATCAACACAAACTCCAGAAATGCTTTCTTTGAACCCACTGTGCATTTTTCAGTGAAAAACAAAGTTGTGGCCGAGAAGACCTGCTCGGGTCCAGCTGGGAGGCAGCTCGTGATGAGGTTGCTCAGAGTTTCTGCCACAGGCATGACAGCAGAAGGTGCCACACAAGTGCTCCCTAACCCCTGTCAAGCAGGCAGCCAAAATTAACCTGTCAGTGAGCGTAGGTCTGAGCTTACACATCACTTGGCTGTCTAAAGCAAACCTGGAATTGTCCTCATGAGTCATTTTGCAAGCAAGGTTGTGGGTGCCATAACCCGCACCCTAGAAAAAGGGACCTGTAAGCATCTGGTGCTGCAACCACCTCTGGCAGGCACGGCTCGGTGTGGGAGCACACACAGATCCCTGTCCTACCCTATCTGAAGGTCACCATAACATACATGCCGTCATCTCCGACTGGACTGACCCATCCTTCCATACTTAAAGGAGCTGAGCACAAAGCCAGCTCCATCCTATTTGTTGATGTATTTCACATGCAACCCTGTTCAACAGTGGAGTTTTCAACATGAAAGCCAGGGAGTGACCCAGACATCTGGATATCCAGGGGCTGGAGATGAAGGTGGGAACTCAGGAGTCTTCCTCTACCTGATCGGGAGCAGGGTCTGACCAGAGTTGTCCCAGGTGCTGGCTGAAAGTTCTCCAACATGGCAGGGCTATTGGCTATTCCACTATGCTCAGGTATTGTCCTGTCAATGTGATTCCTCATGAACCAGGGGAACCCTTTGCATTCAAGATCTGAACAAAGCTAGGATTTTCACAAAAGCAAAAGAAAACGGAGGTTGTTTAAACTGGGTTAACACTTTCTGATAAGGGCAAAACAAATCTTCAGGAAAAAAAAATAATCTCAAGTACCTACCACATCAGACAGAGGTTGCAGCCCAGATCTGCAAGTTTCCTACACTTTAATTAGTAAAAAAGATTAGAAGTGTGTCACAAAGTTAAAAATAAAACAAAAAGTACTGTTCTTTATGGAAACGCCAGGAAGGAAAAGGGAAATGATCTCCCACAGTTGGAGTAAAGCGTCACTGGAAATTCAGTTGCAAGCATTACTTCATTAGTTAGGTGTCTTGTCATACAGCCATTTCCAGAGGGACACAGTGCTTAGGACCAAGAGACATGCTGGCACCTGAACCACCTCCTGTTCTCACCTCCTTATTGCTCTGCCCCAGCCTGGAGCACCTAGTGGCTAGTCTGACCTAGAAGGAAAAGGAAAGAAGCCCCAGGCTCCAGTCAAGGGCTGACACAGTCAGAAACTTAAGTTTTGGATGTGCCAGTCCCAGGAGAGGACAGCAGGCAGAGGTTGTGCAGGGACGAGGGCATGAAGCAGAGCAAATTAGTCTGCACGCTCCTAACAAGACTTTTGCAGACTCTTGCTAGCTGTCCACCTCCCAGCTGCAAAGCTGAGCTCAGCACGGGATCTGCTTTCGGAGATCCCAGGAGCCAAAAGCCGTCTCCTGAGTAACGACTTACCCACACCTTGGCCATCAGTCGGTCACACCAAGGCAAGGTAACATCTTGCTGCCATCGGCAGTGACCTCAAGGCAGTGCACACAGGACCTGATTGTAAGATAAGCGGGGACGTCCTGCATCAGGCCACGGGTGCATCTGGACAAGTACCTGTTTCAGACAGGGTCCATAAGGAGACGTCCAGGGAAGAGCAAGAATAGGGCAAACAGATATGATAGTTCCCCTGAGCATTCAGACTATTTTCAATTTGGGAGGTTTCCTAAGACTATAAAGGACTACTAGGGAGATGAGCCACACCAGCTCTCTCTTCCAGATACCTGTACACTCTCAGTTGGACCCACAAGGAAGCATCAACACCACAAGCTTCAATGCATTGGGAGCTACAGGAGTCTCTCTCATACCTCTGCTCAAAGAGCAGATGTTGTGTCCATAAGCAGAGGGTGCAGAAAAGCTGTGACATGCAGTTGCATTAATATAATTATCCCCTGATATGCCACACAACTGTCAGCCCCATCTCAGTCTGCAGAGTTAGAGCAGAGGAGTGACACTGCACCGGTAACGCACAGTCCAGTAACTGCTGCCACAGAAGGAAAACTTCTGCTAGACTCAACTCCAGCCACGCTGATTTTCCTGAAGCCATGTCATTACATTGTCACAGGGAACAAGGAAAATTTTCTCAATCCTCCCCAAAAATACTTGGGAGCAAAACACAGTTAATGGGACTTGTCCCTCAAAGTCAGATAGGGACATTTTAACATCTCTCCTTCTGCCTAGGGGACAGACTAAGTCTCTCTTACAAAGCCAAGCCTGGAGCAAGATGCTAAATCTAAGAAACACTCTGGGGTTTTTCTTTAAGCAAATCCTTTGCAGCAGGATATTGTGAAATCCAGACAGGGGCCACTGTTAAAATGAAATGCCACAAGCACAAAGGATAGTGCTTACAGCAGAAAGCCCGAGCGACTCCATGCATTCTCATACACTATCTATACACACACATTTTATAATTTTTAAACTGCTCTGATTCTCTGCCAGCTGCTGTAAATTTCACCTGGAGAAGGGGATCAAGTCCAGGCCTCATTAGGTTTTTATATTCTTTCTGATTGCTTTTGCAGGCCTCCAAGCCTGTCTCCAAGGGACCCCAGGGTTCAAAGATCAAATAAATTGTCTGGCAGATTTATCAGGTCTCATGGTAGGTAGCCATGTAGTAAACTTCCTTTGCTTTTCTCCCCCTCCCCCTCGATTCAACAGCAGAAAATAAAAGGGACACTAAAAAGAAGATGGCATCACATCGCCTACTTCGTCACCTCTCTGGTTTTAGGCTGCTGAGAGTCTGATGCCTTCTGCTCAGTCTTCACTGGCAGAAAGCGGTAGCAGCACAGGAAGAGAGCAGGCAACAGAAACATAGTCAAACAAGCCAGAAATAAAGCTGTTAGACTGAACATCAGGAGAAAAAAAAAAAAAAAAACCAAAAAACACAACAAAAAAGGCATTTGCAAAATCACCACACTGTCTTTCATGGAGCTTTCCTCTGGGTATGCACCCTGGAGTATTTCTGCAGAGGCTGTTGCAAGCAAGGTGCGAATCAGCCCTGCCAGATGCCTGCAGGCAGCTCTGATCCCAGCAGATCATTAGCTCAGACAACTGCTTTTACCCTTGTTACACAGCTTCCAGTCCTGTGCCGGCGTGCAGCTGGCCAGGAGGAGTACAGGCAAAACATCCCCATATCTGCCTCCAAAAGACCATGTATACACAGGGCTCGGGCTCTCCCCCAAAACTGTCCCTCCCTGCTGCACTCCTGTAGCTAAAGTAGAGGAGCAAGAAGTTTTCTTTGTTCCCAATTTTCAGTGATTAACTGAAATCAAGAACAGACAAAAATTCTCTTGGGTTCTCTTTGAAGAAATTTCAAGTTATATACTCTAAAATGTAAGCCTGCAGCCCAGCCATTTCCATTCCTGGGGAGATGGTATGGCCCAAGCGTCCCTGTTAGGAGGAAGAAGCCTGAGCTGGAAGGTCAGCCTGAGAATGTGGGACAATGCAGGACTCGCAGCACTCCCAGGCAGTGATTAGCCAGAGCAAATGAAGAAAACCAGAGGGGTTTGAGGAGCAGCAGTGGATTTTCAGCTGAGATGGGTTGAGGATACAGGAGAGGCGAGGCTTGCAGGAGGTGGTTATAACTTTTATGAAACCAGTGAAGATTGCTGGAAGGACAAGAAAAGGATTAAGGTGGAAAAGCATGGGAGCCTGGAAACTCACCTTTTTATTTTATTTTCTTTTTTAATCTCTGGGAAGCCAAGACGGCCACACAGGAATGGGTAGGAGCAGCAGTGCCCACGTGTAATCGGTTATGTGGCACGGCAGATGGTGTTGGTCAGGAACCCTTTCTCACGAGACTTAAAAGACAGCCAAGGCAAAGTGGACATGGTTCTGAAGGGTGTCATTATGGAGAAAGCCTTCCTACCACAACAGTGTCACCTGGACTGCTTTTGCCTAGGTAACCTCCAACAGATACTTGGCTGTCCTGCCATTAGACAACCTCCATGAGATTTCTGCGTGTCAGGAAAGCAACGTTATATCTACACCTACCCATCATCCTTTCTGCCTAACAGCATCTTATGCCAGCCAGCATGGGGTAATCTATATAGAGATCATCCTCAGCACTGCTTCCCCTCTGCTTTTCACCCTAGAGCAGCAATATAGGGTTGAGCATCACCTCTTGACATCAGGCAGGGAAGCACGTGTCAAGAGGCATGGCTTTTGCTCAAGGAAGAGAGCAGCTCCAGTATTTAACACGAGGGTAAGCAGGTTGTAAAAGCAGATGAAAACCCCTCAGAGTAGAGGCACAAACCTGAGTGCCTCACAAGACACAGGGATGCTCTTGCACCAAGCTTTGACCAATCAATGTCAAGATTTCCAGATTTGTTGCTGCAGTTCTGCAAGGGGTGAATGCACAAGATCAGAGTTAGAGACATTCTTGTGCTGCCAGCAGAAATCTGTGGGGAAAAAATGCATCCAAGCATTTTATTCAGGTATTGAGAGAAGGTTTTGTACCACAGGACTCCCAAACCAGACTGGTAGCTCTCTTGATGGGTTAACTCAGAAGACGAGCCAGGAAAGAAAAGCCAGGAGCAGAAACAAAGCGGAGACAAGCAGAAACACAGGACTGGGCAAGACCAGCTGCCCATAATGTGTCACAGGAGTACTCCACCAGGGAGGGGGCAGACAGAACAGGACATTTCAGCACGAATTGAACCTCCCAAAACTTGGTGCTGCTGGGAATCCATTGCTAGTCAGCTCACTAACAGGCTTTCCTCTGTAGTTTTTTGGGTTTGGGTTTTTTTTCTGAGGGAGAATGGACTCAAGGGGGTCACCAAGTCCCCACCGCCTCACCCCACCCCATTTACCTACTGGGAGGGCAGCCCACACAAATGGGAACCCCCAAAGCTCCACTGCAGCTTGCTCAAAGTTGGAAGTGACTCCCTAGTATCGGCTCCATCCCTGGCACCCCATGCATGCCAGAGTTATTATATCTGCATGGTGGCTAGCAAAGACATCCTGGGAGGATTTTGAATTTGAGGAACATCTTGGTCCCTAGCAAGCATATGCAGAAGGCAACACCAAAAGACCTCAAAGAAGGACCACTGACCCCTCCTCAGGGCTCTCTCCTGCCTCATGTGGCTGCTTCAAAGCCCACTGCCACATCTAGTGGCCTGATATCCATCTGCTCAGCACTGCGCAACTAAAGTCTCCTGGAAGACCATCAGGGTCACCCCACAACTGCCAGGCCATGGAGACTGTGCCAATTTTGGCCTCAACACTGCGTAAAGGAGAAGTCTATGGTCAGCCAGAGCCAGCTGGACTGTTTTGTCTTCTGCTAAGCTCTCAGATGGTAATGCTGAGCCCAGTTAATCAACTGTAGCGTTCCACCCCAGAGTTGGCTGCTCTTCGGGGAAGAGGGAAATGACTTCTATATATAGGTCGGTAAGTGCTCTGGGAATGAAAGATGCTTTATAAAAAGTCCTCCTCCTTAACACACAGCATCAGCTGTGCTTTTCAGGAGGGGTTTGGGGGTTGTTTTTTTTCTTCAAATGATTTTTCCATGCACCAGCTGATCTGGAGTTATCTAAATGAATTTCCACAGGCATAAAGCTTAATCTGCTCTCATTGCAGACTTCCATATATTTTTAATATGTCAAGCAGTGGAAATTTCTCAGACCGAGTCAAGGGAGCTGTGAGGTTTACTGCTCTGGAAGATCAGAAATAGCTTATCCATCTAACAGACTTACATATAATAGCAATGCATAAGAAGCATTTTACATGGGATGTCTAAAAACAAACAGGAGGTATAGAGCAGTCACCTAGATGGAGCTCCATAATGGTGCCCATGCAAAATTGGGATTAGAGCAGGCACAACATTTCCCATTGAATTTTTTTAGTATTTTCCGCCCTACTTCAGTAGGGACTTGGACTAAAACACTAATCTGTTTTGATGAAAACAAAATTTAAGTCCTGAGATGAAGGCTTCATTTTCCCAGAAAGCGGGCCATATTTTATCCTTCCCATCCAGATTTTACATTGATGGTTGCTCATTTCCTTGCAATACCACTTGTGTTAAACTTTGTGCACAGGTCTTGCAGAGCAACAGCTCCTGCCTGAACAGGCTCCAGAAAGCAGAGCTCAGGGAAAGACAAAGCAATGCATAGTGCACACAAGAACAAGGTGTTTCTTCTAGGATCTCCTGTCCCGTCCACCATGGGCCAGGTATGTCAGACCCTATGTTAGGACTCAGGATTTCCCCAGATGCCATCCCCACACTGAGACCATCCAAATAACATCACTGAATAAGGGCATAGAGGTGTTATAAGGCCATACCTTACAAGGGGAAGGGACCATATCACACCTCCATTACTGAGCCATGTGAGGATGCAGACCTGAGAGCCGCCTCATGAGATGCAAGTGAACAGGGAAATCCCATAGGCTTTCCGCATGCTGCAGACAACAGCATCGGGGACACAGCAGACTGGCCGTCCACTCTTCCAAGATTGGACCCAGGCCCTATCAGCAGCTGGAAGTGCTGCTCTCCAAACAGGAGCGAGTCAAGTTTGCAATGACTAAAAGATCCCATGGCAGAGCTCATAAGACAGCAGAGCTCATTCCCTCCCACTTTGAGCAGCTCAAATCTGGGTCCTAGAGTAATTCAGCAGATACCTCTTGTGCAGATGAATCCAGTCTGGTGTAATGAAAAGGGGCCCCACTACGCACCTTTACCTCTCTTCTACCATGGCTGGTAACCCACTTCCATGGCGATGTCTACCATTGCATCAGTGTGCTACACGGCTTGCAGCAGCTCCTCTGTGGTAGGACAGGTCACTCTGCATTCAGGAGATCTGATGAAGACTAGCCTTTTTTTTAAACCCGGAAGAGAAAAATAAACCTTTTCTTCCCTCAAAGCTGGCAGGATGTAGGATTCTCCTTGTCTAGGCATTGCCATCTAAAGTATAGCTGCCTCCACTTCAGGTTGGAGGTGCAATTTTATTTTTTTTAATATTATTTTTTAAATAGTCAATGGAAAGAAGTGTCTCCAGAGCGAGACTCATCTCATAAAGAAGAATCCCACCCTAGATCCTTTGGAACCTCTTTCACCTTATGAAATCCTTGTGAAATGGTCTAATTGGCCCAAAAATTATTAAGGAGGGTGACAGAAAGAGACACTGTAATTGCATTAGCCTCACCGCCTGAGGAAACGAGGCTAAGAAAATCCACTACAGAAAACAGAAGGGTGGAGTTTCTCTTCCACTGCCCAGGCCAATTTCAACACATAGAAATCCCACCCATGCTCTTTTGCTCACACAAAAAGCTTGCAGTATGCCTGCTGCCTCTCCAGGAAGGAGAGTGGGTGGAAAAATTACATCATGATTCAGTTTCTCCCCCATTACCCTTTTATTTAAAGACATTTAGTGCTAGAAAGTGGAAGGAGGAGCCAGCATCACAGTTACAGACAGCAAGGAGATGACAGCAGGGCAAGTCCATCTAGACAACATTCAGTTGCTTTGTTAAGCCTGCTATAACAAAGGCTCGGGGAAACCTCATCACAGTTTTCCAGTACCTAAAGGGCAACTACGAAGAGGATGGAGGTTCTCTCTTCACAGGGAGCCACATGGAGAGGACAAGGGACAACAAGTACAAGTTGCACCATGAGAGGTTTCATCTTGATATAAGAAATAGATTTTTTTTTTTACAGTGAGAATAATCGATCACTGGAACAACCTCCCCAGGAATGTGGTGAAATCCCCATCACTGCTGGTTTTCAAGACACAACTGGACAGGGGTTTAGATCATCTATGGGGTTTTTTTTTCCACCAAAGGTTGTACCAGACGATCTTTTGACATCCCTTCCAACCTGGGCTGTTCTTTGATAATGAGAGTTACTGTCCCTAAAATGATCCATGCCATTTCAAGCCCATCTTATACCTCCTGCAACAGGAAGGTCTGCTGCTCACAGGGGACATCACTGCTCTTCCTTCCCTGCTTACAAAAGCTCTCTAAGCCTACCTGGTGGGAGTGTCCCACATCAATTTAAGTCACAAATACTTCCAGTAGCATTTGCTGGGTCTTGCCTACACCTTGCTGCTCCTGTGCCCTCACTTATTCGTTGGTGAGAAATAGTACTTAATCTCTGAAGTGCAAAAGGGTCAACTTCACTCACCTTTCGCTATGGGCCATGAAGGATCCTCTGGGCATATGCTTCTACAGTGATCTCTGACAGTTGCCCTGCTCCAACACAGGACACAAAACAATTAATTGCGTCCAAAAGCACTAGGAAGAGGAGCATTGACCAGATATTTTGCTAGGACCTAAACCTTGCTCCACCACAGTGAGGGACCAGCTGTACTTATACACTATGGTGTACCTGCTACTTGGTGTCTCGGTATTGATGTCTGAAAATAAAATGTCAAGGTTCCCAGTTAACAAGGGGTTACCAGGATAACAAAGGATTTAACTGTTACTTGGGATCTGACCTATTACCCCCAACCTTGCAGTCAGTATGGGATCATCCTTGGGCAAAATACAGGGTAAGAGAAAACACGGTCAAAATCCAGCCTGTGGTTTGACAGACGAAGACCCTGCTCTGTTCCCCCCTCTACCACAAACTGCCTTGGTGATGTGCAGGCATCCACTTTCCTTACCTGTGAAACCAAGCTGTAAAGTCGTCCTCTTGTCTATTTAAGATGCACTTCCAAGAGAAAGCTTGATTCCCAAAGAGAGTCAACAGCAGCCGGGCACATCCCTCACACAGGTGCTCTGCAAAGCCTCACTCCCACATTGCAAATACTTTGGTACAAGAGCTGCTGTAACAGCCCAGAAAAATGAAGCCTCTGTTAAAGTGAGGGCTGAATTCAGTTCAAGCAAAGAGGTTTCTTCCACAGCTTCCCTGAAGACATAATGCATCAGACTAGATCTCATCGTTAGGACACTTCTCAAACGACATTTCCTTTTGCAAGTCTTTTCCCTATTCCTCTCCACAGTTTTGGACTCCCAAAATAATGAATTCTTGTCTGCCAGAATCACTCTGGTCTCTGCCTGCTCTTCCTCCAGGCATAGAGGCTGGTGGGCATTTACCTCCAGAACTCACAAACATGCAAGCAGGCCTGCTAACAAATTAGCCTTCCATCTTCCCTCCAGCCTAGCAATCAGAAGGGAAAAAAAAAAAGTTTTCTGCGTCAGCCACTTGAAAGACTACAGATCACCTACAAGTATTTTTATTGAGGGAGTTTTGTTCTTGTTCCGAATTGTAAATACTTTATGTCTTCCAGGTGTTGGCTACTCAGCTGTCGATAGAGTGTGTGTTAGCAGCACACACAGCTGCAACATGCAGGTGTGTGCAACTGGCAGCCAGCATGAAGCTAAACAGCTGTTGGACTGGGAGAAACTGGAAGTCATTTTCAGTCCTAATGAAGATGGTTTCTTATTAAACTTGAAGCCATGGCATGAAGTCCTATGGGCCTGGAGCAAATTTGCATCTAGAAGCAATTCCTTCGCAAACCGTTTTGGAGACTTCAATAATGGAAGACAGCAAGCAGTTGTGGGTAGAGAAGTGACAGAAAGCAGCACTGGGGAGTCTGCGTGGGCCATAGACAGCAGCTTTCAGACACATCGCTCAACACAAAGCTGCTCCATAAACGGTGAGGGACTGGGAAGCCTTCGCAAGGCCAATGCAAGACAGTAGGTAGCACAAGATCAGCACAGTCAAGAAATCAGGATGAGGAAGGAACAAGAGTGTATCCACCTGTAGTTTTAAGAGATATTTAGAGGAGCAGAAGCGTTCACTCAGGTTGGAAGAGAGGCCAGACACTAAATCACATAAAAGCACAGGATGATCAAACAGCCCACCCAGATGTTTGATTCCACCTCTCATACACTTCGTGATCTCTCACTGGTAGTTCAAATGCAGACTTAAGACCCAGCATATCTTGAGGATAAAAAGAGATCAGTTAACCTAGAAGACAGCATGCACCAGTCCACTGATACATCCTGGGTCCACAGAGCTCAAGGACACAAACTTCCACTGGGAAACAGACTCATCCTCAGGCTGACTTACTTTATCCATCTGTGAATAAAGCCTTTTCACAAGAGCAAGGAAGACAACCATAACTTTGGCTCAAATCCTAGATTCCTGTTCCTGACCTTTTGAATTGATAAAATATTGTAGGGGCAAGAGGGGTCCAAACAGGCATTTGAATTTAATGGCAGGAAGTTTGCACTGGCTCTGTCCCTTCATTTCACACATATCCCCTTTGAAATTATCTGGTAAGCACGTTGAGAGCAGCCATGAATTTTAAGCAAACATTTATAACTGTTAGTATTTGTCCCCTGGGATTTCAGTTAGTCCATCTTCTGGTTGTTTTGGTTTGGGTTCAGCTGAGACTGAGACAGTTTCACATCCCTTCCAGTTTTAAGATCACAAAATGCTTTAAAATAACTGTTCAGTCCTGGCTAGGGGTAAGGAGAAAAGCAATGCATTTGCACACTCCCTCCCTTTAGGACCAGCTCAGCTCTGGGTTTGCCATTTACAGTCATGACCAAAGGAGCCCCTGGAGCTGATGCCACACCAGAGATTGCTCTGAGATGCTTATCAGAATGATGAAAAAATAAGGCAAACAATGAAGTGTGAGGACCAAATCATGAGCTGATATGAGCCAATTTCACAGGCTTCAGAGACTATACAACAACACCCCAGCAAAGAAACATCACTTGTTCTGTTTCCAGCCATGAACATGTGCCCCACCAATCCACTTTTGAGCATGCAGCTGAACAGCACAGCTAAGCTCACAGCTATTTGCTTCTCTGTTGGGTTATTTTTCTCCATTTTAGCACTATGGCAGCTCAAAGGTAAGTCAAGTACCAGGGCCAACTGGGAGCATGTAGTGGGGATGGGGCAAGGATCAGGTCAGATACATCAGACTTAGTCCAGAAAGGAAGAAGTTTAAGAGCTGATAGCAGACAACAAAAAACAAAAAAAACAAAAAAAACCCCCCACAAACTATTTTGTCTCTAGCATTCCTTACAACCAAGCGGAAATTGGGCACCTAATTCTCCTCAGCAGGTAGCAAATGCCTTTTACACAGCTTCATGTATGGTTTACGTCAACTGGGCAGCACTGCCACAGAAAGGCATAGGTCTGTTTTCTCACCACCCCCAAATGTATTCACAGGACCAGTTTCATCTCAGCTCAGTTCCCCAGTCTGGTTCACCATCCAGTGTCAGATATTTGTGCCATTAAAAAGGAACAAGCAGCCAGGGCAAGCAGTACTGCTTCTTTTGGCAGTGGCCCTGGTTTAATCACTATGTTAACTTACAGCTCAAGCCTTTTTTTGGTAATAAAAATGAACCAATTCAAATTGCATGTAGAATTTTGATTATAGGAGAACTAACAGCAAACTTGCTTGGTGCCCAGAGTGGAGAGACAGATTATTTTTTCAACTGGACCATTTGCTGAATGCGTCTTTGAAGCATGGGTTCATTTCCCAAGACAAAAAAAAAAAAAAAAAAAAAAATCACTCATTGCCCATGGGCAACTAGCAGGTTAGAAGCCTTTTGCTGTGCATCTTCCTTAACCCTCAAATTCATAGGTAAAGAGTGCTTAGCCTGTTCCTAACAAAACTGGAATGAAATCAGTGTATCAGGGAAAGTTTTAATCACCTTCCAATAAATATCTTTTTGCTTTTGAAAGGGAAATTACTTCTGAGAAAAGTCCAATCTCTTCATTTTAAGAATGTGTGAAAACAAACCCTTGGCCTTAATCTTTAAATTTCCTGAACTTTAGCACTTTTTGCAGTGCTCTTAATTAAAATTGGTTGGGTTTATGTATATACTTTGCAGCAATAAACCAAGCCTTAGGTGCCTCCTCTGTAGTGGAAAATGGGCTGTGGTGGAGAGGGAACATCTGCAGCCCCTGGAGTCATCCAAGACCTGGCTGCACATGGTTATTAAGATGTCACCCTTAAAAACCAGTGAAAAGGTTAATTCCCCAAATTACCCCTTTAACGTTGGGCAGGTTTGGACCATCTGAAGACAGAGGAGCTGTTATCCCGTTCTTCTCCCTGCCTCCCTCCCTGTGACGGTTGGCACCAGCTCTACGACGGATGGACAGTGTGCCCTCACCACTCCATGCATCACCACCTGACAGGTGCACGTGGAAGGGTTTGTCTTTCCTGCTTTGCAGTACATCGTGTTCTGTCTTGAGGCTGGTTTAGTGTAGCCTACTGGCTGGTTTTCCATCAGACCTGTGTGAGAAAGCTGGGTTTTCCCTAAAAAAAAAAAAAAATATATAGAAATCAATCTTTTTATTTAGACCAAGGTTATATTTTCCACAAGAAGTACTGACTTTCTAAAATGCTTTGAACCACCTACCCACCACTCAAATTTGTTTTTCTTTGCCAATCAACCGAGTAGAGATTCCGTCTCCCAATGTTCATCATGTGAGGAGAGTCCCCAAAAGGGAGACAATCCTGTTGAGAGAAGACAACCTATAGATAAATAAGACCAGAGAAAATGCCTGACAGGTATAAGTGGCAGCAGATGACTGAGAAGCACAGTAGCTACTACACCATCTTGTACCTCCAGCACAGGATCCAACTCCATGCATGCAGGTGTGCCCACATCTACAGACCATTTCCACCCCACGCTGCAGTAGAAAACTTGGAGTATCTCATCTGTAGTCAGGACTCTGCTGTAACTGGCTGCTGCTTGAACTGAAGACCAGCTTGAAATAAAATCCACATCACCCTGCCACTTCCAAATGGATAGCATTGTTACGGCCCTCAGAAGAAGCTATGGTCTCTATCTTGCACATCAAATCATTACCAAGCTTTAATTAACATGCAGATCCCTCAAAGCAATGAAGTCTCACTTGGGTCACACTGCACAGTCTTAAACTCCAATGATTTAGCTTAATACATAACTTGCCACCAGGCCCCATGTTAGACAGAAGTCTAATCAGTGGAGAGGAGTCAGCGTTTCTGAAGGATAACCCAGAGGACCTCCGTGAAGTGCTTTGCCTCTTTCCAGTAACCCCACAGGAGTGTGGGCTCCTGAAGGTACGTTCAAGCCCCCAGAATGGGTGGCTCAAACACCAAGATCAAGGGTTTGTCCGCACAGACACCTGACCCAAGCTTGCACTAGTGAGGTTCACCCAAAAGCTGTACTGGGATAAAGCGCTCACAGCACCAAGAGTTGCTGCTGTTTGGTCTCCAAAGGAGAGCAGGAGCCAGCACCAGCCAGCACTCCTTTTGAAACCATCGGAGACCCAGACACAAGGCATTTCTCAGCTCAGAGGTTAAACCCAGTCATCCCAGCTCCCAAACACAAGGTGGAACATCATGACCATAAGCTTCCTGGGGCAGGAGCTATTTCTTCATTACACACCTGAATATCACCAACGCAGGGACTCCAATTCCCAGTTTGGGTTCTGGATGTGTGCTACAGCAGCACTAACACTCAAAAGAAAAAAGTAATTTCCCCACTGATTTGTGCCTGCCAAGAGGCACGCTCCTGACCATACTTACCTCATACATGAAACGGGATCATAGGAGCACAGCCATGTTGCCTTAGTTGGGTCACAGCAGCCTGAAAAAAATAAGTTTCAAGTGCATGCTTTGCCAAGTATGCAGAGCCAAGTTAGAAAGACCAGTCCTGAATTGTTTGAGCACATTATAATATATATAGGAAGACAAAGTGTTTCATTTTGTCACATTCACATAAAAAGTTTAGGCAGATCTTTTTCTTCTATTTAACCTAATGGGTTAAAGTCTTTCAAAAAGCCCTTAACATCTGATAATGGGAGGGGTGAAGGGGGGAAAACAATTCTTCAGCAGAGAGAAGACTTGCCCTGTAGGTCAGCCTTAAAAGGTACTTCATATATCTTCTTGTTCCTCAGCAGGCCAAAAAATAAACTCTGTCATTTGCACTGTTCTCCTGGCAGGTCATTGTTTCTGATAATTGAATACCCTGGCAGTTACTTACATTTTGAACAGTATTTTAACAATGGACTGAGAGCAGTTACAGACCTCAAAAGTATGTTTCCAATATTCATTCTCTTCATTTAGGATAATAACCTTAATAAATTTGAGCTTAATTTAATAGAGAAATTATTTCATTTTATTAAGTTACTGACTGATGACTCCAACATACTTCTATTAGGATTCAGCTATTCAATAGACTAGCTAGCTTTGACCCAAGTCAGTAGAGCTAAATTCAACCTTCCTCCAGGCCTTTTAAGCTAGATCAGAAAGTTTTTACCCAAAACTCACACTGGGAACCTCACCAGGCTTCCAACAGTCCTGAGGAAGCAAGAGAAGTCCACTGGGGCCAGAGGGTGCAGCACAAGTCATAAGTAATATCTGGTTCTGTGTAAGAGCTACGAGACATCTGTCTACTCCTCCCCGGGAGAAATTTCACCCACAGCAGACCATTTCTTTACACACATCATCCCCACAATGTCTGCATGAAGGTTTGTTGACACATTTAAGGAGCTGGATGCCGACCACTGTAAAGGTGTCACTCAGACACGTTGAACCGCTGCCTCTCCCACCACCTCCCACGGTCAGAGCTCGGACAAGACCACACGGACTTCTACGACCTGAGGATCCACTCTCACTGCGAAAGCATGACATGGCGAGAGGGCAACGAGCAAAGCACCAGCCACAGCGAGCTGATACTGCTCATACTCCCTGCAGGACCCACAGCTGTAGTGAGGAGGAGGAAGGGGGACAGACAACAAGAAAAGGAGAAGGCAACCAAGGAAGCAGCAGCAAAGAAACCAGATTCCAGGGACTAGGGACTGACAAGAGTGAGCAATAACAGATAGGGGAAGGAAAACAGGAACAGCAAGGCCTGCATATACAAGAGCTTGGGAGTCACTGATATATGGTAGGGCAGCTGGGTCCCTTTGCTACTGCAACCCAGCAGCTATCACCACCAGGTACCAGTTAGCCTCTCCTGGAAAAGAGATTCAGTGTGAGATTCAACTCCAGACAACCAGAAAGTAGACACGTACACCTAAGACAGCCACCATAGACAGTATCAGGGACACCTTCTCATTGCACCTTTGCAGAGTAGCTAAGGCTTAAAACCCCATCAAAAAGCTATTGCCCCAAGAGCCAAGGTGAACCAGACAGAAGAAACAGCTCTTGCCTCTCTACCACTCCTCAGAGCTCTTCCACTACCTCCCTCCCAGCACCCACCCCTCTTTAAAAGCTATAATGATCAACCCTACCTTATATAGCCTCCCCAGCCCTCCCATTTGCAATCACCTCCGGGAGCATCAGGAGTTCATAGAGTTCAGCTGCTGAAAAGGGTTCATCTCTCTTCCCTCTATATGCTGTTTTTTCTGCTCTTCCCTTTTGTTTCTTAGAGATGCTAGTATTTTGATGATTTTTTAAATTATCACCATTTAGCTGATGTAAGATTGCTCTCAGAGACCCCCTTCCTCATCCTAACACACTTTTAATACCGCCTGGGTGCTCAAAGAGCACTAGTGGAAATTGAACATAAAGGTAGGTCAGCCCATGCCATCCATTACGTGCCCTCAGCTGGAGCCCATGTTGCCAGAGATGTTGTACACAAGCAGAGCAGGGCTCAGTCCTGCCTGGGGCTGCTGGGAGAGATTCTCCTTTGAACTGGAAATCCCAGGGGTTTCCCACTTGTTTTCACCCAGGGTTGAAGCAAAAGGTTGAAATATAAAGTATCCTTCTGCAATGGTGTCAAAGGAGAGCTATATTCTGTTCCAGGGATTGTGTTTGCTGAGGTGAAGGAGGGACTGGAGGTTTCTGGAACAAGAACAAGACCTTGAAGCACTTCTGGGAGGTGTGGAGCAGGGTGGATGGAGTGAGGACACACAAATTAACATAAACTACAAATAAAAAGCTGTTGTTCATTGCAAAGCACTAAAAATGCTTGGCACTCCATTTTGGACCAACCTGCCTTTACCTCTGTGGGGAATAAAAGAGAAAAAAAATACCTTGACAGTGGTATTAAAAGACTACTTCATTTTAAAGCCATCTCTTCCTGCCCTTCTTCTGAACCACTGCTGCTTGGCTGTGGGTGTCAGCAGAATGGGATGATGCCTAAATGGGTTGGGTTGGTAGGGACACGGGATCTGTTCCCTAAAAACAGACTCTTAGTGTAAGATTAGGAGGGAATCGGAGGCAGTGATTTGGCATTGTGAAGTGCAGGAGGCAGCAGCAGGGAAGGAGGGGGTCAGCATGTGCCTGGGCAGCCATGGAGCTTCCTGCAGGAGGATGGGGAGAGGAGTGAAGGAGTTATTCAGTGTTGGGTGAGTCTAGCTGAGTCCAGGTGAACGAGAGGGACTCTGCTACGGGAAAGCCAGAAAAAAGCCTAAGAGTGGTAGAAAGAATCAATGAGCTGAAATGGGCAAAGAGGTCACAGCTGAAAGGATGCAGGGTTTGATGGAGGAGCAGGAGTTGGGTGGAGGTGGGGATGTGCTAAATGAGAGAGGCAGAAATTACAGCTAAAAGAGCAGAGTGAAGGGACCTCTTCTTACGGTGCTTGAAGTCCTCCCACTGACTTCCTCAGCTCTCCTTGAAAAGCAGCCTGTGGGTAGGTGATGCAATTGAAAAGAGAAAAGTCTGTAAGCAGCCTGTGTTAAAGGAGTTTTGTGTGTGGTTAAGAGCTCGGCTCCATGTCTTTATCCCAGAAGATCCCAGGTTAAAGATTTAGGGATCCCTCTGGAAAGCATTACGTATTTAAACCAGTCCACTTTGGCGCCTAGCTTTTGCTGGACTTTAAGGAGGGATCAGGAACGTGGGAAGATCGTGGTGCCAGGGGAGTCGTTCAGTGAGAGCAGTGAACCCATGGGCATTCAGCAAGCAAGGTGGCAGGGCTGAAATGGTAAAAAAGAGTTGTATTGCAGCAGGAAGATTCCTGAACTGTCTCAGATAACTTCTCCACCCATAAGTTAGTATTTCAACTAGCAAAGACCGTGGTGGGCAGGGAGGCAGGTTAGATTTCTGCTTTTTCCCTTCAGGAGCTTACTCCAGAGGGAAGTTCACAAGTAGGACACATTCCTCTGGTAACCCCTGGAGTCCATCCATGTCCCCAGACCTGTCCCCAAGTGCCTTGTCCTCGATCCGTGGAGCACAGAGTGGGACAGTGAGTGCAGAAAGCCAGCAGGTTTTCTTTGTCCGGTCACCACGCTGGCCATCTCTCTTGGCTGCTGTTTGGAAAGGCTGTGTGCAGCGTGGAGACCTCCCCAGAGGTTTGACTCAGACGCTACCGTGTGGCATTTGGACAGCTCCAGCATCTGCAATGCCTCGGCATGACCCTTTCCAAGGAGATAAATCTGCTGACTTTCCTCCTGCCTCGTCCAAGTTCCAGGAATTCCTCTGCCCTCAATGGAGTTCCCATTCACCCTCTTGTTTCTCTGTGAACCCAATAAATAACCTGAACTGTTCCCAAAAATACTGAGCATTTCATCTGGCATTTAAAAAAAAAAAAAGTGATAAGCAAAAGAGACTAGAAATTACTTTAGATGCTGAAATTCTAGGTGTTAATGAGTAACATGCAGTCTGGCCAGCTGGGTGGTTTTCAAAGGCAGGTAAACCTATGAATATGTTTTTTATCAACTCATCTAATTTCCTTGACAGATGTGGGGGGAAAAAAAAAAAGAAAGAAAAAACCTCAACTCCTTGATTTCTCACTCTGAGCCAGACCTGAAGGATGAGAAATCTCAAGCTTTCAATAAATGTTTTACATGGATAAAAACTCTATTTTTGGTTCTGCTGTGTAAAAACAAAAGAAAATGAATAACATTGTCCCTGTTGGAGTCAAGCTTTGTTTCTCCTTTTTAATTCTTTTTCCTTTCCACACTGTGAAGGGAGCACGCCAGGGGTCAGGCACAGTTCAGAAATATATACAGTCCAGGCAGGATTTTACAATTCCCCTCAGCAGGAAGATTGGGTTCTTCTCTGACTCCCAGATCCACAAATGAAATGAATTTCTTCCGTAATAATGAACGCTGGCCTGTTCCAATACAGAAATGGCACCAGTACAAGGTAGAAATGAATCCAAAGAAGATGGTCTTGAAATATCTGCTACTGCTTGTTATTAGATTTCCTGCAAAAACTACAATCTTTCATTAAAAGTTTTATATCAAGGAACAGTGGTCCGCCAGCAGTTGTTTAACCAGAGCACAGTGAAGTGCTCTAACCTGGCTTGCTTTCCCCAAAAAGGGGATTAAAACAGATGAGTGAATTCCTGTAATGCTGAATAATAAGTACGAGCAAAACAGCCTATGGCGGAATAGAGTAGTTTGTGTGATAGCCCAGGGCAGGAGCATATGAGGAGAGACAAACAAGTCTCAGTTTCATCATTCGTCCCTCTCCGATGTGAGACTCGCCATTTCTATTCAGCCACCGGTAGGAAAAAGTGCAACAGCGTCATCTAGACCTCAGTAATATTTCCAGGACTAGAGAAGAGCCCCAGGCCACTTGGAGGAGAAGCATCTGGCCACAGTGGCATACCAGGGGAGCTGCTGGCAATGCGGTAATGGAGGAAAAGGAATCTCCTTTTCCGTCTGGGGATGGAGGTGGATGGGAATGGAAGGAAATACCCCCTCCAGAATACCCATTTCTGATAAGAATGGTTCTGTGCTGGCCACAACCGGTCGAGGTTGGGACAAGACCATTTGGCAGCCTCAACACCTTCCTGTGGGCATGGTAGCAGCCAGGCTCTGCTTGCTGTGGAGGCTGGAGACCAATCCCTCTCTCCTTCCCCACTCGGTGGGGGTGATGTGGGCACCACCACCCCGTTACCTCCCCGGCCCTGTTACCCACCCTCACCCCTTCCCCTGAACCTCGCAGAACAGGTACCACTTGCATAGCCTGGAGGCTTCCCAGCCAAACAGATGTAGCAGCAAGGAGCTGGGGAAAGATGATAATCCAGCCAATTAGCAATCAAGGGCTGAGCCATGGCCCACCTACGGACTCACCACTGTCCAGCATCCAGCCTTGGATCTCTTTCCAGCTGATACCATATGCAGGCAGTCTATTTAAGAGCTTGCCTTTTGGATAGAGCCTGCTGGAATCTGTACTGTTTTTACTACTTCTTCAGGCCAGTTTTTCTCAGTCTTGGCCAGCGCCCCTGATTTCCAGCCTCCTATCACACTGTAGTATCGTTTTATTTTATTCTCGGCAGCTGCTTGAGCTTCCAGGCAGGATAGACTGGAACTGAGTATTTTCTTGGAGAAGCCTCTTGCTTCTGGGGTGGGTATCGGTTGTGCAGCCAGCCTGAGTTTCATCAGGAGCAAAGAAATTAAAGCCTCACACCAAGTTCTGCATTGCTTCATCGTCGAGTGAGCCACCTGATGTGACATAAGGGAAAAATGCGATCTCCTGAAGACAGTCCTTTGCTCTCCCCCCGCCGCCCTACTTTCCTACCTTGACGAAGGTATCACCCCCTCCCCGTGCTGCTGCAATCCGCGGGGTTCTTTCTCTCTGGCTCGGAGGGCTTGTCTCTACCATGTGAATGAGCTGGCAGGGCCGCGTGTGCCTGGCACGCTGCCCGCCTCTCCTGTTAGAAACCTGCCTCTAATAAGCCCTGCTGCTGCTTCCAGTCCCCAGCTGGCAGCAGCACAAGCCTCTCCGCTTGCGCTCCGTTTCGTAATGTCCCCGCACCCTGAGCATGCGCTGCTCGTGTGACAGCACTCCTACGAACCGCGAGGAACCGTTGCATCAAAACAAGAGCCATCCTCCCCCAGCGAAGCTCAGCCTCCTTTATCCAGCCATGCACTTGCGCGCTGGCCGAGCAACGCGCTCGTGTACGTGCGAAGAGGGCCAGGAGAAAGGATGGAGGACCAGTAGTTAATGGACTCGCCATTCCAGTGGCCAACTGCTGTCCTCCATCCCAGCCAGCTCGCACCGTAAGCCACGATGTGGGGTGGAGATATCTCTGCCAGCTCCAGCGCAGGCATGGGAAAGCGGTCCCAGGAAAATGATGAGCCCCCAGGAAGGAAATGTGGAAGCAGCGTTTGGCGCTGCGCATCTACAGGAGAGGTTTAATCTCGGAAGGGAGAAAGGAAAAATGTTTCAAGGACTGTTAGGGAGAGAGACCGCCCTTCCTCCAAGACACAGTACCTTGGGAATCCTGTGACTAACCTGCACCGAGAGATGCCTTCTGCTTAGCAGCAGCGGAGACAGTGAAATGAAATTCTAGATCCACTTGCAAGGGGAATTTGGTGCTTGGAGGATAAATACCTATTTTCATTTTGGAAAGTAGACCGGGCTCACCCACAGACTCTGGCACAGAGCTCCACGGGAGCGGGGAAGGGGGTCAGGGCTTTGGTTTCACGTCTCGTTGGAAATATGGCATGAACCCCTCATTCCTTCCCCCAGCAACATTTTGTTTCATGCTGACTTGGGGGAAGGGTATGGCCCCTTCCAGGCCAGCCCCTCTTTTCCTGCAGCATTGCAGGTTCTCTGCGGAGGTCGGCTGCCCAAGAAGTGGCAAAGAGGCCAAATCTCTGTTGGGGCTGCTGAGAACACAGCTGGAGGTGGCAAGGCTCGCAGGCAAAAAGCAACTTGCTGACAATGTTCAGCTAAGGGGGTGGGTGGCTTTTTTTTTTTTTTTCCTTTCCAGCTCCAAGGAACTCCCTGTTCTTTGCACTCCAGAAGCTTCTGGCATAGTGAAAAAAATAGAGCCGAAAGCCATGCATGGGAGCTGGCAAACAGAGGAACAGAAAAGCAGGTGGGGTCCTGCATGTCTATTCCTTTACCTTCTGGAGAGAGCTTTCCATGTAGGGTCCTTGAGGGAGTTGCTAATGGTTGGGCCTGAAGACAAGGCTGAGATGCCATTAGCAGCTTTTTGCTGCAGCCTGGGAAAATGAACCCTTTCCCTCAATCTGCTGCCATGAACTTTTCCCAGAATGACTGAGCTGGACAGGCAGTCTGGGAGCAGTAGAAACCTGGAGCCATCTCTCCTGGAGCGCGTCCTTGCGTGAGATGTGCTCCAGCAGACTCAAACAAAGTTTGCTCTGCTTCAGCTGCCACTGTGAATAAGTTTTTCATGATCGAGTCGCACATTTTTTTCTCCACACACCTCTTGCTTCTATATAATCTACATAAGTGCAAGGGGACGGTGCCATAAAGAAGTGATGTTTAACCCTCGCAATCAACAGGCTCCATAGCTTTGCGTGTGAGCTGAAAGCCATATGCCTTACAACTTCTTCTGCCAGAGGACTTCTGGAGACCAATGCCTTCAGGAAGGCATGGAGACCAATCCATCACGCCCAAAGCTTGTCCTTCCCTGCAGCTCCCTGAAAAGGAGCCAGTGTTGTTTTAGCCACCCAGAGATGCCAAGCCAAAAGCTTTAAAATGTATGGTAAAAATTCAAACTGGTGCCTTGTCTAAGTAGGGAAGATGGGGAGCCTTATGATGAATATTTCATGATTGTTTTCTTAATTCTCAGCTTATTTATGGATGTGGCATGAGGCTATACTGTTATTTACCTTTCCCAGTTCTACCCTGGGTCCAGTCTGAGATCTCTTTGTGCATCCCAATTTTTTCTGTTAAAATCTTGAACTAAATTCCATTTCACACGTTTTAATATGAATGATTTCACAGCGGATCTGGCAAAAAAATAGCATTGCAACTTCTTATTATCAGAACAAACTCTTCATTATTGTTCACAAATAAAGAGAATTTTCTTTAAGTCCTGTTAAGGTTAGCATTCTCTAATTTGGGTAATAATGTTCATTGAAAACCAAAAACTGTATATTCAGCTTTCTTGTATATAACTTCACTTCTTTACCTTTTTACGTGCTGAGAATTCCCAGGAAATCCAATAATTCAAATTTAAAAAAAAAAAAAAAATCCACAAAAGATGTTTGCTGACAAAGCCATTTATCTCCAAGCAAATGAAATCTGACCTAGCCTAGCCTTACGTGAAAGCAGCCTTTGACTCCATAATGAGGACTAAAAGGGCTTTTGTTTAAAGAGCTACTTTTTCAAAGTGGTCTAGAAGGCTCGTGTATCAGTAGATTGGCCTGAAAATTGCTGCAGTGCCTTTGTAGCTGAGGTGGGTCTCGTGGTGCAAATCTGGAGTCAGTGTCTCTGGTGCGCTGGGACAGATCCTTCCCTTGTCAACATGCTGGGCTTTTCTGGCATCCTATTTTTTCTATTTATTTCATCTCTAAAGCTGTAGACAAAACAAAACAGGTGGGACTCAACCCAAAAAAATGAGATAATTGTCCCCCTGCGAGCTGGGGAATGGCATGGAGAGCCTTCTCTGCTCATGGCAGTGGGAGAGTTTCCTTCTGGTCCCTTCGGGCTGCTGCTGTGTCCAACATCTGGCGCACAGCTATGGAGATGTCCGAGCAGTTGAGGCTCAGGTCTCTTCTTCGAAGCTCTTTCAAAGCCACGCAGCCGGAGAAGTCGAAGCCTTGGGTATAGCTGGCATGACCACCCCTCCAGGTCCTCTGGGTAGAATTGAATCCGTGTCCCAAGGTGCCAGGGAAAGAAGGGAAGCAATGCCGAAAATCTGCTTGTCCCTTGCTGTCAGAGCCTGGGGTGAAGTCCCACCTCCAGGACTGGATTTCAGCATGCCAGATCCCCGCAGGCTGGGAGGAAACCTCGAACTAGGGGTGTCCAGGCATTCAGCCAGACCAAGATGAGCCCAGTTGTCTCCTCGAGAGGCCCTCCATCACAGCTGAGCTAATCTCTGGTCTTGTGACAGGAGGGGACTGCAGAGTTCAGGACACAAATCCATTCTGAGACCTTCTCCAGAGAGAAGAGCTTTAGGAGGGGGGAGATGGTAACAGGCAACAAGCCAGGCAACTGTTCAAGCCAGTGGAGAACACTGTATGAGCCACAAGTTTCCCACTCTGTCCCGAGATAAAAGCAGATAAATAAAGACAGAAATCTTGATCTTGTCCTCCAGCAGGGATTGAGTCACCAGGATGGTGGGCCACGATGGGGACGGGGACACCGCTTGGCTCCAGGATGGCCCATTTACCAGCAAGGTGTGTGTCTGCATCACAAGCACCGAGTAGCTTTGGCAGGATCTCCACTCTTGACAGCTTTAAACAGAGCACAAAGAAAAGGCTGTTTAAAAAAAAGAAAAAAGTCCTTATTTTAAAAAAAGCAAGAAGAAAAAAATTCTTCACATTTAAAACTCTTTTTATTGCCCTCATTGCTTAAGATAGCGTTACCATAAATCGACTCGACCATAACATTATTTGGAAACCAAAAGGATTACCACATCTATTAGAATATTTAAACCATATGTCTGGGGTTCAGAGCTCCCAGTCCCACAGTGCATGCACACACTGGCCAGCAAGGCTTCTGCTCCTGTTGGCAGGGAGCTGCTAGCTCTTCACAGAGGGGAGGACTGTGTCCCTCTCTTGATGTGGCAAATTGGGCATTTCTTTGTTCTTTTACGGCAGCATTTAGCCAGGGACCACGATGCAATTTATCAATAATATCAAAGCCACACAACTCCACCACCCCATTGCCAGCAGGAGCGTGAAGCCTGCTGTATCCCACAAGGTGAGCGACTCCAAATTAATAGGGGCAGGATGGGGAGAGATCACGTAAATTCACCTGGTTCCTCTAGGCTCCAAAGTAGATCTGACGTGGACCAGTCCCCGATGTCTGCCTTTAGGAGTTCAAGTCGTGAACAAAGTGACTTGTCTTAAGGGGAGGCCTAATTGGTTATGAGTAGAAAGAAGACAGAAGATCTCTCGATGCATGTTTTCCCATGGATAACATTTTTTTGGTCTCAGAGCCAGCAACAATCCCCGAAACACCTCAGTCTTCTCTCTCCTTGGATGCAGTTCACGGTCAGATGGTGATGTGTAGAGATCTTCCCAACAACCAACAGAATAGGTGGATCTCCAGGGGACAGGGTCTGAATCTTCAGCATCTCTTCCTGCCAACACAGGGGGTTGTGAAGCTTCTGATGCACCCAACCACCCCTGCCTCTGCAGGAGGATGGTAAATAGGCATAAATCCTCTGATTGTCTGCACTGGTGCTGTGCAGTGCCAGATCCAACAGCAGCATGTGAGCAGATTCTTTGGAAAAGGACAAATCACCCTTGGAGTCTTTCTTGCCATGGCCAGTGCAGAGAGGTGGCCACCTTCAACTGGGATTTTTAGGTAGTCCCTTCAGCCTGCTGTGTGTATTTTAACCCACTCTCATTCAAAACTGTCTAACTGAATTATTTCACTTAAAAAAAATAAAAATCGGCTTTCTTTTAGCAGGGTTGTTTTTAAAATACATCATTTCTTGGACTGGCTTGAGACCATGGCCATACAAACACCTTCACTGACATAGCTGGGGTGGGGAGAGAGCAAGGATGGAGACCCCATGGCACGCTGAGACGATCCTCCCTAGGCAAGTTTGGTGAGGAAAGATTTGTATCGTGACACCCAGGCACAAAGTCTGACCCACTGTGAAAAACACATGAACTGCAGCAGCATGTAGGACTCAAGTTACGATGACATTCAGCGATGGTTGGAGGGAAGATGACACCACTGGAGAGCAGGTAGGCAGTGGAAAGACAGTGAAACAGCAGATCAGGTGAGCTATAATTGAGCTATAAACATTGAACTACCATCTAAATGAGGTGAGTTGGCACATCTCTTTTTAAGTCCCTGTTTCAATAGTTTATGAACCTGCCATTTTTCAGCTATCTGGTCTGATCTTTTTCCCATTGTGTCTACCCAAAGCAGGATTTTTCTAGCCATGTTCCAGCCAAAGTGGTTCTGCCGTATCTGAAAATTACATTCACTAAAAATAGGCTATCTTATACATCAGGGAAAGGAAGATCTTACAGCAGTTTCCCCAAAAAATTCTAGCTGGAGGGAAACAACTTGAAGACAAGTTCAACCCATTCATAGATACCTTCTGCTCTCCTAGTTCAGGATGGCCAAGCTATAAATCTATCATTCACTGCTGCTTAACGCCAATGTCGCACAAGAAGAATGCTCCAAATCAGGGCCACCACAGCTTGCAGGGCTTCCCCGGGGGGGGGTTGCTCTGACCCACTGTCAGCCAATGTGGTTCCCGAGGTCAGGAAACTCCATCTGCTCCCAGCGCTCCTGCTGCAGCTTCCAAGGATGAACAGGTCAAGGGAGGGCACCTGGGTCTGAGGAGGGATGAAGGAGGTGAGGAGTAGGGTTTGGAAGAGAAAATCTGGGACACTTGGAATGACTGGGAAAGGACACTGGGACAGGAAACAGGAGGAGAAGGGCATTGAAACAAGGGTAGTTGGTGCTTTCAGGCACAGAGATAAGTCAAGGGCTGGAGAGCAAATCTTGGGATGGTCTCAAGGTGAAGGCAATTGAATATCACAGAGGAAAAAGAGATTCCTCTGATGGGAGAGAAGGGTCCACACAAGCTTTAACAAACCTTCTTGGAGGGCTTGGCAGTTCTTAAACATATACTGAGTAAGACTGTCAGGAGGTGGCTGGCACGCTGCAGTGAAGACAACAGGGACCGGTCAGGACCCCCCCCCATCTTCCCCTCCCAAGGCTGCTCTTTGAAAAACACTTAGAAAAGTCCATGAAATGGTCCCCAGTGCTTGAGTATGTGGGAAAATTGACTCCAGCCCACTTTGTCCAGGCCCCATTGTAGAACATAGGCATCTTCTCTCTTTTTAGACCTGTCTTCGCTTTAGCTACTTGGAGGCAAAGCAGTCTCATCTGCAAAGGAAAAGTATCTGGATGTCTCTGCAATGGGGCCCAGAGAGGGAGTCCCTGGAGAAGCTCTGAGGGGACAAAGGGCTCTGCATTCAACAGGGTCACGCTCAAACCGCCTGTCCAGCACCCGTGGGCTGTCCTCTGCCCAGATACAGGATCTTTGAGGCATGGCCACACATCCAGACCTCAGCAGGGGATGGGAAATTATGCATCAGAGTCCTCTTGGCTCCATTTGTCATCCCGGGAGGATTTTTTCCAGGATTAACTGGAGGGGGTCTTCTCTCCCATCAGCCTCCAAGCCTTTTTCCAGCATTCCCTCCAGCCTGGCAAGCAAACTGAGAGTGTCCTACTGGGGTGGAAACTGTCTTGAGGAGGGAAATGGAGAGGAGATGTTTGAACAGGCTGAGGTGGAGGGATTTTTCCAGTCAGGGTATAAGCTGGGGGTGGGGATAACATTATATCAGGAGCTGCCTCATCTTCAGGAGCTTGACGCCAGGCTGCTCTGGCCGGCTGTTGTCAAAGAGCTGATTAATAGGGACAGCCCTGGAAGGGACTGGGGGGGCTCTGCCTGTCCCAGTTAACACAGGCTGGAAGGAGCTGGAAGGTGAGCCCAGGGCTGCGGCACCACATAGGGTTTAGCCTCCAGCTCTAGCCTGAGCCTGATTTCTGCCTCATCTGCAATGGAAGGGCTCCCTCTGGTGCAACCAGGAATCCTCTCTGCCTCTTCCTTTTTTCCTCCTTTCCTTTTTTTTCTTTCTCCTCCAGGGAAGGCATCTTTACTGCCACATACCAGTCTGTTCCACAGGGAAGGACAAGATCCACCCTGACCTCTTCTTCAGAGTCAGGAAAACCCAACTCCTTGTCCCCCACCCACCACTGAAATATCCTGCCCATCCATGGCCATCCCGAGAGAGACCAAAATCCTGGGAAACCTCCCCCAGGAAAGCAGGGCAGTGATCGCCCACCTCAGAGAGGGCGACCAAGCCTCACGGCCCCGTGTTTTGAAACCGTCCAGTTAATTGTGGTCATGTCTGCTGGGGATATGAGCCCAAGTTAGGAAATGTCCCGGTGTCTGGGTACCAAACTAGCACCCCACATTGCTCTCACCCTAATCCTGCTTCTAACTGAAGATTGACCCCTTTCCCCTGTGTAAAGAAAGGGAAAAGCTCCGGAGAGGAGCTTTGGGATGGGGCAGGTTGCAAAGGTGCTTTGGTAGCCACACTACCTCCACCAAGGGCAGTCTGTAGCTCGAGGTGCTGCTTGCCCTCTGAGCGAGCAGTTGTCCTAGTTTTTTACAGGCTGGCGGGACAAGAGAAGGATCTGAACTCCACTTGCCTGGACCTGGCAAAAGGTCATCGAATAGTTGTGGCCAGAAGATGCCACAGGGCTAGAAAGAGCCAGGAACAGGTTCCCTTCCCCACCAGCTCTGCACTGCTGCATATCACCGTCCTCCTTATCTGAACAGAAATGAGACACTGCTCCGCCGGCAGCAAGCTGGGCAAGCATCAGCTTTTCAGCCATCCGATTCCTCGGTGCAAGCAGGGCAGATCCTTGCCTGCAGGTTTCCATCCATCAGGAGGGTGCGGGTCATTCCCCCCTGTTTGCAGGTCTTCCCTTCCCCGGGAATCATGGCACTGCTTTGTTAAATGCCGCCGCTGCCGTAGCCAGAGGTGGCTGCATAGCAGTGCTGGGCAAAACACACCCTCGTGAAATAGCAGGGAAAGGGGCCTGCAAGGCAACCGGGATCAAAGGTGTGCTGCAATATAGCAGCTGTTGTTACGGATGTCTTACAGATGTGGAGGGGCACGGCTCCATCCAGGGCTAATTCATCTTTCACTCACAAAACCGATCTGGCAAGGGAGGATTTGAAAGTTCCCACATGATTTTTTGTTTGTTTCATCTTTTCCTCCTTTTTTTTTTTTTTTTTTTTTTTTTTTTAATTAAGTTTCTCCTGATTGCAAAACCAAATGTAAAAACCTGTAAGTCTGGATAGCCCTAGGGAAAGGAGCACTCAGAAAGTTCTTGACAAAATTATAATTCCTGCTTCACTTGTGCAGTGAGAAAATGTGCTGGATGTGAACAAGTTGCATGTATTAATTATGGCCATAGATGGCACCATGATTTAAAAAGACAGGAAAGGAGTAATTGCCATTAATGTCATTGGAACAGAGCAAATGGTTCTGAGGCAGATCCCAGTGCAATCACAAGAGGAAGAAATCTTACATAACCTTAAATAATATTTAATAACTATTTAATGAATTATTTAATAATTATACATAAATATTTTAAACCTGGTTTTCTAAGGCGATGAATCTTAGGCTGTAGCTTAGGCTAATTTTGCACTCTCTGACTAGTTGCCTGAGTAGATGGGAATGTGAAAATACTGATTTGACTATAGGCTAAGGCAGCAGCTGCCTCTACCTAGGGGAAGGGAAGGAAAGTCCTGTTCAAGAGCTGTGTAGTGATGAAGCTTGGCCTGGGAAGGACCTGGAGGGGCAAACCAACGAGGGCTGGTGCCAGACTGAGGACATGGATGCCTGCAAGACACACATCTTTGCCTAAGAAAGCAACAACTGGACAGAACCAGAGGACTGAGAATATTTTTAGTGTTACCCTCCACACTCTGCCCAGCCAGTCTCTGCACAGGGATGAACCTCGTGGTCTCTTTTTTGCAGAAGGACGAGCTAATAACTCAGGCCTGGGCTGTTAGTTTGTCCCCCTGTCCCCAGTCCCCACACTGCATCCTAGCTCCATGCCTCTGTGTCTTCTCCTAGTCTGCACTCACTATTCCCCTTGTTTTTAACCTTGGCAGAAAGAGCAGTGCTTGGCTGGGCCATGGTGCACGAACCTCCTCATGGCTTGAATTCATCTCTCCAAAGCGACATGAGAAGGGGGCTGTGCTGGGAGACCTGAATGGGCGCTTGCTGTTCACTGGCCAAGGGGAGAACTCCAGTTTGGCAGAGCTGCCAAATCCATAACCAAATGCAGTGGAAAACAGCAGCAGTGAAAGACCCGAAGCTCCCTCCAGCTTCTGAAGCTGCTTTCTTGGCAGTAGCCAGCCATCTCAGCATCCTTCCTGGGGAAATGGACTTTACATTCCAGCCACGCATCTCTAGACTTACAGGGATATTTTGGTTTTTTCAGACACAGCTGTGCCTCTCCCATTTTATGCACCCCTTTCCTCCTACCCCTTCCCTCTCAGACCTTCCTCTTGCTGGAAAGCCCAATTTGCTGCAGGGAATGCAAACAGAAACTCACCACAGAGGTGGGTGATGTGTTACACAGGGGCTTTGAAGTTCTTTTTATTTCCTTTAACTATGGAAAACCACCCCCAAAGATGTCATAAAATGTGCCAGAATTCAGTATGGGACAGGCAGTGGAGTAAGATATAAATACGGAAAATACGGGTGTGTACAAAGAAAGACAGAAAGAGGGAGGAGGGGGAGAGAGAGAAGGAGAGGGAGAAAATGAGAACGATTAATGAAAGAACAAGAGAGAAAAAGAAAGAGAAAGGAAAAAAGAAGAGAAAGAGAGAAAGAGAAAGAGACAAAGGAAGAGAGAAAGACGAAAAAGAAAAAGAAGAAAGAAAAACAAAAAGAAGGAAAAGGAAAAGGAAAAGGAAAAGGAAAAGGAAAAGGAAAAAGGAAAAAGGAAAAGAAGAGAAAAGGAGAAGAAAAAAGAGAGAAAGAGTAGGAGAAAGTCTAATGCATTTGTAAGTAAATTTTGAACAGCAGAGATTGTACATGCAATTATTATAAGTTTGAGGGCAATAAAAATACCCTGTGGGACCTCACGTGGAATCAAGCTGGGGTTAAAAGGCTCGGATCTGTGCTGAGAAGCTCATAGTTGCAAGGCACGTGGCTCCCTGGCTCGACGGCGGGTTCCTTTCCTTCCTACAGAAACAAGTGGAAAAGAGTTTGCGTGGGCCCACCTCACCGTCCCAGGGCAGCGGAGCAGGGTCTGGACGAAGCCACCTTCACATGCCCTGTCCACCAAGGCAGGTAAGTGCAATCACCAGCCCTGCAATACAGCAAACAGAGGAGCAGGAGGAGGCTTCTCACAGGGGAGCCCAGTGGCGAGACAGAAAAAAAAAAAAAGACAATCTGGATTTGCTGAACCCCACTTCATTCCTCCTCCTCGAAACCTGCTATGATTCACGTTTTGTGAGGGCACGGAAAAAGTGAAGAGATTTAACCAAAACCACTCAGGAAGTCAGTAGCAGAGAGTGAAATAGCTGTCTGGATTCTTGGGTTTGCATTCTCCCTGCAGCTCACAAAGGTTGCTCCTTCTCTTCATTGCAGGGATTGAGCATTCGTTTTGAGACAGGAACGTCAAGAGGTGCCATCTGACCCCAAAGTCCAAATGCCAGCACACAAAAGCGGGGACTTTGCACACCTAAGGGAATTAACCTGGCAGTTTTCAGACCTGGTTTCAGGTCTTAAAACAGAGTCAAACCAGGGTAAAGTCACACCCAGGTCCTCAGACATGCTGGTCTCTGCGTCCAGACAGAGATGCATCACTTAGTGATGCACACGGACTGGCAGTGATCTACAGGCCACCAAACAAACAGGCTCTATTTGAGCCAGATCCTCTGTCCTAGGGATTTATTTGACCCAAACATCCAGAACTGACATCAGCGTCATTAAAAAAAGGAAGAAGAAGAAAAAAAAAAAAATATAGATCCCAACTCTCAAACTTTGGATCTTGAATTTTGTGGCAACTTAGGAGTTAAGTTCAGTCCACCGGGTAGGCAGGACCTTGAAGTATTTCTCCCCATGCTGTGCACCTGGAGTCATCTCCCATCACAAGTTTTACAGCTGACAGACCACTGGATTAACCTTTCTAAGGCAGCCGATAGCCCCTTGGAGACCTCGCGCTCTGGCAAGATGTATCTGCCAGGAAGGCTTCCAGTTGGACCAAGCACAGGATACGACCACGGTCCTCAGAGCGTTATGTTCTAATAGTTAATTACTCTCGCCGCTGGAAAAATGAAAAGTGCTTTATTTCCACACCGAATTTGCGGTGGGTGCTTGTGACCAGACTGATCCAGCGTAGCATGTTTCTTTTTTATTTATCTGTTTCACACTCGCTTCGAGAAACTTCATCTGGGTTGGGGCCCCACTGTGGTAGGCAGGCTATAAATCCATCTATCCAGTTGCTTAAAGCAATGGCTAACCACCCACCAGCCTGGATGGAAACTCGATGACCTGCTCCCTCACACCTGTGAAATTCCTCTGGCTTTGGAGCAGCCCGTCCTGATTTCAAACAGCCGCAGGGACATCAGCTTCGAACGGGGGGACGTCTAAATCTTCAGCGCTTACATACACCACCGCGGGCTTTACCAGCCATGAAGAGGGGTGTTAGCCTTTCCCTCGCCTGTGAAAGAAAAGGTGAAAAGGGAGGAGGAAAAATGAAAGGCAGGTCAGCGAACAAAGGCGTCATTCCTCCGCACTTATCAGTTTTTCTCCATATATTTCATTTATGGCTTTTTTTATTGACCAAAGGAAGCCCTGGAAACCTTGTTTTCCTTTATGCCGTGGTAACACCAACTCGGTGAGACGTAGGACTGACCACAGGCACATCTGAGCATAATTCACTAAAAATTCCAGTAAATGTTTTTCTAGTATGAAACTAATAGTAAGTAAGCAAACCCACCTCCCCCCAGGGAGCAACTAACCTTGCTGTTACCCGAGAATATTCTGCTGAACTCCACCAGCTACTCTGCCTCTCAAGTGGCACCTCTGGGCTTTGCCGGGTTCAGGTTATTGTTGATGTTTGGTTTTTCGACTGCCTCCCTGCAAGAAGCCAGGGATGGTCCCTCCAGCGGGGGACTTGCTGGCTGTTGCTGCTGGAGATGATGGGAACATTTTGGGGAGCAGGCGCCCACCTTGGAGCCGGTGCCTCCGTGGGTTTGTGGTAACCACGTCTCTGTGCACGTTGGGTTGCCACCGGTGGAAAACAACCACCCTGTGGCACTACTTTCTGTGTGGCTGAGACCAGGAGATTTTGGAGAAAGGGGAGTCTGCAGAGCTGGAGGGAAAAGGGAGGAGAGAGAGCAGACCAGAAATAAGAAAGGATTAGATAGGAGAAGACAGTAAGGTGGCATGGAAGCAAGGAGAGGCTCCCTCCCAGGTCTCAGGATCCATCCCCATGTGATCTCCAGCCAATCCTTTTGCCTTCCCCTTGGGATTTTGATGGCTTTTCCTAATTACAGCAGTAAATGCCTTGCAGCAGACTGTGTCTGTGAGAGGATACTAGAAATGGGGGGGATGACTGACATCAAGCAGGAAATTTTGGGGGCTTTCTGTTTAACAAAACTCCTAACAAGGGAATAATACAGACATCTACAGGCTGGCTTTGGAGCCTGTTGGTTTATGCTCCGCATGTCACTGGCATGTGACTTCAGCTCCTGCTTCCCATTGAAGTCCTGCCTTGCCCATTAGAGGTTGAACATCATTATCCTTTGCTTGGCTGGTACAAAAGGAAGCGGGGGGATCAGGGATCCCATTTTCCTGAGCATCTTTTCTTGACTTTGCTGTGCGTGTCTTCATCTCCATACGCTGTGTCCCTACAGTTTCCATCCATACATCTTGCTGACTGCTAGCCCATGCACACATACAGTGGCTTATCTTTTGACCTTAAACCTTTGGTTCTCATCTCCCCATTCTCCTTCCCTGGCTACCAGGATAACATTCAGATGGCCGAGCTCCCTGGAATGGTTGTGTTTTCCACTGCTTGGAGTTAATAGCCATTCTGCTTGGGGTCACAGGATGGCATACTCCGTAACTCAACCTCCCAGACTTGTAAAGGCATGTTACACACTCCACATCTCCTAATGACGGTCTCCCAGTTTCCATGGGGGAAGGGGGAAAAGGAAATCAGCACCTCTGAGGATTGACATCATGAGACTTTCAGTAAATACTGGCATCCCTACCAGACTTAAAAGGCTTTTTCTCTTTTTTCTTTTTTTTTCTTTTTTTCTTTTTTTTTTTAAAGAAAGACTGAAACAAGGTAAACTGCAGCCATTTGCTATAACCCTCTGTCGTGGTTTAACCCCAGCCAGCAACTAAGCACCATGCAGCCGCTCACTCACTTCCCCCCCCCCACCCAGTGGGATGGGGGAGAAAATCAGGAAAAGAAGTAAAACTTGCGTATTGAGATAAGAACGGTTTAATAGAACAGAAAAGAAGAAACTAATAATGGTAATGGTAACACTAATAAAATGACAACAGTAATAATAAAAGGATTGGAATATACAAATGATGCGCAGTGCAATTGCTCACCACTCACCGACCGATGCCCAGTTAGTCCCCGAGCGGCGATCCCCCGCCCCCAATCCCCCCAGTTTATATACTAGATGTGACGTCCCATGGTATGGAATACCCCGTTGGCCAGTTTGGGTCAGCTGCCCTGGCTGTGTCCCCTCCCAACTTCTTGTGCCCCTCCAGCCTTCTCGCTGGCTGGGCGTGAGAAGCTGAAAAATCCTTGACTTTAGACTAAACATTACTTAGCAACAACTGAAAACATCAGCGTGTTATCAACATTCTTCTCATACCTAGCTCAAAAACATAGCACTATACCAGCTACTAGGAAGACAATTAACTCTATCCCAGCTGAAACCAGGACACCCTGGTGAACATGTGCTGCCTTCATATGGAACTGCTTCCTTCAAACATGCCCTTTTTCTGCAAGGGCATGCCTGGGACACCCCAATCAGAAATTGTTCTCAGCGTGAAGGAAGCAGCCTGTGTGTAAAGTGCCTCTCTCCTTGCTTCAGGACTTGAAAACCTCCATAGTCTGGAAGGACTAATTAGAGGAAGGAAAAGCAAATTGTAAGAGATGAGACAAAACCCAGACGGAGCTGTGAGATATGGCACCTTCGCCCCTGTGGGACGGCAGCTGGTGCAATGCCCTGAGGCTCCGGAGGTGACACCAGCAGCCCCGTTCAGCTGCTCGTGGACAGCCGTAGAGGACAGCGATGTGGAAACCTCTCCTTCAGGCACTCTGTGCCACCAGAAGGAAAGCAGTACAGCCAGGGCATCCCATGCCTGCTGTGTTCACTTGCCCAGTTGCCTGACAGTAATGGCTCGTGTAGACCAGGGAGAGATGCTCCTGCTCCGACTTTCATGGGGCTTTTGCAAGAGACATTAGTGCAATCCTGTGAAAGGGAAACAGAGGCAAAGAGGCCACCAGGACCTTGCCCACAGTCAAAGAAACCACGCACAGAGCTGGAGCTGGGTGCAGACCCTTGAGCAGGACCTGTCCATCCCACTCCAGCCCAGGCTGATACGGAGCAGGTCTTCTCTGCCCATTGGGCAGCTTTTCAGCAGAGAAGAGGACTCAGTGAGGCATCCTCAGCATCACTTCTGCCCTGCAAGGCAGGACCCATCCCTGGGCAGAGGGCACTCTTCAGAGGGGTGAGCGGTTGGAGAGGCACACTCAGAGAGAGTTTTCAATAAACTGCCCTTATTCATTTGGTTAAAAATAAATGCTGACAACACTGTGAAAAGGCTCTCAGGAACTCACAGGTGCTTAAGCCCTGTTGAAGCTTTCTGGAAATTGCTTCCTAAACTAAAATGAGAATCCACCCAGGGCAAGAAACAACTCTTGAACAAAAACCACTGGCTATGGAGCCATCCTGCTGCAGAGCTTCCAAGCCTTCGACAAAATATCACTGATTGGTACTTTCTTCCCCTGTTTTCCCTCTTGATCCATACAAAAAGCATCTCATTTTTCTTGTTTGCCAACGCATCCGGAAGGGGGAATTAGCGCAAAGCCTTTTGAAATGATTTAGTAATAAGGGTCATCTCGTTATCGCAGAGCATTAATTCATAAATAGCTTCCTCCATGAGGCTCTTAAACTCGTTAGTTTGCTTAGCGAGGTGAGTCAGTTTGCAGGAAGGATGTGTGTCCTCTCCTGTGGGGTCTGGCAGCATGAAATGGATCCCGCAGCATCCTCTCTGGGCAGCTGCACAAGGCAACTGCAGAGTCAACACTATGGGCAGCAGTAGGGCTATAAAAATGCGTTCGTCAACATTTTCCAAATTTCAAAGTAGCTCCCACTTTACTGGCTTCAGACTGAACCTGTCTCAGTGGTTTTAGGTGAATTTTTATCCAAAGCCTTTTTCTGAAATTAAAAATTTCAGAACCAGGGTTTCGGAGTAGAAAATGTGGGAGTGTTTTGGTTTGAAAAATCCTGACACAATAAGATTTCAGTTACAAGTTTTCTTCTTCATGAGGTGTAATTCTTCAGAGAAAAGGAAAAAGGCTCTTTTCTTCCCCCTGAGAAAAGATAAGTTCTTACTGAAAAAAAAAAATCTGAACATTGCTGTATGTGATGATTTTGCCATCAATAAGAAAGCAGTAGAAGAGAAGTACATGTAGCTCTTCTATGTTTTTAGAAGATAGAAGAATAGATCAGAAGGCAGAAATCATCACTCACTCTTGAGAAAAGGTAGACCACAGAAAGGTGCAAGGATTTTTTTTTTTTTTTTTTACTCATCATCCTTCACCCATGGAGAGCCCCGGAGAGGCTGTGTCACCTGTGGAGGTGGCATTCATGGGACCCCATGCACCATTGAGTCTCTCATGCCGATGTCCCTTCTCTGCCATCACCATTCATCCAAGCCCTCAGTGCAACCTGCCATGCAGAGGATATGCAGGGGCTGGAAATGTTTGCAAACCCAGGTCTATTCTGGCAAATTGCAGTCATAGGAAATAGAAGATTGCTATGAAGCATTTGATTCTGATAGTTCTTCTAGTAGTCTTTTTATTTGCTTAGAACCTTAAAAGATTGCTTCCTCCCCTCAAAAAAGAAAAGAGAAGAATCCCCAGTTTTTTCCATTTCTCCTCTGACAAGGAGAAAAAATCTTGGTTAAGAATCAGCAGAACAAAGTTATTAAATCAGGGAGATTTATCATTATTTATTACATAGACTGAAGTAATGTCAAAGTTTATGAGTGATGACTGGGATTCTGCTGAGGAAGGGGCTGTGCAAGCACAATGGAAAAAGAAGGGTTCCTGCACCAGAAAGCTTAAAATAGGAGTGATTAAGGAGTGGTAAATGGAGGTGGAGAGTGGGAGTTGTGGTCATGGACAAGTTGGGGATGGGAAGATTGAACAGTAAAAGAAGGAAAGAGGAAGAGGATGAAGGGTGGGCAGGATTCAGGGACTGGGGGAGAAAAAAAAGCTGAGACAGGGCTCACACCAACAGCTATCACACCAGGGAGAAGAGCGCCCAGTGCAAATCCAGGCAGGCATCATCTGTGCCTGATGGCTCCCGCCAGGGGGAAAGGGCATGATAAGTTTTAGCCTCTTTTTGCTAAAGCAAGAAATGAAATTCAGCAGCACTTTCTGCCTCCTGGAGCCATTGAACTCGCCACCCAAATTCAACCCGATTTGCTGGAAGGGTGGAAGTCTCAAAAACAGTTTTGTTTTGGAAAACCTTATGAAAATCAGTACTTGAGTAGAGGAGAAAAAGAGCCAAAGGACAGTCCGAGCGAGGAAAGGACGAGAGAGGTGCTTCAGCAGGCAGGTGCAGGGGGAGGAAGGGGAGCAGGGAAGGACGTTCACCTGGGAGCCCTCTCAGGCATCATTTTCCTCCCTTTTGCAGCTTTGCCATGCACTTGCTTAATAGCCAGCATCTGGTTTGTGTTGAAACACACAAGTGGCAGACCTTCTTGGAGAGGGTTTGACTGTGTGTGCACGTCTGTGTGTGCGTGTGTGTTCGCGTGTTGTTTTTCTATTGTAGAGGAGTGAAAGGTTAAAGCAGCTGTTTATGCGGAAAGCAAAATCTTGGATTAAAAAATGGTCAGGAGGCAAAAATACTTGAGTTCTCATGATTTGTTCTTCTGGTGAGACACTCTCTGGTTCAGGACACTGTACATTAACTGCTTGGACATTTGTGTCCCCCTGCATGTATTTGTGCAGAGGCATGTGTTCTTGTGTGCACGAATGTGTTTCCCATGTGCATATAAAGCATAAGACCCATGGTAAAAACACAAGAAGGGGCCAAAGGAGCTGCAAAACCCTTTCACATTGTGGTCAATAGCATTGCACGTGCTCTATTTCCCCAAAAAGGTGATAAAACAGGAGTGGCTCGTGGTGGTGGGACCTGGCACCAGTAGGGTCAATACGGAGCCATCATACTCACCTGCAAGAACCAAACCAGACCTTGACTGGTGCGGCTCCATACATAAACCTTCTGATGGTAAGGAGAAATCAGGGAGCTGTGATAAGAATTGAATGCAAGCCAAGAAAGAGCAGCAATCATTTGCAAAGTTTTGGCATTTCCCTCAATCTGGGTTTCAAACCTCCTGCCTTTAAAGCAGAGATCCAAGACCCACACTCTGGGAGAATCACTGTTGTAGGATACCCAGCCCCTCTCCTGGGCCTTCTGGGTGTTCTTCTGGCCTCCATCACATTGGGCGGGAGTTGTTGTGGCCTGTTGGACTTCCCTGTGTCAGCAGAGAAAAATAATCAGTGTCAACATGACATTGGCTGCGGCCACAGCCCAGATGCATCCAGCAGTCCTTGGCTTTGGACTGCTGGACCCCTTGGAAAGGGTCCTGTGGACAGGAGAATCCCCCACAGCTGTGAGTCACCAGCCAATGGCAGGAGATGTCGCCAGACATATGAAGTCCACATGAACCTCTGATGATGGCATGCAAGCTCACTTAAACCAGATGCAGGCACCAAGGCAAAGAGGTATGAAGCCAAACACCCGCTACCCCACAGGGAGTAAACCCGTTCAACTTGGCCCAGCACAGGAGACGGCAGCTCAGCCTCTCCCTGCTCCTTCCCAGATGAAACTGGGATCATGACTGGAGCCTCCCTGAACCGCTGGGCAAGACAAGACTCAGCACATGTCCATCGCTCCGTGGGATGGCAGGTTGTGACACACGAAACACCAGCAGCTTGAAGGAGGATCAGAGAATTTGGGAAATGGCAGCGGTGAAATCAACTGGTTTTCCTTGATTCAGGGCTTAATTGAAGTCTTAAGGGTACAAGGACTCAACTTTGGGGTAGACAACACACTCAGCTGAGGGGCAGGAACATCCCCAGACCTATGTTTTCCCTAGGCACTGAGAGGTGAGGTTTCACCAACCTGGGTCTCCATGGATTCTTGGGACTCTAACCAAGTGCTGCAGCTAAGGCAGCTTGGATGATGCAGGTCCCCAGCCTATTGCTGAAAGGCAACAGGAGATCGAGCCTTGCTGAGGCTGAGCAGGAGCAAGGTGAAATGCTGCAAGCAGAGCTTTATTCAGTTGCAAAGGCTGGAGAGCCTTTGATTTAAGGCTATGGTGGGTCACCTTGGCCACAACCAACCAACCCAACCCCAAACCTACAGCTGTGCTGTGAGGGCAAGGTCTCATGGAGGGATGTCCTGCTTTCTCTGAGTCTTTCAAACGGAGAACTGAGTTTCACCCAAAGTCATGGGGGGGTAAATTAGTGGCAGAGCTGAGACTCTGGTTGCTCCCAGATATCTCTTGCATTAGATAACAACATCTATCTGGGTGGGTTGGCACATTCCCAGTGCAGATGATATTTATATAGATGACCTTTAAAGGTCCCTTCCAACCCACACCATGCTATGATTCTATGATGATTCTACATGCAGTGGACATTCATATGCATCACCATGTGGGAAAACCCAGCTCTCCACTAGGCTGGAGCCACCTCTTCTTTTGCAGCTGATTTTTCTTTCCCTCTTCAGTTTTTTTTCCTGTGCAGGGAGATGAGACCTGAGGTGGGTTGAGGAAGGAGAGGAAGAGGGAAGCATGCTGACTTTTGTTATCCAAGAAAACCTATGTAAAAGGGGATATTAACCAAGTTATAAATATAGAAATGAAAGCAAAAGTGTCACCTCACTGAACAATGGGGGCATTTATGGGATAAAGTTACCGCAAATTAAGGGCTGGCACAAGCTGACTTGGGATCATAATTTATAGCATAGCCTAAATCCTGGCTCACAGACAAGTGGGATAAAGTTGAGTTCGTTGTGAAAGTTTCTATTTTCGTACCACAGGCACGGTGAGCCCAGCAAGCAGTGGAAGAAATGACTTGAGGGTCCTGGGGGAGGCTCAGCCTGCTTTGCAATATTTGTTAGTCCTACCTAGAACTTTTCTTGTAAAAAGGGAAGCCCCAAGTCAGATTAAGGCTGGATGACCTTCCTGACCAGCTGGTAGAGCTGGGATTGAAGACCAGTGAATCCCTCCATGCATTCAGCTGGGTTTTAACCCAAGAAAGTGCATTTAGGAGCAATAAAATTCTTACCTGTGCTGTCCAGTGCTTACTTAACATGACAAATCTTCCCAGGGATGTTCCTGGTGACATCCTCCACGAGGGAAGGGATGGAAATGGGGCTGCAGGCTCAGCTCAACAGAGTGTTGCACGGATGTACAGCAAGAGACAAGAAATTGCTATTTCAGGTGCAAATTCACTCAGTCCAAATTCCACCAGTGCAAGCGGTGATGGGGGTAGGACTGCTTAGCAAACCCTAGACCAGAGGAACTAGATGAACAAAATTCTTCCTCCAGGTGTTCCAACTGCCAATGCTGAGACGGTGGACAGGCTAAAGGAGGTGGCACGCAGTCATGGATGAGGCCCCATTGTGCTTGGTGCCTTATAAAAGCTCTGCCCTGGGAACAGCTGAATCTATATTTGAGACAAGAGGTATCAGCAAGGAGGGCAAAGACCGTGGTGAAACAAGGAGAGGGTGAATAGCAGTGCCTCTGCAACCCACATGCTTTCATAGGAAACATAAGGGTTTCAGAGGAATTTCAGGAAATCAAGTAGGTGAATTTTTGGAGACCTGCCTCTGGGAAAGCTCCTTTCTCCTGTGTTCTCCATGGGGAGCATTGCCAGATCCACTACTGGTTTGCTCAGTCCTTCAGTTTAGAGAGGGGCAAACACTTCCTTAAGTCTGTATCCCCTGGTAGCAGAGGTGTGCCATCACCTCTTCCAGGTATAATGGGATTTCAGCCCATTTCGGGTGTAAAGGGGTTTCAGGGCTGTAGCAATAAAATAACATCAGCAGTAGAAGCATCAGTGCCTCTGCACATTCCCTCCTCATCCTAGGTGTTGCCCTTGCCTCAGCTTCTCCTGCCTGTGACACGAGAAGAGGAAGCAAAGTACTGAGTCTTCTCTGACAGTTTAGGATACAGGTGCAAACAGGTCTCCATCATGGTTCACAGTTATTGCCTTTACCATCCAGAATAAATATGAGCAAAGACTTTTATATTATATAAACCATAAAGCACTAATAAGAGCAATTTTGTGGCTTTGCTTTTATTTTTTATAATGAAAAGGTAAAATCTTAACACAGATTTGTAGCAGCCAGATGTATATGTGCAGTGATTTTATTTAGCTTAAAATCAAGACTGATTTAAGCATGGCTACTTGCCAGGGGTATTAAAAAATATTAAAATCAAGCTCAGCTACTGGGCTCTAAAAATAGCATTTACTGATAAATTCCAAATTTAATACTAGCCTCCTAGGGGCTATTTCTAGGAATGTTGTCTGCCTCAGGACAAAGCGTATGGGGTTACCCAGTGAGCAAGTTACAGGCTGGTGAGGTGATGTCTCATGGTGTAGCCTTCTTGCACACTGAGCTCAAATAGCAATTTCAAAGGTGGGTCTGGACTGGCGTGACTCCCAGCGCTCCTAAGGATGTCAGACACAACTCCATCTGTTCACAACAGCAGAAGCCAGGGTAGAGTTACAGTAAGTACCATGTGCCCTCAGGGATGGTGGAGAAGGAGGGGGAGAAAAAGCAAATTGTGTCTGGAACCTGACCTCACCAAGCAATTATGGTTTGTCAAACTTCATGGATGTCCACTGTAGAGATAATGAGACTGGAGGTTTCCGTTGGAGCTGGGCTTCTTAGGAAAACACTTCATCAGTTTGATCTCTTAATACTGCTTCAGGTTAGTATTTATACAGGCTTGAAGGGTCCCATGCTCCTGGACAGAATTGTCCAGGAATTGCTGGTGAGGGCACAGGAGGAGAAAAGAAGAGATATTATCTTCTGAAGGCCTTTCTTTACTTGCTCTGCTAGCAAGATAAGACTAGAGCTATAATGGTTTGGGCCAAATATTTGTCTAGCCCAGCATCCTTTTTCCTGCAGAGGCCATAACAGATGGAAGCAGAGGGAATCTAAGAAGGTGGCACACGTTGCATGGGTCTGGTTATGTCCTCCAAGCACCTGGCCCTCAGGAGGTGAGGGATTTATGAAGCAAGAGTTTCCATTTAGATCATGGTCTAGCTGCCATTTCCATTAACGTACAGAAAATGGGCAAGACGACTGTGGGAAGTAGGATGGAATTCAAAGCAAATCAAGGAAGTGGCCCTTCATACATGGCAGAGTCAAGATGTACACTGGAGCCCTGAAAACCACAAAGTTACATGGCTTCTGGGAGTGACAGGGCGAGTTCATGGGAAAAAAAAAATCAAGGCCTGTTAAATACAAAGACGTAACCTCTCTCATAGGAATTCCCTGGTTTGCAAATCACTGGAGTCAAGGAGACTATTCCGCAGATATATTCCTCTATGCTTACCCTGATATTACCCTAATATTACCCTGATACCGGTTGGCCTAACCTAACACAGTTGCACTTTTGTCCTTATTTTCATGACAATAGGAAATGCCATTGAGCTTGGCAAATCAGTCCTCCCAATGTGTCTCATTCCCCATGTGTCATCTCAGAGCTGTAACGCTTCCTTGCCCAGGAACGGTGATTTATTGGAGAATCCAGAAAAGGGCAATGACTCAAGGCTTGAGAAATGCACCTTGCATGGCCAGGAAATCAAAAAACCCAACCCCTTTAATTTAGTCAAGATGATTGGTAACTTTTCACCTATTTTTAACCATCAAAAATAGTCCAAATTAGCTGTTTGGCCTCCATCTATGGTCAGTGGTAGAGATCAGCAGCTTCAGAGGGCCAAAGGCTTAAACTAGATCTGCAGCTTTTGCTCCTGCAGCTTCCAGGCAAGAGGAAAAGTATTGCATTGGGGTGGCTCAGAGCCTGGCAGAGGTCAGTCCTCTGCTCCTGAGGTTTCCTACACCATGCAATTCCTTTTGCAATGGATCACACTCTTTTTTAAATTATTTTGGGGTGGACAACTAGAAGCTACATTTTGGTTTTGCAAACTAAATAAAGGTTTTCAAGCAGAGTTAGTTCCACAATCTGAAAAGAAAAGGGAACTTTTTGTTTCAAGTCAAAACCAAATGTTGTGCTACATTACACACACACACACATGCTTTCTTTTTTTGTTTTGTTTTGTTTTTCAGGCTCAAAGAGCCTGAAAAAGATTCTTTGTTTTCCACACCAGAAAATCAAATTTCCTAATCTACTCCAGCCCCCAATTTTTCAGGTCATTTGCTGAAAAGAAAGATTCATTATTCGCCTATCTCTGCGTACTATAAATCAACTCCACCACTGCTTAGAAGAACATGAACATTCTTGGACTGCTTCAAAATTGGGCGTTTGCACAAATTCTTTCACACAACCTGTGTGCCATGGCCGCTGCCTCTGTGGTGCTCCTCCAGGCAGGCTGATTTTTCCTTCTTTTGCTTGATTTGCAGGCAGGACTCTCCAAGCCAGACCTGGCTCCCCTGTTACTAGGTGTGTGCAGGCTCATTTTAAACCCACAGCAGAAGAGAGAAGTCCTGACTGCAGAGATCTAACCTGGGAGCACTGTGAACTCCTCTTTTTGCTCCTTACTCCACTGGGCGAGCAAATAAACCCACCCACGACTGTGGTACCTGGGTGGAGTGGGAAGGAGTGGTAGGAAACTGCTGGGAGGGCAGGGAGGAACATGGGATGGGAGGAGATGCAGGGAAAGAAGCTGAGAGCTACAAAGACATGAAAGGTGGGGGTAAAGGAAGGGGAGAACAGCTCAGAAAATGCTTTCAACAACATGTGACAATCAAGTATTTAAAGAAAGAATAAAAATAAGAAAAGAATAAGAAATTAGAGGTTTGGCTGCTCTGTAATGTCAAATTTGCCCTTTATCTCTATTCAAAACTCCCATTCAGGCCAGGGCTGCTGTTCTGGCTGTCTTGAACCTCCAGGGCGATGAAGTTGGATAAACTCCTCAGCCAAACTCCCTGTCTGGTACGCCAGAACTAAAACACCAAACAAAGAGGCAGAGGAGAAGGGAAAAATGTTACCGACATTTTTCTCAGCTGAAAAAATGAGGTACAATGAGCACAAGTGGCAAAATCTTGAAATCATTTTGGCGGTCTAAAAGGTGGGCATTTCTGTCCATCGGCTTTCAGGGGAACCCCGTCCAGCTCCCAGTGAGGGGAGGTGAAACCTGCTTGCACCAGTTACCTGCAGCCTGTTGGGGTCCGGCAACCAGCACCTTTGAACAGGAGATCACCGGTGGGTGGATCCCCACCCTGCGAGCCTGGCTGGAACTGCCCATGGCTTATGGGGAGGTGGAGTTGTCCCTGTGCTCCAAGTTGAGCTTGCTGTTCACGCTCCCTGCTTCTCAAAAGCAGCCCTGAAATCTGGGATCGATTGGCCACGTGGAACCGGGGACGGGATTATTTCAAGGACCGCTGAACCCATCCAGTTGGGATCCCCTGGAGAGTTAAGTCAGCTTTCCAGCTCCTTCCTCCTGCCAAAGTGGCGGGGAGCGTCTGAACCTGGCTCAGCATCCTTGGGAGCCTCCTGTCTCATGCCTCGGCGACAACGCAAGGAGCTCAGCAGACGTACGCCAAGCGCATCGAGCCGTGGTGCCTGCATTTCTGCTTGCGATGACACGTTTCCCACGGTGGCATTCAGCGTTGTCCGCAGCCTATTAACTGTGTCGCTCGAGAGCGTTTGCATTACAGCAGTCGCAGTCCAAATGCGATGCTGTAGTGTAAATGCCAAACCCTTCAGAAAGGGCAGAAATCATACGCAGATGAAATGTGAAAAGGGCTGTGGTTAGACAGGAGATTCTTGGACGTATCAGTCACTCCAAAAAACATATTCAAGATGCTATAACAGCAGCAAATAGTGGATTTTTCCTTCTTTTTTTCTGTCTTTTCTTAACTCAGGCCATAGTACTGAAAATTCCCTGCCTGAAAACTTTCTGATGGCAGCTGAACGTGCTCATTATGTGACAGTAATGGCTATATTTTCACTGGATTAAGTGGCATTAAACTATGGCTTATCTAGCCTTTGTGTTTAGGTACAATGAATCTAAAAAGTATGTTCCTTGCACCGTAGGTCAGGAAAAGAGCAGGGATGGCAGGGGCAAGAGTTGAACCTGGCTCCCCTCAAGGACGACCCAGAGCCTCTCTGATTTTGGATGATGGAAAACACCCTTCCAGGCTAAACTCTTGGGCAAAAGGAGAACAGTCTTAGTGCCTGGAAGAAAGATATTCCACAGGAAAAGCAGAGAAAGAGTAGGAAACAGAAGAAGGGAATTTGTGTCTTTAACCCAGCTTGGTTATGGCCTACGATGGGTCAGAGATGATATGGTCCCCATGACACGGCACATCCCGGGCTCATCACTCTCACACCAGCAAGGGCACTGTGCACAGAAAGCAGGTGAACCCCCCAAAATGTGGAGATGTGCCCCCAAAATAACTCTTTTTCCTTCCATTCCACAAGCACGCACCTTGTCGGCACACAGCACCAGCAAAGCAAGCGTCGGAAACATTTCGGCATCGACGTCCCTTCCACATGGCCTTGGGACATGAGACAAACAGAAGCCAGGCTCGGAGGTACAGAGTAAAACAGGGGGGGCTGTGGACTATATGGCAACAAATGTTATTTGTTTACCTTCCCTGCCAATAAAATCCCAACATGGAAATAATGAATGGAGCTTGCAAATTAGTCACTAGAAATCACTTAACTCGTAAAAAATTATTAGCCCAGAAACAGAGATTTGGAGGAAAAAAAAGGTGAAAAAAGCCAGAGGAGCTCTTGTCTTCAGACAAACGTTTTTTACACTGAAATTAATGGGGGTCGTGTCAGGGCATGGAAACCATATAAAACAGAGCAGAGAGGGGAAAACTCTTACTGAGGAAGCCAAGATGAAGTGAAGTTGGATTTGGGTCAAGTAAGCATTAAAACACTGTCAAGAAGCCTGCCTTTTTAGCCAAAAAATCAAATTCCAGATAGAAGCACAGATAGAAAGAAGTTCTGTTTTTTTAAAGTCAAAATCCAGCACGAACAGACGATACTCAACCATGCCTGTGCTATTGCAGGGTTAAAAATAGCTTCCTTGTTAAACACGTCTCACAGATTTGTAGTTTTTCTTAAGCATTGCAAGACTGTTCACTGTTCATATCAAAGATCTTTAAGGAGAGATTCATTATCCTCACAACCTATGGCTCTCTGCTATGTGCTCCTCTGTGTCCATAGCCCCAAGTGATTTTGGGACCCAGTCTCTATTTTCAGGCATAATTTACAAGCACGAGCACCTCAGAGGTGCTGGAATGAGGATTGGGCATGGCGTTGACCACCGTTGGGACTTCACTTCTCAGCTGCCAAAGTCAGGTCCTAAAGTGGGATATGGATTCATAACTCATGCAGGGATATCTGAAACGCTGACTCTGCCTTCACAAAGGAAAGAGGTAGAAAATAATTTGATTTCCAGCACTTCCATTTAATTTGTTGGTTTGTTGTTTTGGGTTTTTTTTGAGGCAGGGGCAGTACAGGTTGAAGTATTAATACAGGAACGTGCAGACCCCAAATCCATCCTAAGCTCCACCGGTGATGAATGGAGTCCTGAGCAACCCTGTTCACCGCTCCAAGGCTCAGGGTACCCCAGGGCTCTCCATTCAAATTTTAGGAGCAAAGACCATGATTTAGCGCTGTACAGAGCCTCCCACAATGGGGCTGCTCCCCCCTTTTGGGGCAGGGCACTGCCAATGCCTGTCTGATCAAATGGGAGTCCCCGTTTCATGAGGAAATGAAAACCAGGCAAAGCAAAGACTGTACCAGTGTTACCAGTACTATTCCTGCTGCTCCCTTCTAGCTGCCATGAGGAAACCAGTGATGCTACAGCATCCCAGAGACTGCAGCAGCTCTCTTCCAGCTGCAAAACATGGGTGCTCCAGTCTCCTCCAAGAAACTTTAATGAGAAGAAAATCAACCATTATGATGGTTCAGTGATGATTTAATATTTCACTCATTTTATTAGGAGAGAAGTTGGTTTTTTCTCTCTTTTTTTTTTTTTTTTCTTATTTCCTCTTTCTTCTTCCTGAAGGTCATGCTCAGGGCATGGGAAACAGCCTAAAGGTGGGAATTATCTCAAACTGCCTCTTGAGCAAGTTTACCCCATAATTTACTTTGCAACAGGTATTTATGAAGCAGCAGGGAATGGCACCCAGGCTCAAAAATGGGCCAGATTGCCATGGTATCCAACTGTGATTTTTCACAAGCTATGACCCTTCAGGGAAAAAGGAAAAGGACAGAGGGGAAAAAAATTTAAAACTACATTACCATACACAATTAAAGATACCAGTTGCCACAGGTTGTCTGGGCTGAATCTGACCTTTCGTATGAAATCTCAATTACATTGAGAGTACATTCTTTTCTTTTTCTTGGGGGATGGGGATAAAATTGCAAGCAGGGCTCCAAAACTTACTGCACCACAAGACTGTTTTGAAACTTAAGTCCTCTACACCAGCAACTGCCTACTGTACCCAGAGTCACAGATGCCTTGTGGCCTTGCTTTAAATTAAATCCAGGCATTGCTTTTCATTCCTGTCTTAAGCCCCTGCTGCAAATTGACAAACAATGCCCTTTGCCAACAGCTGCTAACAATGCTGCTAATGAACATTCATCAGGAAGGAATAAACAGAGGAAGATGAAAAAGCTGGGGGGGTTTCCCTGGGGCTACAGTTGTCTCTATAGGCATTATTAGAGTGCATCATTTTAAGTCAAAATCAGCAGCTATCCTTTACAAGAGCAAACTGGACCAAGGGTGCAGCTGTGCTGAGAAATCCTGTGGGCACTCAAGTAGCCTTAATCTCTTCCCTTGTAACAGGTAACCACAGGGACAATGCCGTGTGGGTGTTCTTGCAGAGACTTCAGGTGGCTGCCAAGGGATTTTGCTGGGTCCCAGCCAAATTCAGCAGTGGTTTAATTCTGAACCAGAAAGGCCAGCGTGGCTTTAGTGTGGTGTAGCTGATCCCCTGTAAAGCCATGTCTTCAGCTGGTTTGGGGTGTGAAAGAAGAAGGGTGAGAGGGGCTGAGGACCAGGATGAATGGTGGGGTAGTGCAAAGTAGGAGTAAAACTGCCCAGTGCAGGTGGGTGAGTATAGCACTAGGCATGATGGAAATACAGCTGATGTGCCAATGTGAGTAGAAGGTCTCCTGATCTTTATAAAAGATGAGAAAACCGAGGTGCTCCATGAACTAGGGTCAAGCTTTCAAAAAAATCCCTAGTACCTGAGTCTCTATTTTGGACACCAGTAACCGAAGCACCATAAAGGTAAGTGTGGCTGTGTTGATCGAACTGAATGTCTCTTAGCCTAGTGTTTCCTCTTTCATTGTGACCAAAAGCAGATGTCCCCCCAGACAGATTGTAAGACCAGGGCAGGCATAAATGATGCCCCTGAGCAGCCTCGAGGCCAGGCTGACATGAATTCCCTCCAGGAATTCACCTCGGGAACCTCCAGCACCCTCAGGAGCCAGCTCTGGACCTGCCCACTTCATAGGGAAGGCACAGGGCTGATGTGCAGCGAAGAGGATGGTCCTGGGTCTTTCCCAGCAGCAATCCCTGTGTTATCCATTGGGATTTGATCAAAGCATTCCTTGCATTGAATTTAAAGGCAACCTACAAAGCCTGAAAGCTTGTTGACATAGCTGAAGACTGCTGTGGGATTTAGGCCATTAGGTCCATATTAGATCTGGTGAAAACAGTCTAGACAAACCCTGTGGATGTCCTAGAGGAACAGCAATGGAAGGGCACTGGTCTCAAAAGGACTGGTCCCTTGTATTTCAAGCACTACATCACAAAGTCTCATTCCAGATGTATCAGCCTCTGGCTTTCTAGCACCCAGTCTGTGCCGCTTCATGTGTCCTTCAAAGGGTCTTAATTCATCTGGTGTGGGCAGGTGTTGCACAACCCAAAGATCACAGTGTGTGGGAAGACACAACCAGCTAATTCTTATCAGTCTTGTGATGCCTAAAAATACTTCCAGAGGGCACATGGCAGATGATCTCTCTCAGAAGATACTATCAGTTGGGAGGTCATTTGTTCAGAAGCTCTGAGAGGGATTGTCCCAAAGCCTGAAGAGCTGAAAAGAGCCCCTGGATGAAACCCAGCTACTTCCAGCTGGCATAGGGTCTCCTGCTACTTCAGATAGAGCTATTTTTTGTTATGGTCTGTTCAACACTAGAGGGGAACTGTGCTTTACTGGGACACCCAGTAAGTTTACCAGTACACCCAGGAGACTTGCCTGGGATGTCTCCTCCCACAGTTCCTGGCAGTTCCATCCTGGTGAAATCTATCTGCTACTCTTTTCTCAGGAGAGGAGGATTTCTCTCTATGTGCCATTTTTCCCATTCCTCTGGCAATATCTACCAAGCCACAGACTTTAAATTCTGGCTGGATTTTTGTTCTCATTTCCAGGGCAAAAAGATTTACAAGGAGAACTGAAGAACTGGTAATATCCCATCTTGGATGATAATGATTTGAAGGGACATTTCTCTTGTGCTGTCTCCAGCAGCTATGTAACTATCAGCCCTTGGGGTAATGTAGGTCAGAGACTTTTTGCACATTTTAATTTGCGTTCCAAAATTTATATAAAATCCGCTTATTGAAGACGATTTTGCATTCCCTTTCCATGGATGAATTTGTTGGCAGGAACATTTGAAGAACAGCTACTAGGAAGTCTTGTCTGCAATGATATTTCTGAATTTTCAATTTATTCCACCTAATTATGTTACAACACCCTCACTAGAAAATAGACTTGTGTCCCCCTTGTGTCAGGGTGACTAACTTTCCTTACCGTGTAACCCATAAACTAAAATACTGAATGACTAAGAGCCATACGACTCATGCCATAGAACTTAGGGAGTATCTGAGCCTGGAAAGCCTCAGTAATATGTCCCAGCCTTGGTCTGGAAACTGTCTGCACCTGACCTGCACACAAGCCTATCCTGACCAGGCAGATGCATCTTCAAGACTATAAGCTGGGTTATAGGCTGCAACATCATCACACAAGCAGCAACAGAGGCTCCAAAAGATGGTCATGATCGTGCGGAGGTATTGCACAGGGTCACCAGGTAGAAGGTGCACCTGGGTCGGGGCAACCCCCTGCATCAATACAGGCTGCAGGATGAAGGGATTGTCAGCCCTGCAGAGAAGGACATGAGGGTACTGGTGGATGAAAAGCTGGGCACGACCTGGCAATGTGCACTTGCAGCCCAGAAAGCCAACCGTATCCTGGGCTGCATCTAGAGCAGCGTGACCAGCAGGTCGAGGGAGGGGATTCTGCCCCTCTGCTCCGCTCTGGTGAGACCCCCCCTGCAGTGCTGCATCCAGCTCTGGGGTCCTCAGCACAGGAGAGACATGGACCTGCTGGAGCGGGTCTAGAGGAGGCCATGAAGATGATCTAAGGGCTGGAACACCTCTGCTGTGAGGACAGGCTGAGAGAGTTGGGGTTGTTCAGCCTGGGGAAGAGAAAGCTCTGGGGAGACCTTACTGTGGCCTTTCAGTATGTAAAAAAGGGGGCCGACAGGAAAGATGGAGAGAGACTTCTTACTAGGGCCTGTAGTGACAGGTCAGGGCGTAATGCTTTTGAACAAAAAGAGGGTAGATTGAGACTAGATACAAGGAAGAAACTTTTTACAATGAGGATGGTGAGAAACTGGCACAGGTTGCCCAGAGAGGTGGTAGATGCCCCATCCCTGGAAACATTCAAGGTCAGGTTGGACGGGGCTCTGAGCAACCTGATTGAGTTGAAGATGTCCCTGCTCATGGCAGGGGGGTTGGACTAGGTGACCTTTAAAGGTCCCTTCCAACCCAAACTATGCTATGATTCTACAAGGTCTCCCCCGCTGTTCCCCATGCCAGCACTAAAACCACAAGCAGACTAGACTGGGAGCTGGCTCTTTGGAGTTACGCTCAGCCAGCAGAGCAGAACAAGCCTGGACCAGGGGGTGAATATATCGTTTGCTGCATGAACAATGAGACTGTGGGAAGAAATGGCTTGGAGAGCGTGCATCAGGAGAAATGTTATTTGTAAGCCAAAGATTTTGATAGCTAAACTGATTTGCTGCAAGCTACAGCCTTCACTTTGATATCTGCCACCCTTATAACTGCTGTTCCTCCACTCAGGTGCTTTGCCCATCAATTCTGTGATTTGGGGCAGAGTAGCTCCATCTCTAAACTTTTACAGGGTCTTGCTCTAGTGAGATTTGTTGGCTGGCCCTGAGGCCAATACATTTAATTCATACAATTCTCAATGAAATAAACCTCGAGAAAGAGGAGTCAGCTTAGTATGGCATGGGAGCAGAAATAGGCAGCACTTCTTGGATGGCAGAAATCTCTAGCAATGACTATTTGATGGGTTGTCTTTTACGGTGTGTTTATTTTATTTTTAACCACAAAAATATTTGTAATCTCCTAAACAGGCTTATTTCCACTGCTGTGTGGTAGTTACCAACCAGATGAGTTCATTCATGTTATTCTACAGTAGCTCCTACATGCTCTAACCCAAGTCAAAGCTCTCCCAGGTGCTAGGTACAAGAGTCCAGACCTCAAAGAACTTTCAGGTCCACCCAAAGGAGACAGATGAAGAGGCACCAAGGCAATAGGGAGCAAGGCGGCTTGACAGCGGTCATTCAGCACAGTTAGCAGCGAAGATGGGGAAAGTCTTCTGAAAGCCTGGCCCGTTTCACTCTGGAGCAATCAGATAGCTGACGTTAACGCCATGACGCTGAGAACCGAGCTGTCAAGACGTTCCCAACACCCAAAAATATCACCTCTCCAGAGACTGGGACGAAGAAGCAAGCCATCCGTCATGTCAGCACGTCTAGCCCGGGCTTCTTCTGGCACTGGGGAGCACAGTAAGGGTGGAAAGTTTCGCAGCTCTGGCCACAGCATGTGTGGGGGGGGGTGGCACATCTGGATGCACTCGGGGCTGGTGCGGTGGCAGCTGTTCTAGGCGCAGCTGTCAAACCGAGTAGGTCACCCCTTATCTGGAACCAATTTCTGAGAGATTTTTATGCATAAATTTGAGACCAAAGTCTGCTTGGCACCTTCTCTTCTGGTTTCCCCTTACAGCTGGCCTTCTATTCCATATACAGGCTTGTCCTCGAGAGGCTTAAAAATAGATGCAGAGGCTGCCGTGCTGTAAAAAGAGCTGAGCTGCTCTTCCAAGGGCCTTGCTGAAGGGAGGGAAGGGAAATCTGCTCTCCTTGGAGCAGGAAAGGGCGTGAATGGGAGAAGTCGCTGCAGGAAACCGGTAGGCACAGACTTTGAGTTGTGCTTACCCGTGTAAACCCCCTGTGAGCTCGAGCGGTGCTGGTGTTTCCTTGGTATAACAGCTGGGAGAGAGGCACCCAAAAGCAGATGTATGGCCGGGCAGATTATGGCCCAGATGCAAAAGAGCATCTTAGTTTGTGCATCGGGACTTGGGTAGGCTGTGGGGGTTTATGTCAAAATGTCTGATTTATAAGATCTCTCAATGCAACTACTCAGGTTTCTCGCACAGAGACCCCTTAGCACCAAAACTTAGGTCATTTCACACAGCTTTAGACATCTACAGGGCAGATGGCTCCATGTGAACTAGTTCCCTGGGCTCCTTCTCCAGCCAGCAGAAGGGACATGCACCCCAATGTGGTTTTGAAGAGCCCAGTCACCATCACATGAAGCTCATCAGATCCATGGCATCAGCAAGTCCTGAGCATCATTTTAGTAGCAGGAGCAGCTCTCTAGGTCATACTTGTACCCAAGTATCATTTTAGGAGCAGAATCAGGTCTCTGGGTGATTCTTGCATCTCTGGAGAGGTTCTTCTTCCATCCTAGGAGAAGAAAAGTTCATTGCATAGCAGGATGGGCCAGGTAGAGAGGGGAAGGTCCTCCAGAGGGGCTGGGCTGGGTTTAATGTGTTCCTGATAGCTTGCCGCTGCAAAACAGAGCCCAGCAGTAAGAGACAACAATACAATGGAGCTGTGACAATAAAAGGTTATGAGCTCTGCCTTCCCACCTGGCTAGAAGAGCTCATTTGATGCTAATCCATACGTTTCTCATAATCCATTGTTTGAAAACCTGCTACTCGCTCATGGTGCATAGTTTTGTTTAAGATGCTGTGGTGCGTGGAAAGCAGAGGTGTTCCCCAGCTCCTGTCTTCTGCTTCATCACTTGGTGGGATGCATAGACCAGGAAAGTGCTGGATTTGGTCCACTGGAGGACAAAGCATCACATGCCAACCCAAGGGCTTGGTTTGGGAATGTGTTGGGTGAGTTGCAGAAGAGGGATGGAGCTGGACAGAGCTGGCGAAGGGAGTGGGGATTTGTGCTGCATTTGTTTCCTGGATATTTCAGTAACTTCCCCAATGGCTGGAGGGACCTGCCTGTTTGTTCTCTTTTATACACCCACCCGTATGCAGACATGGTGCTCGCAGTGGTCCCTCCTTCCACTTAAATTAAAACTCATTCAGATTCAGTGGTTACTGTCAAGCTACAGATGAATATATTATACATAGAGATATATAATATTTGATATATAATATATAATGTGTATAATACATATCCATATATTACTTATATATGTGTGTGTGTGTATACATAGGTAACTCCTGTTTTCCTACCCAGTGACTGGACTAAGAACATTTAACTCTGTAGGGAACATGTTCGAGGACTTTCACACACTTTAAAACTTCATTGCCCGCAGACCGTGCCACTTTTCACGTTTCTTGCCCTCATGGTTGCGAAGGTACCTTGAAAATGTGAGCTGCTGATTGTAAGCAGAGGGTGCAACAGCCCAGAAACAGGATTTTAAGAGGTGTGAACGGACCCGCTCTGCTCCTTAGCACGGGAACCCAGTGAAGGCTGTTCACAGGTTGCTCGTACCCACTTTGTTACTGGTAGCTTGAGCAGAAAAGTCCAACTCGTGCGCTTCCCATGAGATCTCAGGTTCTCTCCCACACCTTTTCGAGGGCCAAAATACACACCTTTTCACATCTCCACAATATTCACACGGCATTTCCAATTAAAACCAAGAGCCTGCAGCACATTCCAAAATTATGTGTGAAATATGCTGACTTTAATATCACACCAGCTAATATAGGGGCTGCTGGGCTGATTGCTACCATTCATAATTTACCCACGGCGGGTGCAGAATTGAATTTCCCCTTGAGCATCCCCGAGGACCTCAGTGAGGACATTAGCTCCCACGTTTGAGAGAGAAATCGGAGCCTCGCTAGCAATGAATATTGTAAGTGTGTCAGCGTGTGTGCGTGCATTACCCTGTCTGGAGGGAATCAGAAAGGCAGTAGTGTCAAAGACTCCCAGCAAACTCAACTGTGGATGCTGAAACAAGTCATGAAGCCATTGTAATTCATTAATGCAGCAATAAAGTGGCCCAATGGAGGACAGTGGAGGCTTCCTTCTCTCAAGAGCATCATTATTTTCATTTTTTCTTCAGGTAAATATACCTGAGTAGTGCCAAGGTTAAGTCCAGGCTGCTCCTGTCCTTGTTTTCATCTCATAAGAGTCGCTTTATATGTCCTGAGGTTGCAGAGATCTGGGCGGCTCAGAGGGGAGGTTTTTCCCACCAGCATCCCAGACTTCGCCTCTGCAGGCAAAGCGCAAATCGGCGTCACAGCAAATGCCGACAGCGGCGGGACCCCGCTCCCAGCCCGACCCCACCGGACCCCAGGAGCCCGCAGTAGCTCTCCTGCTCTCATCAGCTTGACAAGGTTAACAAGGCAGCATTGACCTTGTCGTCTTCACTGCGTAATTAATTTGCTGTTTCGCTTTACCTGCGGCCAGGCTGCTCTATTTGGGGAGAATCTGGCTCTTCCTCTGCTGCTTTTGCAAAGCATGGAGTGGGGAGGGGGATGCGGGGTGCTGGGTGGGGGTCATTTTGTTACGGGGTTCCCACCAAAGCTGCTGGAGGAGCTCAAGGAAAGATTCCCCAACTTTCTATACGGCTCTGCTGAATTTGGGAACACCCCCGCCATCACGCAGGCCAAGGCAAATGCCCCAGGGCCGTCGATATGATGATGATTATTATTATTCTGAGTTAGTGAACGGGATGGAAATGATTAACAGGTTTTAAAAATTCTCAGGATCCCTCTTTTATTATTATTATATAAAGGGCGGGGGGAACAGAATGGAAACCCACCACGTTTCAGATGACACGGCTTGACCTCAGGGGTTTGATTCGCCCCGAACAGCTGGAGAGCAACATGTGGCAAGGCAGCCTGGTGCGGACGGCAGGGCAATGCCTCACCTCCAAGCTTAATACGCTGATCAAAAATGTGTGTTCCCAGCTAGTATATTTAACTAGAATTTTGACAACATGAGTTCAAGTCCCAGCTCTGACAGTTCCTGGATAAATTGTTTCATGTCCCTGGACTGTGTTTTCCCACAGGGGCAACAAGGCAAGTCGAACAAATAATGAATTTTCCAGTTCACCAGCAATTCTAAAAAACCCACTCTTTAAAATTAATTCTACCAGAAATGAAATGTTTTCTTTCAATCTCAAGACAGGGTTTTTTTAGCGTTCTTAAAATAACTTGGAGGAAATTTCAAAACAGGGACTTGCTTCACATCAGGACATCAAAATGTTTTGTTCCCAAAAAGGTCTAAACAAAGTAATTCCATATTTTCAAATGGGCCTCTTTTTCTTTTCTTGTTTTATTTTTAAGCTTTTTTTTCCCAAAAGAGCAGTCTGGTGACACCAAACTCTGTTCAGAAAAAGTCTGTGTTTTACCAAATTTTAATTTGCTACAAAAAAAAAAAAAAAAAAAAAAAAAAAAAAAAAAAAAATCCAAGCAAATCCCAGTGTTTTGCCTGGCATTGGCTGAGACCTTTCTTCCAGGAGGTCTGGGGGGATTCATCATTCATGAGCCTGAGCTGCTCCAAGGCCCACGTCAAAGGAGCCATAAACGAGTTCAGAGAGAAGGAGGCTCTTTTGCAAGCTGCCATCTACTCTTTGACCCCTCCGCTGAGGATATCCATGTGCTCCCACTGTGTTTCCAGTGGGAAAATGTTGAGAGTCCCTCTCCTCCTCTTCCTTACTGTGTCCCAGACCTTTTCCCACCCTTTCACCTCCCATTTTCCCCTCCTGTTCTGGGGCTTGTCTGATACCTCTTCGTGCATCTCCCACCCTGTCACCTGCCTCCTTGTTCTTACACCCTTCCTTCGACTCAGGTGCTGCCAGGAAGACCAAACCAGTAACCCAAGAAGACGGCATTTGTTTGGGCTCAGTGCTACAGCCCGATCCACTGGGGAGGTGGTACCTCCATGGGGTACCATGCACAGGAGCGTGGGGATGGCCGGATCGTGTTGGTGAAGTACTTTTCCAGCATGGTCAAGCCAGCAAGGATGTTTTATCAACTGTAGTGATGGATTCTGTACCTGCCACAAGTGGTAACTTGCTGTATATTTGGGGTCAAGTGAACTTTGCTTTGGGAAGTATTTAAGAGCTGGGGTACAGACAGGGTGAGCTGTCTACCTGTCAGACCCTGTCAGCTGCTGGTGATGAGCAGCTTAGAGGCTGCTGAGCTGGATTTCGGCAGAACACAAGGTAACAGAGATTCCCGGCATCGCACCACGAAAGCCAAGAGGTCGTGATCACTCAGGGTATGAAATGTTTTAGTGCAGACTTGACAGACAGAACGCCAACCTGGATGGTAAAACAGTGCAGGCACAGGGGAGTCGGCAGTGGGGACAACTGTCTGCCCGCTCCGGACCACGTCCCTGCCGAAGAGGGGACCGTGATGAATGTGCAAAACAAAGCAAGTGGCCTGTGAAGGCTGCTGAGGATCCTGGAGTTACCCTGCCTGGCATGACGACATGTTTACTCCATCCCCTGGATGAAGCAATGCAGAGAAGCAACAAGGCAAAGGGAAGAAGCCACCAGTGACAACCGGTGGAGTTGCAGTCTCAGGAAAGGTGGAGAACTGGCAGAAACATCTTCAGCACATCACCAAAGCTGTAGTTCTTGTGGAATCACATGGCTCCAGGAGCTGGGGCTTGAAACATTGCTGCCAAGGGGGTTTGCACTTTGCTCTACAGGGCCTGGCCCTCTGCTCGCCGTGTTCTCCTGGCATCTGGTCACCCATCCTGGTTCCCTCAAGCTGACCCAGAGCTGTTCTCTTTGGGCTACAGATGTTATGAGAGGGTCTGTCTGGAAATCAGTTGCTTTAAAAAGAGGAAAAGGGGAAAGGGGGAAGGGGAAGGAGAAGGGGAAGGGGAAGGGGAAAAGTAAGGGGAAGGGGAAGGGGAGAAAGAAAAGAAATATGGGGTTTTTGGAAATGAAAACACACAGAAATTGATCTGTTCTTATTAGACTGTGGAGCAGCTAATGAGAACCAGACATCCCACCATTTGAATCATTTCAGACTGGGGATGGGAGCGCTGTGCCAGGCTGTGTTCCTGCCCCAGGTGAGCATCCCAGATGGGCTCTCCTCTCCCTCCTTCTGCTGTCTCCTGTTATTTCTGCATCTCATGTCGCAGATCTCCCCCTCCCAAGCAAAGCTCAGACATCAGGAGAGCCACAGGCCACCTCCCATTCCCTCTTGACCCCGTGGGAAGCACCACAAGGTCCTGCCAGGGCTGCAGCCGCAGTCTGCCGCAGCAGGGTCTGTCTTGGGTGGTATCTGCCTCTTTTTATCTTCTTCCAGCAAATATTTTGCTCCTCTTAACAGTAGCTGTTCGCTACCAAGGAACAAAACCCTTTCTTCCACCAGCCCCGCAGCGGTTTCCCTCCCCACTGGTCCTCTTCTAGGAGCCATCGCAATGTGTGTGTATGGCTTTCACATTGATCAAAGCAATGAGTATATATTTTCTTTACTTCTTTAGGGAGTTTTATTGTTACTGTAAAACACGCCAGGGTTCGGGGCCCCCCCAGCCCTCCTTTCGGAGGTCCGAGTGCCAGCGGTGCTGGCAGGCCATCAGCAAGATCACGGACCTCATAAAGGCGCACAGCGCAGATCTTCATTCATGCATTAACTTGGCATAACATTTATGTAAACCCAGACCCGACTTCCATTACCCCAAATCCCCAGCCAGAGCAACTGGACTCCTGTCGTGGCAATTAGTCTTTTGTCCAAGTTGGCAACTCTCTTCTTGTCAAGGTTTGGATGATTTACTGTGCTGGAATGGTCTGGTGAGGAGGTGGAGGGAAGGTCTCAACTGTTTAACTCTGTCGGCAATGAACCTCCCCTCTCCTTGTCCATCCTCATTCCCTCCATTGCCTTGTTCTCACTCTTTTGCTGCCAGTACAGACCAGGCTTTTCCCTTGGCACTGAGTTCACCGGGTGGTTTTGGTAGGAACGTGGGAAGCAAGCAAGATTTGCAAGAAGTCCACAGTGAGTCCGTTCCCTCCTGCTCCACCAGGCTCATGGGACGGGGACAGAAGGACACACTGTCCTGGAGTTGAAGTGCAGATGGTGGGTTCAAAGCAGCCACTGAAACAACTTCTTGTGTCCCACTGCTGCCATTTCTCGCCCTGGCTCTGGCTTTCAGATATTTTCCTGCTCACTCAAGCAGCCCAGTGCTGACCTATCCCCCCGTTGCGATCTCAGTCCACAATATCCATTTTTTTTCCATCTTGCCTGAGCCTCTCCACATTGTGTTTGCACGTGGGACAAGCAGCCAGTGTGGGTGCTGCCAGAGGGACACAAAATGGTCAAATGGCAGCAAAAATCCAATACATCCAGATTTCAGGCAGCTTCAAAACCCACCTAAACATCAGTGCTTTTAATGACCATTTTGCAGAGGGAGACCTTCCCAGACGTCAGGCCCCGTGCCATCCTCTTCCTTACATCCAAGACACTTTCCAGGCCAACTTTCCCTTGTCATAGACTTGTCATGACTCAGAAATAAACCTCACCCCAGGCTAAAACAGACAATGGCCATGTCTGGAAAATTTTCAAGACTCTTTCACCCTCCCACTCCAGCGTCTGGGACTCTCTGCCAGCCCTACCTCTCTGCAGAGGAAGGGTGCTGAGATGGCCACCATCTACCTTCTGCGTCTTTAAAACCCATCCTGAAGGTCTTTCCAGGTTTTTCCCACTCCCTCTCCAGGCATCCCCTTCCCCCAGGTCCATCTGCCTGTGATTTCCAGAGGCTGAGCTCTTCCTCCACACTTATGTATCCACACAGGAAAAATCACCGTATGTCTCAGCTGTATGAACTTCCCCTTACCACCAAAGTGTTATAGCATCATTCCATCATTGCTGGGTCCTCAGATGTTATCCTAACCAATATAGCCGGTCACAGCTTTGGCGAATGGGAGGGCAATAGAGAAAGTCAAAATATTTTAACAAAAATTGAAACCTTCAAACATTTCCTTTTGTTTCAGAATTTGCCTGCAAGCAATTTTTAAAGGTTTTTTAAAACTTTTGCTTTTAACTTTAGCATTTTGAGTCTATCTCTTTTAAAGCTTATTAATTGTTTAAGTAAGTTAAGTTTAATCAAGTTTAAGGTTTAGCTATGTTTTTATTAAGTGGGATTTTTAAAATTTTTTTTATTTTTCCAGTCAATCTGAAATGCAGGGCAGAGGTATTTGAGAGGGTTTTTTCATTCCTTTTTTCACTTCACTGAGAAAAACGTTCCGTTTACAATTTGGCCAATCTGAAGTGAGGTTTAAAGTTCATATTCTTTGTTTCATCAAGAAAAAAATATCTCAGCTGTAGTTGGAAAGTCCTATCAAGCGCCATACAAAAAGCAGCAACTGCATGCGCAAGAGAGACATTTGGTCTGACTTGGTTATCCTCATTTTTCAGATGGAAAAATATATGAAAGAAAATTATTAGTGGCAATAATAATAATAATAATAATAATAATAATAATAATAATAAATGTCAGCAGCATGTTTGATAGGGAGAATCCTCAATGCTTTGGCTAAAATAAGAATAGCTGCAGACAGTTCTTATTTGGTTGCATGTTTTCGTTTTGAGTTTCGTTGTTTCTACCACAGAAGACAAGGAGAGAAAATAAGGGTGACGTAAAACCAGCAAATGTGACCTTTTCTTATTCTGTTTTAAACCAGAACCATTTGGTTTTGCTATCAGGAGCCTCCCAAATTCCTATGAGAACTTCTGAGTCAAATGAGCATTTTTAAATGCTTTTTTTTCACACATTTTCAGGGAAAGCGTGTGCTTTTTCACCTGTTCCAGTGTTTGCTTCTACTCTCTCAGTCTGCCTGAGTATGCTCCCTGTTTGTGACAGCATGTTCCTCCCAGCAGACCTGGCTTCAGGGATCAAAAACGCTGCTTGGTTTAGAGATGATCCATCTGCCAGTGCTGGAAAAGCAGGAGGAAGGGATCTGCTGCAGCCTGGCGTCCCAGCATCCAGCCCATCCCTTGCACAACGACGTATATTCCCCTTTAGGAACAGATAGGTTCAAACCATCTTGGTTTGTTTCATCCCTTTTCGCCCTGTTTTGAGGCCTTAGAGGTGGCAGGCTTGGTTGAAGGATCCATATGCCTACTGTCAGCCATGCTCCAGGCAATCTTTTCCAGGTAAGCTAAAAAACACGTTTCACCCTGCACAAATTATTGACATTTCAACCACAGAGTCTGGATACTCCATTATCTCGAGGTGATGAAGAAGCTGATATATCTGTTAAGGGGCTTTCCACGATGGGGATGTAGGAGAAGGGAAGATGTGTTCGATAGTCTGATGTTTTTCCATCCTGCAACCCACTAGCAGCTTTTTCTTTGCTTTTATTTCTTCTGCAGCATTCATTGCGCAGCTCACCGTATATAAAAATAAACAGCCGGTTTCAAAAGCCTGTTACTGAAAAGTAGCATTTAATGGTCTGCAGTGCTTCAGCTGGTCTCCTGCACTTTAATAGCAAGCAGACCTCACTGAATTAGGCAGCCTGGCATGTCTCATACACCCGCCAGCATACCAGAAATGGATTTCCTGCTACAGACCCTCTCTCGTCTCTCCTTCTCCTTGGCATGGTGAGACGGGATAGGATTTGGACCCGGGGGCTTGTAATTTCTGCACGGCCCAATGTGATGCCTGTGGCTTTGCTTGGGTCCACAGAGCAGGAGCTCAGAAGAGCCCAGAGCTTATTTATCCAAAGGGAATTTTCCCAATGCCGTGATGAAGGCGAGGAGAGAATGGACAATTGCCCTCACCAGTGGAGCTCTGAACAGTCCAAATTCAGGCTTTAGTTCTTCATGAACTTCACTTGAGACAGATGAAACAAACACTTCAACACCAGTCCTCCATGGTCTTTCAGTTTGGGTGAAATAAAGACAGTGGGGCTGGTTCCAGTTCAATCAGTCACAGCCACCCGAACCATCTGTGTGGTGGTTTTCAGACTGGACGTGTCCAATAGGTTCTGCTTTGCTAGGAGGAGGTGAGCACATAGTTAAATTTTCTTTTATCCAATCTTGTTGCATGCTTGGGACCAGATTTATGGTGACCGTATCCACGTTTAGCAGAATATCGTTCCTTTGGTGACAGTAATGAGCATCCCGGGGACGCTGAAAAGCAAACTGACAGCTGGAGCTGTTGAGCAGCTAAAAAGCAGATCCTGTTACACTGGGTGAACCCAGCAGGAGCTGAGGGCTGTACGGATCACAGCTGGGCCTCAAGCAGCCACCCCTTTGTGGTGGAAAGCCTGAGGCACAGGGGGACAAAGCATCATGGAGGAGGGTCCAACCTCAAGGGAAGGTCAAGACCCAGTACGACCTCAACTGATGCTCTAGCTGCAATAAAAGCTTGAATGTATCCACAGCCATTTTCTCTCTGTTTTATCTCTTAGGAGAACGTTTTCTTCTAGCTCTTCTCCTTGGTTGGGATTTACTCCAATCTGTTTTGTGGTTGTCAGACAGAGTCCTCTGAGTCTGCTTCTTGCTGAGCTAAACAAGCCTACGTCTTCTAACCTCTTCCTACAAGGAGTCTCCATTCTCCCAGATACCTCATTATCTCTTCCCTGCATTTGCTCCAGGTCCTTGGCTGACTCCCTCCCCTCCCATTTTGCAGGAAGGCTGAAGTTGCCCAGAAAGGACAACATTTGGGGCAGGTCCCCAGTTTGTGCTAGTTCTCCCCATCACCCAGCTGAGATGGGTGGGGGAGGTAGAAAGGAGGGGATTATCCTTTCAAGGTTTCATTCTTTATGAACCATTTGAGGATTAGTAAAGGTCTCCAACATTACTGCGTGGTTTCCCGTGTTCAAGCCACGAGGAAGATGATACCAGCTGTCTCCACTGCCCTTAAGATTTGTGTTTTCTGGGACTTCTTAAAAGAGCTGGTGCTGGAGTTGAAGGAAATGTCAGAATGGCAGTTCTCATATGAAAATATGTGTATTTTTAGGTTTTATACTTGCAAAGAAAATCGTGGAATTTCAAATCCCTGATTACTCAGACAGCTAGGAAAGGAAAAAAAAAAAAAAAAGCAGCCTTTATATTATTCTTTCTATTTTCTTTTCTTCAGATTGCATAATTTCTAAAAAAGTAATAATTTTGAGGGGCCTGACTCCAGATTGCTCACAGTCCCCAGGGTAACAAAGAAGGGATGGGCGACAGCATGCTACAGTGATGGGAGCTCCACCAGACCTGGTCTGGGTGGCATCTTGCCGAACTTCCAGCCCTGAAGAGGTAGACTGCAAAGCCACTCCGATGACCTTCCTGTCCCTCTAGAGTCACTAGGCAGCTCCAAGTCCCCAGACAGATCCAGCCCACCACTTTGAGACAATGTCTTCAGCTGCAGTGACTCATCCCAACAGGTGCCAATTGTTCTCTGTTGACTATAGAGGAAGACAATCAATTCAGGCTTTGTTTTCCAGCCTACAGCCATCTACATTGCAAGCAGATGACTCTTCCCACTGTGTTTTCATTGGCAAACAGCAATCATAAATCTCTTGCTTGTTCAGGTTTTTTTTCCGCTTTTCCATATCCACCAAATCCTATTTGTCTTTATTTGCTTCAGAAAGAAGTACAACCTTGAGTCTGCTCCAAAGGACAAAAAAAAGGGGATAAAGAGGCTGCTGCCTCCTCCACCAGCTGCCGAGCCAGCCCCAGGCACTCGATCCAGTTTAAGTGCCCTGGCTTCGTGCTTTCCATAAACATGGGATTATGCTGTTTCCAGCGAAAACCACCAAAAGGTCCCATCGTCGGGGGGTAGGAGAACAGATGAATTTCTTTCACACATGTTGAGAAGAAGGGCGAAGAGGGAGAGGGATGACGGCTTTGAGAGAGCTGGGGCTTTCCTAATTTGGGAGGCTGTAATTCTCCACTCCTCCTGGGATGGCAGTCTTTGATGAGGTCTGGACACAAATTGATGGCAAACCACAAGTGAAAAAGGAGGAGAGGGGGAAAAGACCAAAGAGAGGGGGAAAGCAAAGGGAAGGTATAGCCTGGCCACACACGATTTGGAGAAACGCTTCTGTTGTCATCAACCAACTGGACCTGTGATTTGAAGGTGTCTCTACTCCTGCAGCCCAGTACACATCCCAGCTCAACCCTCAGACCAGGCTGACCCTCTGTCGACACTCTAGGTCTTCAGGCCACTGCTAAAAAGTTGCCTGAGCCTGAAAACCCCAGCACTCTGGCCATGGGGAGCTGAAACATGGAGAACTTCAGTCTCTTCCCCACAGACTGGGTGGATGGGGTTGAGATGAGGACAAGCCTGGTTCATCCTACCCCAGGCACAGCACGGACCCTTTGTACTACAGCTGTAGCCCAGAGTGTGGACAGAAAGCCCATGGCCCTTGAGTGGGCAGACATTGCTGAAGAGAAGGAGAGGAGATGCCATGACCACCACAGTGAGACAGATGTGGCTGAGACCTTTCTGTGCCTTCAAACCTTGTAGGCATAATGGAAAGAGAGCACAAGTCACCTCTCCTTGTTGTGGTATTGATTCAGTTCAAAGTGTATGACCTTCATTCATTGATGTCCATGTTTTCTTTACACAATTCTTTCACGACATGGCACGTAGGCAGCACCATCCAGGCCTGAGGAACCATTTGCTCTCATCTCCTGCCTCTGATCCAGAAAGAGGGTAGAGAAGTGACAAAGGGCACGTTAAACCCTGAAGCACTGGTCCTCTTGTATAACTTGTTTTGCAATCATTTAGCATTATGTTTGCAACCTAACGGGGAAAGTCCTTGCTCTGCACAGAAATGCTCAGCCCCACTCAGGGTCCTGTCCTGAGATTCCGCTTTGTCCTGTGGCTATAAGTACACACAAGGGTGCAAACACGCCAACCTGGATCACAGTCATGTTTGCCATAGTATCCTAGAGTCATAGTCTGAGAGGAAAAGAAATTTTCAGTTCATGTTCTCCAGACTTGTTGATAGGATTCACTCGACCACAAATAAACATCTCAGCTGGATCCCATCAGCTCCCAAAGGCTGAACACAAAATGACTCCTCCAGGACTGTGAGGCAGGACAAGACACTTTGATGTCTTGATCCTGCACCAGCTGAATGCTGCAAATGTTGCAAGGAGGCAATATGGTCCCCACTCCTGATGCTGACCCCCCCTTCCCTGGAAGCCAAGGGAGCAGACAGTCTGTCTGTGCCCAGTACTTCAGGCGAAAGACAAGGTTTGGGCAATGCTGTTCAATCCTGGCTCCTCTGGCTCAGCAAAGCAGCAGCAGCCACAGCCACCCTTTACTGGGATTATTTTACCACCTCCCAGTCTGCATGATTGTGCACGTGGCCTGAAACCAATGCCAGACATCTAAGCACACAGGTAGGGGTGTGTGAGATGTCAGAGCGAGCAGATGCCCATGGAAAGAGGGAGGAGCGCCTGCGTAGTCATAGTAAAAATGGGCTGGTTGCTAAAAGCATACTGCATGGAGAACAGCTCGCTGCCAGCCCCGCAGACCTGGGAACCAAGGGGACAATGAAGGGACAGAGCACGGAGGAGAGCACAGAGCCTTGGTGGGTTTTCCTAGTGCTGATCACAGTTACTGAGCTCCGCATTACTTTGAATTCAGCCTTAAATCTTGAGCAAGTAATTCAGCATTGAGAGGGATTACAACGGGCTCTATTTGCATTGCAAAACTGCTAAAGCTTTCTCTGCAGTGTCAGTCAATTTGAGCTGCTCTGCAGTCGAGCTTTGAATCCAGGCGGCATCAGAGCTGTGAGACACTGACTTTGCCTGGGACAGCAGGTTGCTGCGGCCAGGGTGGATGAGCAGAAACGTTAAGCGCCAGATCTTGAGGGCACAGACGCAGCTGGTTGCTTGCTGAAGGTCCTCCGGAGATGGTGCCAAGGTAGAGCTAGCAGCATCGTTGTATCTGTTTGTAAGGTGCCACTGGGAGCAGAGAGAAGATATATAACCCATAAAACCTAATACCAGTGTGGAGAAAAAGAGCTATGGTTGTGCCACTGTGTTACTCCAGTCCCCATTCAGAGTATTGCCTGAGAGGAATAGATTATTTTAAGTTCATGGCAGCATTGACCATTTTTCTGCAGTGTGTGCAGCTCCTAGCACCATGGATGCCTGACTCCTCAATGAGCCCCTGGTAACATCAGCATCTTCAGCATTATTGTTTGTATTGTTACCATAGCATCAATAACTGTAAAAATTAATTTTAAGTGCCCAGTAGTTATCACCTCAAGTAGTTCTGATCTGGACCTTTCCAGCCGAAAACCTGGTTAAGGTGCACTTCTGCCTCCTCGCCGTATCAGGGACTTGTACAGGACCCGAAGGCTTCAGTAGAAACAGTCTCTCATACCCTGAACTTGCAGAGTTAAGCCATCCACAGCGTAAGAGATGCCTGCTCTCACCCCTGTGCCCATCTCACAGCTTTGCAGTGCTGAGCAAACCATGGACTTCACCAGCAGTGCTGGAGAGCAGCTGGACGTGCAGGCTGTTCTTCTCCCAGGAGCTGCAGGAGGAGAAGCTGGGACAGCCACCGCGCAGTGCCAGGGGACCCTGTTCGACACGCCTGGTAGTCAGTACAACTATACGGTGTTCTTCCTGATGGACAAGGAGCCCTGACACTGCTCCAAGGCAGGGACAGAGAAGCCAAGTGCCAGGGAGCCAAGCAGCCTGGGGGTCTCCCTGGAGTCAGCCCAAAAGCCAAAGCAGAGACCAAGTTGCACTCAAAGGTAAAAGAACATTTCACGGCACTGAGCCTGCTCTTCTGCAAAGCATGTTTAAAGCATTGGCTATTTGAGGAGGCTGGGATGTGAATGGGAAAAGCAGACGGGGCAAAAAAAGCTCATTTTCCTTCTGGAAGTTGATGCATGGCGGAGATGAAGACACAGCAGTTTCACGCCCCATTGCTTGGGTGTCTCCATCCTCACTCGGTGCTGAGGAGAGCCCAGAAGGCGCGATGCACGGATCACCACAAATCATCCCCCAAGCGCATCGTGTTTGGCTTGTCTGGGATGAAGACAGACTGCAGCAACACAGACGAGGCTGGCGGCTGTCCTGGCAGTGATGGCACCGTGCTATCCATGGGGAAGACTGATAGAAAGCTCAGACTATCAGTCCAGGAGCTCCAGAGCCAACGGAGCAGCCTTTATACTCATCACAACCCTCTCTATGTTTGCCTCTACCAGGGAGGACATTCCAGGACCAGCAAATGCCATTCCATGTCTGGGAGAGTTTTAAGGGGTTGGACCTCAAGTTAAGACTGAAACGAGCTGTTTCACTCGAGGCCAGGGCCATCTCCACCTTCCAATCTGAAGATTAATGGACTTTGGGGGCAGGAGGCCACGATGGTCTTCTCTACAGATCATCCCGTTAGGTCAGCTCTCCTGGCCTCCACGCACCAGGCACGTTCCCGTCCTGTCAGCAGGTAATGAGCAAAACCGACTGCAGGCCCCGTCTGCAGGGATTAAACCAACAAACACGACTGCAAGCGGCTTCGCAAAGCATTTTTATGGCAGCACCTTGACCTGGTTCCCACCCCGTGTCCCCCTCACCCTGCACCACCTCCCTCCCTTCAAACCGCTTCGTTGCAAGCCACCCTTTTGGGTGGAAACCCCTCTCTTCTGAGCAAGTAAGACCAGGCAATGAATACAAAATTGTTATGATTGAAGAGAAAAATCACTTCAGCTGTTTTGCTAGGGGTTTTTTTTTTTGAATGTGCCAGCGAGCCTGCTGGAGGTTAAGGGAGTTCAGCCCCTCTGTGGGGTGGCAGCTTTCCAGCTCCTCGTCTCACTGCCCTACGGCTCACAGGGCTGAGCCCAGGCAGTGTGAAACACAACGGGGTGTTGTCAGGGCATCCCCGAAGGAGCTCACACACTTCATAACTCCAGCCTTAAATTATACACAACATCAAGTCGGAGGCCGAGGAAATAATAGAAAAACAAGCATCATTAAAGTGTTCAAGCAGCGGAACATTTTGCAATTAACTTTTGCACGCACCCATGCACGGGCAGGCGTAGGCATGCAGGCAAGACCTGTCCCCTTTCTCCTGCCACCCGCTCCTCCCCAGCAAGGACCATCTCTCTCGTGCCTTCAGCATGGTGACATGGTCGGTGCCCCACTGGGACTTCCCACTGATGTGTGGGGTATGGGAGGCTGCAGTGAGGCTGGGCAGACTGGGTTTGGACGATGCCAGCTCAGAGGGCCTGCTCAAACCCCTGCATCTTCCTCAGATGAAGTCTAGGACGTTCAGGTCTCCTCATCCCCTGCCTCCCTAGATCCCAGGCACCATCCCAAAACGTGACGCAGCGGAGGGGAGCTCCTATGCCAAAGCAGGCAGTGCCCATCTGCACCCTTCCAGACCAACAGAAAGGTATTTGGGGATTTGGGCACAAACAGCCCCAATCTCACCAGCAAATGTCTCTGAACACCTGAAACATCTCCTTGACACAGCCTGTTTGTGCTAAACAGCTCCAAAAGGGTGTCAGAGAATTAATCCTCAGGTCACTCTAGATGATGGCTGTGTTGGCTGGATGAGTCCTTCCCTCCAGACCCAAAGGGACGTGCTGCTTTTTGAGTGAAGTCCAGAAACGGGAAGAGGAACAGAGACAAGCAGGGGAAGGGTCTTCACTTGGGCCAGAGCCGCCGCGGCTGAGTCCTGAGAAGGATCTGGGTATTCACGTTCCAGCAGCTCAGGCCCATCCTAATGAGCATCTGCGCAGAAATGTGTGTACTTGTGCACAGATGTGTGTACATGCGCAGAGCAGCCGCATGAGGTGAACTCCTTCTGCCTTCCCGCTGCAACAGGAGGCTGAAAGATGTAGGATTCTTCTGCCCTCTCCCATTCCCCAGCCACCCACCTCCTCTCCAGCCACCCCTGGCTTTCAGTGGGCACATTTGGGGTGTGCAGGTTTATAAACGAAGCCGGCATCAACCTCTTTGCGAGTGACTCACCAGGGAAATGCTGGAGGTTGGCTCGCCAAAGCCACACACGAGCTTCCCGTGGCTCCTTCACCCACCCCACTCACATGCCTGTGCCTCCTCCTGGCTTACGGGATGCTCCAGCTCACAGATAGCCTTGAGAGCCGGCGCACACCGACTCCCAGCTCATGGGACGAGGTGTGTGACCTCCACATAAATCCCGCATGGTGTCACGGGTCAGGGGACAACTCGCAAGAGCACCGGGGAGCACGCACGTATCACAGCTGGGTCATTTCACTGTTCTGCAATGCAGTGTCTCAGGCGCAAAATGCAACTGGCAGAGGTACGAGCGGCTGCATTACCTGTGAGCATTGCAGCCCCAGTCCCACAGCTGTCCTCCCTTCTCCACATTTTCTGTTCTCTCCTCCTGCTTCTGCTCCCTTGCAACAGCAGCAGAGGTGAGAAAAGAGGAGCACAGCAACTGCCGTTTCCCCGTCCTGTTCCTTCCAGCTGTATTTTTGCATTCCCACACCAAAGGCAGAAGGTGCTGTAATTCCACCAACACAATAAAACAAACCAGGAAGAAGAACGTTTCAGAGCATTTCATTTGTAACCACAGTGCATTCTGCATTATTGTATGTAAGGCATAGACAGGTGATAACATACATCTTCCAACCATTTCAAACCCCTGAATAACAGGGTGCCACAGGGAATACTTTATACAGGTCCTGCCTCCTGGCTGGCTTTGGGGGAGAGCCATAACCAAGCTACAGAGGGCCCACAGTCAGGCAAACGGGTGGATGTGGCTGTTCAAGCAGTGATGCAAATGCAATTGAGTTGGTGTTTTCAGATGCTCAGATCTGCTTTTACCCACCCACGGAGTTCCACGGAGTCTTCTTGGCATGAAAATTGGCCCTGCAGCCTGGACTGGGAGCCCAGAGGACTGCGTGTGGGGATGTAACCTTTTCCTTAGGCAGCTGGATGCCCTGGGTCCTGCTCTCCCATCACTGGTTTGTCAGGGAAGAGCTGCTGGTAAGTGCTGGGGAATAAAATGTGGTTTTTTCACTGGGAGAGGTTCTGGAGAGGTAACACACGAATGTGTTTTGGTAGGGTTGCTTGCCTCTGCTGGGATAGACAGTGCTTGTTGTGATAGGATGGGTTATGAGCATCCAGATATAAGCAACGTTTAGCATTCAAGCATGGGTCACTCATCATTTTGGGGCTCTTGGCACCACAATCTTGTTTCTGAAATAGGTAGGGGTCACAGAGCAATAATGCCAAGATGGGAAATTTCACAGTCTCTGCAAACCGAAGCAGGGAAGTGAAATCACGGGCCTGATTTCCCACTGCGGATAGGAGAGCAAGGCATGCCAGCACTCAGCAAGACAGGCAGACACCTCTGTCGGCAGAGCTAGGTCATGGTGGAAGAGGTGCAAGGACCAACCACACCAACATTTTCATAAAATATAAACCCCAAAACTCATTAAGGTGCAAACACAAGCAACTTTTGTCATCAGCTCATCAGATCCTCAGGGAGAAAGCATTACGGAAAATTTGAGCAAAACCTGGTAGTTTGATAGTGGCTAATAAATGGTGGTGTGGATGCAAATGAGGTTGGGAGGCTTCTAGGGAAAAACTGAACGAATGCAAAAAAAAAAGCATTTAACTGTGCCGGTAAAATGAAACACCCAGCCCAGGGCGTGCAAGCCCAGAGCCGACTTCACCGCTCAAGCTTTTGGGAAAGGGATGCTGGATCAGCCAAACCTCAGCAGCAAGGACAGGTTTTTATAGCTGCATGTTCTCCATGTCAAAGACACCCTCTTCACACATGGCAGTGAGCTGCCCTGGGCAATCTGGGTGCTGTTACAGTACTGAATAACAAGGGATTTAATGCTCAACACATTACATCCCAATCCAGCCAGGCAATTAGGCGTGTGCTTTTTTTCCCTGCCTTCTGCTAAGCACAGGCTTAAGTGCCTTGCTGGAGCAGGGCAGGAGCTTACATTAGCACAGTTTGTCCTGAAAAACTCCGATCTCCCAGGATCACTTTTCGCTGCTACTTGCTCTCACATGTCATGCTGAGTAGTAACAGCTCCAGGGGACAAATGAAACTGAGGAAGACGTGTCTCATCCTGCTGAAGGGCAGTGGGGAAAGATCGGTTCATCGTCAGAGGGACCGTAGCAAAAGCCATGCGGTGCCAGAGCAGCAGGACAGCTGTCTCCCAAAGGGACATTTGCTTTCATGCCTGATGCCCCTGTTCTGGGAGATGGTTCCCTGCAGGATGAATGGATGCAGGATGAAAATTTGAGGCTAATGCTGTTTTGATTAGCATCCCCTCATGACATGAGCCAGCACTACAAACACTGGAAATCCCCTTAGACCATACCGCTCCGTCTGACTGCAGCGGCAGAGAGACAGACGGACAGGAGGAGGGAATAGAGAACAGCAGAAATGTCCCAACATTGCCATCCCAGTCCTGTCACAGCTGCCGTTTTCTCTGTGGGAGGCTGAGCAAGACCTGCAGGATATGTCTCATCATAATTTGTTTGCAAAGCAGAAAGCAAACAAGCCTGCTTCCAAAGGTGCAGGTTATCTGCCTCATTAGCGCCCAGCAGCAGTGAGTTTTGCGGCTTACATTGCAGTCTGGTTTGTACTGTTTTGCTTAAGCATGTTTGGGAGCACAGGAGAAAAAAGGCTACTACGTTCACTGAACTGTGGCTGCAGGGGTTGCGTATAGCAGGAGAGGAGAAAAGCAAAGTCCACACGCACTGCTTTGCTCCTGGGATTGCTCTCAGGGTAGGGCTCAGCCCAACTCTGCTTTCTGCCACTACAGCACTGGTTTGGAAGGGAGGCGTGTGGGACTGTAGAGGTGAAAGTGCAGCTCAGAGGGGAAACCGAGCTCCAAGAAACATGAGCCAGACTGCGCAGTCCTTCATGAGTGCAAAATTCAATAGGAGTTTTGAGTTAAAAATTACCACCAACTCCTGCCCAGTTTTTGCATCTCAGCCTTTTCCCTGGGTCCTGTATCTTGTGGGTTTTGCTCTCTTTGGAAAGGCAACGTATCAGCCCAGGGTATCAGGCTGTGCAGCACGTTTCATCCTCAGTAGACTTTATACATAAGAAACCAGGTAATACACGTTGCACGGCAAAGGAAAACGGAGGCTTGTTCAGAGTGCAAAGAAAAGTGGGCTCAGAACCTGAGAGATTTTGGCTTGCACGTGCTGCCTATGCGAGCAGCCTGCAACTCCTCTGCTAATGTCTGCAGCATCTTTGTACACTCACAGACTATATATGAAAAGGTCCTTTTCTCCCCCACCCTTTTCAGTTTTGCACTGGTATTCAAGCTTTACAAATCAGAGCAGCTTAACAAAAGGGGGAAAAAAAGACAGGCAAAGAAGTAAAATAAGGAATATTTCAGAGTAGGTATTGTTTACATGCTGCTTCCGAGGTGAGTGCTGTAGGTGGGATTCTGCATACTGCACCAGGGTAAGTTGTATCTTCATTTTAGCAGCAGCCTAGGGCCTGAGCGAGGCTGTTCATTCTCCATCTCCGTCTGCAGATGTGATCCAGTGCAGAGCCACAACTTTTTTCCAAAATCCCCAGGCAGGCACCGGACCTTTCAGGCGTTTTCCAGCACAGCTTCAGTTGAAAGGTTTCACCAGTTTCATAGCAGCATAGTTCTAGAGGGATGGAAAAACAAGGAGAGGAAAAAAAGCTGATTTGAAGCAGGTACAGCAGGGTGGCATGTGGAGGGTAAAGGATTTTGGGGGGGCATAGCACAGAACTGCAGATGGGGCTGCATTCAGGACAGGCATGATGGCCAAGCTCCAAGCCCCAGTCTGCAGAGGCAGGCAAGCAAAAAGTGCATTCCCACTAGCAAGGACAGTAGAAGCCCAAGACACATGAGAAAGCAAGTCTTGCCTTCTTCCAGTAGAGGCTACTGGTCACGAGCACCAAGCAGTGAGCACCAGGAGTCACTCCTGGACTTCGATTGCTCCTTCCACCAGGTTTTATGATAAATTTCCACCTCTTCATACCCTCACAAGAAATTTGGCACCTCCCCACCGGCACCATCCCAGTGCCCACAGGCTTTTGTTGCAGGTGAGGACAGACGTCCAGCTCTTTGCTGAGCTGCTGCAGCCTCCCCCTCCCCTCCGGCTCCCCGTGCCCCTTCCCCTCCGCTCTCTCGTCGTGCTGCTCCCGCACAAACCCTGAGGCTGTACTGACTACCCATGCCCTGACCTCGCATCCTTATGGCTCCTTCTCCCCACGATCCCCCCCAAAACCGGTGACCGCCTCTGCTCTGCCTGTTGGGTTGGACCCTTTGGAAAGGGGACCCCGGCCCCGGTCCCCGAGCATCCACCAAGCTGGGCCATGATGTTTTCTGGAGAGCTCTGCTTTCCACGGGCCAAAACCTGCGCCCAGGATCACACCAGCCATCACCTGGTCTGAACAGCACCAGGACAGGACTCGAGCCCAGCCCCATCCTGATTTAGTCTCTTAGTGCAAACTCAGCCTGCAGGTCCATGGACTACCTCCAAAAAAATCTGCCAAAGGCAATCAAGAAAGGCAAACCTATTGCTGATTTTTTTTTCTCTGCCTTTTCCACATCCCTTAACACCTCAGCCATCTGTTTCAGCGTCAGCATTTGGTGTGGGTTTTGCTCCCGGGAGCAGACACCCCAGGGAAGACCTTCCTGTGCCTGTTTTCTGGGATCTCTACTGTCCCTGTTATTGCACGGTGAACTATGGGGCTGCCATGGAAAATGAGGCGTCAAAGTATTTTAGCTTATTATACGTGCAATTCCCTCTTTGAAAGAAGATGACAGCACTGTGAAAAAGAATAAGCTGTGTAAACGCTGCTTATCAAGACCACAATGAAAATACAGATGGAGATGCATGCTTAGGTCATTTGGAGAGAGCTATATTTAATGTAGCTCTGATTCAAACCCCCACGACCACATACTAGCCAGTTTGGAAGTCCCTCCCAAGCATATTGAATTTAATTGGTACAGGATGTTCTATCGCTCTGTCACTTGAAAAAAACAACTTTGGAACAAAGCATAGTGCTAGTTACCAGTAAGATCTTTGGAGAAACGGTGGAAAAAAGAAAAAAAAAACAAAACACAACAAAAGTAAAGTCTGACCAAAGGCATCTTGATAAATTACAACGTGTAGCAAATTATAAGGCAGTTTGCCAACTGAGGATTTCTAATAATGCCATAAATCAAGCAAGCAAAGTTAGGGCAGTTTACCAGAAGTCATTAGAAAAGCCTCCAGTGACATATAACCTTCGAATTAATTACCAATCCATTTGTCTTTCAGAGTCTATCCTCCAAAATACTCCTTTTTTTTTTATGATTTGACTGGTTGCATTCTGGAGGGTAGCAAGTTTTCTGTCCAGCTATGAATTTGTATTAACAAAGTGTTGAAAGCCAAGCAGGATTATCAATCAGCACAGAACGCGAGCTGTAATTAGAATTAATGGCAATGGAAGCAACGCTGGGCTTGCAGAACACAAACAGAGCTTTAAAAGGTAGTAAACATTTTCATGGTGCTGCAAAGCAGAGCTGACTCCAGCTGGAAGCAGCGTTACATTTTTCTATGGTGGTAGCCACTAAAATCTTTACAATAATCACTGCTTCAGGGAGATAACTTCACCGCCGTATTCCCTACGCGTTATGGATGCAGAAACCCAGGCTGGGCTTTTATAACCTTTTCTTCTGACCTTGTGTCTAGCCCAAGACTTTCATTCAACCGTTCCCATAGCAGAAGGCAGAGCTCTTATCAGCTATGGCAATGTCAGATGAAAAGTCCATCAAAGTCCCTGGACCTTTCCAAAAAGCCCCACAGCGTGCCATAAATGAGCACCGCTGGACAGGAGCGTGGGGTGGAACCAGAGCATATCTTGTAGAAAGACATTCAGTCTCGATACATGGACGCCCCGAGCAATGATGAATTTACCACAGTCTCTGGCAAATTGTTCCAATGGTTAATTACCCTTCGTCTCAAAAATTAGCATCCTATTTCCACTGGAATAGTTCCTCTAACGTCAACATCCAGCTACTGGATCTCATTATACTTTCGTCTGTTGTTTAAGGAGTCTTCTGATGTCAAGTTAAATCTAAGGACTGTCTAAGGAAATCATATAGGAAATATCCAGGGAATGCTGTTCCCAGAGTCCTAGCTTGTACAGACCATAATGACAACCACTCTGCAAAGAAAGCTAAGGCAAACCAGCCAGTAATCTGACACTAAGACTGGGTGGAAGAGCCCAAGTAAAAAAATTAAGAACCTCAGAATATCAGATTTTTCAACATTTTTTCCCATTTTTGTAAAACTAGACAACTTTTTTTATGGAAATTTGCAATACCATGCAGTTTTCCACCCAAAATCAAAAGGCTTTTCAGTTGGAAATGGTCTCTCACCCACTAAAACAACTTGCTTTGTAAACAGTTGCACTAATGATGATTTCTTACGGATTTGTGCCTAAATTTCCTGTACTGCCATACTCCCAGCTCCCCACAAATCCTGATGAACCTCCACGTCATCCTGAAGCACTTCCAGACCCTTCCCCTCTTCTGCAGGCCTCCCCTTGATCCTCCCAGGGACCCCAGGTCCCACCGGGGCAGCCACGGCACATTCCCTGGCTGGAAAACAACTGCTGGTTGCACAAAGCTCTCCTGGGAAAGAGACTCTGAAGAGGACCCAAGAGGAGGAATGGGAAGATCTTTATTCCAGCCCATGATCCATCACACGTACTCTGTGTCCTGAGGACAGCAGAAGCACAAAGGCACCACATCTTCAAAGGTTTCTGATTCCACGAAGTAGCTCTAAAGGCTATTTTGCAGAATATTCTGCAATATAGCCTCTAGAAAATACTTCCCAGGGGTGTAAAGCATTTTTGGATAGGTATTCTGAACAAGACCAAGCCATCGGCTTCTTCATTCACAGAGAAGCCTGAGCTTTTGGGAACCAATGTTTTTTGGGCACTACTGTTGGGAACCACAGACAGCCCTTCACCGTTTCGGGTAGAAGCACACAACTTTCAAATGGAACATTTGCTCTTACTCTCCAGCTACTCTGACCACAAAGCTGGGACTGTGGTTGGAAGTTTTCAGCACTGTATGGGGAATAGAAATAAATAAAAAAAAAAAATCCCGTTTTTATACCAAGAGCCAATGAAAATGCCCTGGGTTCATTTTCAGGGGAGATTCCTGTCTGTCTGTGATGGAGGGTGACCTGCGCAGGGTTAGCTCAGCTCATGGGACCGTTAAGTTTCCCAGGGCACATTGTGGACAGATATTTCTCAGGTAAAAGATTTCTTCCTTCGGTATCCTCAGGCAGAGTCCAAACAGGATAAGATTTGGAGCCAGGGCTCAGACTTCTCTGGCAGCATCTCGCACATGGTACACAATGCTCCCAGGTGGAGAGCCTGTCTGTACGCAGGCAGGGACATTCAATCTGCAGGCAGGGCATTCAATCTGCAGGCAGGGACATTCAATCTGCAGGCAGGGCATTCAATCTGCAGGCAGGGACATTCAGACTGCAGGCAGGGACATTCAGACTGCAAGCGGGTCCCAAGGCTCCTGCTGAGCCAAGGACCAGCTGCTGAAAAGCAATGACCAAAAGGACCCTGGAGGTCCCAGTGGAGGTCCCAACAAGCAGAAAGCTGTGGAAGAGCTCTTCATGCAAGGCCATAGCTAAAAGGGCAACAGAAGCAGGAAAATAGTAACTTCACCTCTGTTTGCCCCCCTTAGCACCCCTGTATCCCTGTTCCTTACCCTCTGCCTGCTCAGACTGATGGTCCATGTGCCCTAACAGGATTCCCTTGAGGCTTCCCTCCCATGACGCATCCCTTTGCCCAGGATGAGAGGGGCAGAAGACACACAAAACCCCTCTACCTGCGGCATGGGACCTCGAAACTGCACGTGTAGTGGCAAGATTACATATACAGTGCTAAATGCAGCAAGGTCCTTATTTTAAATGGGTCCTGATGGTGCTCCTGGCACACAAATCAGAACAGAAGTGAGGAAGGATTGTTTTTCCGTGCATTTAATCAGGGATGTAATGGTGAGCCCTGCCAAAGTTCAGGATGCCAAGGGCATCCTTCATAGCAAGCCATCACCAGCACGATTGCCAAATTTAGTGCCTGATGAAACGGGTAAGGAACTAAATCTCCAAGTAGATACAGACCCAGTGACCTCAAAAATCTAAGGGAAGCTGGCCAAATACATAAAAACAGAAAAATTCCATGAAACGTGGCCTTACTTTTTCAAAATATGACTAAAAATTGACCTGACCAAAATGAAATTAAATACAACAACATTTAGCTAGGAAACAGGGAAAAATCCCAAGTAATAACGAGTGTAAATCAATATTTATAGTTTGCGAATATTTTCTCCTCTCAATCTTGTTTTTTATATGATACCACTGGAACAAAGGCAAAGCCACTTGCATCTTCAGGGAAACACTGAGTTCTTGGTCGAAAAGGCTTGGTTTCTGCTACTTGACATAAAGGGGAGTCTCCAGGAATGGCTCCAAGTACAGGGCAGGGAGGAGGCAATTCAGCACAAATCTGCACTTGCACAATTATTTCCTCCTTCATACTACTTAGCACCTCCGGAATCATTTCTCCAGCAGAAGTATCCCAGCCCTTCCCATGGATACGAGGATAGAGAGATGGGGAGAGCCATGACCTAATCCCATCCCCTTTTTTCTCAACAGGAACAAACGAGCATGCACGACTTCAAATCATCTGAAAGTGATTACGATGGCGAGGAGAAATTCCACACCTCACTTTTCGGTTGCACGTTGCAAGCACACAAAGCCATCTGCAAAAGGCAGCCACATTCTCTCACACGAAGTTATAAATTACTCCAATGAGTTATTTTATGAAAAAAAAAAAAGTCATATACAAGGAGCAGAATTTGTTAAGTGCTGGAAAGAGAGAGGCGGGTCATTTTTCTTATCAGTCTGAGAGGAGGGGAAATGGCATCCAAGAGCTGGTATGAATTATTCCAGTGCTGTAGAAACAGAGGAGGATACAAAACCCCATCCTAAGCCAAACTGGAAGGCCAGGACTCCATTATTTATTTATTTTGTTTTGTCAGTGGAACTGACAGTAAGGCAAGAAAAAGCCACTTTCTTGATTAATGAGGCGAAAACCCTCCCCTTCACTTCAGACATTACATTGGTATAACGTGCTCCAAGCCTTGATAACAAGAGACAGGGCTGCCCAAACACCTCTAAACTCCCTGCATCTTTAAACAATTACAGACCGATGCGTTTTTTGCCACTACTCAGCCCTGTAAAATGTCTGCATTTCTAATTAGTCTGCGTGTTTGTAGGGGATTTTCCCACCAACCCTGCAAGACCTCCGACATCAGCTGCTCGAACCTCTTTGAAAACAATCAGTTAACGTCACAATTAATGGGCACAAAGAGGCGTGAGTCTGTAGCAGAGACCAGAAACGCAGACTCTCTTTTTGACCCACCATGGTGCACCCGGTTGTTCCTCAGGGACCAGCATGGGACTTTGCAGCCACGTGCACTGGGACCATCCCTGTCCCCACAGAGGCAAGGCAGCCACAGAGACCCGGGGGAACACCTAAGACCTTGGTCAGCCCGCCCTGTCCTCTCCCACACCCATCATACCGGGAAGGCGTAGATGAAGATTCCCAGGAAGAGCAGCAAAACGAAGAGCACGATGGCCAGGATAACCACCCACTTGTACCGCCGCCACAGGATGTACTTCAGGGTCTTGTACGGGGAGGTGAACCATAGGAAGGAGGTCTCTGGGCGCCTGGAGCCGAACAAAGTTGAGCTCACTTCTGAGTTTCATGGTGGTTTTACCCTCCTGGATCCCCAACCCCATGAGTATGGCCTGCTGTAACAAGCTGGCTGCTCACCCTGCAAACCCACATCCCTCTGGGTGGACCATATCAAATGGCCTTCTCGGTGGTCCAGACCAGCCTCCCAGCCACCCTGGGTTGTCTCAGCTCATACAATCTGAGCATCAGCAGCTCAAAAACAGAGCCTACACGGGAGGAAGCCCATTGCAGACAGCAGACCTCAAACTGGGAACCCAGATTTTCAGTTTGCCCCTTGAGAACTGTGTGCCCTGGTGGTTACTTTTCTATTCAGGATGTTCTTACTTGGGGTCCTCCAGCTTGGGGTTCATATTTGGCTCATCCCGACCCACGCCAGCTGGCCGCTCTTCATGCTCTTGTTCTGCCACAATTTCCAAAGTCATTTCCAATTTGCCCTGTGTGGGTTAAACAAAAACGAACTTATAAACAACAAAAAAAAAAAAGGCTGGGGGGGGAGAGGTGAGAAATGAATGTATGATGCAAAATACTGTTTGGGGAAAGAAAAACTACTTTGAGCATAACCCAACCACTACCAGCAAGGACCATGAGGAACCCAGTAAGAGTGGATTTCAAACAGATCCCTCACCTGCCTACTACAATGTTCTCAGCTGATACTCCAGGACATCTCAAATGTCACTGACACCCAAGTTTAGCCAACCAACTCAGGGGTCTTTTGTTGAATGACTTAATTCACTGCCTGGACTCCCTTACCTGTATTGAACAGTTGCCAAAGACCTGAACAGGAGCCCAGACACTTATATTTAAATATATCAGTCTGACAGCTGGAACCTTTTCCTGGTACTTGTCACAACACAATATCATTAAGAATAGATGTGATACAGAATCAAATTAGGTGGCACATTCCAAAAACCGCAGCGAAAATCCCACAGAACAAATAATTTCTTCTGAGGCACCTGCACAGTGCTGGACAAATCCTGGAAAACATACAGCTGACAAAAGCTGGTCCAGTTTGTAAAATTTGCAGCCCAAGACTCCATTTCTTGCCCTGACCATGGCATCCTGCATGTGCCTGGCCCAGCCACGTCCCTTCTTAACGCTTTGAGTGAGTCCCCCAAGAGAACACATGAAGAGGCCACCTTACCGCCAAGATCTTCTTTTGATCCTGCTCAGCAACACAGGGCCACCATCCCTTGACAGTTTTCTGCTCAAAGAGTGACACAAAGCGACCTGAAGACAAGGTCTCATCTACTAGCTCTAAGGAGCACTTCTCAGCAGTCTTGGCAGGTTTGGGCATCCTGTTGAGATCCATCTGAATGGAGCCTGCAAGGAGGAACGTTACTGGGAAGACATCTTGGTGTAACACGTCCTTAAAAGGTGGACTCTTTCCCTGAAGAAATATTCACTCAGGGAGCTTGGGCAGACACCCACATAGCAAAGGGGAGAGCAGGGTCAAGTGTGGCCCTATTTCCAAGCGTAGCGCTGGTTTTAGCCAGTGGGTCTTCCTAGGAATTGAGCACTTGGTATCACCATTGTGCTTAGGAAGACCTGAGCCATGAAGTCCTTCTAGAAGATGCTGCAAAATATCTGCTGACTTACGCAACTATATCGTTGGATGATTTGCACTGAAGTCAACCAGGCAGGCTGAGATTTTTAATGCAGACTAAGAGATTTACATGAAACTCAAATTGTACATACCCAGAGCGCCGTCAGTATAAGAGCATCAGGTAGGAGGCTTGCAGATTTCCAAACAGGCTACTTTATTGGCCCACCCAGGTGAGTAATTGCAGCAGGATACAAGAAGGATATCCCACAAAATTGATAGCTTCCTTCTCAGACAGAGTGATCCAGTAATTATCACATTTATCTAGCCTTCAGGAAATCTGAGCTCAATTCTCCAAGTGTTAGTTGAAAGTGCCTGCATTTAATTTACATTGTTACACCAAACTACCTTACAGTTGGGAATGGCCAAGAATGTACACAAGGTCTGGTCCTGTGGCTCAGCTGAGGGACAGCAGCTTTTTACGCTGCTGTGGATGACTCACATTCAATATCATGCTTGTATTTGTAGCTTTTCTGTGCACAGATTCTTGCAACCAGTGACAATGACAGCACAGATCAGGTTTGCTGTGAAACACTTTTGAAGTCCATGGATGAAAAGTGCTTTACAAAAGCCAAAGACCACTTTTATTTGCTGGAATTTGCAAAGAATTAATGTTGGCAGTCAAGAGCTCCTGAGGTACAGAACCAGAGCTGGAAAACACACCTTGGAGAAGTTATTTCGGCACTCAGCCTACGTAATTAATCAAAGACAGGATTTAAAAGGATCTTGATCACATACTTCCTCAGTGAAGCTTTTCATATTTGAATTTTTTTTTAGTGGCAAAAAGAAAGGTCACACAAGATCCAACCAAAAAACCCATAATGCTGGAGCCTCCAGCTTCTGCAGATGATCTGCTGTATAGCTCTGCTATCATTCCTGTCAGAAGTTTGGGGTTTTTTTCTTGACCTAAACCTAGATTTCTGAGGATGATAAATGAGGCTAGCACTGAAAAAGACAGGTGTTGGACTGAGTTGTGTTCATGTCTAAACATCCCAGGTAAGGCAAGGCAGGTCAGTGATCCTGCCTGGTGCTCTCAGCTCAAATACACAGTTAGCCCTGATGAGCACATTCCAGCACAGACTCAGATGAGTCACGGGGAATTGGGGCCTTCCTGGAAGGTGGTGGCTGTGTTGGATTTGATGATGCTCTCAACATTATGTCAGCCCAGGAACAGGCTGCTGCAGGCTGAGACTGGAAATCTGCCTAATACAAACCACTTATCATCAGTCCTGAACTTATGCTGACACTGAATCCTGTTCAGTGGCCTAAACTGGTCTTGTTACACTTTCTTTGTATCCTGAAAGGATTCAATAATTTTTTCCTCCTTGTCTGCATCAGCAGGGATGGAGCTAAAAAACCTCTCCCCACTTACCCAGGTAGTCATCAAAAGAGAACTTGTCATTGTCCCAGATCTGGAAGATAAGCTGTGGTGGAATCTTGTTTTCTGTCTTGTCCAAGCTCCAGAAGTGCTCCTAAAATCACACCGGAAAAGAAACCAAGAAAAAATAAAAGGCTCGTTAGTGGAAGTGGGCAGAGCCTGGCTACTCTCATCTCCCAGCAGTGGAAGTCCTGTAACATAAAGCTCTTGGTGTGTCCTGCTCCAGTTCTGCAGGGCCAGAGCCACGGGAGGACAGCACTGGCTCTGGCCAGTTCTTGGACAAGGATGCTCAGTGGAAAACCCAAGATGCTTCCAGAAGGTGAGGTGGCATCTATTTGTGCCTTAATTTAGTGACAGTATTTTAGCGAACAGGCACTGTGAGCTTGCAAATAGGATCTTTTGGAGTGACAGCATCATATTCACATGATGTAGATGAGGGTGACTCTCCAAGGTGAAGAGAGCAACAAGTGTTGAGTGCCAGTGCTGCCAAACTTCACCTTCCTCTTAATTAATGGAAAAATACAGGAAAAACACTTAAAAAAATGGTAGGCAATTCAAATACATCCCTTTCCCTTCTGCCCACCTCTCACCCCAGTTCTGCCAGCAGCCAGACCCCTGCACAAGTCTGGATCCACCATGCTCTGATCTGCTGCCAGGTCTATCATAAGCAGTTTGTCGATTCGAGACCAGCAAACACCTCTACCACCTGTACCACCAAACTTGTGACTCCCAAGTTTGCTTACTAAACATGAATTTTGTAAAGAAAGAGACTGGTGCTTTCATAGCAGCTCACTGTGTGGTGGGTTCCTCAGTTCTCAGATGACTTTGTTCATCTTTTCTGCACATCTCCCAGGTTTTCATTCTCAGGATAGGTAAATGCTAGAGTTGGACATGGTATCCCAGTAAAACTGCTGCTAATATTACACTGGGCTGCTGCCAAGGTGCATACATGCTTGCTATATTTATTCGTACATCGAAGTTCAAGAAAGGAGAGATTCAGAGCCCCAGCGAGCAGTGATGACCAGAGCCCGGCTCCCTGTAAACCAATCAAGCAGTGGCACTGTGACACCTGATTTCTGTCCTTATAACGTGAGATCTGCCACTGTCTATATGCCCTTCTCATTTCTATTAGATGGGCAATTTTTTGTCTATTCCCTGCCACTAGAGCTGCTGTGACAACCTGTGGAAAGGTTTTGCAGCGGTCCCAGAAGCCTATTTGCAAAGCACCTGGAATAAAAATTACGCCGTGAGCATCCTTTGCGATTATCATCGTTTACCAAGCCCTTGTGCAGTGCAGGAGCTATCATCCATCAGTTCTGCAACCTGGCCACAGGAATAAGGAATAGACACTGCCTGGGAGACAGCATCCATGTGGGAGCTCAGCAATAGGATGAGGCAGCAATTTCTGCTATCTGCAGAGGAGATGATTTACAAAACACTCACCCGTGAGAAGTCTGCAACTGCAGCGGCCCGGTTCCTACAGTGGATAGGTCAACAGCAAGGCAGATGGTCTGCCTTCTGGATAGTCAGACCAACACTCCCCAAAAAGCCAGTAAGGGGGAACACTTAAATTAGACTTCTGTAACAAGGAGGGTTTGAATCCCATTACTGTGACAATGAGCTTGCGGTCACATCATTATAATATATGGTGGATATGTGCCCATGCCACAAAATTTGCTATTTATGTGGTTGCAACCAGTAATATTTCCCAACAGGGATCTAATACCACTTTTGGGATGCCACAAGATGCCTGAGAGTTAGGACTAAGAAGTGTTAGAACAGAAGGAGAGAGACAGAGACGCACAAAAAGCCGACGTCTTGTTATTTCTGGCTCCAGCCAAGGCTTGCAAAGAGGAGGCAGAGTCACGACCGGTGTCTACTGACAGCACAGGCTCAGAGGTGTGTCCTGTGGGCAATGCCTCCTGCCGCACTCTTGCAACATGGCAGTATCATAAACGGAACAGATTTAATTAAAACCAGGAAACTTCAGCATTATTCATGACACATACGTAGCACCATAAATTCACTGTGGTGGCTACAAGACTCTGATTCATTATATCGTGCAATATTAAAAAAAAGGAGGAAAAAAAAGAATGTGTCACACTCCATAAGAACATAAATATTCAAGCAGGGAGACTGTGGGCACTTAAATCCCATTGAAACTAGTTTCACTTTAAGAGATCACCCTGGACGGTTATATTTCAATTTAGCTCCGTTCCCCGCCTTGCTTTGGAAAAACATGCCAGCATTTTTGCAATGGAGCATTTTATTTATGCATTTTAAATATTTTATAATCTAGAAAAATAAAATAAAGTCAATGGAAACTTCCATCTCTGCCCCTCTGCTCATTGCAATGTATTAAAATGTATGTTTATCCAAGGCGGGGGGGGATGTTTTCCCAGCTAATAAGTCATTTTAAATTAAAACTGCTAAAAAGGGAAAGAGCTTATGGGGATTCTTCCCTTTCCCATATATTGGTTGGGTCCTGCACTGCAGAAGGGTTGTTAGTCATCCAGAGAAGAAAGCCTCCAGGAACCACGTACCCATGCCTAAAGAAGAAGGCGGCCAGATGACCTCCCCGTGGGTTGGAAAGGTTCATCTGGGGTCTGCGAGATGGAGGAAGACCCATCTCCCATGGTGTGCACCACAGACAGACACCACAGGCTCCTTCTAATTGCCCCTTGCTGGGGCAATTCAGGCGTCCCCATCTATGCTCAGCTTGGAAGAGGATGAAACATGCCCTACACGTGCCTCTTCCTCTCCAGGGATAACTAACGTCCCTGGCTCAGAAGCAGATTTCACCACATTTGCATTCATCAGACGTGTTCATGCTCCGGCAGCATTGCTGCGCTGCTGCCTGGATTGAAGCACCTCTCCAAGCACGTGTCAGACCTTCTCTTTGCACCGTCCCATCCACCTGAAGTTGAACGTGAGCAAAACTTGGCACCTGAGCAGCCCCTCCGAAAGGGAGGTGTGGGGATGGCAGCTCTGCTCTCTGGCAAAACTACTGCCTGCTGGAAGACCCAGTCCCATGGGTGCCCTGATGGGGAAAGAGGAGGAGCCGGGAAAAGGAGCAGGCTGTTGTGAGACCCAAATTACTGCCCCGGTCTCTGAGCTGCTGCAGCAATCCCCCTTCTCTTGGTGGGTTCCTTCCCCATCTGCGGTGCTGGCCGAGCTGTCCTGGGACAGGAGGAGAGCACCTTGGACCCGGTGCTGCAGTGCCTTATGGTCATCTCTCACACAACAAAACATTAACTGGATAAGTGTCCCCCAGGACTGACCACGCAATTGCTGGCAAACATACAGGACTTTGGGGTTCCACCTGCCCTCCGTCCCATTGCAATGCCCAAGGACTTGCCCATGCCCAAAGCCAGCAAAACCCATACCCTGGCCAAGTGGATGCTCGCTGCATCCTCCTGCCTCCCCAGCACCACTTCTACCCCTGAGAGCAATGCCCTGGCTTTCCAGGGACTCCCTGCCTGATGAAGGATGACTCAGGCAGGATTCGACCCTTTCCGGGTGGCAATGCGGAGCTCGTACGACGCTAGCACGATCTGTACAGCTTTGGCCTTTCTTGTGGAAAAACACTGTAAATGTGGTTTGGCTGGTGGCGAAGCTTTCCTCCTCAGAGCCCCGTGAAGCTGGGGACACGGCGGAGCAGAGCTGGAAGGGCAGGCTGGGGAAGGAGGAATTTGATGCTGAGCGAAGTTTATGGGTCCATTTCAAGTCAGTGTGAAATTTGCCTCCGTGATTAAATCTAGCTACGAAAGTTCACTATAAAAACAACCCACGGCAAGAAATTTATTTCCTAGCCTTTTGCAAGACATGGGAAGGAAGGGGGCTTGAATTATTGTTTGGGGGTTTGTTTTGCAGTGAGGGGGGGGAGAGGGGAGGCTGGTGAATATTTTACGGTCATGAATAATGCAGCAGGGGAGGCAGGAAAAAAAATAAGCTCATATCACTAGGAAAGTGTTGACAGGGCTGCATTTCTTCTGGGTTGCTTATGTGCTAAGGAATACAAAGTAAGGAGCAACCCCGCTTTTTCGGGAAGGCAGTGAAGCCCCAGCATGTTCGCGCCCAAGCAAGCCTGGCCCGTTTCAGCACGTACATGTGGGAGAGCAGCAGGTCCCTCATCCCACAGAAACTGGGGAGCCCCGGCCACGCAGGAGACCCCCCTCGGAGGTCAGGCAAGAAGAGCCTCTTTTGCTGCAGGCGCCAGGACGAGCTGTCCTGCAGGGCCATCCTTCAAGGTGTTGAGAAACTGCTTCTCTGAACCTCATCCCATCGGGACGTTTCATGTATCCGTAATAAGCAGACAGTTGAGAGCGCTCATTATTGCACTTTTACTGGACTGACTCGCCTCTTGGATCTCCCTGCTGTTGCCAACTCCGACAACTGCATCGCAGGTCTCGTGGCACTTGGTTTTCTGCATCCTCCCCTGATCAGGATGGCAGCTGAGCAAAATCCCAAGCGTACAGCATCTGCTGCACATTCGGGCACAGCCTTGCCAATACCTGGAGGAACACTCCAGGCGTCACCACACCATAAGTGTGAAAGAGTCATATTTGCCTTGGGGCACATACTCTCATTTCGGTCCCTGGAATCACTCACTGCAATGCTATTTTCTCAGCCTCCCATGCTTTCCTTCTGGCAGAGTTTATCAGGCTTTTCCAGGGACATGGGGCCATCCCGCTGCCATTTAGGGAGCTCCAAGACTTGGGGGCCTGGTCCTAGCCAGTTTGTGAACAACACTGTTGGACCTTCAGTTCTCAACACAGCCATGCCTTGCTCATCCCTCTCCATACATACATTGGAAAGGAAAATTCCCAACGGCGACTCTTGTCTGAATATCAGAGAGGCTGCCAGTGCATCCCAGGTCATGCCTGCTGCCCCTGTCCTATTACAGAAGACTGTTGTGTCGTCGTATGTGCTTGTTGCAGTCCCATTAAAATACATAATATATGACTGCCTTGTCTAACTCTGCCTCCCTCTGAAAAAAAAATGCACTTGGAGCCCCTTCAAAATGTTGCATTTTGGCCAAATGTGGAAGGAAAAGGAACACTTTGTGTTTTGCTTTGCTTTCTGATGTCACCAAGAAAAACAGGGAAGGACACAATAAAGGACAGGAAACAGGAGAGGAAAAAGTCCAAAATTAAAAGGCAATAGCCTTTTTTTTAGCTTTCTGGCACCAAAGAGGAATTAAAATTTCAATCTAATAAAATATTAACTGTTTTTTAACAAAAATCAGTGCTTCAAACTCAAAATTTCAAACCAAAACCAGACAGAGCACAGAGATTTCTTGGTACACCCTGGAGATTCAGCGACAAATGTAACAGAACAAGGGGATGAAACAGGGACACGGTTGCAGAAACCTTACATGCCTGTGTAATTTTTTATAAAGTTTAAACAACAGAGAGGCTGCACGCTTACCTCCAGGGTAAATTCTCGCCCTGCCTGACAACTACACCAAGCCCAGGCTGCCCATGAGCTCTCAGGTGATTTAGAGCATCGCGTTACGAGCCATCACTGCACAGCGTGAGCCCCCCCCATGCAAAATCAATTGCAACGGGGACGTCCCCACGTGCCCCACCGCTGGCACCGGCTCCTCGTTCCCAGCTGGTGCGAATCTGCTGGGCGCGGAAAAATGCACCGGCTGATCCGCCCCAGGTGAGGGTCTGGACTGTTGCAGGTCGGAGCTGTCAGTACCAAGAAGATGTCAGGACACTACAGTGAATTTGCAGACAAAGTAACCAGAATCGATGAAACCAGATGGAGCTGGGAAAGCCTCAGCGCCAGGGAGGGAGGAATTTATTCTCAGCTCCACTCAGCAATAGAACAAAACAAGCTGTGAGTTACAGCCCCTTCTTCCCTGCTTTTTTCTCAAATGCCTTTGCACTTTTCTCTCTAGGTGGGTTTAAGACACCAAACCTCCCTCTTTCTCATATCGCTCCTGAAGACCTCTCTCTAGTATGATTTCTGGGATACCACCAGCTGATCAGTTATAGAAAAAACCCTTCCAAATGTCAGGTTTGTTGTTATATTCAATGCCACAGCCAGCAAACTTGGAGACTTCAGCTTCCCCTTGCAGAAACAGGGTCTCAATTATTCAGAGAGAGATGTGCAAGCATCACCAATATCTCACAGCCACAGGGTTATTCTGGGATTATCCTATAGGACCACCTACTTCTAGCCATGTGAGCAGCATGCACCCACCACTGCCAGATGTCAAAAGACCTCTAACTCAAAGTCAGTGTGGTTTTGTGCCCAGGTAGGTTGCAATTAATCTGCTTAAAACTTGGATGGGTCCCTTTAGTTGAAAGCACAAAGTGGAAGAAATTAAATGAATGTAAGAGCTCTTTGAAAAAGAGCCTCACCACAACTGCCCCAACCTTCCGACTGAATAAACCAGACAGTTGCTCGCAGTTTCTTCTACAGTACTGGGATGGGTTCTCTTCCAATGGTTCTGTTTGTCTTTGCAAAACAGAGTATTTTGTGTTCTGGCATCAATACTTCATTTTCTTGTTGACACCTAACACCAAAGTCTAGTAACAGAACAAGTATGAAGACAACAGCTATGTTCCTTGGTCTGGTTTCTGCCAATGACATGGCATGACATGGATCTGAAATTGCCAACAATGCTCCCATACTCATTAAGTTCATCTCCTGGAGTTTCTTTTATGCAACACTTTTCAGATGGCATATGAACAACCCAGCCAGGTTTTGGAAGCTCCAGCCTAGTGGTTTATTTCCAGGTCCACTCAAGCACCAATAGTTTTTAACTTGTATATTGAGATGCACTTGAAATTCTACCCTGAATGTTCATTTATGCAGATGACATTTGCTCAGACATTCAGTGTCAAGCTTTTTCTGCCCTAGAGGACATCTAGAATTCAGATTTGGCAGCTATATTCAGCTACCGCTGTAATTGGCACTTGAAGCTGAACATTTCAAAATCAATTTCATGCATTTTCCACCTCCACAGCGCCTGCGAGACGTGGGAGCTGAGTGCCTCTCTGACTGGGCGCCCAGTGAAACGTGATCCACATCTAGTCTATCTCAGCATTGCTCTCGATAGACTCTGGTTGTGCCATGACCATCTGATAACATTGTCTGCAAGAGTCGAGACCTGCCAGGATGAGACCTGGGGATCTAAAGTTTAAACCTTGCCGTCATCTGCTCTTCTCTCTGCTGCTTGGCACTCATCTGGGACCTGGACCTGCCTGTTCGTCCCCTACTTAAGTCAATATGCAATTTCATGCAAACCTGTCAGGGGGGCTGAAACTACCTTTCTACCCCAGCTCCCCCTGTGAAGTAACAGCGCTCCAACATGCAATGTGTATTGACCCTTTCACCAAAACAACTGCATGATTTGCAACCTAAGAAACTGTCTTCTTGCAGGACTCGGCAAGCTGCAAGCGTGCTGTGGCCATGCAGACAACGTGGCTTGACTTGTCCATGGCTGCTAGGTAAAGATGGCACAAAAAGAAGCGAGAACAGAAGAAGGAAATTCTGGATAAATGCTCAGAGAGGATGTAAAGAAACATGCATTTACATATTTTCAGAAGAGCCATCCCAAAGATGGACTTCCACTTTCGTGGGGATTTTTTTGAAATTCAGAATGGGGTAAATTCCTTTCTCAGAAGGAGATGCAAAATCTTTATAACATTGCTGCAGCAAGAGAAGATATGGATGCAAAAACATTCTGAAATGGTTAAAATGTTTAGAAAAGCAGGAATAAGAGCTTACGCTTCCAATCTGCAAGTTGAATTGATGCTCACAGGATTTACAGGCTCCTGCTTTCCCTGGAGGTGCCCCGTGGAAAGACTGAAGCCTTGAAACCCCAAGCAATCCCAGCACTTCGAAGCTTTGGAGATGAAGTTCCCAAAACTTCCAGTGCCGTGGCAGAGATTAAACCATCCTGACTGCTGCTGGCCATCCCAAGGCTTCAGGGTCCAATTCCACCACGTGGCTCCTGATTTTTCCCTGGGTTTGCAGGCTCCCAGCTCGCCCCAGACGTGCACACCAGAACTAAACATCACGGAGACCCGGCTGCCCAGGGTCATCCTTGCTCTTTTGGCTCTATTTGCAATCTGGTTTGGGGTGACCCATTCCTGCAGTCCATCCCGCAATGCCAAAGGGAGCTCCCGCCTGCGAGGAGGCGAGTGGAGCAAACAAAGGGGAGTAAATTGAAAGCTGCTTTTCTCCCAGCAGTGCTCTCTCCGAGGGCCAACACCAGCAAGGCTGGGTGCAGGTGGCTTTTAGCAGCTCAGAACTTGCCATCTGACCGTTTTGATTTAAATTCCACTTTCCATCGCCTGCGTTTAAAGTTCGGTGCATGGGCTTTTACAGCAGCAGTAATGAACCTGGAGTTCAAACAGCACATGGCGAGATCAAAAATTGCCAGAGCGGAATGTGTCCCACAAATACAAAGCATGGCTTTTCATTCATTATTTTTTCCTTTACAGAGAGGTTTTACAAGCTGTTTATTTTCTGATACAGTGTTGGCAGACATGTGGTCGGAGGAGAATCAATATCAGCACAGTGGGATGTATTTTCTTAAACGGTTTATAGGGGGGTCTTTGCTTTTTCAAAGGGGGATAATTGAATGTAGTACACACTGTACTTTTGATTTGTTTAACATGAAGCGTGAAATGGGTACAGCTATGATTCTGTCAATCAGTTTAACTATCGAGCGATTCATTTTGAAGCCAGGCCTCCTCGCGGGGATAGTCTGGCTCAAGGGATGGGGAATTCACTCAGCATCTTCGCCAAAGAAGCGCCAGTTCCAACCCAGGCTCTGCTGGGACCTTGCTGGCCCCACAAAAGAAGCTGGGATGGGGGTCCCAGGTGAGCTCTGTGGATGCAGATGGTCCCACTGCAGCGAGGTGTCTTTGTATTCAAACGAACACCGACGTCGAGTTCACAGCGGCAAAGCAGGGAGCAGGGAAAAAGACTCGGGGTTGGGTGGCTGAAGGGGTTTGAGCTCTCAGGGAGGTGTCACAAAACAAGACCGAGTCTCGAAAGCAGACACACAGATCCAACAATACTCCTCTTAATCTCCAGGTGATGAGCCGGAAATTTAAGTGAATACATCTCCCTTCCCTAAAGCATTCCTTGAGAGCCAGTCCAATTTTCACCAGTGTTTTTCCACGTAGGCACCCGAACTCCATCCCTGTTTCCTTCCCTCTGTGCAACTCCCAGTCCACATCTGATCATCACATTGCACTAACTTATCTAAGGAACACTAAAAGCAACAGCCAACTACAGATGTAGGAATGAGGGGGCCAAAATCACATCCACTTTTAGCTCCCCAGCTGAGTACACAGCTCTCATTAGACTAAAGGCATCTTCACCCTGAATCCCAAACCAAAGCTTTTCTTCCCATCTCTGCACCAATGGTACATCCGAACCCATGTTCCCCTACATGTCCCTCCTGCTTATCCCTTCAGGCACTTGGAGGCAGCTCCTTCCTTTCACCCCTCTTTAGCCCTTCTGTGAAGTTACTGTACAGCACGATGCCCACTATGCTGTGCTGGAGACCAGAGGTGCATCCCCAACCATCCCCATGGAAATGCCATCTCCATCTTTGGAATAACCCTGTTGTTGAATAGGCATCTTGGAAGTCCCATGGAAACTGGAGAGTACTTTGATGCTGCTGCCCCAATATTCAGCTGCCTCCAGTCCAGAGGAGTCTTTCCTGGGGGGTCAGTCTCTCTGGACTCTTTATACAAAGCCACCTCTAATTCTGACCCCACAAATGTTGTATTCAAAATGTGGATTTTTTTAAACCAATTTCCCCACCTGTCCACAACTTTGTGTTTCAAATAACACAAAGGTAAGGCTGAGCGTTGCATAGCTCCCTTCGTGCTGCAATTGTACAGGTCTTAGATCATGCAGCACATTTCTCCCCAGAGTTACTATGAGAAGGTAGAAACGTCTGTCCAGGGACACTCACCTTTTTTGCGATGTAACACATTTGCTCAGCAGGGAGATAGTCAAAGGGGAAGATGAATCTCCAGTTGAAGTTGCCCTCTCCTCCCATAGACCTGTAGTGCACATCTGTCTTCTGCTTGTTCTCCTCGTGGCCAACCAGCCAGCTGCAAAATGCAAACACATTGCATGAAAAACTAGAAACACACCAAGGATTTTGGAGTTTGCTCAACATCCCAGAGGCCATGAGCAGGCAATAAAGTGTCTCTCATCCCTGTGGCTGCTATCTGTAGGGCTAACCTGGAGCCCGTAGGAGACTTGAGAGGGAATGCAACAGTCCCTGCAGTGTTGGGAGATGAACCGGTACTGGTGGTAGCAGCCTGAGCAGCTCTGCAATCTCTTCTCCTCCCTCCCCTGTTTTTTATGGATGTTTTAAAGACTCAACAACACCTTAAGCTCTGGCTTGAAGTTGTCACTTACCCATCCATAAGCACACATCAGCTTCTAACCTGCTTTGGTGAGAGCTCCTCTCCCCTTTGCAGCCACCCCAACAAACTGACCTTGTAGTTAGCCCCTAAACCAGTCCTATTGATGAGGCAACCACGCTAAAGGACCAAAGGGCCATTTTTTTCGCTCTGTTCTCTGTCAACTTCTGAGAGATATTATGTGAAAGTCCTAAATGGCCAAGAAGTTCTTCCCCGGGAAAATCCCAGAGTGGCCAGACCCTGATGTGGCCAGGGTGGTTCCCAGCCGCTCCTGCTAGAGGCAGCTCCTCGCAGCACAGTTTTCCTCCTGGTCTAAAAGAGTTTGCTGTGGTCACTCCTCAACCAGTCCAGGGGCAAACAGAAAACTTTCCATAACAACTACATTTTTCCAGCTGTGAGTTTTGCAACTGTGGGGTTTTCATTCTGCCCTCTTTCCCTGTCCAAGATTTTTCAGTCTTCAGCAATCAACAAAACAAAACAAAACAATAAAACATGTCCATTTGTGTATTTGGAGCCCTTCTGGAGGAAAGCCAGAAGATTCAGAGGGAATCTCTAATGAAAACAATTATCTTGCTTGATTGTTTTCCACTTAAATTGAAAATAAGGCTTTTTTGCCCAGCTATACAAATGATTACCTCTTCTCCAGTGCCTGAGAGGAGCACATAATCCACCCCAAATGTGTTGTGGGAGACAGGGAAGAGAGGTCTACTCAAGTTCATCCTACAGTACACATCACATGCACATGTGCTACACGCATAGCGAGGGCTTGGTGGCAGTGGGAATTGTGTGATGAGGTTACACTAATAATACTTAAACTGTGGCTGGATTATTTGATTTGATCTGATAGGATGCAAATGGCAAGCCTGTGTATTTATCCACATCCTTCAAAGCTTGGCTGGGCCCCTCGGAGGATGCAGTGTGAGCGCCCTCTCCTTGCAGGCAAACAAAAGGACAAATAAATGGCTTGATTTGGATGCCTCTTTAGCACACGTTTTGTTTTTTCCTTGCAGAATTTGCTGCACCCTCCCCCCTGCAGGAAGGAGATGCCAGAAATCAAAAGCATTGAAGTCACGGTGCCCCAGAATTAAAAACGTAATGTAGGAATGGCCATGGGGACCAACCAAAGGTCCATCTTGCCCAGTATCCTGCCTCTGACCAGGGCCAACAGCAGACATCCAGGTAAGAGCACGGGATTGGGGCAAACACATCCTGATACCTTCCCAACACACCTCTCCAGACTCCAATAATTTGCAGGTCAGAGATTTCCTGAGCTATAGAGAATGTTTTTGTACTTAACAGGACTGGGTGTATCTTTAGCCCATTAATTCACCCGGTATTTTTTAAATCCATGCAACTTAAGGTATCTGCAATATCCAAAGGCAAAGTTAGGTTCTTAAATCTAAGTGGCAACTTTGTTCTCAAAATGAGCACACCTCCCTCTTTGCTCAGCACAAGTGTAAGATTTTGGAGGACCCAGGCCATCCTTTTATTTAGGAACCCAAAAGGGCATGCAGGTGAGTTTTAAAGATGCCACATAACAGTACATAAATCTTAATAGTGGTGGTTGGTTGGAAGGGGCTCTGGAAACTTCTAGTCCAATTGGCTCAAAGCAATACTGGTTTTACCTTGAAATGTCTTAAAAAACTTGCAAGATGATGAGTGAAAACCTCCCGCCTCCCGTGTGACCTGGTTCAGTGCTGGTCCATCCTCTTGGTAAAGTAAAACTTTTAATTTGGAAATTTGACTATGAAGACAATACAAAAATATCCTCCATCTATGACAGTGACAGGGAGGACTGTTAACTCAAAAAACCATCTTCAGTTCCTAATGAATATGATTTCCCCACACTACCACCCTTTTGTATGCCTACAGCACAAGTCTTTAGGAAGGGAAGGTCTCTCTGAACTCAGCCTTGCACAACCTAAACTTGGTTGAGACCTCTTCATGCTATTATAAGACTATCAATAAATAATTGATTAAATAAAATAAAATAAATGGCAACTGCCTCAGGCATAACAGAAAAGCTCCTCTTTCATTTACCCACCTAACTGACTCGACAATAATTTACATATTATGTAGAAGATAACGTCCAAGAGACTGAGATTACAGCCCTGGCCTTGCCTAATGGGTAAAATGGAGAATGAGCTGGCAATAACCTCCTCAGAGAAGCACTGTGAGATGTTCTGAAGGAAAGCCACAGGTAAAAGCTCCTTATCCATTGAGTTCACCCTAAAGTAGGCTCCAGCCCTGCTCAGGAGGCGGCGGTGGATGGAAGGAAAGGTCCCCACCAAAGCAACACCACGCCGTGGTGGTGAAGGTCACTTTGCCCACCGGATCCCCTGTCTGTAGGACAGATGCTTAAGCACAAGAAGGACCATTGCCTCCCCTCCCAATAGGATTATTCAGGCCTTATCCAGAGATGCTAATGATGCAGCCACTTAGGGGGGAAGACAAGGAAGTTGAGCAAGATTTTTAACTCATTTGCAGCACTGTGAGATTTGCTTGGTCATTGGGGATGCTAAAAGCCAGGCAAGGGCTATCAGCAAGCGCTGGATGCTCTCGCTTTCCCGGTAACACCCTGCAAGCACTACTATTTCAGAGCCCCAAAGTGCACAGAGCAGCTTAGCTGGAGCTGATAACAATGCACTTGATGTGAATACCAGGTAAGCAGCACGCATTCTGGATTTACAGGAGGAAAATTGGGATTGTAAAAAAGGGATTTACAGTCTGTTTCAAAATCCTACCTCTTCCTGTCCATAAATCCAAAGAACGCACAAAATAAGTAAGTCCCTTGGCTGGGATTGCACCATTTTACACAAGATAAAACATAAATGGAGTCAGGCAGAGAAGGGAATGTGCCAGAGGAGTTACTGCTGGTTGCCACATTTTTGTGTGTTTCAAGGAAAAAAGGGAATTCCAAAAAAAGCAGCAATGCAAACAAGCCAACCTATGTATGTGGAACAAGCCCATGGCTGTCCCAGGAGAGGAGCTGGGAAGGAGCCGGCAGTGGAAATGCAGATTATGTGCCCCTCTCTCCAATGGCTAGGCTGCTTCCCCACATCTTATCTCTCTAAATGTAAATATTGTCATGGTAGCATCCAAGAGATGCAAAGAAAAACTTGACGTCGTGAAGCAGTTATGAACCCAGCAGAGACGGTCTGCCAAGAAGGTGGATCCATAATTGGAGAGGTGTGAATGGCCCCTTCATCCCAGTGCGGCTTCGTGTCTGCCACAGTAATGTTCATGCAAGGGCCACGTCAACTCCTTCACTGCTGCTCTTGCGCCTTCGAGCTATGGTACCCGGAGGACGCAGAACCAGGGTGGCTTACCCTTTGACGTAGATGTCACTCATCTTCTCCCCTGTGATGCTGAGGTCATCGAGGATGACGTCCTTGGTGTTCCAGATGATGCAGCGCAAGAAGAACCTGGACAGTCCCGCGAACAAAAGCAACATGAGAGGGTGGAAATCTTGGTCTAGAGCCCACCTAGACAGCCTGGTTGTGCTACTCAGCTATTTAGCTGAAGGAGCTAAGACGTGACTCATCTTTCTCTGAAGATGAGCCCACATAGACATTTCTCAGCTGGGCCGGTGAATCCCTCCCCATCTGACATCTCCAAGCCCTCTCCTTAACCCTCACAAACAGAAAGTGCTGGAACCAGCACCGCGCTGAGTAAGAAATGAAAAACAAGTTACCTCTTGGCTTTGCGTGGCGTGATGTTGAAAGGGGGGCCAGGCTGACCCAGAGATTTTGGAAACAGGTCCACCCACATCTGCAGCTTTCCCTGTATGGAAAGAAAGACATATGAAGCCTGGTGAGCCTCCTAACTGGGTTACCTTCACGTCCTCAGTAAGACCTAGTAGTGGAGAGAGAAAATATCAAGTGCTCCAGTGCTCCTTCGTTGAAAACTAAGGTTTCCTTAACGGAAAGGTGTCATTAAGTATTACATTAAAATTATTTTAGTGATAGCTGGGTATATGTTAATGGCTTGCAATATATAAGTGGTTGGTGTGGATAAGCTGAAGGTGCACTCTCCATGGCTGACTAACTTTACATAGGGACAGACTAAAGACTAGGTCCGTGGGAGGTTCCATGGGAGAAGCAAGCAGCTCACCTGTCTTCCATGGTGTCACCAGCTGGACAGCTGGTTTATGGGTTTCTGACCATGGCAGTGGAGGATGGGATGAGGAGAAGGGAATCTAATTCCACGTTCACAAAATACTTCCAGGGAGAGAGCAGCAGAAATGCAGCTGAAATCTCAGGGGGGGGGTGTTTTTAGGTGGTCTCTTTTACTGTAAAACACCAATGGGTGCCAATAAAATATTTTATTGTGCAGTCTCGAGGGTTGAAAGAAAAAAAAAAAAAAAGCCATCCTTTGACAATCAGCCCATCACAGAAGGGTTTGTGGTTTTCTTGCTTTTTGGCAAAAAAATCTTCCATTTCAGCAGAAAACTTTAAAAGCCCAACCTGGCTTTTAGCTCACTACAAACAGCCTGACAGAGCCAGCCTGTTCTGTGGCTTTGGAGCAGGTCAGAGCCGTGCTTTAGGGAACTGCCCTGAATGCAGCAGCTACTGAGTCACACGGGTTAATCCCCTGGACCCAGCATCACCCCCATGGATGCTCTTGGTTAGAAGCACCGGTGCAGGGCAGACCCTGATCGCTCTGCCCGTATGCAACCCCATGTCACAGAGGAATTCTTCCTACCCTCCATGGCTGGTCCAACAAGACCACGACACCTGTACCTGTAAGTACAACACAGACCCACTTGCCAACCGATAGCAGCCACGTCCTGCCTCTAATCATCATTTTCATTGGGTGAATTAACATGAAAAGATGTTAGAGTAGTTGCCAGTGCATTTACTTCTGCCGACAACCCTCCTCTCCCACCGCTGGAGTGGTGGTCTGGTTAAAAATGAACCACAGAAGGGAAAAGGCTGAAGCGGTGCAGATCAGTGGCTGTGCACATTTACAGCAGCTGCAGAGCCGGTCTCTTGAAACTGCCTTTGCAATGCAACTGGAACATGTACGACAGATGATAATGAATCATTTTGTTCTTCAGGAAGCAGCATTTTTTGATCCAAATGCATAAAGTACACATATGTGTTAATCAAGGAAAAGGGGTTAGGCCAAGTACAGATACCTGGGTTTTGATTGGTTTTGGATGGAAGCCCGTTTAGTTTTCATTTGGCTTAAACACATCCAGTCTGCAACCGTACTAACACTCTACACCTCCAAGGGTGGGTTTGTGCTGCAGAAATCATGCTGCTGCATTGCCAAAGGAGCCTGCGGTATCATTACCATCGTAGAAGAATTCTGCATTAAGATTTTCAGATCAGAAATGGCTTTCCCACCAAAAAAAAAAAAAAAAAAAAAAACACAAAAAAAAAAAAAACACAACAAAAATAAAAATAAAAAATTGCGAGCAAATGCTGATGAAAATGAACACAGGAGACTGGAATCGATCTCCCAAGCACCCTGAGCAAGTCAGCCACGGAGCTGAGCTCCAGCCTGTGTTTGATACCCAGTGCTCTGCTCTGTCCCACAAGCTGAATCCCCTCCCTGGGAACAGCCCGTCTCCCGGGGCAGGTACCCCCAGCACAGCTCCACAGCGAGCCAGCCACCTGGTTAACATTGGACGGAGAGGAGATGATGCTCTCGGTCTTGCCTTGGACACGTCACACCACCCACCTGCTCGATTTCTGGCTGGAGAGGGCTGTAAAGAGGTCTGGTCTCCACGTGCTCCGGCACCAGCCCTTGCTTCCGCAGGGCGTACAGGGCGAGACGCTCCTCCGCTGGACCCAGGTGGGGGTTGAGGGGTTTGCCGTCCTCTGCCACAGAGCGGACAAAAAGCAGCGTCACGCCGTGCCACGGCTGCGCGGGGCCGGATTCTGACCTCCCGGCGGGAGCAAGCACGAGCCCACCAGCCTCGCTGCAGCCGGGAGCGAGCAGGGGGAGCACAGCCCCGGTTTGCAAATCCGCTGCCATCACAAACCCTCCTGGGCACAGGGCAACCCGTTCCCAGTGGGACACGTGGGCAAACCCACCCAGTGGGACCTGTGGGCACTCTCTCGTGCAAGTCCCCCCCACACACCCAAATCACAGCAAGTGAAACACTGCGAGGACCAAGTTGAAGCAATGAAAAGGGAGAGTCCAGCCTTTGACCCTGCTCGAGGGTCCAGGCCCCTAAAATCAGAGCAGTTGGGGCTGCAGGGTCCCCAGCAGCCCTCCAGCCCATGCTGCTGCTATTCCCACCCTCAGCAGAGGTTTATCTAACGTGTGATCAAAGCTCTTCAGGGAGAGGAGATGAAAAGGTCTGCTCCAGTGCAGTTTGCAAGCACTCGTGTGATGGATATTGTTTAAATCCCATCATTTAAAACCATCCAGGATCTTCAGCTGGGCAGAGAGGAGTACAGCGGGACTGAGCTCGCAACGGGGTCCCGCTTCTTCTCTGCTGGGTTCAGGGTGAAAGACAGAAATGAGAGGAAAAGGAGGGCCATGCAGACACCACCAGCACAGCTCGATGGCTTGTCCTAGTCGCTGCTCTGGTCCTCACTGCTCCCGCTGGGGTATTTGTGGTCTTTCATCCAAACAGGCTAATGCACGACAGCCGCAGCAAACACCGAGCCATCTGTGAGTAGACCTGAAACCATCTCCACCTCCTCAACCCGCTCCACATGAGACCCTAATTCCTCCACAAACAGGTCAGACAAGACCTATCAGTAATGGACATTTTTGCCTTCTCTGTCCCAGCATTCAGGTCCCTGTTACATCCATCCAGGGATGGAGGATGGCCAACTTGGCCTTGGCTGAGCCTGCTCCTGCCTCCCCATCCCACATGCCATGCTGGGGCTGGTGGAGGACATCACCCCCGAGACAGTTGCCTTTCAGCCACAGCATTTCAAGGCCATGTACCTTTGAGGACCTTTGAAATGAAATGTGCTCCATAAATATTATTACAGCTCTGCAACTTTCAGGTGATATATCCCAGCTCCTTTCTTGGCAATATCTTGAAGTGGTTAACTTCAGACATATGGGCTATTTCCCAAGCAGTGGAAACCTGGCGTGCGTGTGCGTGTGTGTGTGTGTGTGTGTGTGTGTATGCACAGGAAAAAGAAAAAGCCCCTCTCAGAAAACAACAAATGTGGGGGTTATGGAATAATGGTCCGGGTGCAGTGCTTGTAAAACCCATGCTCTCGTGTTTAATAGCTTCACTTTATACCGCCAGGTTCAGATCTGACATTGCTCTGCGAACACAGCTGGTTTCCAGATCTCCTTGAGGTCAAGCATCAGACTTTGTTCTGTTTTTTGAACTGATTGCCATTAAAGCAGAGGAAGGTGAAAGGCAGGGGCTGGGAGAGGGGGGAAGACCCCGCTCGGTTTAACACCTTTCCAGCCCTTGCTGAAAACCTTTCACACAACGAGAGGCTGCAAAGGAGCCGTTGCTTCCCCACTCCTCCTCCTCCTCCTCACCGTGAATTTGTGCCTTGATTCCCAAGAGCAGGGAGAGGGATCAGTCCTGGGTTGTGCCTTGCCTCGTGCCTCCGCAGGCCAAGTCCTCCTTGATGGCTCTGCAATACTGTAGTGGCCTTAGTAAAGTCAAACTGCAGCTCCTGGGCCACATACAGCAGGGTTTCACATCCTCCCTCGGCCAAAACACCCTTTCCATGCTTTAAAGCAGAGTTTTCTCTGAAAGGCATACTTCTGCCCCAAGGATGCCAGTTAGACAGGCACAAGTTGATGCCCAGGATATTACAGGTGTCAGTGTTGGGGGGGGGGGGGGGGGGGGGGTGCAAACAAGAAAATGCCTCCCCAGCACTCGGTGGATATTTTCTCCTTGCTGGCAGAGGCTGATTTTGCACTTCCAGCTGGAGCACACCTCGCCCCCCCAGGCATGAGCCACGGTGCGATCTGCTGGGCACTGTGCGTATGATATTGTCTCCCTCTAGTGACTCCAGCCCCAAAACGCAGAGATGCAAAAGGCACAACCGCTCCTCCATCCAGCCCAAGCAGCAGCTGGAAGATCATGCTGGAGCGTCTCTGGCTGAGATGGACTTTGCTGCTCCCAGCCTGCCTGTATTTGGTTTGCTGCAAAGCAGCAAAGGGCAGTCACTCAAGGCCAGAGTTAACGTGGCTGGATTGCAGGTCTGGGTTCGACCCCAGGGTTTGGTGCAGATCCAGCTGCAACCTGCCGTCTTTGGGGCAGAGCCAAGCTTGGAAAAAGTGCAGAGCCAACCTGGAGAGCAAGGTGGGGAGGATGGGGACATGCTCATGACCCAGTCCTGGCCTCCATGATAACCCCCCACCATAATATGTTCGTGACCTCCAAGTCCATCCCTTGCTCTGGGTAAAGGAAAGCTATTTGCTACCCTGAAGCACCCCCATTGCCATACCCAGTTCAGAGAGGATGTACTCTTGCTCCCTGAAGATGACCCGGTCGGACTTGTAGGTGGGAGCCTTGTAGTTGTGCTGCAGGGAGAAGAGGTGAAGCAGCTGGGAAGGACGGAGTTGGTCTCGCCACTGGTTGGGTCCAGAGCTGAAACCAAACAGAAGGGAAAAGAGCAGCTCGACACAGGATAAAACATCTTCCAGCCTCAACAAGGGGCAGCAGCAGCGTTACACTAAAGAGGACTGGTCTGAGGAAGGTGCAGCTCGCTCTGACTCTGTGTTCTCTGGGGAACGGAGCTGCATGTCCCACAGCCCATTTAGCCCCAGCTTGCAGCGCTGGGTTGCCCTGATAGCCCCCTCAGACCCATCATGTCACCCTTCAGCTGGCCCTGTGCATGGGGAGGGTCCTCACCATGGTGTGCCCAAGAGGTATCAGGGCCGTAACAGGATCTCCCCAAGGACATTTATGTTATTTGAAGCATTTCATGCTTCTGGAGGAGAGCCAGGGCTCAGGGAAGTTCCTTAAATGTGGGGTTTCTCTGGTGTGGATCTTTTCTCAAGGCATATATCTGCGGTGAAGTACAGCACCGGTCAGGTCCCCGTGGGACAGCAGACCCCTGGGCTGAGACATCACCCTGGTCCCCATGGCCAGCTCGGCACCGCACAGCCCTGGCAGATACAGAGACCCACTGCCTGAGCCCCCAGAGGTACCTACATGCAGTAGGTTTGGGGGAGGCCACAGCGCGCCCCGTATTTTGACAGGAACCGGTTCTCCAGGTCTATGACGGTCTCCCCAATCTTCTCATCCTTCGACAGGAGGTCGTAGTCGTAGAGTGTGATCTTCAAGTCCTTCTCCAGGGGCAGCGTGCAGGTCAGCTCGAACATCCTGCACAACGGGAGCCAAGAAATACCCATGACATGGAGGTTCACGCTGCCGAGAGCCCCATGGGAAACGGACCCACACACCATCCCAACCCACCAGTGCCGGGAAGGACAGTACACCCGCTGCGCATCCTTGTCACATTGGTCCAGCACTATCGGTGCTGTGTTGTACTGGCTTAGCATGTGGAAATGCAACTAAGCAAGCATGCCTTGGGATTATTTTTGCCTGGTTGAATTATCCTCGAGCAAACTTTGCCCCTGCTTAGTTTCTCTGTCTGCTAATTAGACATGACGGTGGTCACTGCAATATCCAGGGAAAAAGAGCAGCAGGTGAGAGTCAGGAATCATCATTGCTATGGAATTTGAAAGGGGGAGAAATGACAGCTTTGGAAAACCATCTGCTCTGTGAGCCCAAAGAGCAAATGTCCAAAACAGGAGTCAAGCCTGCCTGGGCCAAGCTTGTGGTCAGAGACTGACCCTCAAAGCCTCCTTGTCCTCTCCTTCCAGTTCTAAGCACCTTTATTCTGTGCTGTCTCCTCTGCCATCATTACACCACAGTCCACATACTGACATAAAATAAAGCAAGAGCAAACCTTCCTCTCCCTCCTCAAATAAAGGACGGCAAGAGACAAAGCACCAAGACCCTGCCAAAACACAACACCCCGATCCAGACCGAGCTGGTGCTCGTGGATGTTGGCGATGTGGAAGGTGGTACGGTTGGGTGAAAAGGACGGTCCCGGTCTGACCCAGCACTACCAGGAACCCCTCCACCTGCTGCTGAAAGGCAGGCAATGCCGGGGAGAAACCCCGTGCCCATTCCCACCGTCAGCACCCACCCCACAGCAGCTTTTAAGGAGGGGAAGTGAGTGATTATGCCACCAATTAAGAGTGCAGGAGGAACTGGGGTCAGCAGAAAGTAATTAGCTAAAGCTGGACGGCAGCCAGCCGCCCAGGGAAAAGCTCGTGAAACGGGAGGTTTAATAGCCGCCAGCAGCCAGGACCTCGGTTTTACATCTTGCTTTAAAGACCGGGTGGGAGGTGCAGCACGCTGTCTAGACGGCCTCTGGCCGGGAGCCAGGCTTCGCAAAGCGGGACTTGCTCAGCCTAGCAGAGCTCACCGGGGTCTGGCTGTGGGCTCTGTGACGGGGCAGTAGGTCCCAGCCCACCGGAGACCAGGGCTCCCTCACGCTAGATGGGGAGCGACCGCTTTGCATTCGCCGTAGGAAAGGCAGAGCTGCCGTCTCCGTTTGGCAGAAGAGGAGTAAAGGGCTTGTCTAACGCACACTGTGGTCTCCGAGGTCTCACCAGCATCACCCTTGCCATCCCTCTCCCTTTTCCTCCATCCTTGCAGATGGCGTATCTCCCTCTCCATCTTGCTTTGTTGGGAAGGTGTCGCGGCATTGACAGCCTGACCTGGCAAGAGACGCCTAAGAAAACCAGCTGGATGTCATATGGAGTAGAGCTTGACCTCTGTTTGTGCTGAAGCATAACCCCCTACGTCTCATCCCAGCTTTTCTGGGAGACCAAAGTCCTGTCGACATGTGGAGGCTGAGCACCAGGTTTTCCTTTGCCTCCTACCGCTTCGCCTGGTCCCTATGGTATTTCCAGCTCTGACGAATACCCTTTTCTGGAAACAACATCATCTTTTGCCTTTTATCACAAGGTTGCGGCCCTACTGCGAGGCAAACAACTCAACCGGTCCATATCACATTTGTAGATAATTCTTTTTCAGAGCATCTGATTTTGAGGTGCCCCATGCCACAGCCTAACCAAACAGGTCTCCATTCATCATGTCTTTTCTTCAGACATTTAACCAAAGTGCCTACATGAGAAGCAGAGTTTCGCCAGACCCTCTCTACCCTCAGTGGGATGAGGCAGATGCCTCCAGAAGGGAATCTGAGGTCCGAACAACCCTCCTGTTGTCTCTGTTGATGACAGAGCAGACCCAGTCCATGCTCCACAGCTCAAAAGTCCCAGGGAGAAGATGAACACGAGCCATGGTGGGTAGGACGGTGATTGAGCCAAGGCCAGACTCACTTCAGCAAGGTCAGACATGAGCCGAGAGCATGCCAAGGGAACCACAGAATGGTTTGGGTTGGAAGGGATCTCTAACAGTCACCTAGGCCAACCTCCCTGCAATAAGCAGGGACATCTTCAACTAGATCAGGTTGCTCAGAGCCCCGTCCAACCTGACCTGGAATGTAGGTTGGAATGGGAAGCTCTGGCTGGCCCGGTGCTATTCCCTCAATATGACATTAAAAAACCCCACAGAGTCCAGACTGAACCAAAACTTACTTTCCAAAGACAGGCTCCAGAGTACAGGGAAGGTAATTTTCTTGGTCATTAACAGATTTCTTTCCCACTGAAATCTTCACATAGGGATCACACTAAAGACGAGCATGAAAATAAATGCAAAAAAGAGTCATAGCACAGCAATAGTGATGGTGAAAGAATAACTCTGCCTCGCTTTGTCCCAGCAAGCAGGATCTTCCACTACCCTTGACTAATGCCTATTTTCAAGTATAGGGCAGTCTGACCATTAACTACAAATCTGTGACCATCAGCAAGAGCTACCTGCACTGCAATTCCTTTTTGAGGATGACCGAAGGACCAGTTAGCAGTGCGGGACAAGAGTCCAAGACCTTCTGAGGCCAATGGGATGGAAAAGCAATAAAAGAGCATGAAAAAAATGACTTGTGGCTTCTTCGATGGACTGGGCTTGCTCTGAAGTCCACAGGATGTTCCCGTTCTCATCTGAGTCACGTATTTTGGGGTTCCATCGAGGTCATCATTTAAGTTTGAGGTCTACTCAAAAAAGGATTTACAAATGCAGGGGACTAAAATGTCAAAGGAAAAACATTTTGTTTCAAAAAATATGGCTTAAAAACTTTTCTTTCCAAGATGGTGCAACAACTTTGAAAAAAAAAAAAATGGAAGCATATTTTAACATAAAGCCTCATTGTGCATCTAAAAATTGTATCACATATTTTTACATTTTTAGCAAGTTTTTAAGCTTCTCTCTCACAACTAAAACTATTCTGGGAAACCAGCATAAATTTGAAAAGTGGTTAAATTAACTCGAGTCAGCATTTTTACCAGGGGAAGAAGAAAAAAAAAGAAAAAAAAACAACTTCACCTAAAAGATTTCACCCAGCTTGAGTCCAGTACCTGAGGTCTCACCATCTTAGCTCGCATGAAAAAAAAAAAAAAAAAAAAAAAAAAAAAAAAAAAAAAAGGGAAAGATACTGGCTAGTTATGCACCCTGGTAAAAACACCCAGGCCAAGTTCCTCATCACTTTTCCTTGATCTGCAGACTTTTTTAAGAAGCAAAGGATCGAAAAGCAGTGCTCAGGGAAGGTCTGCAGTGTGAGCAGAGACTGGGCATCCAGGGCTCTCGTTTTGTCTCCCCTTGACTGGGATTAGCTTCAGGAGGCATCACAGCATAGAAGGAAAGACTGTGGGTCAAACTTGGCTTGGTTTTGGTTTTCAGCATCAAAAAAGCATTTTTTTCATCTCCATCTTTTTTTTCTACAGGAGTCTCTTATGGGGGGTTTCTAAGGAATTGAAAACCTTCATTCCAAGTCCATTTTCAAAAACAGGGCAGATTAAAAAACAGTTTTGTTTTGCTCATGTCAAAATATTTCCCATAATTTTTCCCTGCTTTGCAATGGAACAAAGAGAGTTAAGAAGGATTTTTTCCCTGAGTTTTTTTGCAAAGTGAAACAAAATGAACATTTTCTTTTTGAACCAACACAATTTTCTTTTTGCGCTGAATTTTTCTTCCAGGCTGGCAAAGCTTTGCAAAAAGCAGTCATGTGAAAGACATAATTTTGTTTCCTTTGGCACTGAGGTATAAAAAAAAAAAACACAACTCATTTAGCTATTTTAACTAGCCCTACTGAAAAATCCCTCAGGATGGAAGAAGAGTTGGCTCCTGGGATTCCCAGATGTTGCAATGGAGGCAGAAAGAAGGGGTAAATTTCCTCCTTTTTGCTGTCAATGTTTTTTCTAAATTTTAAGACAGATATGTACATTTTCATCAATTACGGCTGTCCTGTTGGAAGAGCCCAACCCATGAGCCAACACTGAGGTCCACCAGAGCTTGCCCCAGCAGGATACCTTTCCATTGGTGTCCTTGGGCTGGAGGTCGAAGGCCCGGATGATGTAGACCCTGACAAGACACTCCTGGGGTCCTCTGGCCGGCAGCTGGTGGAACTGCCGAGGTGGCACCGGGACTCGCGGGTCATCGGGGAGAGGGTAAATTTTGAACGAACCCTGTGAAGGACAGACACGTTCAGCTGCGCTTGCACACCCACATGTGCAGATGGGTCTTGTGTGAGCAGGCGTGCAACGTCAGTCTGGATGCTTGCATAGAATCATAGCATAGTTTGGGTTGGGAGGGACCTTTAAAGGTCACCTAGTCCAACCCCCTGCCATGAGCAGGGACATCTTCAACTTGAGCAAGTTGCTCAGAGCCCCGTCCAACTTGACCTGGAATGTTTCCAGGGATGGGGCACCTACAACTACTACAGTGCTGGGGACAGAGCCCAGATCCTGACCCTCCTCTACTAGACCAGACCATGTCCTGCCCAGGCTCTTCATGGTCGAGGGAGTTAGCAGCAGGGTGGCGAGCCGCCTGTATCATTCACCCCTTTGCTTGAACATCGATGCAAACTCCGTTACATCCCTGCACAGAGCACCTCTAGCCTGTTCATCCTTTATCTCTTCTACTTCACTGTTGTTTGAGCCTTCAAGCTATTAAAGAGGTGTGAAGGTGCCTTGCTCCCAATGCCAACTAGCCCCCCCAAAAGGTTTAGGCTGAGACTTTCAGGGACAGTTTGAAGGTTCCTGAACAAGGCAGCTGGTTCCTGAGAAAGGGATGGGAGGAGGAGAGAGAAAACGCAAAAATTTACAATTATTTTATTCACAAGAGCTGATTTCCTCCCAGTGAAGTGGCAGAATCAGTCTCTGGGTATTGTTTGGGGGAGGAGAGTGCTGGGTAAGAGTGGGATTTAAAAAAAAAAAAAAGAAAGCTAGAAAATTTTAATCCCTCTTCTCTTGCAAATAGGCTAAAGGTTAAAAAAAGCAAAGGATGCATCGCTTCTCTGGACTGGGCAGACACCTCTAAAGGGAGAGCTCTGAGCACCAGCGTGGTGAGACCACCAGTGCTCACACATGCTCCCACCGCTGCCCCAGAGGAAGAAGATGCTCCATCGCTTAAATCCAGCACCAGTTTCAGATGGGTTTTTGCTCCAGGATGATGGCACAGCCTAGACTGTGTTTGAAGCATGCAAGGCACTCGCTGCTGGGAATACAGCAGCCAGACCTGCACAGGCAGGTTGTTCAGACTGGGACCAGTGGTCTACTTTTATAGCTTATTTCTCACTGAAGTCCTACCCAAAAATAGTCATTTGGCGTCACCCCACTCAGCAGCAAGACCTTCCACCCAGCAGCGTGTGTTCCCGGGTACAGGTAGAAAGAGAGACCATCACACCTTGAACTCCCCCACGACCGAGGGGTCATCATTCGAGTCCTGTGACCGGCCACGATACAGCTTGAAGGTGTGGCAGAAGTCAGAGAGATGCTCAAAGTCCTCCACGTTCTCCAGCTCTGTCTCGTAGACCTAGGGAGGGAGAGATGGGGGGCAAGGCGGGGGCAGAGGGGGACCAGCAGCATGTCCCCACTGATCTGGGACAAGACTTGACCCAAGCTCCTCAGTCTGGGGGAAATACCACCCACTGGGACAGAGTCCTGGGACCTGTCACCCTTGTTGCCCCCTCAGGACAGTGATGAAGAACAGACCTTGAGCAACCCTACAATAAATAACAGCACGTCACAGAAGACCCAGACTACAAGGTGTTGCAGAAGGTTTTTCACCAGCCAAAGAGACCTTCCTGCTGGGAACATTTTCCTTAAGACCAGGCCAGGTCTGCCCCATTTTATTCTATTTGGGGTCCTGTGTTAATTTTAGCACTTCTTGTAACAGAGTACCTAAATCTCCCTCTTCCCTAAGCAATCTCTAGCATTCCTTGTTGTTCCCAAACACTTTTCAGGGTGGCAGTTCCCCACCTCCTCTGCCACTTAGAAAAGTGACGATTTTGTGAAGGCTGCAAAGTGGAAAGTTACCAGAAAGGATTTTATGAAGAAAACTGAGTTTTCAAAATAGTTATTTTTTAGAACAGAAGTACTTGCTCTCACAGGAAAATGATCTTTTTTTTTCTTCTTTTGTCCCAGAAGAAAAAAAAAAGCCTAAACCCTCAAAAAAATCAAAGCCTCTGGAAAAACATCATGGGAAGTGCAGGTCCAATGAGCCAGAACCAGCCAAGGCCACTTACCTTCAGGGTGTCAAAGCCCTTCTCTAAATAGCAGCCACATTTTTCCCTCTCTCCTGTGGAAGCGTAGAATTTGCTCCACCAGTCAATGAATTCTTCCTCCTGCGGCAAGGGATACCAAAGTTACACATCTCCACGAGCAAACCCCCGCGATCAACAACGGCAGCATCTCCCATAACTGCTAGAGGTGAACTTATAGAATCATAGAATCATTTAGGTTGGAAAAGACCTTTAAGATCATCGAGTCCAACTGTCAACCCAACACCACCATGCCCGCTAAACGATGTCCTGAAACTTCTGCTCTGCGCACCAACCCCACAGCACAGCCGGGGCTTGGTGGGTCTCTGTCCTGCAGAGGTTGTGAAGCTATCGTGAACCCAACCTGCAGCTCCTCACTCCCTGGTTTCAAGGTGCTTTTGGGATGCTTCCAGCCCAAATCCAGCTGTTGCAGCCACAGCAACACCATGGATGTGGACCTGTCAGCAGAGAGGATGATTCTCCATGGGAGGATGAGGCAGAGCTCACAAGAAGAAACTTTTTAGACCAGGGGCAGATTTGGGCCATTTGGGTGGTGGTCTTCCCAGGACCTCAGCGCAGGACCACACAGGGGATGAGACTAATTAACTCTGGTGCTAACATGGTCCTGACAGCCTGAAATTCAGGGAGGATGTGAGGGCTGCTCTTAACCCCTGCTTTAGGCTTTGCCTGGAAGGTTTGGGGGTTTCTGGGATGGGGATTGCCTTTCTGGTTTGTGTCCCAGCACCATCCAACCTCCCCATCCAAACAAAGCACATGGGCAAACAAATAAATGCATAAAATGCATATAGTTCCACTAAAAACAAATGGTCCTCAGGTGCTGCACCTCTCCCAGGAAGAGCGTAACTCTCTTCTCATTGATATTATACAAAGAAACGGGCAAATCTCACACAACCTCAGCCTCACAACATCACAGCCCACAGCCACAACGCCATTAAGGAGCATTTGCCTCATCTGCTATGCAAACTGCATTTCAGCTCCAAGGATGCTGTTCCAAGAAGAAAGCCGGCTGCCGGCTTCAGCAAATGTATATATTTTATAAGAGCACCATTTTTGAAATTTATACAAGCAAAGATGAAGGGGCTTTGACTGTGATTCATGAAACATTCCTGAAAAATAATGATGTCTTATTTTAGAAGTCCACAAAATTCCATCACACTGACCTAATGGAGGAATCATAATAGAGGTTTATTGGATTTATATTTTAAGCCAACGGTGCAGGCTTTAAATTGATGTCTTGAATAGACATTGTTTTTAATAGAAATATTACATAAATTAACTCCGAGGCCTCTGCTGCCTCCCGTTTTTTTGAAAAAATAAAAAAAATAAAAAAATTTGCCTTTCATCGCTTCCCCTGTTTTATTGTTTAAAAAGCTACACTCTGACCATCATGGCTTTATTACGACATTCCACAGGTACTGAGTTACAAAGAAAGCACTTAAACTAATCTGACGACTTACCCATGGTATCTTCTGCAGCCCCAAAACAAAGAATTTGGTTAGATATTTTTGCTGATTTCTACTGACGTTCCAAAAAAAGGGGGGAAGAAAAAAAAAAAAGGAGGCAAGGGGAGCAGCTGGAATGTTAATAGCAAAGGAGATTAATCCATTTGCCTGCAAATGGGAAAGCCAGGGAAAGCAATGGCTCCGCTGCACAAGTGACTGAATTCAGGGATTTCATTTAGCGACCAGGTGATAGCCAAAATCATCTCCAGTGTTTTATCTTGGACATGGTACAGGAGGGTCCTCAGAGTCGGGGTCTGTGCCCTGACCCTTGGCGCAGATGGCTGAGGGACTTCAAGCATCCTGCATGCCCTCTCCCACTTTTGCACGGACCCCACGGGGCTGCAATGGGGCGCAGCCCCACGGGTGAGCATCACTGGTGGATAAATTTCACATCAAGTGACAGACGGCTAAAATTTTGGCTTAGGGAGAAGCTCACTCAGATGCGGTGAGCCGCTGGCATGGTTATCAGAAGATCTGCTGTCTCCCCATCCCCATTCATTCCCTCTTCCCTCACGACCACAGCTCCCATAGAGCAGGGACCACCATAATATGGGCTGGCACCTGCATCCCAAATGCCGTGAGACTGGAGTCAGGATTGCAAACACTTTCCCATTCCACACCGACATAAAGTCAAGATGTTTCAAGCCCCAGGGTGCCCAGCTTTGGCATTTTCTGCTAAAATGGGAAGGTCAACGTTTAACACAGGAGCGGCGGAGGAGGGTCCAGGACCATTTCACCAGGCAAGAGCCTGAATGGGAGCGTTTCATCTGTTTTCCAGCAGCTCCGTGAGCATCCAGGAAAGGGGCAGCAGGAGAATCCCTTCCAGGGGCGCATCCCAGAAGAGAGGAATGCCTTATGGCCAAAAGCATGGCGTGTCCAAAAATAAAGAAATTCAGATTTTTTTAAAAAATGCCTTTAAAACCAGAATTTCACCATCAGGCTGCAACTTCCCACTTGAAACATTTCTGGGATTATGGCTTGGACACAGCAAAAGCACTCAGACACATGCTTAACTTCAATCAAGTGTGCAAATCCCTCTGAAGTCAATGAGGCTCTTCAGACGCAGCCTTAAGGGCATTCTGGATCAGGCCTTCGGTTCAGCAGAGCCAGCAGCTGCCGTTTACTTACCACCTTCAGATAATAGGGAAGGAGGTTTAAGCTGTGCCTGATCTCCACGTAGGACTTTTACCCAGGGCTATACACATTGCTGTTGAGGGTACTGAAATCCTCCCCTCCCCTGGACCCCGAAAAGCAGACCTGTGTCATCCCGGCAGCTCTCGGGGTTCTTTAAGCTCATTTTGTTTCACCCAGGGGGGAATGCACCAGTTTTAACCTCAGTTTTGCCAGGGAGGCTGAGCCAGAGCGATTTTCGCCCCACCGCCCAGGGTTTCCTGCAACCGCGAGATTGTCCCATCGCGTGTGTTCCCAGATGGGGACCGCAGGAGTCTCGGCTTGTCCAGCATAACCCAATTTTCACAAAATATGTTGAAATGGCCATTTCGGTCTGGAGCAAAAGGAGGTAGGGAAACCTGAGAAGTTTCCATGCAATGGACATGCTGGCTTCTGGTGAAATTTAGTCCTTATCATCGGCACCTTACAGGTTGGGGAAACTGAGGCACAGAGAGGTTAACGTCCAGACAGCAAAGCCAGGAGACCAGAGCAGGCATGAGACAACCAAAGTCTTAATACTCATGCTTGCTCTCCTAGTGATTACACGCTCTTCCCTGTGGGAATATAGATAATTATAGCAATAATAAATACTGCCTCTAAAGAAGCTAAGCCACTGCCTCAGTCTCAAATGTACTCGCACCTCACATCTGGGAGGCAGATTTCCTGCTATGAGAAAGCTCTGCAGCTGGGATGAGAAGATCCCTCTAGAAACAGCTTGGACATTTATAGATGCTGCTCCCCAGCTGTTTGTTACCACGCTTACCCTGCATCTCAGCCTTGGAGCGGGTGGTATTAGCATCCTCATCTGCTCCAGTGCAAAGGCAGCCTGGTCAGCTCAGCTCATTACCCGACTAAACTAACCCAGCCCAGCCCTGTCCTCCTGCGGGCACAGAAAACTCCAGAGGAGAGGCCATGGCAAACAGCTGGGGAACACAAAAATGTCTTTAAACACCGCAGCTGCACTCCTCGGGGTTTTCTGACCACATCCTAAATCCCTCTGCTGCTCTGTCTAGCATCGCTCCAGAGGTCGGCATGCCCAGGCAGGAAACCAAACGGCTCGCTGCTGCAGGAGGCATCCTCGGGGTGGTTCTGCAAGCAGATGGCAGCAACAAAGCCCACGAGCCACCCACCGCCCAAGCAAGGTGCCACCTACCCCCACGCCGGGGAGGCACGTCAGCCTCTGCTGCCCACGGGGAACTCCGTCACCTACAAATGCAGACCAGGAGCAGTTGCAGAAGTGCCTGGGAGGCAGGAAAAAATCAGATTTTTTTCCTGCTAGGAGGCCATGCTCTGCCCAAGACGCTGGGGTGGAGGTGTCACCAGCTGGGCTTGGGACCTCGCACCCGCCAGACTTTGGGAGCCAGGGGAAACCTTTTTCATGTTAACAATCCCCCCAAGTCCTTGAACTTCAACCTCTTCCCCAAGAGGGACTTGTCTTTGGGTTATCCTTGTGTTAACCTGGTCCTTTCGCCTGGTTCCTTCAACCTATCTCAGGGACCTGCCGCAGCTCTGAGCAGCACCGTGCAGAAAGCAAGGCTGGAGGGAGGAGGAGAAAACCACATGCATCCACGCAGAGAGGCTGCAAGAGGACATGGCTTATCCTTCCATTAACCCTTCAAGGTGTGAACTGTCAGATATTCATAAAGAGAAATTATCCATTTATGACTGTTTCACTGGGGTTGGATTGTTTGGGGTTTTTTGGTGGGTTTTGTGGTTTGGTTTTTTTTTTTTTTCACAAAAATATTAATTTTGCTCAGAAGTGGACAAAACTGTTTGTTTTCAGTGGGGTTTTTTTTTTCATCCTGTTCAATCAGCCATGTTCGCCTGAAGGCAGCCACCCACGCACCTTCTTGCCACCATTTTTCCTCTGTCCTGCGGCTTATGTTTGGGGATGCTTTCCCCTGCAACCCTGGCTGGTGGAAAGCCAGCTTGACGTGCATCCAGATAGGTCTGGAAGGGCTTTCACCCATCGCCCGTGGCAGTGCCGTGGGCTGTCCCCTGAGCGTGCGTGAAACACCGGGAGAAAAAAAGACGGCAGGAACGCGCCGGGGGGGCAACGCTGGGCTGCAGCGTGGGTTGGCGACCGTTTTCAGCAAGAGATATCCAACACCAAGAGCTCTTCCAACTAACAGTAACAGGATAAGCCATAAAATATGTGCTCTGATTTGGAACTAGCAAACACAGCAAATAACCAATTATTCCAAATAGTTTACAGATTTTGACTTTTTGTTTTTGGCTTGGGTTAGCTTTGCTAACTTGTCATTTGATGGGTTATTTGTATTTCTTACAACCAAAGCATGGCAAGCCAAAATAATGGTAAGAATAACTGCGTCGAAAGCACCTTAGAGTGCTTCTCAGGGGAGAACGGAGGCTCCTCGTTGCCGTTTCATAGCTCAGAGGTGTCTGAGGGCTCCTTGTGAGCTCCTCTTCTCCGGGAGATGCTCACGAACCGCCTGACTCCTGCTACTGCTCCAGCAAGATAGGGCTGGTGGAGAGGAGATCTTGCCAGACCCTTTCACAGCCGGGAATGCAGGAGCTGCTGGGGCATTAACCATGGGGGGGTCCTCTGCAAAGGGACAGCTCTCCTGCAAACCTGGGTCCCTCCGCTCCCACCACCTGCCACCCACGTCGGTGCTTTCACACTAACCTCACGTTTTCACTCATCAGGACCCAAAAGCTCATTTGTACTTCTCAGGAGAAGGAGCCTGCCTGCCCCTTCCATCCTGAGTCCCGAGCAGTGTGGAGGAGACGTGGACAAGGACACCCTGCCAAAGAGGATTAGGGCCCTCAAAGCCCCTTGGTGGCAAACAGGTGCTTTGCAAAATGCAACGTATCCTCCCCAAATATACCATCCTTATTCTTTGCTTGCACAAGCAGCTTTCTGGTAATTCCCAGCTGTATCTGCTGCCATTTTAAAGTGACTCTTTAGAAGCATTTCTGTATTTTCCTCTGGCCCTTAACAATGAATCAATAACACTCTTATTTATCACTAATACTGCCCTGGCACACAGGGACCCCGCTCGGGATTCGGCTCCCATTGTGCTGTGCTCTGCAGAAAAAGAGAAGGATGGGAAACTGCCCCAAACAGTTTCCATTCAAAGATTGCTTTTAAGACAGATATCAAAAACAGGCCAAAAGCATAGAGTTTTACAGTCCCTTGTTTGTAAAGGGATCCTGGTGTGATCGGCTCTGGTGGTGGCATCTATACTACATCTACTTGAGCTTTAGCCATGATTCAGCTGACTAAATACAGGCTTTGATCTTAGCAAGAGGTGTATTGCACCTTCTGCTGATGATGTCTACGGGCTCTCCTCTGTCCTGCAGTCCCCTGCGCTTTCCCAAATCGACACCCCAAGGGTCACCGGGATCTCATTCTGAACACTCTCAGGTCGGCTCTGGCGGGCATCGTGGCAGAGACACGGAGGGCGATGGCACCTCCATCCTCGGAGAGCTTCGAGGGGACACTGGCCAAGCCCAGGTGAGGCTCTGGGGATGGTTTGACAGTTTGAAAAGGGGATTTACAGGACAACAAGGAGGGGATCTTGTGGATAATTGCAGAGTGCTCCTCCCAAGCAGGGAGGGGAAACGGCTCCTGAAAGAGCTTATTTTGACATTTTAAGAAGTCATGAGTCTCTCTTTCACCCTTTGAACGTGATTGAATCACTTGAACTCCAGAAGAATGAGCTGGGACTTCAGCGTGGCGGGAAGGGGACAGATCTCGAGCAGAGAGGTGCGTCTGCGAGACATAGGTGTTGCAAAATCTTCTCGTTTTGCTTATGCCAAAGATTCTCAGGAGGGACAAGAGAGGGACGAAGGGCCAGCTCCTGACTTTGTCTAGGAGGACTTTGGCAACAGCAGCACCAGAGGAGTGTGAAGAGAGGCCAGATTAGAAAGGGTTTATGAACTAGGTTATAAACAATTGCAGATTAAGTGCTTGGATCCGTGCAGGCTCCAGGCAGAGCCTGAAGCATCAGCTCTGGCAGCCCTGACCTGACGTCCCCGCCACACTATCACTTCTCCCCAGCCTTTACCCCCCGGGAAGGTGTTGGGGATTGCTGCCACAGGGAGCAGAGGTGATGCCCATCGCCCTCCTTGGTGGCTCGCTGGGTCCCCCCCGGCAATGCCTACCCCATTTTTCCAGAGCCGTTTGTGGGTCTGAGGTTTTTTTCAAGGTTTTCTCAGCACACTGAGGCCACGTTGCTGGGGAGGCAGAAAACCCACACGCTTGAGATGAAGGGAAAATAAAAAAAAAAACCTCTTGTGGACTGCACCGATGAGATGGGCAGAATGATCTACAAGCTCAGCTCTCCATGAGGAGCAAGCCCACAATCTCCCACCACGCTCCCCCTCCTCCAGGTCATTAACGCCACGGTCGGAGGCAGAACCCAGCGAAGTTCAGGAGCTCCCTCACACACTCCAACACTGGGCTGGATTTTTTTGGCTGTAAAAGCTTTTTTCCTAATATTTAACCAGCTGCAGCCCCTATGCCTCATTCCACAGCTCCTGCTTTCGTGCGAAGCTCCCCAGCTATAAAGGAGAAGGAGACGGGAAGGAAGACGTGCATGGGCCGTCTCGGTGACCTGCTTTCCAAAACAGGATGGTTTCCCCCAGGAGGCGTCAGCAGCTCTCCATGACGTGAGGTTTATTATATTTAATCACATTCTTGTAGGGTCCTGGTGAAGGCCAGGAGAATGGGTTTATTACTGCCTAATATTCTGTTGCTTTTATTTTAAATTAATGGTTTGCAGCTTTTTTCTTTTTCTTCTTTTTTTTTTTTTTTTGCAAAATTTTATTTGAACTAAAACAAAAACATATTCACGTAAATTAAAGATGCTGATGAACAGAGAGAGAGGGGAGGCTATTTATGGAGCTTTTGTTTCCATACTCCGCATCCCAGCACAGCTACCCATCTGTCTGCTCTGTGCAACAAAGGAAGCCGCATCAGTGAACAATATTATGTGGGTACAGAGGATAAACAGGGTACTGGAGAGATGCACGTAGGGCCAACAAAGCACATATCTATATATTACAGAGAGACAGGCTGGATATTAAACATGCCTCCAACCCTATGCCAAGACCTACAAAGGTTCCCATCGGGGCTTCTGCTGCCATGAAGCTGCAACCCATCTCTTACTCATGTGCTCTGCTTGCTCGATTTTTACTCTATTTTCAGCAAGTGAAAGCCCAATTTATCTTTCCTTCCATCCTGCATGGTCAGACCTCAAAGGGACGCTATTCCTCTCAAAGACACAGTATAAATAACGCCTTCGAGCTGACCTTCTTCCAAAGGTCTGGGCTGACTCATCCGTGCTTTACACCCCAGGGCTGAAGCGCACGGGCAGCGCTCCGGCTTCGGCCGGTGGGAAGGAGTCACTGTCTATTGCAGCGAGGAAGGGGAAAGCAACGCAACAGAGTCTGGCCTGAAACACGTGGGAGGAACGTGCACGGTTTTTGGCAGGAACAGCCCGTGTCCTGTAACTCATGGGCTGGTATCAAGAGGGACCTAAGAGGGGTGAAGAGCCCCAGGGTCACGACCCTGCTAGGGATGAATTTGGGGCATGGAGAAGAACTGCTCCTCTGGAGTGTCAGCCCTGAGAAAGCAAAGCAACTTCACTGCCCTTCTTACAAAACCCAGGAACATCCCAAACATCTGAATTTCTTATGGAAAGGGAGCAGGAGACACTTTGCAAGGAGGGATCTGTCACAGCTCGGGTGCTGCCTAGCATCTCCCTCATCCCCACGCTTTGAGGGCACCAGGCTGTATACCTGCAAGAACCAGGACTGTGCAAAGTCCTGCTGATGAGATGAAACCTTCCTTGGGGTGAAACCCTTCTCCTCATGGAAGGCCAACACCTTCTTAGTTCAACTTATGCCAACATGATGCCTAGGACTTGTCGCAGTCCCTGAGCTAGAACATGGAGGAGCACAGAAGTCCCACCAAGTCCTCAGCCATGCCACTGCAGCCACCCAGGACACACCATCTCCACTGAGCTACCAGGCTCTGCTGGCACGCACAGAGAAGCCAGAGGCTGTTGGGAAGACATCTGACCTTGAGCACATACGTAATTCTGCCAGCTCCGCAAGGATGAGAGGGAGGAAGCTTCCTCATCCCTCCTCCCAAAACCGACCTCATTTTTTTTTGGCATGAAGGAAAACAATTGCTGAAACGCACACACACCTGCAGCAAGGTGAAATTGCCATTTTTCTGGGACATCGAGGGGATCTTTCACAAAAGGAAATGCCTCCATTTTTGCAGTTTTTAAATATATATATATATATATATGCACACATATCATCCATAAAAAACATTAATCAAGCAAGTTAGAAATTAAGCAATACATACATGAGGCTGGACCCGAGAAGCTGGTATGTTAATTAATGCTGAGCTGGTCAGACCCTCCGCAAGCTACAAATTAAAATGATTGGTTATCAATGGGGTTAGAGAAACAATGTTTAACATTTATCAGCAAAAGCACAATTTAGGAGAAATAAAAGGAATGAACCCGAACAGTGCCACCTTCCCCCTCCCCTGGGTTACAAGGTTGAGGTCTCCCCGGACAAGGCATCCTTGGCACGAGAGCAGGGTTTGGGTTTTCACTGATGTTCATCAAATGGGACTGTGTTTGAATGGTTGCAGAGAATAAATGGGGTACTAAAGGGAAACTGCCGCAAAAACCCACGGTACAGAAAAGCTGTTAATGTTTCTCAGCGCAGGACAGCATCTCCTCCTGCGGACACTGAGGGCTTGCAAACACAGTGAGCCAAGTTCATCGCAGGAGCCAGGGAAGGATCTGACCCAGGCTGTTTTTAACAGAAGGGGATTAGGAGAGCTCAGGACCAAGATCTGGTACAAACAAAACACCGAGCACAAGCACAGCTTGTCCTTGGCAAACCAATAGCTGCCATCACCTCCCCCTGCCCTGGGCAGCAAGCAGCAGCTCTGCTTCTGTCTTGCAAGGTGTGTTTCCTTCAAGATGGAGAAGGAGGAAAATTAGATGTTCTCACGAGAAAATAGCTGGTTTTGAGCATCAGGCCAAGCCTGACGGCACTATCCCTGCTCGCCAGCCCGGGCTGGTCCCCGAATACGCTGCTTTTGACCCCATCGAACCAGACCTGCATCAGACCTTGGGTCAAGGTGAAAACACTAAATTTACAGCTGCTTCATGGGGGAAAGATTCCCTCTGTCTCAGTTCCCACTAGGACGCCCATGCAACTCTTGTAGAAGAGTGGGAGACAGCTCCTCTGTGACTGTTTTATCAACAAGTAGAAGGAACAAATACCTGCTCATCCCCTGGGGCTGCAGGTGGACCTCGCGGTTGTCCTTCCTGAGCTGCTTCCCATGGGGACCAGGATGCAGGAAAGAGCATGGAGAACAAGGGGAGCAGGCAGGAATAAGGCTGATCCAGCAGCCACTTGCATGTGCTCAGCCCTGGCAAAGCCCTACTCTGTGTGCATCTCCCAGAGAAGCAAACTAGAAGGTCTTAGCCTAGGAGACCTTACTACAGAAAAATTGCCTTCCTATGAGTTTTAGAAGCTTCTTTTCTTCGCGTTCAGTAACCATGATGTTTCCAGTTCATGTGCACATAGACTTGTTCTAAACAGACCTCAGGCTGAACTTCTCACCCCACTTGGATGAGACGGACAACACACTCAACAACCTCAGAGCAGAGGGGTTTCATGTCTGTTTGTTTTCTCTATTTCAGATGAGAACAACAAAGTGATCCTTTGTTCCAGTCATCCATCAGAGGAGGGACCACAGCCAGGCTTGGCAAGGAGGGAGAAGGGCTTTGGAGCCACACAATGAAACACACCCATGCACACACGCACGGGCAGGAACAATCCTGGCTCCTGCTTCCAAGGTCACCACTGGAAGAGCACGCGGTACGGAGACTGCAGCCTTGGGCAGGGGCTCCTGGCCCGGGATCCATCCCCTTTCCCAGGGAGAAGGAGTAAGATGGCCTCCGCAGACTGGGACTCCTCCTTCACCCTCCAAACCTGGCCCCAGCGGGGAGCCGAGCGGGGTGGAGGGACCCCGATGGCTGCGGGGTGTCAGACCACCCAAGCACAAGTCCCCCCGACCCATGCCTGCCACCAGGAGAGGGTGGCCATGGGAGGAACAGCATTCAGGGCCAAAATTTAGAGGTTAGGGAGGGAGATGGTGGGAATTTTGGCTTGGCTTTCCATGAACAAGCTCTCTCCTCCTCCACTCCCCAAACAAAGGGTGAAAGTGAAAGACAAACAAACAAACAGAGAAGAATTAATCTGGGGTCAAGCTGAATAATTCAATTCATTGCAGGGTGTTTTGTTTGTGAAATGTTTCTTTCAGTAAAGAAATGTCAAAGCCTTCCACTTTGAAACCGCTGCAGCAGAGTGTTTTGCCTTTGCCACATCCCTCTCCCCCTTCTTGTCCTTTCACCTCCCGTTTAAACTGTTCCCCAAGTTTGATCCAAGTTTGTAGATGCTTTCAATAGGCTTTAAACTGCCCCAGGGAACAAAGTATTTATTGCAGAGCCGGGTCCCTCCAGCTGCAAACCTCTGTCTCACTCCTTCCTCTGGGACCTCTGTGCCAATCCACCACCGCTGGGCAGCAGCCCCCCGAGCAGCAAACACTGTGTACACCTGTATAAAAGTCTGTGTGAGTCCCCATCCATAACTTTTGTCCCCAAAAGGCTGATCTGAGCAGGTTTGGTAACATCGTGATGAAGGAAGAGCTGAGCTGCTCCATATGTACCAGCCTCAGGAGCACCGCAGGAAACCCAGCTCATTACTCCTGTTGCCCGTGACTATTTTCGGGGAAGAAGGCCCTGCCTTCAGGTCTGGGGACATTGCTAGGGAAATATTATTCTGACCTTTGCTGGACATTTAAAAAATAAAAATTACATCATGCAATACGTGGTGTCATTTATTTTGGTTAAAGGAAAGTCAAACATGAGCAAGAGCTCACCTCACTTCACTTTGCAGCCTAAGGCTGAGGCACCTCATTTCGGAGAGGCCAGAGGTGCCCCCCTTTACCCACCCTTCCCTCGCTTATTGCCACAGCCCTCCTCGTCCTCACAGGCATCCTCAGAGGCCAGAAGGTCGCTCACCTCTGTCCTCTGCACTCACTGCCCATAAATGCCTTCCTGGATGTTTTGCTAATTGCTGGACCGAGCCTGAGTCCCTTAATGATGAGGTCTGCACACAGGAATGGGGAGATGGGCTGGGTTTCCTTACAGACAGATTTACTTCTGCACATCCCAGCCAAAAGCTGCCTGGGGGAGCAAGTAACAAGAAGGAAAAGATACTCGGGATCACCTGCAGGCAACGCTCAGGAAGGGCTTTTGAACAGGCAGCCCATGGGGCAAGCCTCGGGGAGCTCACAGAGGATCAGCCATCACCAGCTTTTCCACCCCAACACCAACCGGGACCACGGCTTCCTCCCCACTGGGACTCAGACCGGGATGCTCCGTGCCCGTATCTCCAGCAGCACAAAGAGAGGGACCGATGCTGCAGGAAGATGCATCTTTCCCCCATCTGCAGCCCCGAAGCTAGTAACTGCTCTCCTCGCTCGGCAGCATCTCCAGGGTGGTGACGGGTCCTCACCTCCACCGAGAAGCAAACAGTGGTAGAGAAACACTGAGGATCCGGCTGCCAACAACCCTCTGTTCCCTGACGGGGGCCCCATTTTCTGGTTGTCCCCTTCCAAAAATGCCTCTTTTGCCTCCAGGTTGGTAGGAAACCTCATTTCCTCCTGCCAGATGTGAGCCTGGCCACCAAGGGCCACGGAGGGCCACCTCCGGGTCGCAGAGCTCTAGCTCTTAGCAGAGTTGTGTCCCTGCTGCTGGGGGCACACAAGGTCCCCGTGATGGATCTGAACCTGCTGTGGACACAACGGCGGTCTTAATTTTCAAAGCAAGTAGTGGATGGAGAGCCAGCTGTACCAAGGATGAACCATTGATCTACGTACCCCTCCATGGTGTGTGGGTCTCCATCAGGTCAAGGAGCACCCCAAAGTCTCAGGGAAGAACTTCAGAGCCAGGGAAACAACGTTTTTCCATGAATTTGGATAGAAAGCACACAAATTTCCAAAGAAGGATGAGTGGTAGGGTGTAATTCAAAAGACAGATAGACAGTTCTGGATCTGGCATGCCATCAGAAGCGCCTACAGCTTCTGCAGGAGCACTCAGCTATTGCACCGACTTTAAAAACTGGTAAGGGGCAGAACGTGTGTTTGGACAAGAGCATCCAGAGCAAAGCTTTGGAAAGGATGGGAGCTGGAGGAGGGTCCGGGACTGCTACTTTCCTTCCTCCCATCACAACCTGCTCCTGGGCAACCCACCAGCCCAGCCCTGAGTCTGAAACGGGTGCCCTTGGCCCTCGGTGCAGCCCTCCCTCGCCCCTCTCCTGCCTGGAGCTGTTTGTGCCGGGGTGGGAGGAGATTTGGGGAGCAGGGCCAGATCCTGCGGCGCCTGCGGTGACGGGGTGCGGCTCACGAAGCAACGGTTTCCCTGCGATGCACCACCACATCTGAGGAGGGGATTAATTCTTGTTTGCAATTTAAACAGCTCCGCCGTGCCAGGGCACTGCGTACACACAATAACAGAGCCTCCAGCCTCACTCCAAATTAGGCTAATGAGGAGCAGGTTTCGGGACAGGCTCAGAGGAGAAGCGGGCTACCCTTCTCCTCCCACCTCTCCTGTCACTTTCTGCCACCTTTGATGGCTCTGAGGACACGATCAACACCCAGCACGGTGCTGAGCTGCGCTTGCAAGAGGTCCCTGCACCCCACAATCCTGCTCTGCCTCCCGAACTACCCCAAAATACCCTGCCCAGATGCCTTTGCCTCCAGGTCAGCATCTCCAAGAGGTCCCCCAGCGATGGACGGGGCCAAAGCACCACCTCAGCAGTGATGGAGGTTTGCATATTTGGTTCCTTAAATGCAGGTGCACACATGTCCACACAGCACCTATGATCTCTGGCTTGCACACCCCATGCCACCAACAAGCATGTTCACGGTTAATGCTCATCAAAAGATGGAAAAAAAAAAAAAAAAGAGCTTTGAAGGACAATTTTTCATTTTCTTTTCCAAACTAACTGCAATAAAAAAGGTGGAAGCCAAAAGAAATTTGAAATTCTGCCATTTCTGGAGCGCAAATGTAAGAAGAGTGTGAGCCCTGGGTTTCTCTTTCTTGCCTTGCCCTCACCTCCAGGTGCAAAAAAAAATGGGGAAAAACAGCAAAACAGTGAATGGGTCTCAGGGGTAAACACTGACAGTGAATGAACTGCTGCAAAATTAACACGAAAAACATTCTTGATTTTTCCTTGCTAGAAAATAAAGAGAAGAAACTACCTAAAGAAAAGAAAAAAATCTATAAAATTCTCTTTTCATTAAAATGCCGTGGCAATCTGATCAGAGCATTTCAAGTGACGGTGGGCATGGCAGAGCATCTCCTGCAGGCAGGGAGTCCCCCCCCAGCCTGTGCCATGGGTTTGGGGCACCCCAGGGTGCTGCTCCCATCCTGCCCATATAGCAAAGGCAGAGGTGATGGAGCAAACTGGGAGTCCCACCAACCCCGTAGAGCACAAATGTCCGGCTCAACCTTGGCCAGGCACCTTCAGCACCGGTTCATAGAGGACCCCAGCTCCACGCCAGCCCCAAGCCGGGGTCCCGCGGTGGCCGCGGTCCCCTCTCTGCACTCAGCAGAGCCTTCGCCTGCGGCTCTCGTAAAGGATATTTATGGGAGGAAACTTTCCTCCCCTCCCCTCCCTCAAAAAAGCAGCCACCGGGTTAATAAACCGCTGGCAAAACAAAGCAAGGGAATTTCCATTAAGCAGAGTAAAAGGGTAATTAGCGACCGGGCTGAAAGTGCCCGCCTCGTCCTGTGTCGCGGCAGCCAGGGCCGGCGCAAAGCGCAAGCCCCAGCCGTCCTGGCTCCCAGTGAGAAAGCAAATTTGGGTCAAAACCCTGGGTTCCCAGAGGGAATTGCATTTCCCTTTTGTTACCTCCACCAAAGTCACGGGAGACGGAGCAGGAGCGACTGCGGGTCTGGACCCCACTGAAGGCAAAGGCACAGAAAAATCAGGGGTGGGAAATGGCGCTGGCAGATGAAGGTCAGAGGAAAGGAAACGTTTCATAAAATCAGTTGCATTTAACAAATGGTTTTGCCATCAGAATAAGGCAGCGGAGGACCGGTGTGGAGAGGGTCGTTCTGATGCTCTCGAAGAGCAGTATTGCACGTCGGAAGCGCTGCAGGTTGTTATTTTGCTACACATCACCACTTTTACTGAAAACTGACCAAAAAAGAAAGAAAGGGGGAGAGTTTAAACTGTAGATTTCAGAAGGGGGGGGGGGGGGGGGGGGGGGGGGGGGGGGAATTTTAGTCAAACCAAACTGAAAGTTGGGTAGATTTTTCTATTAAAAAATAAGAAATTATGCCTTCACAGCTTGCCGGAGTTGCAGAAGCAAAACAAGTCCACCCATCACTGCCCCATCTGTGGCTGTGGGTCAGGAGGGGGCCAGAAAAACCCTCTGTTGGGGGTCTTAGCCCGTGGCTAAAGCAAACTCCACGTGGCCTCTGCCCCCCAAGCAGCACCTTCCCATCCTTCACTCAATCTCTGTCTGTGCCTGCCACTGTGGGAGCAGCAAACCCATCCTGGGGTGCTTTGACCCTTTTCTGGGGATCCACCCCACCCACAGCTCTCTCTGCAGGGGGTCTTGCAGCACTGGGGGAGGCACCGAGTGCCACCGGCTTCCTTGGCGCAGCAAAGGGACATCGCTTGCCCAGCATCATGCAGCTAATCAGAGGTAAAGGCATGACCTGCACCCCAACCCTCCTACGCACGTTATTCCCTGACCCCCTCAAATTTCTCCCAAGTGCTTTCTGCGCTAGGCTAGAAAAAGGGGTTTTTTTTATTTGCAGAAGTGAAGGTTCCTGTTCCAAGACTCTTTTTGGTGTGTTTTTTTACAGACATGCTCCAGTTACTTTACTGATACAAGATGGAGCACAATTGTAAATTATTAAGACAAATCTGCAAATGGCAGGGGAATGGAAAGCCAATTAGGTTGCCAGTAGTATTTTCTGTCTGGAGTTGCTTTTTCCTTTCAATGACACTTGTTCACTTGGGCCAATGTTTTCAAACTCCACTGTCCAGTTCCTAATTGATGCTGAAGCATCTGAGGACAAGATGCCAGCATGCCAGGGAGCTGAGCATATGAACGTGGTGGGGAACCCAAAAAGCCAACTCGTTTGATGTTCCTCGCTGCAAGGACTGTGGGGTGACCTCGCCGGAGAGCACCAACCTGGATCTCATCAGTGCTTGGGTTAGGTAGGCATGAGCAGGGCCAGCTGCAGTCAAGACCGCAACAGGCTGGAGTCCCACACCCACAGCTTTTGCCGAGCACTGGCCAAAATCTTGATTTTTTCCTTAGCCCAAAGCCTGAAAGCCTTGAACTGGGCAGAGGCTGCAGCATGCAACGCGCGCTCCTGCTTAAGCAATGCCTGCTCAGCCGCAGGGAGGACTTGAAAGGCACAAACCTAAAGCAGACAACCTAGCACGAGGGATGCAGCAAGGAGAGACGTGCAGCTACAGCTCCCGCTCTGAACCTCCAGGGACAGCCTGATGCTGGGACCCCAGTCTGAGCCCACCTTGGGACCCAGCCGCAGATATCTGATGGCACGGATCAGTGCATCGTAACGTCCTCTTGAATAGAAACACTGAGGTGCCACCAAGGAGATGAATAAAGAGCAGAAGCATTGACGCACAAATTATACATCTTGCTTTTATGGGCAGTGAAAGGCGAGGCAAGAGGCATACCTGAGAGGCAGATCTCTTACGGAAAGCTCAGGCTTTTCTAGCCTGAGGTACCATGCAGCACCCACAACCTTTAAAACAGGGAGGAAGGAAATGCCAGCGCATGTTAAATACACCAAAGGGACTAGGAGACCATGAAAAGCTCCACCAAATGCCTCTGACAACACTTTCAGCTGCTCCTGAGCCATCAGGCACACCTACAGATTTGTGCATCACACACGCACACACCAGCACTGGCAGGTCTCTGCCTCGAAGAGGACACATCTGCTGGCGAAGAAACCCCAGGGCTATAGAAATGTGAAGCACCAGCAAGGGCCAGTGTCACCAGTGTGGCCAGACACCTTCCAGCTGTGCTTCAGGAAGGAGGAACAGCAACCCCAGTGGCATGCCCAGCCTGACCCATCTACAAGGGACAGCTGAGACCCGTCAAACTCATGGCACAGAGAAGCTTGCTTTCTGCAACAGCAGCAACACGTCCCTCCTTCCCTGCTACAGCATGTCCAGTTCCCACCACCATGGGGTAGTCTGCAATCACAGTCCCCACCGTGACCCTCTGCAGAGTAACTGGAGCTGCTAAAAGCAGCGAGCGGGTTTGGAAGCAGCAGTGCATCCTGCAAACAAAGAGCAAAACTGGGGAAAGGAGACCTGCCCGTGTGGTTGTGGTAAGGACGGCTGAGCCTCAGGGAACGTTTGCTTCCAGCGTGGCCTTGGGGAAACTGTCCCATCTGCCAGCATCAGTTTACCCTCTCCAGTGCTGGGGTAAGTCCCATCAAGGCTGTCAGCTCTTTGGGGCAGTGATGGCCATTTCCAAGAGAGTATCCCACACAGCAGAGCCCTAAGGGGGTGACTGCAAACCTTCCTCAGCCTCAAACCAAACCATACATTTGAGGAAGAGACGCTGAAGGGAAGAGCCTGGCATGGAGAGAATCTATTGTCTCTCCTCCAGAAAAGCAAATCTGATGCCTCATCTTAAACGCAAGGGAGAAGGATGAGTTTGTCATGGCACGGTGGAGGAGAGGGGCTGAAAACAGAGGTGGAAGCTGCAGAAGGAAGGTTACAACCAGGCATGACCTCACATCTGCACCACTCTCTACCCCAGCCCTGTACCCACACAAGTTCCCCCATATCATGCAAAGTAAGAAACCAGTGTCTTCCCACCGCTGCAATTTTTTCCATACCTGGACAGGAATAAGAGGCTCTTTGTCATCGATGTCAATTAGGACGTCATCCCTGGGCGTGAGGCTCACATCATCTGCAATCACAGCAAGCACAAGCATGACCAGGACATCCAGCAGTTAGAAACCCCAAAGCTGAGCCACCTTGGGATCAACCTTGCCCAGAACCTTCACACCAGCCAAAGCTCATGCTCATGCAGGTTGAACAGCTTGGCCAAAGGACATCCCATCTCACCAACCAACCCCAGAGCTAAATTCCTCCTTGGCACCTCCTGGGCTTTTTGTATCAGACCTTACAGCTGGGGTGAGCTAAAAGCAACGCACAGAGCGACCCATAGCTCCTCCTGGAGAAGGGCTCAGGTGTGCAGCCAGCGTGGTCCTCGTGGCAGCACGTACCTGAGTGCTCCTGGGGACCATCCATCTCCTCTCGGTAGGGGTCACAGTAGAAGTCCTCCAGCGAGCGGATGGTGCACTGGCCCACCACAGGCCTTCGGCCGAATGGCCTGTTGTCAATGATTTTGACGATGATGGGGGGGCTGTACAGGCTCTCCTTGGGTAAACGCTGTGGGGAGAGGGGAGGGAACATGTAACTACGCAGGGTGGGGAGGGCAGCGGCTCTGCACCTCCCCAAAGGGAATCGAGGTGGAGGAGGACAGAATTAGCTTCACCATAGGATGCATTTTTTATGGGACCTCTGGAGGTCCTTCCCAACCAGCTTTTCTATGACCCCATCACTGCAGGATGGGGACCAGGTCCTCACCACTTCCATGAAGAGCACACAGACGTCAAAGTTGGGGTTCTTCTTGACGTTCTTGATGACGCAGGACTGCACGAGCTGGCCTCCGCACTCCACCAGCAGGCTGGGCGAGGTGACGCTGGCCAGTTGGTAGCTCTTGAGGTTCCTCAGCCCCCAGGCCAGGATCTGAAGGGTGAGGGGAACAAACAGCAAAGACTGAGCCAAAGGTCTGCCTCCGGGTCTCTCACTGAGCTTCTCAGCAATGGAGCTAAACCTGAAAGTTGGCCCACCATGAAGGAGAGATGAATCAACCATGTAGGACAGCCGGCACTGGGAGAAGCCAGGTCATACAGTAAGCATTTCTCCGTGCGCACCAATACACCAGATCCATAACTGCTTATCTATTAATGGAGCATCTCTGTTCTGGGCAAATATCCCCCTGGTGTGAGGCAGACCGTCCTTCTAAAAAGCAAGTGTGGTCCAGGGCTGTGCTCTGCCCTAGAACTTGACTGCTTGGTGAGACTCATTTTCCCAGCAAGACAACATTTTTTTGACAGATAACCTATGAGCAGAGCCAGCTCCCAGCACTGGTGGGACTCTGTATCCACAGAGTCTGGCTTGGATCCCATTTCTGGGTCTCATCCCCTCCGTTAAGGACACACGTTTGGGTGTTACTCTGCGAGGGGGAGAGCTGCATCGCGTGCTCCCCATCACTCACCTCGATGGCCGTGCGCTGCAGGACCGGTTTGATTCCTTGAGGGACCATGTAAATGTTGGGCTCCCGCTGGGGCGGGGGGTACGGCAGGTCAGAGTCCGCGGACTGCAGGGGAGCAGAGATGCAAAGGGCACATCAGGTCGTGCCACGATGGGACACCAACCCCATCATCTCCCCCTCCCCACACTGCATCCCCCCAGAGTCTCCTTCTCTGCAAAACTCATCTCCCCCCAGAAGTCCAGGACAGCTAGACAGGGGGACATGAGGGCTGGGGGGGGATGAATGTACTTGCAAACTGTTTCTCTCCCATTGATCTGACCCTGGAAAAGATCAAACATCTACCGCTGAGAGTGATCCCTGAGACTTTCCAAGGGAACTAAGAGGGATCTGCCCTCCATCAAGGTTCAGCCTCCTTTAGGGGAGGAGGGGATGAAACCACATCTATCCCATGCCAGGACCACAGTGAGACAGTTATGCAGAGGGATGAGGAGAGAGGACGAAGCAGCAGCAGGGGGTTAATTAGTGAAATACAGTGCCTTGAGTTGGACAGAGTGAGATGCTGTGACCAACTCCTGAAAAGTAGCAATTCAGAGCGGGCAGCACCATGGGACGGAGGGTTGGCATTGCCTCCGGATGCAGGAAAGGGCTGTTGTTCATACAACAGCTCAGCTATAAACCATAACTGGCAGCCGCCAAGCTGCCGGCCACAGGACAAGGCTCAGATAAAGCTGTCTATGCACAGTACACAGAAGGAGATTTCCTTCAGGATAAGACCAAATCTGGACAGCAGGTGAGGGATTCAAAATTTGCCTTCACAGAGGAGGAAAGCAGGGAGCCAGACTTCCCCGGCCATTCACAGAGGACGGGCTCTGAGCCCTCCCAGAGTTCGGGTTCTCCTTGACCTGCATCTTTGAGTTCAGAGTCACTGAAAAGGCAGGAATGAAAGCAAAACCTCTAAAAATGCAACCCTCAACCAAGGGCAGTTGGAACCAATTTAGGAGACCGGCATTCTTTTCAGGCTGGAGTATTATTGCATTAAATTAAGTGTGTATATGTATTTCAATTATAGGATTGGTTCAGGTTTATATATGTATGTATATAAATGCTCTACAAAGGGATTTTTCATGGTGGCATGTTAGATGTACTAGACGCTAAGCTTTAATTTTCATTGGCAATTGCTGGTGGCTGCTGAATCAAGCTGCTTGTTAGCTGAAGACTTTCGGTAACTCCATTTCGGGGCAGATGTCTGAGTTCCCACATGGGGCAGACGGTAAATCTGGGGCAGGCAGTCCTCCCTCCAGTGGTCCACATGCTTGCAGAAATGGTTAGTGCTAGCAGGGAAAGGGAAGGTTATCTGGGAGGTGAGTGCCTAAGGAGAAGGGAGAGGTGCAGAGCATCCCCAGCATCGGGTGCTCTGCACTTCTGGTAACCCACCTACTTACCCAGAGCCTTAATTTCAGGCTGCTCAGACATTGCACCATCAACATGAGCTGATCCTTCCTTGGGGTAGAGGAATAGACCGAATGACCCTTGAAGAGCTACCCCCAGCTTTTGTTTGTGACCTGTAGCACTTACAGCACATCAGGTGCCTAAGCACAGACTGAACCAAGAAGAGCCTCAGTCCGTCCTTGTATAGTGACATATGTTCAATTCTAGCTTTAAATGTGCTCAAGTTGCATTTAAGTTGCATAACAGAGATGCAGAAATCACCTAGCCCATCTCCAAACCCCAAGGCAGGCTCAAACTCCACACAGCCCCTGTGAGAGAGCTACACAGTCTGTTCCCAAAAAGGAAGGGTTTTTTCCCCTAACAGGGCACCTAAATCTTCATTGATGCAAATATCGTGTTGCATTTCCTTATCATCATTGGACTAAAGATCATTTCAATCCTCTGGCAAATCTGTATGGGAAAAGGGGAAAGCCTTGGGGAAAGAGCTCCTGCCTGCCCCCCGTCCTCTCCAGGTTCAACAGTGGCTTTGAAAGCCAACAGTGAACGCTTGGCTTCTAACAATGTCTTCAGTTAACACTAGCCATTTCTGAGTCCTTCTCAATCCCTGCTGCTCTCCTGGTTGTTTTGCAGTCGTTCCCCTGGGTCTCACCTGAATGCACAAGCATTAAATGTTTCACCAGATGGGACAGAAATGAGCAGTGAGTCCTGGGGATGAGGCAGGAGCAGGGAGGGTTCAGGGTAGTAGTGGGGAACAAGCAATTCCCAGACACAGCTCTCAAGCCAGACACAGCAGGCTGGATGGAGGAGACAGCCATGAAAACACCTGTGGGGTCTGCTGGCAGCTGGGATGGTTTGAACAAGGACAAGTCAGAGGGAAGCAGGGTGGAACGGAGCTCTGGAGATCATCTAGTCCAACCCTGACTTTGATACAGGGTTGGAAGCGAGATGAGTGAAAGTGAGCACCGATCAGCCCAGTCAAAACAGTGGCTGGAAACATCTCCCAGTTTGAGTGTGCAGCTGGGCCAGGTTGTTTCAAGAGGGGTGTAAATCCCAGTGCTTGGAGCGGATCTAGCCCCAAAAGGCTGCTCCCATTTGCACCAAACAGAAATGCAGTAGAAGGAAGCCTGATGCCAGCCTGGTCATTCAGATACATCATGAGCCTGAATGAGGCACGTATGAGCCAGATTCTCCACAAGGCTTGTTATTTACTGCTATGGGCACTGGAGACCTCAGGCTGGCATCACTCTTTTGGCTGCAGCCTCAGTGGGTTGGTCTGGATGGGGTTTCTGCAGGGCAGGTGGGTCAGGCCAGGCCATGTCTGAAGGAGCTGGTCTCTCTGAGAGTCTCTGTTGGGACTTTGCTTGGTTTCTGGGCACAGGCAGAGAAACAGAGGAGAGTCGAGTGTTTGAGCATAAAAGGTACCCATTGGAGGAGCCCCTCGTAGAACAAGGCAGGGGTGCAGAGCTGTGGAGTGCCCCGTCCAGAAATGGCAGTAGCAAGAAATGGAGGAGAAAGAGCAGAGAGATGGTTATGTTTACACGAGCTCATCCATCACAGCCCACACGGACCACAAAGATGAGCCCCACACCATCAGGAAAGGCTGCCTGGGTGGAAGAAACCCATCTTGCAAAAAAGTGTTTATCCCATCCAACCTTTCATGGAAATGTGGCCGTGCTCTTTGCATGCCCCAGGTCCCTCCTAGCTCATCTCCCAGACTTTGGGGTTGACTGGCTCCTAGGGCCACCACAACACTCACATAGATGTGCCCCTTGTTCAGCGCTCTGCCTTGTGTTTTCCAAGATACCAGCCTACCCTGACACTGCTTGGTTCAGCCCGTGATCTGCTCTGTAGGATGCACAAGGTCTGGGTAGCAACTTTGACAGGTTGCCCAAGCAGCAGCTGGGGATCCTGATGAAAGTATTTCCTTCAGAGCAACTGGAACAGTCCAGCACATGTCCCAATTCATGGTGAATTCCCCATGAAAAGTTGCAAACTTTTCAACTGGGATTTCAGTTGAGGTCCAGCCAAAGGTCAGCCTAGCATTTCGGCTGTTGCATGCTTTGTTTGGAAGGGTTGAGCACCAGTAGACCTCATGCACACACACATCCCACAAAGGTTAAATATTACTCGACATGCCCTGCCATCGGGAACAATTCCTGGGTTAAGCACAGAGCCCATCTACCCTGCCCTGCTGGTGATCACTTGTGTTACGAAAATCCTGATGCTATTGGCTTGACTCGTCTGAGAAGAAGTGGCTGTCCCGTGTAGGCACAATTTTAACAATCTCCAAGATGAAGAGACAACTAAATCTTAGAGACTCACCTCATCCAGGCTGGAGGACAGCTCACTCTGGAGAAGAGAAGGAGAGCACAGAGTTAGAGCAATTCTCATCCATAAGCCCATCCTAGGCCTTATAATTGCAGCTGATAACTGAATAGGAAAAATGATGCTTTCCAAGTTCCTGCACACCACACGCCCTGAGGTTTGAGAAGAAATCAGTGCAGGTGACTTAAAACCATTTAAAATCCAGCATCAGTTAATGCCTGGGCTGCAGGGTAGGAAACACACCGGAGCTGTTGGGAAGCACAGCCCTTCACGATGGGAATGCTGAAATTATTGCAAGGCAGGAAAGTAATGGTGAGTTTGACACCTGAGGAATTATGTCTGGAATGGGATACATTTGCCCTGTCTTACGGGTCAAAAGTGAGCTGCCCCACTCACTCCAGCTCTATTTACCATCAGCAGAAAGAAACTGGCATCTCTACATGGGGATTCCTTCATCCTAAAACAAGTCCCTAAGACAGGATGGGCAAATTGCCTGCAGAAGCAGGGCTGCAAACACAGAGTCCACTGCAAACCTCCGCAGGAGCAGCTGATGGTGCTGGGACCCAGCAGCTCTGTTAGGGCAGGGAAGGGGAGAGTTTGAGGAGCACAGAGCCTAGGAGCTGCAAACAGGAGAAAGGCATTACCTCGAAGCCAGGGATGTGATGGACAGCCGGCTGTGGAGAAAAAAAAAACCACACATTTTCCATTTGCACTCCTGGTGCTAACTCAGCTTTATCTGGCAGAGAAACACCAGTCCTCCCATAGCCATACGCTGCCCCCTCCATGCCCGGTGCTGGGCTCCAAAAAGCCTGGGCGAGAGGGCAGGGCTCTCCATCCGACAACAAGGCACGAGCAGAGCCTCGAATCCCCCCAGCTGCTTTCTGCTAGGATCGAACAAGGTCCTTGGAGAGGGGATTCCTCTCCAAGGTCTTCCCCACCCAGTTCAGCAACTTCTGAGGGGGGTGAGGAGGAAGGAGAGGCTGCGTGCAGATGATTTAGTGCCCCATCCCGGCAGCAGAGACGTCCCCTGACCCCCACCCAGCAGCCCCTCACTGGTGCAGCAAGGCTTGTACCCAGCGCATCCAACCCCGGCAGCTGCAGCAGCATCGTGGGCAGAGAGCGCAGCATCCCTCCGGGAACAGAGCCGGGACCTACGGCGGAGGGAGGGAAGAAGGAGCTGCGGGACCCTCGTTCCCAGTTAGCACCTCGGGGCTGGGAGGGAAGAACGGGCCAGGGAGATTTAGCCTTCCAGTCCATCCACTTTCCCTGGCATAGAGGCACATCTGGGCTGCAGCCAGGCGCTGTGGCCAGTGGAAAAGCCAGAGACGAGAGAGGCGAGGGGGTGGTGCGTGCAGGGGGACAGGGAGGGTTGGGAAAGCACACGAGAGCACGCTGGGCCATGATGAGGAGTCTCTCCTGCCCGGGCTGGCTCCGAAGAGCAGCCTCCTTCCCCCGTGGCTCATTACATGAACGGCCAGCACTGAGTGCAGAAGCTTGCTGCAGGAGTAACCGCCCGCTTCAGCTCTCATTAAACCCCCTCCGGAAATTAACTCTGAGCAAAGGGCAGCAAGCTGGGGCCAAATGCATCAAGCTCTTCCCGCGGTGTGAAGGTGCCGAGGCTCTGAGCTCAGCACCGCAGCCGGCCAGGCAGCCGTGCCTCCCGAACCGGTACCCAGCAGCCCAGGTTTCGGTCCGGCACCGAGCCTCTTCTCGTTGGCTTTGCTAAATGCCTCCCATCGCACGGCTGCGGTGCAGCCAGCGCTGAGCATCGCAGCCGGGTCTGCTCGGAGCAGCCGTCCTGGTGAAACTGAGGACGGGCAGGCGTAGAGCTGCTGAGCCCACGCGGGCATCACTCAGCGTTGAGCAAAGGTTGGATCCTGCTGGGTGCTGAGAGGCTCCGAGGGAAGAAGCCAGCATTGCAATTAGAGACAGGATCAGGTCCGGGTGGGGAGCTCACCTTCTCCCTCTGAATCAGCTCGAAGGCAGCCAGCAGCTCCCCGACATTTCTGTTCGCCTTGATGACCGGGTGCCAGGAGAGCCGCGGCGAGTGCACCAGGCTGGGCTTGCAAATGCAGCGCCCCATGAACTCATCTGCACCCTGAAAGGCAATCACAGGCACAGGGAGCTTTCTTCCCACCCCACTTCCCGGTGGAGTCCATCACTATGCACCCACATCTCATCTGAAACCCCGACACTCAACGATCAGGCTCAATGTCTGAACCAGTATGGGACCGGTTCAGAAAAAAAGATGGTTTTGATGCCCATGTAGACTCAAGCTTTCAAACTCCTCCCTGTAACTGCTAGAGCTAGAAATGCACTCTTTCTTCTGCATTTTGGCTTAAACAGGAGGTGAAATTCCTACAGTATCACACGATATCCAGAGCAGGAGCTCTGAGTACAGCATTAAGTATCAGCAGCTCTTAAAAATCCCATTCACTGATCTGCAACAGGATCTTCAGTTGCCTTTGCTGCTTCCTGATGGCTTCTTTTGGAGGAGGGAGAGCAGAAGCGTTCCTGAGAGGTTCCAAGACATTCCGGAGATGTATTCTACATGCTTATTACTTATGCACTGCTCTTACATGTGGTCTGAAATCCCTTCTGCTCTTGTGACAGGCTACAGCCCAGTTTTTCTAGGAAGGACTAAAGGTTATCTCACCAGCCCCCCCCAAATGCCATCACTGCAAGGCACTTTGGATACCATTGAGGAGCTGAGCAAACAACAGTGTATCGTCCCCTACTTGCATGGCTGCTTTAAAACCTGTCCCAAGCTTTTCCCACAAGGAAATATGGCTAATTGGGCCATCCTGCAAAACACGATGTCGACGCAGCTTTGGTGACTAAAGCAGGGCCACCAAGGACATCACTAGCAGAGCTGTTCGCTGAATTTTTTGTCTTCTGAGTGTTCAGCTCAATGTCAGAGCCACCCAGAGATGTGACAGCATTGCACTCCAGAGGGCAGGAGTGATGCGTTTGTCCCATCTACCCCAGCACACTCCCACCGTGAAGGTCCAGCTCATGCTGACACACTTACGTAGGTGTCATGGTCATATATTTCCACCACGATGTTGGGAGGGGAGTCAGATACGTTCTGGGGATCCCCAAAGATCTCTATCTCGTAGAAGATGAGTGTCTGGTCCCAGGTGGGGTTCAAGGTGTTCTTGATCACCACCGTCTTCTGACTTTGATGGAGGAAGGAGACAATGGCATAAGGATCTGCAAGGGATGTTAGACAAGAGGCAAAGGATGAATTAGAGCTACCGGTCTAGGAAGGAGAAAGCAATTCATAGTCATTCAAGGGCCAATGGGCTGTGCAGGGAAGACTGCGAACAGGCTGAAAGAGCTGCAGGTCTTTTAGAAACAGCAATGACATTGCCATCATGTCCCAGGCAACTCCAACTGAGAAGAGAATAAAGCCAAGTTCTCCAACACTTATCCCTATACACCAGTTACTTGCAGCTCAGTTACGTCCCAAGTTAGGTGTGATGACTGTATGTTTAGCAACCCTGCAAGCGGGTTGTCTTCCACAGGTTTGCCCTGCCTCTCTTGAACCCACCATATCCTCCAGTGAGGACTCAAAACTGCATGAAGAACCATCTTCTCATGGTTTTTGCAGTATCTCCATCTGAGGCTCCCCAGTTCTTGCATTAGGAGAGAAGGAGCAGTCCACCCGTGCCCCACCTGCACTGACACTTAGGGTTCTGCAGGTTTCTATCAGGCCAACCCTAAAACATCTCTTTTGCAAACTGAAGAGTCTCAGCCTATGGAGTTATTCCTCATAAAGGGCCAATCAGACCCCTGCTCATTCCAGCTCTTTTTGGGACATGACAACCACAACGGTCCACAAAACTTAGCTGTCTATCTATGCAAAGACCTTCCTTCTTATCCCACAGCAGCCTCCTTTTCTTAAAAACCTTCGATGAAGGATTTTTTTTGCCAAAAACCTTTTAGCCATCCAATGAGACCATGTTAAACAGAGCAACCTTATCCTCTGGCTTGTGATAGCTCCAGCTGGTGGAGACACCGTGACCTTCCCTGGCCACGTCTCCCAGCACTCCGCTGCTGTAGCATTAGAAATTTCCTCGCTGCCTGACTTGATCTGTCCTGGTCCAGGTTACCCTCATGACTCCTCACCCTGTCCACCAGCAGTGAGGTAGCACAAATGGTTCACCTATTGCCCTAAGGTGGAGGGCTTTCTCCCAAAAGATGACTCTACAAGGATGAGTGTTTCCATGGTGGTAACACAGCCGTCCTCCAGCAGAGCGGAGAGCACAAACCGTTTCCACGGGGCAGTCTTTCCTGGGGAGATGCAGGAGGTACCAGCACTGCACGTGTGGGTGAGCAGTGACTTCAGGTCACCCCTTGCTGTGAAGACCAGACCACGAAGAAGGTGGCTGGGACATTACTGACTCCTTCCTGGGGTCTTTAACATCTCCAGAAGGGACAGGAGCTGAGGATGCAGCCAGCAACCAGCCAGAGTCATCCTCTCAGCCCCTTTGCATCAGCTTTGGTAACCTCCACGTCTTGGGGAGGGTTTGGGGTTCCCAGCACTTGGGGTTATCCCGCCTGGCCACCAGACAGCTCTGAGTCTCCCTTAGGGCTGCTGCATCTCATCTTGCCAGCCCCACGCAGATGCCTCAGGTACTCCAGGGTCTCACCAGACCCCTGTACTTAGGCACTGAGCTGGGACCAAGGTGTCTCACCCCTAACTTGGGACAAAGCCAGCGGTTTCTCACGGCGAGGCAGCAACAAACAGCGACGAGTAGCCTCCCTTAACAACCAAAGCAATTAACACAGGAAGCCTGAGATCAATTAACAACGGAAACATGAAACCTGAGCCCTCTCTAACACCTTCTCTTCCAGACAGCTTCAAAGAGCATGTGGCCCAAACCTGCTGTGGACATCCAGCCCACACCAGCGGTGGCACTGGGCACAGGGACAGGACAGATGGTGGCAGAACCAGGATCAAGGTCTGGGTGAGAGGTTTGAAACATGCCATGGGGTCATGTTGTAAGACCCCATGGAGACTGAACACCTTTCATAACCTGATAGCACCTACTGGTCCTTGTCAGGGATTAGACCTCCATGACTGCTGCATCCCACCTGACTGGTCCCAGTTGGACCCCTCAGCTCTGGTTGCCTACAAAGCCCGACCTCCATGGTGGCAGGAGGCATCCCGGGCCTTTTGGGAAGGAGGCAGGCCACCTTCTCCACCTGGCACCCAGCATGACATGCCACCACAAGACACAGATGCACCGGACAGTGTATGGGGGTCCACCAGCATGCAGCAGGGTACCACCTGGCTCACCCCAAAGCCAGTCCCAAGAGACCTACCGGCAACCAGGAGCGTGGCAGACCCTACAAATGCAACCCTTAGTGCTGGGCGCTGCGCAAGCCCCCATGGTCCCAGGAGGGGTCCCCCCGCCCCGCGAAACAGCGTGCAAACCCCAACATCAGCACTGTCGGGAGACTGTGAGCTTGTGCTGGGAGCAAAAGGTGTCCTGCCTACCCTGGGGATGGAGGAGCATCCCCCAGACACCTGAAGGCAGGGCTGGCTGAGCAGGGCGGCGTCCCCCACCCTCCCTCCCCTCTTCCAGGGATGGGGGGGGGGGCAAGGGGGGGGTGTATTTTCTTTCTTGGCGTCCGGACCGCAGCAGACGTGTTTAATGAGCCGGGGCTGTTTGCGAGGTGGCCGGCTGGAGAGAGCACTATTCACGCTGGGAAGAACCTTTTCCACTTACGCGCTTTTTTCCAGTAAGAGGAAAGCAGAATGCGTTACAATAAACAAAAAAACCATGGATTTGGATTTGCTTTTTTGCTCTTTTTTTTTTTTTCCCCTCCTCTTCTTTTTAAAGGAGGCCTCCATAAAGCCCCTTTGTTTAGACCCTCATGTGCACAGAAGGTTTATTTTTATAACTGTGTAAAGCCCCCTTAATGAACTCCTTTATGCTTTGTTAAGGCAGCGGAGATCACAATTCCACATTGTGGCATGTTGTTACTCATGTTGTCCTTGGCCGGGTTTTTCCGAAGGAAGGGACTCCCCTCCCCGCTCCGCCGATCGGGGCCATGAGATCACCTCGGTCCCCACCGCTTCGAACAACAAACCCTTTGTGGAGGCGGAGGGGAGACGGGACCTTGGTGGGTGCAGACACTGGGTGATTGTTTGGGTGCTCTGCACCTCTCCAGGGCATTTCTGCCCACCCCCCCTCTAAGCCCCTCTGCTTCAAAATACGGGGGGAAGCAGGAGCCCCTTGGGATTGTGGTCCTGCTGCCTGGCGCGGTGATGCCCAGCTGTCCCCACAGGCTGCTGCCCGCTGCAGGTCCCCACACCGCACCACTTTTGGGGGCTGTCCCTATATCCTATTCGAGATCCACCACCCCTGTGCCAACACCGGTGGGCAATCCCATGCCCAGCCCCTCTGCAAATCCCCGCGGCAGACGGTCGGTGACAGCCTTGGAGCGATGCTGGATGGCTCCTGCCCGCGGGCATCACTGCGGAGGGGTGCGGGTGCTCCGGGGATACCTGTCCCAGGACCTGCTCACATCTCAGATGTGGTCCCCAGCCCATAGCAATGAACCGACAGGGGACTTCTTGCATTGCCCCATCTCCGGCTCTGACTCAGAGGTAGTCAGCAACATCGCCGCTGTCCGGCTTTCCCACCTCAAAATGACACTCCGAAGCATTAACGGGTGTGGGCAAAGGCAGCTTTGGTCACAAGCACCAAAGAGCCGTGGGGCTGCCTGGCTGGGATGGCCCAGCCCATGGGGAAGAAGATGTGGGACCCTCCGGCTGCCGGGGGGGCTGGTCCCTGCTGGGGTCAAATGCGAAAGACCATTCCTGGCACGTTCTCCCACCTCTGCAGCCACGCTTCAGCCTCTGCTGCAAACGAAATGATCCTAAAACCAAACCACCTACACCCAAGCACCCTTCAGCACCGAAAGATAACAGAGCTGCCCAACAGATAAAGTGACATGTCTTATTCTGACTTGATTTCCTAACCCAGAAAACGTGATCTCAGCACGGGACGTCCCGACCACATCAGCTCAAGTCTGGCAGTTTCAGAAGTGCCTGAAGCTGTGCTGGGGATGCGGCGAGCAGCAGGACATGGAAAGCTCTTTGCTCAAAGCCCAGGACACCCCTTTCTCCACCTGGGACCACACTTTTTTCCATGAAGGGGCATTTTTTAGTCTGATCTGAAGGATGCCCAGTTCAGGCATCGGCTCCATCACAGAAACCCTCCAGACGTTGCCTCCCAGCCCCCTTGCAAAGTTTCCAGGATGGAGAGCGGAGGAGCAGCAGCTCAATTTAACATTCGGTCGTGAAAACAAATACGAACCATTTTACAGATTTGCCACTGTTAGGTATTTTCCTTTCCAACCATATTTTCAATCAATTCTTTCATTCCTAATAAACGGGGTCTCCCTTCTTCAGCCTTGATCCCTTCCCAAACTGTAGGACAAATCTGCCCCACAAATCCCAAACCTAGGAGACTTGCAACCACCTTGCAAGGGTGGGCAAGAGGCTGGCCAGGATTCAACCAGCTGGGAGCAAGCTGGATGCTGAGGGCACATAAATCTGACCAGAAACTTCATGAGGATGCCAGAGAAGAAGGTGTCTCTCTGCTCCGAGGTCCTAATTACATCCTTGCACCCTTTTTATTTTTCCTGAGCACATCTCATGGAGGTTTCTGCCCTGTGCTCCATCCTCTGTCCTCCCTGCAATCCCCCAGCTCGCACGCTGCGCAGGGGGGCAGCTCGAGGCAATGTGCCACGGTAAACATCCCTGCCCTCCGCTCTGTTTATATTTGTCATGTCCCTGAGCTGTCTGCTACCCGGCCTTGCCACCGGCTTTCAGCGTCACCTCGGGTCGGGGAGAAGGAGCTATTAGCAAAGCAAACAGCTCTGACTCACAGCTGACCTGGGTAACTTGTGGTTTCTGGTTGGTTTCTCACATAAGAGTTCTTGAAACTCTGATTTTTTTTGCTGATGGGAAATCAAGCTACCAGGCCGGTTGCCTTGGGAAAGCCTCATGCCGCTGCCTTTTCTTGTTTGGCTGCCAAACACCCCTCATTTCACATCAATAAATACCCCAAAATTTGCTTTACAGACCCACTACTCCCCAGCATTCATTACAGCAGTAATTACAAGCACAAACAAGTGGACGTGAGCATTTGGGCTTACCTGAAAAGCTGTCCTTGTCCATTGCAATCAGATCCCGTGCTTGGTACATGTAGCAGCGGAGGTGGTATCTGTTCCCATCTGCACGGAGGAATGAGAAACAGTTAAGAGCTGAGGCCAGGGATGGGTGCAGGGCACCGGGTGAATAGCTGGGTTTTTAACCAGCCCCAGGCTCCTGTCTGAGGGCAGCTTGGCTTAATCCTTCCCGCGGCTTCCCAAGAGAGCACCGAGCCCTGAGCATGTCGATGTTCCCAGGGGCACAAGCCATGCCCCATCCTTGCCCACCCCCGCTTTCCATCCACCTGCACTCAAGGTGGGCGAGAGGAAGAGGATGGGAAATGCTCGGCTATGGGATCCCCACAGCAGAGACCCTGCGCCGGGACTCACTGCAGGGGAATTTCACCCTCCCTTCCGACCCTCAGGCCTTACAGTCAAATATGCACGAAATGGTGGGTCTGTTGACGCCAAAACTGAGGGTGGAGATGGATTTGCCATCATCGCTCTTGTCGTCTGTCACTCCCCCCTGCAAGAGAAAGCAAAGCAAGGTCCGTCATGCCGGTACCCCCTCCACAGCCGGGGCTCCCCGCGGGACAGGGTCCTCCAGGGTATCATCCATACAGGTGTCCAAGAGGATTTGGGGTTTCCAGTGCCTCCTGGCAGCCCACGGAGGGACCCTCAGGCTCTTCTGTCCCAGGAGGGCAGAGAAGACCCCAGAGGGAACAGGACATGACAACAAAAGCAGCCCCAGGGCCACCGACTCACACCCCCTCCCACCCCCCAGCATCTCACCAGCATGGAAAAGCCTCTCCATAAAGTTCATCGTTCTTGGAGCAGTAGTTAGTACAATTTCACTAAGTCCCCTTGTGAGCAAAATTAATGGAGTATAAGCTTTGTGAACAGTGATAACAGACGGTGTCAAATGCAGCCAAATGCCCCATTCACTGCCCGGGGGGAGCCTCGGCCGACCTTGGCCATCGCTCTTCCCTCTTCTTGTGTTCGCCTGCGAGAGCCGGCCTTTTATCACCTCCTAATTGCTGCATTCGGCTTGAAATATTTAGTAGCAGGAAAAGGAGCGTAAAGGTAAGTTCCTGGAGAGTGTAAAGCTGATCTCTAAATATTTTTCAATTATCGAATGCAAGGGAGAGACAGGAGGGGTGTTCAAAGAAAAAAGGAAAAGAAGGAAAAAAGAAAAAAAAAGCGGGTCCAGGATGAAGTTTCCAGATCCCGGAGCCGCCTGGTCCTAAAAAACATGTCAGGAGCTTAGGTGGTCTGCAGACCCCTCCTTGCCTTTCCAGGCAGGAATCGCAATTACCGTGACATTGTCTGCAGAGGAAGCCCTGGGGTTTGCCCTGCATTTACGGCGGTGAGGTCGCGCCGAGGGTTTGCAAGGCAACCTCCAGCGCTGCCTTCCCTTCCTCGCCCCCCCTCCCCGCAGGAGCTGAATAGCTCCTCAGTTATTTTTATGACCTTTCTGCCCGGCAGACTGCCGGTCCCCCCAATCCCCCCACCCCGACCTGCGCCCACTGCCAGCCTGGGGAAGGGCAAGTGAAGGAGACCAGGAGCAGAGATTGCTCTCTGAAGCCCTCGGCAAGGGCTTGGAGACCCCCCCAGTCCATCCATCACGGGGAAGGGGGGCTCCTCACACCCCAAAACACCATGGAAAGCACGCCTTGGAGAGGGCAAGCTGGCAAACGCTCTTTCTCAGGACTACGATTTACCCTTTGGGGTGTCCACGCAGGATGGAGTACCCCCACCATCTCCACCCTTCGCCCTGTCCCCGCGGGGTTCCCAAGGTCCGGGTCCTGCAGCAGAAGCCCGTGCACGGTAGCAGCCACTCGCCTCGGGTGTAGGAGCACTGGGGGACAGAGGCACCCTCGTCCCGGTGGCATCCCACCGCTCTGCCCCAAGCAGGACTCCTCTGCGACCGGGCTTTCCCACCAGGACCCCCCCCCCGCTTGGTGCAGCCGGTTGGTAGTTTGGGCACAAAGTTACAGCACCGGTGCCTTCCACCCCGGCCAAACCCCGATGGCACCACGTGCCCACCCTGGCTGTCATCGCCCTGGTTTAACTCACGTCCCTGCTCTTCTCCTGCCTGGGGAGCCGGTGGTTCAATCACGCTTGGTGCAGAGCCAAAGCTGGGGCGTAAGCACCAGCAGAAAACAGGCAAGATTTTCCAGCCTGGCATGGAAAACCCAAAGCTCTCCGTCAGCCAAAGGTTTCCCTCGGCTGGTTTTTGGAGGAGGATGGGAGGAAATGGGGCTTGCATGGTGGGAGGGCTGCTCACAGCTCCAGGGCAGAGCCACTGGGCTTTCCATCAGAAACTGGAGACGGCCTCAAGCCGCAGAGCTCGGCTCTGGGCTTCCCAGAAATCGGACCGAGGGCAGAGAGGTGCCTGGGGGCTACACCGTGTCCTGCGGTGTTTCTCTTTCAATGACCATCGGCGAGGAGCAAGCTGCCAAATGGCAGATCCCAAAACAGCTGGGACGTGCTGTCACAGAAAGGAAAACCCAGGAACAAGCTGAAGTGATGGAGGTGATGTCCAAGCCAGCAAGCCCAAGGGAAAGGAAGGCTGCCCAGCTTATATAGGGGGGATGCACAGGTGAAATACAGGCAAAAAGAGAGGAAATGAGAGGACAGTGCTGCAGACAGCGGTGTTACGCTGGCTCCGCATTTCAGGTATGGGTGGGAGTGCTAAAAGCCTTCTGCAACGCCAACGTCTTGGTCTCAAGCTCCCCGTTAGTCAGCTGGGACCCATCGCGAGAATCAATAAGCACTTTGTGGGTGTCCCCGGGGTTAGAGGGGGATGGCATCACAGGCAACAGAGAAGGCACGGTGGTCATGGCAAGGGCAAAGGGGGTGGCCCGGTGGACGGGATGCTTTGCCTAGGACACTTGTGGGCTCACCATGGGTCTACTTTCCTAAGCAGAGTCCTGCCCTGAGACACCCGGGGACTGTCCCAAGTCATGCGTGGCTGCATGAAGGCTCCAAGGACTGCTGAGAAAACAGCATACCAGGAAGGAAAGACCCGCGATCCTTCTGCATTGGAGACCCCATGGCCGGGGGCAGCAGGAGAAGGCAAGTGAACCAGTGGGAAGCAACATCTGAGGCAGCTCAACCCACCCCAACAGGCACCCCAAATCCATCAGGCTAATTGTACCCAAGGCAGCCGAAACCCAGCGCCACGTGGCAGCACCACGAGCCCTCACAGCAGCGTGTGGCCCTGCTTCGGGCAGCACGACCCTGCGAGCAGCCATGCTGCCCAGCCCCAATGCTGCTCCCGGTGGGATGGGGGACTGGGGGACGTCCTCCCCTCCCCGTTGTTTGGGGTCAGGAGAAGGATGGAGCATGTGTGATCATGTGAAATAAAAGTCTCCGAGCAAAAGCCCGAGCGAGCACATGCTTAGGGAGAGAGATCGTGCAAAAAAAATCATGCACACGTGCGCCTGCAAGCGTGTGTGGGTCTGGGGGTGTTCATGACGCAGAGGGGCAGGAGCTGGGGTGCCCCGGTCATACAGCAGGTCCCCCCAGCTCTTCCCACTACAGAGAGCCAAGCCGGCTGGGAACGGACTCTCGCACCCCGCGGGGTCCATCCGAACAGACTCTGAGCTCACCCTGCAAAGATGCTGAGCCCCACGCACGGCCCCGGGGCTGCAGCCGCTCAGCTCTGGGGGGGGGCAACACCGATGGAGTGGGATTTTTGAGGAAAGCCTCCACCAAGGAGCACCCAGCTCCTACAAAACCCCCCTCAGCAGCTGGGCAGCAGCTTTCCAGCTGCTCTCATCTCCGGGTCACCCTGACCCCGGGGTGCTGGGGTTCAGCATGTCTTGACGACAAGGATTGCTCGGTTTGGTAAGGCCAGAGCGATGCACGCTGAGCATCCCTGGGAAGAGGGAGGCCCAGAAAGGAGCACCGTCCGCACATTCCTGCATCCAAGACACATTCCTGCTGGTCATGTTTGGTATTATCTTCCTGTTGGAAACCAACCCTTTCGAATAGCTCGGGGAATTAGCACTTGGGGTGTTGGCTTGTTCTGTCTGACTTTGCACTTTAATCCTCCCTCCGCTTTGGTTTCCCTGCACCGCCATATGGCTCCTTTGCTGGACGGCAACCCGTGCCACAACCACAAAATTGCACAAATGCCTTTCGCGGAGAAGGCGGCAGATAACAGGAATGGGACGGAGCAGACAGGAGGGGCTTCGGGAGGCTCCGGCAGCCCATGGCATGCCAGTGGCAGCCCTGGCCCCAGGCCTGGGTAAAATCTGAGCTGGGGGCTGCTCCAGGCTCCCTCTCCTGACAGCATCTTTATTCTGCTTCAGCGTGATCGGAGCCGGCGGCAGCAGCTCAAACTCCAGCTGCTGCCCCATCCAGGTGCCCTGCTCAGCTCGGCATCCCTGACACCTCAGCCTGCGAAAGCTGCCTCCCTCTGCCTGCGGTAAAAAAGCATTAGAAATAGCAAGAAATCCGTGCCCACCCTTCCCAGCCCTCAGCACCCACTCGTATTTTCCTATCCTCGGCACCACTTCACCCCACCACCCTGATCCCAGCTCTGCTGCGTCATTCCGACTCCCTCCTCCCGCTTGCGGCTCCAGCAGATGGAAGGGTTGACCCTGTGCAGGTCCGGAGGGTCTGGGGTTGCTGGATAGGAGACGCTATGTAAATTTAGGTATTATTTTGGGATGGAGCATCCTGGAAAAATACGTAAGTTATTCAAGTGAGAGAGGAGAGCTGGAAAGGCATGAAGCTGCAAAACCAGAAAGTATGGCCAGATCATTTATAAAGCAATCCACAGAAAACCAAGCGACCACAGAAAATGCGGCCAGTAACCCCAAAATATGAGGGCACCAAGGCGAGCCAGAATGACCTACTGTGGAGGGGAATTCGGTGAGCGGAGCCCAAAGGGCGGGCAGCCTGGTCCTGCACCCGCCGGGCTGCCGGGAGCCAGAGCCAGAGCTGGGGAAGGATTCACCTGCCACTCTCCCAGGCTGTTCCCTCCTGAGCTGTCACCCCATGGGGACAGCATCCCCCGAAATCTCCACACCTGAAGTAAATACTACTCCTTGTCGGACAGCCTCACCCTGCCCGGGCAATGGTTTAACTCCCAGGAGCAGCACGGTCCTACAGCAATGGGACGCGGTGCTCCCCCGGGACCCTGGTGTCACCCAGGACACCGCTGAGGGTTTTCTTGCGTTTTGCTGACATTCAAGCAGGGAAAATTCATGGTTCAGGCATTTGCTTGGTGTGACGGAATTGGATGTCTGCATCGGGGTCATATAGGAGCAGCAGTGACGTGTAGGGCAGTGTTTGCTGGGGAAGGGGGAGACAGAAAAGCAAGGCAAGGCAAGGCATGGCAAGAAAAGGCATGGCAAGAAAAGGCATGGCAAGGCACGGCATTGCAAAGCATGGCATGGCAAGGCAAGTCATTGCAAGGCATGGCATGGCATGGCATGGCATGGCAAGGCAAAGCAAGGCAAGGCAGAACGACTGCTTTTTTTGCTAGAATTGTTTTTCAGTTAGAAAATAAGCAAAATAATAAACTGGATTTGTTACATGATAATATAATAAAAGTTATAGATGTAACTTTGGCATAAAGAAAAAGGAGATATTTGGGAGGCTGCTAAGAACTGGGCACTCCAACGCTAACTGACACGGCTAAGAAATGCTTGGAAAATAAATACGCATAGTAGGTAACATCAGGTCTAACAGGCTTTGGGGGTGGAGGGGTGGAAGGGGCAGCCCCCGGCAGCCTGGGGCAGGGGGGGTTCAGCGGCATGCCAGTGACACCGGGGAACACTTCAATCAACCGGGGACCCCCTGCCACCCTGTCACCATCACCAGGAGCGAAGCAAGCAGCGGCTCCCAGCCAAGTTGCCACATTGCCATTTTTTGCCTCTTCCCCTTTGCTTCAGCCTCTGCCCCACAGGCATGGGGAGGGGATTTTCCTCCCCCGGGTCTCCCCCACATCCCCTGGTACCCCCAGCAGACGGGTCCGTCAGCAGCCAAGCTCACAAACCCAGTTCATTTGCAGGCTAACGAAGGCGAAACGAGGGCACGGCTGAGTCCCTCGGAAAAACCGCACGACCGAGCAGAGACCGAAGGCAGCCCCATCAGACAGCCCCCCCCACACCTCCCCTCACCCCCAGAGCCAGGGAAGGGCACGGGGGGGGTCCTGCACCCATGTGCATGGACACACACCCCACGTTACAGGGTTTTCCAGCTAAATCCTCCTCGCTTGCCTCTGCTGAGATGCAGAGGGATGAAGAGTCTGGCTGAAAAATCACATCAACAGGCCCCAGGGTGAAGGGGGAGAAGCCAGGGTCCCACCAGCAGCCCTGGGGGTGGGCGGCAGCCGGGACACCCCCCCCGGCCCGAGGTGGGGCTGGTGTGAGCTCAGGGCTGATGCACGCAAACACCATGGAGCCGCTTGCGTCCCAAAGGGCCCGCTGGGTTCAAATGCTGGACGGAGGGAAAAGGACAGAGCGGAGAAGGAAGGGAAAAAAAGCCAAATGGGGGAAAAAAAATAAAAAGCCCTATAATAGGGGCTTTGTGCTGCTGTGGTTGGTTCTCATTTAGTTATTGGAAAAGCCAAAGGATTATGAAATCCAGTGTATTAAGAAAGCCAGAATATTAGCTCAACAAAAAGCAGTGGGTGCAGGCGGCAGATAACAAGCGGCAGATAACGAGCTTTGCTCCAGGTCCGCTCCCTGGGATGGGACAGATCCAACTGGGCTCCCCCTCCCAAGCAACAATTTTTGGGGGGGAAAGGTGGGTACCTACCAGGGCCCCCTCCAAGGCGAAGACGGCGGCGGCCCCGGTGCGCTCCAGGGGCTCCATCCTGCGCCTCCAGCGGCGGCGGCGGAAGGTGTCGGTCCGGCGATGCTTCAGGTGGAAGCGCCAGCCGAAAAGCGAGGCGTACTCCCAACCCTCCCCGTCCAGCTCCTCCTGCTTGTGCTGCCGGGCAGGGACATGCCGGGGCTCGGGGGGGGGGTTTCGGTCCCACCACCCCACAGCCCCTCTGCAGGTGACGACGGCCGGGACCTTGGCACAGCCAAGGGGTAAAGCTACTTGTGCATGGGGCTCTCCAGGACCAAGGTTTTGCCCACCCAAACCCGGGTCCAGCCTCTTCAAGCTGTTGCCCCGCTATAGTTGTCCCACCCCGTGCCCTCCCTGTATCTCTCCAGCTTGGAATCACAGAATCATTTAGGTTGGAAAAGACCCTTAAGACCATCGAGTCCAACCGCCAACCCAACGCCACCACGTCCACCGCTGAGGATTCAGCCCTTCATCCAGCCCCTGGGGTGAACCCCACTTGGAGAAGGGTCGCTGGGCTGCCCGTGCTGAGCACGGAGGGGGCCGCATCCTGCCCAGCCCTGTGTAGCACCAGTGCCTCCATCTTCGCAGCCTGCCCCCCACTTTGCCCCCACCTCTGATCCCTCCCAGGGCCACCATGGCTCTGCCACCAGTGGGAACTTCTCCCTGGGGCATCGGTCACAAGCCCACGAAGGCTTTTTCTCCCCAGAGCTGTGTCACCTCCCTGTGACAATTGCATCCCTTTGGCAAACAGGGTGGCGGGGGGTCCCCACACTTTCCAGCCACAATTATCTGGAAAAAAGTCCTGGAAAGGGAGGCAAAGTGTCTTGGGGAACTGGCAGGGGGGAGGGAAGAGTGGCAGGGCTGCGGTGGCATTTGCAGTCCAATTGCACCACCTAGAGGGAAGCGGGACCAGGACAGGGGACAGGCTGGGGACCTCTGCCAGTCCCGCTCTCCCGCTTCATGGCACTGGTGGAGGTCCCCGTCCCACCCTGCAGCCCAACCAAGCACCCCTGGAGTGGTCTCCACCCTCTGAGAGATGTTGACCCCTGCCACCATGGTGGAAACCACAGAGGTTGCTGCCTGCTGCGGCACGGAGACCAGGGCGACCAGGCTCCAAAGCACAGCAGGTCTCTGCAGAAGGCTAAGCATCTCCACCTTCGCATGGAGAGACAGGGACACGGCCCCGACCCGCTCTCACCCTCTTCTCCCCGGCCCCCATCCTACCTTCCTCATGGCTTCCATCTGCGCGAGGTCCCTCCGGCGAAGCCGTACCCACCGCCGTCGCCGGTTGGTGTGATACATCTTCTCGGCCGGCACCCAGGCCTTAGGCTTGCGGTCCGGCGGGATGGTGATGCCATACTCCCAGCCTTGGAGAGAAGGCAACACCTGGGTGGTGGCGGGAGAAAAGCCCCCCCCCCCCCACCTTGTCTCCTGTCAGGGACCTCTCTTCACACACATCCAGATTGGAACAGCTTTGATAGCAAAGGTTTGTCCAGACACAACGTGCTTTCCCGGTTTGCTGGTCCGTGCAGATAACGACCTACTCGTGCTGCTACCCGATGGGGGTGTCCCTCTGGGGATGCCCTGGTGATGGATTCATGGCGTCCCACCAGCCCTTGGCTCAACGTCACAGCCTGGGGACTCTCCTCTCTGTCCTTCCTTCCTCAGGCAACCCCAACCCTGTGACCATCTCGGATGCTCTCTGGCCTGATGCCTTCCATTTCTCTTTCACCAGAAGCCAGGTAAGATCTTCCAGAAGAACAGCCTGGACTATCCCCAGCAGCAAGGAAAGCGCTGCCTTTGTGGCTGCGCACCCAGCAGTCCCAGCCTCAGCCAGAGCGAGGGGGAGAGGGTACCCCCACGGCCGGACCCCCTTCTCCTGAAGCCAGCGGGGCCGCTCACACAGCCACGAAGGGGATGTTATCACCCCTGGTGCTGGAAGGGACCATGGAAGGAAACACCACGATGGGCAGAGTAAAGGGGATGAAAACAGGACAGGTGCCCAAAACTGCTGTCCCATACCTTTCTCATCCACAGCTCTGTTGAGGTCCGTGTCCCACTCCACGTCTTCCCATTTCCAGCCCGGAGGACACTCAATCTCATCCTTATGCAGGACCTTCTCCCCGTTCTGTGGGACGCAGGGGTGTTTTCAATCAAACGATGCCCAGCAGATGCCTAAATCTCCCCTGAGTCCCCGGGGGCTTCCTGCCACCGCAGCCTGGGTTGGTGCTCAGCCCCCGCCTGCCCGCTCTGCCCTTACCACGTCAGTGTAGGCATCGGTCATGTGGATCCACTGGCCTCCAGGCAGCCGGACCTGGTTCTCGAACACCTCTTCCACAAAGCTCAAATGCCCGGCGTCCACGTCGTGCAGCAACCTGCACCCCGGGGAGATGGACGGCGTCAGGGGATTCCCCTCCTGCCCTCCCAGCCCTGCGTGGGCAGCAGCACAGCCCCATTCCTCCCTCCTCTCAGGGCCAGCCGTGCCACCCCAACACACGCTTTCCACCCCAGAGGCACCAAGCAGAGCTCCCACGAGACCTCAGCAGCTCAGCTCGGGTGAAGCCCAAAACCCAGGCTGGAAATCCAATGCAAGAAGACGGCGGAGCTGTGCTGAGCATCCCCCGGTCCTCTCCCATCCCCTCAGTGCCCCGCTGGGATCCCACCTCCGAAGCTCCTCAGCATGGGGCTTGCACAGGCACCCCGGTGACCTGGGTGCTGGGGCCATCATGTCTGTGAGCGCCTGTGCGGCACCCACCACCCCGGGGACATCACCCAGCGCCTAGATGATGCATTTTTGCATTAATGCTGTTGCCTACCAAGGACGGGGCAGGCAGACGAGGAAGCCCCATGGCACCCCAGACCTCCATGAGGCTTTCTGGGTGACCTTGCCACCAGCTTAGCATCTGCTAAGGTTTTTGGGATGTCCAGGACAGCCCACCTAGGCTCTGCTCTTTGCAGAAAACCCTCACTCACGTCTTCTCCGGGCAGATGAACCAGTCCCCAGCCCAGGTCCAGCCCGTGGAGGGGCGGAAGCTGTCCTTGGGCAGCTTGATCTTGCCAGTGACATCTGAGTATTTGGGGTAGGTCAGGCCAGTTGTGCCCCAGTTCCCCACCAGCGCCAGCTTGGTCTGGTTCTCATACTGGGGGAGCAAAAGCAGAGAGGGTTTTGCATCAGAGGCTCAAAATCCTTGGATAATCCTTTTGAAATCCCATGAATAATCCCTTCCTTCCTGGAGAGCCCCATCCCGAGGACAGAGCCTCCTGGGAAGAGCCTAACTCCCCCACCAGTCCGCCACCCCCATGGGCACCCCCAGATTTTTGCCCGCCCCCCCCCCCGAAGTAGGTGGAAGGAGATGTGAAGTGACTATGCGGCTTTATGGCTCGTTACCAACCTTCTCCCCAGCCTTTCAGGCTGGATGCTGGTGGAAACAGGTCTTTCTTCTCACAGTTGGTAGGGGCTGATGTGACCCCCCCACTCCCCCCACCTATGCCCTCACCCCTGGTCCAGCCCACCCCACACCCCTCCATGGCGGAGCTGCTGCCCACACCAGAGAGGAAAATAAAAAAAACCCTTTAGGGCTGTCGCCGCGAGATGCTCACGGTTTCGGCAAAGACGGAGAGCCTCCCCTCGGCGTACTGGTTGAACTCCTTCTCATCGACCGACAGCCCGAACCAGAGCTGGACCCGGATCTGGGCTGGGATCCTGGGACCCATCGCCTCCTCCTGGGGGTACTGCCAAAGGCAGAGCCCCATTAATACCCCCCAGGAGGATATTAATGGGGGGGGTGCTCAGGATGGGAGGCTGGGGGTGGTGGGTCCGAAGCCCCCATAGCCCTGGCCGGGGAGGCAGGGGGGGAGGTGGGACACGGAGCATCCCCGGGAAGTGGGGGGACATCGACAGCATGCAGAGCACTTTGGTGATGACCTTGAGGAGCTTCAAAGCCCCGGTGGTCAGGGCTCCTGCGTCTCGGTGAGACACCCTTCAGGGCTAGGACACCAAACCCAGCCAACATACTTCAGCAAAAATAGAAAGAATAAACAGGGAGATGTCTCACTGCCCTTTTTTCTCTCTCTCAGTCACTTTTTTTCCCCTTCAAGTGATGCTAGTTTTCCATCCAGAGCTAAAGTACAGAAAAAACCCAATATATTTTGGTTCATCTTTTGCTGCCAGCTGGGCTTGGGGTTTTGGGGTTTATTCAGTTTATTTTATTTCATTTTATTTTTTTAGAGCTTGTTCAGCACTGATTGTCTGCTCCCAAGCTGGCACGCAGCGAAAGGCCAAAGAAATATCATTTGAGATGTGAGAAGCTCGGTAAGTGCCTGGCAAAGGAGGCCACAGCTTAAATTTCCTGGGGTGGCAGAGGGTCAGGAATTTTGAAAAACATAAAATAACATTTAAAAAAAAAGTAAAAATTAAAATATATTTTTTAAAAAGGCACCATCTGGGCCAAAGTGCACCCATCTTCACTTCCCTGGAACTTGCAGAAAACATGAAGATATTCATGGGGATGCTGCAGATCCATGTAAGAAGGGCTGAACTCCACTAGAACAACCAGGTTCTCACCATGCAGGAACCAGCTTCAACAGGGTGAAAACTGGGGCTGGAGGTCGATGGAGCCCCAGGTGCTCATGGGTTAACATTGTGTTGGGATTTCAGGTTTCCCTGCTTGATTTTCTCTCTCTATTTTTTTTTTTAGGGGTAAACGTTTTAAAAATAAACATCACGCGTGCGCATACACCCAAAGCCAAGGTACCTTCAGGAAGATGGTCTGCAGCTTCCCGCAGTTCTTGCCGCAGCAGCTGGAGATGCTCCTGGAGAAGAGGACCTCGTGGGCTGGCACGCGGGCGTACGCGACGCGCTTGTCTCCCTGCAGCATCCAGATCACTATATCGGGCAGGCTGTTTTGGGGCTGGAAAACACAAAAGCCGTAGCGTCGGACCGGGAAGGGGTGTGCCGAACTAGCGCATCAGCCGCAGAGGGATGCGGGAGGCTGGAGAGCAGCCATGCCCCGAGTCCCACTGCCAACCCAAGCCCATGGAGCGAGACCAGTCGACCCAAATCCCATCTCGGCAGCTCCGGATCCCACCTTGGTCTGGCCAGGGCAGAACAGCTTTGGTTGAGGGTTTACTGGCCGTGCTGTAAAGCTCTGCCATGAACGAGGCTAAACCTCAACGTCCGGGTGCTAAACCTGGCACCTTCCTAACTTGGTTCACGTCACGGCGGGGGGAACGCGGGTCCAACCCTTGCGCAGCGGGACCGGGACTCTGCCCGAAGTCTCTGCTTCCCACCCCACCACCGGGCGAGCGCTCACAGCCATTGCACCAAAACAGCACCGTGACGGCGAGCTTGGGAAAAACGAGATTTCCCCCCCCCCCCTCCCCCAAGGTGAAAAGCAGCTCCTGCCACCGTCGCAGCAGCGTTACCTCCTCTGCCATGGCCTTCAGCCTGGAGAGCCAGTCCTCTGCCTGCTCCAGGGCCGCCGGCAGGCTCGAATCCTCGTGCTTGAGCTTCAGGGCTGCCTTCACTATCTGCTCCAGGTTGGTGCTGCGAAACCGGTACATGTTCTGGTCCAGGTGGGTGCTGGCCGGCTTCCCCAGGACATCGGGCAGGGTCAGGCTGCGGGGACGGGCAGAGGCGCAGCGTTAGCAGCTCACTCGGCCTCTCTTGGGGGTTTTGCTGTCTTTTTTTATATCTTTTTTCCTCCTTTTCAGCAAGTTTCCAAAGGATTAACAAGCCACCGAAGATACGTTTGGGGAACACGGCAATGCCAAGAGCAAAGGAGCTTCAAACCGCACATGCAGCCCCCACGCATCACCCACAGCAGCCAGGATGGGGCCCTGGCTGAGCCGTGCACACCGCACACGAGCACACACACACATTTTAATATAAATTGATTCAAGCTGCTGGATAAACGTTTCAGGAGTCCGGGAGGATCTTCACTGCACTGAGCCATTTAGAGGTTTTCCTGTAAAATGCAGTGATTTACGGTGCTGCTGTTATAAATGCTCTTCTCGCTCCCAGCTTCCAACCTGCGGCCCCTCGCCAGCCGCAGCGTTCCCCCCTCGCGCTGGGACTGGGCTCCATCAGCCCCATTTTCATTGCATGATAAATAAGAAGGACAACATCTCTTGCCCAGATATGCTCATCAAGACATGCCAGGGACAGACGCGCACCGTGGTACCTGCCCAGGATGGTGTCGGCGCAGGTTGTCCCAGGTTAATAACCTGGTCTGGCCAAATCTGAAAATTAAGTATCTACTTTCTGCATAAAGTCAAAGTTACAGGAGGCTTAGGGAGGGACGCACGGTAGAAATGGGTGTGGTGAAATTTAGTTCTTTCATTTCTCTTAAAGAGAATTGGGTTTACTCTTATCTCCAAAGGGAGCCGAAGCGCTGTGGGTGTTGCTAATTAGCCCAACCATTCAGTAGCATCCTGTGCAAGGAGCTAAATTAAAAGACTGTGTTGGGGTTGCAGCCCCAAGCCCTCCATGGTTAGACTGACTGCACTCTGTGAAGTCAGTTTTGTGTGTCCACGCTCCGTTTGTGTATTTATTACGAGGGAGCTGCTAATGAGCTGACCTCCCACTCGTTTGCCGTGCCTTGCATTGCCACTGGTGCACGGGAAGGACAGTGCTCACCCACCAAGCAAACACCACTTTGTGGCAGAAACTAGGATGTACTTCAATATCCTTGCAGGAACAGGGGGAAAAAAAAGAGGAAAAAAAAAACCAAAACCAACTGAATATACCCACTGCAGTTGAATTTCATTTCAGAAAGATAAACTATAAAACTACGCAAAAAAGGAGGAAATGTGTTAAAGAGCTGTGGAAAGGAGCAGCGGAAAGGGTTAAATCCTATAGGCAGCATGGAAACGGTTTGAAGATATCTTGTTCCTGGAGGTATGTGCTGCATGTCAAAGACCTGTAACACCTACAACGGTTAAATGAAGTTAAATTTTGCTCAAATGGGAAAAATGGAAAAGACCACAGACTCCACCAAATGAAAGTGTAAAAATACTGTGAAGTAGTTAAAAAGGCAAAAAGATGGAAGAGCCCACACTAAAAGCATAAAACCCAAAAAACTGTCCCTGTTCAGGTGGATAAACGACACGAGGAACGTGTGCTGGTGAGCCAGAGCTGGAAGCAGCATTTTTCATACCAAAAAAAGCTGGGAGCCAGGAGGACATCGGGGCGGGGTCCATCCCACCTTGGCAGCCGGGAGGAGAGGACTGGGAGGAAATCAGTCAAGCAGCAAATTGTTTGCAATTCAGGTAGGGAACAGCTGGACGGTTGGGTGAGATCTGTAGCTTTGTGCTTAATATTGCTTAATATGATTAATGTGCTTTATTAATATGATTAGAGGACTGGAAGAAGGAACATGATGGCAACCTCAAAGAGACCTGGGAGGATCTCAGGGAACCCGACATCAGCAAGTCTGACGTGCATCTGACAAATTAGCAGAAACCACAACTAAGACGAGAAGAGCAGGGAGGTAGACAACCTGGACCCGAGAGCTCCCCTGCGGAGGGATGCTCTGCCGCCCTGGACCAAGAGGATGGTCATCTCCTGGGCAAAGAGCTGGTTATAAGGCAGGTGGCAAAAGATGGGAGCCTTGAGTTTGTCCGCCGTGATGGGTGCAGTGCTGGCTGTTACCACTCCAGGCACAGATTATTAGGAAAAAGCTAAAGGGCTGAACTGAGAACATCACTGGGCCAGCACATAAATGCACAGGGCATCCTCATGTGAACATCGTGCTTCCAGCTGGGGAAAGATACGACAGAATTGGACAAAGTACGGGGAAGACCAAAAGGACGATCCAAAACATGGACCCTCTTCTGCAGCAGGGGCTCTCTGGCCACCCCCTGCATATTTTGCAGTGCTCCCAGCTCTGGCAGGGAACGGTGGAGGGGTCAATTCACAGGCAGCTCTCTTCTGAGCTCCAGCACAGAGCAATGCTCGTGCCACGGGAGACAGGGCCAGGAGCAGAAGGACAAATCCCACCCGTCAGGTCAGCACTGCTGCTCACCAGCACAAAGGAGCTGGAGGAGCCGCCTGGATCTGGCCGCAATTCAACATTTTGGGGACTTGGGTTTGCTACAACTCATCTTTCCCTGACTTTGTCCATTTGTATGCTACTTCCAATTCTTTTCTTTTCCAGAGTGGGGCCGTCTTCCCTCTCTTCACACAAAGGTCTGGAAAAGACTTGGGCAAGGCGATGCCGGCAGCACGTCACTGTTTTCCTACTGGGAACAGGAGATGGGGAGGTCTGGACCCGGAGGAGGATGGGGAAGCACTGGAGAGCAGCAGGGGGTTGCCCCATCCCTCCAAAATCCCAATGGAAAGGACCTCTGTCCTGGCTGAGCACGCAGACCCGGCTTTGGCAGCATCATGGGGGGACCCACAGACAGGTCCAGCTGCACGGCTCAGCTCGTCCCCTCCCCGGGCAGAGAGCGTGGAGAGAGTGCAAAACCCCCCCAAAAAGCCATCGGGGCTGTTGCAGCTGCCCCCACCGTGGGTACCACCCTCGCCAGCCAGCCCCGGTCCCCACGCCAAGCCCTCGCAGAGACGGAGGAGCCGCATCCCGCAGGAGCCGAGCACGGAGCGGGGCCAGGAGCCAGCGGGAACCACGGGCTTGGCACATCCTGCGGCCACATTTTTCCCCTCCCGGTTAATTGAATTTGTTTTGGAGGGCGCAGCATCTCTGGAAAACCCAAAGCTGTGGCTCATCCCTCAGGTCCCGTCCCGCGTGCCCAGGAGCAGGGATGGCTCTGACCTTTCCAGCAGAGCCAGCGTGCGTGGGGGGTGAAACACATCTCCTTTAAGAGGCTCAAAAGCAAATAAATAGGGAGGTTGTAAGTACGTGAGTGTGTTTTCTTAAGCGTGTCCTCCAGGAGGTCTGCGGAGCAGGGTCAGCTCGTTCAAGGTCTCCTTGCCCAAAAGAAGGAGGTGTCTGTTCCTACACGGGTGTCACAGAAGGGTCCAGAGATGCTGCACCCCCATGCCCGCTGCACCCCAGCACCTCCACAACCTCTCCTGGGGCCTTTCGAAGGGCAGGGGGGACAGAAAGGGGGACCTAAGGCTTGGCAGCAAGCTCAGCACCATCTCCCCAACCTTAGGTGACTGGCACAAGCCTAGGTGGACAGTGCACATAGTCCGGCAGGCTGGTGGCTCTTGTGGAAGAGGTGGGGGACAACTCGTCCCAGCAGGTTTGGTGGCCTCAGGGACAAGCAAGAAGGCCAAATTCTTGCTCTCTGCTGAGGTTAAGCAACAAGAGCCACCACACGAGCTCAGTGGCCAAGGAGGTCCACCCGCCACAGCCACCGGTTGTCACCAATGGGGTATCCCAGCCCGGTACAGGGCTGTCTCCACAGCTCGGCTGCTCTCCGCCTGCCTCCCAAGGCAAGAAATCTCCGAGAGGCATGGCAGCTCTCTTAATTCCCCTTGGCAAGGGCTTGCCAGGGCTAAAAACACACCAACGATCCTACTATTGCCCTTCCCTAAATTGATGGCATGGAGCTGCTGCAGGAAAGTTGTGTGGCCAGGCATGGGCATGGGACGGGACGTGGAGATCATCTTCACGGGCATACCTGAAGGGGAACCATGGTCCAAAGACCCTGGTGAGGTCAGTCCCTGAAACACCTTCCTGAGGGCTGAGCTGTCCTTGGGATAAAACGCCGTGGTCATACCGCAGCGATGCTCCCCGGAGAGGTTCCTCATCCTCACAAAGCGCAATCCAGCCCCAAAAAACAGGCTACGTGGAGGGAAAGCCTGTGGCACCCTGCCAGCCTCCCTTGAACGAATGTTCAAGTGCTTAGAAAAGCAAAGCAGCAGCAGACACCGGTGGTGCTGCCCATGGGGACGGAGGGATGGCTGTGCCATCCAGCCCTGCAACATCCCTGTCCCCTGGTCCAGCTGATGGACACAAAACACCCATGCGCAGCCAAACAACCCCTTTGGGTGCTCTGCACGGGTGCCTCCTACGTGGTGCACGCAAGACTTAAGCAGGAACCCCCATCGGTGGCTCCTCACTCCACGAACCCCACCGTTCCTCCGGCTGGGCTGGCCTGGCTCTGGCTCCTGCCCCAACACAATGCTGCTCATTCAGGTAAGCCACGCTGCAGCCCTTGCATGAAGGCTGGAAATTTATGACTTGCCTTAAATGTCACCTTTTCAACTCCGTGCCTTGGCTCAGCAACCTTTGAAGCAAACATTACCAAATGACCGGTGTTTTTCAGAGGGGGGAAAAAAAAAAGGAAAAAAAAAAAAAAAAAAAGAAGTCGTCCCTTCCAAGATAAATAAGTGCTCTCGTAATAAACGGCATGAAAAGGCTCACATTCAAAACTGGCAGAAAATACCTGCAGTCGGCGATGATGTCATCCATCAGCTGGGCACCCAGGGCGTCCAGCTCACTCGGCGACCGGTTGGCCTTGAGAGCAAGGTGGACCTTCTCCAGGTTTGCTTCCTGCACGATAGGAGGGGAAGGGGAGCTGCACAGTGGGGAACCCCCAGCACCCCTCTGAACCCCATGCCCAGGACCCTCCCAGCCAGTGCTGGGGGCTACTGCCCATGATCAGAAACTCCAGCCTGGGTCCCACCATGGCTCTGCACCTCCATTTTTGCTCCTGTTGGAGCTCCAGGGGAAACGACAGTGAAATATGGCGAGAAATCCCATAAATAGCTCAGGAGCTGAAGGAAGGTCCTTGCCTCCTGTGCCTGCATCAGTAGGCGGGTGGGTGGCACAGCAAAGGGCTGCATTCACACCCCACTCCCACCCCAGGTGGGATGAGGGTGGTCCCTTTCCCTCCATCACTCCACGGGCTGAGCAGGGCACCCGGGACGCCGACAGATTTCCCCTTCGCAGCACAAGAGTCATCAAACCCCAAACCTGACCCAGCCTGGAGATGGCCTCTGTCCCCTCCGTGTTCCCCCAGGCAGGATGCAGAAAGGAGGTGGACAATGCTCCTTGCCACCGCGGCACTCACCAGCCTGTCCGCTGCGTGGTGGAGGAGGTTTTGGGCATCAGTCCGATAGCTGATATCTTCCCAGTAGGATGACAACACCACCACGGGTTTCACGTTGCCCCAGGGCAGGTAGTAATACTGACAGCCTGGAGGGCAGAGCACACTGGTGAGCTTGTGATATCGGGGCGACGGAGGACCCTGGACCGGAGCAGAGATGAAGGGGACCAGTGCAGCATTTGGCCTTGGGCAGAAGCCCATCTCTGGGACTCTTCTGGAGCAAGAGGGCGGGAGTTATGTGCCCCAAACCCACGTGCAACAGAGCAATGCACACCAAGGTCCAAAGGGATGTGCATCCACCTCCACGGCTGCAGCAGCTCCTGCAGAGCAGTGAGGCCAGAAACCAGCAGAACAACCCCAGTGGGGTGAGGACATCTCACACCAGAGCGAGAGCCCCAGAGGAGCCAGGGAAAGGCCACCCCAAAGCACCGGCTCTTCCTTGAAGAGAAATGGGCACTGTTAGGGCCCAAAAACCACTTCAAGCCGGCACAGAGCTGAGAGAAGTAGTCCTGGCTTCCCCCCTCCTCCCGAGCCACATATTACCCCTTCACAGCATGGCTAAGGTGGACAAGGACCTCTGGAGTTCATCTGGTCCAACCCCTGTTCAAGCAGGGTCACCTGGAGCAGGTTGTCCAGGACCACATCCAGTTGGGTTTTGAATATCTCCAAGGATGGAGACTCCACACCCTCCCTGGACAACCCATCCCAGCGCTTGGTCACCCCCGTGTTGCTCACCATCAAACACGGCGCGGCTGTACTGCGTGGTGGAGGCCAAGGGCAGGCAGGTGTTGTCGAATTTGTTGCCGTAGTTGCCAATGCTGACCTCAAACTGGATGGCGTCGTCCACGTCTTGGAGCATGGTGGCCGAGTAGAAGGCAGCGAAGAGGGAGTACTTCCGACGGCGCAGGTACTTCTGCAACAGGCAGAAGGCTGCGTCAATGAAGGAGACATCGCTCTCCTACGCACAGACTCTTTGCCTGGCACACACACCAACCCAGCAAAGCCTCCCAGATGGAAAGTTTATTGCAGGGAAGAAAAGCATATGTTGCAGCAAGGGAATTTTGAGTGAGATATTTAGGAAAAACGCTGACAAAGGAGAAGGCTAGAACTTCCCACAAAAAACACAGTTTAACCCTGGAGAAACGAACAGAAGGAGCACATCTGCAACAGCGCCTGAGTGGAGGCAGATCTCCCACTCCTCCACGTCCACCCTGGCCTGCTCTCTTCCATGCAACAGGTCAGAGAGAGCAAGCTGGACACCTTGGGATGGAAACGCAGCAGGAGACACCCTCCAGGAGCTCACCCACCACTCCCCCACTCACAGGACATCACCCACCCGGGACCAACACTCACGTCCCTTCCCTAGTGCCCCGCACGCCGTGCTGCCGGAGGGCCGACCCCGGAGCCCACGGGGTCGGATACCCCACAGAGACCCCGTTACCTCCACCCGCAGGATGTCATCCGCGGAAATGTCCTCCACCTTCTGTTCCACGTGCTCCACCAGTTTGGTCTCCAGCTCCACCAGCATCCTGCCACGATACGCGACTCCCTCGCCCTTGGGGTAGACCAGGGACAGGCGTCAGGACCCCGGTCCCCCCCTCCCCGCAGGCGAGCTCTGCCTTTGCTTTCAGTGGGCTTCATTGCAGAGGAGCGAGATCGGGCAAAGTATTTCTGCAAGCGCTTCGAAGGTAGAGAGAGTTTGGGCAGCAGGGCAATATCAGGAGGCGTTTAGGCAGCAGGAATAGCCAGTGCAGGGCAGAAAACGCGGTGCAGGCTCCTAATAACAAAGCCAGTGGGGGTTAATAGCAGCTTTCTTTTTGCAAGGAGGGGTGGTAGTTTAGTTTAGGTTGTGCTGGAAAGAAGCCGACGTCACCTTTCCTAAATTGAGCGTCTCGTAAGGGTCGGGGAAGCCGGTGAACTCCCGGGGGCTGCCGTAGAGGTTGATATAGCAGGGACCGAAGGTCGGCAGGAACCCAAGCCCATCGTCCACTGGGGACCGCAGGGGAAAAGAGCCATTAGAGAGTCCCGAAGGCACCTCGGGGACACATCCCGCGGGGCTTCGCTGCAGGACCATGGGGACCACACGCATGCGGCTGGAGGCCACCAAAATGCTGCAGTTTTTCACCACCTTTGAGTCCTACGACCGCTTACCTTTTTGCTGGAGAAAGACAAGGTGGCTGTGGGGCTGTGCGGGGGGCACAGAGCTTCCCCATCCCAGGACGGGTCCCCAGCAAAGGAGAGCATCGCTTTGCTGGTGTGAACCAGCGTAGGGGATTTACACCAGCCAAGGAGCTGGCCCCATACTCCCCTTAAGGCAGTAAGAGAGTGCTTGGAAGAGAATCGCTCATTTTTATGAAACCTCGAGCAGGAAGAGCAGCGGAGGAGCAGAAATCGTTTGCAGGGTCCTGCTCTGATCTCCCGAGCCGGCTGCTCCCCGCGCACAGCTGGTTCAGCACACAACACGCGCTAGACCATGAAGACACCGCTGCCCAACACGGGCACCCCAAATCCGCTGCGGGGAAGGGCAGTGGGGAGGCTGAGCTGGAGCCGTCCCTTCCTCCCACCCAGGTGCCCAGGCTCGAGCACGATGCAGCCCTAACGGGAGCTGAACCAGCAAAACAATTACCAAGCGGCGATTGCAAACCGAGAGGCTAAGGGGACGTACGGTCTGAGGCTTTCAGAGGCTTCGCGAGAGCAGGAAATTCATCTGAGGCACAAAGAAATGGAGAGAGGTTAGGAAAGGCTGGCAGAGGAGCGTGGAAGAAGGATGGAGGGTTATGGGAAACGAGGGTGGATGCTCTCATGGGCTTTTGGTGCCAGCTAAAGAGACGGAGAGAGAAAGGGAGAGGTTGTTACAGAGATTGGATATTAGGAAAAATTTTGTCACTGAAAGGGTTGCCCAGCACTGGAACAGGCTGCCCGGGGAAGTGGTGGAGTCACCATCCCTGGAGGTATTTAAAAGACGTGTAGATGTGGTGCTTCGGGACATGGCTTAGCGGTAGACTTGGCAGTGTTAGGTTTATGGTTGGACTCGGTGATCTTAAAGGTCTTTTCCAACCTAAATAATTCTGTGATTCTATAGCCCTATCACCTTCCCGGAGCCTGTGGGATTGGTATGAAAGAGGATTTCAGCATCCCTGAAGGATGCTGCTTGTGTTGCAAAAGCTGGATGAAGCCACGGGGTGGGGGGGACCCACGGTTCCCCAGCACCTCCTCACGATCAAGTAGGTCTCGGGGTGGGGTGGGGTGTCCTGGTCCCAGGCAGACCCCTCGTAGCCTCCTCCTCCCTCCCCGGCCTCTCTCTCTCTCTCTCTCCAGACCAGACCAGGAGCTAAACTTTAACTGGGGAAGAGGTGGGGGCTGGACACACAAGCACCACAGTGGAGACCAGTGCTGCACCCCAACTCCACGCCTGCATGCACAGCCGGGCAGCGCTGGGGGGGGGACGCGGGCTGCGGGACACGTGGCTGCAGCTTTGCATCAGGCTCAAGCCCCGGTGGCTGCTACCAGTCCCGTCCCTACGGCGTGGGGATGCTCGCGATGAGGCGGGGGTTTGCAGGGAACCCGAGAGCCTCAGAGATGCACGAAGCAAAGGGAGCAGAGCGAGGGGAGTCCCGATGGGGTTGCAGATGCCGCCAAAGCTCATTAGCAGCAGGAGATGCTCACGCAGGTTAGGGCAACCTCTGCTCCTGGCCCTGCCGTCGCTCTCGGCAGCCTCACGACCGCGTCCCAGCTCCCTGCCCTCCCGCTCAGCGCCGGGGACACAGTCGGTGTCACCCAGCTGAGCCCTGCCGGCCCCTCCGTGGTGGTCCTTTGGTTCAGAAAGCCCCTGGGACTTGAAAGAGCACCCTCAGCACAAGCTGGACCTGAACCCCCATCCCACCCTGTGACAGCCCCCAAAATGCCACCCAAGGAGGAGTCACCAGTGGGGGCACGTACGGGTGGGACGTGGCATCTTCCAGCACCGGTGACACCACCGCCCCGTCACCAACCGCATGGGGGAACACAGCCACCTCCGCTCAGCAAGGAGAAGAGGAAGCAAAACCTCCGGCACACCACGGTCCTGCAGCTTCCCATCCCAACACCCCTGGGAGGACCTGGAGATCTTCAAAACCACAAACCAGGGGGGGCCAGGTCCAACCCGAAAACAGACCGCAGGACAGAGCAACCCCCAGCACCCCGTCCTACGTCTGCCCCAGCACCAGCAACTTGACAGGGACCATCCCGGCTGTGACATCCTCCAAGCCAACACCAACCTCCAGCCACGAGCATGCAGTGCTCCTCCATGGCCATGCACCCCAAATCCTGTCCTGCTGCCCCCCCCCCCCCTTACCCTCCAGCTCCCCGCCGGGGGCCGAGATCTTCGACATGCAGAGGTAGGTGGTGCCGATGATATCATTGTGCGTCAGACGGTCCCTGCAACACAACCCGTGATGCCGTCGCACCGTGGACCGGGGATGGGTTTGCCCGTGGGGTCTCCCCCTGCCCACCCCGCTCCTCCAGCTCAGCCTTCCCCACAGGCAGCCCCCCCCCAGCGAGCCCCCTCCCCGCTCACCAGTCGGTCACCCGGATCCTCATCTTCTCACACATGGAAGGGAACTGGGAAAAGAGGGAGGGAGAGGAGTGGTGAGCAGCGGTGCGATCGGGCGGGCGGGGGGGGCCGCGGCAGGCACCCGCACTCACCATCGCCGGCAGCGTCAGGCGCTGGTTCCACTGCGGGTTGGCGTTCTTCTCCAGGATCCTCGAGTACAGCTGGAGGTGCGAGACGGGGAATGAAAAGTCAGCGCTGCCCCAGCGCTTGCAGCTCACTCACGGCTGCGCTTCAGCAAAGCAGGGCTGCCGCACACCACGTCCACGGAGCTGGAAAGATTCAGGTCCCCCAAAATACAGGTTCCATTCGATGGGTGGCCCGGCGGGGCTCTGCATCGCGTGGGCAAACCCCATCTGGGCAGGAGGCAGAGGATGCTACGGGCTGCTCAGGGATCTCACCCCCGCCAGGACCACCAGAAACTCACTCCCTTCCCACTGTGGTTGCTCAGAATCATGTCCCGAGCCTCTGTTCCCCCCACCCCGGGCACTGTCCCCAGGGGAAGATTTACGGGCAGAGGAGACTTTCAGCCCTTTAGTGCTGCTGCGGATCAAAAGACAAGTGGCAGTTCGTGGGCATCTCACTTGGCGAAGGCACTGGAGGGCACCCGGCAGCAAAGGGAGTGGGACAGGGCTCTGCAAAGCCACCTCCACATCCTGGCTGGTCATGGGGGGGGGGACATTTGGTGGCATAGGGACAGCCAGCCGCTCGCTTCAGGCAGTGCCAAGAACAGCACAACCTTCCGCTGCTGCACTATCCCCCTTCCCCCAGGAGCTCAGCCTCTCCATCCCCATTTTTAATGCAACAGCACCACGAAGAGCCCGACAAAGAAATTACTCCGGTGCAGCCCGGCACGCCGTGTCCAGCAGCACCGCTCGGCTCCAAGCGTGCCACACGCATGGCGACAGGGCTGGGGACATCAGCTGGGCTGCAGGACATTGCAATGCAGAGAGAAAGAAGACGGGGTGTGACAAGGACTGACGGGACCTTTGCAAAAGCTCCAGCAAAGCAAAGGAGCAAATTTTCCCCACGCTGGGACCAAACTTTCCCCGTGCACGGCTGTCATCCCAGACCCAGGAGGGGCTCCCCGCTCCGGCCGCTCACCGTCTTGCCCGCAAAGCTGACTTCCACGAAGGGATCAACAAGGTTCTTCTTGTTGCTCTCGAAGCCAAAAATCTGCCTGACGTTGTCCATGACGGCATCATCCACTGGGAGGGGAAAGAGATGCTGAAAGCTCATGAAAGCACATGGTGTCCAGATGGCCCTGGCTTTCCGTGCAGGCTGTCCCACCATGCGGGTTGCGCATCTCCATTGAGCCAGGTGGGGTTGGTCAGGAGGCTAAATACCAGTTTGCACCAGTAAGAGACTTATCTCCCAGTACATTGCAACTGACCAGTATCTGCAAGGTCTTTGGACCAAGGCTATGGATAAAGTTTCCTTATCTGTGCCCTTACTCCTCTCTGGCAGGTTGCAACCCGCCGCAATGCCAAGGGCTGGATCCGGCGCGCTCCAGCCCAGCAAAGGAAACACTTACTCTGGGGCAAGTCTTCGGCTTTGAAGATTTTCAGGCAGAAGTGAGCCCCTCTCAAGGTGACCCCAGTGGGGCGCAGGAGGTTGCCCTCGATGTCTTCCTTGTCTTCCAAGACCTCCTTCTTCTCCAGCTGCGGGACAACAGGACAAGAGGAAAACATGACCACGCTTCCCAAAAGTCCTGAAATGAGCAGCAAAATCCCAAAATCCAGCACTTTGCCCCCAAAATGGAGGAAGATCAAAGCCGCAGCTTCCCTGGGAACAGCTATGGGGTTTGGTGGCTCAAGGCAGTGGAGTACCAGGGTTGGAAGGTCCCCCCATAGCAGCCAGGGCAATACTCACAGGAGCTTCATCTCCAGGCCCCAGCACGAACAGGCTGACTTTCAGATAGCCCTTGGCCCCCGCGGAGAAGTCCTCTGGGTCAGAGAGCAATAGCCATTTTCTGAGGAACGCGTGTTCTAGGGGAGAAAAGAGATTGAGACCCGTGTGCTGGTCCTCAGACATGCAGGGAGATGGCTTCAAGGATGCTGTTGGGTGGGTTTTTTATAATAAATACTATGTTTCTTTTATATAGAATAGAATAGAATAGAATAGGTTTACAGTTGGACTCGATGATCTTTTCCAATTTAAATGATTTATGATTCTATGATTCAGTTGGAAGGGAACTACAACAATCATCTAATCCAACTGCCTGATCACTTCAGGACTGACCAAAAGTTAAAGCATGTTATGAAGAGATTCGCCTTGTAGGTCTTAATTTTTTATGGCTAAAATTACCGAGCTTTTCTCTGCAGTGATTAGGGTAGGAAATTTATCTTCATGATAAAACTACCTTCGAGAGAAAATAAAAGATGAAATAATGAGCAGGGCTCAAGATAAAAAACTTTGAGCCGGGCTGCACTGGTGGGGCTTTCTGCCAGCACGTTGGTGGTACAATGATTTGAAAGCCTCGAGGACGTACATCTTGGGAAAGGGAAGAGAAATGGGTGGTGATGATGGATATAGGGACACGTCTGGGTTCATATACGGGAAAGCTGTGGGGTGTGTGTGTGTATCCCCTATGTTTGGCCCAAAAAAAAGGGTTTCCCAGAGCGATCCCAACCCAGCCGCGGGAGGTAACCCTGGCCCGGACCCCGACCGCCTGCTGGGCTCACTTGGCTCGGAGTAAATGGTCTCGACGTCCATCTGTGCAATGAAACAAAAAAGAAATGCCAGCGTTCACCCCATGGGTCAGTGTGGCAGAAAATGGGGGGAAGAGGAGAGAGGGTGGCCTTACTCGAAACTCCCCGATCACAGAGTCTGTCCGGAAAGACCGAGAGTCCACAACCTGTGGGATGAAAATAAGGAAAAACAGTAAATACAGCCCAAATCCTCCCAGGGTGGAGGACCCTGCTACATGCCTGCCTGGGAAATGGGGGGACGCTTCCCGGGGCACTGTGGGGAGGGGGACAGGGCGATGGCCCCGAGCATCGCCCCAGCCCTCCCGACGGGCAGGACCAACATTTCCCTAAGCTCACCGTGATAAAGATGGGCGCATCGAACAGCTCGGCCGGTGACTCGAAGATGTTGAAGAAGAAGGTCTGTAGGAAAGAGGGGTGAGGGTGCAAGGTGGAGGTCTGCCCCAGCCTCCCCCCCAGGGCATGTTCGCACCTCCCAGCCTCTCCCATGCCCCCAGCTCCGCAGGCTGGAGCCTCTTCCCCACCTCTTAGGTGAGCCCCCACCCCATTACTAGCAACAGCCCCCCCGAAGGGGTTGTGCTGGGTGACTTTGGTGCACCCCGATGAGCAATATCCTCCAGTTTGCTTTTGCTGGGCTGGTTGACAAAAGCACATCCAGACCAGCTCTCCTGGGGGTCTCCAAATAAAGCACAGGGGCAGGTTGAAGCAGGCTTTGGGGACATCCCAAAAGGCAGGCTTGAAGCATCTGCTTTGGGGACAGGTCTGGGGACAAGCCCAAGTGTACCCATCCTGCAAGCCCGGCTGCATTGCCCACCCCTGCCTGTGCGCAGCTCTGCCCAGGACATGCCACCAGTATGCTACTGGTGGCTCTGGGACACGAGTCACTTTGGGAAGGTGACCAAGATGAGCCCTGCACGAAGGCAGGGGATGCTGGACCTGCCAAAGGGCTCCCTGCTGCTGTCTGAGCTTCTCTCCCGTTGAAGTCCCCATCGCCACGTCTCAGCCTCTGGGCTGCACCGGGGTTTCCATCACTCGGGACCCCAACCCATCATGCTCCTGAGCCTTTCCTGACACCCCCGGAGCAGAGACACACACACCCCTCACCTCATCAAAGAAGGGGCTGTTGCCTTTGCGTATCCTCGTCCTCTTGGTCTGCCCGGCGGCCGTCACCTTCACCACGGGTCTGATGTTGACCCCGGGGAGCTGCCGGCCCTCGATGACCCTCACCCTGATCTGGGACGGGAGGGAGGACAGGGCAGGGAGTCACTGGGGTGAGTCCTACCCTTGGGATCGGCACCTCAGGGGGTGTCTCAGGTAACGAACCCCCCCCATACGGACAGGCTGGGGGGCCCTGGGGAGGTGGGTTCAAGGAGAGCAGCTCATCCCCACCAGCCTCGTCTCACCTGGAAGTCCTGCGGCTTGTTGGATAGAGGCTTTTTGGGAGAGCTCCTCCTCCTCTTCAACCCCTGGACATGGTGCATGGGGGGCTTGCGGGGCAGCGAGGGGGGCTCGGATCCCGGCGGCCCCGAGGAGGAGGAGGGCTCCGTCTCATCCCCCGTTGCCGCCTGATCCTCCGTCTCCTCCTCTCCAGCCGTCTCTGCGCGGGGCGAGAAAGAAGACGGAGGACGTGAGCGAGGTGGGGCCAGGCATCGCGGGACTGCAGGGTGAGGGGTCTGGCTGCGAAAAACGCGATGCTACGGGGGGACGCATCCGCCCCTGGTGCTACACGCGAAGGGTTCTGGTTACCAGTGACCGTGTCGGGCTCAGCAGCAGCCGGTGCTGGCTCAGGGGGGGCCGGAGGGGGAAACAAGGGGGCAGCTCCCGGTGGGGGGATGTAGGACACTTGCAGGATGAGGAAAGCCTGGAAAAAAGGAAATAATCATTATACGAGTGTCCAGAAACGCTCTCCTGGGGTCTGAGCCTCGGTGCTGGATGCCACCCATGATGTTCTGCCCAGGCGTGGGGGATGCAGCCGAAACAGCGGCAGCAACTCCGCAAACGCCGTGAAAAAGGGACAGAGCAGGGAAAAGTGTCCCAGGGCCCATGGGAGGAGCACCAGGGACGTGCGGGGTCCCAGCGGGGTGACCACCCGGTCCCCATCCCGCTAGATGGCAGCCCCAGGCCGGGCTGAGCCGGGGCCGGACGCTGCATCCGCCGGGAAGGGAGATGGAGGGAGGGAGATGCCGAGGCAGAGCCGGGGAAAGGCTCAAGGAGAAGGGAGCTGCAGAAAGGGAGACCCGAGATTTAAGGGGCTGCGAAGGGTGCTCCCAGTGCTCCCCGCAGAGCCCACCGGCCGCCTGGCGAGGACATCCCTGTCTCACGGGTGCACGGGCTGCAGCCCCTGCCAACATCCATCCTGCAAAGAGGTTTGACCCATCTGCTGCTGGGGTGTCCCCAGCAAAGCACCGGGGTGTCCCCAGCAAAGCTCTCGCCAGGCTTCAAGGCGAGGAGGGGAGGGGGACACGCGGGATGCGGGGAGGTGAGTCCCCCGGCACGGCGCAGGGGTCCCCGCGCGAGCACGGACCGAGCGTGTTCCTGCTGACCCCTGCCCCAGCCACCGGGTCTGCTTGTTGAAAACGAGCCCAGGATGGGACAACTGGTCTCCAACTGGGAGCTGCGACTGGTAGGGACATTGCTCAGACTGGTCCCCAGCTGGGAGCTGCAACTGGTGGCGACAACATTCACAGTGGTCTCCAACTGGGAGCTGCAACTGGTAGGGACATTGCTCAGACTGGTCCCCAGCTGGGAGCTGCAACTGGTAGGGACATTGCTCAGACTGGTCCCCAGCTGGGAGCTGCAACTGGTAGGGACATTGCTCAGACTGGTCCCCAGCTGGGAGCTGCAACTGGTAGGGACATTGCTCAGACTGGTCCCCAGCTGGGAGCTGCAACTGGTAGGGACATTGCTCAGACTGGTCCCCAGCTGGGAGCTGCAACTGGTAGGGACATTGCTCAGACTGGTCCCCAGCTGGGAGCTGCAACTGGTGGCGACAACATTCACAGTGGTCTCCAACTGGGAGCTGCAACTGGTAGGGACATTGCTCAGACTGGTCCCCAGCTGGGAGCTGCAACTGGTAGGGACATTGCTTAAACTGGCCTCACTGGTCCCCGCGCAGGGACTCACCCCGGTGCTCTGCTTCTTGGTGTCCAGCAAGGGGAGGTTGTAGGAGGCCGCCAGGCTGGGGGAGGACAGGACATCTCGCAGGGGCACTCGGGCTTCTCCCAAAAACCTGGGGGTGAAGAGCAATCGGGGAGTCAACAGGGGAAGGGGCCGAGGAGCCGCGGCTGGTGCAAACCCGGGCACCAGCAACCGACCTGGAGGGCAAGGACGGGGGGGACACGCTGGCCAGCATCCCGGCTGGCAGCTGCCCTGGGAGAACGGGAACGGGCATCGGGTGACTCTGACCCAGCCCGGGTGAGACACCCGGAGCAAGCATCTCCGGGGACTTTGTCCCCTTTTTATCAAGGAAAAGCACCTAAAAGCCCACGCTGAGGAACCAGGAGCCGTAAACCGAAGCGCTGATGGATTTTTCTTTGCCAGCGGAGAAAAGAGAGACGCAAGGGGTTGGGGGTTTCACTGGAGATGGGTGAGATCATTGCTGGCAGCCGAGGCTGCTGTCTCTGTGCCACCATGATCCAGGAGGACTTTAAACCACGTAAAACTGGATATATCCCCTATTGGATTTCAGCACCTCCCTGGTGTTCAGCTTCTGGTTAACCCTTCCTGCGCCATGCCACCTCCCACCCCAGCCAGCAGTGCCGGTTCACCCGGGGAAGAACCAGGGCTGGCCGGGGAGCGGGTCCAGTGCTGCTGCCCAGCTCCTCCTCGCCCAGAGCCAGGGAAGCCCTCAAACCGCTTCGTGCCGTCCTAACAGCGCCATGAGATCACGGACCAGATCCGCCCGGGGATGGACGAGGAGCCGACCGAGAGCCCATGGCTCAGGATGGAAGGGAGGGCAGGGACAGGTGACATCATGGGGGGGTCTGCTACAGGCCTCCCGACCAGGAAGACCGAGCGGATGAGGCCTCGACAGACAGAGAGGAGCAGCCTCTCGTTCACAAGCCCCGGTCCTCGTGGGGGACTTCAACCACCCCAGTACCTATCTGTTGGAGGGACAACACGGCACGGCACAAGCAATCCGGGAGGTTCCTGGAACGCGTTGATGACAACTTCCTTCTCCAAGCGATGGAGGAGCCAGCGAGGAGAGGTGCCATGCTGGACCTTGTTCTCACCAACAAGGAGGGGCTGGTGGGGAATGGGAAGATCAAGGGCAGCCTCGGCTGCAGTGACCATGAAATGGTGGAGTTCAAGATCCTTCAGGCAGTGAGGAGGGCGCACAGCAAGCTCGCTACCCTGGACTTGAGGAGAGCAGACTTTGGCCCCTTCAGGGATCTGCTTGGTAGAGTACCGTGGGATACAGCCCTGGGGGGAAGAGGGGCCCAAGAGAGCTGGCCGATATTCCAGGGTCACCTCCTCCCAGCTGAGGAGCGATGCACCCCAACAAAGAGGAAGGCAGGCAAAACCGCCAGGAGGCCTGCGTGGATGAACAAGGAGCTCCTGGACAAACTCAAACACAAAAAGGAAGCCTACAGAGGGTGGAAGCAAGGACAGGTAGCCTGGGAGGAATACAGAGAAATTGCCCGAGCAGCCAGGGATCAGGTTAGGAAAGCCAAAGCCCTGATGGAATTCAATCTGGCCAGGCACGTCAAGGGCAACAAGAAAAGCTTCTATAGGTACGTCCGTCATAAAAGAAAGACGAGGGAAAATGGGGGCCCTCTCCGGAAGGAAAGGGGAGACCTGGTTACCCGGGACATGGAGAAGGCTGAGGTACTCGACGACTTTGTTGCCTCAGTCTTCCCCGGCAAGCGCTCCAGCCGCACCGCCCAAGACGCAGAAGGCAAAGGCAGGGACTGGGAGAACGAAGAACTGCCCGCTGTAGGAGAAGATCACGTTCGAGACCATCTAAGGAACCTGAAGGTGCACAAGTCCATGGGACCTGATGAGATGCAGCCACGGGTCCCGAGGGCACTGGCAGATGAAGTGGCTAAGCCACTATCCATCATATTTGAGAAGTCGTGGCAGTCCGGGGAAGTTCCCACTGACTGGAAAAGGGGAAACATAGCCTCCATTTTTAAAAAGGGAAAAAAGGAAGACCCGAGGAACTACAGGCCAGTCAGCCCCACCTCTGTGCCCGGCAAGATCATGGAGCGGATCCTCCTGGAAACTATGCTAAGGCACATAGAAAATAAGGAGGTGACTGGTGACGTGGCTTCACCAAGGGCAAATCATGCCTGACAAATTTGGTGGCCCCTACAATAGGGTTACAGCATTGGTGGACAAGGGAAGTGCAATGGACGTCATCTACCTGGGCTTGTCCAAAGCATTTGACACTGTCCCGTGTGACATCCTCATCTCTGAATTGGAGAGACATGGATTTGATGGATGGACCCGCTCGGTAGATAAGGAATTGGCTGGATGGTCACAAAGAGTTGTGGTCAACGGCTTGACATCCGAGTGGAGAGCGGTGACGAGTGGCATTCCTCAGGGGTCGGTATTGGGACCGGTGCTGTTTAATGTCTTTGTCGGTGACATGGACGGTGGGATTGAGCGCACCCTCAGCAAGTTTGCCGACGACACCAAGCTGTGTGGTGCGGTCAACACGCTGGAGGGAAGGGATGCCATCCAGAGGGACCTTGACAGGCTTGAGGAGTGGACCCATGCAAACCTCATGAAGTTCAACAAGGCCAAGTGCAAGGTCCTGCACATGGGTCGGGGCAATCCCAAGCACAAATACAGGCTGGGGGGTGAGTGGATTGAGAGCAGCCCTGCAGAGAAGGGCTTGGGGGTGTTGGCTGACGAGAAGCTCAACATGCCCTGGCAATGTGTGCTTGTAGCCCAGAAAGCCAACCATATCCTGGGCTGCATCAGAAGAAGTGTGACCAGCAGGTCGAGGGAGGGGATTCTGCCCCTCTAGTCCACTCTGGTGAGACCCCACCTGCAGTGCTGCGTCCAGCTCTGGGGTCCCCAACCTGTTGCAGTGAGTCCAGAGGAGGGCCACGAAGATGATCAGAGGGCTGGAGCACCTCTCCTATGAAAACAGGCCGAGAGGTTGGGGTTGTTCAGCCTGGAGAAGAGAAGGCTCCAGGGAGACCTTATTGTGGCCTTTCAATATATAGAGGGGGCTTACAAGAAAGATGGAGAGAGACTTTTTACCAGGGCCTGTAGTGACAGGGCAAGGAGCAACGGTTTTAAACTGAAAGAGGGTTGATTGAGATTGGACATTTTTTACAATGAGGGTGGTGGGACACTGGAGCAGGTTGCCCAGAGAAGTTGTGGATGCCCCTTCCCTAGAAGTGTTCAGGGTTGGGTTGGATGGGGCTTTGAGCAACTCGATCTAGTTGAAAATGTCCCTGCCCACGGCAGGGGGGTTGGACTAGATGATCTTTGAAGGTCCCTTCCAACCCAAACCGTTCTGTGATTCTGTGATTTCAGACAGCAACAGCAGCCAGACAGGGCATTAATTGCCTGTCACTGTTAAGTGCCCTATTTGCTCTTTGCAGCACCTGTGTGGACGGGCAGGCTGGTATTTTCTCCCAAGGGAAGGAAAAGCAAAAATCCCCCATCGCCTTCGTGACAGAGAGGGGACCATTCGCAAAAGCATCGTGGTCCCTGTGGGCCGTGGCAGAGCGGCTGCTCCCCACGCAGACAGACAAAATCTCCCTGCGCCAGGAGCTGGGACCCTTCTCCCGTCCTCCTCTCTCTATTTATAGAGACGCACAACGCCACCGAGCTGGACCAGACCCAGTTTCCACCTCCCTTGGCCTCCAGCCCAAGAGCAAATCCAGCATCATCTCCAGCCCTGGAAATGGGATCCTTCGCCCTGGGACGGTCCACCCCATCCCAGCCGGAGCAGGGCAGCAGTTTCCCACCCTCCGCCGCCCAAAAATAAATTATTTCCTATATTTTTTTCCCCTGTGCAAGCAGCGATCCCAGCTGAAGGAGCCCCGCGTGCAGACGTGGGTTGCCGGAGGGTGGCCGGGCTGTGTGTCCCGGGGCTGAAGGTGGCATCACCGTCCGCTCTCGCCCTCCTTCCTACCACAGCCGCTACGAGGAGGGAGACCCCGACCCCGTGGGGAAAACTCCTCTGCCACCGGAGCGAGGGACACCGGGAGCTGCCGTCAGAAAGGAAGCCGCCCCGGGCTGTTTGTTTTGCAAACGCCGCCCTTCCCAGCCTGGCCGGCAAAGTGTGTTCGGGAAAGGAGCTTGGCCGCCGTCTCACACCTCCCGGGCCAAGCGCCCATCACCGGGGCCTCGCGGCGCCGGCATTGCTCCCGGGGGCAGGCGGCCGTGCTGGTACGGCAACCCCGGGGGAGGCGGCGGGCACAAGGGTCCCTTGTGTGCTCCCCGCCCTCAAACGCTGGTTTTTCTCCCCGGCCGTTGAGCGAAGCAGCCCAGAAATGCGGCTCTCGCCTCCCACCAGCCGCTAAAGGGCAGTCGGCGCCGGGAAGCAACGCGTGGAGCCCGGGGAGAGCCCGAATGCCCCTCGCCGCCCGCCCCAGCCCCCTCGTGCAAAGCCTCGGGCGCGCACGCGTGTGTGCCGGCGATGGGAGCGGGGCAGGGGTCTCGCACCCGGCACCCGACGCTTCTCCCACCTGTTTCTCCCCACGGTTTCATGGTCTTTCACGACGACGGTGAGCTCAGCGCCCGGGTCCAGGGGAGCTCCCTTCAGGTCCCACTCGAAGCCCTGGAGGGGAGGAGAGGAGAGCCAGGGTCAGCGCCCAGCTGGGACCGTGATGCTCACGCAGGCATTGACCGGCTCCGGCACCACCGTGGGCTCGAGGAGGAGAACCAAAACGCCGGACCGGCTTCACCATCACGGTGCTGACAGCTCCAACCCGGCCCCTCGGCACAAACCTCGGCACCACGTGTGCGCTGAGCAAAATTTCCCGGCAGAGCCACAGAAAAAACGTGCCCCAGGCAAAGGCCTTCCCCTCATCATGGATTAAAAGTGAAGGAGAAAATGATGGGAGCTGGCACGCAGCGTTTCTGCACCAAAAAGGTGTTAGTTTGCTCACTAAAACCCTTTTTCTTTTAATTCTGACCCACGAAAGTACAGGTCAGGGTTAGAAGGAAGAAGGTGCTGGAAAAAATAGCCTCCCCTGGGCCAGGCTGATGAGTAAAACACACTTGTTTTCCCCTCAAGCTGCAATATTTTTAAACAGCTTCTTTTAATGTGCGTGCTTAGCCCTGATAAGATCTTGATGAAAGGGGAAGAGGCTGGAGCAAAGGGCCGTGCGGAGCTGGCTCGGTCCCGCTCCTCCACTGCCAGTGCCCAGAATTTCGGATAGAAAGCTGCCCCTGATGAGGACTGGCCCCAAACCCTCCGTGGGGTGACAACCCCTGGGCATCACCGGACCCCCACAAGCCCCTTGTGCTTGGGGCACCTTGCTGGGCTTGCACCCGGGTCCCACAGCACCCTCCATCCCCGACTGTTCCCCACAGGGGTGGGGACAGGGATGGGGACGCGCTCACCTCGTTCCATACGGGGTTCACATTGTTCTTGATGACTTTAGTCCTCTTCTTCACACCTGCAGGGAGAAACACGCATGGGTCAGACCAGTTTCCCCACCAAACTGCGGGGAAAATAACCAAAATTCCGGTCCCCCTCGTGCACAGGTGGGGTCGAGACCCTCCAGCGACACCCGCAGCTCCCAGGAGCAGGATCAGGCCCTGCTCCTTGCACACATCCTTGCACAGATGGGCTGCAGGACCCCGCTTCGAGCCCCAGCCCTGCCACGAGCCTTGCTGGAAAACCCCAGGCGAGTCATCTCGGTGGGTTGTGCCTCAGTTTCCCCATGAGCAGGGCAGAGGGGAGGCTCCCAAAGGCTGCTGGGTGGGTTTTCGGGCTGGAAGGTGCCACGGAGGACCCAGACATCATCCTCCCTCCTCCCAAACCTCAGTGCAGTCCCAGAGGGGACCCAGATTCCCTGTGACAAGGGTCGGATGCTTGAACATTGAAGGGGGTGGGGGGGTTGTCCCACTGACACCCCCAAACGATGCAATGGGATGCTGTCACCCAGTCTCGGGATCACAGCCATCCAGGGGACTGGAATCGGGCAGCAGCAGTTAAAAGCAACCCAAAGCCAACATCCTGAGGAGCCCCGGTGCCGGGGGGGCTCCAGCCCTGCCCGAGGAGCCCCCACACCAGCCCCAGCTGCACCCCGAAACCACGACCCTCACATCACACCAAAAACTGGCCACACGCCCGCTGGGCCCCCAGGGGCCACGTCACGGGAGGGACCGGGGGGAAGAGGAAAAGGAAGAGCCAAACAATAGTGGTGACTCAAACCCCGGGGGACACTGGCCGGGCGCCCTGCAGGGCCCTATAGAGATATAGATATATATATATATATATATAGGTACCCCCAGCTGTGGATACGGCACACCACGGGGCTGGTGGGGTGCCCAAGCCGCTCACTCAAAATATTCTCCTTTTTTTTTTATTTTAGCATTGCTAAATTAACCTTTTCCTATTGCAGGTTTTAAAGAATCTCTGCTAAATCTCCCAGCCCCGAGCTGAAGCGGCCGCCGGAGCCAGGCTGGGGCCGGGAGGGAGGCAGAGCTGCCATCGCCCTGACACGGCACCTCTGGACAACGTCACCGAGCCCAAGAGACATCAAACACCCTCGATTTAAGGCACGTCTCCTGCTTATGCCTCATCTTCATGGGACGCAGAGCTCTGGAATTCCCCCTGCGTTCTCGGGACCGTGATTTGGCTGATGAGACCTGCCTTCTGCCTTGGCGGAGGATGGATGGAGCCCACCCTGGGACAGCACCCAGCACCCACAGTGGGATGAACACACGAGGGGTCCCGGGGCCAGTGGAGCCGGCCGGGCAGGGACCGGCGGCAGGACCGTTCCCCCCCACCCACCCCACGCAGCACAGGAAAGGCTGGGTCAGAAGCCACTCATCCCTTTCGTTTCCTTATTTTATTTTTTTTTTCTAAAAATGGACATTTTCCACCGCCAGGAAGCGGCTGCCAAAAAAAAAAAAAAAAAAAGCAACATCCTCCGGTGAGTGCTTTCGAGGTGCAAAGGCAACACTCCCTTCCTGGGACCTCCATCCTCCGGTACCCACAGCAATGGGATAACCCCCTAAATAAGGGGTTATTTTTATCAGTCTCAGATTAGTAATTAAAAGACCGTAACGAAAGCAAAGCACAAGAGCGACTGAGAGCACCCAAGGCAGCAGTACCCTGCAGCAAAGCCGCATCCTCCTCTTTGCCAGGGATCACCCCTGTCACCCCATCAATTTTAGATGCTGTGAAACTGGGGTGGCAGCGCTAAATGACCGTCCCCAAATCCCAACGGGAAAAATCCTTGAGGCAACAGGATTTCTCTCTGTCGCCCACGACCCTGCGCACCCCAAAAATCATAGAGGAAGAGTGATAAAATTCACAGCCCAACCCCAGGGATCCTCGGACACGCCGGTGTCGTGTGTGTGAGCACGGCACCGGGATGCATCAGAGGGTGGGGATGGAAGGGGCTACGGTCCATTCGGTAGTGGGGTGCAGGGGAATTTTGCAAGGATTTAGGACAAGGATAGAGCTTTAGCAAAGCCCGGCTTCTGCGGGGCGCCCGGCCAGGACGTACGTCCTGGCCGGGCGCCCCGCAGAAGCCGGGCTTTGCTAGAAGGGGGCTGCAAAAGCAGACAAGAGTCTGGCAAAGCAATAATCCTGCCCACCCCAACCCGGATTTGGGGATCCCCTCACCTCGGAAAGTCAGGCTGGCCACCGGGTCGCTTTGTTTGTCCCCCTTCTCCAAGTTGGGGAGGTGGCTGGCTCGTTGGACTAAGCAACGCAGCATGGTTGGGAGATGGAGCAGGGCACGGTAAGGCCAAACCGGGCTCAGTCCGGGGCAGGATCCGGTCGTTCCCCCCCCCCCATCATCGCCACCTCCCCCGTCCCGGCCCTCCCCGGTGGGTGGAGAAGGTGCCCGGGAGGCGACACGAAGCGCCTCGGCGCGGCAGCTCCGGAGGTTGCAAGACCCGGGATGCCGGGAGCCACCGGGGTACCAAAGACCCGGGAACGGGGGATGCTGCGAGCTCCGGGGATGGTAGATTAAATCACCGGGATCTGGGGATGCTACAGGCTTTGAGGATGCCCGAGCACCGGGATTCAGGGATGCTGTGAGCTCCGGGGATGGTAAATAAATCACCAGGATCCAGGGATGCTGTGAGCTCTGGGGATGGTAAATAAATCACCGGGATCTAGGCATGCTGCAAGCTCCAGAGATGATAAATTAAATCATGGGGAACCAGGGATGCTGCAAAGCCCGAGGACACCCCAGCACCAGGATCTAGGGATGCTGCGAGCTCTGGGGATGGTAAATATATCACCAGGATCCGGGGATGCTGCGAGCTCCGGGGATGGTAAATAAATCACTGGGATCCGGGGATGCTGCAAGCCCTGGGGGTGGTAAACAAATGACCAGAACCCGGGCATGCCCTGGGGATGGTAAATCATCCGGACTCAGGGATGCTGCAAGCCCCAAGAGTGCAAAAGCACGAGCATCTGGGGGTGCTGCAATTTCGGGGTGACTGAGCACCTGGACCTGGGGGTGCCACGAGCTGCAGGGATGCCAGAATAGCAGACGCCGGGGGTGAACCACCCCTGGGGATGCTGGAGCAGCAGGACATGGGAGATGCCACATGCACAAGACCCTGGTGACACTGGAGCACCAGGACTCCCCAGGGGTGACGCACCACAGGGCTGCAGAGCATCAGCACCCCTGCGATGGTGCAAGCCGGGGAGCTCCCACACCCGGGGATGCCACGCCACTGGGGACACGTCAGCTTGGGGGGGGGGTCCCACTGCTGGGTGGGGGCTCTGAGCACCCCACAGCACCGGCACCCCGGCTGGGCTCTCACCGCAAACCCCGCTCTGGGCTGAGGCGCAGCCAGCACCCACCCCGAGCCCCCCGCACCCCCGGGTCCAGCTGACACCGGTGGCTGAGGTGGGGGGGGTCCACGTTCCCCCCGTCACCCCTTTCCCTGTCCCCTGGAGCAGAGGCGAGGGCTGTCCCCTTGTCACAGCCCCCGCGCGCTGCCGGCTGGCGAGGACAAGGGCATATGAGAAGGAAGAAGCTGCTGCTCAGGCGGGTGAGGGGCTTCCCACGGCTGTCACGACACACCGGGACACCGTGACGGTGCGACAGGGACGTCCGTGCCACGAGGAAGGTCCCCCCCCCGGCCACAGAGCCAGGCACGACTGCCTGGGAGACGCGGGCGCAAGCACACGAGTGCTGACACACGGCCTCTCTTCTCCGGCTCGTCGCATACCCTACAACAAACCCCAAAAAGATGCTTTTTCATCCCAAGGGTGGCCGGAGCGTCGCAGACGAGCTGTGACGCGTCAGACGCTGCCTCCTTTCTCCTTGTCACCCCTCCGGGGGGAGGATTTGGGAGCCAAGCTGGCACTGGATGGGTCCCGGGAGGTTGCAGGCTGGTTCCCCCCGTGACCATCGTCACCATCGCAGGGGACTGGGGACATACACGTATGGGGGGCCCGGCACGGCCCCCCCCGCGCCCTGCCCAGCCCCAAACACCGTCTTCTCCTGGGGACACAAGGTGAAGCCCCCGGGCCCGGCGCAGCGATGGCTCAACCGTGGGGTGCAGCCGAATGGGGCCGGCTGTGACCGTGGGGGGGGGGGGCTGGAAATAAATCCCTGGCAGAAGGGGACATGGCTTGGGGGGGGGGGGGTGGTCAGGGCTGTTGGGGTGCAGGCAGCGGGGTGGGGGGGCCGGGGAAGTGGATGTCAGGCAGGTCCCCAACAGGCAACCGCCCCCCCCTCGGCCACGGGGGTCACAGGGAAGGGGGGGGGCATCCTGCCCCCCCCCCCCCCGTGTCCCCTGATGCCGGGCCCCCCCCGCGATCGCCGTCCCCCCAGAGCAAAGCAAAGGCCAGAAATAGCCCCGGCTGCCGCTGGTGCTCTCACCGCTCAGCTATGCCCCCCCCGGCCCCCCCCCGGGCCGGCACCGCTCCCGCCCCCCCCCCCCCCCGCCGGTAAGGGGGGGCAGGGGGCTCCCCGGGGGGGGGCTGCGTGGACAATGAACATCGGCTGGGGGGGGGGACGACGGGGGGGGCATGGTGGGACCCCGCGAGGGGGGGGCCAAGGGGATGAATGGGCGGGGGGCTGGAGATGCAGGACCCCCCCCCCCCGCCGCTTTCAGCGCCGTTCCCGCCGCTGGGACAGAGCCTTGTGCAACCCCCCCGCCCCCAGAAGACACCCCCCCCCCAGCCTCACCGGACCCCCCCCCCCCCCCTCGCCCCCCCCCCGCACCTCCGAAGCCGGCGGAGCAGTAAGCATCGCTGATGTCCGCGTCCGGCGTGCGGACATTTTCCGCGTGGAGGATGAAGACTCGGAGCATCGCCCCGGCCCGGCCCGGCCGCCTCCTGCCGCCCCGCTGACCCCCCCCCGGCTCCCCCCCCCCCAGCCTGGTACCCGCCTCTCTTAAAGGGGAACGGCCGCGGCCGGGGCTGGCTGGGGCCCTGCGGGGGGGGGGGGGGGGGGGAGACACACACCCCCCCCCCCAAACCCCCCCCCCAGGCTTTGGAGGCGGCTGGCGAAGCAGCAAGGGCAAGTGTGTGTCGTCCCCCCCGCCGCGGCTGCTGCAGGAGCGAGGACACCCCCCCCCCAAGACCCCAAATTGGGGGGGGGGGGGGGAAGGTGCTGGGGAGCCCCCGGGTGCAGCCGCAGCCCCTCACCGTGATGCCAGGGACAGGCCTGGGGGGCTAGCATCACCTCCAAGGTGGGAAAACGGGGGGGGGGGGGTCTTGGGGGGTCCGAGCTACACGCAGGGTGAACCTTACGGCACCCCTCGGCGTGGCCCCCCCGAGAGGTGGGTGAACGCAAACCCCCCACCCTAAGGGTCCCACTGGGACCAGTCGATCCCCGTGCTGAGCAGCACCGGTTGGTGTGGGGGGGGACAGAGTCCCAACGCTCCTTCCCCTGCCTCAGTTTCCCCAGCTGGGGGATGGGAAGACGTCTCTCGTTTTGGCACAGCCGTGACCAGCCGCGCGGTGACAGGTGGGGACGGCCGCGGCACCCGGCTATTTTGGGGAGGTTATTTTTACCCCTGGGTTTCCCAGCAAGGGGCTCAGCGAGGTCCCTCCCACCCCACCGGGCCAGGACCCCTCTTCCCTGCAACCCCCCCGGCTGCTCGGGGCTGGCCCGCTCCCACGCTCACCCCGTCTCTCCCTTTTACCCTCTTTGGCTTTATCTAAACCCATTTCCCGCTCCTCCTGCTAGGTACGAACCCACGACGCCGCAGCGAAAACCGCTGCCTGCCGGCACCAGCGCAGGGGTCGGCCGCCGAGGCAGAAAATCTGCGGAAGCAGCAGCGTAATCGCATTTGGGTGAAACATCCTTATCCGCGAGAAGAAAGCCGAGGGCACTCGCAGGAGACAGCACGGCCCAGCCACGGGCTCCCCCGGCCCCCCTATTCCTCCTCCCACGGCTCCATCCCCTTCGCTCCCTCTGCACCCCTCCAAAATTTAGCACGAGACCCCTTGAAAGAGCCCGTTTGTCCCTTGTCTATCCATCTCAGCTCACTGGGAGCATCCCTGTCCCCAGCATGTTGCACCAAGAGGCCCACGGACCCCACGATCTCAGCCCTACAAGGACTATTTCTTTTGTGAGACCCTTAAATAATAATTTGGGGCATTGCGGCCACCCGGCCGGGCTCCACACGAGTACAAGTGCTGCCTGGGTCGAGCTCGGTGAGGCACAGGGAGAAAAAAAAATCCTGCAAGGGCAGAAGAAAAGCCATTGCAAAAAAATTCCGTGGATTTTACTTAACTCAGCACATCTGCAGGCAGACACTGCCAGGAGCCGGCAGCAGCGTCCCTGTGGATGTGCCAAGGGGACGGGGGGCACAGCACGTGGCCATTTTAATTACCGGCAGCTCTAAAATAAACTCAATTTGCAGCACCGTTAGTCACAACATGAACTGAAGTGCAGCACCGTACATCTTGGGGGAGCAACGTTCAGAAAACCAGTAACAGCTCGTTCTGTCACAGTGGTCAGGGGTTTTACCTCATTTTTCCTAATTTCTTTTTTTTCCACATCATCCTGGGGGGACAGGACGGGGTGTTTTGCCTCAAAATTCCCAGTTAAGTAGCCCCCACAGCTCCTGCATTTCTTCCCCGAGGCCGCTCCAGCACTGCCCTGGTTTTATCCCAGATGTTCTGGCGTCTCAAAGGGAAGGGCCAGGCACAAACAGGGTCTGGGGAGCTGCAAGCAGACGTGGATGCAGAGCAGAAAAAGGATTTACTGACCGAAGTCTCCATCCACGGATCTCCAGGGTCACACTCTGCCTCGCAGCCAGCCGGGAGGTGATGCTGGATCCCATCTTCCCGGCCCCGGGAAGCCTCCAGCTCTGGGCTGGGAGCAGGCAGGCAACTGAGGCGGCATCAGGGCTTTAGCCAAGGCGAAGCCCCCCCCGAGTTGCGGTCCTCGCCCACCGTGGGCACCCCCAAACTCCTGCTGATGGGGTGTACCTGGGCAGGGCCGTGAGCGATCCCATTAAAAGCCAAATTGTTTTCTTCGTTTGCCAATGCCTCGCCCTTGGAGCAGCCTTTAAAAGTGCTGAGCTGCTCACAACTCAGGTGATTTCTCAGCATCTCTCTGGGAAAAGCCGTTTCTCTTAAAGCAAGGTAAAACCACGTCAGGCGTGGTGGGGAAGGGTGGTTATCACCCCAAAGCATTTGGGGGGGTGTGTGCAAGAGGGGGAGGCAAAGCAGGGAGAGAGGAGCAGCAGGAGGATGACCTTAGGCTGCTTCCAGCACCCCTGACACCCCACCAGTCCGGTCCCGCTCAGCAGCTGCCGGTGACCCACGCACGGGAGCGGAGCACGGCTCGGGGGGCACGGCAGCCCGACCCACCGGCGGGCAAGGCAGAGGACCCCAACAGAGCGGCGGTCCCCAGGGCGCGGGGTGCTCGTCTCTTCCTCCGCCCTGCCACATGCTCAGCAAAGGCAAATTTGGACTGCAGCTTGCGCGGCAGAAGCGGGAATGAAGAACAACAGCGTTATTTTCTCGTCCTCCGCACAGATAAAGCGACAAAGAGACCGTGGCAAGGAATTGCCTTCCTGACTCCACAGAGGGACTGTGAAAACTCAGAAGCGCAAGCACATAAAGCTGCATTGTAAAGGAGAGGGGACTAACGAGGACAGAAAGCCACTGCCCGCACTCTGGCGAGGCTGGGAAAAAATGCTGCAAAGCTGCTGGGCTCTGCTGGGGACTCTCGGGGCAGCTCGGCTGGGGTGCAGCTCTGCAGACGCTTTCTGCACCGAGCTGCAGGCTCTTTGCGCTAAATTCCAGTTTCTACCCTGCTATTTCAGACAGGATTTTTAAATTCTCTTCTCTATGAATTGCTAGTAACCCAAGAGTAACTAAGGGAGAGTAATGAAGCGGTTAAAAAACATCCCACCAATCTCATCTGTACTGCTCACCACTTTGGAGCAGGGGACTGCTCCTCCTAGCAGTCAGTGGAGAGGAAGAAGAGGGACGCTCATGTGCACTCACTCACACACGCACGCACACTCTTACCCTGAATCATGCTCCCTGGCTTGCCAAGTATTTGCTGGTCTAAATCCCTTGTGCATTTTTGAGACACTTATCTGTTCAGAGGGGGTTGGAAAGGACAGACCAGCGCAATGGCTCACCAGCACACAGAGGCAGCAAGCTCAGCCACAGCAGCGGCCTTTACTGACAGACTCAAGCAAAACAAAAAAAAAGGGCCCAACAGCAATCATTTACGAAGTTCTGTAACCTGCCTGTCAACTACATGAACAGCCCAAAGCAAAGCCTTCATTCTGGAACCTTCAGAGCAGGGCCTGTCCTCGTTGCAAATACACGGCATGGACTTTGGGCAGTGGACAAGTATTTAAAGACGTTTACCAGCTCAGTATCATTCGACTACTTCACCACATGAAATACAAGCACCTCTTTCCGCACGTGCTTGCTCTTGAAGAAGCAAGGACCTATAAGTCTGCGAGACTTCACAGGATCATCTCCCATCAAGGAACATGTTCCACATCAGCGACATGCAAGTGCTTCCTTTGCTGAACCCAAAGTTCAGTTTGTTTTGGTGCTTTACTGATCAGCGGTCTGAAGACACAAGGATTTTTGTACCAGCTATGGCACAGGTATGACATGTAATATCCCCACCAGGTAGAACCACTGAGACTCTCATTTTCCTTGGACATGTAGGAACACTTCTTTACCCCTCCTCCAGGAACATAATTCAGCCAAACTCAACTACCCAAAGTTTGAAGGAGTGGCAGAGACAGTGGTGGATTTTAAAAAACAGTCTTTTAAATAAATTTCAAGTGGCTAGGTGAAAAATAAAAGCTCAAAGTCAATCATGATCCAGACTGCGATCTGCTGTTAAGAGCATGCCAGCCAGAGACCCAGACTCAGCAATGAGCAACATTCAAGAGCAGATTACAAAGTTCAGCCATGCTGCTGAGTGCTCCACAGGCTGTGATCTACAGACTTCAACAAACTAGGGAAAAAACAACCCAAAATAAATAGCTAACTCGGTCACCAAGGAGAAACAGCAAAGGACAGTGACGTCCCTGGCTGACCACAGTAACGACAGGCATGCTAACGCAGTGCTGGAATAGCCTTTGCTCCCCTTGCTGGCCTTGGCTTTATCTTCCTGGGACGATCGTGAGACTGCAGAGGCCATAGGAAAAAGGCGGCTAAAGGGAGCGTAACTATCCACAGGATCTCCGAAACCTTTACCATGAGGGTCACTGCTTTGGGGCAGCATGGAGCATATGCAGCACATGAAATTTCACCTGCTGAGAGCTCTGTAAAGCGGCACCAGAGAGAGATCTCTGGAATGAATTCCCTCTTAGTCTCTGTTGTGACCCAGAGTTAACAGAAGACAATAAATCACACCAAACACCATCCCCTGGTGTTAACTATACAGTAAGAACATTTATTTCATGTCGACACTTGTAAAAGAAGTCTCTTCCAAGTCAGATGATTTGATATACAAATCAAAGCCACCACATGTTTTTCTTTTAGTCTGTCTATACTGAGCTCAAATTTATACAACATGAATGCTTGTTTCTGAAACAAAATTACAAATTAAATCATAACAAAATACACAAAATTGACTGGACCCTAAGTTTAATTCACTGAAAGAATTCTTCTTTCCTCCAATCACCTTGAACTCCGCTCTTCCCCATTGTTATCGTCATCCTTCTGCTTGGCCATGAATTTCTGTAGAAATAAGGGTAGCCAGTGAAAAGATATCGCTATGTTATTCCTCAGTCTGTGACAACATCATGTTCTAAATACAGGGTAGGTTTCATAAACGTATCATCCAAAAATCAGCCTACTCCTGATACTGGTAACATGTGATCTGTACCAAAAAACACTCAGAAGTTTTGCTCACAAACTGACACACGCACAATCACCAAGTGGTGAAGCTCCCGAGTGCAATTTTTTACAGGGCATATGGCAAAATATTAGGTATCAGGAGTTCACACGATGACAGGGGACCTGTGCTGGTCTTGAAATATAAAATAGTTATTCAATATTCACCACAGGCTGTGTATTCATTGCACCCACTTTACAAAAGTCCACATCAATAAATATCTTCCCAGTTTTCTACCCCTCACATCAGCACCTTGCCACACGCTGGGTCCCCACCAGCCAGGTGCACCGGCAAGATGTGCCGCTGAGGGGTGGGGGGAGTTTTGACCCCAAACTTAAGTTTTCTGGCTGCCAAACCGACCTTTTGATCATTTTACATCTGCAAGATATTTTAGGCAGTCTGCAGTTTCAGCAAGCCACAAAATCTGACAAAACCATGCTTTCGGACACAACGCTGCATAGTTTTTAAAAATCACTTCTTAAAAATGGAGGGAAGACAACAGCTAGCCTCCACGCCTTCCTAGGTAAGGAATGCTTTATGTAGGTGATGAGCTTGAGTAATTTAACAGTATCTGTGTCTGAGTTTAAAACTCAAACCCCTTGAAGTATTAATATGAGCTCCTTATGCCACTAGGAAATTATTAGCACTCGTTAAAGCAAACTTTTTTAGAACGATATTCTTTTCACTCCTGTGTGTTTGGAAGCGCTTCAGCATTACCTCCATGTTTTGCTGATGAAGAGGTGTCTTGCAGTGATTTTTCACAGATATTTCATCTGCATAGAACAGCGAGCAGATCTGACAGAAAAAGCCAGCCTTTGGAACTAGGTAATCCAAATCTGAAGAGACAGCACACATCATTAACATTAACAAAACACACCTTCAAAACAACCCATGAACAAAACACAGCTTTAAAGAAAAAAAATCAGATTCCATTAGCCAGTACTATACAATTTGTTATTAATGGAAGGAAGTTAGTTACCTTTTTTGAATATTCTAATCCGAGTTGGACACCTGTCCTATTTTGATAAACAGGAGGACACATACTTTTCTGCCAATAGAGCAACTGACCTTCTGGATCTGAAGCTCACGGCAACTACCTCAGCATCCTTTGGCCTTAAAAGTGTTTTATATACAACCAAGTTTAACCTCTGTCCTGCAGTGCGTTACGCAAGCATTTTCTGTCACAGAGAATATTACACAAGCCATCAGGCAAGGATCCATATTTTCCTAGCAACTTCTTTTACAGTTCAAGTGTTATCAGTAGTTTTATAGAAAAGTATTTTAGATGAGGATCTGGAATATATAGATATATACACACACACACACATTTTTAAAACTATGTAAGCAGTTCCCTCATTTTTATACATTGAAAGTTGGTAATAAAACTCATAACAGGATTAGAACAGTAAGTAGATACTACACTGCACTGTACCAATTATCAATAAATTAGCCTGTATTTGTAAATTTTAGGAAAAAAAGAACCTTGAATTTTGCTGCTGCTATTAAGCCAACAGCAGAAACTTGTAAAACATACATTTGTAGGAGCCAAGATAAAAACACAGATTATGAGCCATGACTTTAAAGTTAAATGTGGTAATGAGGCAAAGGAGGCATTTTCAAATGGGCAAGAAAGCTGTCTTCTAGCAAGAAAAGTATGGAGCGTTTGGGGCGGGTGGTTTTGGCTTTACCTTTTGGAGTACTCTGTGTCTTTGATACATCTGAAGAAGCAATTTTCTTCCGCTTAGGCTCTGGTTCTTTATCTCCTGATCCCAGCTGATCTACTGGAGGCCATAAATCCATGTTAAACAAAGATATCAGCTAGTTTAAAAGTACTCTATCTCTAGCTGTAATGGCTCGTTACTGCTTGAAACAAACACCATCTGTATGGGCCTTGCTGTTCTCTACGCCAGTCGGTTTAGTCTTTCCATAGAGCAATTTTCAGGAACTCCTGACATCAATCCTGCAAGCAAGATTCCCAAATACAGCCCCGGTGCTGCGGTGAATGACTCCAAAAGCGCTCTTGACCACACAGCACTCTTCACAGACGTACCACCCCCACTCTCAGCTGCCTTCCTCTACAGCTCTTACCAGCAGCTTCAAACCAACTTTGTGATTATGGTCACAAAAATCTCAACTTCTTTATAATACAAACTACCAAGCTTTCTTGAATGAATCTAGCTCGAGGTCCAACATCAATATTTCAGCTTCGTTACAGAACCAGCCAAACCCAAGAGAATATGTTATCGGATTAACCAGCTCTAGGGAAAGCTCAAAGTCAACATTTTAAGATTTTTCTGGAGACAAGGAGTTTGACAGAGTCTCCTCTATTACGAGATAAAAAAGGTCTTTGGGTTTTAAACTACCAAAGCAGTCCAACTGCCACGCAAAGAGTCACACATCAAAAATATCTGGTTTCTTTATAATTTCATATTCAAATAATCTAGATACCAGCATGTCCTAAACAAGGTTAATGCAATAAATCCTTTGCCATAACAACAAAACCCAGGAAGCTGTCGAAGGAACGCAACGGACAGCATCAGTCTCTTGCACCCCTTGATGTTTCAGCAGATTGTATCTCACTGCATCATGCAACACGCAAAGTTTCCGATTTGCCATCTTCACCAGCTGCAGTCTGACTGTCATCCTTTGAACTGCTGGCCTGAGGCAATCAATAAATCCTTTCCTATTTTGCTGCTGGTTTCAGATTTTAAGACTTGAATAATAGGATTTTACCTGCTTTAACCTCTCCTCCCCACAGTTTTCCTGTTCCACTTCTCAAATTCTGGAGGAACTAGTCCTTTCCTAAGTCCAACTCTTTTGCCTGAGATTTTTACTATACAGAGAGGAACTAAAATCACTTATTTACTGTGCATCAACTATATTTATTATAATTTGCCACTACCAGTTAGACCAGAAATCAACTTAAGGGCTTGGATATTTTAAGAGGTCTTTTTACAGCTAACTTGCTAATAGAACATAGAAGATATTTTGCATTTTCAGTAAATGCTTTTGTTAGTCATAGGGAAACTTATGTTCTATAACATTAACCAGATTAAAACAATATACAGCATTTAAATATTTTTGGGAGTGTATACAGTTAACTCATCCCTTTCCTAATGTTTATAGAAACTGAAGTTTAAAATTACTCTGTTTTAAGCAAGATATCTGCTGCTTTTGCAGCTCCTCTATACCTGCACTACTCAGCTTGCCCCTGCTACGCAATGAGCGTGAGATGGGAGAAAAGCTTTTCCAAAGCACTAGAACAAAAGGTGCTGTGTCAGTGCTCAGCTACATCAGCAAAGACAGAAAGAAAACTCGATACTAGCGGACTGCATCACATAGAGCCTTCACCCACGCTTTGGCCAAAACTCTTCTTGTTTGTTGGTTATATATAGCCCTCCCTACTTGGCTCTGCATTAGACTTTCTTAACCCTTTGCTAATTCCATGGTACAGACATTCTACATTTTCTTCTCTAGATCCAGCTTGGAAGCTGTTACTTCTTTGTATCTGTGTGTCTATTTCATTTGACTCACTTGTTTTAATGAAGTCTGGCCCTGTAATTTAAGACTATAAATAATCTGTACAGTGTTAGGTAGTTTACCAGGCCTTGCATTAAAGGCAAGAAAAGAAACTATTTTCCCCAATTTTAGCCGTCATAAACCAAATGAACACTTTAAATCAACATGCCCCTTAATTTTACATCAAAAGAAAGATGCATTGTAAAATGCATTAATAAAATACCCTACCTGCAGGCCATTGTTCACTCTCAGTCTCTGTTTTTTTTCCCAGCACCTCTTTCATTAACTTTGTCAAAGATTCAGGGTTTTTCAGTTTCCTCTATTTGCTACAAGGATCTCTTCGTGCATTGCACTGATTACAAGCATCTTATTTCCTATTTCCCCTCTAGAAACTATGAGAGGCTCCTTACCTTTTGACTTTGAGATTGCCATAATTTCTTCTTCTGGACTCATATTTCCTAGAATTTCCATTTCTTCTGGTCCTGCAACAGCAACAATATCCTCCTCTTCTGGTCCTGCAATGGCAGCAATTTCTTCTTCTTCTGGTCCTGCAACAGCAACAATATCTTCATCATCTTCATCCTCGTTCAGATTTTTCCCTGGGAAAGTATTTTCTTCTTCCTCGTCCTCCTCTCCAACTTCATCTACTGTAACAAAGTTTAGTTCCTCTTTTAGACGATTGAAATCAGCCAGAAAATCATCTTCATCTTCGTTAACTTCATCCAAAGTCACGAGAGGGTTATCTTCATTCTCCTCTTGTATTTCATCTACTGTCACTAAAGCACTGGGATCATCAGGCGCCTGGGAGGAAGCACCATCTCCAGTATCCTCTGCAGCCACTTTATCATCCTCCTTCTGTTTCAGCACATCCTCAATATTCAAGTCAGTAGGCTCGTTCAGAGGCAGCTCTTCTACTTCACCAATTTCATCTACAGTTAGCAAGGGTTCAGCTTTCAAATCCTGCTCCTCAAAAACTGACCTAGGGACATCTTTTTGAGAACTAAGGTCCTCCTGTTCAGATATCTCATCCAAAGTAACAAGCGACTGTGGGTCCTTTACTGCTTCTGACATAAGTTCTTCCTCTTCGATCACTTCATCCACTACAACCAGGCCCTGCGGGTCACTGAGCGCTTCTAAATTAGCAGTTCCCATTAGCTGTGCAGTCCCATCCTCCTCCTCACCGATTTCATCCAAAGTGACAAAAGAGAGTTCGGTTTCAGCAATGCGTGCTACGGAGCTCTTCCCTTTCCTTCTCTTGGAACTAGGCTCAGAAGAGTTGTTGTCTTTAGCACCATCTTTTCTCTTTCCCCTTGGTGGATTTTGCCGTGTTTTAATGGGAGACTCAATTTCCTCTACGACCTCATCCACAGTAACAAATTCATCCAGGTTAAATGGAAACAGCTCTTCTTCCTAGGAGGTGTAAAAATGTGAATATAACAAAGTTTAACATTCACCCAGTGACACAAACACCTCCATCCACGAGGCGCCTAATGAAAAATACCTACGCACTGAAGCTGGCTCAAGAGGGAAAAAAAAAAAAAAAAAAAATGCTACTTGACTTGAGGGTAGGAAAAAGTTTTGAGGCCTTCAGTCTCATGTGGAAGAGTTTTCATTATCAGCATTTGTGTTAAGTAAGCAGATTTAACTCAGAAACCCAAAGCATTTTTCAAAAACACAGCAGATGAATAGACAAAATTTACGTCTAATAAAAGAACTGGGCTCTGAATACTCATGCATATTTTGCACTCACTTGCAGGAAGGCTAGTGAAAATATTAACACCTCCAGAGTATCCTTCAAAAATACTATTATCTTGTGTCAATATCTCATTCCCTTCCCTAAGCATATGCTGTTGGCTGCTGCTACAAAACAGGAGACTACATTAGTGTTTCGATCCAGCAAAGTCATTCTGTCTCCTGATGACTATTCACTGTTTTATCTTGCCTCTTTGGTTTCAATCTCCTAACAAACATCTCGGTTTCAGAAAGGCTCTCCGGCGGCCCTATGCTCCAGCACAGGAAAGGGCTCCCACTACTGGAACCTCCCCACATTCCTCTATAACCAACACATACAAGAAGATCATTTTCTCCTTTCTATTAAGGTCTGACTAGCCCCACAGACGCTCTGACAGACTTGCTGCTCCTCCCTGTGCTGGACATCTTTCCTTAGGGGTGCGGAGGCAAGCTCCAGCTTTCTGGCGAATGCCTTACCGTGTTCTTATGTTTAAGATGACAGAGCCTGACCCTTTCTAATTCCCTTCAGTCAGTGGCATGGCTCTTACTGGAGCACATCTTGCATCTAAAACTCCTCCTACCCTGCAGTTTGACCATGCCAGCTTCCATCAGGGCTCAGGCAATTTATTCTAGGACCACTGGAAAGCATTAGCAGCAGCTTAATGTCATATGTAGCTGAGAGCCTCCGGAGGAGGATGTATGGATAGATGATGACTTTAATAAAAGACTGAATTAACCCAAATTACTTCTAGGTTATTTGAATAGACAGCAGTCATGTTTTTTGGAATAGAGTATTATGCTTTGTCCACTGTAAAATAGCTATGCTTTTATAATCAGGATGGCAGGATAAGGGGGATAAGATGGGTACTTGTAGTCAATTAATAAATTTAGACAGTAAAATGCAGCCAAATATCCATTCCACTCCAAATTATGCATTCAATTTCTTCAATGAATGATTCTGAATTTTTTTTTTACCTAAAATATCCCATCCTACCACCAAATACTGGTCAGTATCTAACACAAGAAGAGTGAAAAAGCTCTTGTCAAAGCAGAACTTCAAGGCCAAGGCAAGGTGAACCTTCCGCTGTTAGAGAGTAAGACTGCAACTAAGAAATACCAAAAACAGTCCTCCAGCAGAAAAAGTAATCTGAAATTCAAAGGCTACATGCCTTTTCTTCCCTTTCTTTTTTAAAAAGCTAACAAATACTAGGAATAATGTGTGCCACCACCCACATTCTGATGCAAAAACTTGAGGAATATTTAATGCAAGGTGGACACAGTAGAAAAAAAAAAAAGCATCTGGTTACATTTCAACTGAAATCAAACATTACTGTATTCTTTCTTTCACGAAAAGGAAAACACAGATCTTGGTTCTTATCAGCTATATAACAGTGAAGAATAAAGCAGTGAGAAGTAATTGACATTCCAAAGCCTTTTTTCAAAGGGTGCAGAATTTCCTTTTGGGGATTAACAAACACATCTGGAACATCAGGTATGAAAGCATTCTCTATTACCATCGCTAGCACCAACTTCACAAACACACTGTGCTGGTGATGCGAGAAGTTTATGTAGCTTAAGATTAATAAAAGGATTCAGGTCTCCAACTTTATCTCAGAAATCCCTTTTCCATAGGGACCCACTACTTACCTGGTCGATCTTTGATTTGATCCTGTAACGCTACATCTACAAACTCATCAATACGGGTTTTTATTACCTTCCTTCTGCTTTTGTTTCCCAAAGCCCAAGCTATCTAAGAGAGATAGTGTGTATCTCTTTTCACCTTCCTGTAAAAATGCAGACTCTTTAGCAGTTGAGCCTACAGGCTCCCAAGCCCTCCCAACCCACTGGAAATATCTTTGCATGGAAGAGGTACCATGGATGGAGATGTTCCGATTACCTCCTGTCATAAAAAAACATTTATAAAGAGCTAGAAGACTTCAGCCTTCCTTCCTCTTCTCACAAGCATGATGATGAATAAAGATCTCATGCAGGCAACTGGAGAATTACTTCTCTCTCTCAAACAAATGATATCCAAGACCAAAAAACACCTCCTCTTAACACTCCCTTCCTGAATTAAGTTTCTCTTCCAAATTACTTGGCTTTGCAGCTTTATGCCTGTAGTCTGTAACAACTAGTAATACAAAAAATTCCCTAGGGAAGGACGCTAAAGATTCTTAGCGCACACACACACACATGCTTCCAAGACAATACGACTTTAAGTTCATTTACGGTTACCATCCTTACCTCCTTTTGTTTTGCATTGCTGCTAGTGCCACTCTTTGAAGTTTTAGTATTGCCACCAACAGAAGCCTGCAAAATTAGACAAAAGTTCACGTGAAATCAGTTAAGCCAACTAACCTGTCCACAAGAGAAAAAATAATCTAAAAAAATCAGCTATTTTTTCCCTTAATGAACTTTTTTAAGTTGTCCAGATTGCTGCTTCTGATCACATGCTTGGCAAATACAGAACTAAGCCAACCATCAGCGGTAGAGTCCAGGCATACAGTCTCTAGCAAAAAGTCACATGTAATACCTTGCTTAGTAGCCTCTTTTCAGTAACCAGTGTCTGTGCAGGACTTGACAAAGCAAATATCAGCTCACAAAAGGACAGAAAGCTTATTAAATCCCATTCAGAACTAATCCGAGAACATAAAGTTAAGACACTCGATAAAGACTCACTTCAAAAATACCTGCCTGCAATTTTTTCCAAGTAGCATTTTCAAACCAGTTACAGACTTGCGTTGCACACACTGCGTCTAAAAGCAACTGGTTGCCCGCCATCTCGCTATTCCAACTTGGCTGTTGGCCCAAACCAGGTGAGTGATTTATGGAAAAGGGAAGGGGAACATAATCTCATTGTCCCATACTCAACATCTGGGAGAAGCATGGAGTTAGTTACTGATCAGGCACACTGAACCGGCCTTCCTGCCCTCCTCACCTTATTGCTGCTGTTGTCTTTCTTCATGTTGGATGATCTACTCTCTCCCTCTTGAGACTGTTTTGAACTAGCCCTAGATTCCACTCGTGAGTCCTTCTCTTGCTGAGGTGAATTCCTCCCATTGCCTGCCTCTCCATCAACAACAGAACTTCTGTTCACTTTACATTTGCCGCTGCCATCTCCCAGGCTTGATGGGCTGCTACCAGGTCTCGGATGACCCTCTTCTTTTGACACGATTTTCTTCTCCACCGCTGCTTGGCTTCGGGCCTCAGGTTTTGAGGGAGTTTTCTGCTCCCCTCCTTTACACAGGGAAGGCTCATTTCTCTGTACTGGAACCCTTGACTTTGATATATCCGGAAGAGACACCACTGCCTTTAAAATCATTTTACCAACAGAGGAAGATTCCTTGACAGAAAAAGAGGAGTTTAATGTAACTGCTTTGCAGGTTTCATCAGTTTTTGCTGGTCCTGTTCCTTTATTTTGATGGGCTTTGATTAAACTTCCCTCGTTGCTCTCGTTGACAGCATTTGCAGCATTTTCCACAGCAGCCTCAACCTTGGCCACAAATTTTTCAAGCTTCTTCTCTGTCTCTGCCCCAGTCTTCACCAAAAGCTTTCCAGGGTTCTCCTCTGGAGCTCTTCCAACTTTGACCACAGTCTCTTCTGGTTTCATCTCTTTGTCTGCTCCAGCTACATCCAGTTTCTTCTCCACAGCTGCCCCAGTTTTAAGTACAGGTTTCTTCTCTGTTATCTGAGTTACAGGCATTTCATGCTCGGTTTTCACAGCATCAGAAACAGGATTTTTTTCAGGAGCATCCAACTTGTTCGCTTGTGTGACAACAGATGACACCATCTCCACTGAAGCTGCAAGAGAATCAGGGGGCACTGCTTCAGGGACAGCCCCTGTCATATCCCCTGCTGCCAGCTTCACAGCACAATCTGATGACACAGCTTCAGCCTTGCCCACATCAGACAATTCTGCTGGTTCGATGGCAGAAGATGACAATTCTTCATCTTTCTCTTTAATTTCCTTCTCTGATGCAGATACAACAGCAGATTCAGACGACTTTGGTTCAGTATTATCTTTAACTGCCTCTTCTTTCTCCACACTGGAAGGTGGCAGTAGCATCTCTTCTGACTTCGCTTCAGATGGCTTGGTATCAGCGGATTTGATAGATGCCACAGTAACTGCAACTCCAGGGTCCACTCCCTCTGTAGACGTTTCTGCCAGTCTTGCAGCAGACTCCCTTACTGCTCTTTCAAGATGGGACTCAGAGGGCTCTATCTGTACTGCTGACATCTCGTCTTTGACATTAGAGATGGAAATGGGTCCTTTCTTTGCCACACTAGGCTCTACTGGAGGATTAGCAGCTGCTGTTTGCACCACTCCTGATCCCTCTGGATATTTTTTCAAGCCAGAGCTAAATGCATTTAAAAAAAACAGAAGAAATCAAACTATGTTGAGAATTCTACAGTTACCAGAAACCTCTTGACGCCAATGGTGGGGGATTTCCTGATGCATTAGTGCTTAGCATTTGGACATCTAGCCTATCAGCGTTAAAATGGTTAAAAATATGGAGGCGAATAACTGATTAGTTTTATGCTTCTGTTTAATCCACCTCAGTACCGCAAGCCTCTTACACTTTGAATTGCACTACTTGTAGTCAGACCTCTGAAGGTAGCACTCACTACAGATGTGCCCTGTGACCTCAGCGCTGACATGAACTCCTAAAATTTAGATCCCCTGATGCAAGGCAGACTGTGGAAGTGCATATACAGCGAAAATAAAGCTTCAGTCTCCCTGTACAAAGGAACTACCAGAGTTTTGTTATGTTTGAAGACAGCAGACTCTGCAGTCACCAACCTAGAGAACTCTTTCAGCAGCTAGGAGCCTGAAGTTTGGTTGGTTGGGGTTTTTTTTTGGTTCAGGTTTGGTGGGAGGGAGGGGTTGCTTTGGTTTTAAACTGCATTGACCTCGCACAATAGCGGGGAACACAATACATGCACAGAGGCTCCTTTTGGCCAGGCTCTGTTTTCACTGTATAATCCCACTGTCAGCTCCCAGGATAATAAAGCCCAAGATGACAATGCAGAGGATAGCGCTTTTCAGAGAACTTCAGTTACAGTAAGTGCATTATTCTTCTCTGAACAAAGAATCCTCCGTAGATGATCTTGGGAGACATTGAAATTAGAGATGTCTGTGCCCCTCTTCCCACAAAGCTCAAGAAAACGAGCATCCCAACACCTCATGCATCTCTAGATGGAAAGGTGCCGAAATACCACTGCTGACAATCTTGCTAAGTGTTGAAACAAACACAAAAGCAGCAAACACACATAATTAATCAGTGGTTATGCACAATGGAGCAGCCTGTGCTATGGTTTCTCAGAACCTATGTATATGAATAAAGGGTGCACATTTGTATAAACCTTCATGAAAATAAAAAAGAGCAGAGAAGCCTGCCATTTTGGTAATACTCCCAGCACAATGTCAGCAAGAAGATGGAAGGTAGATCAAATGGAACTCAACACTGACGAAAATGTTAAATCTTGAAGTGGCCAGATGCGAGGGTTAACAAGACGAAGACACAATACATGGAGTCAACAGAAAGATGAAAACAGGCAAACTCAGTTAACGTCTGTGCTACACAAGCACAACAAAAACACCAATCTTGAAGGTTTCCTCCAGACCTGAGGGCACTGTCCTCTGCTGCTACAAAATGCAAGAGGAGAGAGAAGAAGGGATATGAATTGTGCTTCAAAATCTTTCACAACACCAATTTAAAATTGGCACAGATGTAATACGTCATGACTGTGCATCAGATGGACGCTTGCTACACAGTGTGAGGGCACTCCTTCCCTAGCAAAGCGGCACAACTGCAGCGTTTTGCGGCTTGGCAGGCAGTGATGGAGTGTGCGTGCTCTCAGCGGTGCCCCACAAAATGCTGTGAATCTCCTTCAGAGCCCAAGCGGCTCAGCTCACAGTAACTGAAGTCTTATGAAAAAAAAGCAACCTCACTCGTTCCAACATCCTGCTCATCTGCAACAGGCTTCTTAGACCTGTAATCAATTTAAGCTTGCTACCTGCAAATGTTTGGAGCTAAGTGTGCCTCATGAGTGGCTAAAGCAGTCAGGGCTGATCTGCTTTTTATGCCACAGAATTGGTTTACTCAGTCACAACACACAAGATATTTTGACATCAGTTAAACATTGTTTGTGTTCCAAAAGCAAAACCCATTTCAGTTAATTTTCTCTTCTATTTGAGCATCCTACAGACCACTGAGATTTATGTCTCACGTGGCTGTGTAGCAAAACACTACCTGGATAAGTCAGAGCACAAAGCCCAGAAAGGCAGCTCTGAAAGCCCAGGTTTGTCACTGATGAGTAGAAAGCTTAATTAAATACAAGCTCCGACACCTTGCTAAACTGTACCCCACAGCCTCTGTTTATACACTTTTTTTGCAGGGAATGGAAAAAACGTCAGAGAACACTGGAACCATACACTAACTACAAAGCTTACAGTAGTAGCACACACATATTAACCTCTACACAATACAAATGAGATATTAGTCTCTGAATCCTCAGGACTTTATGTCTCCTTTCATGTCAACACCCACCCTGTGCCTTCCACAAAGCCCTGGCGGTCTCCAAAATACACTGATAGATTCAAACCAGACTGTGAAGCAGTGGAAGGAAAGCTCTGCAGAGGCAGTAATGCACAGAGATAAAGGTGAGTGAGCCTGATGAAGCACCAAGGTGCTTGAAGTAACACTTAAAAGACCTGTTAGGCATTGGGAAAGGAATAGCATGTAGACCTGCAAGACAGATTTCCTGCACAGAAGTTAGTGTAAAGGGTGAAACCAACAATACCTGGTGCTCAGTTTCTGCATAGGACGTCCCTGCATTAGCTGCCATACGCAGTCATTACTGCCTGAGTTAGCAAGGGAAAGGCTTCGAGAGTTCAGTGCTAGAAACGCCAGCACAGAGGCTGCGTCACAACGGAGACAGAACCTGCTTCCTACATGTCAGATCAGGATTAAAAGGAGCAGTGGGATAGTCCTTGAATCTTAACCTGGCCAAGAAAAGTTTCAGCTATTTTAGCTGAGGAAAACAAATCCCAACAAAATGCATCAGCATCCTTGGAACAAGCAGAGGCATTTACATCAGTCACCTCAGCCGCAAGATTAGATGAACTACCTACACGGGCTGGACAACAACCGAGCTTCCAGAAGCATTCCAAAGTTTTTTCAGGATCATCTCATCATCCCAGGCAACCTAGAGGGCAGCCCCTTCTGCTCCCCAAATTTTGCTACTGCTTCCCTCCCCAGAAACAGGTGACAAGGTCTTCAGATATATAATAATATTTAAGATATTTTCTGCTTCTTATGAAATGTAACTGAAAAAAATAATCAGTCAAGTCACAAAGTCTTATAAGGAGAAGACAGTTGCCTCAGACAAGGAGAATGTGTGTAGTGTTATTTGTAGGGGAAAATGTCGGGTTTCCTATCTGTTCAACAGCCACAGCTGGATGCTGGGCAGTAGCTGGGATTCATGTAAGAGTCACTTGTTTTCATTAATTACCACTACTAGCTAAAGCCCACCAGTCTGGAATCGAAAAGGTTACCTGAATGTCTGCTTACATGTGAGTCGGAGACAGTTTAGAAACTAAATGCTTCCAAAATTGACTAGGGTCTGTGTAGAAGTTTCATGAAATTAGGAGTGCCTAACTTTACTTGTGAAGAAACAGGTTTTGGAAATATAGTAACAGTCCATGAGAGTATAATGGCATTACTTGAAATTGAAGTTTAGGACCATTATTACACAGTTTTGTTTTGTTTTTTTTAATGATAAAACTTATCCAGAAATATGGATTTGAGTCACAGAAGGTATTTTAAGTCATATTTGTTAACAAGAACTCTTATAATGATCTATCCATTTATAAAAAAACATAATCAACACTCTAAAACCAACAAATAGTTGCTCCACAATGAGAAATTTTACTACAAGCAATGTCCGTAAAACAATTTTAAATGGAACATACCAAAACCACCATTTCCCATTTCTAGGTTCTGACGTTAATATAGCATCCAAACATTTTTTTTAAATCAATTCAGGGACCTGTATCACAGCATGAATAATGTTAATAAGTTAAACAAGGAAGTTTTGGTTTATTTTTAGCATTTGGAAACAGAAACAATAGAGCCAGGTGCTCTGACAGAGGAAAGCACTGTAGGACAAAATAAAGCAATCACTTCCTGGTTAAATACAACAAAAAATTGTCTTACCAACACGTATATCCAAACATACTTTCCAGGACCTGTGGTAAAATCCTGGCCAAATTAGTAAAACAATAACAACTCAACGAACTACACAGAAAACAGGATTTCACCCCATTTGTCCATGTTCTTTGAAAGCCCCAGATTTCAAAGAAATCACAAACATTACAGCTCTACAGCAATACACTACACGTCCTGCACACACAGAACACACAAAAGCTTGAAAGAAGTAACAGCAGGTAACAGTTGATGGATCTCACAGTGGGCCTTTTCATCAAGCTCAGTTAGAGAGATGGCTCAGCAATCTGCTTAATCTTAGATACACATTCCATGAACAATATAGATACACAAAAAAACCTCAAATACTTGAAAGGCATACCTTCCTTTGCTTGGTTCCTCTCTCTTCACTTCTTTTCTCACAACTTCAGCCTGAAAGGCAAAAATCTAGGTTCAGCATCTATGACTTTCAGAAGCATCAGCACAGAATTTGCATAACCCACCTAATTAATAACGCCCTGAACCCAAATTTAGGCATGCATCACCTGAAAGATCAAAGGACAGTTAGTTGTTCTAAAATTGTTCCCCACAGAATACGTATTTCATGAGATGACAAATAAAAGTGCATGGCAGCGTAAGAGATTTTACTAAAAGTTTGCTAGACAGAACATGTGGCACACCACTAACTGTTTTGTTCGTCTCATCTTCAAAGCTGTCACGGTTTTGAGCAGAATTAACTTTTATTATAGTCTGTGATATATCTGGGGGAGAGGGATGTTAAACACGTTTTTTCCCAGACAGCACCTTCTCTCCTGTACCAGCGAGGATGCTAACGGCTGCAGAGCTCAGGGGGAATGCAGTTAGCTTGACAGAAAACAGCAGCACACCTTTTCTAAAGACAAATTACATTCCAAGTTGAGCAAGTATCTACAGAAAACCAAAGGCCAGTTTCTGTTCCCTTAAAACCTGCATTCATTTCTTGTAGGATGACTAGGTGTTTCTACTTTCTGTTCTGTAGAATAAACTTGTGGAATAAACGTGAAACGAAATAATGTCTTCTGAAAAAAAAAGACAATGACAAACCGTCCAGGCTCTGCAGCTATCACGGTTAGTAGCATAGGTCCAAGCAATCAAAAAAAAAAAAAAAAAAAAAAAAAAAAAAAAAAAAAAAAACCACAACCTTTTAAAAACTCAGTGTTGATATATCAATCTCTTTTCTGAAGGCATTCTACAAACTAATTTGAAGACTACCACTATTAGAAAGAACATCAGATAAACTCAGTGCACACAGAATTCACTTTAATCTTTTATTTATGCACATAATTCCAAAGCCTTCAGTCTTCCCTTTCTAAAAACATTTATTCCAGAGATAAGTGCCAAAAGTGATTTGAACATGTTATAATGAATTAAAAATTATTTTGGTTTTCCTTCAGACTAGCTTCTGATTGAAAGGCTTCTAGAGAAAAGTAGCTTATGGCAAAGGGAGCTACAAGCTTAACGTTCCTATGGTACCTAGGCACAACATCCAGATTCTGGCAACGTAACCGAGAAAACAGACAAGAGGTAACAGACTCAAAAGGCAGTGAAGAACAACAGATGGAAAAAACTCCGTTTTCCCTCTTAGCAGCGTGACCAGGCATTTTTCTCTCCACCGCAGATATAGATAAAATAAAGCTTAGGAGTGTATCTCCAAAGTACAGACTTATTTTAACATTTGTGCAAAAGCTGTGACAGTCACATTGACAGACTGTAATGACATCCGCTGCACCCATGCTCTATGATTCTGTATTCCAGTTGTATATCCGCCTTCACCATTACAGGAGTTTCCCCATATTTTTGTTATTTCAGCAGTATTAAATTCAGACATTATCAGCAAAATTACAGAAACAAAACTATAATGTGATTAAGCAAGCACTTACATTACTGCTGTTACTATGCCACTGGCATCAGTTACTGCTATCTGGCTGGTCAACCTCTCTAAATCAGATAAGCACTCTGTATCACCCCAAGTGTGCAGCTGGAAAGAAATATTATTTTGAAAACAGAGTGTGAATGCCATTCTTTGTTGGCATTGAACTCTGCTCTGATGAAACATTTATAGTGACAAAGGCACGTTATTCTCTTGCTACACAAGATACAGGGAACAGCTATAAAAAGCAGATTTGAATCACAAAGTGTTGCCACAATGCATCCTTGACAGACATTCCTTAGCATGAGCACTTCAATGAATGATATTTTGTTTATTTTTCAGTGCTAAGGGAGCTTATTATTTACATTTTCTAGACTTGAGAAAAAGCTCCTAGGTCTGAAGATTTGGTTATTTTCTTCAGCTACAAAGTTAGTCTAATACAAGATATTACTCTTAAATGCATCTCACATCATCGAACACAATTATAATTTACGTTCTTCAAAACGACCTGAAGTTCACTACATAAACTGAAATACAAAACAAAGTGCCTCAGAAGAAGAGCATATTTTGTCCCATAGAGAGTCAGCACTGGGGAGAATCATGCCTGCAATGGGGAAGAGGAGAGAGAGAAAAACTCTTGGAACATCTAATCCATGCTCTTGCACCTAGCAGAAGAGAAAAGAGGACCCTACACACCTGCGCTCACCAGATTTTAGCTATCAGCACTTCACCTGCAGTGGGTCCCCACCCTGCATCAGAGATCCCGAGGGACGCACGCCAGCCCACCTTACCCTACCCCTGCCATACCGACAGTACCACACCACCACACTCATCTGGTAGAGATGCTGTGTTCAGAAGGAAAGTTAAACCAGTTCTCTGAATCAAACGTGTAATTCAAAAGCATCTTCAGTGTTATTATATTGAATCTAGGCTAGTTAATGGGAAGTCACTCCTAATGAACAAACTATACCCCTTCAGCCATGGACGAAGGCCCAGAACAGGATGGGAAGAGCTGGGAAGGCAGGCTGATGACTGAATCTCTGCAGACATTTCAAAGAGTCACACTCGCAGAAGGGTAAAAAACTGATTTTACACAGACTAGGCTCTGCACGTGCACAGTAACTGCTGATTTACTTGGAAAGGGGCACTATTAGTCTAGCCAAAAAGAGATCTGTGCACCCAAGTCAGATCTTGCTGTGTACCATCATATGTCCTAAATCATCACAGATGCTACTCAACAACTATCACAAGAGTGCCCTACCAGAAATGTCCCATTGACACCATATGTCTTTAAAAACATGTATCCTAAACACCATACAGCTACCCTACAGACTTCATAAATAAGGATGCTTTTCAATAAAGCAGAAGAAATTGCCAATATAATAGAAAACAGACCATGATACAAGCCAATGATCAGTACCCAACCATTCTTTAAAAAAAAAAAAAAAAAAAAAATTGAAATTCATTGTGATGCTCAGTGTAAATAATACTGACAGCTTTGTCAGCTTGGTAAGTAGAAGTACACATCTGGATGACTTTTTTTCCTCCCTGTTGAAGTAACAGGCTGTTGCCCTTGTTATGATTAGGCACCTGAAGTTAAACTTTCTCTTGTGCTGAATAAAAGTGAAGGGAAAAAACTAAGATGCCCTGCCCCTCCAGACACATCCTCGTTTGAATGATATTCCAAAGCATGCCACTGAAAAGGAACTGCAACACTCAGGGAATGAGAGCTCCAAGAATGGAATTCACATGGAGAATCACTGGAAAAACAAAACAAAACACCCCACAGCAAAACAAAACAAAAAACCAAAAAAGTCCTATACACATTTTGGTCTCAATCTCAACAGTTCATGTTGAACTGGTTAGTTGGTCCCTGTTCTCTCAGTTATATATGAACTTTGAAGAACAAACCTAGCTGGTATTCAAAGGAATAAAAGCCAAGCTATATACCCCTAAAATAAACGTAGTTTGGAAGATGTGGCAAGAGATGGAGAGTTGATCATTGGACAAACGATTAAGATTATTTTGTTGAGTCAGGACATGAGAAAGGAGCTGAAAAATGAGAAGGCAGGGGCACGCAGAACTAGTGAAATAAATCCTCATGTTTGAGTCCACAGTAAACAGCGCTTTACCTCCACACCATGAGAGGGACCGCATCTGGATTTACGTTCTCCACTTTGGAACCCAGAACGCTATTAGCATGTGGCTAATGTTCGCATTTCTTGCTTAAAGCTCTTTACCTATCCAATGCAACATGCAATAAGCTCCTTCTTTTCTGGTGTTCAGCTGCTGCAGCTTGCTGTTCCTTCAGCAAATCACCAGAAGTAAAGTGGGAGCTGCTCAATACTGCAAGTAATTTCATTTCTAAGAGAGAAGATGGAAGCAGCTGTGGGTGCACAGACCAATGCTGACATAGCAACCGAGTCTGGAATCAAGAGGACTAAAGCAGATGAACTGCTAAAGATGAATCAAACTAGATCAGAAAAAGATTCTACTAATTTCGTTATCAATCCTTTTCTAACTGGTACTAAACAGTTGCTTTCCTCCTTTCTTCCTTTTTCTCTTCATCCTTCATTAAGAAATACTTTCATCAGTGGAAAGAGATTCCATACATGTTCGTAAAATAGAGACAAAATAAAGACAAACAGCAACACATACTTTCACACCTATGCCACATCCCAGAATACAGACTACAGACAGTTGATCCAGTTCCCACCTGTTGCACAGTTTTCACTCTCATCCACAATGACAGCAAAGAGTGAAGGAAATACTAACATTATCACCATTAGCTGCTCTTCATGGAAAGGTGGTTCTATTCCACAGAAATAATGTATTATTGAAAAGAAGAAATCTTACCTCAGCAGACTCTCCTTTGGGTGACAATGTACAGGTCAATGTATGCTCACCCATATTGTAAGGATATTGCTTCAGGAAGCTGTACATTGACCTGGCTGACTTGGCACTATCCAGCTGCAGAATTGCCTAAAAGGAGAAAAGTGCAAGCTTCAAATGACTGTTACTTCATCTTATTTCTGTATTGCAGAACAAGTTTAGTATAGTCAGCTGGTATAGCATGTGATATCTAATATTCCTGAAGGGTTTCAACATCTTCATTTTAAATTACCTATAGGCGTCATTTTTTGATTAAATCCTATGTTTCAGATATAGAAAACAGTGGATTCTCTTGTTTCTGAGAGGCTGAAGAAAGAAATCTCTCCTGTTGGGAATTATCTTTAGAACTAAATAACTAACAGCATCACAAAACAGTGGAGCTTGGAGCTTCACTACCCACACGTGTTTTAACATTCCGGCTTCTGGACACGTTCAGCTTTCATTCTGCTGTAACTCACGAGCATCTTCCCATGAGGGCGAGGGGAAGTGCATGCCCACAAAAAACACTGCAAGATTACATCTATAAAGGAAACAGTAAAATGAACTATACACAAAAGTTCATCTGCTATACTAGAAATCCCTCACTTCTTTACGTTTTAGCTATCAAGTAAAATTAAGACAAGATTTATAAGTCACTTTTAAAATTTTCCAGCTATTCAAGTTGTGTTCTAAAGCTGATATTAACTATATTACTCCTCTCTCTCTTTTTTTTTTTCCCCATATTTTATTTAAAGCAAGCCTTAAATAAGCCACCCCCCTTTTGTCTTTTTCCTTAAAAAAACACCTCTGCCCTTCTGGGATCTTTACTACAACTCTGGCTATTGAAAACAGATCAGAAAGTATTTGATGGAACAGCTTTCTATCAAGAAGTGCTGATTCAATGGAATTAAAGCATTTGATGTTCAATTCAACAAAATTAGTTGAAGGTCTAGAAATTGGCCCTAGATGTGTTACTGACTGCAGAGTTCTCTTTATTGCATTTGAAAATTTTAAGAAAGGAGTTTTACTTTCAAAAAAGAAAAATGCTATGTTCTTTTTAAAAGCATCTTCACCTGTTTTATGGTTTATTATCAGACGGAAACTTAAAGTAGCTCAAAATAATGGGAACACAATTGCTTTTTAATTGTTAAAATATATATACACATACACTAAATTAAATCTAGTTCATAAAGTAAAAATCCAATGTTAAGTGCAGCAATAGCAACATTAAAAATTAAAATAACAAAATTTTTTAAAAAAGAAAATCAAGTCACTAAATTTTGAAGTGTCCAAAACAAAAAGCAATTACAGCACTTCTGACATTTTCACTTCTCAAATCAAAATGATTGTTTTGCCTCAAGCTTCCTACAAAATGGGAACTCCTTTCCCCCTCCCACTTACAACTCTAATGTCAAAGGTTAATAACTTTAGCAGCCATTTAGGAAGCTTTACTTTCAGAGTTTACCAAACTGTTCTTATATCGTTCAGGCTAGATAAAAGCCTAAGGCTTGTTTCGGTTGGTTAGGTTTTTTTACTTCCCCACTGCCCTTAACAAATAAGACAAACTATTTTCTTGTTCAGGGTGAGTGGGAAAGAGTCAGAAACTTTGGTCTCTCATTAGCAGATCATTCTTGGTACTGGGAGATGAAAAAAAAAAATTTTTTGTTTAAAAAGTTTTTTTTCCCAACAAGGTACTTTGCACCATAGAAAAAAAAAAAATACTTACCTTGTTTTTATTCTTCAGTACAACATAATGATCTACTTTTCCAAATCGAAGTCCCACACAAACTGCTTCAAGTTCTCTGTATCCATCATCTGGCAAGTTCCCAAGATGCACAAACTGATTATGAATAGTTTCAGTATTTACCTAAAGAAAATTGATGACAAAACTTGCTTTATTAGCAACTACTGAACTAGGTTAGAAAAGCCCCATGGAAAGCTGCTGTATCTCCCAGATCTTGCCGAAAAAGAGCATTTGCATATATCCAATGTTCGCATTTTCAGATTTTCCATTTTTTATGCAGTATATCAAAAGAACCAGCTATACTTCCCAGTAAAGAATAACAAACTTAAAAGGATCAAGTTGAGTGTTTTATTTTAAATCATCTTTTATTTTTTTAACTAGTAAAAGTCTCTTTAAGGAGCACTGCAAAATAAAGCTGAAGTTTAAATAAATTTGGTATTTTGAAAAGCAGACACTATCTAGTCAGTTTATAAATTGGTCAAGGCATAGAAACCTATCTAGAAGACTCCAATCCTGGTTTTTAAGTCAGAGTTTCGTTTACTTCATCAGTTTGTAATAGCATAAAGATCCTCGGTCAAATATCATTTCTTGTGTTTTGCCATTTTCAAACACAGTTATCACCACCAGCACAGGGACACGTTATCAAGGAGACCAGTAAGACTCTTCTGACCAGGAAGCATTCTGGTGCAGAACGTACGAGTGTGCTGACAGCAAGCGGAAAGCCATCCTCAGCCACATAGTGCCAGCAGCACCATAGACTGAAGCCCGGCACCAAATATTTTGTGGAGGATCAAAGGGAAAGGCCCTGGGACACAAAGTCCAAAGGTACCAGTAGACTTCTGGAATCTTAAACAAGTCTTATTTTTAAATACTTGAAAGTTGTGTGTCTTTTAGAAACACAACACTCATTCCCAACAAGCAAGAGATTTCCCACCCCCTCCAGGACTGGTATGTTTTTCTTTCATTATTCATCACTTTACCAGGAGCAGAAAAGAAATATTTCACCACAAGCAGATCAGAGGCACAAGTGGGATACAGCAGCAGGGGCGCTGGCAGTTAAGTACTCAGATGTTTCTGTTAGTGCCAAACAACGATCATAAGGAGAAAGCAGATATTCCCCAGATATATTTGCAATTGAAAACTCAAGCCTTTTGGGGTTTCTTGGAAAGTGATTTATTGTTGGCAGGGCTCTTTGCAATACACTTTTTAACCAAATACAATTAGCTTCTGAAACTGCTGCTCTTAAAGTCACTCTTGTGAAGTTCTTGTGCCAACTGTTTAAGCCCAGAGACACACATTCAGACCCAATAACTAACCATCTATCAAGAATATCTTGAAAATGTTTTTCACAGAAGACATAAAAGCTATACCTTCATTAACCTCTAGCTACCTACACTGTATAAAAATGCTTTGTACGTCAATTGCCACCTTGCACTGTGTGCAGTGAAGGAACAGGAGGGACAATAAGGGAGACACTACAGTGAACAAAGCACAGAGGTAGTTTTGATAGTTAAACCAAAATATCTGTCCATAAAACACAGTGGGAAAACGGGTGGCATTATATACAGGCAAACACTGCACATTCTCCAAGCTACAGTGGTCAGCAGCTTGTTGTTAGAAGATGAAAAAAAACCGTAACAGAAGGAGAGGGTCTCAAAGGACTCCTATTAAATGTTTAATTCTTTGCACTTCATGCATCATGGAGCTAAACTAAGTGAACATTTACTCATTCTATTCCCTGCTCATTCACCCATGAAAACATATATAAACACTAAATTCAAGAGAAAGCGTAGATAACAATTCAATTAGCTAATATTTCAGTATGAAGGATACTAATTCTAATTTAAAGTAACATATTTTGATAGCATGTGGAGGAAAAGTTAGACTGCTAGCAACTTACCTCAGGGTCAGAATCTTTAATTATAGCAGTAAATATTGCTTCCTTTAAAAAAAAAAAAAAAAATTTATAAGATTTGAACTGTAAAATATAGCTTCACTAGCAGCAGCTAACTGGCAACCACTGACTCCCAACAACTTTTTAGTTTCCCTTTTATTAATAAAATCAACAGCATCAGCACTTCTGACATCTGTGTAATTCTCCTATCAGAAGTCCAGGACACGAAAAGACATTTAACAGAATCAGTCTTCAATAGGACCCACCATAAGAATGCTTAAAACAGGCAGTGTAAGTCAGCCAGCTTAAATACAAAATCCTGCTCTGTGTTGAAATGTTACCACGTATCCTAGAATTTCAATATATTTTATTACTTACTTCATCTTTTATAGTCTTATACTGAGGCACCATGTTGATGCAGAGCTGATTTCCATCCAGTGACATTGGAAAGCAGGTGTAAAATTTAACCATGGAATCTGCAGATTTTCTATTTATTTCAAGATATGCCTTTTAAAATAAAGAAAACAAAAATTTTTTAAAAAATGTAATTTATCAAAAGCATCTCACATCAATGCTTGCCACACTACATTATCGCATTTGTTAAAAAACACATTTGCTGCTTCTCTAGGTAGAAACACTACTAAATACCAAGTAGAATACCTTTTTATGAGATGATAAAATTAGCACATCCCTCAGACCTCCAAATGGCTTTGCTAGGTTGGAAACTTCCTCAACAGAAAATCCTCTCTCAGGCAAATTTGAAATAAGAACCACACATATATCATCAAGTTCCTGTAATCAAATGAAAGTAAATATCACTGCTATTTCTTCAGCTCTAAATCAAAACTGCTGTATTACTGAAGAGAGCATTTATTTTTACTATGTAAAACCACCATTAAACTGAATGAAGCACTTGCTTAAAAGCATGTTACAATACTTGCAACTACCCCAACACCAAAGATCATTTAAACTTTTTTAGGATTTAGTAGCAAAGCATATTATTTTTTTTAACCTTCTTCTCTAATTATGTGATATAATCACCTTAATTACTGCTTAAGTTTGGATGTATCTACACCTAAGCTAATTCTGCACACACCTTAGGCTCTCTCATGTTAACTCATCAGAAATTCAAACCAAACCAAAACCCCGTATAATTATGCCACTACTTTATATCCATGACATGCCTACACATCAAATGCTGCAGGACTCTATGTGCAAATACTCCATCTAAAGAGAAGAAACCCACAGTAGGGCAATAAAGATTATCAGAGTGTAAAGGAGCTTTGGTGTAACTAACAAACTCTGAGGAAAAAATAAAAAGCCAAAGAGTGAAATGGCAGATGTCTATCAAATCACAAACAGCAAGGAGAAAATAAACTATTCATTATTTCTCACAAGAAATTAACAGGCAGGGGATTTAAATTGGAGGTTTTCAGACAGCACACCAACACTTAGAAATAGGACCAAGTGAGTACTTACAACTTCCACGGATTCAATCACCTTTAGACTGACCTTGCTAGCTGGTTCTGTTGATTCTTCACTCTTCGTAGTCGTTATTGTAGCTTCTAAAAAAAAAAAGGGGTGGGGGAGTAGTTTAGTAGTTCAGCAGATTTCTTTAAATACTCCAGAGCTTTAAGAACTTCTTGCATTACATTTTATCACCACTGCCATTGTGAAAAATTAAGTATTTCTTCATTTAACTTACAGCGACAAATGACATTGGTGAGACACATACAGTGTTACGTAAATGCTTCCAGAAAAGAACAGTTTTAAGTAGGGATAAAAAATTAATTAAAATCCCTTGAGTAGCATGCACACGCTTTGCTGACACTGAGACCTTATCAGTTGAATTATCACAACCACAAGACTTTCTTGTGGGCACAAGGGGACTATGCAGGTGCCCAGCATGTACCCACACAATCTCTTTCCTTCTTTCTCCTGGGACAAGTCCACAGTGATATGTGAGAGGCTCAGAAAAATACAGACAGCAGGAAATAGGAAAACAGCAATCATACAGGGTAGGCAAGCGCAGGTAAAGAAGAATCACTTCTACTGTAAAATGTTTGTATCTACTACCTCTAACAAGTTCAGTGACTACAACCTTGCCCTATCTCCACTAACACATGCATATAACTGAGAATTAATATACACTTAGGCTATGTTTAAAACAAAGTCTGTTACTAATCAGTTATAAAATATGGGGAAAATAGCATCTATTGAACCAGCTCTAGCAGGCAATGTGAAGCAATGAGATTAAAAGAATTAGTGGAGGATCTGCAGACAGAACATATAGAAAGCCCAAATCCTTTGCTTTAATGAGCTGTAAATAAAAGTCCCCATGTCGCACTGAAAGGTCTAGGTAAAAATATTATGTCCACTGAAGGATGTAAATCTTGGGGGTTTTTAGCCACTTCCATCATCACAATGAACTGTTGTTTTATGTTTCAGTCAGTGAACCTATTCTAATAGATTTTCTTTTCTGATATTCTGTGTCATTTTAATTTCCTGGCCTCAAAAGCATTCTCATTTAGACCACAACAGCAGAGAAGCTTAGGACAGAAATGAGAAAAACCCTGTCAGTTTCCAATTTACCTTGATCAATTAAAGCTTCATTAAGCCGATCCAAATGCAATGCCGCCACCTGAGGCATCTGTGCAAGTCTCTCTAAAAAATAAATTCAAGACAACATCACAATGTTAAACTTCACATAACTTACAACTAGCAAAGTAACTTAAAAATGGCATTATCATATCAGAATTACCTAATACAAGTGCAGGATTACTCAATCCTTTGCACTGAGTCTCTACCATCTTCACAGGCTCTGTAACTGTGTCCCCTTCTGTAATGTTCTTTGCATCTGACAGCTCCATTTCCCCAACTTCCATTTCGGCTTCTGTTGAGAGCTGAAGGTCTTCATCTGTAGATTTTGCTGGTAGGTAAGAGCAGAAAAAAGCATTCTTTGTTTCAATATATTAAACTAACTGATTTGCAAAAGAAGAATGAATGGCAGTATACATTTTTCTGCCAAATATTGAGAGGCTTCCTATCATGTAAATTCCTGCACTTCGTTACAAATGGGCAGAAAACGTACATACAGCAAAAGCTGTGCAAAACGCATGTATGCCTGTGGTTATGTGAAAGGGTCTGCTTCCCCAAACTCATCTTCTTTCCCTGATTCTTTGCTATTCTAGATCTACAAACAGCACCGATAATCACAGCATTAGCCAAGCCACAAGGCACAAGAACGGTGCTCGCCTATCTAACAATCTACTACATTGGCAAGCCCAGTAAAAGGTGTGAAAAGCTTGGACTCACTAACTTAAATATCTGTTCTGGACAGGAGGCAGCGGGGCTAGGAGGACAGAAAAGCAACTGCCTGTGTTTTCCAAGTAAAGAGTAAAAGTTCTCATTTGTCTTACCCACAGTATTTGAAGTTTTCTTGATTTTACTATCTCCTGTCATTGTTGATTTCTTAGTCCTTTCTTTTTTACCTACATAAAATATCCAAAACCAAGTGTAAGTCGAAATGCTTATTGCCCAACTTAATTACAAAGAATATAAAAATACATACAAAACCAGTTTAATCTGCAGTAATTCAACTGATATGACAAAAAAAAACCCCTAAAACCTAAACCATAAGTTAATGTCAACAAACTACTGAATGAAAGCCATGAAGTAGAGTATCTTTTGTGAACTTGTTTAGGATTCTGGTGAAAAAACCTTGCTCCTGCAAAAACGTTTGTGTTCTCTTTCTCTTAACTGGCTGTAAACAATTCATGGTTTCCATCTGCGAGACAGCTCTGAAATGCACTGTTACATGAATCTTAATTCCATTCTGGAAACTGGATTCAGAAGTGACCATGCTGATGAATGAATACATCTTTAAAAAGCACAATTTCCCATCAAAATAATGTCTGGTCCCTAACTTTGCTCAGAAAAATTGCTCATGAAAGCCAATAAAACAAGCAACAAAAAATGATACGGCTGTTATTTCCAATGTCTTAATAACACCTAATTTTTGTGAAGTTGTATTGGCTTTTGATGTATTTACTGCAGTTTGTCCTGTTTTCATTGAAGTACTAAAAAAAAAAAAAATTCTTCTCTAACAGCATGACACACAAGTTTTTCTGCCAAGTAATAATAATAACTGAAATAATTCCTGTCAGGATCAATAGAAGACCAGGGAAGAAGTTTAAAAGCATTTGGCATATACTCGGAACATAAGACACTGGGAAACACTAGCACTAACTGTGAAAGAGAATATTAGATACATTATACATTAGGCTTAAAGTCAACTTGAAGAATTGCACTTATTTTATGGAGCCCGAAGTGCCACACTTCTCTTCAACAGGTGGAGCAAACATTTAAAATTACAGAGTACAAGCACAGGTCAAGGTGGGGTCTTTTTATTGCTACTTGAGGGTTAGTTTTTGTGGGGTTTTTTAAAGAAAGAAAGATAGGGTCGCATGAAAAGGAAGACATTTGAAAGTATAAACTAGACATTTTCTTGTAGCTCTCTGAACTTGCTTTCAGTTACTATTAAGAAAAGCACTCAGATAAAAACAAAGAAATGGGAACAAAGAGGGAAGAGGTATCATCAGATAAAAGGTAACCAAAACTTCACCTGTAATAGATTTAGTTCTCTTAGTGGTGGTGGTGTTCTGATCTTTCCTATTGTGAGCAGGTGGGGAAAAAAAAATAAAGAAAAATCAGGTTCAAAGACAATTGATGAATATCAAAACAGCTAAAAAAGCTCAAAAACAATAAAACACAAGAAACCAAACAGATATGAACCCATTTGGTTTGCAGTGCTTATCACTAAAACTAATGTATGGGATGGCAACACTTACTTTGTACTTGATGCAACTTTTTTAATATTCTGAGCCCTTTTTTTGATACTCATTTTGGCCTGAAATGGACAGAAAGAAGAACTTTTACTGTATAATTTAAACTTTATATACAAATGTGTGTGTATACGTATATACAAATAGTATTAATTAAGTATAAATATATTAATATAGTGGTTATCTTTCACTATTTGTTAAACTGATGCTATTCACAAATATCAAACTTAACCAAGAAATATGGAAAACTGGAATTAGGAAGTACATTTTCGTATTTATTTTAGACTGCTGTTTATGAAAAGGAAATTAAAACACATATTAAAACTACTAAATCTGTTTTTCTGGAGTACATCAGGTTTTGGAGCAAAACACCAAGCTACACACAAAGTATCACGTTGTTCACCACCAGGCTGCTCACCTGGCCAGGAGATGCTTTTGGCTTCTCTGCTACACTTATTTTTACCCGTTTCCCATTTACCAGCACTGGCACAGTTTCACCGTATTTCACAGCTGCTATCACAGCTTCTTTGTAGTTCATTTCCAAGAAGGCCTAAAATAAATGGCACTTTCAGTCTTTATGTATATTACAGACATAAGATCCAATTCGCTGCAATTTTTTCCTTAGAAAATCTGCTCATGACAGAACTGCATGTACTTCTCTCTCTAAGTTCATGTGGAGTTTGATGAAAAAGTCCAGATTTCAGTATTATACAAAAGACATCCTACTTCCTTTAACATTTACGACTTAGGCAGCAAGCAAGAATTTATAAAGTTAACATTTCCATCTATTCCAAGATCATGTATGTGATCTTTAATGACAAACTGTTCAGGAAGTCTTAATCTATGCTCAGCTGAGGATCCAAATACTAACTACACTTCTTCATCGCTTGACAATTTTTTTTGCATTCTGACACAAAAACATTCCAGAGGAAAACCTACCTCATTTCTAGAGCGAAGTACAATGAGATCACTAACTTTGCCAAATGGCTGAACAATTTTTTTAATATCTTGATCTGAAAAGCCATCATCTGGTAAATCAGATATTTGAAGGACTGTCCCGCAACTCAGCAATTCCTCTCTCAACAGCTGCAAATTGAAAACAAAACAAAAATAAACACTTTCCAAGTCAAGCCCAGCAAAAGGAAGAAAAAAGGATCTGCAATAAAAATTACTCCAAAGTAGACAGACTGGTTTGTTCACTGTGGTATTTTGAGTTTTTTGCTATTTAACACACGGACAGAGCCACAATTTTGTTGTTCTACTGCTCTGTCTCAATCTTCAGTTATTAGAAGACATGGCATAGGATTACCAAGTAACACAATACAATCTTTCTGGTTTTATCAATTACTATATATCTACATAATTCCAGTTGTCTGGGCTGTATGGATAAGGAGCTGCACAATTCCACTACTTTCCTTTCAATACTATCTATTAGCTTTCAACAGCACTAGGCAATGTTCTCTTTGCTTATCATTTAGAGGCTAGAAACTACCAAGGACGACTGCACCTACCATAACTAAAATACAGTCTGGTTTATAGGTGGTGTTTCTAAGAGATCCAAATGGTCAGTATGATGGACTAAGACAACACTGGCTTTAAGATCCTTCTTAACAGTAGTAAAGTTCTCTGCCTCATCTTTTTTGCTTGACAGGCAAAATGAACACCTTCTGCTTCCTACCCTTTACTTTTATTTACACAGTAAGCTCCTCCAAACAAAGCTCATCACTCACACTTCATACAAATAGTGCTCAGTAGAACAAGGACCCAAATTTAACGGACATTTCTTTCTGCTGTTGGAAAGCACTAGAGAGGTTTTCCTTCACATCCGTTAAAAAACCTTTGCTGTGTAAATTACCACACTTACTTGCAGACAGCAAATCTTTGCATTAAGATGGCAGTATAGGTTGCACAGAATCAGCAAACAGAATGGTTAATCTTTCCACAAGTGATCCCCCTGAAATGAGATACTAACCAAATTCTTAAAATCACAGAGAAAAACATTAAGAAACTCACCCTATTATAAGAAGTAGGACGAGGTCCACTGGTTCCTGTGGATAAGTCTTCCTCATTCTCTTCCATTTCTTTGCTTTGGGGTAAATCATCAGTTTCAGGAGATGAAGAACTTGACCCAGGCAAAGAAGGCACATCTTTCTTTGAAGCCTTTGAAGAAACACTTGTTTTCAGTGGCTTCTTTGTATTTCCTGGCATCTTCCTTAAAAGTCCATGAGAGGGTGGTGATTTTCCTGATCCCGAAGATCCCTGCCCAGCTGCTTGAAGTGACTTATGTTTATTGAACTCTGCTACAAAGCCAGGTCCCAAACTTTTCACTACTGCCTCCAGAGCTGCCTTTCTGTCTGTGAGCGGAAGGGAAAACAAACTGTGGTTTGTTTGTTTGTTTTTAAAAGAAAACTTAGATATATAGCTGTTTAGTTTCCTACAGTTTCACTTGCACCACCCACTCCTGATTCAATCTTGAAACTCACTGAAGTTAGAGAACCTTAATTGCACTCCAGCAGAGACGGCTTATAAATAATAATAAAACTCCGTACTATTTTCACTGTGCTGTTGTGTAACTTGACATTTTTAGTTAGACTAACATTGTGACACTGGCAATGATATCTACAAAAATCCTCATGGCTGGAGCAAAAGAATGACTCTTTACTTTTGTATGTCAGGGAATGTAAGAAAAGAAAAGAAGCTTTCAAGGCTTTGATCGTCCTCTCGCATACGGATGCACAGCGCTACTTACTACCTTGATGCCTTCTGCTAAATTTTGTACCCTTCTCTGTCTTGCTCTTTGTCCTACAGACTGATTTTTGGTTTAAATTATTCTTAACGATCTGATACAACATTAATTTCCTGTATGCTTTCCTTCTGTGGAGAATTTATATTTTGGTTATTAATTGCCTCTTCCCCTCATTCTTCTACATTAAAATGGCTTGCATTTTACCCTTAAGAAGATCTCTTTGAAACTGCCTGTCCCTTCACAACATTTCACCTAGACTTCTTTCCCACAAAAGCTCAGTACCTCTGAATTATCTGGAAGCATACAAACAACATAGCCACAGTATACAGATAAAAGAAAAAAATCAACCTTTTAAAATTCCTCTATTTTTTTCTGTTCAGAATTTTAATAGAAACAAAAACTCCGAACAAACTGGTATTTCAGCCAGAGACTGAGCTCAAAATGAACTACATAGAATGACCGAGTTTACATAAAATTTCTTAGAACTGCAAACTGGAGGAAGTAAGCTGAACGGAGAGTCACAAAATGCTGCAACGAACTTAACTGTTACAAAGGATGTTTCATTGAAAGCCTTTCACATACCATGCTCTTATCTCAACAAAATTATTTCGTAACACTATGCTTTCCTTGTAAATTACACCTCCATTCAATGCGCTTTCTGAGCATTGCATTTTCTTTCTCCTCATCTATACTGCCTTTGCAGAACTACCTTTTTGATGCTGCAGGAAGAACCACCTTCAGTTGTTTTCAATTCTTGACTACCCTTACTGGCTTAAAAACTGAGCACACTTGGAACAGACACTTGTTCAGCAGTTATTTGATACTATTAACCAATTCCTGACACTAGGTAAGGAAGACTTCAGACCTTTTAGAATGCCCGTTTTCTTCAAAGCATACTTCTCATAAAGCAACATCAAAAGGAAAAGTTGTTTTTAAAAACAGAATTTTGCTATGAAAAATGCCTAGGGGACACCTGGACAGATAAACCTCTTGAAATCAACTCAGTTTTCCTGAAATTGAAGGACGTTTCAATTTGGCAGTGTGTATCCACCCTTTACCTTGAGATCGGGTTGACCTCCTTGATGACCAATCATTACTGGAAGATCTCTGAGGTCGTGGACTAGTTCTCAGTGGATTTCTCGATCGCTGCGGTGACCTTGACCTGTGTCTGGGGCTAAGTCGTCGCATCTGCCGCGGGCTTCGACTTCTTGGCCTTGTTGGCCTGAAGCGGCCAGGGCTCCTGGATCTCGATCGTGATCGGCGAAGACCATAGCTGGAGCCTGTGACCCTCGAACGTCTAGGACTGGGACTGGCAGAGTTGGAACGACGCTTTGGGGTCTGGTTTTCTTTTCTGTCACCAGCATTTCTAAGAGAATAAAGGCATATAATGCGTTTTGACAAGGTGGAAAAGAATAGTTAGCCTGAGTCTGCTGAAACAGACTTTCTGCAAAAAAGAACCAAAACTGACAAAGTTTAGAGCCTAATTTGTTCACAAACATACTTTACATACTGGTAACACGTTTGCTATATGAATTTAGGATAGATAGACAGAACTGAAAAGAAGCAAGTAGGAGAGAATAACCTGCATGGAACAAGACAAAGCTGCAAAGAAAACTCTGAAGTTACAAGCTGCAGTGCTATGAAAAAATAATAGGAAGAGGAAAAGGGTACATGAAAGAGTAATGAATTAGGATACTTTCCTTGCTTCTTCCAAATTTAGTTTGGAAGTAAGCAACCTTGAGATATTATGTCTGAAAGATTGGCTGAGACTGAAAGAAAGATTTGAGAGGACTACATAAATATACATCCACTGCTTACTTATGCTACCTAGAGATGTCACATTGATGAAGAACACAGAAAGAAGTAATGGAGAAGAGATCCATGAGAGCAATAGTCCCTCTTAGAGACATGGAAAGTAGTCAGGCATAGGAAAACCCTGACAGGACAGATCACAGGAGTAAAAGGGAAAACCTGGAAAATGCATAGAGTATATGCTTGAATGTCTTAACAAACCAGTGCAATTCATAAAAAGCAGAGACTGTGAAGTGATTTACCAGAGTGGTAACAGTACATAGCAAGCTCATCGACCTTGCCCTGAGACTGCACCCAGCAGCTCTGCACATCTGTGACCACCAAGAGCCTACAGCTGTACTCTAACTCTCCCAGCTGGAGACGTGCTGTCATCAGGAAGGATTTAAGAAAGCACCACCCTAAAAAACAGCTCTTGCCCCACCTGCAAGCACAGAAGATCTCTCATCCACAAAAAGTGCTATTAAACACTTCTCCAATTTATATAAGGTCCTCCAGCTAAGACCAGTTTCCTTTGCCTCACTTGTATATAACATCAGCAACACTGGACAGCAATTTTAGTTTGAGGTTTTAAAATACAATTATTCTCCTCACAGAAGTTTATTTGCTTTATTTCTCTCTTTAAAGTTTTATTTCTCCTTGTTTATAACATGGAGAGACCTCAGATGCACTCTGCAAATTAACCTGACCTACATATTCAGCTTTGTAACACTTCCCCCCCCCCCGCCCAAAAAAAAAACCACCTGAATAGTTAGCTTCCCAGGAAGTATGTCTAATTAATGCAAAGTCACAGGAAAATCCAGCAAAAATTAAAGTCCTATCATTCCTATTTGAATGCAAGTCAAAATACTTACAAATATTGAACCAGTAAAATAATCCAGTCTTGCTGAGATTCAAGTAGAATTAGTCCACAGGGTGTGTTTTTACAAAAAATTAAGAGTAAACGGCATAATTTTAAAGGACAGAAGAGACATGAGTTCATGAATTCCAGTGTTTTTTCAACTTGTGATCCCGTAGCTCCCCAAGGGATCTATGGACTGAAGAGTCTGTGAAATAAGAGCTAACACTAGCACGCCTGTTGTCAAACAGGTTCAAGTTGCAAATAAGAGTGGCTTAACTGGAAAAAAGATTAAGTCTGAAAGTCAGAAATCACTTGCGCAGTTTAATCAGTGACCTAACACTGGTCAGTGTTGCTCAGTTAATACTGTATCACGTCCAATAACTTACAACTAACTGAAGCACAGTTAGAAGAAAGGTTCAAGACGAGGCTGCTGACAGTATCAGTCTTCAGACAGTTCTATAGAGTTTACTCTCACCCTTGCGAAAGAATTTTAGATACTATGCCACTTACATTATTAAACAAACTTAGGACAAAACCCACAAAAGCACCCCACACAATTTTATAACGAAAATATGACACCACTAACACAGCTTGCCAGTGAGCAAAACAAGAAAATTAATTGCATTAATAACCACATGTTTATAATAGCAATAAATTAAAAACAACCTGTAATCAAAAAGCCGTTACCTCTTTGAGGAATGAGACTCAGGGTTCCAATCAGGGTATCTGTTAAATGTTAAAAATACAACCGTCAGTGAAAAAGCTAAATTTGCCATCTGAGCACAATTTTTGCTTACGTGCAGTAGCTTTTACAGATAAACGTTCCTGTTCAGGACTCCAGAAGCACCAAGTGTCAGTTCATCTTTTACCCTAATGGTCTAAAGCCAATTTAGAATAGCACTCAGATACCAACAATCCTCATTAAGGAAATGTGACACACTTTCACAGATGACAGGCATGCACAGAAAACACTTTTTACACTAAGTGAACTTTTTAAACAGATTCCTTACTGTTGACGTAACTGGCGGCAGCTTTCAATGTGAGAAGGAGTGTTCTGATGCAGAATCCAGTCCTAATTGGAGAAAAGACATCCAGAGAAGTTTGATTAGCGAGTAAAACGTTAGCATTTGGCCACAATTTTTAGTTACATGTTGTCATATTTTACCTTCCCATCAAATTTTGCCTAACAAATGATCTTACATCAAGGTCAAATTTCTCACTTAAAATTATTACTCTTTATGCAAAAGACTAAAATACTTTTTGATTATCAAACGCTCTTAAAGAACACAGAGAAATCTAAGTGGAAGTTGAACAAAATGCATTGTAAGAAATGAATCTGTTACTTCCAGCAACACACTGGGTTGTTGTCACCACACTTCTAATGCAAAAGGTTGATCCAATAGCCGGCTATATTAAAAGAAAGAAAACTATTAGCAGTCTTCACAGATTGTCAGACTGATGAGCACATACACAGCAAATTAAGCTAAATAAATCGGAGAACCCGACACAACGTGGTATCTTTAAGTCAAATATCATTTCTACAGAGGCATGACTTTTGATGTCTTAAGCTCAAGTACGTTCACTCCTAATAATGTTACACCTAAAGGTCAGTCAAAAAGTCTGATGACATTTTTCACACACAAACACTGATTTTTTTTTTTAATATTAAAAAAAAACTTAACTAAAGTTTTACCTAGGAATAACTGACGGGTTAAACATGAGACAAATCCAGAAGTACAATGCAAGCTCTCAATCTTGAAAATTACTTAAGCACAGGTTTAACTGTAAACACAGAATCAGTCCCGAGCAGGGGAAACTATGCCTGAAGACTTTATTCTAGTATTATTATTATGAAAGTAAACTGACCTGCTAGTGAAAGCAACTGCTGTAGTCAGTTTGCTATTGAGGAGAAATATTACATGGGCTGAAGCTATAAGGTACCATATGTCATCAACGATCATTATTAAGCATCCTTAAAAACACAACTTCTAGTTGGTTTAGTATTTTAAAATAGATAATAATGGCTGAATAATGCAACTCACAGGCAAGGGTTCATAAAATAATTTGCAGTTAGGAAAAGTGATATGTAATTTCACAAGCACATGCTGGTTTATAACACAAAAGATTATAAAATGCATAGTTGGCAGTATCAAACCCTCTTGTTTATTGACAAAAATGCTGAACATGCTGGTTAAAAGAAAAGTTCGTGATGGTTTACTCAAAGCCTATGAGGTGGAAGAATTAATGTGACCAGGGCACAGTTAGTTTTGTGCATTCTGGCAGCCCAGAGAACATGGTGAAAACAGCTGTTCCTTGCACTTACACTATCAGCCTATCAACACTAAAATGTGCTACAAGACAGCTACCCAAACTATTTATACTCCACATAAAAAACCATGGGTTTTAAAGAAATTAAAATACATTTTAAGCACAAGACTTATTATAATTTCCTGAAGAAACAGATATACTGGTTAGCCAATCTCAGAGAGGCACTGAAAGATTTTACTAGCTGTGTTCATAAAAACATTCTAACTGTTCAACTGAAGTCAGAAAAATATTACTCAGAAGACCCTCTGCATTAGTCTCACTAGCTGAAACAAAGCGTATTAAGAGTGGAAGAGCAGACTGATAAAACAACTTGCAGCTGTAGAACTGCATGCACAGTAAATACACAGCATGCACACAAGAGCAAGCAATTCACGGTTATACACTTTTTTTCCTAATAACGTGCCATTACTATGCAATCCCATTCTCAAGAATGCGATTTTTCTGGAGTCTTAAAGTTAGACAGGAAAAATAAAAACTATTCTTCGAGGGCTAAAACAAATTAGCTTGTGAAAATGAAAGGAAATTGGGCTTCAAGTATCCCACTTCGTGGTCCCAAACGAAGAAAGTGCATACAGTGTCTGCAAGGGCCATTTTGCTTCCAAGTGACTTTAGCTACCCGTCCAACAAGCATTAACGAGACTGGCAGGCCTACAAAGAGATATTCTCCTCCCTAACAAACACAACGTTCTTCTCTTCTTCAAGTCTTCATTATGCCAATGCCCTCTTGCATTTCATAGAATTACAGGAGTCTCAATTTATGTATATTCCTCCTCTTTGATTAATTCCTTGCCCTTCTCCGTCTTCAGAAATACTCCACTCCCTCTGGCAAATCCGACCCCAGAGACGGATCCTTCCCCGCAAAGGACAGGATCCGTTCCCAGCACAAGCACTCCATCACATCCTGCTAAGAGTAAGAACTTGCAGCCAGTTTATTAGAGCAGCAGCACTTTATCGAATTTATCGAATTCTGTGCCACTGGTAAATCTCCTCTTACTTGTGGATCACCACCAAAAAGGTCCTGAACCAGAAGCTGGCAGAGCGTAGTGTCTCCAGTCTCCAAACTCACGTCTTCTGCCAACAGTAAGATAGTAATAAGACAGGGATAGTACCTGCACTTGCTTGTGCTAGTTTCACAGCAAGGTATTCTGTAGAAAAACTAGGAATAAAATGGAATACACCCCATTTTGTCCCCTTACTTCAGCAAAGGAATCATAAGTGCAATTCTCTGTGGAAAACAATGAGTCTCCATGACTTCACACAATTTAAAGCCCAAGAAGAAATCACCCTCACTTTAAATCTATTTAAGCTAGCAAACAAAAATTGTAATACACGGTAAATACGATCCCTCATGCTGGCAATATTGCAAATCTACTTTGTTCCAGAAGTGACATGTGTTTGAAGACAGAGAAATCACACTTTATTATTCCAATACATGCACTGTTTCAAGTTGAAAATGAAGCTGCTCTGTGAAGCGTTCGTAAAATGTTTCAATATGTTGGGGGTTTTGTAAATGTATTTGAAAGAAGACAACACTGAGGGGGGATTCCATCTAACCAAGGGCAAAAATGGGCACTCTTCCATGAAAAAAAATGTTGCAGGACACAAACGTGCAAATTTTTGCGAACACCTTCTAGATCAGCAAGTCACCTTAGCATCAATTAATTTTCCAAATTAATGTTTTAAAGCTCAAAAAGCCCACCTTTCTTGAGTACACCCTTTCTTATAACACAGTATTGTGTACAGCCATCTCCGACAACGGCACAAAAACCTTCCTAACACAAGATAAAAACAAGGACAAATCTTGCACATATCTGATGCTGCTCCAATAACAACTAGCTTTCAAGTCCATGGTAATCCTAATTTACCACAAACCCACAGTATTTTAGAAAGCTAAATAGTCTGTTAGAGAGCTGATACCTGACTGAAGGACCACAGATAGCCAAGTATGAAGTTGCACCGTTGATTCAAAAGGCAGGACTTCTCCCAGTTCACCTCTGAACAAGCACCTCAGCAAGACCCAACTGAGGTGGCTGGAGGCATCGTCAAATAATTGAGGATCCCACCACCTATTGCTAAAGATCCAGTGAACAGTTTTGATAGGAAAAGAAATGCTGAACAGTCTTTCCAAAGTCTATTGCATGAAACAGCTGAAGTATTCTTCACATTCAGCCCTGGACTCTAGGCAGCTTATCATGCAGCTGCTGACCTGCCATGTATCACTGCACATGAGGATTATCCATATGCCTTACAGAAAAGTTTCAAAGCTTAAAAAAAAAATATTTTTTTCATGGACAGATCTACATAGCTATGCCATGCAGATGGAAGATATTTTAACACTTGACTTCTGAACAGTGTATTAGCAAAAAAAAACCACCTTCAAATATATATAAATAGTTGTGTAGAAGAGGTGTTCAGGATTCTTTTCGGATTACAGAAGAACTAGAAAATACATTTACTTGCTTAGCTGTATGACAAAACAACTCTACATTTTTGGTATATTGCAGACATCTCAAGGCCATCTTCAGCTTTGATTTCATCAGACCTCATTAATTAAGCAAGTTAGATACTTAAGAAGAGAGACCTATGGGGAGAACTGATCGGATGCTTAGGAGAACAGCAGAAGCATTTCTCACTCCAAGCCAAAACTCGGCAAAGGTTTCACTGCGTTTATGGGACAGCCAAGTTGAAAGAACAAGGGGGATACAGTTCAGATGATACAAATACAAAGTTTTAGCCACTAACAGCACCTGTAGCTTCAAAGGCAGACTGACTCTCCAGGAGCAGGAGTTGGGTCTCACATCCAGCCGTAATCTTGCCATTTCAATAAACTAATGCCAGATAACACACTTGAATTCTCTTCCAATAGGCAATGCAGATTCTGCTTCAACAAAATGAATCCTAGATGAGTTTGTACTTCAGTACAAGACTGGATTAAAAAAATCTACGAAAAAGACAGCTCCCAACCATGACTGAACTTGAAATCCATCACTTTAACATTATTGAAACTTTGTTTTTCAGATATCCAGTATCTTCAAAAGCATTGGATAAAGAGAAGGTTTTCCTCATTCGGTCTCTTTCATCATCTTCATCCATTTCTTGTTTCACGTTATCTGCTTTGCTTGCCTACTTTCTTTCCAATTTGCCACATTACGAAGACATCTCTTTGTATCACAGCATTCTTAAACTGCTTGTTACAACTTGGTACTACACACCAGAAATCATCATGTCTAATCACGATGACCTAAAAACAGCTCTGAAGATCGAGTTCATCTACAGGCATGCTGGGGAGACAAAGGCCCATCTAGCTTACCTAGCACCTCTTCTGCCGTGGCATGCAACAGAGGGTGGCTAAGGAGGTGCATAACAAAACAGAGCTGCTTCCCCAGAATACTCCTCCAGCCTCCAGCTATCTGCTCATCAAGGACTTCTTGAGCCATCGGAGGGTCTTTCCCACAGCCTCTGAAGGATTTTCTTCCATGAACTTGTTCAGTTATTTTTCAACTAAGATTTCACAACATTGTGGCAAATAATCTATGCTCTGTATGAAACACCCATTCCCTGGTGCAAGTCATACCACACATGACTATCCATTTCTACTATACCATTTCCCCATCACTTCTCTTTCAGTTTGAAGGTGCCATTTCATATGCTTCCTCTGTAACACTTAGCACAACTTTGAAGACAAAAAACTGAATGCCTAGGTCATCTTTAACCATGCAACTGAGACAAAGAAAACAACATTATTTGTAAAACCAAACTGTAAAACTGAAAGGAAGAGGAATTCTTCATTCTTTAGAATTCACAAATACACAAGACTAACATTTCTTGAACAAACTTTTATTTTTTGCAGTAAGGAAAAAACCTGACTCTTCCGGTTATTTTGCAAGACTGTTGTCTAAACATGGCTTGCCCCACAAGATCTCAAAATAGTCTGAGCTGCCTACGCAGCAGCAGGTGTACATAAAGAAAAAAAATACTATACAGAATAAAGTTAATATATATGCCAGAGCTAGAATTAGCCATGACAGGGAGAAAAGGTTGTGTAGCTGCATTCGGATCAGTATGTCTGGAGAACACATGCTACACCGTAGTGCCATTAGGACAAGAAGTTACAACCTTTAATCTCCCCAGAAAACTTCACAGCTAATTTGTCAAGAAGTATTTTTAGTAATAACATTTCCTTCATTTTAGAAAGCACCAGTAAGCAAGCTACTGAATAATTCACATTTAAACAGGTTACACTTTTCCAAAATGCTTCATCCATTTATTAACACAAACCAAAATTTGTTGCCCTGTTCAATTTTACACATTTTTATTTTAAATCAGACTTCCCTTTAAGTTTTCAAGTCTGCCCAAACAGCTGCACCTCTCCCTGGCCTTCAGTGCTTCCAGTGTAAAAGTACTTGAAAATTTATTTTTACTCTGAAGCCCCTAATGCAGCTGTCACCATCTTCACTATTCATTCAGCTTTTTTAATACACAGCACAAATAGAGCCTAGCAATCTTGCATGATTCTGCCAAATTGCAAAAAAGCACTCCCCCACGGGCTTTCCACACATTTGTTGAAGACTATTTAAAATTTAAACAGATGAAACTAATAACGAATTATTCAATTTTTTAAATTACGTTCACCTGTGGTTTTGACATATTAAGCCTAGGTCTTTCAAGAAAAATCCACAGCTTTCAGAATGCTTTTCTCTCTCCCAGTATTCCCCAGTTCCTTCCTTTTCTTCCTTCAAGAGCTGAAACTGTTATTTGCTTCATAGCTGAAAGCTCAGTCAGATGAAAGAAAGCATTTTGTGTGTCCCTCAGAGCTAGTCTTCAGTCTCTGGAACAGTCAATGTCACACAGACCACATTTGAAAGATTAAATTTTCACAGATAAATAGGCTGCTTTGTTTTAATGCAGACTTTGCAGGGCTGAATACATGAACATCTCATCTACCCTACTGAGATTCAGCACACAATTTTTGCACACATTTTAGTCACCCAGATGACATCAGTATTTTACTCCACTGATAAAGGCTTTGTTTTGTCATTTGAAACCCACTGCAGAAGACATAAATAATTTTTAATATTAAAAAAAAATTAAAAAATCAATGTGCATGGCAACTTTGAAATGCAATTTAGAACAGAACACGCTGTGCAGCAGTTACAATAATTTACTAGCACAGTTTCTAGTATTTTGAAATTTGCATGTAAGCACTCAAACTGGCGAACCGCATCACAATTCATTTAATGCGCAGTAAAAAATTAGTTCATAAACAGTGCAGCAGGTAAGATGCCGAGTACAAGTTTATGCAATAATCTTTGAAAGACACTCACCTTCATATGAGTGCATTCAATGTTACACAGAGAACACATATGTGGAAATATTCTTGGAGATGTAGCATAGTAGTCATTCATCATTGACGGAGTGGGCAATCTTTTTATCTTCTGGGCATCAGACTGCGGAAACACTGGAAGCCACGATGCTTTCACAATACCAAAAGGAGATTTAATTGGCCCCTCAGTCTGTGTCTGGAAGGTCTTCTGTCCTGCTCCCGAGCTGCTCTGGGCATTAGACTGGCTCGTCCCAGATTCATGCTGAGCTCTTTCATGCCGACTTATAGCTGCAAGAAGTCCAGCTGAAAAGGGTGGGTGGGTCATCGGTGGCATTACGTGCTGGGTGATAGACTGCTGGACAAGAGGTGGCATGACAGGTGGCATTATGGGCTGTGCCAAGGGTGGCATTATAGGTGGCATCATAAGTGGCAGGACAGGCGGTATTGCAGGCTGTATTGCAGGCTGGGATACAGGTTTCACCACAGGGAGTCCAGCGGGTGTTACACACAATCCGGACACCTTTCCCGTAGTCTCAGCTGGAAAAAACGATTGAGTATTTGAGGAATCATTCTGGAACCCCGTTGGTTTTATTGTATCTTCAACTGGAAACACTGGATTACACGTCGCGCTAGATGGCTGGACGCTCATTGACATATTCTGCTCTCGTTGGAAGTCTTCCCTGTTCTCTCCGCTCGATGCTTCAGGATTATAGACACGTGCTTTGAGAGGATCTTCAGTCAGCACTTCAGGATTATAAGCATGCACTTCAAGAGGATCTTCAGTGTAACCGTATTTGCTTGCATGCCCATAATCAATCACTTTACTCTTGACTGCTGCACCACTCGTACCACCAATCGTTTCTTCTCCTCGGCTCTGAGTATGTAAACCAGATAGAGATTGACCCATCTTACGAATCCGTATCTCTCTCAAGATTAGCGGCATGTTTTCAGGCGTTAACTGATCATCTGGATAGCGACTGAGTTCCTCCAAATCTTCATTAGACAGCCCAAAACTTGCTAAGATACTGGAAGCGCTTTCTGGTGTGTAGCGGTTCTGGGCATTTGAATTCTGCTCTGAGATCTGTGCCGAAGCAGATGGCTTTTGACCAGTTGTCCCAGCTGTGCACGGGCTACTATCCCAGTGACTTGTGCGAGGCTCTCCCTTCTGTTCCTGGTGTAGGTTTGTCTTCTCTTTTACCTTCCTCGGATCAGGCCTGTGCAGAGTTACCCGAACGTTTATCCTCTGCGAACCCGTCCACTGAAACGTTTCCTGTCCTGAAAATCTTTGTGACATTCCTTGAGGTGTTCCAGGTGCAGGCTTTCTCTGAAGACCTGCTGCACCTCCTCCCCTAAAGGATCCTGGAGGCTTTGTGCCAGATGGGTTAGGTCCTCTCGGCCTCTGAGGTAAAGTTCCTCTAGGGCTAAACATTGTGCTTTTCAGAAATGCCTGATTTAACCAAGCATAAGGAGGTGCAGAACTGTTGGTAGCAACTGAGGTCAATTGCTGAAGAGCCAACTGTGTCTTAATTTGTGCAAGCTGTAAAGGAGGAGGGCCCAACAGAAGTGGGCTTGCAATGCCAAGGTTCAAGGAATTCACAAGTGGTGCGAAACTTTCCAAGAATAACACAAAGCTGAAAGTTAAAAGACAAGTATTAGATTATTTTATCTTTTCACCTACTTTACGCAGTGGATTCTATAACCAGTGAGAAAAACAACTGAAGTCACAAAACAGTATTTTAGTGACAGTTTAAGTGGTACTTTTGAATTCAGAATTTTGTTGAACAAAAGCATTTTCTTTCACTGCATAAAATCTTAATATGCAGTGAATAGATAACAGGTAACTAAGTAAATCAGCTTTACCCAACAAGTTCAATATCACAGATAACATACCTAGTGATGACACTCTTTCAACAGCATTTTCTAAAACGTGGTATTTCAGTTCTTAATGACAACATAGTTTGGATTTATTTACAATTAGAGCTATGTTATGAGCAATAAGCCAAAGTATTAAAACCCTCCCCAAATGTTCATGAGGCATGAATTGTAAGTGAAACCATTATGTAGAGAATTCAAAACAGATACAACTTGGATGTCAAGTCACTGTGGAATTGATCTGAAGACAGCAGAACAGTTTTCAGGAGGGACACTCCCATGACCACTCTCATGGGTAAACTACTATACCCTAAAAGTATTCAAAGGGTGTGACAACATTTGAATTCTGTGGCTAGAAAATTTCCATTTCCCAGATGTTAAAGGCAAGACCTTATATTGAAACAACTTGAACCAGAACATGTAAAATCATACAGAAACTGAAACCATCTACATACTAGCGTAAAAAAAAAGCACAATGGCAGTGAAAACTGCCATCTTTTATTTCAGCTGAAACCACTGAGAACTCAATCCTATAAGGTTAGTAAAAGAATGTAGAAATACAGGTAAAATAAGACAAAGTGATCACACTAACGAAAAATGAAATACCACAGTGTTTTGGAAATGCATTCTTGTAGCATACTCAAAGCAAGGTGCCTCATCTGCCCAGTTCTGCCTGCACTCCAAAAATGCAGAAGCAGCACAGTTACAAGGATCCCAAGAAGTCCTCACTGCACTCCCTCGTCAATCTGCTGTCTCCTGAAACTGGATAACCTGCTGTTTTCATTCTTCTTGTAGCAATACATTAGGTTTGAATGCGTTTTACTAGCAGATTTTCACTAAGCATAACTATAATAGGGCTTGCAGACATTCCTAGTTGTTTCTGAACTTGCATGCTGTATTTCTGCAGTGTTGAGGTTCTTGTCTCACCAACACTAACTCCATCACAGGTTTTGTTTTCAAATCTCCAAACAAAAGTTTTTCAAGTAAATGGAGGTGCCTCTCTCATGTTTGTCATCTCTAAGGACTGAAGAAGTTCTGAAGCCTGAGAACTGCAACTCCAAAAATAAAAATTACATGCAGCTACAGCTTGAGAGAGGTAAACCATGTACAATCTGCAGGAGAGTCAGATTTTACAGCTGAATTCCTGTAACTTGTTACTATCTGTATGTTAAGCATTCTTTTTAAGTTCTATTAGCAATTATTTGATTTTAATTAAGTACAAACTGAAGTCAGGCCAAGGAGAAACAGTAGCTACAGAAGCGTTAATCATATCTCTTCTCCATTACAAAAACATAGGAAGCAATAATAAAGAAAAGATTCCCACCAGACAACAATCCCGGAACTCTGGCCTCTCATCCAAGACTCCTTACCCAATATCCCTCCTCCCTCAACAAATTAAATCATGTTTAAACAGTAACTGCATGTCAGGCCAAATTTGTTCAAGACAGTTTCAAAATAGACTAATAAGCAAACATCCACAAAGTATTCTCTTGCCTTTCAGTTTTGCTGTTCTCTGGAACTCTCATTACTGGAAGGCAAAAAAACCTCTCAGCACGTTAATTTGGAAAGTAGCTGGAGAGAGAACAGTATCAATCAAAGCCACCCATAACAAGTACGAATGTAAGTAGAGCACATTTTAAAAATAAGCATGCTGGTTTGCAAACTGCGCCTTCATTCAGTGGATTAGGACTCTCCCAGGGGATCTGTTCAGGAGTGTGCTAGTTTCAAGCTGGGATAGAGTTAATTTTTTTCACAGTAGCTGGTACAGTGTTGTGTTTTGGATTTAGGATGAGAATAATGTTGATAACACACAGCTGTTTTAGTTGTTGCTGAGCAGTGCTCACACAGAGTCAAGGCCTTTTCTGCTCCTCACCCCACCCCACCAGCGCGCAGGCTGGGGGGGGCACAAGAAGCTGGGAGGGGACACAGCTGGGACAGCTGACCCCAACTGACCCAAGGGATATTCCAGACCATAGGACGTCATGCTCAGCATAGAAAGCTGGGGGAAGAAGGAAGCGTGGGACGTTCGGAGTTATGGCATTTGTCTTCCCAAGTCACCATTACACTTGATGGAGCCCTGCTTTCCTGGAGATGGCTGAACACCTGCTTGCTGGTGGGAAGCGGGGAATGAATTCCTTGTTTTGCTTTACCTATTAAACTGTCTTTATCTCAGCCCATGAGTTTTCTCACTTTTACTCTTCCGATTCTCTCCCCCATCCCGCTGTGGGGGAGTGAGCAAGTGGCTGTGCGGGGCTTAGCTGCCAGCTAGGGCTAAACCACAACAGTTTTAGCAACAGTACTCCAAAACGAGTAAAAAAACATCTTCCATTTTGGATACTAAAAACATAAAAATAGCCCTACTGAAGTAGAACAGAGGTCCAATATCCTGTGTTCAACAGTAACCAATACCTGATGCTACAGACCATGCTACAAGTTAATGTACTTTCTCCTAAATCCAAAGTTTGTAACGTCATTTTACCCAAGATGTCAATTAAGCAAAATAGAGACTTTTCTCAGAATAGACTAACAAAATGCTGCAATCTGTTCAGGACATGGTAATACTGGGCCTGCTAACTTGTGCCCCAAAAATGTTAAAAAACAAACAGCCCCAGAAGTAGATGCTCCTTAACAAACAGGACCACGAAAGCCACTTTCTCAGCCACTGCGGTGTTGGAAGACACACATCAAAAACAGTCTCTTCAGGTAAACAGAAGAGACGTGGCACTAGCATTTAAAACTACCTTCCTGGGACAGGAAAATAAGAGAACAGATACTAAGAATTTATCTCTCAAACTAAAACTGTTAGGTTCTCCATCAATATTAATAATTGAAGAAATACAAAAGACAGTTTTGTGATTTCTGTGATCAAAAGGCTAGTTCATGAAAGAATTCAAAACAGAAGTACAAAGTAACATTAAAGCAAGGTTTTAAGTGTCATCCATATTTGTGCTGTACAGCCCTTAATGACTCTGAAACCCATCTGCAGTGAAACTTTGACGACTTTACTCAGACCCACAAAAATGCAAATATATTTGAGCACATCTAAGACATCAGTTTCCTCATCACCTGGCCCCATCTACATCTGAAGTTGAAGAAAGTAGAGGTCAAACTGTTAAATTGCATTCCTCCCCTGTGGAAGTTGTATGCTCAAATCCTCTTCTGATATCCAGTCAAGTGTTGTACAACAAAGAGGGTGCAATGAAGCCTTAATCAGCTGAGTCTCATGACTGACCTTTTCAAAAGAAATGCTGGAAATGACAGTTGAAAGATAAAGTGATGCCAAGACTAAGGAAACAATGGTCCGGACTTTTAAGGCTAGACTCTCACCTTCCTCTTCAAAAGAAGCTTTCTTTGGGGTGTGTCTGTGATCCTCTAGACTGCTTTTTCTGGTGCAGTGACATCCTGACTAGTCTTATAGCAGTGACCAAGCACGTTGCTGATGCTTCATCATAAGTGAATGAAAAATAGGTGGAATTCCCCAAATACCATTATCCTCACCTGACTCCTGGAAAAGGTAGTCCCTGTAGTGCACATAAAAAATATGTTAGGGAAGACGATCTGGGTTACTCCTGCCTCAGGCAAAGGTAAACCCATTCAAGGGATTGCTTTTGTTCAAGGACTTGGGTGCTCTTGGTGGATGATGCAGAACGATGAGGAAGTCCAATGTGTGCCTCAAGGGGGGTTGATTTTAGGTGAGACTAGCCAATGAATTGAATTGTATGATGTTAATTGCTATGTAACCCTGCCACTGTATGTCATCATTACCATAATTGTTATATGCTCTATCAATGGTATTACAGTAAGAATCACTTAGATCAAGCATGAATGAACTTTGGTAAAAGTGAGCAAAGTGCAGTAGTGATGGAACCAAACTGACTTCAGCATGCAACAATCCAACATTGCACACCATCCTCCTGCTGCGCCCAATGTCACCTGCCCGCCGCACCACACCAAAGCCCAACCCTGATCTGCCAACAACCGAGTGGACTTTGCATCATCCCTCCTGCCCACAAAGACCGGTATGACAGATGGAGCCCAAAGTTGGGGAATAAATGAACTCAACAGACATTTTATAGAGATGGCCTGTAGACTAAGGGAATGATATCTCTCTCTCAACAGGAAAGGTAATGGTGATTAATTAGGATGAATTGGAAGGTATGGGACCTGAGCATGATGTAAACAGTATAGAATAAGGGGTGGATACTGTCCTGGTCTCAGCTGGGATAGAGTTAATTTTCTTTCTAGTAGCTGGTATAGTGTTATGTTCTGGATTTAGTATGAGAAGAATGTTGATAATACACTGATGTTTGCAGTTGTTGCTAAGTAGTGTTTAGACTAAGTCAAGGATTTTTCAGCTTCTCACGCCCAGCCAGCAAGAAGGCTGGAGGGGCACAAGAAGTTGGGAGGGGACACAGCCAGGGCAGCTGACCCAAACCAGCCAAAGGGGTATTCCATACCATGTGATGTCACACCCAGTATATAAACTGGGGGGCAGTTGGCCTGGGCAGGTGGATCACTGCTCAGGAACTAACTGGGCATCAGTCAGTGACTGGTGAGCAATTGCATCACTTGTTTTGTATATTCCAATTCTATTATTATTATTATTGTTGTTATTTTCTTCCTTTCTGTTCTATTAAGCTGTTCTCACCTCAACCCATGAGGTTTTTTTTTCCCTGATTCTCTCCCCCATCCCACTGGCTGAGGTGGAGTGAGTAAGCAGCTGCATGATGCTGAGCTGCTGGCTGGGGTTAAACCACAACACCCTCTCTCCCTCTAACCTTCCTCCCTCCCCAGAGGTCGAGCTGCCTGTGTTTCAAGGATCCAAGGTCCACCTCTGGTGGAGCCCAGCTGCATAACCTTGGCCAGGCTGCTGAGAAAACTGTTAGAGCTGTAGGAAAGACTTCTGATGAAATCTGTAGAGAGAGTTAAAAAAAGGCAAGGGCGGGGTTGGGGGGGGGGGGGGGGGCATTACAGGCAGAGACAGACAGGTGCCATTTGCAACTCAAGGATTCAATATGAAAAACACCAACTGAGAATAGTAAAAAAAAATCCTGAAGAAAAAAAAAAAACAGGGAGGCGGTGTTGATGGATGGATGACATCAGTGAATGACAGCAACCTAACAACACCGAGGAGCCATTTCAGGGAGCAGCAAGGTCTTCTCTTCCCGATGCCCATCTGGTCAGCAAACATCCTTTGGCTGTCCTACTGCAGGCTGCAAGCATGCTAATGCTTAGACTAGCAGTCTACTAAATCCCACCAGCCTCAGTGGATGTTTAGCAATAAATAATTGTTTTGCGTTTTTGAACTCTCTGTAGCTGGCTTGCAGAGTCTTTGTGCAAGGCTAAAGCCACCTAACCAACAAAGCGGACAATTTGCTAAACCAATCTGGATGCAAGCCAACAAAAATATGTAGAAAACTCCTCTCTCTTACAGTTACAGGAAGTGACTGTCAAAAGCAGTGGGTACTAGCAGATCTGAAGCAAATACAAGAAGTCCTGCAAGTGGAAAAAGGGAAATGCAGCACTGACCAGCAATACCGCTGAGTTCAAGCTTTTTATGTTGAAGGTGAAAAAAATGGTACCTACATCACAAAGCTGTACCATTTCAGTGGTCAGCTGTCTACCAACAACAGAAACACCTTTAAGTCAGCAGTGCAGTACAAAAATCAATCAAAAAGACAGAGCAATGGCAAGCCCAGGAGCCCCAGAAGGATCACACTGTTTGCACTGACAGCGATGTGACTTTAAACATGCAGAGGGCTGACCCCAGCCAGCAGCCAAGCACCCACCCAGCCACTCACTCACACCCCCCTCCTCAGCGGGACAGGGAGAGGAAAAGTGATAAAGCTCATGGGATGAGATAGAGATGGTATGAAATGGGGGGAGCCAAGCAAAGGCTATCACTCACCACCTCCCGCAGGCAGACCAGGCAACAGCCACCTTTGAAGCCAAAAGTCTCCTCCACCCCATTTATAGTGCTGAGCCTGACATTACATGGTATGGAACATCTCTTTGGCCAGTTCGGGTCAGCTGTCCCAGCTATGCCCACCCCAGCCTACACTCAGGAGTGCAGGGGGGCAGAGCAGAAAAAAGCAGCAGCCTGGACGGACACTGGGCAAGCACTGGCCAGCAGCAGCCAAAACACTGGTGTGTGACCAGCACTGGTTTAGTGAAGGGAGTTAACTCCATCCCAGCCAGAGCCAGTACAAAACAATACCTACTACACGCAATCTGAACATGAAGCATACAGCACGGGTTAGCAGCAAGACACCAACAGAAGAAAAATAAACTAAAGGAAGCCATTACCAGAACATCTTCATCTCCTTCAAAGTCCAGCTCAGTAGGACATTAAGCATTAAATAAACTGCATCTAAGCCAGACTCCTCCATCACTACTGGTCCAACCACAGCAAAAGCAGCAGCATAAACTCCAGACCCCAAATATGAGAAATTAAAGTTTGATACAAGTATTTCCCTAGAAATACCAAATCAACTACACATGACAACAGCTTGAAAATCAAACCAGATTTGTTCCCTGCTTTCCTTCAAACCTACAAAAACTTATTAAACAGACTACTGCTGTTTGAAACAAATACAATTTTATTACGTGCACCCGATTACACACCTTATCAATACCCAACAAGCACCTCCCAAAAAGCAAAATCAACTAACAGAACAAATTCAAGAACAGGGCTGCAGAAATCTGAAGTGCTAATTTGTAATTAATTCCTGCCTCTATATTTCCCTCTTTGGTAATATGGGGGAGGGGGGAAGTCCTAGAGCTGGAGCAGACCACTGTTACAAGGCACTTAACCAAGATGTTTATCACTGCCTGGCTACAAAAGCTACTATTGAATGCTCACCCTCCTTGCAGTCAGTAATACTTGTTCTTACTGCCCAGGCTGAATTCAGTGACAGAGAGTAACTGCACCATTTCCTACCTTCAAAACTACACAGCCACCACAGGTCAGAGCACTCCAATTCAAAGCAACTGCCCCCAAGTTCTGCCCCACTGCTAACTCCAGCGAAAATCAGAATTGAGCTCTATGTATGAGTGTATATGAACTGATTACATAAACCTGATGCACAAAGTGAGCAACTGTGTGAACTAAATGAGCTAAACATAAAGTTAATGTTGTCAAACATTACTAAGACACTGACAGAAACCATTAGGTAGCTATCGCAAATATAAAAGCACCTAGAAAAAAGTAACAGAAGCTGAAGTTTCTTAAATGTAAACAAAATACAATACATACTTACGTGGTGGGCTGACCTCAGCCAGCAGCCAAGCACTCACGCAGCTGCTCGCTCACTCCCCACCACCTCCCCACCCTAGCCGGACAGGGAGAGACTAGGAAGAGCAAAGGCAAGAAAACCCATGGGTTAAAATAAGACTGTCTAACAGGTCTTTAGACCCACCCCCGTCCGAAGAGGGGGGAAACAACCATGAGCAAAGCAAAGGCAATCACTAACCTCCTCCCACAGACAGACAGATGCTCAGCCAGGCTCAAAAACCACGACCTTGGAAGTCAAAAAAACACCCTTTTCTTCTTCCTCTACCCCAGTTTTTATTGCCAAGCATGACATTACACACTACAGAACAGCTCTTTGGCCAGTTCCGGGTGGCTGTCCCAGATGTGTCCCCTCCCAGCCTGCTTGCTTGGAGGGGCCAGGGAAGAAAGCCTTGATGCTGTGCAAGCACTGCCCAGCAAGACCCAAAACATCGGTGCTTACCTCCACTGGTTTAGCCACACAGCCAAAACACAGCACCACACCCCATCCCAGCCAGACCCAGGACCACTTCGCAACGCAATCCACTGAAATATTGCCAGAGCCTGGAGGTGGTCTCCCCAGGGGTTTTCTGCCTGAGGCTCCCAGGGAGGCCATGCTCCCTGGCTGCGGCACAGAGCACGCTCCTCACAGCTGGTCCTGCCCGGCGGGGCCCAAGGGCAACCGCACCAACTATCTCCTGTTGGATCTGTTTGAAGGCCTGCTGCAAGGCCCCACTTGAAATAGTTCTTCTTTCGGGTTACTCAACAAGAGAGGACTCGCAAGCTAACTGCAACCCAGAGCACACATTCTCCAGAAACCCACAACGCCTAGGAAAGCTGCTGTTTGTTTTTTGTTAGCTGGTGGGGACATGGCTGTTACATTCTTGACCACATCCATAGGGATGTGACGATGTCCATCCTTCCACTTCAGTCCCAGGAACTGGACCTCTTTTGCAGGTCCCTTGATCTTGCTTTGGTTTATGGCAAAACCAGCCTTCAGAAGGACCCACATTATTCTTTTGCTTTCTTGAACACTTTCTGCGCTGTGTTGCCCAACACAAAGATGTTGTCAGTGCATGGCGGGTGTTCAGGGGATTCACCCTGTTCCAGTGCTGCCTGTATCAGTCCATGGCAAAAGGGAGGCCTGTCCTTCCACCCTGGGGTAGTCAGCTCCAGGTGCAGGAACACTCCTCCACATGAAAGCAGCCTGGGCCCTGCACTCTGCTGCCCAAGGGATGGAACAGGCATGGGCAGCACCAGTTGTGCCATACCACCTTGCCTCAGGCTCCTGCCCACACTGGAGTACGGCATGTCCAGCACAGCAGCACGACCTCCTTCAGACCGTGACAGTCCTCCTTCAGCCTCCACCCTCCATCAGACTTTGGCGCTGCCGTATGGGACTACTACAGGGTGAAGTCAACCGCAAAATCCGGATGGGTTCCGCCCCTGTACCCTGATGGCATTGGGGTACACTGTGCACCAGAGTCCACCAGAGCCTTGTGCTCCCATGGGTCCGATGTGCCAGGCCATCGAATCCACACAATGCAGTTGAGTCCATTGTCCCTTTCCTCTGCCTAGCCAGAGACAGGGCCCCCCTACTCCTGGCTGGAGCATTCATTATCTGACTCCTGCCATAGCAGACCAGACGTCCCTTCATCAAGGTCAGGAGGAGGAGAGGCATCCTCAGCCCTTCTACTGCATCTGGGGAATTGCTCGACAGCACCCGGAGCAGTAATCCTTCTGGATAGACCCTTTTTAGCTGTTCTTTCCCACAGCTGACAAACGCAGGATCTAGGTCCAAGACGGCACACCACCCCACTTCCTCACATGCTCCCCACGGTCACACAGATGGAATCGGGGGTGGCATGTGGTGTGTGCCTGCGGGTCCCTTTCCCCTGAGCTGGGAAAGGCTGACTCTGTGTGGCAGCACCCTTCACAGCAGAGACAGCAGCCTGTAGGAGTGAGGAGGATGAGATTCTCTTCCTCCACAGCCGGTGCCTTGAGGTCTGGCCAGCCCACCGTCACCCGGGCACTGCTGTACAACACCAGTGTGTTCAATACTAACCTCTGCCACGTGGTCCGGGTGCACTGGACATCCTCCAGATCTCTGGAGACCTGGTTGTTGGTCACCTCCACCACTTCCCTCAGATAACAGACAAGGTGGCCCACTTGCCACCACAGTCTACCAGATCATCCTCCAGGTGATACTTCATTCTCAACAGGAGATGCCTGCATCGAGTCTCTGGTTTAGCCACGGTGTCCATTTATATTATCCTTAGATCCAAGGGACCCTCCAGCTCCTTTGAGGGTGCTGAACATAGACAGGCCTCGTAAGCATAGGCCAGGTCACAACACAGCACTGGAAGCCACTCTCTCTTTGGCAGAGACAAGGCGTCGCCCCTTCAGGTGGTCTGCCATTTCAGCAGGATTACATGCCTGCTCAGGCAAAAAATCCCAGGCCATCTGAGGTGAAAATGGCTCGAGGCACCTGCCCAAATTCTCCCACACACCGTGCCACCCAGGAGCCAGCTGCCACAGGGCACGTTCCTATCTGCCATCCCCAGCCAGGTGGTTACTGGAGGATCCACCAAGATCTGAATGCAGATCGGTGGATTCAGAGTCTGACGAGATGGCAGTGTGTGCAAGGCACTGGTGGCAGGAGAGCACTATTATTACCACTACAAACACCAGTCAAAATCAAAACCAGGTTCACAGTACACACCACGCCAGGATGTTCAAGAAACAGAGGGGCCATTGCAACAAGGTTGGCAGGATCAATCCCAGAGGAGAAGAGGCATCAAGTGTAATTGGTGTTTGTCTCCAGGGGATGGTTCCCAGAGTACCGGGAAGATAGCAATGCAGAAGCCAAATACCAGACTAGGCTCAAAGCACCGCTTTTATCATGTTTCCCAGGCAAAAGAACATGGAAAACAGCAAGGGCTGGAAGCCGCCATTTCAAAGCCCTACCAAGTAGCAGCTAAACAGCATTAAGGTCAGCCTAGCACACTCCTATCAAATCTGTCATTATATCTCAATCCCCCTCGTGCCCCTCACTGAGCTCCAAAAAGGACCGTGGTGTGTTGACCCAGGCCAGCAGCCAAACACCCACAGAGCCGCTCACTCACCCCCACTCCCCAGCCCGCCAGGATGGGGGGAGAAAAAGGAAGCACAAAAATGAGAAAACTCATGGGTTAAGGCAAAGACAATCTTACAGGTGAAGAAAAGAGAGGAAAAAAAAAAAAACCAAGCAAAGCAAAAGCAATTAATACTCACCATCTCCCCCAGGCAGACCAGTGCCCAGCCGGGCTCCAAGCAACGGCCACTCTGGAAGCCTGTCCTGGTCTCAGCTGGGATAGAGTTAATTTTCTTTCTAGTAGCTGGTATAACGTTCTGGATTTAGTATGAGAAGAATGTTGATAACACACTGATGTTTGCAGTTGTCGCTAAGTAGTGTTTAGACTAAGTCAAGGATTTTTCAGCTTCTCACGCCCAGCCAGCAAGAATGCTGGAGGGGCACAAGGAGTTGGGAGGGGACACAGCGAGGGCAGCTGACCCAAACCGGCCAAAGGGGTTTTCCATACCATGTGACATCACACCCAGTATATAAACTGGGGGGCAGTTGGCCTGGTGTGGGGTGGGGGGAATCACTGCTCGGGAACTAACTGGGCATTGGTCGGTGACTGGTAAGCAATTGCAATGTGCATCACTCGTGTATATTCCAATCCTTTTATTATTATTGTCACTTTATTATTGTTGTTGTTATTATCATTATCAGTTTCTTCCTTTCTGTTCTATTAAACTGTTCTTATCTCAACCCACGAGTTTTACCTTTTTCCTTTCAATTCTCTCCCCCTGCTCAATACAGGGGCGGGGGGGGGAGTGAGTGAGCAGCTGCGTGGTGCTTAGTTACTGGATGGGGTTAAACCATGACAAAGCCAAAACCACCTTTTTCTTCTTCCTCTACCCCATTTTTTACTGCCAAGCAGGACATTACATGGTACAGAATATCCCTTTAGCCAGTCCAGGTCACAGCTGTGTGACCTCCCCTTCCAGCCTCTTGCCCACCGCAGCCTACCCTCAGGGGTGCAGCGGGGAAAGCCTTGACATGGTGCAAGCACTGTTCAGCAACAGCCAAAACACTGGTGGTGACCAACACTGGTTTAGCCACAAATCCAAAACACAGCTCACAGGCTGCTGTGAAGACAGTTAACTCCATCCCAGCCAGAGCCAGTACCACTCAGTAACATAATTCTCTGAAATATTCCAAAAAGACTCCATTCCATTCCAGCATTCATGGGGTTCAATGCATCAAGTTTATATACAGACGGAAAAAAAAACCCCAGAAACAAATCAGCACAAGTCTTTCAGCAAGTAATTCTTAAAGCAAGACAAAAAAGGGCATTTTAGCACCTTCATGGAACATTAGCAGCAGCAATCTACTGGCCTTTTTCAATTTTCACTTTCCATGTCAAATTTTAGAGCAGTACAAATCCTGCACACTGTTTCATAAGTATATTTACATACATGCAACAGCACTGGGGCATACGGAGCTCTGCACACCTGATGTGGAGATGTGCCCAAGAGCATTGTAGACAAAGAGCAAATACTAATATTTCTGCTTAAAACTTACTAAAAGAACCCAAACTCCATTCAGAATATTTAACTTGATGGCAAAGAAATAAGAAAACATTTTATTTACCTTCAAATGTGAAACACTGAAAAAAAAAGTCTCAATGTTCTTCCTGTTTCATACACAGAAGAGCTCCTTGTTTGGTAAGGACTAACACGAGCACAGTTGAGCTTCCACTGAGCTCAGCCCCAAAACCAAACTGCAAGATACTTGGGAAACAGAAGAAGGGCAGAAAAGGAATCCAGCAGTATAGCAGGGAGCAGCAAGTTTTGCAACCACTTGGAACCCCACCCTTGTATAAACATCACTCAGTTATATCAGTTGTCATAGAAGTTGGAGAAGAGATCGGTCTAGTCCCTTACGTCCTCCACCCTTTGAGCCAGCATGACTGTTCTGTCAGTTCTGGCAGATGATTTTTTTTTTTTAAATCAGAAAAAAATGCAATTAAAAATACTTCTTGTCCTTGAAGAGTGCCTTCTTAACAGGGAAAATAATTACCTCACTTTTATATCCACCCTCTTGAAGACCTCACAACATAGTTATAATTTAGTATTTTAAACATCTAGTCAATGATCACATACCAGAGGAAAGAGGATAACCCAAAACTGAACACACATTTCAACATCAATTCTGGGCTATAAACCAGGATGGATAATTGTTGGGTTGTTTTGTTTTCTTGGGGTTTGTTTTGTTTTCAAAAAAGGCTATAGAAGAAGAAATTTTAAAAAATTAACAACCTATATTACATTACTGTATTAAAATAATCGTAACCAAGGAAAAATACTAAAGCAGTGTGTGTCTAAGTTGCAAAAAAAAAAGGTCAAATCTCCAAATAAGTGAGGTTCCTGGGTAAGCACTATGAACCAGATTATGCTATGCTCCTAAAACACTTTGCCTTGGGTGAAAAGAATTTTTATTGTTGTTTCAGTTTTGACCAATTCAAATTCAATCAATTACTACCGTCTTCAAAGTCAAGAAATAGGAAAGCTATCTATTTAACCCCAACACACAAGTACGAGGTGCCAGAAGACATGTCTACATTCTGAGCTCTCGAAGTACGGTGATGAAAACTAATCTCTCCAGCTAACCAGAGTGAATATTACTTCATTCAACGGCCAGTTTTAAAGCCAAAACCACTATTCCCAAACTGCCAGATAGCTTTGTTTCAATGTAATGTGCTAAGTTTATGGATTTAATTAAAGGCCTGAGCTTTCACTGAAACACAGCTGGACAGAGACAGAACACAGGTAAGAATCAGAAAGCAAATGGTGCACTTCCCTAACTCAACAAACACGTAAAAGCCGAGATTGATTAAACACATGTTGTACTATCAAACGTGTTAAATCAATACGCACACTGCTGGCGTGCCAAGACTTCGGCTGCAATGCAGATAAACGTTACGCCGCTGTTTACAAGTCCGTGTCTATTCATCTGCCTTTTGCACTGCAAGAAAATACAACCAGACGCAAGGTCGCTGAGGCAGGGCATGCCTCTGTCGGCCTGCAACGCCTGGCAGGGTGTTCCCAACCCGACACTGCCGACCTGCTGAATCCCCTCGGTAGCCAAATAAATACATAAAGGGGCGGCAGCCGTTAGCCCAAACGCAGTGCAGCGCCTATACCCAGCCGCAACACCCCGTTAACAACCGGCTGCACGGAGGCGCTCCGCAGCAAGCAAGGCATAAAGCCGGCGAGGCCGTTACACCGCGCTTCCCCCCCCACACACACACACACCTCGGCGGGCAGCCCGCACCGCTGCTGCTCCCAGGCCCCACCGCTGCCCGGGGGTCCGGTGGGCGAGCGGTGCCGGGCCAAGGAGGTCATCGATGGGGGCTAACGGAGGGCAGCGTCCCCACGGAGCCCCGGCCACCCCCCACCCGCCGCCATTTTGTGCGTCCCCCCTCAGCCCCCGCTGCGCCACACGGCGGAGGGGGGGGGGGGGGGGGGCGGCCGGCGCCGAGCTCCTACCTCCGGCGGAGCGCAGCCCGAACCGCGCTGCTCGCATCCACCCTTCGTTCCCTCTTCCTCCACCGCCTCCCCCCGCCGCCGTTCCGTCGCGCCGGGCCGGACCGGGCACCGCCGCCGCGGAGATGCAGCCCCGAGGAGGGAGACACCGGCCACTGCGCCTGCGCACGGAGGGAAGGGGCGGAGCAGCGGCCAGCGGCGCGGGCAGAGAACGCATGCGCAGAACAGGCGCGTGGGGGGAGAGGCGGGGCAACTCCCCGAAGCGCAGGCGCACTCAGCCCCGCGAAGCCGCGGCCGGTCAGTTCCCACGCTGCGGGCATGCTACCCGCAGTGCGCATGTGCAGTCGCCTGCCTTGGCGGCGGGGGGAGAGCTGCGCATGCGCCGCGCGTGGGAGGCGGGGCCGCGCGCGTTTGCCGCAGAGCATGATGGGAGCTCTTCCCCGAGAGAAACCCTGCCGCCCCGGCTCATCCCATCGTGGCGGTCGGAGCGGGTTGGGGGTTATTTTCTGCCTCCCTGTGGGCGTCCTTACTGGTTCATTCTGCTCCTCGTAGGCCTGCTGTTGTTCCCTCTGATTCTCGTTTCTCTCGTCAGTCTTTTATGGTGCTGCTTGCCGTCTTCTCCTCGTTCCTCTGCTGAGGGCCCAGTGTCTGCTGTGGGCCTGTGGTGTGGCTGTGGGGCTCTGCTTCACCACAGAGCCGGCCCGGGGTGAGGGCACCTGCCCTGCCTGCTGCTGATCACTGACCTGCACCTCTGGAGATCAGAGACACGGCACCGAGCAGCTGTCCTCTTCTTCCCTCCCTGAGCCTCTAGCAGCAACACCGTGAGCTTCTGCAATTGTCCTCTCAGATGGCTTCCACCTTATAAGTTAAGCCTTGTGCACAGCCCCAGCTGAACGTGTGGATCCCCTCTGCTGCGTTCCAATTCAAGGTGGCCTGGGCTTGACTGGCAGCCAGTGGCTGCCCCAGTTCTTCCAGTGAAAACAGCATGGAGCATGAGACTTCCGAGGCACTTGACTCACAGGGATTGTCTGTGCTGCTGCTGGTTGGAATGATGTTTGCTTTTGGAGCACCAGCATTAATACCTTGTACCTCCAACAAGCTTGCTTTCCCAGGGGTACAGTGAGTCAGCATCCCCAAATGCAGGCTTTCCCCCCGTTAACTATGGTCTGCAGTGTTGGTGCTGACCTGAAAAGGAGAGTCTAAAAAGCTCTGCCACCTTGGGTGGCCCTGTGAGGTTTTGGCACAGGGAGCTCCTGTTGCTCTGGGGTCCCTTTTGCTCTCGCCCACGAAGCACCTTTGCAGAGTCACAGGCTTCCCTCTGAGGAGACAGAAGATGCCTTTAGGAGCTGCCACATTATTTCCTGAAAATAGCAAAGCGGGTGCCAAACTTAACCACAGAGACAGCCAGAAATGCTGCTGCTGTGTCACAGTGACTGCCCCCAAAGCACGTATGGCATAAAGCAGGCCTGTGACCAGCTCTGCCCAAAACCACACCATTTGCTTGCGTGGTGGAGCATATTTCAGAGCTGCTGAAAGCGCTGCGTCTTGCTGCAAATGTGGCAGACGGCAGGCACCCACTCAGCTTCTTTTTTAGCAGACTGGGAGTGGGCTGCGCAGTGCCAGTGGACTGGCTGCCGTGCAGATCTGTCCGGCTGTACTGCTTTGAAGTCGCTTGGGCGTTTGTCTTTCTCGTGTTTCAGATCCTGCAGACACTTTGCATGCATCCAGCAAAAATGATTCACTGATGCTGGATTTTCTGACAAAGCTAGGCTGACACAGATTTAGGTTGCTGGTCTTTGTATCCAAACCTGGTTTGGTTCCTCTCCAGCACATCACAGTCTTGGAAACTCTAAAAACCTTTAAAAGTAAAGACTTGCACTTACTTTTGGCTTTTGAAACTTGCTTAGAGCTGTCTAGTCCTGCAGCTTGTGACTTCTGTAGACCACAGGCATTCCTTACTCCCACCACAGCACAGCAAGGAGAAGTAAGAAGGTAGGATCATTTTGGAGAGCTGGAAGCTGTATTTCCTAAACTTCTGAATCAAATTTACAGCTAAATTATACGATTCGTGCCTGTGTCTGTTTTGCCATTCTCAGGCCAGCCCGAAGAGCTTCACTGACAAGGTACTCTGCAACAGAAACTCCGTTGTAAACTAAAAGATAGGATCAGCTTTTATGGTGAGACCACGGGACTCTGACAGAGTTAACTGCAGTTTTAGGAGCATCCCAAGGGCAGACTCTGCCCAGCACCTGCTGTGGAAACTTTAACACCTTGTTGGGAAAGAATCTTTTGGATCAAAGGCTTTATAAAAGATAAGATGAGCGCTCTGCCTACATGGAGCTCGAATGCCATCCTGCTCCCGTTGCTAGTGCTCTGTGGTGCTGCCCCAACAGCTGTAAAACATAACAGTTGAAAATAAGAAATTAAATTTGAGTCAAAAGGCACTGAGGTCCCAGTGCAAACAAGGCTGGAATTACATCCAGGGTCTCATTTGCTAAATGTCCAATAGCGATTACAGCAGCACTGTCTTAAAAGGCATCGTTAAGGTGGTAAAATTAAACAAATTAAGCACTAAGACCTTTGGGAATGTAAACATTTAGGCTGCTTGTGCAACCTGATCTGTCCGACATATCCTGATGTCCCGACACAATCTCTGGTTACGTGATAGGACACTTGAGCCCTGGCAGCTCTGCTGCGTGAGTGGGATTGGGCACCTGGAGAACCTGTTTGCTGCGAGACTTTGCCTCATTTGTTGCAAAATTTGGGAGATGCAAAGGGATTGAAATAAAAGTCTTACGGTTTCATAAGAGCTTCAGCCAGAGCCAGGTCTTAATCTCGCTCCTGTGAAGAAATCCCCATGGGATGCTGGACAGGTCTCTTAATCCAGCTTGTTTTAGGTGTTTGCTAGTTCTTTGCCAAACTTTCTGTACTCCTGACTCGGTTCCAGGTGTGGTGTAGGGTGCTGAGCCACAGCTGAAGTCACGAAGCTGCCCTTTGCAAAGGCAGTGCTAAGTGGCCCAAGGATACGTTGCCAGGCCTCGCTCTTGGAAATGGTTTCGATCATTGTAACCATAAAATGACACAGATGACAAGCATATAAAATTTCATTCTGAGTATTTAAAACACAGACAAGGGATGTCCGTGTGAGAACACAACAAGGAATCTTGCTCTTCCTAAGGATGCTTAGTAATCCCCAACTGTCTTTACCCCTTTAGCTCTTAGACATGCTACTCTGGGTCAAAATAAGAGAAGGTCCCCAAAAGAGATGTATACGTGACCAAAACACAAAACCTGCTGCCAGAACAACTCCAGGAGATACCAGAGAGCTCAGCCCGGCAGCTTGGCACGCAGGAGAGACAGGTCCGCTGTCCCTGAAGCTCACTATAAACCACCCTGAATTTCACAAGGGTTGTGGGGGTGCGGGGAGAAGTCTTTTGGGGTGTAGCCAGAAAGTGAGAAGGGATGATTTTTCAGATCTGCAATCCACTTTCAGATGGGGTGATTGCCGAAGCCTCAGGCCAAGACAGTCATTGCTGGGGAGCAAGCACATGTGTAATGCAGGGTGCTGGCTACATCTTCTACAAGAGATGTAAATCATGGAGTTAGGAAGGAGCCAATGCAGCCAGTGTCTTCTTATGCGAAGGACTTCACTCAGGCAGGTTTTTGGCCACTTGACAAAATTATCTGGCTCCCAGCTGCTCTCCCATCCCCATCATATTGTCAAGCCTTGCCCAAGGTCTGTGTTTTCCATCCGATCTGGTCCCACTCCAGGCTGCCCGGGCTGACGGGTATTAATAGTCCTTTAGGCTGTGAACTCCGGGACTTGGCTGGCGGCTGCAGAGCCCCGCATACTCTTTGCCTGACACATCAGTATCTGGCAACTGTCCCTGCTCCGCGTGACAGTGTGAGTTGTCTCAGCCCGCAGCCGGGTCTGGGAACAGATTGGATGTGATTAATTAGTTTTACATCTTCAGATATCCAGTCCCTCTGCCCAGTACGTGGGGCTACAGGGGGAGTGGGAATTCAGGCACTTCCCCTACAGAAGAGAGGTAGCAGGTCTGCCACTTCCCTCTGAAGCATCCTGGGTGAGTCGTTTGCGATTACACCTTGTAGGAAAGGTGTGTCAGGTCCCCAAAAAAGGGGTGAGAGCCAGGACTGGGGTCGGAGGAGCGGGAGAGCTGCAGCCCAGACACACAGTCATATTACGACTCGGTGAGTTTGGGGCATCTTCTGCACCACCACAATCACCCAAGGCGTGCTCCTGTCGATCACAGCGACAAGGAGGTCGTTGCTAATGGATGCTGCACGCCTCGGATCTGTGAAAGCCCCAGGTGACAGGCACAGCCCGTGTCCAGGAGCTCTGGACCTCCGTCTGGTTTGCTGGCTCTTCATCTTGCCATGGCTGAGGCCGCAGGTGCCCGTGCTGTGCATTTGGAAGAGCTGAGTCTGGGATCATGCCTACCCAGATACTGCAGCTCCATCTTCGTCATCACCGGTGTGAGAAAGTCCCTGGGCCTCCCAGGAGAAGAGCCTGCAGACCCTGGGAGCGTGCCGGATCTGCGCTCCACTGTGTGGGGAGAAGGGGGCACCAGGACATCCCCCTCCTGCAGACCCCCCTGCAGCTTCCTCACGTCCCCGCACTCTCCCCACTGAGCAGAAACACCCAAAAGGGCTGTAAAAATGACCACAGTTTCCCCTGCCCCAGCAAAAAAAACCTGCTTGTCCTGAAAGCACATCCTGTTTGACTGCAAGCGGGGGCTTAGCAGATGTTTCAAAAGCAGCTTAAAAAGGACCTGAGCGGTGGCAGGGCAGCCAAGTCCCTCTGTCAGGGGGTGTTTATGGATGCTGGAGACTTCGAGCCGTGTTTGTCTGCTCTCCTTCCCTCTGCAGCCATGTGCCCCAGCCCCTGCAGCTGCTGCTCTGCAGGGAAGGAGCTGGGCTTTACTGGGGGAATATGTTTCCTTCACGCTCTGCTGGCACATCCATCCATGTTGGAGCCACCGGGCTGAGCCGGGACCTTTCCCGGCAGATGGTGCCTCTGAGTCGGCAGAACTGCAGCCGGGCCGGGATCCTGCACCTCGGGCCAGGCTCTCAGGGCTGGCTGCTTCGGGGACTGGCTTCCCAAGGCTTGAAATTACCGCTCCCCCTGCCAGCGCTGCCCCTTAAGATCCATTTTTGCCACGACTGTACGTCTACTCCCTACCTCCTGCCAGAGATGCTCTGCTCAGTTTGGATGCTGAGCTTCAAAAAATCTTGTGAGATTGTATTTTAGCGCTCGGTTTAAATAGTGGTAAAGTGGGGCAAAGCCTGGGGAGGCGGGCTGGACTCAGGGTTGCATCGGTGCAACTAGATTGTGAGTGCGCAGACGAAGCCGTGTGTGTAAATGAAGCTGTCAGAATAAAATGAGAGTATTGAGCTGGGCAAGATTAAAAGCCAGTTTGGGGGCAGGAGCAGCGTCTTGCAGCAGCACGAAGTGGGGCAGGGCGATCTCGTGGGGATCCCAGCTGCGGTGGGATCCCCTCCGCTTGCTTTCCAGGTGGCTCCAAGGAGCAGGAATGAAATGGAGGAGAGGAGAGGAGTGGCCCCCCAACAGAGGAGCAAAGCGTGCCGCCCTGCCTCTTCTCGTGTCCGGCTCCTCGTCGTGTCCTTCTGGCCTCTGCCTGCGCAGGGGGATGTGGGAGCAAAGCCCCCAGCGAGGCAGCAGCTCTGCCCACCGGTGCCGGTGCTGCTGGAAACCCCCGTAAAACACCCTCTTATTCAGGCTCTGTTTCCTGCGAAGCTCAAGCAAGAGCTGACCCAGAAACCCTCCGCTTTGCTGCACGCAGCATCCTTCACCGACAGAGGATTGCCCCTCCGTCCTACCCAGGCTGGCCGGGGACAAGGACATGGAGGAGCTGCCACCTCCCCATCGCCCACTGCTCCTCCGCTGCGGGACGGGACCCCCGGGCTTCGCTTTCTGCCCCCCGGTCCCGGCCGGAGCTGTGGGGCTGGAGCAGGAGACGAGGGACGTGTCAAAGCACCTGCTTTCCCACAGTCCCTCAGTTAATTTATTAATTGGCAAGACCTGAGGAGGGTGACATTTTAGCGGCTGCAGCACGGCACGAAGCGGGTGCAGGGAAGCCCGGGGGCTTGCTGTGCTCCCCCCTGTTGTCCCCCGGGTGTGTGACAGCCCCTCGCCCCAGATGGCAGCCGCCAGCCCCCGGGGACCGTGGGGGGCTCACGCTGCGTGACACCGGCGCTGAGGCTGGGGACAGCCTCCGGCCACCCACCCGTGCCTCCACGCAGCTCGTGGGCATGCCTGCAGCTCCGGAGGATGCCGTCCCCGCTGCGCTGCATTACAGCCGGGTGAGCTGATGCACGGCTCCTCAGCTGGGACACTGGGAGGACTGGGAGCTGGGGTGCTGGGAGGACTGGGAGCTAGGAGGATGGGGAGCCCCGGTGCTGCCAGCCCCCTGCACGGTGACACCAGGCTTAAAAGTCCCAGCAACTGATGTAGTTTGAAACTGCTGAGCTCCGGGGCCGCATCCTTCTCCTGCCCGAGCCCCTTTCCCTGCCACCAAGTGCCACCCCCGAGCTGTGTTTACCATGGTTGGGGGGGCACAACAAGGACCGCAGGCACATCAGCGTCCCCTCCGTGCCACCTCCCATGGCACCCCTGCCCAGGAGGACACGTCCCCCCAACCCGCTGGCTCCGTGTGTCCCCCCCTGCCCACAGTGTGCAGGGTGAGCAGCGGTGCCAGGGGGTCCCACCGGGCCCTTGGTGCAGGAGAGCAATTTGGGAAGAGAAGGAACGTTTCTGGCGCTGGGGCGGGGGGGGGCTGTCAGGGTTTGGAATGACCCGTGCACGGGCATGGGGGGAAAAAAACGAGAAAATACCCCCCAGCATGAGGGTCTCCCCTCCCAGTCCGAAGGGCTCCACAATTTCCTCCTCTGGCTCCAAAAGGGGACCCAGACGGCGCCTTCTGGGTACCACTTTGGCCACCAGTACCCCCAAACCGGCGCAAATCCACCCCAAAATGGCAGCAAGACGGGGTGGGAAACGGGGAGAGAAGGGACGTAGAGGAGCGTGTGGGCACAGACAGGGAGACGCGGGCGCACGGCTGGTGGGACGAGTGCCGGAGGATGGGGCTGGTTAAATGCAGGGAGACGTGCAGCCCCGTGTCCCCGTCCCCGCAGAGGCATCCCCGTGGCCGGGACCACGTGCGGTGGCGAGGGAGGCCGTGTTTGACATTCCCCCCGGTCGGCGGCTGGGGCCGGGGCGGTGTGTGACCGCATGTCGGTGGCATTCCTGGACTAACTCGGGCACTCGATGGCCTTCACCGACCTTGCCCTCTCCCCGTTACCCGTCCCGTTAACCCCACAGGATCCGGGGATGGAGCTGGGGGCAAAGCCGTGCCCGCGAGAGCAGAGCCGTGACCACTTGCACCATCACCCGGGTCTGTGCCAAGACCTCTCGTACCCCAAAGTGACCCGGGAGCCCCCAAACCGCTGCCCCCAACAGCTCAGATCCTCGCCCTGCCTGCGCGCAGGAGCTCCGCATCCACGGGGGTCCCTGTGCCCCCCAAAAGCCAGAGAGGATCAGCAGGTGGGGTTCCGGGGGGGTTCAACTGCAAAGCCACCGGAGCCGTGGGGCTCCTCGTGGTGGGACCACGGCACGGGGACGGATCCACGCTGGCAGAGGGGAACCGACGGGCTCCTGCGCTCTGGGACGTTTCCCGTTTCGGACAATAAGGACAAACGTCCCCGCGCCCCGGGGACATCCCGTGCTGCCTCTCTGGGGCCGTTCCTGCCACCGGAGAGCGGGGCTGTCCCCGTTCTGCCCCCTTCCCTGTGCCGGCAGATGCCCGGCAGCACCCCCAGACCCCCGCCAGCATCTCCCACACCCCAAAACCCACATGGGCAATACCTGATGCACCATCCCCTTGCGCCGGGGGGGATGCCCAGCACCTCCCCGGATCAGGCCCTTTGGCCACAGGCTATTTTTATCCTGTCTAGTGGCAGAGCCCAGTCCTCAGCCATACAAGGAGCCATCAGCCGCCCTGGGGAGGTAATTTGTCCCCAGGGTGCCATATTTCAGGTCGCCCAAGTGGATGGCAGCGACCCGGGTGGGGGGGGAATTGTCACCTCAACGGAGCGACCTGCTCATCTTACGTCCCCGGCCAGACGCTCCGGACATCCCGCTCGCCTCTTGAGGACACCTTGTGATGTTTGTCCCCTGATACCCAGCCCCTATTTCTCAACTCGCCCTGAATTTAGCACCTGGTGATGAACAGGTTCCCGACGGATGAGGACACAGGGTTAGAAATAGCTCGCTGCTCCGGCCACCGATGGGAGCGTGGTGGCCATGGGGCTGGGGCAACCATCTAGATGCTGGGCTGGGGGACGAGGGCAGGGCCGGATCCAGGGCCAACGGATCCAGGCCCAAGGGATCCGGCCCTGGATCCGGCCCTGCCCTCGTCCCCCAGCCCAGCCGACTGGGTTTTGCTCGTTAGCACAGCTCCCCATCTGACAGGAGAGCCAAGTGACATGCCCAGGGACATCCCGGACACCAGTGGCAGAGACACCAGGACTTTGCCGGGGGCCATCCTACCCCAAGGTGGGGGTCTGGGCGTTGCACACGCGTGTGCAAACCCCCACGCTTGTGGGGGCAAACCTGAAGGTTGGCAAAAGCGAGGGGGGTCCGGCTCTGGGGGGTCCCTGGACCACGTAGCATCCCTTGGCTGACCCCCAAACCCTATATCCCCCCTGCCAGGGGCTTGTCACCTCCCCACAGCGTGGGGACCCCCCTGGCCAGGGGCAGGGGGACCCCCCCGCCTGTCCCCCCCTCCCCTTCATTTTAGCAAAATCCGAGCCCAGAGGGTAGAAGGGGTTTGGGGTCACCCCGATGGGTGGGAGGAGGTTTGGGGTCACCCCCTCCTGCCGTGGGGCTCCCCACGGGGATACACCCTCCTGCCAAAGCCCCCCTCGGCTACGTGTCGGACCCCCGTCCCGGTGCCGCCAGAAAGGGGCTGCTTCTCCCACCCAGCTCCTCCGTACCCCAATGCGGGGTCTGGGGGTGGCAAGTGGGGCTGGAAAAGGCTCAACCCCCCCCCCCCCCAAAAAAAAAAAACCACCCTGCGCAGGCGCTGCCAGCCAGGCGTGGGGACCCCCGGGGGTTGCGGGGACCCCCGGGGTCCCGGCACTCACCGTCCGAGCGGGTCAAGGGGCAGCGGGCCGGGGACCGGGGGGCGCTGGGGGCCCCGCTTTCGGGGCGCGGAGCCCCCGCCGCCGCCCGCCGGCATCTCGGGGGGCCGGGACGGCGGGTGCCCGCGGGTGACGGCCGGCGCGGCCCCGGCTCGGTCCTGGCAGCCGGCCCGGGCTCGTCACCGGGGGGGCGGGGGGGGGAAGGACGGACGGACGGACGGACGGACGGACGCCGGACAGGGGTACCCGGGAGGCGGGGGGGGGGGATTGGGGGGGCCTCGGGGGAGGCCCTGGGGGAACCGGGGAGGGGGCAGCGGGGGGGGAGCCGGGGGGTGCAGGGCTGGATTCCCCCCGCCGAGGTGCCCCCAACACTGGGGGTGCAGGGCTGGGTGCCCCCCCCCTCCTCCACGCTGGGGTGCAAGCTGGATCCCCCGGTAACTGGGGGGTCGGGGCTGGGTGCCCCCCCCCCCAGCAAGTGTCCCCAACGCGGGGGGGGGGGGGGGGGGGCAGAGCTGGGTCCCCCCCCGAGGTGCCCCCCCCCCAAGCCACGCGCCTGCCACGTGACAACCACCCCCCCACTCCCCCCCTCCCGGCTCGGGCGCGGGTGCCCGGGGAATCCCCCGCCCCCTCGGTGTGTTTACATCAACCCGCCAATCAGCGTCTCTCTAGCAGCACACCCCCGCGGCGGGGGCGGGGGCGGCTTTGTGTCGCCCCTTCCCATTGGGCGCTGCGCCCGCCCATCAGGATCTAGGCGAAAGGGGCGGGGTGATGGTGTTATTTACATTGCGGCCGGCCACGCCCACCCCGCCGCCGTCCCGCCTCCGTGGTCTGCCTGTCTGACCCCACGTGGGGGACGCGTGCGCCCAACCAATCCGACCCTTCGGGGTTAACCAACCCGGAGGCTAGGAGGCGGATCCGAGTCTCCAATCAGACGGCGGCGGAGCGGGTGGGACTAGAACCTTAGAGTGACAGCGGACTGGTGGAATAGCGACAGCGCTCGCCCTCCCTTCCTCCCAACCAAGGCTTAGAGCCGAGGGCGGGGAGGCGGGGACGCGTGGCGGGCCTGACCAATGGGGTGCCAGGTTTTGTGATGGGCGGGGCGGGTGGCGGCGGCGGCAGCGGCGGCTGTGGCGGCGGCGGTAGCGGAGGGCGGGCGGCAGCGGCCCGGCCCGGCCGGCAGGTACGGGGACGGGGACGGGGACGAGGACGAGGACGAGGGTTCCGGGACGAGCCCCGGGTGTCAGGCCCGACCGGGCCCCGGTTAGCCCGCGGGCCTTCTCGGGACCAACACCGGGGGCTGGCTGGCTCACAACCGGGCAGGCCCCATCCCATCCCGGTTTGAATTCAAGCCCCGCCGGGCGACGTTCGTAGGCCCCGGCCGCGCTTCGCACCTCTGTCAGTCTTCTACTCCGGGGAGCGGTCGCGTTCCGGTGGGGAACGGCCCCGGGGCGGGAGCGAACGAAGACACCTCGGGTCTGCGTCCCTCACCGGATCGCAGGCGTCGGCCTTTTTGCCGGGGGAGCTCTTTCCCCGGGCGGTGGTGTGGGTGCGGAGGATTCCCGGGAGCAGGTATGGAACCATGGGGGCCGGTGGGAGCCAGCCCATCCTGGCTGATTTCACCCCAAAAAAACCCACCAGCGGGGCCCTGCCGGGGTCCAGCCGGGCTCTCTCCCACCGCCCTGTCCCTCATCTTCCTCTCCCCCTCCACCCACCCCCGGCATTTCTCGGGTGCAGGCTCCCAAAACAGTCCCCAGGCTCCTCTCTGCGTGGGTTGGGCCCTTCACCCGTGGGGCGAGGCGAGGGCAGCGTGCCACCGGCCCGGCTGACCCCCCCCAACCCCACGAGGAGCAGAGGGGCAGGGGGAGATTGGCTTCTCCCTCTGAAGCCCACTCCCACGCCATGATCTCCGCTCCAAGTGGAGCACGCAGGGGACAGGCACGGTGGTCCCACATGCTGCCGTCGTTCCGGAGGGAACCCCCCCGACCCAGAGGTGGGCAACACGATGTGCTAGCTTTGCAGGTTTGCACTGACTGGAAGTTAGTTTTGCAAATGTACCAAAAAAAAACCAAACCAAAAAACTACCCCAGCCTGTGCCGCGGAGGCTGGGGATGCGGCACGCGGGTGGGTTGCCCTCCCCAGCCCAGGCCAGCCTGCCCTCCTGAGCCGTGTTTACGGAGGACGGGATGCAGCACTGGCAGGCTCAGCATGGCGTAGTCAGCTCCTGGCTTGTGCCCTTCAGATATTTTGTTACGTGCTGGCTCTTCAGGTTTCAGCCTGGCGTGCAGCGACAAGTCAGATATTGCTACAGGAGCATCGCGGCCAGGTAGGGAAACTTCTCTCTGCGTCTGACGTGGTGACTGCTTGACGGGATGCACGTTGGGCTCCGTGTCACTTTGGAGTACGGCTGGTCTGGATCCTTGTTCCTACGTTAGCCTTGGCCATAGAGACCGCAGAAAAGGCTGCGTGAAGCCCTCAGTTGTGTTTGCTTGGTTCCTGATAGCTCAAGGCAAAAATGCGTATTGTAATATTGTGTTGAAAATGTCCCCGTTTCCTTTCTGTGCAAAGAAGTCTGCAGGTTTTCCCTCTGAAGAGCTCCTGGGTGGCAAGCTGAGGGGAGGGGACAGCCCTTTTCCAGGCTGAGAAGGGAACAGCCATGCATGCGTGTGCGTTGTGTGTAAGATGCACACGTGTCCTTGCAGGATTCCGCACGTACTTACTTGAGACGGGCAGAAAACACCAGCCGTATGCAGGTGGATAGTGTATCAGAGTGCTTTCTTAGAGGGAGCTGGACTTTCATGTGAACTTTCAAGCTTTTGTTCTGGAAGTGAATGGCCAAGGAGGGAAGCAGGCTTGTTCCCTTCCCTTGAAGCAGCAGTTTGCCTTCCCCTCACAGCCAGCCGCTGTGAGCTGCAGTTTGAGGTCAGCCACAGGACGGTGAAGTGAGACCCTCGGCCATTCACCTCTGGGTCATCCATCACCTGGCAGGCTGGGCTGGCCGGTCTGCGGTGCCCCAGGGACCGCAACGGCATGAGGACAGTGTCCGTCCCCGGAGCTGTCATCGTGCCAGCCCTTCCACTGGTGTTAATTTGATCCACGCCAGTGTTGTCGGCGGCCGAAATCCAGGCTGCTGAAAGGCAGCCGCCAGCCAGCCTGCCCAGTGCCCGCTCTTGTTTGGTGTTGACAGGGCGTGTTTTGTCAGGTTTTGGTGGCCTGGAGAACAGTGCCGAGCCCCGGCGGCTGTGACCACGCTACCGCAGCCTGCATGCAGCCGAGGGACGGAGCAGCAAGAGCCAGTGCCGTCCGGCTGCCGAGGTGCAGACCTGAGCTGCCAAAACGCGGGTTGAATCGCCATGTCTGCCTTGGCCTCTCGGCCTCGCTTCACTTCCCTTTCCCCGCTCGGAGTGAAAGCAATGGCGTGGAGGGCAGGCGTCCAGCACCGGATCGGGCGAAGCCCGAGGTGTGAGTACAGGGCACACGCTGCAAAGTGCCTGGGAAGGTGCCTCCATGTCGGGTCTCTGGCGCAAACAGAGATAAAGCTGCTTCTGCAAATCCGTAGAGCCCTGGCAAAGTGTTCAGTTTGCTGCCCTGATCTCCGTTTCCAGCCGTTGCTGCTGCAGAAATTGCACTGCTTGCTTTTTCTGCTCTCGGTTCTCTCTGCCTGCACCCAGGCAGGCAGGGAATGCTGTCCCTGTGGATGTCCCTGTGCGGCAAGCACGCAGTGCCTCCGTGGGAAGAGCATCGCCTGGCTCCGATCAGGAGGTTTCCCCTCCCAGAACAGAAGTGGCAGCCACTGCCAGGGGAGCTGGAAGGTGCTGCTTGATGGATGCTCTGGTTTGAAGTCTTTAAAAAGCTTCTTTTATCAATTCACTTAAAGAAACTACAGAATATTGCTGCTCGCGGGCTCATGAGCAGTGCTGGTTGGCCATATCGCTGCTGCAGTGTATCGCAGCATTAATCCTGGTGAGCAGCAGGACCCGTTTGTGAGCTGTCAAGTGCAGAATGTGTCGTCTTTGCCTGAGATTAAAAGTAGCTCAATGAAGAGCAGTGTTTAGAATGAATTTGAAATTAGGTTTCGAAGTGTTTCTTGGACACAGCTCAAGAGTGCGTTCAATGTTTCTGGTGCTTTCAAAATGACGGGGGGATCTGGCGGCACTTTGTTTTGTGCCTGAGCAAAGTGGGGGATTGTTCTTGTGGATGCAGATTAAAATAGTGCAGGATGAGATTATCCCCCAGATCGGAGATGGAAATAGGATGCAGTTCCTCAGCAACTGAGATATCTGAAAATGGAAAGCTCCACATCTGCTGTGGGCTTCGAGCAGGGACTGGCACCCACCCTGCAGCAGCCCAGCAAGCGCGAGAAGGGAGTACCAGGAGTCCAGCCTAACACCACAAGTCCAAGCTAACCTGGAAGACTTAACGTCCTCTAATTACAGAGGCCTGAAGACAGCGGGGAGCAGTGGATGACTCCCCCAGGTCTGCAGCAGCTCGCCAGCTCAGCGCTTCAGCGTCGGTGGTGGGGAATAAAACCTGAAGTGCCAGTATAATAGGAAGGAGAAGCCTGAGGAAAAAAAAGTACTTGAAAGACATCGGGGTGGTGATAGAGCGTGGGCTGGGCTGGAGCTGGATTGCAGCCTAGCAGAAAAAGCCAGACCCAGTCACGCCGGGTTCCCCGGTGAGACCCAGCTGGAAGCAGAGAGGGGTTGAACGTCGCAAGTGCCATGCGGGGCAGCTGGCAGTCCTCACGGCTACTGGAAAAATCGACACGGCTGGGAGATAAAAAGCGCAGCTTGGGACTCGAAGGTGCAGAGACCTTATCTGCAAGCAGAGATTAGAGCAAGGTAATCTCTATGTTTACTGTGCAAGGCGCAGGTGGGCAGGAGGAGAAGCTGGTGGAAGGAGCGAGGGCGTTGGAAGTGGGGATGAACCAGATCGACTTGTGGAGCGTGAGAAGTACCTGTGGGAGCTGAAATGGGAGAATCCAGTCCCTTGGGAAATGAGGCTAACGAGTTGCCCTTCTCTAACTGCTGCTTTGCAGGAGTTGAGAGGTGCCCTGCAAAAACATCCAGCCTTCCCCTCCCCGCCTCGCCCCAGCTCTGCCTGGGCACGGATCAGTCCTAGGCTTCTGGTTGAGGACTTCAAACCAATGTGCTCATGCTCCAGTATGCCTCTTCTGCGGGAAGCGTTTCTGCACTGGTTGAAGGGATAAAATAGTGGGTTTCTTTTTATGAATTTGAGTTAAATTTCAAGTGCAAGTTAAAATTTGAGTCTCGTTACACCCAAAGTGCAGCTGGGATGAGGGTGCAGCAGCACAGGCTTGGGGATGCAGCCCTAACCTCTTGCCTTCCCCTGCGGTGCCAGGCCTTGCAAACCCAGCCTTGCTCCTAAGCACTTGCAGGGCAGCCAGGAAGGAGAGGATCTGTGAAAGTGCACAGAGAAAGAAGGGCTCAGTTTTGGGTTTGTTTTTTTTTTTTTTCTGAAGTCTGGGTTGTGCTGGGTGGGTTTTCCTGCTGAAGGACCAGCCCGTCTGCAAACACAATGATTCCCAAAACTATTTATAGAGCTGGGAGCCCTGGCCGGCCAGCCTCCTCCATCACGTAACCCTGCGCTCCCTGCTGAAGCAGCCTCCGCCGAGGTTTTGGCTCTGGCCGCGCCAGCCTGGGAGGGTAAGGAGGACCATATGTCCCTGCCTTGAGCCAAGCGAGCAGCTGTGCTTGATTCTCCCGTCTGGTGCTGACTTGTTAACTCTTTGGGGGCGAAGGGGAGGAACGTGCCTCATGCCACGCTTGGCGTAAGAAAGGGATGCTCTCGTAGGGGCCGAAACCAGCCAGAAGTGGGACGCGTGAAGGGTCTTGCCTCCCAGGAGTTCCTCAGTCCTGCTGTGACTAACCCTGGTTTGTTCTGCTGTGTTATCCTCCTGAATTAGGTAAGGAAATGGTCTAATGGCCTGCCTGGAAAGAGCGGGTAACCATATGTGTAATTCTGGGATATTGAAGTGCGTTATCCAGATTATTAATAACTCGCCGTGCCTTATGCTGCTCCGTCGCAGGAGCCTGAAGTGTTCCTGCCTGTACGCTCTCCTCCCAGGGCGGCTCACTCCAACCACAGTGCGATCTCGCCGTCTGCTGCCTCTTGTCCTTTCCCCTCTCCACCCGATGGACGGTGCCACAGCTCGAGGCGGACAGGCAGCGCTGCCCACCTGCCGTTCCCTCCGTACGTGGCTCGCCGCTGGAAAAATGCTTGCCTGCAAGATCAGCTTGCTTCCCTGCTGCTCCGACTGCATCGCCCTGCGTTATCTCCTTCTCTGCATCAGGCTCTCACCTCCTGCACTCCTCTGGCAGCACAGCGGGTACCTACGCCTTTGCCCTTGCTATCCTATCGCTCGTCTGTCTCAGCTTTGTCTTCCTTGGGGTCAGCCGCCTCCTTTTATACCACGCTTGGGTGCTGCCTGCTCTAAGGCGTCCTTCCCCACCTCCTGCCGAGTCGGTCCACGGAGTCTCTGCCCTCCTTGCATCAAATGTCTTAACACGGTGGCAAGAGCACCTTGCTCTTGCTCTGCTTTGTCATTCCAAGGAGTGGGAGCCCAGTGGGATAAGGCAGTGATGGGACGAGGCAGCCCGCTTGGCCTCGCAGCGTCTGCTCTGAAGCAAGGGCAGTGTGTCTCGCATAGCACAGTCCGACTGCCTTGGCGGGGTTTGCACCAGCGCGGTGCACGCAGGATCAGACCGCAGCTGCAGAAGTGCAGGCAGAGAGGTGGGCAGAGGGCGGGTAGCTGCAGTACCTGTCTGCTGCTGCCAAAGGGATCAGATGAGGGAGATCAGATGAGGGGCTGGGGGAAGAGGGACCAGACCTGCCCGTGGCAGTGCTGAGCCACCATCGTGTCCGCTGACTCCAGCCTTGTGCCTCCTGCTTTTTCCCCCTGGGCTTTGAAGGCCAGGTAACGCTCACAGCCCTGCAGTGAGCTGTGCAGCAGGGCTAGACGATGCCCAGCCTTGTGCCTGGACCACAGTGCCGTCTCTGTGTAGCAGCTCAGGGGCTAAGAGAGATGTCCACGCAGAAATGTGGATGTTTCCTCCAAAACAAGTCCATCCCCTTTACGTTGGCATCTTCCTGTGTGAGCTGCGCTGATTAGTTTGCCCTCGGATGTCTTGGTCACTTGGGCTAATTTGGATTGGTGACTATTTCCAGCTTAATGGACCTGGGACCGCTTGGTAGCCCCAGCTGGAGTCAGGTCCTGTGAAATCTGTAGCCTTAAAGCATCATGCGTTTAAGCAACACCCAAATACCAAACAGGGGCCAAATTTCTGTTTCCCGCCTCATGTTGTCCAGTACCTTTTCCAAAGGAAACCTACTTTGCCAGGCTGCTGTTCCAGCCCGAGGCGAGTATGGGAGTATTAAGAGTGATGAAGAAGTTTGTAAAGACTAGCAGGGACCTCCCAGGCTGCCTCCCTGCCTTGCAGGCAGCTGCAAGGCGTAGCTCCTCAGGTTTTGCTGTGCTCCAGCTCAGGACGTACAGCTCTCTGGAGGTGGTTTGTGGGCTCTGGATGTGTCTTCTGAGCTCTCAGTCCCTAGGTTAAAGATTACTTTTTTTTTTTTTTTTAATCTGCTTAATTTTCCAGGGGAAAGGAGAAACAAATCTAAGAAGCCTTTGTTATAAGAAAGCAGATTTTTAAATTTATTTTAGTTTTAATGGAGAACCATGGCTCAGAGCAGTAAGCTCACTGCAGCATCTCGGCAATATATCAAAATTACCCTGGCTCTGTGCGTACTTGGTAGAGTGTCAACAGGCTGACGGTTACAGCGCTGCTCCGGTGACTCAGATAAATAACACGCAGACCAAAACATACATTGAGCCTGGCTCGGCCAGACTGGAAAATGCACTTTTGGAAGGCGCTTTTCCAGGCGGGGATGGCTCTGCATGGCCGGGGCTGCTGTGAGGGACTCCTGGCATGCTCCAAGCACCGGCTGATAGGGGAAAACCATGACCTTGGGTCCTTCAGACCTAGCTGTAAAAAATGGGAGATTAAAAAAAACCACTTTGGTTGTTTGTTTTTTCTTTCCCCTTTCGTGTTTGGGCTACCGAAGCATTACGTCACATAGATAGTTCCTGTGCTGTCGCCATCTGTGCACGTACCCCTGCCCCTGGGTATCCGCTGCCCTTCGTGCTGTTACCGGCCAGCAGCGACGGGAGATTTAGGTGCCTGCCTTACTATTTGGTGAGTTTTTACACCCAGAATATTCCCAGTAGATGCCCAGGCAGGAGCCACCGCCCCCCAGGCAGGGATGAGCTTGCAGGGCAGCCTGCCTCTCCTGCCTGCTGCTTGCTGCCGGCTGTTTCTCCCAGCAAAGCGCAGGGATGTTGCTCTGTGGAAGGGCTTCTGTCTTGCTCGGTGACACTTAAATGTCCATGCTGGCCTCTCCCAGCTCCCTTTTTGCTCGGGGCCATTCAGAAGCTTCTGGCCACAGCAGGCAGGGGATGGCTGTGTGGGATTGCTCGGGAAGCTTTGGGGTGGCTTAAATCTAACAAAAGAGGTGGGAATAGTGTGGTGGGGAAACGTGCGTGATAACCACAGTGAAACAACTTCCATGGTGAACGTGGGGGATTCTATGTCTGCTGAGAGGGGCTGGAAATGGGGCTGTGGACACCTATGTGTTTAAAAAAAGAGAGAGAAAGAAGGGAAATTAAAAAAAAAAAAGAAAAATGGACCCATTGGTGACAGAGTAAACAAGTGGCATTGACTGTGACGTGGAGGTACAAACGCTTCCCGCGCTCTAATTTTGGCAAGCGGCAGGTCTGTTTACGCAGCCTGGGGACCACAGCAGATGGTGCCCGGTGTGCCCGGGGCTGCCCTTCCCGGGGGGTCCCAGCTCTCCGTCTGCCCCTTACGGGATGGTGGAAGCCAAAATTGGGAAGCTGAGCTCAGCCGGCATCCCCAGACCCTGTCTGCCCCATGGGAGCCCTTTGGTTTGCTCTGGGCACTGGAGTGGGATGCGTGGATGGCCAAGGGGCTGCAGGCTCTGCACGGATGTTGGGATGCTGGCAGCGCTCAGGGCTTGCCCTGCTGTTAGGATCTGTTTGTGCTGAGAGCTGCTGCCTTTGCTGCTCCCCGTCTGCCTGAAAAACCTGTCCTGCTGACGGGAACTGCGATGAAAGTCCTGCTGCCGCGTTATAAACCTGGAAGGGAAACTAGACACAAGCCATCTTTTCATGTCTCTGCTCCCAAACCACAGCACGCCGCCCTCCTCGCTGCACTGGGCTAGCTGCCCTCCTCTGCCTCTCTTCCTCCCACGGCACCCGCAGCTCTCCACGGCTGTGCCGTGGGTGCCGGGTCACACACACCAAACACTCGGGGAAAACCCCCTTTGCTGTTCAGAAAGAGCTGCAAAGCTCTGCCGAGAGCCGGCACCACAGGAGCGGGATCTCTTTGCAGCCAGATGAGTAAAGAGTGTGGAGTCTTGGGGAGGGAGAGGAAGCTTTTTATTCCTTTTTTTTTTTTTTTTTTAAACATAAAAACCATAAAATTAAACATTGCAAAAACCTTCCCTCCTCTCTTGTGCTGCTTCTCCAGCTACACTGTTCTCTGCAGTGTCTGGTACGGAGCCACTGGACCAGAGCAGGCACCTCGCTTCGTCTCTTGACAGCGGCTGCCTGATCTATAGCAGGGCAGCGGGAGGACTTTCGGTTCGACCCAGTGCCCGTCCTGCCTGTCTGCACAGAGGACCCAGCTCCGGACGCTGTACGTAAGCTGTGAATCTTGCCAGCTCCTCAAAACTCATGTGTCCTTGAGCTCCAGGCTCTGCCTGTGCAAACATCTGCGCTGGTGGCGAGAGAAGCAGGGAGGAAAGGAGGGAGAGCTCCCCCATCCAAACCTTTTCATGCCTTTTCGCTTGCTTTGCAGCTCTGTTCTCCTTCCCGCCTGCCCTGCGACTCTCTCCTGCCAGACTTGAGCTGTCTGCCGTCAATAAGTCTCGCAGATCACGGGAGAGCCGCCGTGTTGCCTTTGGCACGGTTGAAGTTTCCGTGCTCCATTCGGAGCCTTTCTTGCTTCTCTGCAGATAACAAAGGCTGCTTCAGTGTGGCCTGGTGCTGTCCCCCGAGGCTGCAGGCAGCCTGAGGAACGTGCTGCTCTTCCTTTTCCCTTTTTCCCCCCCTTTTTTCTTTGCCCAGGAGCAGCCATGTTAAAGCTGTGCCGCTCTTGGGGACCCAAGAGTGTTAGTATGCAAGGGCTGTGCACCTTTGTTATTGGCGGGGATGCTTTTCAGAGAGTAATGTGCGACAGCTATCCTGTACTCATCTGTGCTTCGGATTCCTCCCCAAAATAAGAATAATCTGTTTGGCTCCTAGAGCAGGCTGCATTTAACGAGTAATGTGGGATCCCTGCTCCTGGGGGATTGGAGCGGCTGCTGGGATGCAGATCTGACGGCAGCTGTGACCTGCGTGGAGATGGAAAAGACCGGGCTCCGGCAGCGTTGTTGCTTGCTCTCACAGCCTTGTAGGGCCTCGCGGAGACTCTGAGAGGTTGTCTAATTTGTTTCCTAAAGTAGGATTAGGCATACCTGGACCATCTGTGGTGCCCATCAGTAACTGTTCCCCGAAACTTTCAGGGAGAGGCTTGTCTCCCTGCAAACGGCATTAGTTCCTATCATCACTACTAGTGTCCCCAGCCTCACCCCCCCTCCAAATCCAATTTCTACTGCTGCAAAAACCAAAACACCCTCTGTATCCATGAGGACAAAAGGCTGTTTTATCTGCAACCTCCCTCTGTACCGAAAGGGCTGTTGTGCAGGGCTCCCCGGCTCTCATTCTCCTTGAGACCAAACCAAGCCGCTTCTGCCAGTCATCCCAAGAAGTCGTGTTTTCCAGCCCCTGCTTGTGCGGGATGCTCTCCAGCTCATCCCTGGGCCCCAGTGCTGTGCTGGAGCTGGATGCAGCTCAGCTCTAGACAAAGCCTTTACCAGGCGAGAGTAAAACATACAGCTGGGATGTCATTACGTGATATTTGGACTTTTTTCAGCAGGGTTGTACTGGCCTTAGTCCATGTTTCGCTATTCCATAGGATTTCGCTATTAAATTATTGTCTCATTTATCTGTCTGTGCGTCCTTCCCTCCGTCTGCTCCTGGGAGCCTTTCAGAAACTGAGGTTTGGGACTCCGTAAGATTTTGTCTTGCTTCAGGCCGTGCTCCTGGGACTCTGAATGCCTGCTTTGAAAAAGGCAGCCTTCGTGTCACAAACCAACAGGGTTTTGCAAAATGCCCTCTAAAAATAAAGAAATTATGGCAGAGATAAAGGGACATGAACTGGCTTGCGTATGTTCTGCCAAAAAACTCAGTATTTTGGAGCAGGGGACAATCTGCTTCTGTGGTGTTGGTGTGTTGACTGCAGTGATAACACAGTTGTGGTCTTTTGGTGTGTTTTGTGGCAGATTTAAAATAAGTGTGATGGATGGATGGATGGGGTTTGGGGTGCCGGTGCCTTCCCAAGCCCTGTTCACAACTTCTCCAGGAGCTGCTGGTCAGGTCACCCCTTGCTCTAAGTCCAGACCAAATATATTCAGACTATCTCTGATGGGTCAAAACCATGAAAAATAGATGCTGCCACTGCCAGGGAGGCGTAGCGCTGCTTCCAGCACTTTTGAAAAGAGGAGTCAGGAGTAGCACTGTGCCTTAGAAAAAAGCAGCCTGGAAGCAGCAGGTTCGTATGCTGGAAGCCTGAGCTGTCACCCATCAGCATGACCAGTGGCGAGCCTCCATCTGGGAGCTGGGTGGCTGGCACGGGTTGGGGGGCATGGGGTCCACGGCAGCTCCCTCACCCCCTTGTTTCTCTTCCCAGAGTCAGTAATGATGAATGGCTCCGACCTTGCCAGTACGACGGCATCCAGTCCCAAATCCAAAGAGGACCAAGTAGTGAATGGCCACGATGAAAAGGAAAACAACCCCTTTGCAGAGTACATGTGGATGGAGAACGAAGAAGACTTCAACAGACAGGTAAGACCGGGAGGGTGGTTGCCAGCTCTGTGTTTCTGCGGCTAAGATTGAGGCAAGGGAAAGGTTTCCTTTGATGGGCACCATGAGGTGCGTGTGAGTCACAGCCGGCGCAGGCCCTGCACAGAGGAGGTGGCTCAAGGGAAGAGTCATCCTGTTTATATTGGATCTGCCTGTAAGGATATGGGATGGATAAAGTCAGGAAAAAAAACCTCATGATGCCTTTGACCCTCTCAGATCTTTCTCAGAGGGACGCTGACGGCACCGTCTTCTCCTGTGCTTTGCTGTGATAACCGAGACCTTCCCTTTCTGCATGCTCAGCTGGAGAGAGAGGACCAGCATAAAAATCAGTGCTCAAAATTTGAGCGTGTTTGTAGCCCGGCTATCTTAGCAATGCGTTCCTGCAGTTAGCATCTCTCGTTTCGGGTAGAAGTCTCCATTTCAGTGAAATCGTCCTGAATACGCTTGGAGCAGCCAGACCACGTGGTAGGAACTTTGGCCACTAGATGCTGTGTCTGTAAGGGCCAGCTAAGCTCCTGAGAGCTTCTGGTAGATTGTGGTGGGACTTGAACAGATCTTGCTTGTGGAATAACGATGCAACCCCATGAGCTGGAGCAGAGGGAGCAGCCGTATAGCGTCCTCCTCGTGCTTCTGCTTTGGGTCTTCATCCAAATGCCAGGGTAGCACAAGGCAGCAGGGAAGAGCTTGCTGGAGGCTCGCTGGTCCCTCCTGCCATCATCCCAGTAGCTGGAGAGAAGTTAGACACCTTGAACTGGGCGAAGAAGGAGTTTGACCCTTCAGCTGGCTGAGCAGTGCTACAGGCAGAAACCCTGAACTCTCCTGGACACTTGCCCCTCCCTAAAACATCCCCACGAGCGTGGCCAAGCACCGGATTCCCATCACCGGGGTGTCAGGAGACCAGCAGGGAGGGACCTCTGGAGCTGCGGGCAGGCTGGACAGAGGGATTTTATGTCCCCACCACACCCCTGGTCACCAAAGGAGGATTTTATCAGCTTTACTGGTGTTCTCAGCAGAAAATCTCCATATGGTAATACTTAAGTCTCGTTCCCACAGGAAGAAACTGCAGCCACTCGCTGACAGTAACTCCTGGTGAGTGTGCAGCAGCCGCCTTGTGCTGTCCCACATCACGTTAGCAATTGTTAGCGCGCTGTGACTCAAGGCTTTTGTTTTATTTAATGACGTGATTAGGCAGCAGCCAGCCCCCACAAGCAGCTGGGCTGATGGAAATGTGTGAGATTAATTAGTTAATGTTTGTAAAGCGCTGTCTTGATTAAAAGCCTGATGAAGGCAAAGTGCAAAGCAAACCATACTGCAGCTCCATGCCGGAGGGAGTGTCCCGGGGCGGAGGAGCAAGGCGGAGGGAGATGGAGGAGGGAGGAAAACGGAGCCAAGACCTCAGGGCTTCCCTGTGTTGGGCTCTGTGTCGCCGAGATATTCGCCTGTGCTTTCCTGGTCTGCCAGCCCTCACTTCTGCACTTCCAACCCCTTAGCGATGCCCTGGGAGCTCAGCCCTTCATCCAGCTCCTGGTGGAACGCTGCTCGGGGTGGAAGATGGTTCGTACAGAAGCTGGAGTCACTCTTTAAGGGCTTTGAAGTCCATGTGTCCACTGGTGGGGCAGCAGTGGGGTAGGGAGAGCTGTCCTGTGCCAGGACCTTCATCTGTTGGAAGGCAGCACGCCTGGAAGAAGCTGTCCTCGGGCTGGCATGGGTGCTCATGGGGCTTGGTTTGGGGTGCTGCACCTCGTGCCTCTCAGCTGCTCCATTCTGCTCCCTGGCCTGAATCGCCCCTGAGTGCCCCCGGGAGAGGATGAGATGCCGGTGATGGGGGCACAGGGTGAGGGACGGCAGGCATGTCCCTTTCAGTGGCGATGGTGGCTTCTGCCGCCTTCACATGCAAGCCCCAGTGGCTTGGGGCTGCTGTAAGATGTGGGGCTGAATCTTCCTCCAGACCCACTTGCTCTTCCCTCTTCCTCAGCTTTCTGAAGCCACGCTGCTTCCTTGCCTCCTCCGCAGATGTTTTCTGCCATCCAGGCCCTGAGCGAGGGGAACAGGCAGGTGTTTTCAGAAACCCACGAGCTTCTTGGCACAGTCTTCCCTTATTTATGCGAGCGACGTTCCTTTTCCCATGGAGCCAGCACATCCCGGAGGGCAAAAAGGGAGTGGTGGGCTCTTGCGTTGAGAAGAAACTGTGCTGACAGCAGGTGAGGTTGGTGCAGAAGGACCTGGGGTGGGAGGTGACAGAGCTGCATTAAATACCACAGGAAGCCAAAGAAGAGCCCTGAGCAAATACTAAACCCTTTATCTTCTGGTTCAAGTTGTCACGATGTGGTGCAAAGGAGTTGATGGTTTCTGGCTAGAGGGCTAGCAGGTAGGTACAGGTGTCAGCATGTCCAGGATCTCCCCTTCTCTGTCCCCTGGTCCAGGACTGACATTGTCACCGCGTCCCCGGCTCGCAGCCAGCACTGGCATTGGCCCCGATGGCCAGTTGCGTGCACTGAAAAGGCTATGGTGTGGGAAGGGGAACAAGGCACTGCTGGGCTGCGGTTAGAGTACAGCTGGCAGTGGTGAGACTCAGAGGAGAGGGAATATTCGTCTGGGTTTGAAGTGTTGCGAGATGCACAAAGCTCTGGGCTCGCTCCATCAGTGTCCTGTGGAAGTGCAGGATCCCAGGGCAGTCATTGTCATCGTCATCTGCTGGGGCAAGCCGGCAGTCCTGGGGTGGGTTTTTTTAATATCCTGGTTTTGTGTGCTAGTGCCAGCACATAGTTTCAAGGACAGCCTCTGGAAACCAGTTGAGGACAGCAATGGGATAGTTTGCTAGTGGTAAAAGGGATTTTCCCCTGGCCGGACCCAATTTCTTCTAAGGCTGGTGGCGAGAAGCTCTGCAGTAGCTGAGGCTGGAGATAGCGTCCAAGGCTTGGTTACTGTGAGAGAGCTTTTCACAACCCTCACAAGTTTTCCTGGATGTGATTTTAAATGTAGCAGGGACTGGCTGTGAATAACTTGAAAGTCAATAGCGCTGTGGGTTTACCGGAGTTACCTTCCCAAGCTGTTTGTGACAGGCAGGTCTCTGTAAATGCCGTGGTAAGGCAGTGGGACCCCGGTAGCCCGCCGGTGGCAGGGGCTTGCCAGCCCGTCCCCAGCTCAGGGGCTGCAGTACCGGGCACGGGGGGTTGCAGAGCTCCCCTTTTCCCCCTCGGGAAGCCAGTTTCAGTTGTAGTTTCTGCTTTCTTGTAAAATGGAGGCTTTTCAGAGCGTTTTGTAGTTCATGGATTCACTCAGCCCTTTTGGACTCAATAACAGCCGCTCAAAATTGTGCTGTTTTCTGGCTGTCGCCCCGTCTGCTCATTTTCTGGCGACCACGTGCCTGTTTAGCAGGAGGCCGGCGGCAGCGCGGGCTGCCCAGCTCGCTGCCTCGCTTGCTTTGCTCGAGTCAGCATCCAGAGAAAACCAGCCTGGAAGATGGGAGCAGCTGGTTAATGCGACCCACCGATGGTATGCGCCTGCTCGAGGGTGAGGACGGGACCCCCAGGCCCCCCTCCTGCCCGTCTCTCCTGCCTTGCTTTGCCAGCACGTCCCTGCGTGAGCAACTTTCTGCTCCGGGAGCCCAAGCCAGGTCCTGTGGCTTTCCTAGGCCTTGGGAGGAATTTTCCTGCAGCAGAGATGGCGTCATCCATGGTGTACTCGACAGGAGCCGACTGCCACCCTGCGTCGGTGCTTGCAGAGCACCGGTCTGCCGAGGGGGCCGAGCAGAGCCGGTTTAACGAACCGGAGAAGCGTGGGAAGCAAGAAAGGCTGCAGCATCACTCTGTAGCAGAGGATCCACTCAACAACGCACACCTCTAGCACTGCTTCCCGGTTGTAATTTTATTAGCCATCCTGTTCATTTTCCAGCAAGCTCTGCTGGAGCCCAGCAGCCTGAAATCCCATGTGTGCGCTGATGCATCCGGATGTCCCGTAAATCCTATCCCATTCCCTTTTGGATTTGCCTGGTGCCGTGAGCTTTCAGGCTGCATCTCCCTGCCCCGGCAGCCTGCAGCAGCCGGGAAACGATGCCTGAGCACGGCTTTGCTCCGTTCAGAAGGTGCCGGTTTTTGTGCTCTTGCGCTTCCTGGGGTTGGCTACAGGCAAGTTGACAAAGCTGTGTTTGTCTAGGTTTAAAATATAGCTGTGGCTGTCCTGTAATGTTTCTGAGGCACGGACAGAGACCGAGGTGAGGTAGGCACGTTGCAGACTCTTTTACCAGGTGGGGACAGTGTATGGAAAACACCGAGATGCATCGTTTGTACCTGTGACTAACGGGTCTTTTTGGGCAGGTGGAGGAGGAGCTGCAGGAGCAGGAGTTTCTCGACCGCTGCTTCCAGGAGATGCTGGAGGAAGAAGACCAGGACTGGTTCATTCCATCGCGCGACCTGCCCCAGGGCATGGGGCAGCTGCAGCAGCAGCTGAATGGGCTCTCCGTTGGCGACGGCCACAGTTCAGAGGACATTCTGGTAAGGACCTCGGACAACACGTGCTGTGAGGTCTGCCGAAGAGCAGAGGACCTGTCCTGGGAAGGGGGGTGGATTTCCTCAGGGGGGTTTCCTGAGTGGCAGTGGGGTGTCGGTGCAAGAGCCCGTGCTAATGCAGCGGTGATGATGCATTTTGGAGTTTTCTGCAAGGATGTTTTGTTTTAGCCACGTATCCTAAAGACACAAGTATCCAGCTTTGCAGAACTTGCTCTCCAGAAATCGTGGGATGGCGCTGCCACTTGCACGTGAGCTGGGCTCTGGCCCCAGAGCAAGCCGGGACCTTTGTTGCCTTTTGGGCAGAGCTGGAGTGTCCTGGCAGGCTGGAGAGGTATGGAAGGACCAGCCAGGTCTGCTCCAGGGGTGCTGAGCATCCCAAGCCTATATAGATATTTAGAGTGGTGAAAACCTGCTGGGTGGCTGGAAGAGCAGCAGTGTTACGGAGATGCCTGTTTTCATTCCTGAAAGCAGGAATATGCCGCAGGGCTGTATGGACCAGCACAGTGGGGGTTGTTCTGGTCTGGCCCTGCTGACTGTGCTCAGGCTGAGCTGCTTTACCTCCCTGCTTTACCGTGGGCGGGGATAAAACAGCCGCTTCCACCTCGCAGCACATCCACACGCAGCCCTGTGCCGAAGCAAGAACAGGGAGAGACAGAAACAGTAGATTCTCCCTCCCATGTTTTCTCCCCAAAAAAACACTTTGGGAGTAGATGCTTTTCAAGCTGGCCCTTGTTCAGCACCATCTCGAGTGCTGCGGGTGCCTGCAAGGACACGAGGGCCAGGGCAGCCGCTTTGCACGCGTGAACATCCATAACGGCATCCTCGGCAAGCGGCTGCTGGGACGGGGCACCTTCAGGATGTGGGACCATGGAGCGATGCTTGGCAGGGGGATGCGGCATTTGGACTGCTGATGGGCAGGTCCCCCTCCCTCTTTTCTTCCAGAGCAAAAGCAACTTGAATCCAGATGCCAAGGAGTTTGTGCCCGGCGTGAAGTACTGACCGTCAAGGCAGGCTTTGGAAAGACTGTGTCCCTGCTCCGGGGGAAGGTGGCGGGGGGGAAGGAGGGAGGGGATCAGCCCCCGGCTGGACTCTGCGCCGTAGTGGAGTTGCTGCAACGTGGCGAAATCTTGCTCTACGCTTCAAGTACCTTTTTTTTTCTCCCCCCCCCCCCCTTTTTTTTTTAATTTTTCCTTTGTATCGTCTATCACCCTTTTTTGGCAGTTTTTGCTTTTTAGGACTTGCGGTCCTTAGGTCTGTCCTGGAGTCCAGCACTCCCCCTGCTTCAGAGGCCCATTTTGATGCGTGCTTCAAACCTGCTAGTGGAAAAGTCATGTTTTCTTGTTTAAGTAGAATTTGTAGGGAACCCCCTGCCTGCCTGCTCCCGCCCTGGGATGCAGCGAGCCTGGGCCAGGAGCTGCGCTGGCTTTCCCTGTTTCCGTTAAACAGGATTTCTTTCACTAAAGGAGAAGCGAAGTGTAACAAGACTGTAAACCCTAAATTCCTCTAAGCAGCAGCCTGCCCCAGCTCTCCAATAGGTGCTGAACACTCACTCATATGCTTCTCTGCTGGTAGGTAAGAGTCCTGCCTGCTTAATCAGTTGAGGGAGCTCTTAGGGGAGACCAGACCCGTCAGGCATCACCCAGCTGTCCATCCCAAGGGAAGGGCTGCTCCTACAAAACACGTCTTCTCCTTAAAGAATTTTTCCCCCCAACTCTTGAGCTTATCCAGCACTACAGGCTGCGACTCTGAAGCATCCGTACCTTTATTTCTCATCAAAATAAATCCAAGAAAAACTGAATAGAGACCATTCTCAGGCATGTGGCAGAGTGGAGCAGTGAGGAGTTGGTGTCAAGCAGCCTCCCTGGGAGAAGGATCCTCTGTCAGGATGAGTCTGAGCCCCAAGGAGCACCCACGGGTGTAGATAGAGAGGGTGATGGGCAGCGTCTTTGTGCTGGTCCTTGCGGTCCCCTTTGCCGAGGCTTTGGTGGCGGGTGGCATTCAAGGCAAAGCTGCCGGAGCGGCTGTTGGTGAGCAGGATCCGTGCCTCCGTCGGGTGAACTTGCTCTTGGGGACCTCCTTCGCCATCGCCAGGAGCTGGCTGGGCTTCAGCTCCCTAAACCACGGCCCTGGGCGCTTCTGGTATTTTAAATCCTGTACTTAGTGGGCTCCTTTGGAGAGCCAGGGTCAGAAATCTGTATCCAGAGAAAGCAGGAGCTTCTCGGTGAGGTGCATAGCCTAACGATTAAAATAGTTACTGGCTCTACTAACGTGGACGGGAGCTTTTGCTCATCCGTGTAAATCTTACCTCCCGGGTGCAGTTGCTTCCAGTAGTCCCTTTACTTAAACGGAGTAGTTAATGGAGGGGGATTACAGATCCCTGCGGGGTTTGCAGAGATGGAAGCTAATGGCCACTCAATAGCTGAGGGCTTGCTCTGTCTCCATTAGCTCGGCACAGCAAAGCCGGCGGCCGCAGCTCAGCAGGAGGGCCCGGGGTTATTGGACCACAAACACTAACGGCGAGCGGAGGTTTGAGCTGATTTAACTCAGCTGCTCTCTGTACAGTCCGCTCCGTAACTCAACAGATCTCCCGTCTCTGGCTGCCGGTTTTAAAACCAGCACTAAACCCTGACACTACCGCAGCTGGAGCCGGCAGCCTGTTGAAGGTGCCCGTCTAAATAGGTGCCCATCTTACACATTGCTGCCCAGAGGTATGGGTTGGTTTGGGTTGAGTTCTCCTGTTTCCCGGTACAGCCTGTGCCTTCAGCCCCTGCGCGGTTGCCTCCAGCTGCCGGAGGGTCCCTCTGCTCCGGGGCCGGAGCTCGGGCTGTGCCCAGGGCTTTGCAGGACATGATCCGGGACACGGGGAAGGGCAGCTGTACGCTGGGCAAATTTCTTTTGTAGCCGTAGCGCAGTTTTCCCCCCACCCTTTCTCTGGTTTCTATTTGATTTCTTACCAAAAAAAAAAAACCAAACAAACCAACCACCAAACCCCACCCTCTGACACGCTGTAAATTTCAGACAATGCATTATTAAAAATAAACTTTTTTTGGAACTGAGCGCTGCAGAAGTCCTGTCTGGAGAAGGGGTAAGGTCTCCGTTCAACACTAGCTCCATCCAACATCTTGCTCCTGGCAGGAGGCTCCATGCCGCGCCAGCCAGGCAGGCAAAGACCCCTGCACGTGAGGCTTGCTCTTGGCCACGACCAGCCCGGTAACTACAGCAGTGGTAAATACATTCACCACTCGAGCGTTAGATGGCTCTGCTGGAGCTGGGTTTGAGCGTGTGCCCCTGATTTGCTTTGCTTTGATCAAGTTCAGAGGCAGCTTGAAGCTCCTGGAGGATTCCCGGCTGTGGGAGTGCTGGCTTCCAGCATCCTCTGCCGGAGGCTGGGGCTCCGTGGAGCTGGCCGGGCAGAGCCTGCAATGCCTGGAGCAGGAAACGGCTCTGGTTTATGCCTGGTCGGGACCTTGGCACTGAGAAAATGAAATTAAAAAAAAAAAAAAAAATTTGAAAGCCAGGGAGATGATTCCCAGCATCGAGGCCACTGCCTCTTCTGCTGCTTCTTCCCCCCAGCTGGACACAGGGTATTTGCAAATCACGGTGCCCGGGCCCACGGCTTCATCCTGCTGCTGGATGAGGACGTTGGCATGCGGAGGAGCCTTGCTGGGACACTGTGCTGGTGGAGCTGGGCACGGAGCAGCCTGCCGTGGCAGGGTGAGCCTGCAGGATCAGCCCCACTCGGGATGCGAGCTCCATGCCCATCCCAGCATGTTCCTGGAAGGAAGAGGCAGCTTTGGGGTTTGTGCTTTAGGTCAGGCATAGCCCCTTGCCGCCGATTTAAAACAAAAACAAGCAAAAAGAGCTTTCTTCCTTTTTTAATTTTTTTTCCTTTTTAAATGAAGACCAGCCCCAAGAAAGCTGCTTGAACTCACACAGGCACACCAGCCCCAGCCTTCCCCTTCGCCGGGGCTGCTGCTCGCCGTTAGCACCGAGTCCTTCCCCCTGCTCGCCCAATGTCGGCATCGCTCCCTCCTGTTCCGCTCGGATCCAGCTGCCCCCCCGAGCACCAGACCCCCTCCCTGCTCAGCCTCCGGGCAGGCGTGGGCAGCACCCCGTCCCCAGACCCACGGCTGCTGCAGCCCGTCCTTGGGCACCGAAACAGGAACCTTCAAGGTCCGTTTTTCTTCATTTTCCAACGTCCCCACCACAGCTTGGAGCACACCCCCCCCCAACCCCTGCACCAAGGTCGGTTCCTCTCCTCGTGGCCGCCGAGCCACGCTCCCAGCCCCACGCTGCCCCATCACGCCCATTTCCCTTTGGGCAGTGAAACCATTTTATTGCCAAATTACAAAACTCATTTGTCCAAATCCCCCTGCTGCCCCGTGTGGAGGGTCCCTCCCTCCCCGGGAATATGGGGGAGCTGTGGGGCAGGAGCCGGGGGGGGGGCCACGGCTAGAAGACGTGGGTGTAGAAGACATCCACGTTGCCGGCGTAGTCCAAGGGCAGAGCCTGGCCGATATTCCTGGCACCCAAGCGGGCCCCCCCCCAGCGCCGAGGAGCGCTTCAGCTTCAGGAGGCTGAACCGGGAGAAGACGTGGCCGGGGGTCTCCTCCCGCGCCTGTGCCAGCACACGGATGAACCCTGGCGGGGGGGGGGGACACACAGAGGGTTGGGATTACAGGGGACCGCAGGGACCCCCCCCACTCCCAGCAGCCCCCATCCCTCCGCTCACCCGCCTGCATCCTCTCCCAGCTATTCCAGACGGAGCCCACGCAGACGATGGGCAGCCCCAGCTCCCCCAGGAACAGGCTCTGCAGGGGGAAGAGGGTCAGCGGGTGAGACCCGGCACCGGGAACCACCCCCCCGCCACGCACCCCCCTCCCCATCCCCGTTGGCTCTCACCCTGTCGATTTTGGGCAGCACGGCGACGACGTGGCGGGCCAGGACTTCGCCTGCCTTGTTGAAGATGTGGCAGCAGAGCGGGTCCCCAGCCTGGGCACCTGGGGACGGGGGTCAGGGGGGAGTGGGACGGGGACCTGGGACCCCCGACCTGCACCCCTGCACCCACCGGGGCTCGCACCCGGCTCCCACAAGCCAGGCTGGGCTGCGTGGGGGGGGCGGCACGTCCCCCCCTCCACGAGGCCAGAGGATGCTCGGGGCGAAGGGTGCGCCGGGGGCAGAGACCGGGTCCGGGCAGCCGTCACGGGGAGGGACGGCAAAGCGGTGACAGGGGGACCGAGGGTGGCAGGGACGGGTCACCCCGATCGCCCCAAGGATGGGCTGCCCCGGGGCCCGGCCGCCCCCCCCCCCCCCTCCATACGACCCGTGCCCCCCCGGGGAAGGGGCTTCCCTACCCTCCGCCAGCTTCTGGCAAAACCCCGCAAACTTGGACTTCTCGAAGGTGCGGTAGAGATGCGTCAGGAGGCCCATCCTGTCGGATATCTGTAATGCCGGGGGGGGGCGCGGGGGGGAAACCCCCCAGTGAGCCCTGTGTCCTGGCTGCCAGCCCAAGGGATCCCCCCCCCGCCCAGACACCCACCGCCCCGGCACGCAGCCTGGAGCATCCCCCAGACCCCACCATCATGGGGTGCAGCCCAGAGTCCCGTCTCCCCCCCCCAGACCCTGGCACACAGCCCAGAGCCCCCCCCCAACCCCTCCCCGGGACCCCCCAACAGCAGCAGCACCTGGAAGTAGTCGAACATGGCCTGCTTGACGTAGCCGACGTCGTGGGGCGGCACCTCCAGGTTGTCCATGCAGTCGAACACCATCTTCACGGCTTGATGGGCGATCCAGTACGCTGCGGAGGGAGGGAGCGAGGATCCGGCTGAGCCCCCCCCCCCCCCCACCACCACCCCCCCCCACTCACCGGCCTCACCTGAGCCTTCGTCACCCATCATGTGTCCCCAGCCGCCGCAGCCCGTCTCCGACCCGTCGGGGTTGATGAGTTTGCAGTTGGAGCCGGTACCCGAGATCAGGACGATGCCGCCTTGCAGGGTCAGAGCCGGCGGAAAAGAGGGGACGGTGCGGTTGCCCCCTCCCCAGCACCGGCACGTCCCCCTCACCGTCAACCCCCCCCCGGGGTGGGGGGGGGCAAGCTGTCCCCTACCGTGGTCGGTGGCGGTGGCCATGGCCCCGACGGCGTCGTTGGTGATGTAGTAACTCTGGCTCAGGTGGGGGAAGCGCCGGCGTAGCTCCTCCGTCAGTTTGCCGATGGCGTCTTTCTGGTCACCCCCGCTCAGGGACAGCCCCTGTCCCACACCGGAGGGTCCCCGTCACCCCTGGGGGGGGGGACGGGACACGGGACACGGAGCCCGAGCATCCTTGGGGAGGATGCTGGTCCCAGGGGAGCACAGTGGAGGGGGGGGGGACTCACCAGCGAGCGGAGGGGGACATGGGGGTCGGCCCCGGCTTTGCTTTTGGCCTCGCTGACCATCCGCTCGATCCTCTCCAGGCACTTCTCGGAGCCGACGAGCTGAGAGCCGAGATGGGGGGGGGGGGGACAGGGACACGCTAAAGCCCCCCCATACACCCCCCCCCACGCCAGGCTCCATCCCTGGGGGGTCCCGTGCAGCCAATAGCTCTGCTGCCAGCAACACCCCAGCACCTTCTCCGGTGGCTTCGTCCCACCCAAGCACCCCAGCAGCTTGGGGACAACCAGGGTGTCCCCCCCCCCCGGCCCAGGCTGGGTAGGGGGGTGTCCCCCGGCTCACCCAGTGGTTCGTACAGGGTCCCTCTGTCTCGGCCAGGATCCGGCCATCTCCGGAGACCACCACCACCCTGGAGTGGGTGCCCCCGCTGCGGAGAGAATAGGGGGGGGCCGGCTGCCAGCACTACCCCATGCCCCCCCGCCCCCCATCCCCAATCCCCAGTGGGGGAGGGGGGACCCCTCGCACCCCGGCTCTGCATCTCCCCAGGGACCCCCTGCAGCCCCCTAAACCAGCCCTTGGGGGTACTGGGGGGGGGGCGACCAGAATGTGGGGCCTTGGGGGGGGGGGTCACACCAGGATGGGGGTCGCTGGGGGGGGGGCTCCTGCACCCCCCCCCGACCCCTCCTGTCCGCCCCCCGAGGCTGGGGGTAGCCGGGGGGGGGGGCAGTAGGGGTCGGTAAGGGGGTGTCCGGCTTCAGCCCAGGGTACCCGGAGGGATCAGGGTACGGGGGGGGATGCAGAGCCCCGCGGGGACCCCCCCACCCCACCCGCGGCGCGACCCCTCACCCCTCCACGCCGCCGAAGAGCGACGCCATCTCCGCTGGGACACGCCCCGCCCTCCCCGGCTCCTTGGCCACGCCCTCCCCCGGGGCACGCCCCGCCTGCGGCTCCGCCCCGCTCCCCGCTCCCGCCTCCGCCCCGCTCCGCCTCGCCCCGCCTCCCTGGGTCCTTGCCCCGCCCCTCCGCCCGCCCCGGGTCCCTGTGCCGCCCCTCCGACACCGGCTTTTCCTCCCCCCCCCCGCCCCGTAGCCCCGTGGAGCCCTGTGGGATGGGTTCGGGGGGGCGAGGGATCGTTCCCGGGCGTCATACACGTGCAGGGGTGCGGGATCACGCGGGACACAGCCCCACGCGTGCACCCACCCGAGACACAGCCCTGCCTATGCACCCACCCGGGACGCTGCCCCACGCCCTGGCACCCCCTGCGATCTTGCATCCGAGCAAAAAGGGGGTCCCCCACTCAAGCCCCCCCCTCCAGCCATCTCCGTCCTCCGGGTCCCGGCAGCGGGGTTGAAGCTGGGGGACATGTCCGTGGGCCAGAAGCCACCACGTCACCGAGGTCCTCCTCTGTCCCCAAAGCCCAATTCCCCCGTGGGGGGGACACACACGACAGGACAGGGGCAGGGGCTGGGGTCCCCCTCCCCATGAGCGGAGACCCCCTTTCCCCTCGTTAGAGCATGGCTAACGAGCGCGGGAGCGGCTGTCAGCTCCCATCAGCCGAGGCCCGGCCGAGTGGCAGACGGGGGGCACGGGCGCAGCTGAGCCCCTCCTCGGGCACCGCGGCCCCTTCTGTGGGTGACAGCGGGTGACAGCCGCTGCGCCCCGCCGCTGCCCCCGCGCCGCGGGCTGACGTGGGGGGGGGGCGATGGAGGGAGGGGATGGCGGCGGTGGTGGATGGATGGAGGGGATGGATGGTCTCGGATGGATGGATGGAGGGATGGAGAAGATGGAGGGATAGAGGGATGGGCAGATGGATGGATGGATGGATGGAGAAGATGGAGGGGTGGAGAGATAAAAAGGGTAGCGGGGTGGATGGCTGAGTGGGTGGAGGCAGAAGACAGGCAGGTGGACGGACATAGATGGAAGGATGGAAGGATGGAGAAGATGGAAAGGCAGATGGATGGAGAGGATGGAGGGGCGGATGGAGAGCTGGATGGCTGAGCAGTTGGAAGGATGGAGAAGATGGAGGGGCGGATGGAGAAGGCAGAGGTGTAGATGGATGAAGAGGATGGATGGATGGATGGATGGAGAAGATAGAAGGGCAAAGGGATGGAGGGGGTGATGGCGTGGATGGAGAGGATGGAGAGGCGGATGGCTGAGCAGATGGATGGGCGGACATATCAGAATGGAAAGAGGAGGTGGGGGAAGATGGGGCAGGCAGGAGCAGGTGAGGCAGGGGGTGTCACAAGATGGGGATGACAGGACAGAGACTGGGTGGCAGCGAGAGGTGGGCCCATCACGGGCAGGATGCTGGTTCCAGTCTGGCAGGACAGAGCAGACCATCCCACGCGTGGCCCAGTGACGCTGCTGCTGCTGGGGCTTCCCTGGTCCCGGGGTGCTGGGACTGGGACACCAGTGGAGCAGCCAGCCCAGGACTGGGGTCATGTCCCCCCTCCGCCTGCCAGCTCCAGCCCTTCTGGGTCTCCCCTGCACTGTGGGACACAGGGTGAGACCTGAGGCTGGGGGGGGGCCTCGTCCCCAGTAAGGACCCTCCTTCCCGGCACTGGCGAGTGCCCCATGGCCATGGGGTGCTGCAGATGGACCCAGTGGGACGGGGACTGTGGCCACCCTGCTCTGCATGGCTCAGGGGACAAAGACGCTCGGGGGCATCCGCATCCTTCCCAAGCATTTTACAGGGTGGGGAGCCCTGGGGGGCTGCGGCTAGGACCCCCCAAGGCCAACATGGGGTGCAGGGAGCACTGGGGGCACAGGGGAGCCCCCCAAAAAGTCCCCAGCTACCCCAAAGATGGGGTGGAGAGGAGTGGCAGGGGAAGGGTTAAGCTGCAGTGTATGTGTGTGTGTGTGTGTGTGTGTGCAGCCCCTGAGCCCACCGCCCTCATGCCCTCATTAAGTCCTGGTGGCACCAGGCTGTCTGGGGACAGCGGGGACAGGGGACAGGGACGGGACCCGCTGCCTTTGTCTCAACTTGTGGCAAAGTTTGAGCGGAGCCGGCGGTGGCGGCCGCCGAGGGGCCGGGAGCTGCGGGTGAGTCCGTGGGGCCGTGGCGTGTGTCCCACGAGGCCCGTGGGATGGGACAGCGATGTCCCCGCGTGGGCTGGATGCCACCCTCGGAGCAGGTGGGGTGATGCCGGCAGCGCCCCGACTGCATCCCGATGCCCCGCTCGGGGATGGGGACTGGAGGGCAGCGGTCCTCAGCACCTCCCGACCCCGACCCCAAGCCCGTCCCCAACCCAGTGGCGGTGGCTCTCTCCATCTCGGATCTGACCAGGGCAAGAGGTGGCACCGGCCGGACCGAAGCCCGGGCGCGTGGGAGACGCGTGGGCCCCGCACCGGCTCGGGGTAAGACACGGCGATTTGGGATTTGCGGGCAAACAGGCAGCAAATGTCCTCGGTGCCTCCGCCGCACCCCTCCGCAGACCCCCCAGGCATGGGATGCGGGAGCCGGGAATGCTCCAGAGGACCCCCCCGATCCCACCGGACCCTGGGCATCCCGGGGCTGCTCCAGCCCCGAAGCCGCCGTCGGTGCCGGACGGGCATGGGGAGGGCGAGCGAGGACACCGGGGCGGAGAGAGGACGTCGGCGCGTAGGCTGAGCCCCGCTTCGTTAGCTCGGGCTCAGCCCTGCTTCGTTAGCTCTCGCCCGAGCCCCGCTTCGTCAGCTCGAGCATCCCGTGGGTACCGGGGGTCGCCGGCTGCCGTGCAGGACCCATCTCGGGAGGCAGAGGAGGGAGAGGTGGGAGGAAGGCCCCGCCATGGCGGCCGGGAACGGGTTTATTCTGCTCTGCCGCCCTCGGCGCCGGCGTGGAGACTCCGATCTTGGAGTGGCTGAGATATATTTCGGGGGTCCGGATCCGTCCCGCTGGCCGTGGGTTGGAAAATGGGCTGCGGCAGTGGGTGGGCTGGGTGCGGTGCTGAGCCGGGGACCGGAGCCGGCACCGGCTCCGTCCCGGGGACACCCTGCGTGGAGGAAGAGGCCGGTGAGCGGCGAAATGGGGCTTGGGGTGATGGTGGGACGGGGTCGGCGGCTGCCCAGCTTCGGGGGGCTGCAGAGGGGCTGGACGCTGCCCCACAATCGGGCAGCCCTTGGGGCCGGATTCGGGGTGACCTGGGAGCACCCACTCCTTGAACCCATCCCCATCCCGGCACGGCGGTGCCGGGGCTGCGGTGCGTCCCGGTTGGGTCTGGCACGGTGCAGGGCCACCTCTGTGCCACCGGCACTGGGACCAGTGGGACGAGGCACCGGCCGGGAGAGCTCTGGGAGAGCAGAGCCGCAGACATGAGGGTGAAGCAGGCCCTGTCCGCCTGTCCTTCCCTGCGCCCGGCTGCCTTCCTCCGGCTCCCTAACCCCTCTCCGATCCCAGAGGTTCCGTCTGTGCGGTAGGTTCTGTATCTGTCCCATTCCCATAGCATCCATCCATCTGTCTGTCTGTCCATCCATTCATTCACCCACCCATCCCTCCATCCACCCATCCACCCATCCATCCATCCACCCATCCCTCCATCCACCCATCCACCCATCCATCCATCCACCCATCCCTCCATCCATCCCTCCATCCATCCATCCACCCATCCCTCCATCCATCCATCCATCCACTCACCCATCCCTTCATCCATCCACCCACCCACCCACCCATCTTTCCATCCATCCACCCCTCTTTCCATCCTTCCATCCATCCATCCAGCTCTGCGTCCACCCCTCCATCCATCCCTCCGTCCGTCCATCCGTCTGTCCCTCCCTCCATTCATCCATCCACCCCCCCCTCATATTTCCAGCCCCCTGAGCCTGCCCAGGGGACGGGCTCAGCGCGGGGTGTCACAACCGGCCAGACCGTGGCTGCGCCCACCCGGGGGGGGGGGGGCCCTGGACCCATCCCCCTTGGAAGGGTCTTGTGTCGGTGGCATTTGTGCTCACGCTCTGCCACCTTCCACCCAGACATCTGCAGAGGGGACGTGGAGGTGAACTCTGGAAAGGCACGTGGGGCGCGGGGAGGTGGCACGGGGGGGGACGTGGGGGAGGCAGCGTGGGGGTCCGAGCTCGGGCAGCCGCAGTGGGGTCGCGGTGCTGGGGGCACCCCGGGTGGCTCCCATGGCACCGGTCCACGCCGGGGAGCTGCCGCGCGTTTTGGGGAGCGGCGGTGGCTCTGAGGGCCGGGGCCGAGCGCAGGGATGTGCTCGTGACCTTTCCACCGGGGAATGTCACCCGTGTCCATCACCCACGGAGCACAGCCCACGCTGCCCTGCGCACCACGCTCCTGTCTTCTCCGGCCAGCGGCAGAGAGAAGCCGTAGGGATGGGGACAAGGATGGGGCCGGGGACAGGGATGGGGACGGGGACAAGGATGGGGATGGGGATGGGGATAGGGATGGGGACAGAGACAGGGATGGGGACGGGGATGGGGACAGGGATGGGGATGGGGACAGGGATGGGGACGGATCCTGGCTCCCCCCACGTGGGGTGAGATGCCCTTCAATGCCCCGGTGCGGAGCGGGTGCCCATCACCATCAGGCCGGACCCTCGACCCCTCTCCTACACCAACCCCCCCTCCCATCCTCCACGCCATTTTGCCGACTCAGCGTTTCCCAAGCCCCGGCCCCCTCCCTGTCCCCCCCCAGCTCAGCCCCAGCGCGGGGGTCCCAGTGTTGAGGGGGGGTGTCGGGGCCACGGAGCCGCTTTGCAAGAGGCAGAGCATTAGTGGGGGCAGAGGGCGGCTCAGCTGCTGGACGCCGCTCGTTAAAGCTGATCTGTGCATCTCTAATTGATCTTATTGCAGGGCGGGGCTGGGGGGGCGGGTAGGATCCCCCAGGACAGGGGCACCCCCAGGCCACCCTGGGGCAAGGCGCCTTCGGTGCATCCTTTACCTCCCCGTGCCTCAGTTTCCCCATCTATAGGAAGGCGCGTGCGTGCGCACACGTGTGCACGAGCGTCCACGCACGCGCGTGGGAAGGCGTGCGCTCGCACACCGGGCTGCCTACGGGCACGGCTCCTGCCTCCGCCGTGATCCCGAAGAGGGGTGCCGGCTGCGGGGTCCTGGGGTCACCCCGTCCCCCCGCGTCGCCCCGCGTCCCCTCGTGTCCCCTCGTGTCCCCTCGTGTCTCCTCGTGTCCCCTGTTCGGCGGGAGGGCGGTTGGCGCCCGGCGTGGCCGCGATGGCCGGCGGCAGAGGCGCACGCCTGACCTAGTTAGCTCCCTCGCCGGCAGCCGGCGGGGCCGGGCTCTGAAAATGAGTTAATAAACTCCGAAGGAGGGGTTGGTTTTTTTTTTGTTTTTTTTTTTTTTTTTTTTTTTCCGGCTCACAGGAGGGATTTAGAGCTGGGCTGGTGTCACCGGGTTGGCGTCACCAAGCTGGTGTCACCGGGCTGCCCGCCGTCTCCCCGGGCACGGAGCTGGTGGCTGAGCCGCCGAGGCGGTGGCACCTGGGGGTCCCACGGTGCCGTTGGGGGGGGACAGGCCCCCTGCGCCCACGGGTGTCCGTGGGGCTGTGCTCACGCCACCGCGGTGGGGCCGTACTGGGCATCTCCCGGCACTTCCCAGTGCTCGCTGGGAGCCGGGGCTGAGCCCGGAGCCGAAGCCCAGAGCCGGCGGAGGGGCCGAGGTCTCAGGGCGCGATGTTGGGGCGCAGGGGGGTGTCCCCTAAAAAAGCCCCTCCTCACCCCAATGGGTGCAGAGCTGGTGCGGGGCAGGCAGGAGGGTGCCGACCCCATACTAGCCACCCGAGAATCCCCCACACACCCGTGGCAGGGGACCCCCAGCATCTGGCACAGGCAAGGATTTGGGGCTCGGTCCGGGAGACCAGAACCCACAGGCGATGCCGGCTCTACCACTCCCCCCCCCCCCAACTTTGTGCCCCCACCTCCCTGCGGGCGCAGGGGACCCGGTGACGGCTTTGGGTGGCGTCAGGGGCCGCTAAGCCCCGGGAGGGCACCTGGGCTGGGTGCTAAGAGGGATCAGGGGCTCAGGCAGATCCCAGCCCTGCTAATCCCCGGCTGACGCAGCCAGAGCCCCCAGCCCCCCCGCTCCCGGCCCCCAGCCACCCCTATAGCACCCAGGGGCCGGGGTTGCCCACGGGGATTCAGGGTCGTCGGTGGGTGCTGGTGGGTCAGACGGGTGCTGGTGTGCGGCTGTGCCGAGCGGGTGCCGGTGCCACGCGGGTGCTGACGTGCAGCGGGGTGCTGTGTCGGTGCGGTGGGACGCCATGTGAAAGGGGGGGGGGGGTGTTTGTGGGTGCACTGGGGCAGCGTGCGTGCGCGACGCGACGCTGCGCGTGCAACGGGACGCCCCCGCGCGTGCGACGGGACGTGACGCGTGTGCGATGGGGTGCGACGCGCGCGCAACGGGGTGCGACGCGTGTGCGATGGGGTGCGATGCTTGTGCGATGGGATACGGCGTGGCTGTGCCCTGGGGGTGCAGCGCTGCAGGCTGCGGGGCCACACTCCCCCCCCCCCCCAGGGCACCGACATCCCCCCACCCGCCGTGTGGGGCATTCGTGGGTGCTGGGTGGTGGGTGCTGGCCCGTGGGATGTGTGCAGGATGAGGCCCAGCACCCCTCGCCCCCACGGGGGGTCTCTGGGGGGAAGAGGGGACCGAGGCAGAGCCGGTGCGTGACGATGCCCTGGCACCGTGCCTGTGTCCGTGCACCGAGAGCTCCCACGGCCAGGCTCGGCGGTGTCACCAGTGGGGCACCCCACTGGGTGGGCATCATGGGTGTCCCGTGGAGAAGCCCCCCCCCCCCCGGGAGCTCCCCTCTCTGTGTCCCCACCAGGTGGGAAACTAGAGGGCAGTCCAAGCTCGGAAGAGGTGCGAGCGGCGGATGGACACCCCACCGAGGGGAGGCGGGACCCCCAAACCCCAGCCGAAGGGGAGACGGGACCCCTGAACCCCCACCGAGGGCAAGAGGGGTGGCATGGGCACCCCGTGAGTGATCGGGGAGAGGGGCAGGAGATGGAGCAGAGAGAGAGGGCTGTGAGGGGTGGGGAGCACCCCAGGTCCAGGGGAGCATCCCAAATCCAGGTGGGAACCCCAGGGCGTCCCCAAGAGCCAGAGGAGCACCCCAAATCCAGGTGAGTATCCCAGGTCTGGGGGAGCACCCCAAACCCAGGTCGGAACTTCAAGGCATCCCCCAGAGCCAGGGGAGCACCCCAAAGCCAGGTAAGCATCCTAGGTCCAGGAGAGCACCCCAAATCCAAGTGGAAACCCCCGGGGCCTCCCCCAAATCCGTATGGGCACCCCAAGGGCAGGGGAGCACCTGAAGCCACAGATTTTTTCCCTGCAGGGGAGCTGGGGACAACAGGGCAGTGGGGAGCCGGGGGACGTGGCGGGGGGGCCCCTTGCACCCCCAACAGGCAGCGGAGCTCTCCCGCTGGGACCAGCACCCGGCAGGACACAGCCAGGGTGGGGGTCCCTGGGGCACCTCACCAGCCCTGCCAGGCTTTCGGCCACCTCCTCTGCCCCCCGTGGGGTCCCTCCAGGAGGAGCACCCACGGGCTGGGGACCTTGGTGGCATTGCATGGGACATTGTGGGGCAGGGGCATGGGGGGGGCCTCTTGTACCACCCCATGGGGATGTGCTGGGGTCCCCCAGAACCCCATGGGGATGTGCTGGGCTCCCCTAAAACCCCATGGGGACATGCTGGGCTCCCCTAAAACCCCACGGACATGTGCCAGGCTCCCCTAAAACCCCATGGGGACATGCTGGGCTCCCCTAAAACCCCACGGAGATGTGCCGGGCTCCCCTAAAACCCCATGGGGACATGCTGGGCTCCCCTAAAACCCCATGGGGACATGCTGCTGGGCTCCCCTAAAACCCCATGGAGATGTGCTGGGCTCCCCTAGAATCCCATGGGGACATGCTGGGCACCCCTAAAACCCTGTGGGGATGTGTTGGGCTCCCCTAAAACCCCATGGGGATGTGCTGAGCTCCCCTAAACCCCCATGCGAACGTGCTGAGGTCCCCTAAAATCCCATGGGGACATTCTGGACTCCTTTACCACCCCATGGGGACATGCTGGGCTCCCCTAAAACCCCATGGGGACGTGCTGGGCTCCCCTAAAATCCCATGGGGACATGCTGGGCTCCTCTACCACCCCATGGGGACATGCTGGGCACCCCTAAAACCCCATGGAGATGTGCCGGGCTCCCCTAAAACCCCATGGGGACATCCTGCGCTCCCCCTTCCCACTGGGGCTCCTAACGCCGCTCCTCCCTCACCCCATCGCCTCTCCCCTCCCCGAGACGTGGCGACCTGGGGGCGAAGGGAGCGGGGTGCCCCCCACCCCAGGGTGCCCCCAGCACTGGCCAGTGAGCGGAGCAGAGCTGACAGGCTCACATGGCCCGGTCCCCAACTGCGTTGCATTCACAGTTCGGGGAGCACGTCAAGGCTAAGGGGAGCTGACAGAAAAACCTTTACTGGAACAAACGGGAATATAGTATCAGGCAAGGCTGACCGGAGCGTGAACCGCAGCCCAACACGGAGCAAATTAGCATCAACCAAAATAGCAGGCAGCTCCGGCCGCTTATGTGCGAGGTACCAAATGCAACTGGCCTGTCAGGCTGCATCAGGGCAGGGATGCATAAAGAATGGGGCTCAGCCCCGCGCAGCCGCTGCCCCCCTCTTCCTGCCTGTCCCCCCCCCCCTTCCCAGACCCAGAGGGTTGGGGGGGGGGGTGGGGGGTGTGGGGGGCATCCTGGTGTGGGGTTGGGTGGGGTTGGGGAGGGCAAAATCCATGTCTGTGGGGGGCTGAGAAAGCTCCATCCGTGGGGATGAGTGGGGCTTGAGGGGGGCAAAATCCCATCCATGGGGATGCTCAGGGGGTGGGGGGCAAAAATCCCATCCATGGGGATGTGTGGGGCTTGGGGGGCAAAGTCCCCTCCATGGGGATGCTCAGGATGTGGGGGGCAAAATCCCATCCATGGGGATGCCTAGGATTTGGGGGGCAAAATCCCCTCCATGGGGATGTGTGGGGCTGGAGAGGGAAGATATCCCGGTCCATGGGGATGCACGAGACTGGGGGGGCACAAAGTCCCCATCCATAGGGGTGCACAGGGCTGGGGAGGGGCTGAGAAACCCCCATCTGTGGGGCTGCACAGGGGATTGTGGGGGGTGAAAACTCTGGTCCATAGCGAAACCCAGGGGCTTGGGCGATCCAGAAAAACCCTGTCCGTGGGGGTGAGCAGGGCTGGGGGGTGAGAACCCCCAGCACATGGGGATGCACAGGGTTGGGGGGTGGCAGACAGGATCTGTGGGGATCCGTGGGGGGGAAACCCCCCCACGCTGGTCCATGAGGATGAAGAAGGGCTGGTGGGGTTGGAGAAACCCAGATACCTGGGGATGCCCAGGGATGTTGGGGGGCCAGGAGAGCAGGAGTCGGGGTGCCCTGTGCCATGCAGGCAGGGAGCGGGGAGGCAGAGAAAGAGGTGGGGTGGGGGGGGGGGGGGGGGGGGAAGCAGCAAAAAGCTCTGTCAAATACATAAAGAGCTGGAAAAAAGAAGGGAAAAAGCCGGTCGCGCCTCCTCTCAGGGTGCTCTGGCACATTAGTTGTGCTTGGGTGCCCCGGCAGCGCGGGCAGGGAAGGCAGCTCCCAGCGGGGCACGGAGATGAACTTCGCAGCCATTTTGTTGTTGGGTTGAACTGGGGGGGAAAAAGGGGAAAAAAAAAAACCAACCCACCCCAAAATAGCCCTCGCGCAGCCCAGCCCCGCAGATGGCGTGGGGCCATGCCCACCCACCCACTGCAGCACACAGAGGGTCTCAAAGGCCCTGGCTGGGGCCAGGCGGGATCCCCAGGGCCCCTCCGGACCAGATCCTGCACCCTCTGGTCCCCAGCACGGAGACTGAGCACCGCTGTGCAAGCATCCCCTGAGGCTGCGGGCTCCAGGACAGGGACACGGTGGCTCGGGGACCCCGATGCCGGTGGGATGGGGAACGGGGTGACGTGGGTGCTGTGCTTGGGGGCTGCAGCCTGGTTGTCCCTGGGTGGAGGTGGGTGCTGAGGGGGATGAGGACTGCGCTGTTTGGGTGCCTGGGGTGCCCAGGATGCTCAGGGTGTTTGGGGTGCCCACGGTCCTTGGGGTGCTTGGGCTACCTGGGATGCCTGGAGTCCCCAGGGTGCTTGGGATGCTCAGGGTACCTGGGGTGCCCAGGATGGCTGGGGTGCTTGGGATGCTCAAGGTACCCGGGGTGCTTGGGATGCTCAAGGGTCCCAGGGTGCTGAGGATGCCTGGGGTACTTGGGGTGCCTGGAGTGCTCGGGGTGCCCAGAGTGCTTGGGGTGCTCAGGGTAGCTGGGGTGCCCAGGATAGCTGGGGTGCCCCAGGTTCTCGGGTTGCCTGGGGTTCTCGGGGTGCCCGGCATCCAGGCAGTGGTAATGGGTGCTGGTGCTCACGGCGGTTGCAGATTGGGGTGCAAAAGGCAAAACTGCCCCCCCCTGCCCAGTGCTCACTGCTGCTTCCAGCCCCGAGCTTTGGGGGGGGTCTCGCTCCAGCCAGAGCTCCCCCCCGGGCACGAGCATCTGCCATCCGAGCGCCTGAGCAGACCCTGTGCCAATGGCAGCTCCCCAAAGGGGGAGAAACGGGGGATTCCTGGCGAAAACGGGAAACCTCGGGGCTGGGGGGACACAGGGAGAGGAAAACAGCCCAGGAAGGCCGAGCACCGCCAGCTCTGCCGACCACCGCTCCCAGCACGCACCCCCCTAAATCCGGGTCATCGTCTCTCCAAAGAGCTTCCCAGCAGCTTTCAGTGACCATTTTTTATCAGAAGTTTCCAGAACTGGCGTGAAAACCTGCCTTTTCCTGCAAATCCCAGGCGCTAGGCACCGTTTTGAGAAAAACACGTATTTTGCAATGGAAAGCGCTCGGCATTTCGGCTGTTTTGGGGGGCTCCCTGCTCAGTGGGGGGAGCAGGTGCCTTGCACCCCAAATCCTCCGGGTTTGCAGTTACCCCCACCCGCCCCTGCACCCTCAAAGGCTGGGCACCGGCCCCGCAGCCACTTCCCCCCCCCCCCCCACCAGTGCAGCTCCTGGCTGCCTGGGGCAGCCCCTGGGGCTTGGGGGGGGGGGGGGGGGGCTGGTCTGAAGCCCCCGCACGGGGGTCAGTGCTCGGTCACCGAGCCCCCAGGGTCAGCACTGGGACCGGCAGCCCCCGCCAGCCGTGCCGGGGTGCATTAGCACCGGGCTGGCTCTGCCACAGCAGCGTGGGGCCCGTGGGCCTGGCCCCTGCGCACGCACACATGCACACCCCCCCCCCGCCATGTACACCCCCCCACACACACACACACACATGCACCCCACACCCCCAGACCCCGCATGCGCATACCTGCCACGCACACCCCGTGCACGTGCACCCCTGCACCACCCCATGCACACACCCCGCCCCCCCCCACGCATGTACGCCCCATGCACACATGTTCCCCAGACACCCCCCCACACACATGTGCACCCCCCCGGCACAGCCCCGCGCGCAGACATCCCGTGCGCTGACACCCCGTAGCACACGCAGCCCGTGCGCACACATCCCACATCGTACACCCCCCGCCTTGTGCAGCCCCCCCCCGTGCATGTGCACCCATGCACACCCCCCCATGCACACATATCCCCCGTACACCCCCCCATGCATGTACACCCCACGCATATGTCCCCCCATGCACCCCTCCATGCACCCCCCCATGCACATATACCCCATGCCCCCCCCCCCCCATGCACAGACACCCCACGCACATACACCCCACGCACACAGCCCACCTGCGGGTACACCCCATGCGCACCCCCCCACGCACGTCCCCAGCGTGCGGGCCCCCCCCAATACACCCCCCTGCCCTTCCACCCCACATACACACCCCCCCCCACGCTCCCTGGGGTCTCAGCGAGGTTTGGGGGCTGAGGCGCAGCGGGGCAGCGGCTGCTGAGGGTGGGGGAGCCCCGTGGGGTGCTGGAGCCCAGCACCCATCCCCAAAATCCCCCCCCCACACACACACACTGTTCCCGGGGGGAGAACGCTGCTGCACCCCGAGCGCTTTCGGGGCAAACCCAGCGAAGCCTGCTTCACCCCCCATCGCCCCGCGGGGCACCCCGAGCTCGGCGGGGGACGGGGACCGTCACGCACCCCAAAACGCGTGCCGAGCTGCCGGCGGGGAGGCGGCGGCGAAGACTTTGGGGGGGGGGCCGGGGGGGAACGGCTCGAAGCGAGGCCGGATCCTGCCAGCACCGGACCCCCGCACCCCGCTGGGCTCAGCCCTGCCCTCGGGTGGGTGCTCCCAGGGGCTGCCCCGCTGGGGGGGCACAGCACAGGGCAACCCCGAAACGACGGCTCGGGGTACACAACCTGGTGCTCACGCAACCCTACGATGACAAATGGGTCACGTATACTGCACACGTATAGTGCACGGTATAGAACCCTACAGTAACAGTTCTGGGCACACAACCTGGTGCTCACGCAACCCTACAATAACAAACGGGTCATGTACACAGCACGGTGCTCACACAACCCTACAATAACAGCTCAGCATACGCAACCTGGTGCTTACACAACCCTACAATAACAAACACGTCACGTATACTGCACACGTATATACTGCACACGTATACTGCACAGTGTACAACCCTGCAACAACAGCTCAGGGTACACAATGTGGTGCTGACACAACCCTACAATAACAAACAGGTCACATACAGCACGGTGCTCACACAACCCTACAATAACAGACACGTCGTGTATACTGCACACGTATACTGCATGGTATACAACCCTACAGTAACAGCTCAGGGCACACAACCTGGTGCTCGTGCAACCCTACAATAACAAACGGGTCACGTATACTGCACAGTGCTCACACAACCCCACAACAACAGCTCAGGGTACACGACATGTTGTTCACACAACCCTACAATAACAAACCGGTCACATACACAGCACAATGCTCACAGAACCCTACAATAACAAACGGGTTATGTATACTGCACACGTATACTGCACGGTACACAACCCTACAGTAACAGATCCGGGTACACGACCTGGTGCTCACACAACCCTACAATAACAAACGGGTCGCGTATACAGCACGGCGCTCACACAACCCCACAACGACAGCTCAGGGGGTACAACCGCCTCCTCTCACAACCCCCTACCACCACCCTGGGTAAAGAACCCATTTCTCTCGCAACCCTACAATAAAACAGCTCAGGGTACACGGCCCGGTGCTCACACAACCCTACAATAACAGCGTGCTGCAGGCAAAAGCAGGAGCGGTTTCCTCCATCCACCCCTTTCCCGGCTCGGCCCTGGCCCCTCGCTCCCCCTCCCCAGGGATCTCCCTGCTCCTGCCCAGCGGAGCGGGGGGGCTGAGCTGCACCCCACTGTCCTGAGGGTGCTCGGGGCACCGAGACAGCTCACCGGGGGCCGGGGAGTGGGCGATGGGGGGAGAGAGGGGCAGCGCCTGCGGAGGCAGGGGGGAGATGGGGGGGGATGCAGGGGGGTGAAGGGGGGGTAGAGGGGGGTGCAGGAGGGATACGGGGGGGATACAGGGGGGTGCAGAGGGGATACAGGGGGATGAAGGGGGATACGGGAGGATGAAGGGGGTGCAGGGGGATACAGGGGATGCAGGGGGGTGAAGGGGGGTGCAGGGGGGATACAGGGGGTATACAGGAGGGATGCAGGGGGGATGCAGGAGGATTCGGGGGTGCAAGGGGGTTCAGGGGGTGCAGGGGGATTCAAATGGATGCAGGAGGGATGCAGAGGGATGCACGGGGATGCTGGGGGATTCAGGGGGATGCAGGAGGGATGCAGAGGGATGCATGGGGATTCAGGGGGATACAGGAAGGATGCAGGGGGTGCAAGGGGATTCAGGGGGTGCAGGGGGATTCAGATGGATGCAGGAGGGATGCACGGGGATTCAGGGGGATACAGGAGGGATGCAGGAGGTGCAAGGGGATTCAGGGGGTGCAGGGGGATTCAGATGGATGCAGGAGGGATGCAGAGGGATGCACGGGGATGCTGGGGGATTCAGGGGGATGCAGGAGGGATGCAGGAGGGATGCATGGGGATTCAGGGGGATACAGGAGGGATGCAGGGGGATGCAGGGGGGGTGCAAAGGGAAGGCAGGGGGCTGCCAGGAGTGTGCTAAGCGCGCCCCAAAGCTGCAGACGCAGGGAGGTGAGCATGAACCGGGCCATGCCAGGCACAGGGTGGCAAGGTGTGGATGCAAAGAGCTCTTCTGAGCCCCCTCCCCACCCCCGGCGGGGGGGGAGGGGAACAGCAGCTCCGAGCAGGGGACACCAGCTGTACCCCCCTCTGCCCCCAGGGCTGTGCAGGGGCGGGTTGGGTGAACGCGTGGGTGTACGTGCATGGGTGCACGCGTGGAAATGGGTGCACGCGTGACAGGTCCTGCCCGTGAGCTTGTCCCATCTCCCCTCGAGCTCCCGGAGACACCGAGCCCCCCCGGCACCTGCAGCGAGCACCCCAGCACCCTGCAGCAAGCACCCCAGCACCCAGCAGTGAGGGATTCCACACCAGCACCCCAAAATCCTCCCCGTGGGGGTTGTTCCCCCAGGGATCTGGCCGGGGTCGGGGGCTGCTGGGTGCCCTGGCAGGGCTTGCGGGGGGGTCCCAGGCACCCTCCAGGTGCAGGGGAAGGAGGGGATGCCTCCAGCCAGAGCCTTGGCCAGGATGCACAGCCCAGTGCAGCCCAGTACCAGCCCAGCAGAGCCCAGTGCAGGTCAGTGCCAGACCAGTACCAGCCCAGTGCATCCCAGTGCAGCCCCACTGCAGCTGCAGGGAAGGGAAGAGGCTGAGGGTCCCCCCCGCCGGGGGATCCCCGAGCTGTGGGGTGGGGAAGGGTCGGTCCCAGACACACAGTGGGTCAGGATTCAGCCGGGTGTGAAGGTGCTGGGGTGGGGGTCCCTGCCAGGTCCCTATATGGGTGCGGGGGTCCCTATACAGATGCGGAGGGTCCCCATATAGGTGGAAGGGATCCTATATGGGTGCTGGGGTGTCAGCCCAGGGTCCCTAGGTACGTGCAGGCATCCCTATATGGATGGAGAGAGTCCCTATACGGGCGCAGGGAGTCTCTATATGGGTACAGGGGTGTCTACACGGGTGCTGGGGTCCCTGGTGTCCCCATGGAGTCCCCCTGGGGTCCCTATACAAGCTGGGGGGGTCCCTATATGGGTGCAAGGGTTCCTATACAGGTGAAGGGATTCTCTATATGGGTGCTGGGGTCATTATATGGGTGCAGAGGAACCCCTGTGAATGGGTGCAGGGGTCCCTATACAGCGTCGGGGGGCCCTGCACGGGTGCGGAGGGGGTCCCGGGGGGGGAGGCTGTATGGCCGGAGAGGGGGTCCCTATGTAGGTGCAGGGGAACCCTATACAGCTGCAGGAGTTGTCCCTATACGCATGGAGGGGGATCGCTATATGGTTTCAGGGGGTCTCTACACAGGTTTTGGGGGGATTCCTTGTACAGTTTTGGGGATCCCCATGCATTTTGGGGTTCCTGTATGGTTTGGAGGAGGGGTCTTTGTGTGGTTTGGGGGTCCCTGAACGGTTTCGGGGTGTCCCCATACGGTTCGGCGTCCCCATATGGTTTGGGCGGGTCGGTGTGCCGTTTGGGGGTCCCTGTGCAGTTGGGGGTCCCTGTGCGGTTTTGGGTCATCTCTGTACAGTTCGGGAGAGGGGGGGTCACTGTGCGGTTTGGGGACCCTGTACGGTTTTGGGGTGTCCCTGTGCAGTTGGGGTGTTCCTGTACGGTACAGGGGGGGCATCCCTGTACAGTTGGGGGTCCCTGCATGGTATGGGGGGCGGGAATCTCTGTACGGTTGGGGGTCCCTGCACGGTATGGGGGGATCCCTGTATGGTTCGGGGTCCCTGTACGGTTTGGGGGTCCCTGTATCATTTGGGGGGGGGGCTGTATGATTCGGAGTCCTGTACAGTTTGGGGGTGCCATACAGTTTTGGGGTGTCCCTGGCAGTTTCGAGGTCCCCCCGCGTTTCGGGGTCCCTGTACAGTTTTGGGGGTCCCTGTACGTTTCGGGGTCCGTGTCCCCCCCCCAACCCCGCAGTTCGGGAGCCCTCCGCGCCTGCAGGGGTCGCTGTAGCGCCGAGGGGCGGCGGCCTGGCCGGGCGGGGCGGGTCTCGCTTGTTCCGGCGCCGCGTGGTCAGCGCCGAGCGCCGCCGCCACAGCGGGAGCAGGAACCGGGAGCGGCGGGGCCCGGCGTGGCCCGGCCCGGTTTGTCCCCGCCATGTGGTTCATCTACGCCTTGAGTTGGCTGTCCTTGCTCATCCAGGTGGCTTTCGTCACCCTGGCGATCGGTGAGCGCCGCCGCCGGGGCGGGGGGGGGGGCGGTGTTTGGAGCCTGCGGGGGTGCCGCCGCGCGGGGTCTGGGCCCGGCCTCAGGCTCCTCCTGGGGGCTGTCGCGATATGTCGTGCTTTTTGTCGGCAGGGGAGTGGCTCCCGGGAGGGGGCAGCTTGGGTTCAGCACCTCCCGGGGGCCTGAGCCCCCCCTGGATGCCCCTGAGGTGCTGTGGATGCCCCAGAGGTTGGGGCGGGGGGGTCCCACAGGTGCCCACGAGTCCCCTGAGTGCTCCTGAGGTCCTGCGGGTGCCCCAGGGTTTGGGGGTCCCCAGGTGCCCCCGAGAGTTGCGGGGGGGGGGGGTGTTACCCCTGCCCTTCAGTCTCCCCTGGGTTGGGTGAGCGTGGACCCCCGCGGCTGAAGGCAGCGGTGTTTGTCCCGGTCCCTCCCGGCCCGTGGGGTTGAGCAGGGCGTTTCTCCCGCAGCTGCTGGGCTGTACTACCTGGCGGAGCTGATCGAGGAGTACACGGTTGTCACCAGGAGGATAATCAAATACATGATCTGGGTAAGTCCTCGTGCTTGCAGAAACGAGCGGCTCCCTGCCGAAATCACCCGCGGGGCAGCAGCAGCGGGGCTGGCAGAGCAGCTGTGGTGTGGGATGTCAGCTGTGGACAGACGGGACAAGCGCTTGGGAAGCTCCTGCTTCTCCTGGCCCCACGATGGCTCCAGCTCCCGAGGAGGGAGGTTGTCAGGGGCTGCTTCAATTGGTGCCTTGCTTAACTGGGAAGGTGGTGGCCCTGCCTGACCTCTCCTGGGTGACACATCTCCCCCCTCAACTGGGGAAACTGAGGCCCAGCCGTGGCCTGTCCTACCAGGAGCTGCAGCAGCAAGGTGGGATTCCTATTTGGAGCTTTCCCAAGTGGATGGTGCCGAGTGGGAGGTGCGTGGGGAGATGCGGTGCCGTCAGAGCACACTAAAAATCACCTTGATGGTGGCAGGATTCCTGCCTGCGCAGCTGCCTGCAGTTCTGCTCTCTGCACCCCTGTGTTTGCCCCAGGCAACCCCTGTTCTCTCTTCCAGTTCTCCTCAGCCGTGCTGGTCGGCCTCTACCTCTTCGAACACTTTCCTGGTTTCATGGTGGGCGTGGGGCTCTTCACCAATCTGGTCTATTTCGGTTTGCTGCAGACCTTCCCCTTCATCGTCCTGACGTCCTCCAATTTCATACTGTCCTGCGGTGAGTGCAGCCGTCACCTTCCCGTGGGAGCGGGCGCTGGGGCGGAGGAAGCCTCGTCACCCTGACCACCGGGTGGGCTCTGGGTGGCAGCAAAGGTTTGGGTTTTGCTGTTGCAGTCCCTGTGGCTTTTAAAAGGACTTTGAGCTTCATGCAGGACTTTTTAATTGCACTTTATAATGTGGCTGCAATAATTGTGGGCTGGCCCTGGTGGTGCGGGAAGTGCCTTTGGTTGTGTGCCCCGGTGCAGAGCTGGGGACACCGGGCTTTCCCGGACACCTTCTGCTTTACCCTCTGGTCAGTTCCACTCCAGACTCCGGCGGCAGTGCTGGGGAAATGAGATCCCAGCTGTCCCAAAGCTCGGCATCCTCCCTGCAGACCTCCTGTTCCAGGCGTTCGCTGGGTCTTGGTAAAGAGCAGGAGGGATTTGAAGGAAACTAAAAAACCCAGCGTATATAATTACAGCCTGATGTTGGGCTGGGCTGTGTGAGGCAGTGCGTGTGTGCCATCATAAGGAGCTGATGTTTAGAGAAAGAAAAGCTTTGGGACAAATGTCCACAATTAATGTGGAAATTCATCAGGGTTACTGGAGAAAGTCGTGTTAGAAAATTGCATTGCCGAGCCTGAATCAGGGATTTTTATTTTTCACGTTTGCACCATTCCTGTAGTATTTGTCAAGCTTGTGTCTGCAGCTGCCATGGACTGCGGGTGTCCTGGTCCTCAGCCCAGGCAAGTCGTGGTGCGAGATGGGCAAGACGGTCTCTTCTCCCTTCTGAGCGGCTGGCACGGGTGTGGGATTGTGTTGTGGGGTTGGGCAGGGGCTTAAATTAGCAGCACCAATATTTTGGCTGAAGCAGGCAGCTTAGGCGTTTGTCTGCCGCGCTTGGCTGATGAACGGCCAGATTCCCATCGTAGGTTGAACTGGGGAGTAGCTCTGCCACCGGCTCTGGGGTGGTGGGCCAGTAGCTCTGCCAATTACACTGGTTTTTGGCTGCTCTGAGTAGGTCAAATGGTTTCCTCCCGCCACGAGTTGCCAAGTCTCCTGTGTGTTGTAGGGTCCTGTGCACAGATCTGACTTTTAATCTTTGCTCTGAGTGATTTGTAGTGACACCTTAAGTAGCGAATGGGCAAAATTTCTTCCAGCATGACTTTCTGGAGTCCTTATGCATATTTCAGGGTGCTGTCTGTGTACGACTAAAATACCTTTGCTCCTCAAAGCATTCACGAAGGCAGGATTTTATCTGCTACTTGAAAATGAGTGTAGCTTTCCCATGGCACATAGATCAGGAGCTGCGTTTTCTGGCAGACCCAGACTCTCATCTGGATCTTCGGTGACGTCCTTAGGCTGGAGAGAACGATAAAGCAGCATGGGACACAGCATTTCGTGTCGGGGCTGTCTCCCACCGGGGCTCTACTGACCTGGTGCTCCTGGGCTGGGGCTGCTGTCTTGGCATCTCAAATAAAAGGCGAAAGAAGCTCTAATTCCTGCCTCTTAAGAGCTAAGTGGTGTTTTTCACTGCTGGGGACAGTGTTAGCCCTACTGTCCTGGCTGCATTTCAGCTTGACTTGGTTTACAGATGGCAGAAGAGCTTCTCTTTGCAGCAGCTGTTGGGGACGTGGGGTTTTTCGCTTCTTGTCTCAGCGCTGTGCAGCATTAGCAAGTGTCAGGCTGGGCTTTCCAGGGTGCCCTCGGGGAGACGGAGCATAAAGCACCGGAGGGACGAGGGACTCAACCGGGGCTGCACAGAGTAACAAACTGGAGCTGGGACCCGGGGGACTCTGGCTGCTCACACCATTTCTCACTAGATGCGAGAAAATATTTTAGCAACGGCAAGATTCCAGGTGTACAGGGGCTGCGGGGAAGGGGCTGCGCGGCAGGGAGGAACCGCTCCTTGCAGGGGCTGTGGCAGCAGAGGCGGATGTCCTCTTTCGGGGCCCCTTGGAATACGCTGATGGTATTTCTTCCAGGCTGGAGACTGACTTTGCTATGTTTTTCTTTGGCAGTGTTGGTTATATTCAATCACTACTTAGCGTTCCAGTACTTCGCCGAAGAGTATTACCTGTTCTCTGAGGTGAGAGACCTTTGGGAAGGAGTCGGTCCGTGTTCTTCCAGCCAGCATGGAGCTGCTAGTGGGAGGGGGGGGGGGAGAGGAAAATGCCATTTTTTCAGTCAGCAGTAAGACACACTGAGAATATTTTTCACAGACCTTCCCTGGGGGTTCCTGTGCTTGTTCCCTCAGAAGTACCAGGGAAGCTGCAGTTTCTTTTCTCGGGTGTGGGCTTGGGGCTTTCTCAGCCAGCTGAAGAGCAGAAAAAATACTGAATCTTAGCACAGATTTTTTTTTTTTTTCCTAAAATGCTGAAAACTAGGAAAAGTAGACAAAAACATTTTTAATTTTTTTTATAAGCTAACCACGAATCACTTCCCTTTTGGAATATTTGTTTCTCATTATTTTTATGTCTGACATGCTAATTCTTCTGTATGACCATCCTCGCACCTGCCCAAGATGAAGGCCCAAATTCACAAAGGGGCTTGTTCAGGCCCAACAGTAGCTGCCACTTAGCGCAAATTTTAAGAGCAAACAAAAAAACCTCCACCAAAATAAAAAACCAACAACCTTTTTATGAAGTTTTAACGCTTCTCCAGCATCGGTGCGCACAAGGAGGCTGGTGTGGCACCTCTCCCCAAACCGCAGTGGCTGCTCCCCCAAGCGCCAACTCCTCATGCTACACCAGCGTCCCACCCCGGGGCAGGAGGAGCGAGCCCAGGTCTTGACTCTTCCTTTTAGTCCCTGGAGGGTGTGAAGAGGATTTAATTAGTCATAACAGCACAGCCAATTTCCTGCTCGTTTTAATTGTGCTTTTTAAAATTCCGGTTTCGGGGAGAAGTAAAGGTTTTCAGGTGCCTAGGAGAGGAGCAGGGGCTTTTTCTGCGCACCCTGTCCTTCCGTGTGGAAGTTGCTGGGTGAATTTTAGCCCCTTATCAGCTTCGCAAGGCGATGCTATCTCAGCACCCGAGAGACTTGGGAGAGGTTGAGTTGCGGTTCTCCCCCTTCAGTGCCCTTTCTTTCGAGGGGTTCAGGTAGAAACTTGGGGTGTATCGTAGGGAGGTACAGCTGCAGCCGAGGCAGCACTCGTGGGTGTCAGCCTGAACAGAAGTCAGCGTGTGAATGGCTGCCGAGTGTGTTGCAACTTGGCTCTCACCTCCTCTCTTGCTCTGCCCGCAGGTTCTCGCCTACTTCACGTTCTGCCTGTGGTTAATTCCTTTTGCTTTTTTCGTCTCCTTGTCAGCTGGAGAGAACGTCCTGCCTTCCACGGTGCAGCCTGGAGGTGAGCGCTCCCGAGGCCTGGGCAGATGCCCGCTGGTTTTTGACAGGGGCTGTGTTCAACACCCCCCATTTCCTCTGCACAGAGTGGCGAAGGGGAGCAGCTGGTCGGGTAAACCCTTCCAAAAACCAGGGCAGGAAAAGGGGGGCTTCTGCAGGGTGAGGGGTGAGCGAGCAGAGTGGAGGGAGGGCTGTCTACATCCAGCTTCTCTCCAGTCCTGGGGCCCTGTTGCTTTCCCTGGACCCTCCCTACAGCTCAAGAAAGGGAGCTCAGGATTTGGGCTCCCTGTCAGTGGCTTATGGGAACGCCCAGGTAGGCTAGATGTGAGCAAACCAGAAACTTTCATGCTTTGAAGGCAGCTCATGCGTTGCCCTGAAATCAGATGACCCATCCCGGGGCTCCCATGGCTGTCAGCAGGTTTGTGTTTGATTGTTCTTCCCTCCTCTCCGCAGACGACGTGGTCTCCAACTACTTCACCAAGGGGAAGAGGGGCAAACGCTCCGGTATCCTCCTCATCTTCTCTTTCATCAAGGAGGCCATCCTGCCCAGCCGACAGAAGATTTACTGAGCCCCGGATGCAGCCGGCGTTGGCTGCGGTGAAGGAGCAGAGCAGACCCAAACTGTGCAGAGGGCTGCAAGGCAGCACTGTCCCCAGGCCTCGCTCGAACCCTCCTTGAGGTCTCTCAAAGGGATTTTGCTAGGAACCTATAAACCCGGCAATGACCGGAGGTGCCAGCAGCGCTGGACAGACGCACGGGGAGGGCTCGTGCCTTTTTATTACAGCTCTGCTGATCCCCCGGGACTGTGTGCAAGAAGGATGTTTGGCTTCGGCTGAGCGCGAGGAGGGTCCGGCCCCCTGGCGCTGCCCACCCTGCCTGGGGACCTGGGAGGCGTTGTCATCTGCTGGGCTTTAAAACCAGCAGTTTGCGCGTGGTGTAGTTTGGCTGTGGAGAAACGGTTCCCTCAGTGTGGCAGCAGAACGCGCTTGACATTTAACTGAGGTTTACACAGAGCCATTAATTAAAAAAAAAAAAAAAAAAAAGAATAAAGTAATCAAACTGTCAAAATCCCACGTATTCCTGCTGGGAGCCTGCCAGCGCTGGAGGATGCTGGCGTCCTGCCGTGCAGCACGCGTCGGGAGGGGAGCACGAGGGCAGGGCGCCTTGCCCTGCGCTCCGCGGCTGCAGGGAGGTGACCTGGAAGGACTCAGAATTGCTTTTTGTTTGATTTTAATGTTGGAAATAACCTCTTTTCTCTGGTTTTGCTGGAAGCCTCCCTGAGTGGCTGGGATGCTGCAGCAGTACAGCAGTAGATGATTGTGCTAAGAAGGAGGTGAACCCTTTGTTCTTGTTCCTTGTAATTATTAAAAACCCCTTTTTTTCCCCCCCTTTTTTGCTTTGTTGGTCACCTTCAGCCTGTGCCAGAACTAGATGTCCCCGTGCTAGCCAGGAGCCGGGGCTGTGCGTGGCTGTGGCAGAGGAACACCCGGCTCTGGCAGTGCGGTTTCATGGTTCAGGAAGGCTTTTTGAGGACTTTCTGAGGAAAATGGCTCATTTTGTGGCCAGTTCTGCTGAAGGCAAAGGTGAGGCATGCAGTCGTACCACCTCACCCCTCCCTGCCCTTGAGTTTGTTCAGGGCCCACTAACACTGGTGTGTTTTGATGCTGATTTGATAGAAGTGTGGTTTCTGTTTGAGAGCTGCTCATCTAATAAAGGCTATGGGTGAAGTTCACCTTACCGGAGAGGCTCATGAGTCCCTCTGGCTCATGAGCGTTCCACTCCCGTGTTTGAGTTGGTGTCGCCTGAGGAAATCGCCTTCTGTGCACGCGGATTATTTTTTATGTTTTTAGAGAAATAGTGGAGGACGAGAGAGCTATCGAGGGGACCGAAGGGCTGCAGAAAGCACATCGCAGAGGCCTTGGGAAATGCTAGTCACTGAGAGGGGTTAGCAGGAGGCGTATATTCTCAGTACAGAGCTCTTTATTGTCAGGGAGTCGGAGAAATGACGGTAAAAGCACTGAAAGCAAAGTGGAGTGATTAACAGCAGGCAGAGCACGCAAGAAGACGCAAGGACATGCGTGGGAGAAGACCATCGGCCTTGCCTGTAGCGTTGGGAAGCTCCTGGAAAAGCTGCTCCCCGGCTCGGGTGATGTGCTGTAATTTTGCTTCAAGGCCACAGGGTGGGGGACGCTGGGCCCATGCTCTGTCCCCTGCCCCTGCAGCAGGACAAGCCGGACGCTTTTACTCCCCTTCCTGATGGACTGGTTTAAGCTTGACCAAATTTAGGGTGAAAAATAAGATTTCCAGCCACGGAGGAGGGAGGTGGATGCCGGCAGCGCTGGGGGTGGCACCTGGAGGGGGGGGCAGCAGGCTGCTGGGAAGCTCCTGGATGTGTGTTCACAGCTCCGCTCCAAACTGTGGTTAACAGTTTCCATCGCCTTGGGTGCAGCCAGATGGGCCAGGGCAGGCGAGATCTGCTGGCCGGGGGCGGCAGCTGAGGCGAAGTCGTCGTCCCCCCCCCCGGGCTGAGGCTGTGTGACTTATGGGGCACGGCTGAGGATGGCAGGGCAAGCGCCGTGCCTCTCGCCAGCCTCGGATCGGGTTTTAAATTTAGTTTTATCTCTCTGAATGTGATGCTGGAGGGATGGAAAACTTGAGAGCTGTCGCTGCCATGACGGGGAGAGCAGGGCACGATGGAGGGCTCTTTCTGCAGGGTACAGCAGTAAAAGCAGAGCCCCAGGACTGCTGCCGCTGGACCAGTGGATAGAATGTAAACGGGGAAGATCAGTAGCTTTAGTGTCCCTTCTACTGAGTCTTTTTAATCCTCATTTTCCCATTCATTTAGCCAGAAAGCGAGAGTAGATTACTTTGTATTTTTCCAGATGACAAGTCCATTTTTCCTGAGTACTGCTTGCGATCATCGGGTGTTTAAGACGTTAATGACACACATTTCTCTGAGCTGAACCAGATTCAGATAAGTCGCGTAACTGAATGATAGCAAGCAAAACCCTATAAATATTTAAAAGACAAGCGTCAGAAAAAGCCCGCCCGAAGGCTACGGCTACGTGGGGAGAAGGGAAGGCTGCGAGGACCATGCTCGGCTCTCTGGCCGGGCTCTCGTCTCCTGCCATGAGCAGAGAGCTTTGGGGCTGGCTCCCAAAAATGCACCCTCTTGCTTGCGTCAAAACGCCCCGTTCCTTGCCCTGAAATGTGGGGACCCTGGGAAATCTGATGAATAAGATATAAAATCCCTGGTTATTCACAGGGCTGAGGCAAGGATGCTCTGGAGTCCACCCACAGAGGGTTTGCAAGAAGCTCCAGCTTAAAAAGAAGTGTGAATTACCACTTTGATTAAGTATTTAAGAGTCATGTATATTAATACGCAGCTGCCCTCCGAAGCATCTCTGCCTGCTCGGCAGCTCTCTCCTGGCTGCGGTGGCTCCGGCGGCTTGGGGACGGTGCAGCCGGCAGGGCACAGCTTTCCTGTCCCGCGGGAGCGGAGCCGGCATTGATTTTCATGGGTGTTTGGAGGGTGTAATCAGGGGAGAGGAATTCACTCGATACGGAGCTGGCAGAGCGCAGGCAGCGCGGCGGTGGGAAAGGGCAGGCTGCCGATGAGTAACCGCGCTCGGGCCGTGGCATTTTCCCTTGACGGCGCCAAGCGAGGGAGGCTGAATTCGGTGGGGATCGAAACATGAGAGTCAGGTGGTGCTGGGTCCCTTGTGATGGGAATCATCCGGAAAGCTGGATTTGGAGAAATTCAGCTTTGGCCAGGGCAGGAGGAGTGGGGGGCAGCCTGGCTCCAGCCTCCCTAGGCTTTCCGAACTGGTCGAGTCGGTCCCAGGGCTGTGGTCCCTGTGGCTCTTGCCTTCTTTTCCAGTAAGAGGATCTGTTCAACAAGCTGACATTCATCCTTTAGTCTGTTGAGCTCTTACATCTCATGAGCAGCCTTTCCTTGTCTGCTTTCCACATGGCAGCCCTCAGGTGTCTGGAGAATCAAAAGGCCAGGACAAGAAACGCTTGGTAATTAGAAAGATAAGCTCCTTGCCTTAAATATTTTAGTTCAAGTTGTCTACGCCTTCGAGAAGGAGAGAGAAAATGCATTAAAAAAAGCGCAGAGATGGAGTGCTGCAATACAGTGACCAGTCCTGTCTGTCCTTGGGGAACAGGGGGACCACAGCCACCTCTGGTCCCCTGGGAAGGGACCTGTCCCCTCCTCGGATGCGTAGGAAAGATCTCGCCCTTTCTCCGATGCCACCGTGGCCAGCAGAGCAGGTTTCCTGGCACGTCCTTATTCCTTTGGGCCATTCAGTCTGATCCCAGACAGCTCTTTAATTATTGCAAAAGGGCATCCATGAGATCGTTGGCTGGAAGGGGAAGGTACATAAATCTAGACTACATTTTTAACGCGGAGAATAATTAGCTCCCGGAAGGAGATGCAGCGCAGAAGGGGGATGCTTGGGAGCAGCCACAGTCCTGGCTACCCCTGACTGCTCTGAGCCACAACTAAATAAACTATTTAGAAAAGAAGGAAAGGGTCCTGCCTGTATCCTGCCTGTCCCCCAGGGTTGAGCAGCCCTGGCTTAGCCCTCTATAGGGGATGCCAGACGTATGCACCTGCTTCTATAGGGGCCTGAGCCCACACAAGTGACCGGCAGAGCAAACCTGCCCTGACACCCCCACATCCCTGCGGCATCGTCTGAAGGAAGGGGTGGCCCCTCCACCCAGGGAAGGATGTTTGAGGACTCACCAGCCTCCCCTGGCACGTGGCTTCTCCCCCCCAAAACCGCGCTCTGGGGGGATGCTGATGGCCGAGCTGCTGCCGGCAGCTCCGTTTTCTCCCAGGTTTTAGCACAGAGCCAGCCCGTCCTCCCTGCCATGAGTTCAGGACCTGAACTCTACAGTTTATCTGCAATAAAACCAGCCCAGAGAGGAGAAAGGGCATTGCCCTGGCTAATTAAGCATCTGGTGCAAGGGTAGAGGATGCTCTTGCTTGCCTTCCCCCTGCCCAGCGTCTCCTGCCTGCAACAAGGCGGCAGAGCTGGAGAAACCACAATTAAATTAAAGCTTTTGTTGTTCTTTGGGTTTAAAAGGCAGAGCTGTGGCTTGAAAAGTCTTGGGGATGGAGGGATGGGTACAGCGGGGTTCAGGAGCAGCACTGCTGCCACTGAAACCAGCCCTTAAACCCCCACATCCCAGCAGTGCTGACCCCCCATCTTCCAGTACGTTCCAGCATTGCCAGGGGTCCTGCTGGCTATTGCTGAAGTTGCGGTGGGCGAGTTCAAAACTCGGCCGTATGAAGCTCTTCGCTCTGCTGCTGTGCGCGAAGGACTGTCTTAAAACACCCAAAACGCCCCTGCAACAGGCTGCGGCAGGGCAAGGGGACAGGACGGGGGCCACCGGCTGGGCAGGGTGCACCCATGGGTGCCTTGGGACCGTGGGCGCTTGAGAGCGTGACCCCATGGAGCAGATCCGTGCTCTTCACCTCCAATTATCTAAATACAGAGATGCCTTTCCCTGGACCGGGATGAGCCCCGCAGCCCTTCCGTGACAGCTCCTCCAGAGCAGCGAATCTCCGGGACCAGCTCAATAGCCTTAGAGCCAGCAGCTCGAGGGGAACCCCATCTCCATCGAACCCCACCGCTTCAAAACAAGCACAGGCTTAAGAGCATCATCCCTTTGAGTGACAAAGGGTCTGCCGGCTCTCTGGGGACCCCAGCCTCGGAGCTGCGTGCTGCCGTTCACCCCTGAGCTGTTGGGTGAAGCCCGGGAGCGCTGGATCGCAGGCGCTCCCCAACATTGGGGTACCGGGAGAGATGGATTCAACCCGACCGTGCTCCCCCTGGGAACCCAGGAATGGCCAGCCTGATCCCAAACCGATGTGCTGGAGGTTTGGGGGAGCCCCATCCAACGGCTGTGGGTGCAGAGCGTGGCCCCGTGAGCCCTCCCCGGGGCTGAAACTCTCCGGCAGAGATGGGGTTCACCCCGGCGGGGGTTGCCTGCGGGACTGGGGGGAGCTGGAGGGGGGGCTGCAACAGCGCAGCCAGCCTCCAAAGGGCAACCTGAGACCTTCAGGGGTCTGGGGGCTTCTCTTCACCAGAAGCAGGAGGTTTTGGGCTCTCACTCCCCAGGAGTCCCACACAAGAGACAAAAGCTGCAGAGGACGGTCACCAGGGGGGTGTCCCCAGTTGCAGACCTACAGTTCCAGCATCCCCATGCCACCGGTCGGGGCTCAGAGCTCTCCCAGGGTCTCCACTGGCACCAAGAGGGGTCTCACTGCTTGTGCCATGGTTGGACATCTCCAGGACCGCGGCGTTGGACACAGGACACCGCAGCTTATTCTGCCCTGACACGAGTCAAATTCCCTTTGTTTCGGGGTCTGGCTACTATTTACCTCCTTCAATGTGGAGCCCTCAGACTGCAAAGTTGGGGTGGGGGGACACAAGTACCTCCTCGCAGCACGTAAATGCCATGTTACCTGTGTCCCTGCCCAGCTGCCGGCCACCCTAGGGTGGCAGGAGCGTGGGTGCCCCGCTCCGGTCCCACAAGTTCTCTTGCCAGGACCAGTTTGCAGCAGCTCCAGTCCCATTCCCATCCCCAGCCCCATCCCGCTGCCACCCCTTCGCCCGGCAAACGTGCCTCTCCGGTGACAACAGCTTTAATTAAAGCACAAGAGGATGCGAGCTGCTGGAAAACGAGGGTGAAAGCTTGCAGCAGCCGTCACCACCACCATGCCACCTCCTCGCCCCACCATGACCATGTGGCTCCAGCGGTCCTGGGCGAAGGGGAGCGGGGGGGGGGGGAGCTGCCTCTACCCTGGCTCCCCCCTGCCTCTGGCCAGGTGGGCGAGGGGCCGGGTCCTGGGGAGACCACCCACCAACCGGGGTCTGAATGGGACCCCATCCCCGCTCCCCGGCGAGTGCCCGGATGGAGCCGTGCCGATGTCCTTGTCCCCTGGGGAGAGAGACAGACAGACAGACGGAGAGGAGAGGAGACGTGGAGCGGGGTGAGAGCAAGAGCAGAGCCCGTGGGGACCCGTGCCATCGACCGGCAGCTTGTCGCCGGGAACGGGGACCGCAGAGCATCAGTCGGGCTTGCGGCGGGACAGTGAAGGGACACGTGTGGGTGTCACCTCTGTGCCGGTCCCTGGGGACCTTCTCGCTCCGGGGGGGGGGTCATCCAGCCCGAGCCGCAGCATCCCCTCCCCACCAAGCCCTACTCCGTACCAGGATCCAGCCTCCCCGCAGCCTCAGCATCCTCATGGTCCCGCTGCGGGGGGCCGGGGGTGGGCGACGGGGCGGGCAGCGTGGGTGCGGAGGCATCCACCGCCCGGCGTCGCCGCTGCAGGATGGACTCCAGCTGCCTGTCCTTGCCCTTCAGGCTGCTTTGCCGCCTGCTGGGCCTCCTGCTCGCCCTCCTCATGGCACCCTAGGAAACCACACACACCGCCGAGATGCTGAAGGGGCCACATCCAGGCGCTGGGACCCCCGGGGGCCGGCCGGGACAGCCCCGACGCAGCCCCACGCAGGACGGCTGCAGCTGGGGACGATGGTATCCGTGTCCCCGTGCGATGGCCTGGCGTCACCCCCCCAACCTTGGGACAGGGCTGCTCACCAGGATGCCCTGCAGCTCCAGCACCGCGCTCCTCCGCTTGCCGGCCGCCTCCGCCGGACCCTGCGGGAGGGGAGAGAGGAGACGTGGCCGCATCTTGCCAGCCCTGCAGCTCCCCGGGGCTGCCGGCTCTCCCCAAACCCACCCCGAGTCCCGGGGCTCCCCAGGGACATTCCCCCGTGGGATGGGGAGTGTCCGGCAGCGGCCGAGCCCGGGTCCCTGCCTACCTGCACCCGGGGGTCCCGCTCCTTGGCGGGCCTCAGGACCACCCCGTGCTTTATCCGCTCCATCATCTCCTGCACGGCTCGAGCTTTGGCATCATCAGCTTCTGGCTTGCCTGCGTAGGGAGCACGGCGCTGAGACCCCACGCACTCGTGACAGGGCTCACTCCCTGCTGGGCTGGGGAGCTGCCACCTCCCTGGGATCCCCCCCGCCCATGCCCAGGTTCCTTCCCAAGAGGCCAAACCTGGCCATGACCCAGGGCTGGGTACCACCCTGGCAGAAGCTCATCTCCCACCCGTGCCGGGCAGGACAGGGGTGCTGGGGGGCCCGAGCACCCTCCTTTGGGGAGCGGGGGGGTGGCAGGTGCCCATCACCCCACCACGGGACCTCGGACCGACACTTTCGGATGGATGGGAGATGCCTGAACCGGTGCAGCGTTGGCAAACCTCTATTCCGGAGAAACCCCGTCCTCCCTGTGCCCAGGGACACTCCCATCCCTGTGGCACTGCCAGGGACCCCCCTCACCCCATGGCACCAGAAGCCCCCCGGGGTGCAGCAGGGCAGCGGGGGGGCACTTACTGCGCTGCAGGTTTGCCAGCCCTTTCCTCTGCCTGATCGCCGAGAGCGGGCTGGAAGGGAGAAGGGAGGTGAAAGCCCAGCCCAGCTGCACCCCTCACCCCCAAAAAGCCAGACGCGATGCCCAGCGCACCCACCGTCCCTCTGGCGAGAAGCTGCCTGGACCCCCACCCCGGCTCGGAGCCAGGACGATGCCCGGGCACAGCTCGGGGACAGCCTGGCACGGCGGGCGAGAGCGATGGGTTTTGGGGGGGGGGGGGGGGGGGGTGTCACTTACTCCACGGGGACAGTGGGCACAGGCGGTGGCAGCGGCGGCGGCGGCGGCGGCACGGGTGCAGCCGGCTCGGGGGTCCGGCTCTGTGGCGGTGGGTCCTGGCCCAGCTTCTCCTGCAGCGAGCCCACTGCAAGGGAGTGCGGCTGGGGCTGTGCGGGGGGGCTGGTGCCCCTCGGAGCCTGAGCCCTGAGCATCCCCCCGGCACCGCTGCCGGCTCCTGCCCGCGTCGGGCAGGGGTGAAACCACCCACCTTCCTCCTCCAGCCCTGCCAGCCGCTTCTCAGCCTCCTGCAGCCGCTTTCTCAGCTGCAGCTTCTCGTCTTCTGCCACGGCCAGAGCAGCTCGGGCCAGATCCAGCTCCTCCGGCTCCGGCCGCCTCCCCAGTTGCTCCTCCAGCTCCTTCACCTGCGGGAACGGGAGGATGGGGGGAGCCGGGTGCAGCCCAGGAGCTGGAGACCCCCGGTGCCATCCCTGCCAGGGACGGGGATGCTCCACAGCCCTGCGACTTGGCCGCTTGCAAGGAACTTCAAGCTAACGTTAGGACAATTCTCGGCTGGGTGACGGCAGCCCAGTGGGCTGGAGTGGGGCTAGCCCAGTGTGGGGGTGCTCCCACCGCCTCGTAGCCCAGTTGTGAGACCCTGTCCCTGGCGCCCGAAATGCCATAGTGGAAATTCATGGAAAAACAGCCTCTCCGGGCTTGGCACACAGTGCGGGATGGGCATGGAGAGGGCGGCGGAGGGGTCCGATCCTGATCGCAGCTGGTTCCTGCGCCCAGGGGAAGCCACCACCAGCCCCGGAGCCATGCTGTGCCCCAGCCCTGCTCCCCCCAGCGTGTCACCCACCCTTGGGGACGGCTCCTCACCCGCTGCTGCTGCTCCTGCCTGGCCTCCTCCAGCGCCCGGGTCAGGCGTCCCACCTCCTGCAGGGCTGCCAGCAGCTGGGCGCTGGGCTCCGAGCTCTGCAGCAGGATCATGCTCTGCCTGTTCGCCTCCTTCTTTTGCACCAGCATCTGCCCGTGGGGACAGGGGTCAGGGAGGGACTGAGCCCCCAGGCTTGCCCCGGCGAGAGAAAAACCCTTTCCAGGGAGGCTGAGAGCAAAACCTATCCGACCTCATCCCGGGGGACCGCGATGGGTGCCCAGGAGCATCCCCATCCTCTCGGGATCCAGGGCTAAGGCAGCAGTGGGGTGAGCATTGGGGTGTCTGCATCGAGGGACACCGACAGCAAGCAGCCCCCCCCCTGCTCTCCCCGCCTCCCATGGGTGCCTGTCCCCCCCCCCCAGCACCCATGGGCAGGGTGACCCGGGGCCCGGCAGCACCTCATGGGCGAAGACTTCGGCTTGCAGGCGCAGGTCCTGCTCCAGCTCCAGCTGCTGCACCGCCTCGCAGTAATCCTGGGTGACGATCTGGGACACTGCCGGGGAGAGCGGGGGCTCGGGGGGGGGCCGGCGCTGGCACGAGGAGCGCGTGCCACCGCAGGGACCTCGGCACAGCCACCCCTCATGGACGGGGACGCCCACGTCCCTGCGATCCGGCTGCAGCTCCCAGTGCTCCACCGTTGCCTTTGGCTTCACTGGTTCACCAGACTGGGCGGCGCTGGTGGCGCTGGGAAGCTGCCAGCTGCTCCTTCACCAGCTCGCCGGGGCGCAGCGAGATGAGGAGGGGACATGGCCATGGGGACCCAGCACCCAACTCACCTTTCTTGAAGGACTTCAGTGCCCGCTGGCTGGTGCCCAGGGCTGCCCGCAGGCGCTGCCGCTCCCCCTGCCCCATCTCCAGCTGCGGACGGACAAGCCCCCGCTCAGCCCCAGGCTCAGCCGGGGGGTCCCGCTGTGCCCAGCCCACCCCCCCCCGGGACATCAGGGAGACGGCGAGGGGCTGCGTAGGGGAGTCTTTCCTCCCAAAAACCTGTCCTGAGCTCGGCAAGGAGCTACAAGGATGAGCAGGAGCCAGGGAAGGAGGAGAAGGTGGCGGGTGATGAAGGACTCTGCCCGGGGGGGGGTCCCAGTGGGGGTCCCAGGAGGTACCTGGTTCTGCAGGTCCTGGTTCTGCCTCTGCAGCTCCTGCACCTGGATGGTGAGATCCTTCCGCTGCGCCAGCAGCCAGGAGATCTTCTCCTGCAGATCTGGGAGCAAAGGTGGGAGCGAGGAGTGGGAAAGGGTCCCTGGGGACCAGGCTGGTGGGGCTACAGCCACCCCCCTCCCCAGCTCACCCTCGTCCTGGCCATGTCACCGGTGACCTTGTTGGAAGCTGGTTCTGGGATGTGACCCAGAGGGACATCAGGGTGGCAGTGGGGTGGAATAGCATCCCACGGGACACCAGGAGCTGGACTCGGCACCCTTCTCCCTGCCCAAAGCTGCCCCCGAGCATCCCCCAAGGGTCAGCCCATGGGCAAAATCACAGCATCACCTGAACGTGGGGGGGTTGGCTGGAGTGGGGCATCCCCTGAGGGGCGCATCCCCCCCTGAATTGCATCCCCCCCGAGCAGTGCATCTCTCCCAAGGGGTGCATCCTCCCCAGGGGTGCATCCCCCGGACCCCCGCCCCGGTACTGTCAGGCAGATGGAGCACCAGCCTGCAAACGCGGCCGAAATTGCTGCCACGGGAAAACAGGATGGGAAAGGAGGAAGCGTGAGCAACAGCACTTTCATTTCATCTTTTTTTTTGTTTGATTTCGGTATCGCTTTCTCGCTGTTTACCCGGAACAAGGCCCAGGCACAACCTAAAACCGCGGGGCCGGGCTGAGCCGGGCTTGGGGGACACCGGGACGGGGCAGCCGGACAGGGGCCGGGGCTTTGGCGCTGGCTTCACTCTTTCTGGCTGGGGATGGACCGGGACCCCCCAGCCCGACTCACCCTCAAGCTGCTGCCCGTAGTGCTGGGCAGGGTCGGGGTCCTCCTCGGGGGGCACCTCCTTGGGCAGGGCTGGGGGGGCCGTTGGGGCCAGGCTGAGCCGCTTCAGTTGCTTGTTCTCCTGCTTCACCTGAGGTGGGATGGAGATACCCCCCCCCCCAGCACTGGGGTTTCTACTGCACCCACCGAGCTGGGTGTGCTGGGGGCGGGGGGGGATGCACCGGCATCCTTGCACCCACAGCGAGGGGCTGTGGGCACCAGGGTGCTGGGGGGGGGGAATGGCAGCGGGGGCACGCTGCCCACCCCCTACCTGGGCTGCGTAGGATTCGGCTCGCTGCCGGCACGTCCTCTCGATCTCAAACTCGGTTTCCAGCGCCGCGAGCTCGGCCAGCAGCGCCTGCGACGCTGGCAGCGGTGGGGGCCAGATTCAGGTGCCCGCCCGGCCCTCGGTGCCGGGTGGGGGTCCCGGCTGGCACCCTGCCCTCCTCCCTGCCCGCAGCCACCCCCGCCGAGCGGCCGGCAAAGCCGTGCCAGGTCACCCAGGACCGGGGACGGCACCGAGCTCTGCACCATGGTGGGGATTTTCCCACTTGACCATCCCACTGACACCACCACCGCCAGCTCCAGTGAGGGGCTGAAGCCACCCCCGAGGCGCCGTACAGCACCGTGCCAGGATGTGACACCAGGGTGGGACGGGGCTCACCTTGCTCGAGCTCAGCCAGGCGCTCCTCCGCTTCGCCCACCTCCTGGCCAAGGGGCTGATGCTGCTGGGGGAGAGATGTGCATGTGGCGTTGCGTTGGCACGGCGTTGCGTTGGCACGGCGCTGCTGGGTCTCGGTGAGCCCCGAGCCACCCACATGCTGCCAGCCGTGCTGGGGGTGTTGTGACTGTGACCCCCCGGTGATCAGTGCCATGGCACACAGCCGCGGCTGGAGGGGAGGGCACAGGGGAACCAGCCCTTCACCACCTCAGAGTTACGTGGGCAGGAGGAAGAAATAAAACAGAAAAAGAGCCTGTGAGTAATACCTGCACCATAGCTGCCTCTTCTTCCTCCTCCTCCTCCTCCTCCTCCTCCTCGCTGCTTTCTGACTCCAGGATGGCTGCAGGGGAACCAAAAGCACGACAGAAGGTCACCAGCGCAGGTGGAAACCCAGGAGGTGTTTCAACCCCTTTGCTTTTCTCAGCCTCATGTTGCTCTGGGAGGAGAGGGGCTGAGCACCCCCCACCCCACAGGCTGGGGGGCCGGGCAATGCCTCTGCGGCTGCTGGAATCACATATCCTAAGGAAAACGGGAAAGTCTGTACAGCAGGACAGCCTGGAGAAGGAGGAACAGCCTGCAAAAATCTGACCTGATAGCAACCAGCTCTTTAACAGCCTCAGCAAGGGAGCGGGAGGCATTGGGGTAAAGGGACTGCTCAGAGAAGGCAGGAGGACGGCTGGGAAAAATCCCAGTGAGTGATTCTGGGTGAGGAAAAAACCATCCCAGAGCATCCTGCTGCCCCAGCAAGCCCTTGGCTGCAGCTCGCCCGAGAGGTGCCACCGCAGAGCTGCGCCCTTGCTGGGCTCGGCTGGTGCCCGCGGAGGTGGGGGACACTGGGGTGACACCGGGGACTGGACAGTCCCCAGCACCACCGAGCTTCCCCCGTCGATCCAGCCCCTTTCACTGGGGTGACTGGTCTGGGGGATGCGAGACCCCACTGAGTGCACATGGGCACGTACTGGGGAGCACGTCCCTGAGGGACAGTCACTGGGGGGGCTGGTGGTCCCCAGCGCTCGGGACTGGGGAGCTCTTTGGGGGCTGCACCCCAGCTGGATGGGGGGGTCCCTTGTCCCCAGGGGTCCTCCTGTCCTTCCAGGGTGGGGGGCTTGGGGGGGTGGCTGCTTGCCCGGGGGCAGCTCCCAGCAGGGCTGTGGTGCGTCATGGCTGGGATCCCGCACCTGCCTCCGACCCTTCCCATCACAGACCTAATCCGGTGGGGAATGCAGCTCTGGAATCTAAATCCCCCTCCATTTGTAATCTAGCCTCCGCTGTTGGGACTGCAACACCGCCTGCAAGGGCTGGGGGGGTCCCCACGGGACCCACACGACGGGCGTGCTGCTGAGCAAAAACGCCCCAGGACCCTTCGCCGGGACCCCCGTACTGAGACCCCCGTGCCAGCTGTGGGGCTCGTGCTGTGCAAATGGTGCTGCTCCCTCGTGCCCTCAGCTCTTGCAAGGTGAGGATGTACGATCGTGCAAATGCCAGCAAAAGCCCTAAACTGCAGCTGGCAGCTGGGATGGGCACCTCCCGCAGCCCGGAGAGCCAGAGGGACGGACGGACGGACGGACGGGCAGATGTACGTCATGCCTGGGAGCTGGCAGTCCAAATAAATACATCCCACCGGTCATTGGCCCCTCTGCGACACACGGCTGAGCGGAGAAAATCCCTCTCCAGGCCCGGTTTTGGGCTGGTTTCACCCCCTGCAAACCGTCTTGTCCAGCCAGTGGCGCCCAGAGGCCACGGTGACGGTCGCAGGGGACACCGCAGTCCCCCCTGCCACGAGGCGTGCGGGGATGCCCGGGCCACGCGTGAGCCCACCGAGTCCATCGCGTTCCTCGAACGCGCGCGGGAGACCTTACCTGCGAGCTGTGCGGCGCCTTCCCCAGCCCAGGCCATGGCGGTGGGGCTGGTGGTACCCAGCACCCCGAGCTCGGCAGGATGCCTGCCCCCCGCCCCGGCACTCGTCTCGCCCTCCCCGCCTGCAGCAGGGAAGTGAAACCGCGCCGGCTCCACCACCGCCGGCTATGACGGGGGCTGAGCACCCCGATCCCTACAGGGCTGGTCCTGCCACGGCAGCAACCAGGGGCTCGAGGGGGAACCGAAACCCCCTCTGCCCCAGCTGCGAGTCGCTTTGACCCAGGGAGATGCTCAGGTCCTCCCCTTGTGCAGCTCCGTAGCAAACACTCCCCCTCTCACGGCCTTTACACCTCCCAGATCATCTTAAAATAAAAAAAAAAAATGCCATGGTTTGAGGAGATGCCAGCTCTGTTGGAGCTTGGGCAGCTTCCCGCACCGCTGCTCTGGCAGGCGAGGAGCTCTGCCTGCATCGGGCAGCCTGCCTGGGCAGGGAGCGCTGCTGCCGCAGGGTGCAGGCAGGAGGATGGGAACAGATCGGGGGTGGGAAGGAAACGGCCACGGTGGGAAGCGCAAGAGCAAGAAGGGTTTTTGGTGACCACGCTGGTTTTATTGAGCAAGGAGAAGAGGTTTCTCGCTGCTTTGGGATGCCGGTGCCGAGGACCTGCAGCCCTCTGCGACCTCGCAGCACCTAACCCCAGCCAGCCTCACTGGAGGGACCTTTGGGTGGTCCATAGAGGTTTGGGGGAGGCGAGGCTGCTCCCCAAAGCTGACCGTCTCAGCCCAGAGCTGGGGGGGGTTAGAGGGCCGTGCTGGCCGGCCCCTGGCCCGGCACCTTGGCCTCGCGCGGGTAGTACTCGGCCAGGATGCTCTCGGGGATGCGCTTGAGCAGCTGCTTGGGGAAGATGCGCAGAAGCTGCCAGCCGATGTCCAGGGACTCAAAGATGCTCCGGTTCTCATAGGGACCTAGGAAAAGATACAGGCAAGGGAGGTGCAGGAGCGGGGAGATGCTGGGGGTCCGGTCCCATCCCCAAACCCCCTCTGGGGTCCCGTCACCCGCCTCACCCTGGGTGATAAACTGCTTCTCAAACTTCTGCAGGAACTCCAGGTAGAGCAGGTCATCGGGCGAGAGTGCCTCTTCCCCCACCACCGCCTTCATCGCCTGCACATCCTTCCCGATGGCGTAGCAGGCGTACTGCGGGACAGACGGGCGGCCGTCAGGACAGACGGACGCTCCGTGCAACCCGCCGGGCAGGCAGAAGAGGGGGAGCAGCGCAGGTTCCCCCCTGCCCAGCTTCGGGAACGGCTCGGGGAAATGCCAGCTTTTGCTCTGCTGTTTGCTGCCCGGTTGTGTCACGCTGCACAGCGGGGACAGCCCGAGCAGGGTCTGCGTGCTTGGGCTCGGCCAGTTTGCAGGCAAAGCCCTCTGGTGTCCGCAGCGTCCACAGTTATATTTAATTATATTATATACAATAATATACGCTGCATGGAAAAAATCTGGCTTGCTGTCAGCCTGGGATTCTTGCAGCAGGACAAGCTACGGCTCTGCCCCCGCTTTGAGGCTTTGCATCCCCTGGACTTTCCACTTCCCAGGGTAAAGCATCCCACTCCCTTACCCCAACTCCCCCTCACGTCAAGGAGGTGCCAAAAAATAAGTGCTCGAGTCCACCATGGCCAAAAGCACCAAGATCTCAGCCCCGAGCAGGGGGAGGAGGGCTTTGAAGGGATAAATGATCCCGCTCCCACCCCCCTCCATCATCATCCCCCCCCTGCCCAGCCCTTACCAGCTGGTTGGAGACATCCCCGTGGTCCTTCCTGGTCATGCCCTCCCCGATGGCCGACTTCATCAGGCGGGAGAGGGAGGGCAGCACGTTGATGGGGGGGTAGATCTGCAGGGCGAGAGGGACCACCCCCACGTTCGCCCGCTGCCAGCCCCGCCGGACACCCCTGTGCAGGCAAGGGGACCGCTGCCCTCAATTTAAGCACCCCCCCTGCCCTCGGCACCCCCCATCCTGGTGCTCTCGGGTGGTTTCCAGCCCCGTGTGACGCCGGCGGGCACAGCGGTGCCGGATCCATCCCCGCTCCGCCGCGGCACGGAGCTGGGAAGGGGCACGGGAACGAACCTGCCTGTTGTGGAGCTGGCGGTCGACGTAGATCTGCCCCTCGGTGATGAAACCCGTCAGGTCGGGGATGGGGTGGGTGATGTCTGGGGGAAAAGCAGGGTGGTGTGAACCCCCAGAGCGGGTCTGGCTGCTCGGCCGGGCACGGGACGTGGCCGTGCCCCATGCCGGGGGACGGCCGGAGCAGCACGGCCCCGGGGAAGCTGCACCGGCCTGCGGTCCTGAGCAAGAGCCGGTTCCCCCCATCACCAGACAGAGAACTGCCTGTTTTAGACTTGCCTCTGTGTGTGCGCACACCCGTGGGCACCCCCACACCCGTGCCTGCACATCCCCCCCCAAGTCTAAGTCCCCCCCCAACCACATCCTTTGGCTGAAACCCAGCACTCTGCTCCAGCTCGGGGCGGGGGGGGGCCAGTGGGACAACTTGGTGGGAAAAAAAAATCCCCTAAAGCATCCCTGCAAGCTTCGCTACCCCAACGGATCCCAGGAACTCCCCCAAAACTTGTCAAAACGAAACAATTCGGCATTTCCCAGCCCTACGGTTTCCCGGTGTGGGAACAGCGGTGGCACCGCACGCCCCACAGGGACCCCCCCCCTGTCCCCCGGGGCTGCTGACCATCGTTGGGCATGGTCAGGATGGGGATCTGGGTGATGGAGCCGTTCCTGCCCTCCACGCGCCCGGCCCGCTCGTAGATGGTGGCCAGGTCGGTGTACATGTAGCCGGGGAAGCCGCGACGGCCGGGCACCTCCTCCCTGGCTGCCGATACCTGCGGGATGGGGGGGCTGGCATTAGTCCGGGAGGGGGGTCAAGCATCCCAAGCACTCTTAGAGCACCCCAGGCATCCCAAGTGCCCCAAGTAACCTGGGCACCCCAAGCACCCCAAACACCCCAAGCACCCCGGGAACCCCAGGCATCCTGGGCACCCCAGGCACCCCAACAGGGCAGTCCTTATCCCCTGCCACATGGGGAGCACACAGGGGACCAAGGCGGATCCCGGGGGACAGGCACTGACCTCCCGCAGGGCCTCGGCGTAGGAGCTCATGTCCGTCAGGATCACCAGCACGTGCTTCTCGCACTGGTAGGCGAGGAACTCGGCGGTGGTCAGGGCCAGGCGGGGGGTTACGATCCGCTCGATCCTACGAGGGGGACAGGGTGGGCACCCCCAGATCCCAATTCCATCCCCCCCCCCCCCCGCCCTCCTCCCGCCACTGCAGAACATCCCTGGAACTCGGCATACGGCTTCCCTGCAGCATGCCAGGCTGTCGGCAGGGGGGACCGGGCACCCCCCCCCGGGGACCCCAGCTCTCGGGGTCCCCGAGCTGGGACTGGGCGATGGCCGGGGAGGAGGATGGAGGCACCCGCTGCCCACCCAGAGCGTCGGCTCCCAGCCGCTGCGGGAAGGGATGGGGACCCAAAAGCTGGCCGGGTTCAGTGCCGGCTCCCCTGCCCGATCGCTGCCCACTGCCCGGGGCTCAGGACGGCTGCCCCAGCCAAGGGGGGGTCCCCCAGCCCTGCCCGGGGGGTCCCCCCAGCCCAGCAGTGTGCGGGGCAGGGCACTCGTGGGGGCAGTTCAGAGCGTGCCCGGCAGAGCCCAGCCTGTATGTACCCCCCCCCAGTGCTCCCCACTGAACCACACTGGAGGCTGCTCCCCATCCCAGCGCAGGGGCAGGTTTGGGGGGTGCTGGGAGGGCACATGAAGGAGCCCGAGGGACTCAGCACCGTGCAGGATGGCCCCCCCCCCCACTCCTGCTTCTGCAGACCCCCTCTGCTGCTCAGGGCAGGGCTCGCAGCACCCAGGAGCAGGGCTGGCCCCTGGGGAGCAGAGGGACCCGCAGCCTTTGGGGTTCCCACGGACGGCAGGACCCTAATGACCCCAACGACTCCCAGCTGCACCCAGCACCAGCCCCTGCACCTCGATCCACCCAAGGCACACCAGGTCCTCATCAGGGGGAGAAGAGAAAGAAGGAGGAGGAGAAGAAGAAGGAGGAAGAGGAGGCGGAGGAGGAGAGCCGCATGCCGGAGCCACGGGGCTGACTCACGTGGGGTCATTGGCCAGGTTGAGGAAGAGGCACACGTTCTCCATGGAGCCGTTCTCCTCGAAGTCCGACTTGAAGAAGCGAGCCGTCTCCATGTTCACCTGCCCATGTGGGAGGAGAGGCCGGTCAGCAGGAGCAGGGCGGCTTCACGCACGGGGAAACTGAGGCAGGAGAGGGACGAGGCGGTGCAGGGAGGTGGCAGCAAGGCTGCCTGCACGTCCTGTGCGATTTGGGCTCCCCACCAGCAGGCTTTGCCGAGGTCGGCTGGGCTGTCCTGTCCCGGGACCGACTCACCCCCATGGCAGCGAAGACGATGGCGAAGTTGTCCTCGTGATAGTCCACCACGTCCTTGGACTTCTTCACCAGACCGGCCTGCCGGCAGATCTGCGCGGCAATCTGCAGCGGGACAGGGACAGGCGGGCAGCACGGGGCCAGCGCCCGCGGCCAATTTCTCCCCCCCCCAGAGCGGCCACAACCCTCCAGGATACCCCAAGGGGCAGGGGTTGCAGGGGATGGAGGTAGGATAAATAGGAACTGGCGAAGGAGAGAGCATCCCAGGACGGGCACCAGCACCCCCAGCTGCCCACCCAGCCCGCAGGTGGGTACCCAGCCCCATGGGTTGCAGGGGGGAGCGGGGTCTCCCCCCCGCCACAGCCAGCCGTGCCCCCTTGCCGTGGCACAGCGCCCGTCGTGCCGGGCCCCGACTTGACCGTGGTCACCCTCCTCTGTCGCTCCCGATCTGTCACGGCCGGTTTTCCGTCCCATCGCATCACCGTCTGTGCCGGGGGCGGCGGGGGGGGGGCCGGGGCAGCGCTGCCCATCCACCGTGCCGGTGTGCCCGTGGATCAGGCTGGTATTTCCAGCGCCTGCTGCTCTGCCCTCCTGGCATGGCCCCGCGCTCATGGGGCCACGGGGTGGTCTGTGGCCCCCCCCACCCCATGGGCTCGGGCACCCCACATCAGCCCACATCACCTCTCCCTCCCCAGCGTTGCTCTTGGCATACCAGGGTTTGCTTTATCCCTCGCTATGCAGATGGGGAAACTGAGGCACGAGGTAACATGAGCTCCCCTTCCCCTGCATGCACCAGCCCATCACCCTGCGTGGCTGGTGGCGGGGGGGGGGGGGTGTCGGAGAACACAACAGCCACCCAAAAAGGTGGGTCTGGCCCATCACGGTGAGCAGAGCCAAGCAAGGAGCCAGAGCACGGCAGGGAGAGGAGGAGAGATGCAGGAGATGGGTTCCAGCCCTCCCAAATCCCCTTTTGCTGCCTCCTCCATCCTCCTCCTCCGCCTGCTGCCTTGGCTGCAGCGGGGGCTCGGCCCCCCCGCGGGGACCCACCTCGTTGTGGGGGAGACCGGCAGCGGAGAAGATGGGGATCTTCTGGCCCCGGGCGATGCTGTTCATCACGTCGATGGGCGAGATCCCGGTCTGGATCATCTCCTCGGGGTAGATGCGGCTGTGGGGGTTGATGGGCTGGCCTGGAGCAGGAAAGGGAAATGAGGCACCCCGAAATGGAGGAATCGCCTCGGCTGGTGCCAAGAATTAGACACGAGCTTCGGGAGCTAAGGAAGAAGCACGCTCTTGGACCAGTGCAGCCACCCAGCACCAGCCCTGGGGTGGGATGGGGTCACCAGCCACCACCCCTGCACCTGTACCCCCACCCGGGGCACCCCAGTGGGGACGGATGGACCCCCCCCCAGGGATCTGGGCTGGGGGCAGCACCGCGGGGCTGCTCCGGCCATCAGGGCACAGCTTTATCCCCAGATGCCGGGCTGCCCCAGAGACCCTCCGGCATCACCCGCAGCTGGTGAAAGGAGCCGGCAAAGCAACGCCGTGCCCAGATCCGTCACCGTTGATGTCCAGGAAATCCTCGGCCATCACCGGGGGACCGCTGTCGATGGGTTTGGCAGAGCCGTTGAAGACCCGACCTGCAAGGAGAGCGAGCCGCTGGTCCCCTGCCGAACGCAGCAGCCGGGGAGGACGAACCAGCCCGGTGCGGAGCCCAAGGAGCAGGCAGCTGCCTGCACCACGGCCACCGGGCAGGGTTTCCATCCTGCTCCCGGTCCCCTCTGCGGGTGCAGGCAGCCCAGGGACAGGCAGCAGTGCTTCCGAGACAGAAAGTCTGCGCTGCTGCTGGGGGTTTGCCTGCGAGCCCCCCGCGGCGTGTGGGGGCATTCGGGGGCTACCCTGCCCTCTTGGTGCCCCAGAGGGGACGCGGGTACCGGTGCTGGGTGTCTGTGGGTGAGGAGCAGAGGACTTTGCACCCGGGGTGGCTGTTGGCACCCACAGCCCCCCGTGCCGGGGGACAAGGTGTTCCCATGTCACTGCGTGGGGCGGGCAGGGAGCGTGTCACCCACGGGCTGGGTGACGCCACGGCCCCCGGGGCAGGAAGATGCCAAAACACGGGGCCGGGTCCCCAGAGACCTCCCCATGCCATCCAAGCCACCCTCCATCACCTCCCCCTTGGGGTCCCCGGCTCCCGTGCAAGCGGGGGTGACACCGAGACCCCCCCCATGCCAGCCCTGGGGCGGGGGGTACAAGGCTCCCAGAGAGCCGCTGCATTTCACCGTTCACACTCAGCCTCATCGACCGGCTCCGAGCCACGGGATCGATAGCGGCAAAGCCGGCGTGCCGGCCACGCCATCCCCCCCCCCCCAGCACCCCCGCTTGCCGCTGCCGCCCCTGTGGGACTTTCTTCTGGTCCCCGACGGGGCCGGGGAAGCATCACCGTTGTCAGAGCAGATCAAGCTGACGGCGGGGCCGGGGCTCGGGAGCACGGAGCATGAAAGGTCAGTAACCTTGGCGCTCGCCGGGCACCCACGTCTCGCCGGCGCGCAGCCGCTTTAATTCAGCGCCGCGGCACAAAGAGCAGCGGAGGGGAGGGAAGGGGCGATGGGGCTGAACACCTGGGGGACCCCGGCCCAGTTTGAGGGGGGGAAGGGGACACCCCCCCCGAGACGGGACAGGGAGGCTTGGGGGAGCAGCGGGGACAGCCTGGGACGGACTCCGCGCACCCCCTGCTCGGCCCTCGTCCCTTTTCGCGGGGATTCCCGCCCGGACCCTGCACGGGGAGAGGGGGACCCTGCCTGGGAAAGGAGCGGGGGGCTCCCTCCCCGCTGCCGGGGAGCCGGGATCCGTCCGGCCGTCACCGCGCGCTGCCGTACCGCGCTCGACACTTGCCCCCTCCCAGCCAGGCTGCCCTTTACCGCTGCCCTTTGCAGGCAGGGCTCCGGCCGGGTTTCACGCTGCCGGCAGAGACGGGAAGGAGATTGCAGGAGACACTCGGCCCCCCCCCGACCGGGGAGCGATACCGTGCGTCAGCCGAGGTCCCTCGGCCGGGACCCCGAGCGACCTTCGTCCCCCTCGCTGCGACCCCTGCGAGCCGCCGGGGGCTGGTTTGGGGGCCGTAGGACCCTCAGGAGCTGGGATGGGGGCCAAGGGGCCGGGACCGGGCTTGAACGGCTTCAGGGGAAGCTGCTCGGGGTCATGGGGGTCTGCCAGCACCCGGGTCTGCCCGGGTGGGTGTCCCCGTGGGGACAGGGGTGGCCGGTCCCCTTTTCGTGCTCATGCCTGGCCACGTCTCAGGGCTTAGCACAGATGATGAAGATGCTGGGCAGCCCCCAGCTCTCCTAAGGTCGAGGTAATGAGAGCGCTAACGGCACGACCGCAGGCTGGAGTTTGCCTGTCCTGACGCGGGAAACCTTCTCCCAGTCCAGGCCAGGCTTCTTCTCGTGGGATAACTGGGCAGAGTGGGCCCAAGGGGACATATTAGCCCTGTACGAGGGTGACTGTCACCACCTCTCCATGCTGGATGTGACTCCTCTGGCACTGGAGAGCGTGCCCAGGGATGTGCTCAGTCCCTGGGAGCAGCAGAGCTAAAGCCCGAGACCCCAGCACCCCCAAAACTGCCTGTCCCCCCACTCTAGCTGCTTACACACGGGTTACCCCACCATCCATGCACCGAGATGTGTCGGGGCTCAGCAGCGGGCTGGGCTTACCCAGCATGTCCTCAGAAACTGGGGTCCGGAGGATGTCCCCGGTAAACTCGCAGGAGGTCTTCTTGGCATCAATCCCAGATGTTCCTTCAAATACCTGCGGAGACCCCGGGGCAAGAGGCGGGTGGGCAGCAATTAGCAGGGATTAGCGGGCGCAGAGAGCGGGGGGGGGCTTGGGGGGGCAGCCAGGCTCTCCGTGGGGAGGTGACGTGATCTGTGCTCACCCAAAAATCTTGTCAGGGAGAGGTGATAAAGGAGGGGGAGAGACCCCGGGGTTAAGAAAACTCCCTTCTGAGGGGCTTTGGCCTGGGGGAGGGGGGAGCAGGGAAGGGGGTACCACGCTCTCGTTAATGCGACGAGCACAGCAGAAGGGCCTCGGGCAGGGCAGGGAAACCAAAGGCATTTTGATCGGTATAATATTTGACACCATTTGTATTAATTAACCTCCAGATCGCTGCTTTAATTAGAGCCGTGTGGCCCCTGGGAGAAGAACCGGCTTGGGAAAGCCAGGAGCACCCGCTGGCGGGGATGCCGGCAGGCACGAGGGCAGGTGATGGCCGCAGCACCCGGGTGCGTGCAGGTGCATGCAGGTCAGCCCCTGACAAAGCTGTTTCTGCAAAAGGCTCCTTTTTTCCCTTCCCCCCCCCGCCCCTTTTTTTTTTTTTTTTTTTTTCTCCCGAGGCTGACTCCCTAATAGGATTAAAAGGGCGCTGCAGAGGTCCGAGCGGCATTAGAGGAGCGAGGTTTGGCGGCTCGCCAGCCAGAACCCGGTCAGGTCGGCTGTGCGGCCACCCCGAGCCCTGGGCTGGCTGATTAGGGGGGGGGGACCTGGGCAGAAGGGGACCCAGGCTAACTGGGCAGGACAGCCCCAAATGGCTCCGGTGCTCATGGGTGAAACCCCACTCCTTGGCTGCCCCGGTTCGGGGGGCAGGCAGCGGGTTCCCGGGGTGCCCGGAGTGGGCAGGCTGTCCCCCATCCCAGCCCCGCAGAGGGCTGGTGGCCGTGGGGTGATGGCATGAAAGGTCCTAAGTTTTCCTGCCGGGATGGAGGGGGAGGCAGCCCAGGGAGTTCAGTGGGGAGGACGTGGGGATGAGGGATCCCGAGGAAGCTGTGGCATCATCCAGCTGGGCTCTCCCCAGTGGAGACACGGGCAAGGGGAGGACGGGCACAGCGGGACAGAGACCCTGCACGGGGTCTCACCCACGTCCAGACCCCTGCGCCCTGCTGAAGCCGCGCAGATATCGTCATTCTGGCTTTGGCACCCAGATGCTCCTGCCCTAAGCAGGTACCAGCTCCATCCCCACCGGTGCCGCACCGCCAGCCCTGGCACAGCTCCCCGTGCTCCAGCCGAAGGGCCGTGGGCCAGCGAGGAGCCCCACCGCGGGACACCGCCTGTCCCAGGACACCCGTCCTACAGCCTGGGAGAGCCGGGACAAGAGCCCGGCAGGGCTCTGCTGGCTGTGACAGCCACCGCTGGAGGGGGACAGAGCCCCGGGACAGAGCCCCAGGCCATGCAGCGCCTGCCTGTGTCCCCCCCTCCCCGTCCCGCCACGTCCCCACCACGCTGGGCTCACCTGGACGATGGCTTTGGAGCCCATCACCTCCAGGACCTGCCCGCTGCGGCTGGTGCCGTTGGGCAGCATGAAGTTCACGATCTCGGCGTACTGGGCAAACTGGAGGGACGGGGTCAGGGTGAGATCGGACGGGGGGGCTCCTCTCCACCCCCCCCCCAGACCGCCCCTTGAAGCCCCTGCCCGCCAGCCCTGCCTGCACGGGCCTGTCTGCCAGCGCTGCCTCAGTTTCCCCTCCTGTGGTCGGGGGGTTCAGGCTCTCTGCAGCCACCGAACACCAAGCGGGGGGCATTCAGCAGCTGATGCAGTTGGCACAGGCAGCGCCTGCCACGCCAGGCAGATACAGGCAGAACCGCCAGCCCAGGCAGGAGGGGGCATGGGGGGGGGGAAGGTGCTGCCCGCCCCTGCCCCATCCCGGAGCCTGCTCCAGGCGGTGGCACCGCTCTGTGCCTCAGTTTCCCCAACATTGCAGGGTGCCCCCCTCACCCCAAGGGTGCTCTCAGACACACCGGGCTCCCTAGAGCCTGACAGCTAACAAATTCAAACCCCTTTCCCTACCAGAAGCAGACCGACCCATCACCTGCATAAAGCAGCGTCTCAGAGCCTGCCAAAGCGCATCCACAGCCCTGGATAAACCCCCCGGAGACGGTGGCATCTCTTGGGGACTCCTTGGGGACCCCCCTATTGCCAGACACGGCAGGACAGAGCAGCCCGGGCTGCCGGTGCCGCTCGAGACCCCAGGGAACCCCCAGATCCCCCGTAATCCCCCGAGCTGTGAAAGGTTACGTCAGGGATCACGCTGCTACCACCTCACGCCACCGACAGCCCTGGCCCCCCACCCAGCCGGGACCCCCGGGGCGGACGGAGGGGACTTTTCCGCAGCCCCTTGGCCGAGGGACACATCCTGCTCCAGGGACAACGTCCAAGGGGGTTTGCTCCACGAGCACGCCTGCCCACCCTGCCTGCCCAGCACAGTCTGTGCTCTCTTCCACCTCCTCCTCCTCCTCCTCCTCCTCCTCGCTCCCAGCCACCGGGGCTGGCTCCGGCACTGTGAACTTTGGACTTTAATTCTTCTGTAAAGACCTTTGCATAAAGGACAACAAAGCGAAGGAAACACCCGCCACGGTCCGGCTCTTTAATTGAGCTTATTAATTTCCATCCTGCCGGGCTGGGTGTGAAAGGGGCTATAGAAACGAGCCACCGGCCAACAAAACCCCTCGGAGGGTCCCGGCTAGCCGGGCCACGCGGGGACGAGCCCACCCGAGTGAACCCAGCCACTGCTCCGGGAGCAGGGAGAGCCAGGGGTGCCACCAAAATGCCACCCGGTGCTGGGGGGGGACGGGCTGAGCCGGCGTTTCGTGCTGCGGTCTCGCTCAAACCGGGCTCAGGGATGGAGCCGAGTGTGGGCAGGGATGCGGGGGACAGGAGCTGGAGCTCCGAGAGGGACACAGGGGACAGCGAGTGCCTGGGTGCTGGGGGACGCGGGGCGAGCGGAGGGCGGCACGCACACACGGCCACCCGTGACGCTCGCACGCGTCCCCGTGCCTCTGCACACGCGAGCACGCACGCCTGCCGGCCCACACGCGTGTGCGGGCTGGCACACGGGCTCTGCTGCCAGCCGCCTCCAGGGGAGGGAGCTCGGAGCTGGCTGAGGGACCCTGGAGAGGAGGGGGACAGCCCAGGGGACAGGGGACGTGCTCCCCCATTGCACCCTCCCCACCTGGGAAGCCCCGGGCCGGGCAAGGGACAGCACGGTGGTCCCCGCGCAGCCCAAAGCGACACCGTCCAGCGGTCCCCTTGTCACCCGCCGGCAGACGGGCTCCCACCTTCACATTGTCCAGCACAACCAGGGGTCCGTTGACGCCGCACACCGTCTTGTAGGCTGGGGGGGGGGGGGAAGGACACACCGTTAGCCCCCAGAGCCGGGGATGGATGCTCCCACCCCGCTCCCGGCATCGCCACCCCCAAACCGCAGGCACCGGGGAGCAGCAGCTTCGGCAGGGCAGGATCCGTCCCACCCCAGCGCCATCCTTTCCTGCTATCCCGTTCCTTATCCTAGCTACGGACCGAGCGACTGGCGGCTGCTGACCTGGAGACCCAGAACATCCGTCCTGCAGGAAATGTCGCTTTTACTTACATTAATTTAATTTTGGTTCATATAAAACATTTAAATAGAAAAAAACCGTGCAGCGAGGAAGGACATTCAAAACCAGGAGTGCAGCAGCCTACCCTGGCCAGCAAACTGAAAGACTTTCTGCAAGTCAATATTTTCTCCTTTCCAAGCACAGTTTTTCATTACACCAGTATTTTGCTTTAAAAAAAAAACAAACAACCCCAAACCCATAAAAAAGACTTTTTGTAGAAAAAAACCAGATTAACAAGGCGCAAGAGCCACATCCCACCCAAGCAGAGCGGGGCTCGGGGCCGTGAGCAGCGCAGATGTAGGGCAGCAGTTTCCACCCAAAAATGGGGCCGTCACCCCCCGCCTTCTCCCACTGTGGGACCCCCCCCACCACCCAGGGACATCCTAGTGCCTCCTTCGTCCCCATCCAGACCGCGAGGGACACCGGTTCGCAACCCCCCCCCCGCCGCCGTCCCCCACCAAATGCTGCCTGCAGAGCCACTGAGGCAGGATTAGGTCCGTGCCCCCCCCCTCCCCACTGCCGTGGCATGGCTCTGCTCCAGGGTGGCTTTCTGCCATCGTGCCCGGTGACACGGCACGCCGGCCCGGGGGATGCTTCGCCTTCCCTCAGTGCCCCCAGGCGCTGGGCAGGGATGCCACAACCGGGGATGCCACCACAGCCGGCAGTTTTTGGACCCAGGATGAGCAATGTCCCCCCGTCCACCCAGCTCTCCCTGGCCCCGAGCTGCACCAGGAGAGCATCCCAGTCTTGGGCAACCCCATCCCGGTGGCACAGCTGCCTCGGCAAAGTGGCACCACAGCCCCGTGACCTGCTGGCCGCTCCAGTAGCTTCTGCAGGTCCCAGTTCCCTTCCCAGCAAGGCATCCCCATCTCGCCAGGCTTTTCCCCGTCTCCCCCACAGCAGATCCTCCACCATCCCAGCCCCGCCGTTACGGACCTGTCCGCACACCCTGCCCACAGCCCGGGGACAGACAGTTCACCCTCCGAAAACCACGGCCACGGGCAGAGACAGCAGCCCAGGCGCCCTGCGATGGGCACAGCCCTTGCCATCTCCCGCTGCCCTTCTGCCTTCAGCCGGCAGCACATCAGCGGAGCTGCCCTCGCACCACGGCAGCCCGGGAGGTCACCTCTTGTCCCCAGGGAAGACGCCGGGATGGACAACCCCAGCTGGATGCTGTTGAGCAGGAGGACGAGCTTTCGGGGCCACCACCATCGCCAAGGCGAGGTCCGAGCACCCTGCCTGGTCCCGCCTGCAGCGTGGCACTGCCATGCTGGCTTGGGACCCCGCGGTTCAGGATGAGACCTCAGGGTGCCGGGGACTCGCACGGCACTGCATTCGGGCGAGGTAATGAGGGTGCTGGGGATGCGATTTCTCCAAAGCGACTACGAAGACCGCGGGGAGGCACCTGGGACGTTAAGCACAAGGATGACAAACGGGGATCAACCGGTGTAGGAGCCCAGCGAGACGAAGCAGGTCCCCGAGGCCGGGGAGCGCGAGGGTCGGGAGCAGCTTCCCAGGCGAGTGCAGGTGCTGGGGAACTGATCCGGCTCTAAGCCGGTCCTTGATCATTTTACCGATGTGTCAAACGCCGTAACGCCTGCCATGGCAGGGCCTGGCTTTGCTGACCCCACCGGCCCCTTTCATCCCTCTGCCCTCTCTTCTCGCACCGGGTTCTCTGATTTACTCATGATCCTAATAGGATTGGAGAGGCCGGGCCAGCTGGCGAGCTCGCCGGCCTCCCTCCCGCCGGCTGCAGGGATGGGTGGTCCACACCACGGCAGTGGGACGCGGGTCCCTGCACCGCAGCATCCCGGTCGCCCTTCTGGTGATGCCGGCGCAGGCTGGTGGGTGCAGGAGCCCTGCTCAGCACCCCAGCCAGACCAGCTCCGGGAACTTCATTTCTGGGGGACGGGTCCCGTTTGCCCCTCGCCGGCCACATCCCATGTTGGGAGCACCCATCCCTGGCCACCCCACAGCCCAGCACGGCATCACCCCCCACAGCACAACCTGGCCCCCAACATCCACCTTCCCTCGCCCGGCCCGTGCCCCAGCACAGACGTTGGCGGTGCCAGTAGTCCCTGCCATTTTTGCAATTAGCCTTCTCTCCGTTACCCAATTACGCCCAGTTCCTGCTGGTCGCCCATTCAGCAGCCTGGGGGGCTGGCACGCCAGGAGCCGGCTCTCCACCGCCAACCTCCCTCCCTTTTGTCTCCTTTATTCCCAAAGTGACCATTCTGCCTTTTATTTCCCTTTCCAACTCCTTCACAAATACCCGCTGCCGCCTTGCCTGCTTCCCTTCCCAGGGAGGTTTTGTTGGGCTCTTTTCTTCTCTCCCCACTTCTCCTCCGCAGCCCCAGCTGTCGGGGAGCCACCCACGTGGGACAGGGCCACGGGGCTCGTCCCTCGGCCCCCAGCATGGTGGTCTCCAGACCAGCCCCGATGGCTGCCGGCCCCCTTGGAACCCTCCTGGCTTCTCTTCCACTGCACCAGGCTGTCTTCTCCCACTGAGGGCATCGGACCTTCAGGCAGCACCGCTTGGTGCCCTGTGGCTGTGACACTGGATCATCGGCCAAGCAATCTGCCTATCCATCCATCTGCCCACCCATCCATCCACCCACCCATCCACTTCCGCATCCTCCCATCCTTCCATCCATCCATCACTCCGTGCATCCATCCATCCATCCATTCATTCAGCTCTGCATCCATCCATCCTTCCGTCCAACCAACCATCTACCTATCTTTAAATAACATATTGCCCTCCAGCCATCGCTCAGGGAGGGAAGCACTATTCCTCTCATTTCCTCATGGGGAAACTGAGGCAGGGAAGGCTCCCCAACCCAGACTCATGGGGGTCCCTGGCAGAGCCAGGTCTCAGTCCTGGCTTTCCCTCATGCTCCTCTCCAACCACACCAGTCTGTTTGCAGAGGAGCTGCCCTCTGCTGTCACCGCATCCCCTTCTTCCCCCGTCATGACTTTGTTTTGGGGACAGGTTGTGGGGTGGTGGCAACACCACCACCACCTCCAGGACAGAGGGAGAAATGTAACCCAAGGGTCTGGGCTTGGCCACACAGCCCTGCAACGTCACCTCCAACACCGGTGACGATGATCCAAGGCTTGCTCTCAGCGTCACGGCACGGTGGAGGTGGGCAGGGACCTCTGGAGACCTTCTGGTCCAAGCCCTGCTCAAGCAAGGTCCCCTGGAGCTGCTCCCAGGGCCCCATCTGGGGAGGGGGGGTTGAAGATCTCCAGAGATGGAGGGTCCACAGCTCCGACAGCCTGGCCCGGCACTCGGCCACCTTCCCAGCGAGAAAAGGCTTTTTGGAGACGCGGCCTCCAGAGGATGGACAGACGGACAGCCAGACTTGGTCATGGAGAAATGAATGGGGGGGGGTGATAAAAAATGTTGCTCCACAGCTCCCTGTTCTTCACCATTTCCACTGAAAAGCCCGTTACAAAAGTCACAAGAGCTTCGCCTCGCCAGCCATCCTGGAGGATTCTCTTTGGCTTTGGCTTGCCTTTCCGTGCCGAGGAAAAACAACGCCCTGGCCGAAGCTATGAAAAAAATTAATCTCACGCAAGGGATTTTTCTGCAAAAATTTCTCATTTTCTACAAAGGAACCCGCAGCTCCCGCCTTCGCAAATGGGGGAGCCCCAGGGGTTCGCCCCCCAGCCCCTGCCCTGCCCCAAACCCGGCCAGCCCCGGCCACCGCGGCAAAGCCAGAGCCGGCGCCGGAGCCGCCCTGCCCGGCATTTGTTGCATCGCTCCAGCCCCCTCATCCGCGCCCATCTCTGCGGTGCAAAGTGCTCTGTCGCGACAGAGAAGGAAATCACGACAGGAACACCAAGTGACAGCCCACCAAAGGGGTGCGAGGCTGGGGAGGGGGACCAGGGAGGAGGAAGAGGAGGAGAGGGACGGGGAAGGACGGGGAGCCCCTGCTACCGGAAAGCACTAATTCAGATAATTAAGACGTTGAGCTGTTATGAACAAGCGGGGGGGAGGAGCGGCGGGGTGGGTGGGCTGCGGTGGCCGGTCGGGCCGGGAGGCTGCCGGGGGGCACGGCCGGGGGAATGGCGGGGGGGGGGGGCACAGGAGGCAGTGGGAGAGGGGCCAAGAGAAAAGAAAAGTCTTTCAACCTGGCCTTTCCACACCCCCAGCCCCAAATTCACAGCTCCTGTCAGATGCAATCTCCGTTAGCCCTGACACTCACGCACTACTAACCACCGCGGGCGGCCGGAGGGGGGGGAAAGGGCCCCCGGTGACAAAGAGGACCCGACCCAACTACACCCGCTGCTAATTGCTCCCACTCACCCGTCCTGCCCTCCCCAGCCCCCTGCCCCTGCCCGGGCATCTCCGCCGGCTTCCCCGACCTGACACACGCCTAAGGGCTCTGCTCCAAAGTGCTCCGGGGGCTCGCTCCCGACCTCCGGAAGGGCCGGTGGTCCCAGCACCCGTCGCCTGTGGCGGCGAGAGGACGGATGCAACACCGGTCCCGTCCTCCTCCAGCCCCGGTCGCGGCGTGGAAGCTGGCAAAAACCTGCCGAGGGGATTTACCTTCTCCGCGGAAGCGATGGAGGCTGATTTTGGATAGATTGGTCGCCTCGATCGCGATGGTCGCCTCGGCCTCTAGGATGGGGCTGTGCGGCGAGCGATGCTCATCCCCGCTCGCCATCCGAGGGGCTTTGCACAACCCTTATCCCAAACCACAGACCCGGGGTTCGCACGCAGCCGTCGGAGCCTCCGACGACCTCTCCCACCTTCAGCCCCACGCGTGGGCTGAAGCACGGGATGGAGCGGGCTGAAGGGGAACCGAGCTGGAGCAAAGATAGGAAACGGGACTGATAAATAGCCCCAAAATCCCCCAAACCCTTTCCCCTCCAGCTCAGAGCAAGGACAGGGATGACAAGGTGTCTCAGCAGGTCCGGAGCTGGTCCTGAGCCACCCTGGGGCACCAGGACGGGTCTCCAGTCCCCCCCCAGCTCACACCTGGCAGGCGTGGGGTGGGGGTCCCGCCGCGCTGCCCCACGCCTGGCACCCCACGGCGACGGGCAGCGGACACCCCGCGGGGCAGAGGGGTCTGCGTTTGCTAAGCACAAGGCGCAGGGTGGCCATGAGCTGCTCCTGACCAGGCTGGATGCGTCCCGCATCCTCCCCGCCCCAGATGCCATTCACCGTTTCATCACATACGTGCCTAGTTTTTACCCCAAATGCTGGGCCACGCCGACGCTTGAGGTGCCACAGCCCAGCTTCCACGCTGGGGCACGAATCCGGCCCCGAGGGCGACTTTGAGCTCAAAATCCCGCTCAGCCCATGCCCATGCCCATCCCCATCGGCACGGTGGTGACCCATCCTCCGGGCACGGCAGGATCCGCACGGACGTCCCTCCCCGAGTCCCCCCACCACACCAAGAGCCAGCATCGCCCAGCGGCCTCATCCTGCACCGGACGGCGAGCGCGGCAGCCCGTGGCCATCCTGGGATTTTTCCGACAGTCCCTAAGTGACCGCTTTCCCCCTCCGCAACCTGCCCATTGTGCCATGTGTCACTTTGTGCCGCGCTGTCAAACCCACCGGCCTGTCCCAGCCCGGCAGAGCCGGTGAAAAGCCCGGCGGGGGGTCACACTCTATGCCACTAATTAGGGCCCGGCGGCCGAGGGTTCCCATACACACCTGCACGTCATGTGAGGAAAGGCAAAGAATGGCAGGACCAGCCGAGCGTGAACCAAACAAGCCAACCCAAGGAAAAAAAAAAAAAAAAAAAAAAAAAAATTGCTGGGCTTGCTGTCGCATTTTCTATCAGACAAAACAGGGCTGGAGAGGCGGAGGGGGGAGGCAGGCGGCGAGGAGCGGGGCTGCCAGACCCCGGCCCCGGGCGGGCGATGCAGGCACCAGCTGGGCTGAGGGCTTTTGAGAGGCTGAGGGGAGGAGATGGCCCCGAGACGAAAGAAGTGATGGAGAGCGGAGCTGTGGGGCTGGGGGATCCTGCCACGCCGTGGGGGCAGAGGATCCCACCCTGGCGGGACGGACCGTGGGGTGCTGGGGATGCTGCCACTGGGGTGGGAGGATGGATGGCTCCCGCAGCCGGGGGCTGGAGCACGGGGAAGAGACGCAGCCAGCCCGCCCGGGCTCGGCCAGCGGCGGGACGTGGGCACGCAACGGCTGCAGCCCCCGGGAACCCGCCAGCCCCTCCGCCATCCCCACGAACCCATGGCGGCCGCCATCTCCTATAGTCACGACGAGGACGTCAGCCCAGCTCCGCTTCCGAGCGGTCTGGCAGCTCCAGCGCAGGCTCCCGGTGTCTTCTCCGGGTCATCCACGACCCTCTCGAGTCTGCACCGCCGGGATGCCGCGGCACTGGCAGAGCTGGTTAGTTGTGAGATGGGAAAAGGGCCGTGGGAGCAGCAAGCCCAGCTCTCCATCACCAGAAACCTCCCTCTGCCGAGGCACAGGCAGCCCGTGTGCGTATATACATGAAAAAAATCCAATTTCACTTAGGAAATGGGCGTAAGGAGCTCACACCTTCCACGGGCTCCTCCACCTGAAACTGAATTCAAGTTGCTGGGCAAGGCAGGGAGTATTAAGGGCAGAGAAACCAAAGAAAGCATACAATTTAATGCTCCTCCGTCCTGCGACGCGGTGCTGAGCCCCACGAGCCCCTCGCTCCTGCCCAAGCACCCCACGGCTCCCGCACAGAGGCTGGGGGGACCTGGGCTGAGGACACAGCCTGACACAGCCCCGCAAGGCTCAGCACCCAGCCCCTGCCCAGCAGCAGCCCCCAAGGAGAGACGTGTCGGGGTGCCCAGGGCTTGGGGATCTCCCTGGTTCCTCTCCTCCTGCTTCCCGTGTCCCCAGCGAGCAATTCCCTGTCCCAAACCCCACCAGCCACAGCTCCCAAAGGCACCGTCCCCCACCTGGGGCCAGCCCAGCGCCGGCACCATGCCCGGACCCAGCGCACGGTCCCAGCAGGATACGAGCGTCACGGCTAACGGAGCAGGTCGGGATATGGCAGAGGAGAAGCGGAGACGTGCCCCACCGAACTCCCCTTGCCGGGCTGCGACCGCACGGGCTTGCGGCCAGCGACCTCCAGCTTTCTCCATCCTCCCATCCATGCATCTCAGCCCTCGAGCCGCTCGCAGGCTGTGCTTGCGCCGTGGGGCCGTGCCGGGCTGTGGGGCAGGTGGTGGGGGACCCCACTCGGCCCAAGCGGCCACCGAGCCCCAGTGCGGGCAGCAGCCCCCAGCCCACGTGCGGGCAGCGGCATCGTTCGCTGGGTTGTTTTTCGTAAAGATGGGTCAAGCCAAAGGCCAGGAGGTGATAAGTGCTTCTTCCACTCACTTGTGCTAATGGATTCGCAGCGCTGGGAAGCAGCTGCTAATACCTCTCCCGCCTCTCAGGAGAGCCAGCCCCAGCAGAGCAGTGCAGGCAGCGCTCTGCCTGCTCCTGCCAGCCAACCCTGCCTGTCCCCGGCTCTGCTCGGCTCCCCCCCGGTTCCCCCCGGCTCCAGGCGCTGGGCTGTGGGTCAGGGTGCTGGGCTGTAGCTGGGAATTGCGCAGGTGCTCCTGTGCCCAGTGCCATGCTGGGACCCCACACTGGGACCCCATGGGGCCGGGCTGGCGAGAGGCTGTGGCATCGCCGGGGTGGGAAGCCAACGCCACGGCACGCACCAGAGACCTCCCCGGTGCAGGGGCAGTGCCCGGCTCAGCCTGGCATCCCCGGCAATACCCACGGCGTGCAGACACCCGCGCCACCCGGACCTGCCACGCTGCGCCCACGTGGCACGGCACCGTCCAGAAGCTCAGCAGCCCTCAGCCCCACACTGCCTCCTCCCCCGTGCTGGGTGGGGGGGGTCCATATACCACCCCCACACCCCTCCAAATGTCACCCCCAGGTACACTCCCAGCTCTCCCACGTTGCTGAAGTCCGTCCTCCAAGCTCCCACCCTCACCTTCACCCTGCTGCACATTTTCGGGGCAGTCCCGAGGGTTCCCTTCCCGCTCCAGGACCCACCTCTCCCACCCCTCCAGCTCCCCCTGGCACGCTGGGCTACAGAGCATCGGCTTGTTACGGTCCTGTGCTCCTCACACACACCTCTCCCACCACTTTCCGACATATGGAGGTGACGGGACACCCGGGACAGGACTTTGTCCCAGCCTGGATGTGGCTGCTGGGGGTTTGGCTTTGCAGAGCCAGCCTGGCAAAACTGGCACTGCCCCTGCAGCTCCTGGTGCCAAGCGATGGGGGGGCAAAACATGGCTTCCTCTAAAATAAAAGTACTTCGCTGTGGTCATGGCAGGCAGCAAGAAACTTGAAAATGGGCATTTTTTGCCTTGAAAAGCCAGGAAGAGCGCAGGAGCCGGGTGCCAGGATGCTGGATCGAGATGGGTCCAGCTGAGAGCTCCAGGGAGGGGAAAGCCCACGGAGACCCCACGGGAGCTCGGCCACACGCTGAACCTGGGGAGGACAACCCACCACCCCGTGGGTGCCAGCCGGGGTCCCTGCCCCGTCCCCTCCCGGCTGGGGCAGAGAGGCTGCACAGAGGCTCACTGGGGGCTGCTCTGGGGGGCACCCCTCGAAGCCGGGACCCTCCGGGCAGACGACCGGGGGCAGCTGCTCTCCCAGCCCAGCAAACCGTCTCCCATGGGTGCCCGAAGAAGCGGCCGCAGCAACGAGATCCTGTGCCTGCAGGATCTGGCCAGGGAGCCCGAGGGGAGGGTAGGACCTGCCTCTAACGCGACCAGAAACAGCCTTGGCTCCCTGTCACCCAGTGCCACTCCTCGGACCAAGGGCTGGCTCTCGCCCAGTATGAACTGGGGAGAAGTCACCCACGGGTGGCTGCTCCTGCCTCCCTGTTGACAGCAAACACAGGCGGGTGGCCGGGCAGAGCCGGCTGCGCTCAGCCGTGCCGGGAGGGTGCAGCCGGGACTGTGCCAGCCCGGAGCCACCCGGTTCGGGGCGAGGAAGGTGACAGCAAAGCTCCCTCCAGCCGTCCTGACCGGGGACCGAAGGCACAAAGGTGACAGCAAACGTCCTTGATGCCTCCGAGCCTGCCGTGCCGGGGGGCCGGGGTGCTGGTGGGGGGGGGGGGGGGTCACAGCCCACCCGTAGATGCGGGGCTGGTGCGATGCCTGGCTCCCCAAGGTCAGGGTGGGATGCGGGTGCCGGCGTCGAGCCAACAGCCCGGTGCTGCCCGCGGATCCCACGGGCTGCTGCGAGCCAGGGTGCACAGGGAAGGACAGAGCTGCCGGCACCCGTGGGAGACCCGCACGGCGCAGCACACAGTCCTGGCAGGACGGACAAACAGACGTCCCCTCGACGGACGCGGCCGTCCTCGGAGGCTCCGGCACACGAGCGTGCCGGGAGAAGCCATGAGAAATACCGCATTTGGCAAACACCTTCCCGGCAAGTCCCGAGTCCCCGTCCCTCGGGGACACGGGGCACGGAGCCGGGAGCATAGCTGTGCGCCCCGGCTGCACCCCCAGCCCCCCCATATGCGTGGCTGACCCCGAGGACGCCCTGGCCGGGCCCCCACCCGCATACAGGAGCACTGCCCCATTTTGGGGCTGGGGAGAGGGTCACGCTGGGGCAGCGGACACCCGGCGAGGACTCGGAACAGCAATGGGGATGGGTGGTCCGTCCCTCCCTCCCCCATCTCAGGGGGCTGGTATTGACCCGATTTGCCCCCCCCCCCCCAACCCCTGCGGTGGGTCAGGAGGGGCTCCAGGAGCACCGCTGCGAGACCGGCCGCAGCCCAGCGCCCACCCCACAGCCCTTGGGGTGGGGGGGGACCCCGACACCTTCCCCAGCCCCTGCAGCCCCCCAGAAGGGGGGGGGGGTGACAGACCCCCAGCCCCCCACAACAGCCACCAGGGCCCTCCCCGAGAGACCCCAGCCCCTGCAGCCCCCCAGAAGGAGGGTGTGTGACAGACCCCCAGCCCCCCCCCAACATTCACCAGGGCCCTCCCCGGAGAGACCCCCAGCCCCTGCGCTCCCTCCGAGGGTCTCGGCAGTGAAGGCAGAACCCTCTGCCTGCAAAGAAAGGAGAGGGGGGGGCACGGAGGGGGGGGGGGGGGCACCAGACCCTGCATCCCTGTCTGCCCCACTGCCACCCCGGGGTGCCCCCCCCCAATACCCCCCCCACTTACTCAGCCTGGGGCTGCCGCTGTAGTCGCGGCTGAGAGCCAGGGCTTGCTCCCGGGCTGCTGCCTGCACCTTGGTAGCGGCCATGGCCGGGGCTGGGACCGGGGCAGGGCCCCCGGGGTTTTATACCAACACCCACCGCCCCCCCCCCCGGCCCCGGTCCCAGCCGGTCCCGGCCCGTCGCGGCCGCCCCTCCCGCAGCGCCGGCAGCGGCTCCGTGTTGGCTGCGAGGTGGTTTTTCCCCCCCCCCCGCACCGTGCAGAGGCAGGGCAGGGTCGGGGGGGGGGGGGTCTCATGTGGGGTGTGGTGGGTGGTTGTAGGGCTGGGGGTCTGTGGCCAGGGCAGCCCTGTGTCTGCTGGGGGGGGGGGGGGGGGGGGGGGGGGGCGGGTTGGGGTAGCGGAGCTATCTCGGAGTGTGTGTGCTCCGGGGGGGGGGGGGGGGGGTGTCTCTGAGGATGCACGGGGGGAGCAGGCAACGGTGGGCTTCAAAATAAACCCCCCCCAGTAAAGCCACCCCAGTAAAGACTGCTGGTACTGGGAGAGTGGTGGGGGAGAGGGGCTCAGCCAAAGTTCCAGAAGGTGATGGAGGAGGAGGAGGAGGCAGGAGGCAGGACGTGACTTTTATTAACCATTAGAAACCATAAGAAACCACATTATTGGTTAAAGTTTTACATCCAGTACTTTTTTTTTTTTTGAAACTTTTATTTTTTTTCCCAATCGCCGGAGGCGAGCGGAGTGGGGCAGGCTGGGGGCCAGCCGGTTTCCCCGCGGGACCTTCCTAACCCCCCTCACCCCTGGGACAGCTTCGCTGGGGCTGTTTGCTTTGGGAGAAGAGACTTTGGAGAAGCAGCAGCTTTGGATCAGATTTGGGGGCCTGTGTGAAAGCAGCATTTGGGTTTAAATCTGCGGAAAGAGCTTGCCGTTTCACTGCAGGGCAGCCCATGGCCTCCCTGCCTCACTTTTCACATCTCCCTCTGCCTGCTGAGCAGCTGGAGACCCACGAGGATGCCCCGAGCCGGGCAAACACACCGGGACCCCCCCCCCCCAAAACTCCCAGGTTTTGGGGGGCTACTTTGAAAATAAAACTGGACCTTGCTTTCTCTGAAATGCCCCAAAACCTCCTCCACCCGTGAAGGTGCGAGGGGGTCGCTTCTCCATCAAACCGGACCAAGTTTCCTCCCAGTGAGCCCAGGGTGGGAGGAACCAGGGTCCGATAACCTCGGGAAATTCAGCTGTTCCCAGGGAGAAGAGGGAAAACCAAAGCAAAACAAGTCCCGGGGGAGGGTTGCAGGCAGGATTGCCCCATCTCGGCGTAGCCAGGCGGGCACGGCTTCCCCGCTGCCGGCTCTGCCCGCCTCGGCTCGCTGTCTTTAAACATCATGTTTGCAGACCGGGGAAGGATGAAGAACGGCGATATAAATATAAATTAAGTGACGAGGGGAAGGGAGAAGGTCATTGTCCTGTCAAAATCCAAAACCTCAGTCAAACACGGCATCGGGCTGTCGGGGTTTGAGCACCCCGGGGCACCAGGAGGATCCGGCAAATACCACATTTAGGGAGAGGTATGGAGGTGTTGGCAGCGAGCTGTGGTCTGAGCCAGGCGGGAGAGGGGAGCTCGTCACTGTGAACCAAACTCTGTCCCTGCTTTCTGCATCCCCAGGCAAACCCTGCCTCAGTTTCCCCACCTGCAGCCAGGGAGTGCCAACCTCTCCTGAGCTCCACAGAGCAGCGCGAGACCTACGGGCTCACTCCCATAAAGTGCTCCAGACGTGAGGTGAACAATAAATACTATTTTATAGAAACGCTTGAGTTAAAGGAAAAATAAAAATCACCAAAACCTTTTCATAAAATCATTTATTTTAAATATTTCCCTGCAAAATCCTGGGAACACGCGGGCTAGCGGCTGTGTCCCCCTTAGGGACCGGTCCCTACAGAGCAGCAGCCTGGGTGGGGGGGGGCTGCAGCCCACGCAGCGATGCTCAGCCCGGGCCAGGCTGGGGGGTAGCTCAGTGGTGATAATCATTATACATTAAACCGCAGCAGGAGGATGCAGGAGCCCCTTGGTTTGGGGGTGTGCAGGGTGGGGGGGATGAGCCCCATGGCAGCTCCTGGGCGCTGGGAGGGGGCTTAGGGCATCATCCCGCTCCTGCCACAGCGGGGTCCCTGCAGGGTGTCCGGCCACGGTGATGCCACCGCAGAGCATCCTGCCACGGTGATGCCAGCACAGGGTACCCTGCCACGGTGATGATGCCACCGCAGAGCATCCTGCCAAGGCGATGCTCACACCACAGAAGGGCCAGACTCTGCCCAGCGTAGACATCCCTCAGCCCATGCCAGGGGGGGCCACGCTGCCCCTTTCCCCAAGGGCCACCTCATGCAATTCCCATCTCGTTTTTGCGACTGGTGGAGCTCCAAGCCCACCATTAACCCTCCGGAGCTCGTTCCCACCACAACATTCCCAAACCATGCCCTGCCCGAGAATGGCCCTGGCACCGCACACCTGAGGCCGAATCCTGCTCCGCGGGAAGCCATCGTCAGCTGAGGCTGCCCGAGGGTCAGGGCAGGGCACTGCCTTCGCAGGCAGTGGGTGCTCAGCACCTCTCAGGGCTGGACCCTGGTTCTGCTGGGTGATGGGAGCAAGGGGGGGGCTGCTGCTGGGCCAGTGCTCAGGATGGGGCTCACTGCAGTGCCAGCACTGAGCACCCAGCACCCCAGAATGGGGCTGGGGGTACTTTGGGCTCCCGCTGATGGCAAAGACCCCCCCGTGGCCCGACCCGACCCAGGGGGGCAGATCCCAGCATCACAAGTGCCCACGTGTCCACGTCCCCCTCGGTGGGCTTTCCTTGGTGGGGGGCAGGATGGTGGCCTGGCCCCAGCTCACCACAGCCCCCTCAGGGAGGTCGGAGGCTCCTCCATCATCCCCGGGGGTTTGCCGGGGTGGGACAGCACCAAAACAGGGTCTGGGATGGTGGTCTGGCTCTGCACGAGCCGGCACAGAGGAGCCTGGGGATGTCTCATGAGTCAGGGCGGCCGCTGGCTCCTGAGGGGCAGGGACCACTGGTGCGGGGGGCTGGGGACATCACCGGCACCATCGGTCCCCCACAGACCTCCCCACCTGCCCTGGCCCCGGGCTGGGGGGCCAAGCATCCCACGGGGGCAGCGCTCCCTGCTGAAAGAGGGGACCGGGACCACCAGAGCCACCGGGATGCTCCCAGACAGCCTCAGCCAGAACACAAAACCCTTTGCAGGTGGGGAAACTGAGGCCCAAGGCTCGCCCAAGGACACCACGGCCGGGCAGAGGCAGAGCCCGGCACTGCCCTGCGCTCTCCCTTTCGGGGTGCCCTCCCGCTCCCCGGGGCTTCGGCAGTGACCCCAACACCACGGGCCCCGGGGTGACAGTCCAGAGGGACCGGGGCTCTGTGGTCCCACCCGTAAGAGGCACTGAAAGACCACGGGGTATCAGCAACCCCCCAAAATCCCCCCCCCCGGAGCTGCTCCTCTCCCAGCCCGCGCAGCACAGACCACAGCATCGTCTTCCAGACCCTGAACGGGCGATACCTGGAGGGGGGGAACGTGGCCCTGGCAGATCCAGCGGTGTCAGCGAAGGACGGGACAGCACCGGTGACACGGGACACCCAGGGACCCCCCCCGCTTTGGCATGACCGGGTTCAGCATCAGCCCCCCGGGGGCGAGGAGTTGCAGGGTGTCATCCACGGCTGTATTGGTGTGTCTGGGGCGGGGGCCAGGCGTGCACGCTCGCACACGCGTGCGCACACTCGCACGTACCCCCGGACGGGCGGTAAACAGTCTTCCACATCCCGTTTGCCAAATGAAACCCCGGTGCGGGGCGCGGGGTGCGTGGGGGCGCAGGGGATGGCGGGGGGGAGACCTTTTGACACTCATTTTGATTTAAGGGCTCGGCTTCTTGCTGGGTATAGAATTGTCTTTCCTTTCCAGCCGCGTGTAAGGCTCAAAAGCAGAAGTGCCCAGTCCGTAAGCGCCCGGGAGGTCGTGCAGGCTGCCCAGGAGCGGCCCCCCAAAGCACAGCGGGGCGGCCGGCAGCCTGGGCGAGGAGGAGGAGGAGGAGGAAGAGGCGAGAGAAGGGACCTGTAGGCTGAAGGCTCCCGGCCCCGGGGGGCTGCTCCCGCCGCCGAGCCCGGGAGAGGTGGTTCCCGGGGTGGCCAAGCCGGATCCGTTGCCCGTAGGACTGCCGATGGGGTTGGAGGTGGGAGAGAGGAGGCTGGGGGGGGGCCGGGACGGAGAGGAGCCGGCCTTGCTCCAGCAGCCGGAGGATGTTGCAGGTGGCGAAGGACTCGGAGGTGGCGGTGGAGCGTTTCTCAGAGTCCCTGCTCTGGTCCTTCTTCTGCTTGGTGCGTCGGTTCTGGAACCAGACCTTGACCTGAGGGGGGGAGCGGGGGGGACGGGGACGGGGCAGGGGGACAGAAAGGCACGGACGGAAAGAGAGCGCGGGGGGGCCAGGGAAAGAGAGGCGAGAACCAGGAAAGAGTGAGAGATACGAGAGAGAGAGAGAGAGAGAGAGAGAGAGAGAGAGACGTATTAAAATAAATGCCCAAGCGAGATCCATTCCCCGCCACAGGGACTGCGGAAAAGTCGCTCCCCGCCTGCCGCTTCCACGGAACTGGCAAATTCCTGCAGGTGCCAGGAGGGAGTGGGACAGGATCCTGGGAACGGGAGCCTGGGCATGGGAACCCAAGGATGGGAGCCCAGGGATGGGAGCCTGAGGATGGGAGCCTGGGGAAGGGAGCCCAGGGATGGGAGCTTGGGGACGGGAGCCTAGGAGTGCGAGCCCAGGGATGGGAGCCCGGGGCTGAGCCACCCCACCGCTGCCCGGCTCTGCCCTGTGCTGGCTCTCCCGGGGATGCTGAGCTATGGGACGTGCTGGATTCTCCTCCGTGATGGTCATCAAACCCAAGTTTGTCCCCACGGGGCAGGGTGGAGGGTCCCTGGCCTTGCTACAGCGGAGGGGAACACGTTAGGGGACAGGATGGCTTCTGGTGGCCCTGGATCTCTGGGCACAGACCCGTTTCTGTGCCCGAACCCAGCTGGGGACATCCCCACCCCAACCTGCCCCTGGCCAAAGCAAGGACCGAGTCCGGGCTGAGGCCCCGTGGGACCCCCCTGCCCCAAAACGGCACCTGACTCCCCCGGTGGGACATGGACCCGGTCCCCAGCCCGCAGCTCCCGTCCCCCTGCGGCTGCCCCCGCACCCCCTAACCTCTCCCCTGGGAGGGCAGCCCCCCGCTTCTGTCCCTCCCTGGCAGAGCAGAGGGGTAGGAGAGGCAGAGAGAGAGAGAGAGAGAGGCGTGAGGGACAGACAGACGGACGGAGATGGAGGTGAGGGAAGGAGACGGATGGGAAGACACTCGGATTAGAGCGTGGCGGACGGGAGCGGACGAGTCGGGCGCTGGCTGGGACCCCGGGAGTAAACCCCAGCCCATCGGCACAGGCTTCGTCCCCGTCTGCTGCGGGGCCAGCGGGTCTCGAACTCATCCGAGTCATCGGAAACTCATTGGGGCGGGACAGTCGCTCACTGACACGGCCCTCGCGCGTCCTCCGGCACAATAGACCCACAGTACAGAGCTAATGGAGCGTGGGGGTGGAGGAGGTCTCAGCCCCCCGGCCCCTTTCCAGGGACAGAACAGTGGAGCTGATGTCTCGGCGAAGCCGGCCGGAGGCTGGGGATGCTCAGGGAGGAGCGGAGGGAGGTGTCCCCAGGCGATGGGGGGGACACCAGGACCATGGGGCTGAGCTAATGTCCCACAGCCGAAACCTCCTGGGACCACGGGCCACTGCCAGCCCACGTCCTATCCCCCCTTACCCGCAGGGTCCCACGGGAAAGCTCTCTGCCCGTTCCCTGCCCGTGCACACCTCGGCTTTGCACAGGGACCCTGGATCCCTCATTGCCACCGGGACTACTGGGCTCATGTCACAGCCCAGCCGGGTCCCCAGGGCTGACGTCCCCTCCCCGCCGTCCCCATCGGTCCCTCCATGCCAGCAAGCGGGACGGGTTTGGGCAGGGCTGTGCGCTCCCACGGCCCCGTGTCCCGGCACACAGCGTCCTGACGCAGAATTAACAGCCTACCAGCTTTTCTGGTGGGGACGTCCTCGAGCTGCCGAATTCTGGGGAGCACAGAGCCCCAAAGCGCAGGTGGTGGGGCTGAACGGGACTCACGCAGCCCCGCAATCCCTTGTCATTACTGACGTCTTAACGAAGGTCCGGCGTAAGGCCATACAGAAACGCACAGACCCAGCGCTCTCCGCTCAAAGCATCCCCCAGCCAGCCAACTCTGGAAGAGCAAGAGCTCAGAAAAACCCTCGAGGATGCTGATGGATCTGAGACCCTCTGCAGCTGCACACAGGTTTCAGTGCAAAGGGAAACTGAGGCACAGACAGCCCCTGCAAAGCTTTCTGCATTGCAAAGCACTCTGAATCACAGCTTCTAACACGGCAGGAGAAGGCTGCAGGACACAGAATCATAGACTCATAGAATAGTTTCGGTTGGGAGGGACCTTTAAAGGTCACCTAGTCCAATCCCCCTGCAATGAGCAGGGACATTTTCAACTCGATCAGGTTGCTCAGAGCCCCGTCCAGCCTGACCTTGAATGTTTCCAGGGATGGGGCATCCACCACCTCTCTGGGCAACCTGGTCCAGTGTTTTACCACCCACATCTTAAAAAATTTCTTCCTTATATCTCATCTGACATCATGCTGATCAGGACTAGCCAGGGCAGGGTGTCAGTCTGATCGGTTACCACTCTTCCTGACTTCGGAGCAAGCTACCTGAGCAGAGGCACAGCCCCGTTACCGCACATCAGGGAAGGGCAAGCAGAGACATCAGAGCATCCTGCAGAAGGAAGGATGGAGCCCCAAGGGAAGAGGCAGGCGCAGCGGGCTCTCACTCTGCAGCATCGCAGGTGATACAGGCAAGGGGACCAGCCACGGGGAATCAGAGGTTTTCCTAACACAAGGACTAGGAGGCATCAGGTGTGGTCACCAGGTAGTGGCTGGAAACCCAAGCGAGGGAGGAGGCAGAGCCCCTCTGTGCAGCACAGAGTGTGTTAGTCCCTGCCGCAGGGGGTCCTGGAAGTCAAAATGCAAGTGGGCTGAAGAAGGGAATTTCAAAAATTGCAGGAGAAGAGATCCATCAAGATTTAACGTGAAGATCTGGGTACCTCCTCATGGTGAGCGCTCCCTAAGATGCCAGCAGCTGGAAAGACGTGGCAAGGACAGGACCACTTTACACCCTGAATATTGTTTTCTCTACTCATCCCACCACCAGCCACCAGTAGAGACATGCTCCTCAGCCCTGGTGTCCCCTAAGGCCAGCTCTTACATTCTGGTTGTCTTCTGCAGGTTGTGAAAAACAAACCTAGCTCAGTAAAAGCCAAGGGCCCTTGTCAGGGTCTCCAGAGGTCTGTTCGATTCCTCCTCCACCTCCAACTTCCCATGGGAGCTCATTTTTCCCAGGTGTTTTGGCTTTTGTTCTGTGCTGGGTCTGTGCTGCTGCTTCTCCTGGGAGCTCTTCTTGGCCAGCTGGGGAGGAACTTTCCAGGGGCAGCGGTCATCTGTTTGGGTATGATGCTGAATACCAACAATTAATAGCAATAGAGATGGGCAAGTCCAATAAATAGAGCGATATAAATTGAAGTGGATATTGATGTGCGTGAATTTCTGGTGCCAAAACCCAGTTCCACCCCACTTATGGGGACATAAGGGGAAACACTAAAGGACAGGAAGGAGAAAGGGTGGAGGTGACAACTGTCTCAAAAGTCCGGACATGGGGTTCAGCTGGGGAAGGGTGGCAATATGGTCCTCAGGGGAAGAGGACCCATTGGGTTCCTCTTTCCCAGTGCTGCTGCTGGGAGACAGTCCCAGCACCTCCTCACTCCCAGTCTGGATATCCTCTGCTCTCACTCCTTCGCTAGGGCCGGCTGATGCCCTTGGTGATGACTGCACCTCCATTTATAGGTACAGAGAGAAGCTTTCTGTAGCCCTCCCTGCCCTCATTCTACGTCTGGTCCCCTCGCAGGAGGTTCTCCCGTCCTCGACCCACCTCTGCGGTTCCTCTCTGCCCCCATCACCCTTGAACACCCTGACCCAAGCTGAACGTGCTATGCGGAATACGGTTTCCTCATGCCTCGTAGACTGACGTGAGCTCTTCCCCATCTGCACTGGTGACATATCAGACAAGCAGGATCACATTTGCCTTCATGGCTGAAGTTCATATACGGCTTCTCGTTAATTAGTAGATCCATGTCCTTTTCATCCTCCATTATGATCAAGCCCCGAGTTCCTATCACTGGAGATGTAAATAAGCTCAGCCAGATGCAGTCCTTGACAAGTCCATGAGTAATTTCCCTCCAGCCTCGATCCTTCATCTTTCAGCAATATCCTCCACCGTCTCCCATTACAGTTTCTCTTCCACACTGCAAGTTCTCTACTCATCTTTTGCTCCGGTTTCATTCACAGCTCCCCATCAGCCACCATAGCGAGTGCTTTGCCAAGGTCTGCTTCATTTCCTTCTCTAAAAAAGCAGCTTTCTTCCTCATCCAAGTTACTGGGTGAACTGGTGCGTGCCTGCGACGTGGTGATGACACCCTTCCCAGCCTGGCCTGGAGGAAAGGCAGGGAGGACGGTGCCGGCACATCCCTGGTGGGCACCACATCTCCAGCATCTCTGGAGGAGGTAACGTAGCCCTGCATGCGATGTTTTGTTTCTCAGTTACCAACCCGGTGAGCTACGGTGGATAACCGAAGGGCTGTCGGAGGAAACCAGCCACCTCCAGCTCTCCTGCCAGACTGGTGGGGAAGAAGAAAGTGAGACCAAGGACACCCTTTCCCTAGGAATGGAGAGAAAGGCCAGTTCCCCAATGGGTCACGCTGGGGGACAGCCAGGACAACTGGCTGGGGAGGGCACGGGCAGAGCGGGAGAAGCCTTCTCCTGCTCCGGAGGCGTCCCAGGAAGAGCCCACAGCTCCCGGCGGCTGCAAGTCCCCTGCCAGGGGCTGTGGGATCCAGGACCACATGTGACAGGCCAGTCAGGTCAAGCCTGGATGCAGACAAATAGACAACAAGACGCACTTGGATGTGACTGAAGAGCAGGACGTGAGAGGTCATGCGTTCACCAGAAAAGGAAGGTGACTCTCAGAGGACGGCGAGGAGGCAAGCCGTATAGAGGAGATGACTCTGAAAGCCCTAGGAGACGTGGCATGCAAGAAAAAGCATGATGCTGAAGGTATGAGGATAAGCACGATCTGCAGATTTATAAATCTACATGAGTGTTTGGAGAAGGAGTCCTGGCACTGGATATCCAATCAATTACTGTGGCCAGATCTACTGTCCACCTTTCCATAGGGTGAGTGAGTGGCTGGAGGGATCTCAGGATGAAACCCCTCGTGTTTCTGGATCTGGAAATTCTGCTTTGCTCGGTCTCTGCAGCAGGAGAGAGACTGGCAAGAGCAGTGGACTTCTTGTCAGAGTGGGCAGAGGTAGGATGTGCTCGCTGGGCTGAAGCAAGGCAGACTCGAATGGCGGAGACACTGTGGGTGGACCATGCGAAGAACTCCCTGTGGAGCACCACTGTTCCCGGGGCAGGACTGTGCTCACCATCGCACTGAGCCGCCTGCTTAATGCGGGAGGTTTTCCTAAGAAAGTTGCCCTGGATCAACTAGAGTGAGGAGGAAAGTCCTATAAGCTGATCGGAAAGGACCATCTGCCTTTCGAGTCCATTAGAGCTTGGAAGCGCGTGACTCCTCTAGGTCCTGCAGCATGAAAATCAAACAGGAAAATCTGCTCTGTCCTGGGCTCGATGTTTCCATAAAAAGTTCAGGGCAGAGATCTCAGTCTATCCACCAGAATAGCTCCCACCGGAGCACAGCGGGTCCCCACCTCCTCTAGGACCTATAGGTGCTACCGGAGCATGAACTGCAATAACAACCAGCAGAAAGGGAAGGAGATAACCCCAGTCTGTCCCAGACTGACAGAGTCACCCAACGCCTTCAGGACTCATTACAACAGTCCTCAGCGTACAATAAAACACCACCACCATCTCACTGACCGACCGATAGCTGCGGGTCCCAGATCCCCTTTTCCTGTCCCCCACGCAAGATTTTCTTTCCACCCACTCTTTTCACCGCATCAGAAGCTGAAGATACCTATTGCTGGGAGCAAGGTCAATCCTCCCCTTGCTGGCGGAGAGGCTGGACGTGGTGTCCGACTAGCAATGACTAAGAGTATGAGACCTCGACTGCATATTGGGTGGAAAAGCAATTTGGAAGGTTGAAACCTGCTGCCTGATCCTTTCAGGAGGTGCTTCCTAGTGCGTGGTGTGAAAACCAGCTGGTAGCCCTCCCCATGGCACCACGGAGCCTCTCGCCTCTCCTCGCGAGTCCTGCTGTCACCCAGCAGCACAGGAGAGGGCTCAACTCAACTCCCCAAGGACCTCGGGTTGTGAGTTCATCCATCACAGGCTACGTGACTCCCATCACATTCCCATTTACTGGGAGTAAGGCAAAAAGAAACCACTACAAACAAATCCCAAACTGCCGGGAGAAGGGTCTCAGGGGAGCTGGCAGCATGGTGCAGCAGCTCTGGAGCATGGATGTAAAGCTGAAAATATTTTTATATATTTATATATATATATTAAAAATATACTTATATATTATTATATAAATATTTATATTTTTCCTTCTTTCCAAAAAAAAGCTTTCCCCTGGCCCGTTCCCCCGCTGTTCACATAAGAGCAGCACCAAAGCTAACGCTGCCCAAACACGGAGCGAGCCTTCCAAGGAGAAGAGCAAGGAAAGTGCAGAAACAGCGCTGATTGCCGCCGGAAAAGCAATATTGCAATTCCCTCCGCTCCCAAGCAGCTTTTACTGCAGTGAGAGTGTCCACAGGGCCACCGGCCGGCTTGGAAAATGCATGCCTGGGAGTGGGAAGTGGAGCCGGCTTGGAAAACGCATGCCTGGGAGTGGGAAGTGGAGCTGGCTTGGAAAACGCATGCCTGGGAGTGGGAAGTGGAGTCCTCGGAGATCCCAGCTGGATGTCCCCACATCCCCCCAGGCCGTGCTGCCTCCAGGTCCCAGGTGTGTCTGACTCGGGCAGCTAGGGGTTTATTTTATGTTATTTTATTTTATTTTAATTTTATTTTATTCTATTTTATTCTGGTTTATTTTATTTTATTCTATTCTATTTTATTTTGTTATTCTATTCTATTCTATTTTGTTCTATTCTATGCTATTCTATTCTATTCTTTTTATTTTTAAAATTTTATTTTATTTTGTATTGTTTTATTTTATTTTAAACGCACACACCCCCCTAGTGCCTGCTGTGCAGCTGAATGACCTGCTGAGGGTCAGAGAGACGTACCCACAGATTTCTCCACCCACTGGGGTTTTCTCTGCCTGCTGTTTCCCTCCCCTGAGGAAGGATTCATCCTCCAGGAACTGGCTCCAGGAGCCCACTGGAACCTCCACCCCGCGGCCCAGCCTCTCCCCGTCCTTCCCCACGCACCGTGGAGCAACATCGCAGCTCCCCGCCTGGGAGGAAAGCAGGAGAGCGTCGGTGTCACCCGCTCCCCTCGCGAAGGGACAGCGATTCAAAAATGTCACCGAGCATCTGAACTTCTCCGGGCGCCGCTGCGGGGCCGTTCGGCAAAGGCACCGCCTGTCCGTCTGTCTGCCCGCCAAGCAGCAGGACGGACGCGCGGACGGCTGAGCCCCCCCCCCCTCCCTCCGCTCGAGACCTCGGCCAGCCGAGGGGTCTCCACCGTCGCCCCGATTGCAAACGCTGCACGCCGCGTGCCTGCGCACGCCCCGCTCCGCGCACGCTCCCGCTCACACGCGTGTGCTCGCACATGCCCCACCACGTGTGTGCACGCGCCGGAGTGCCCGTACGTGCGCGCAGACACCCGCGGCACACCACCCCCCCCCCCCCCCCCCCAAAACTGGAGCATCTGCGCGGGGTCACGTCTCCCTGCGGTCGCCCGAGCTGCCGGAGAGCGTCTTTCCCAGCATCCCGGTTCCCCTGGTCAGGCAGGGGCAGGGTGAGGGCAGCAGTGCAGGCAGGGCTCCGGGGAAGGGAATAAACCCAGGCAGCGGGGGTCACGGCATCTTCCCACCCACCCACCCGAGCAGCGGCCGCAGCCCGTGGCATCAGCCCCGGGGCAGGCTCCCAGCTCCAGGCGCGGTGCGGCCGGCGGCACGCAGCACCCGTGCCGTGGCACAGCGGGAGCAGGCGGCTCCGCTCACGGCTCCGGCAGGGGCACGAGCAGCCGTGGGGCGGCGTGTCTGCCACGAGCGTGGCTTTCCACGGCTATCGGCAGCGCGGCGGCACCGGGATCGAGCACACGAGGGGTTTGGTGCCCGGTGGTCTCTGCCGCAAACTTGGGGAGCGCCTGAGCCTGGGCTTCGCCTCCCCCAGCCCCTTCTCCGGTGGCTGAGCCTGCCCTGAAGACGCTGGGAGCTGGGATGCTGCTCTGATCCCCGCCCTCCATCTAACACCTCCGAGCTACAAAACAAATTATTTCCGAGCGGTTAATCCCGATGGAGACCCCCCCGCCGGCAGGCTGAGCTCCCCGTGCACTCCGGGGATGGAAAGGTGCAGGGTGGGGAAGCCCATCGCCCCACGGCGCTGGGTGATCCGGGGATCTGGCCGATGGTTTCGGTCCAGTAACTGCCTCGCACTGTGCCTGCTCTGCTCATCCATCCCAGCACACTGCCTAAAGCGCTCCCCTCCCCGCTCCGGTCCCTGCAGAGCAGGATACGGCCACAGGGAGCGAGCAGTGCCCTCCCCTCTCTACGTCTTAGTTTTTTATATCATCTGGCACCTAACGGATGCGTTTTGCCGGCTTGTGGATGAGCAGCGGCGGGACGTCGCTCCTCAGTGATCACGGTTTGCCGATGGGAACCCAAAGCCCACCCCGGTCCCAGGCAGCGGGCGCATCATACCTGCTCATTAAACCCTGCTCACGCCGGCGCACACGCTCCCGCACGCCAGCGTCCCCCACTGCCCCCCAAAACGCCCGAGCCCTTCGGCCTCTCCATGCTCGGTGGCTGGCCGGGACGGTGCCCACATTCCCGTGGGACACCCATGGGCATCGCCCGGACCCCAACACCCGCACGGGCAGGGCTGGGGGATATGCTATTGTTTTTTAAGTTTGTTTATTATTTGGTAGCCCTGCCCCGGGGCTGACTCCAGCGCCGTCACGCGTCCCACGCCGTGCGCACCTCCGGCACGCCGGCCATTCGGGACTATTCATAGCTGCCGGACGAGGCCATTTTCCTCACCGGGATTAGCTCCCCGCCGCCATCAGCTGATGCCCGCCGCGGCACGGGAAGAAGGTGGAACCCAGCGTGCTGCACCGCCGTCTCCCCACGGCACCCCGGCCACCCTTCCTCCTCCTCCTCCTCCTCCTCCTCCCTCCATCCCGAGTGGGGCCATGGGCTCACGGAGCCATCGAGGCTGGGGCAGGCGGATGCTCGGCACAGGCTCGGGCCCCCAGCATTGCATAAGCCAGCGGGCTCGCTGCCCAAAGCTGCCTCGGCCAGAGGTTTCATAACGGCACGGCGGCTGCGTGACCCGTCTGCCTCTCCCCGGCCACGACGGGAACAGGGAGCCGGCGCTGAGCAGGGATGGACTCATCCCTCGGCTTCTCCTCCAACCCTTCTGTGCCCCGGCAGTGCCTGGGGTCACTCCAGCTGGGCCACCCACCCCAAATCCTGTGCCACAGCCCAGGACAGACATGGTTGGGGCCATGCCTCCAGCCACACTGAGCTCCAGCCTGTGGCCAGGCAGCATGCTGGGGACAGCCGAGGTGGGAACCGTCCCTACCTGAGCCCTCGGCCAGGTGCCTGTCCCCAGAGCAGCCTGTTGCCTCACTGCTGATCCAAAACTCCAGCCAGAAGCATCCCCTCCACCTGCTTTTGCTCTGAAATTCAGGATATTTTCTGCTTCACAGAAGGGGAACCTACCGGGTCCTTCCGCACGGAGCAGGGAGAGACGGGGCTGGGCTCTGCAGGCAGGTCTGGTGGGGGAGAAGTGTCCTCCACCATCCAGCCTGGTGACCCCAAAGCGAGGTGTCCCGGAGGGAGCATCCTCCAACACACCGATATCGGGTAGAGACAACCCCCCCCTCTCCTCGGAGGTGCCGGCGAAGGCTGGCGGAGGATTTCCCCCATTTATTGGGGTTTCGGAAAGTGCAGCCTGGGATGGATGGGAGACACCACCCGGCACGGGCCATCCCTCCCCAGCAGGGACATTCTCCACACAGCCTCGGCCCCGGGGGTCCGATACCCAGCGGGATTTGCCCAGAACTGGCTGCAGTGGAAGTGTGCGGGGTGGTGTCACCCACGGCAGAGTCCCTCCTTGGCCTTTTGGCCACTGCCACCCAGTTTCGGGGGGGGGGGGGGGGGGGAGGTGGGACAGCAGGGCTGTCCCCAGAGTCACATCCCCTCCCACAACACCAGGATTCAGCGGAAAGTATCCGCGCAGATGTGGTGTTTCTTCCCGTTTTCCACGCACAGAGCAAACCGGTTTGGTTTTCTCCCAGTGGAAAACAAAATATAGCTGGGGGGGTGGGAGCACCCAGCCAGAGGGTGCGGGTGGGCGGTGGGACCCCGGGCAGTGGCTGGGGTTCGGGCCATTGCGTTTGGGGTTCCTGCCCCAGCATCAGAGCTGGATCCAAAACTGTCACCAAAACTGATGTCCACTGGAAACTGTCATTTTTGGGGAAACAATTTTCCTTAGGGAGTATGCTGAGAAAGCCTTGGAGATCTCTCTGGAAACACCCAGCCGTCTTGCAACATTTAGAACTGAAATTTTCAATCACAAATTCTGAAATTGTTTTTCACTGTGCAGGCATTTTTGATTGAAAATGCTTAATGATAAAAATCTCAGTTAATTATCTCACATTTATTTACACTAGCTATTTTGCCTAGTGCCAGCTGAGCTTGGGGAGGTACCCAGATATTTTGGGTTATCTAATTCATCACAGGAGCAGCAGTCCTGTAGAAGAGCCCTATTTCCAGACGGTCCCCTTGTTCCCCTCTGAGGAGAGCTGCTCCTTTCCTCTCTTCAGAAATGTTTTCCAATCCCCCACCAAGAAGCCGGTGCTCATCACCCAAACCCTCTTCCCCAGCTCCCTGACGTGCTTTGGGAACCAAAATGCCAAAAAGGTGAATTTTGGAGGAACCCGAGGGGCTGGGGCCGGGCAGGCTGAGGCAGCGGCCGGGCTGTGCCAGCCTGGTCCTGCCGCTACATGGTACCTGGTTATACCACAGATTTATTGCCACCAGCCCAGGGCCCCGCGGCTGCAGGGTAAACCCCACCACGTGCCCCCGCCGCGGGGAGGGGATGGGATTAGCTTGTCCACGTGAGCAGGTTTACTCCCCAAGCATGTTCTGACACGGGCTGGCATGTGGGAAGGGGATCCAGAAGCTATTGGAGATGCCCAGGTGCTGGGCATCTCCAGTGGCCACCTCCTGCAACGCGACCCAGGATCCCCTTCCCTTCCAGGCCAGTGGGAGACGGACACCTTCAGCATCTGGATCCGACCTGGGAGTCATTAAATATGGGATCACTCAGGCTGACATCCCCCCATTGCCACCCACTCGCTTCGGAACAGACTCGGTACCCAAGGTTTTAGCAGCAGGAGCTGGCTGCAGGCTACCGCGGTTGGACGTGATGCTTTCCCCAGCTACCTGCCTCCCCATCCCAGTGTCCCCACATCCCCCCAGCCAGCCCCGGAGCTGGAGGAGGTGGGTCAGACCCAGTCTGGCAGAGAACTGCTTGAGGCAAACAGGGCACCCTTCTGCTGGGTTGGTAAGTTCAACCCATCCAGAAAAAGCTCCACCAGAAGTGGCTCGGGGGGGACAGACAGGAGCACCCAGCTGGGAACAGCACTGGTGGGGTGGGGTGCGAGCAGCACCCCTCAAACCAGGCTGCATTAGGATGGGGCACCCCGACCCGCAGCACAATGCCAGCTTCCCCAAGCCGAGGGGAGAAAACATTCCCCGTTGGGCAATTACCCACGGGAGAACGGTCAGTGTAAGCACCCGCGGCACGAAACAGCGATGCTACGGAAGCAGCTGGGTGGAAGCAACACGAACCACAGAAGATGTTAGAGACTATTTTCCTATGCACAGCAGAGCATGACGGATGGGTGGGTGGATGGGTGGAGGGACGGATGGATGGGTGGATGGAGGGATGGATGGGTGGATGGATGCCTCCTCAGAAAAGAACATACTTGGCTAGACACCTATATTTCCTGCACAGTCTAGAAAAGGGATTTCCAACAAAGCTTTGAAACCTCAGCCCGTACCCTGAGGACTGCAGAGACTCCGAGGACGAGGAGTGCACTGCTTTGCGGCAAGCAGACCAGCGTTACGGTCCTACCTGCCTCTTGTGCCCTGGGGAAACCCCAGCCCACAGCTCCCATCGCCAAGCTCTGGATGACTCTCAGCTCCTCCAGACCACAGCTTTCCTGCGGTTCTCCCCGTGAGAGGACAACTTGTGCTGGCACCAACCATTGTTTCATTGTTCTCTCACTGCAGGGACTGATAGTTGTTAATGACTTGAGGTGTGATTAATTTTTAACGGCATCAACTTAATTGCTGGGCTATAAATAGACCTTCCCGCCCCTTCTCTGGCTCAGCTGCTTTCTCATGTATGTTTTGCTCCATGTTGAGGGGGATCACAGTCCTGAAAACTCTGTGCTGCAAGAACCTTCCCCATGCTGCGCAGGATGCTCGGGGGTATTGGTCCGCCCGCAGTGATGGAGCTGTAGGAGCCCAGCCTCTGCCAAGGATGGCCCGGGAGTTTGTCCCGAGGAAGTTCTGCCAGACCAGCTGTGATGGAGCCCATCGCAGCGAGGGAAACACCAGGGGATCTGTGGGGGTCCCACGGACTTCCCAGGAGCCAGGCAGGCAAGAATTGTGGTGCTAAGACCTCTCTCCACTCTGTGCCCCACCATCCCTCTACAAAGGGTCTTCAGATGCTGCACAGGAGCCGAGGAGCCCAAAAGCTCACCAGTATCTTCCAGGAGGTGCGTGGGTCCAAGAGCCGCCAGCAGCGCTCCTGAGGACAGGAGAACGGTCCTGTCCTTTGGGAAGGGGTGAGCTACCTCTCGGCAGAGGGACAAGGCTCGGAGCTGGGTGCTGCGTGGAGAACATCTGATACAACCAGCCCGGCCCTCAAAAGGGGCCCTTGTTCGACGCGAGTGTCACTTCTCCGTCCTTGCTCTAATGAGGGCAGGAAGAGCTGGCAAATACCCCCAGGTCACTTGAACCTGAGCCTGGCATTGAACTCCTGACCCAGAAAGCAAAGCCTCCTGGCCCAGGCAAATCCCCTCGGCCAGCCCATCCCGCCTCTCCTCCTGCTGGGGGATTTGTGGGAATTATCCTCCCTCCGCCGTCCCCCCGGGGTCCTTCTGCCTCGCAGCCTCCTCTCTGCCTTGCATTTTCTATCCCTTAATGACACTAAGAAGGGGCACTTTTCCCCTAATGCCTTGGGATGCGTTGCCTGGAGAAAGCCGGATGCATGGATACGGGCTACTCTCTGCTCGGAGCACGGGGGGCCGGATTCTGGATGGGTTGTGCCGGGGTGGGCTTGGGCAGCCCCTCCGCAGCTCTCTGCGCCGGGGACATGAGAGCTCACCTGGGATGCAGCAGCCGGCACATCCGCATCTCCAGGCTGCTGCTTGACATGTTAATGAAAATATTCTACAGGCTAATTAAAGTCATTTAACACTAACTGTGTCCATGGATTAATTAGAAAAAAGCAGAAATGGCATCGGGCTGGAGCCCGAGCAGCTCCCGGCGAGGCAGAGCAGGCACATGGCTCCCTGGAGGGAGGAGGCGAATTCCCCGGGCTGGAGAGAGCCGGGGCAGGTGGAAGCACCCTCCTCATCCTCACCTGAGCATGGGTGGCTCCGAAATTCCCCCCGTGTCCTTTCAGTGCAGCAGGTCTGGCTGAGCAGACACGGGGACGAGGTGCGGGGCTCGCTCCGGAGGGATGGCAAGGTGACCGGGAGCACGGCGGGATGCTGGCGGGCGGCTCTGTGACCACCAAGGGGAGGACATGCTCATCCACAGTGGCTGCCGGTGGGCAGCGGCTTCTTCAGCTGCCGCTCCGGGCCGGGGCTGTCCTGCTTCTCCCTGCCTGAGCCTGGGTGAGCCCCCCTCTCCCCTGGGCAATCCCCCATTTATCCTGGGTGATCCCCCCTCCCTGGGGCAGGGGCCAGAGGCAAGAAAGCAAGAAGATCTCTACTCCCCAGCATGGAGGTGGGCCATTCTGGCTTCCCTGCAAGAGGCAGCGATAGCCTCCTGCCTCCAACACTGCCGAAAACCAGGATCAGATGCTGGGAAAGTAACATAAGAGCCTAAAAGAGGCTTTTTTTGCTCCGGCAGGATTTCTCAGGGGCGCAGCCTGATCAGCGGACCCACTTATGGGGACGCTTGGCTGCAGCTCTCCAGCTGTGATGACATCGTGTCTCTTCCTATCTCATCACGCTGTTTGCACCACTCTCTTCTCGCAGAGGAGCGGAGATGAATCATTCTTCCCCCCCTGAACATTCACAGGCACAAAAAAACCCTTCCTCGGTGGCCCCTTCCTTCGTGCCCCCGCTTTGCTCTCCCCTCCTGTGGTGGGCTCCCATCGCGTCCAGGGGTCCCGGCAGAGAGCAAAGTTGGGAGCAGCTGGCAGGGAAAGGCTTCCTAATCTTGAAACCGAGATATAATCCAGTGAAGGGATGGAAAGGATCCATTCTGCTGTCCCAGCCACCAACACAACACAAATGTCAACCAAGAAAGAGCCACAAGACGCTGCTGGTTGGGAATCCACCAACAAAACATTAGATGGAGCAATTAGACCATGAACTTCCCTAAGTCCCGGGAGCTGCTCCTGGATAACGCTGCGGGGAAAAACACCCAAAAGTACCCAAAATGCTCTGATTGTTGCAAATGTTGGATTTGTCCCTGCCTGAGCTGATGGACACAGAGGAGCCTGGTGGGACAGGAGTGGCTGGTGGTGACAATCCAGTCTCCAGGCCACATCCAGGTGGGACCAGCACGCTGCAAGGAGCCACGCAATACCCTCCAGATCAAAGGGGTCTTGTAAAACCCTGCGGTCACCCAGCTCTTGCAACGACCGAGGAAACCTCCCAGCCATGAACCGCAAGGGACCGGGGCGGGGGGTGATGCCTGAGTGTGCAGAGAGCCTGAAACCCTGACCCAAGGGGACCTGCACCCCGCTAACGAGAGGAGGAAGCCGGGCACCGAGCCTGGCACTGCCATCCCCGGGCACGGTGGTGGCTGGGGAGGGACGGGCGGCGGGGGGGAGCCGGGAAGGTACAACTGCTGCAGGGAAGGAAATGCTGTGAAAAGCACAGAAAGGGATTAAAAAAGACAGAGATTAAGGAGAGAGATGAGAAAAAAAGGATGCAGGAAGGAGAAGAGAAGAGGAGAAGAGACAGCCACGGCCTACAGGGTGTGAATTTTCTCACTGAGTGATGAAGGCAGCAATGAGGCACCAAACAAGCAGTAAATAAGCGAACATTAGTCCCTACAGAGAGGCTGCGCCCTCCCGGCCCCGGGCTACGGCAGCCAGCACCCCGCTTGGCACAGCCCTCTGCCCCGTGCCACCGCCAGACACACCGGCTGCCCGTCCATTCCCACGCCTGCCGGGGAGCCGAAGCTCTTCTTCCAGCATAGCACGGCCGAGCCCACCCGTGTCCCTCCCAGCTCTGTGGAGGTGACACTGGGACCAGGGCTTTGGCTGAGACCCCGGGAAGACGGACCCCCATGCAGCACCCAGTTCGCCGGGGTGCTTTGCTCCTAACCGCGGCACAGCCCTGCCAGCTGCCGGCACCTCCTTGCACGTATCCCATAGACAGAAACATGCTTCTTACTAAAAAAAACCCTGCTCTGCCACCAAAAGAGACAAAACGACTATTTTTTGTGCTCTGCTCCCCCTTGCAGGACCGTGCAGTGGCCGCACAGTGAGTGCTGAAGCACCACCGAGCAACAGGGTCTCCCCAAAATCAGGCCCCCTCGGCACGCGAGGGGAGCTTGGAGCCAGGGGCCTGGCTGCTGACAGCTGGGACAGATTTGTTCCACAAGAGGTTTGGAAAAACTGAAATTATTTTCCATCTGAAGCAATGAAGCCACATAGCTGTCTCCAAATGCGCCTTTTACGGGCCAGAGAAGGGGAAGAGTGGGCTGGCGGAGTCATTTCTGTAGGTCCCAGCTGTGCTGCTTTGCACTGCGTTCTTCATTAATTTTATTATTATTACTATTTCTGTATAAATTTTTAAGCCAAAACCACCGCAACCCCGGCAGATGCACTTTTTGCTTAGCAGACATCAACACCAACTTCCCAGTAACACGCAACCTCTCCCACCTCTGCTCGCCCAGGCTGTGCCGTGCCGCCCAGCTCCCTCTGCACCGGGCAAACCTCGGCAGAGGAGAACCAGGAAAATCCCTCCCCGCCAGTGAAGTTCCGCGCAGGGGTGATGGAGAAATCCAGGAAAATCCATCCCACGCGGTGATGGAGAAGAAATGCCCAGGCCATGCTGCAGCCCAGGGGTCCCCCGGTCTGCAGGGAGAGTCCCCAGTGGTATCCCCACCCCACTGGGAGTGGGGGAGCGAAGCCACGGAGGCTGCAGAGAGGGGGGGGGAACGGCGGGGTGCAGGATCCGTGCAGGATCCATCCAGCTCGTACACAGCCAAACGCCTGATCCCGACAGCACCCACGATGACGCCCGACCCCGCTTGCCCATCCTACGCTGTGGGTGCTGCCGTAAGGACCTCGGGTCCCTGCTGACACCCTCCTGCTCTTTTCTCTTCCCCGCTTTGCCGGACCCTCCCGGGGGGAGCCGGGGGATGCTGCCCACGGTGGAGCAGCGTGGCGGCTGGGGGGGTCCCTGCGGACCCCGCTCAGGGCTGCCTCTCCCCCCGCCCCATAACCCTAAACTGACCGCTCCTCTGGCTCAAGAGGAAGGGGTGGAGGAGAGCCATCGCCCGCAGCACCACGCACGCTTGCCCCCCGGCCGCGCTCAGCCCCGGCTCCCGACCGAAACACCGGCCAGCACCCCTCCGTCCCGGCAAGCGCCGAGCCCCTCCGCCCGGGTTTGGGACCGTGGGCTCGGCTGAGCCCCGGCTTTCCCCCCAGGACAGCTCTCGCCCACCCCAACCCCACTTTCTGCCCGCTCTGCCTCCCCCCACCGCCCTCGCCACGCCGGCGGCCGGCACGCCTGTCCCCGTGTGGCCGTGCCACGGGGATGTCCCCGCCACGGAGAAGCCACCACGACCCTTACCTGGGTCTCGGAGAGGTTGAGCTGCCGGGCTAGCTCCGTCCTCTCCCTGCCCACCACGTACTGGCAGCGCTGGAACTCCAGCTCCAGGCGATAGAGCTGCTCCGCCGTGAAGGACGTCCGTGTCCGCTTGGGCCGGTCCAGGTCCAGGCCCTTGGGAAGCACGATCTCCCGGATCGTCCCTTTGGCATCTGGGAGGGAAGCGGGGAGAAGGGCAGTCAGGAAAAAAGCTGGGCTGGGGAGGAAAGGGACTGGGGAAACTGGTTCCAAACAGACCTTACTGGGGGGGGGGGGGGGGGGGCGAAAGCTGAATTAAACACCGGCTGCACTGTCGAGCGACAGGGCTCGCTGCGGGAGGAACTGTGACAATCCCCCAAGCTGTGGCTAAAAGAGGCGACATCCCATAGTTCGGTTGTCCCCTCTGGCCCCAAATGCTGCAAATGTTTAAACCTCCAGGGAACAGTAACAAAGTCTTCCTAAATTTTTTTTTTTTTAAGTGATAAATAGAAACCAAAAAGTCTTTAAGGAAAACAGAGTGTTTAATCACAGAAATCATAGTTTCTGAAAGCCAGAACAGAAAACAGTTCTACACCAAGAAAGAGTTCAAATTAAAGATTATTTAATTAAAAATATATTTTGTTTTTTTATTCCTGTCCTTCCTTGGGAATACTGGAAAAATTTTATCTCTATGACAATTCTCTTTTTTCCAGAATTATTCTCACTGAAGGAATATTCTCTTGAAAAGCAGCAGCTCCTACTTTGGGGCAATTCTCTATTAAAGGACAAGTTTTGGAAGTGCCGCATGCCCCGCGCTGCTCATGGCAGATTTTATGAGGCTGCGGCTATCGCTGCCCACAGCCTGATATCGGGAAACAAAAGCCAGAGGGTTCACCTCCCGCATTAGCCCCGCACAGCCCCTTCCATGCTGTGGGATGCAGTTTGCAGCCCTTCCAAAGGAGTCACGGCTTTACTTTCCACTGACAAAGGACGAGCTCTCCCAGAAAAATCCACGGAGCCCTAAGGTGCCAGGAAGCCTGTCCCAGCTCCATGGGCTGGGATGTGCCCGATGGGCTCTGTGTGCCCGGGGTGCACCAGGTATTAAAAAATGAGCCTTGGAAATTTCCCACTGGGTTCCTGCTAGACCCCAAACCCCTCATGCTCCTTGTCCCCCGGTGCTGGCTTTCCTTAAGCACCAGTAACACCAGTGGAGAGCCCGGTTTGGGGGAGCCCTGGACGCAGAGCTCCCTGTTTCTGCGCAGTGGCTTTCTTGCAGGTTAAAAACCAGCCACAAAAGCCACACTGGGCAAGCAGCCCCGAGCCCGGAGGGACCCAAGGTCCCCAGCAGCCCTGGCTGGAGGTAAATTGCTTTCTCTCTTTCTGGCTGACTCAGGCATGAAAGGATTATAAAATCGGTGGGGCAGGAAGGGGGAAAATAGTGCGGAGCAGACTGGGAAGGGGTGATGGAGCTGGCATGGGGACGGCGGAGCTGGCATGGGGACAGCAGGAGTGGGGAGCGAGCACAGACTTGGGAAAGGGACTCCAATCCCAAAGCTGGTTTCCCACCGCTACGTTGTGGTACGTGTGTGACGGCAGAGGAGCCGTCCCGGCACAGCCAGCCTGCTCCAAGCTGGAGCACGGCACTGCAGAGGGCTTGCGGAGGGCCAGGGTGGGAGGGGGTCCGGTGGGACCATGAGCATGGGCTCTGATCCGCACCCCCAAACTCCACGGGTGGGCTGTCGGAAAGGAAAGGGGTTGTAAGTGGATTGGAGGTATCTCTGGTGGGATCGGGATGCCAGCCTGGGAACCATTTTGTGAAGGAAAGAGCATTTGCAGGGATGATGCCCGGACCACGTCCGCACTCCCGCGTCCACGCTGCCGTCCCCCGACACAACAACAGCCGGGGCTGCCAGCAAGGAGCAGCTAACAGAGACGCTCATGCTTTCCAGCCGCAGCTGCGAGTATCTGCCCCTCCGCCCTCGCCGCTCTGTACGGCGCTGCCGGCATTATTACGGGTATTATTTATTGTTATTTCCCCCCAGCAGCTGGGGCACGGGGTGGGGGGAGTGAGCTGGGCACAGCGCCGGAGGGAAGGGAAGGGGGCACAGCCCGTGGTGCCAGCTCGGCAGGGGAGAGGCAAAGCCCCTCTCCCTAGCCCCTCGCCCCCCCCCCATGGCACAGCAGCCCTATTACACACCGCAGACCTTCCCTGCTGCCCGTCCATGCAGGTTTTGGGGGGACCACAGCCATCCCCCTACGCCAGGAAGGGCACAACACCATCCTGCCTGAGGAACCCCCTCCTGAGAGCCTTCCCCCATCAGCCGCTGGATCCCAGACCCCCAACACCCTCCAGGTCCTGCTGTGGCTTCCCTGCGGTTTTCCAGCAGCCCCTGGCCTCGCTGGCAGGGCTGTGGTGACAAGTTCCATTCTTGGGGACCGGGCTACACCTGATGGCAGCACAGCCAGAACAAGGTCTGGGACTGAAATCCCCCCGAAAGAGTTCTGGTGCCACGGGGATCAATCTCTCCTCTGCCTTAGCAGCTAAATATGACGAGGCAAGGACAGGCAGACACGGTCGGGGAGCAGGAGGGAAGGCGAGCGGGCAGCAGCTTTGGGGCACCGACCCCCCGAGCTTGTAAACAGTGATTTTACAGCCCTGCAGTGCAGCACAGCAGGCCAGGAGGGATGCATCCTGCACACCAACACACGCAGCAGAGTCAGGCAGACGCAGATGCCCCCATACACCCAGGGACGCACCGTGCACACCCGTGTGCATGAAGGACACCTCTTCCCTGCACAGGGACACACCGCGTACACCGTGTACACCGGGGGGTTCTGCACCCACACGGCTGCCAGGACATTTCTGGGGCGCACACCCGCCCGGCCAGCCCCGAACACGTACACCCACCCCTCTCCGTGCCGGCACGGCCATGGTGACACACACACTTCGCGGCACACTTTGGGGGGGGGCACAGGAGCCCGCAGCCCTTCTCAGTGCACCCCAAACAGCACCAGGGTGTCCCCCCCAGAGCTCCCCGCATCCATCTGTGTCCCCCCGGGCACCGAGCTGGGGCAGACCCCGGGAGGAAGGGGGGTGAGCACCCCGGGATCTGCCCCCCCCCTTCCAGCCGCCCCCGGGGCTGCAGCCCCCACGCTGCCAGCGGGACCGGCTCCCGAGCAGCCCGGCTTCTCCGGCGAGTCCTTGTCCCGTTAATCCCCGCTAAGGACCGACCCGCTGCCGGCCCGCACCCCTCGGCCGTGCCCGCGTCCAACGGCACCCGCCAGCCCTGCCGCCTCGACGAGACGGGGATGGGCGGGCGGGCAGGGCCGCCTCCGTGGGCAAAGCCCCCCCTTCTCCGCGCCCCGTCGTTGCGGCTGGAGGCTCCGTCCCGCACGATCGGTCCCCGGTACCGTACCGGTGAGCGGACTGAGCCCGGCCGAGCCCCCGGGAGAGCCCCGGACCGGGCAACCCCCTGCTCCTCCTCCTCCTCCGCTCCGCTCCCGGCGGTCCCAGGGCACGGAGGACCCCCGCCGCTTCCCAACCGGCCCCCCCGGACGGGGGGAGGCTCCTCCACCCCCCCGAGAGCCCCGTTCCCACCAAAGGCACCGCGGGCGAGCCCCGGGGATAGGCCGGAGCTGAAGGCAGCCCCGGGACTGGGAGGGAAGAGCCCCGTCCCCCGGGGCATCCCCCATGGGGATGGGGGAGAGCGGTCCCTGCGGCACCGGCTGCCGGTTCACCCCGCGCCTGGGGGGGTGTGGGGGGTTACAAATAGGTAAAAATATATTCATTAAGAAAAATTAAAATTTAAACCCCACCACCACCACTTTGCAGGGAAACCAACCTGAAGGCTTGGTTGGCACCGGCCCTTCCCCGGGAGCGGGCCCTCAGCCGGGGGAGGGCTGGGAGCCCGGCGGGCCCGTGGCCCCGCAGACCGGCTCTCTCCCCCCCCCCCCGCATCTCCCCGTGTCCCCCCCACCCGCTCTATTTCGGTTCCGTTCCCGTTTATTTCCTCCGTTTCTCCCCGCCACCATTTTGTCCGCGCCGTGGCGGCTGCGGTAAGATGGTGAGACCGGCCGCCGCCGGGCGAGGGTCCCCGGGGCCGGCAGAAGCGGGGACCCTGGCCCGGGGTTGGGGACCGACAACCCCCCCCCCACCAGTCCCGCTCCCAGCCCCGGCCCGTCGGGGCGGCCCCGGTAAGACCGAGGCCGGGCGGAGGAGAGGCCTGACCCCGGCCTGACCCCGGCGGGGGCTGCGGCCTCGGCGACCACCGAGGAGGACCCGGGGGCAATCCCGGGGTACCGCTGCCGAGCGCTGCCCGTTCCCCCGCCGAGGTGCCCGGGGAAAGGCTCGGGCTGCGACGGTTGGGCTGTCGGCGACAGGCGCCTATCGCGACAGCCGGGAAAGAGGCTTGGGTGGGCGGCAGGGGGGCATCTTTGCAACCCGGCCGGCAATCGCTCCGCAGCCTCCGGGCGAGCCGGGATGCCCGAGCCGAGCTCGAACGGTGCCAGGCCCAGCTCACGGCGAACGAGCAGGGACCGGGATCGGGCCCCGCCGCCCCCGGGGCAGCGGGGAGGGAGGACACGGCCGAGCCGGGGCCGAGGCTCCGGTCCCCACCGCCCTGCCCTGCCCGAACGCGGGGCTTGAGGCCGGGCGGCCGCGGAGCTTCTCCGGGCTCCGGTTTGGCGGACGGGGCGGGGGGGGACACTGGCTGAGCATCCCCAGGCGCGGCCCCGGGATGGAGCCGCGCTGCCGCCCCCGGAGCCCCGACCCGGGGAGCGCTCGGCACCTCCCCGCCTGCCGCATCCCCGCCGAGATCCCCCACCCCCGAACTTTTCGGGGTTTGCCATAAAACACACGCTGGTCCCAGCGAGCCCCGGGGCCGGCGGTGGGCTGAACGCGATTGCATCCCGAGGCTCCGGGTCCCGCCGTTCCCCGGGCCGGGCCCGCCGCGTTCCCCCCCCGCCCGAGCCCCGGCCGAGCGAGTGATATTATAAAGAAGGAAAAAAAAAAAAAAAAACCCAAACAAACAAACACCAAACCACAACCAAATAGCCCCTAACTCGCCGCCGCTCCATGACGCTTTTCTCCTGCGACAACGCTTTAAAAGCAAAGCTGATGCTTTCCCCCCTCTCCCGCTGCCTGCGCGTCCCCCCGGCGGGGCTCGGCCGGCCCGGGGGAGGACGGGGGGCGGGGGGTGGTATCGTTCCGTGACCCCGCGGTTGCTCCCCGGGACCCCCCCGCTCGGCCCGCTGCTCCCGGCCGAGCCCGGCCCTTCGGCCGCAAACCGAGGCGGGCACGCACGGCCAGCCCGGCCCCGCTCCCGGGAACCGCACGGCTGAGCGGGCTGGGGAGAACCGGGCCCGGGCCCCGCCGCACGGAGCGAAACCGGGGAAAACCGCGGTGGCGGAGCGGGGAGTAGGGGGACCGGGAGACCGGGAGGCCGGAGCCCGCAGCCCGGGAGCGGCCGGGGATGCGCTGGGAGCGGTGCCGGGGAGGCAGCGGCGGCGGGAGGGCGATTGGGGGGAGCAATGCCCCATCCCGCTGCCACCCGGTCCCGGGACGAGGAGCGGGGACCCAGCCGGCGGGGACCAAGTGCCCCCCGCGGTAGGGGAAACGGAGAAGAGGGGGGGGGCCGGGGCCCGAGGACCCTGCCCGTACCTCGCACAAGGATGCGGCGGCAGTAGTCCGCCTCGCCGGTTCCCGACGGGCTCTCGCTGTCCGGGGCGCACTCCTTGGAGGAACCGGGGCTGACCGCCGACGTTCCCGGGATGTCCTTGAAGCCACCGCCGCCTCCACCGCCACCGCCTCCTCCTCCTCCTCCTCCTCCGCCGCCGCCGCCGCGCAGAGCGCTCTCCAGCTCCGCCCGGGTCGGCGCCTTCTCCCGGGCCCTCCCGGTGGCCCCGGGCTCGGCCAGCAGCACGGGGCTCCTGCCAGGCTCGGCCCCTCCATCGCTCATCCCTGCGGGCGCCGCGGCGGGATCAAACATCGGGAGGGAGAGAGAGAGAGAGAGAGAGACAGAGAGAGGGAGAGAGGAGGCAAGACTAGGCGGGGGGAGGAGGGGAGCCCCCCCCCCCCTCCCCAGACCCCCGCCCCTCCCCGGCCCCCCCCCCCCACCCCCCCGGGGGGCTCAGCGCCCTGGCAGAGCCGGGGGCACCGCGCCCCAGCTCACCCCCATGGCCGGAGACCGCCGGGGGCCGTCGTTCTCCCGCCTCTCCGCGGCGGAGCCGGCCCTCTCCCACCCGGGGGGCTGGCATTTAAAGCGCACACCCCCCCCCTCCCCACCACCACCCCCCCACCCCCCCATCCACCCTTTCCCCGCTCCACCGACCGGGGGTGGTGCCGGGGGGGGGGGGCGGGATGTGGGGTGGCGGCGGCACCCATCGGGGCGTCCCGAGAGGGTGCGGGGGGGAGGGTAAAAAAAGAGTTAAAAACTTTGACAGGAGGCTGAGGCCCCCCCCGTACCCCCCCCCCCCCCCAGCTCCACCTTCCGCAGCACCTCGCTCCGGGCAAACTTCAGGCGCTCCGGCCGCAGCCCTTGCCCTTCCATGGAGAGCCGGTCCCCGTCCCAGTCCCGGTCCCGGTCGGGAAGAACGGGCGAAGGAACGGCCGGTGCCCAGGCTCGCCGCGCTGCGCTGGGATTCGAGTGCGGGGAAATCAATATGGGAATAAGGGGTGTGGGGGGGTGAATATGATGATTTTTTGGGGGGGGGGGGGGGGGGGGGCGGAGGGGAAGGGGAGGCCGAGGGGAGGGAGCTGCGGAGGAAGCGGCCGGGGGGGGGACCGGGGAAGAAGCCGGGGGCCCGTATTCCTGCGGCCCGGCCCTCCCCCGCGCCGCCGCGCTCCTCTGCGCATCCACCGGCCGCCGGCGGGGCCGGGAGCCGGTGACCGGGAGCCGGCGATCGCAGCCCCCGTGGCGGCGGGGAGCGGGTCGGGAAGGTGGAGGGGGGTGGTGGTGGTGAGGAAAAGAGGGATTTTTAAATTAACGGCCCGGTAGAGACGCAATTTCCTGCTCTCCCGGTCCGTGATACCGATTGGTAAACAAAGAATCCCTCGGCGGCGGCTGCCCGGCCCCGGGAGTGCGGGCAGGGCATGGGGGGGGAGCGGCGGTTCCCGCTCCCGCTCCCGCGGCGGGGGTGCCCTCTCCTCGGGGGGCTTCACCCTCGGGGACCCCCGCCTCGGCGGAGAAGGGCCAGCCGAGATGGAAACGAATAAAGAAATAACCCGGCCCTGGTCCCCGCCCGGCTCTGCTTACCCCCCCCCCCCGCCTCCCCGCACCCCTCCGGACCGGGCGGGGGGGCTCCGGCCCCTCTCCCCCACGTTGCCCCGCAGCCCGGTAGTCCGAGGGTCTCCGGTGCTACCGGAGTTACCGCACCGTGTCCCCAGGATGGGGCAGCGGGGGAGCCCCGAAACCCCCCCCCCCCCTCTCCGGCACAGCCGCTCCCGGCAGCCGCGGCCCCCCCCCCGGGCCGGCACCGGCTCCGGTACCGAGGCAAGGGGCTCCCCGTGCCCAGCCGGGGCGGACGGGCGGCCTCCCAGGCCGGGGGTCCCGGGCAGCCCCCCCCCACTCCCCTCACTCCACGGTGGGCTCTGTTCCGCCGCTCTCTACGACGGGGCAAAACCCGGCGGAGAAGCGGCGGCGATGCTTCAGCTGGGGGGAGCGGGCGGGGGCGGCGGCACCCCTCTTCCTCTCGCCCTGAATCCCCTCAAATCGAAGCGGTTGGAATGACGGTGGATTAAAAATAAATAAATTAACTGTTAATCCAATTGCCGAGAGCCCAGCATCCCCGAGAGCTCGATCCCCAGCGACAGGGACACACCGGGGCACCAAACCCCCCGACACCCACCCGGGCTCGGCCGCTCCCGCGGCCTGATGCTGTCCCGGAGGGGTCTCGGTCCGGCCCGGTTCCCCGGAGGGAGAGAGAACGCGGCCGAGGCAGGAGACGCCCAGCTCGGGGACGAGGAGTTCAAGGCCTCCAAATTTGTCCTTGGGCTGGGGTGGGCCCCGAGTGTCGGTGTCTGCGGCAGCCTGTGCCAGTCCCTGAACTAACCGAAAGAGCGCGGAGCAAATAAAAATAGATTAAGGAAAAAAACCCAACAAAACAAGACAATAAAAGAAAAGGAAAAAAAGAAAAGGGGAAAATGAAGAGTAAAAAAGAAGAGGAAGAAAAGAAAAGGAAGAAAGAAAAGGAAAAAAAGAAAAGGAAAAAAGAAAAGGAAAAAAGAAGAGGAAAGGAAAAAAGAAAAGGAAAGGGAAAAATAAAAGAAAAGGAAAAAATAAAAGAAGAGGAAAAAAGGAAAAAGATAAAAGAAAAGGGAAAATAAAAGAAAGGAGGAAAATAGACGAAAAAAGAAAATAAAGCAAACGAAAAAGGCAGAGCAGGGCGAGAGCGGGCAGCCGGGACGCGGAGCAAGGGCCGAGCCGGCTCGGCGGAGGGCCGGTGCCTCCCGGCCCGCACCCTCGGCTCTGGGGGGGGGCCCGGAGGGGCGAGCGGGGCCCGGCGGCGGGATGGAGCCGCCGGTTCGGGGTAGGAGCTGGCGACGGTAACCGGTTCCCCGCTCCGGGAGCTGCGGTAAGGCCGGGCCGGGGCCGAGCAGCCCGTCTCCCTTCACCCCCGCCACCGGACCCGGTTTATGTCGTGACATTGGCAAAAAAAAAAAAAAAAAAAAAATCACAACGAACACCGAGAAAAACAATCCCGACCCAAACCCGCCTTCTTCCCTCCCTCCCGGCGGAGGCGATGGCCGGCGGAAGGGCTCCGGGCCGTTCTCCAGCCGGGAAGGCGGAGGGCAGCCGCCGCCCGGGAGCTGCTGTAAGGAAATAACCCCCCCGTCCGCCGAGCACCGGCACCGGGCGGCGGCCCGGGCCCCGGTACAACCGGGCGAGGAGCGGCCCCGCAGCCCGGTCAGCCCCCAGACTCCGCCGCCCCCCCCCCCCGGCTCCTTATTCCCATTTTTCTCTTTAGTATAGATCCCTATTCCCATTTTTCTCTTTATTATACATCTCTAGTCCCATTTTTCTCTTTATTATCCACCTCTATTCCCGTTTTTCTCCTTCTCGCTACGGTTAGCATTAGTAACAACGATCCGAGGTTTACTCCGGGTGGGTCTGAGCTTGCGGCGGGAGCAGAGGAAGGGTCCGCGCTCCTCCGCGGGCTGCGCAGGGTGGAGCGGAGCCACGGCAGCCTCTGCCTGACCTGCCTTATCCTAATAAATAATAATAATAGCAGCAATAAAAAAATTATGCTGCTTTTTCTTATTATGTCTCTATTATTGTTGTTGTTGTTATTACTATTATTATTGGTATTTTTGCTATTTTTTCCCTCTCTCTGGGGCCGTGCGGAGCAGGACCCACCCGGGGAAGCCCGGCCCGGTGTGGGGGGGGGCCGCTCTCGCCCGCATCAGCCCCGTTTTCAGCGGCCCCTCGCTGGCTCCCGACACCGCCGCTCGCCCGCTGCCACCCCCGCCGAGCCCCCCCCCGAGCCGCTCCCCCCCCCCACTTTATATACCCCCCCCAATATTCCTTCATTTTGCAGTTTTCTACCCTGGCGAAGGGGCCCGATGGGCCGCCCGGAGCCCCCCGGCACCCCCGGCTCGCTGGAGATGAAGGTAACGGAGGGCCGGCTGGGTGCCCCCCCGCGACCACCCACCCCCCCGGTTCGGCAGGATTCAGCTCGGCTTAGCTGGGCTGGGCTCGGCTCCGTGCGGCCGCGTTTCTCCGGGCCCACGCCGGCCGCCTGCAGGCCCGTGGGCCCCGGCTGCGGTGAGGGGCGAGGGGGGGAAATACGGGGGTGGTGTGCGGGAACACGGGGAAGTGTGCATGGACACGGGGGGAGTGTGCAGGGACACGAGTAAGTGTGCGGGGACGTTGGTAAGCGTGCGGGGACACGGGGGGAGTGTGCAGAGACACGGGGGGAGTGTGCGGAGACACGTGTAAGCGTGCAGGGACACAGGGGGAGTGCGCACGGGCACGGGGAGCCATGTGAAAACACGGGGGGAGTGTGCAGGGACATGGATAACTGTGCACGGACACGCGGGAACTGTGCATGGACACGGGGGAGCCGTGGGTTAGCAGGGGAGAAATGTGCGTGGATATCGTGTAACTGTGCGGGGACAGCGTAGGTGTGCACGGACCCGGTGTGAGTGTGCACGGACACGCCGTAACGGTGTGCAGACACGGGTGGGTGTGCACGGGTTCATTGTAACCGTGCACAGACACGGGTGGGTGTGCATGGACACAGCGTAACCGTGCGCGGACACGGGTGGGTGTGCAAGGGCACGGGTGGTTGTGCACGGGCACATGGTAACGATGCACGGACACGGGTGGGTGTGCACGGACACGGGTGGGTGTGCATGGGCACAGCATCACCGCCAGCAGATGAAGGCGTAGGCGTGCAGGGTGCCCGGCCGGGGTGCACAGCCCGCAGGGTCCCCGCGGGGCTGCACCTCAGGGCGCACCCCTCCGCAGCGCCGCGTTTTGCCACGGCCGGGGGTGGGTCGCTGCCCCGGGGACCCCCCCGGGATTCCCCCCCCGCCGAACCTGGCCGGGCCCCGCGGCTGCTCGCCGGGACAAGGGGGGACCGGGCGGCCTCGGCGGCTGCGCCCGCCCCGGCGCTCCGGGGAAACCGCCGAGGGCGGAGGATGGCGGAGGAGCCTTGGGGGTCCCGGGGTCACCCCCTCGTCCCGGGGCCCTCCCGCGGGTGCCCAGCCCCGACGTGCATCCCCCCCCCCCGGGCCCCCGGCAGCGCTGATTTCGTTGGCGGAGCCGGCTGTCCCTGGGAGTCCGGGGGGGCCCGGGACCGGGCGGGCGGGGGACACCCTTCTGCCGGTGGGGGACACCCCTCCGAGGGCAGCGGTCACCCCCACGCCCCGCCGGGCTCCCCCGCGGGTGGATGCGCTCCCCCCGGCCCGGCCCGCCCGGCCCCACCGCGCCCGCTCGGATAAAACGAAATCAAATGAAATCAAACGAAATCAGGGCGGGCCGGTACCGCAGCCCCCCCGGCACGGCTGCTCCGATACCGCCCCAGTGACCGACCCCGCCGGGAACCGGGGGGGGGGGCCCTCCGGTACCCCGGCCCCGTCGTCAGCACCTCGTCCCCCGGGGCTCCGCAGCCAAACGAGTCCGCAGCGGCGGGGCCACCTCCACAGGGGGAACGGTGGGGTCCGGGGACCCCAGACCCTTCCCCACTCCTGGGACCCCGCTCCCGGGATCCTCTACCCCAGCATCCCACTTTCTGAGATCCCCTCTCCCCATCTCTGCAATCCTGGCTTCTGGGGTGCCCACTTCAGGGATCCCAGCTCCAGGGGACCCTGTTCCTGGGATCTCTGCCCCAGGATCCCTGCTCCCGGCATCCCTGCTCCGGGCAGTCCTGCTTTCGGCATGGTGGTGCGGTGGTGCCGGCAGAGGCCTGGCCCCAGAAAGCCCCCCAGCCCAGTGCTGCCCCGGTCCCAGCCCCAAGCACCGTGCCGAGCTCCAGCTCTGGATAATTAAAAAAATTAATTACTGGGGAGGGGGGCAAGTGAAGAGCTCAGACACGAGGCAGAGTGGGGAGTGAAAGAAATAGTGCTAGCACCCATACCACCCCCCCCACCCCAGGTCCCCACGGGGCAGGGTGGACCCCCCAGAGCAGGGCTTGGGGGAGTGGGGTGCGATGACTTGGCTGCATCCCCCAGCACCCCCAGGTCCATCACAGGCAGAGGCTGTGTTATCGGTGCCTCAGTTTACCCTCTCCAGGTGTGCACAGGACCCGTGGGGAAGGTGGCATGGCTGCAGCCGCCCCCAGCTCCAGCTGCGTCCCGCTGCTGGGGACCTTGGCACAGCCAGTGCCATCCCCTCCACGAAGGCTGGAGGCACACAGGTGTCCACAGACCAGTGTCTTCACTGGAAACGTCCACAGCAGAGCCCAGACCAACAAGGGACATGGAGCCACAAGCTGTGAAGAGCCACCTGGGCACCAGGATGGCTCTCAAAAGGGAAGGGGAGGAGGAAGAGGGCCAACAGACCTCGGGGCTCGGCTGCTCCGAAGCGCAGTCGCAGGTTATTCTGCACCATGAGATGTTGCTCGGCCTTCGCAGGCTGTGGTTTCTGGTTTGCGTGCAGCCCTGCACATCACTCCCTGCCCTCCGGCTGCTCCCAGCCTGGGGGTCTCGCCTGCCCGGCGAGGCAGGCACACAGCAAGGGCGAGCGGGGCTGACGGGACACGCGGGTGACAAGGTGTCGACGCTGTCGGCACGCCGCGTGCCACCAGGTGCGTGGAGGAGGGTGTGATCACAGCCCCGGGGACCTGCTACCATGTTTTGATAACCTTGACCTTTCCAATTTCCCCAGTTCCTGCTCTGCTGGAAACCTCCTTCCCCCCAGAGTCCCCCAGGACACTCACTGTGGATCCCCCATGACACCCACCTGGGGCCCCGCAGCCAGTGTCCCCCCTGGGCCAGTTGCTTCCCAGGAGGGGGGAACTGGCTCCAAACCATGTTTCATCCCCCAGGCACCCATCACCACCACACACAGGCAATTCCACTTAATGAGCTTTAAATTAACATAGTCGGGGGCCTTGTCACGCCTCGTCCGTGGAGCCCCGGGGTGCTCCTGGGGGTGCGGGTTCCTGCAGTGGCCCCGGCTGAGATGATGATCCCAAAAAGCAAGGGGTGCTCCAAGGGACCCCGATAAACCTCCGCTGCTGTCAGCGCTGGGGCTCTGGGCTGGGGCTGGGGATGCTCCAGTGGCCTCCATGGGACAGACACCCCCAGACTCCTGTGGCTCTATGGGGTGATGAGACCCCGGGCAGAGAAGAAGGGAGGGGGGTCCTGGGGAGCTGGGCAGGACACAGCCGACCCTCACAGCCACGGGAGGGCAGAGATCAGCCCTTCCTTCTGGTTCCCACGGCACGTGGGTGTTTGGTGTGGGTTAAGGGGACTGCAGAGGGTCTGTGGGGCTCAGCAAGGCTGGGGCCAGTGACCCCCCATCCCCTCCACCCCACGGGTCCCAGCCCAGCCCCGGCATGACCACAGCCATGAGGTGCAGCCACGTGTGGGGAACCGGGCAGCATGTGTGACACAAGGATAAGGGTGTGGGGGGGTGTCCGGTCACACAGCCACCCCTGCCCGTGTCCATCACTGCTGACTTGGGCCCAAATGGCAGCCCCGTGTGGTGTCCCACCGTAGCCACCAAACCTTGCCACCGCCAGCCCGCAGCTAGCGGCGACCTCCAGATAATTGATGACGATGAAGAAGCAGGATGGAATTAGCAGATGTTACGGAGAGCACTAAACCTCGGGGAGGGAGGACGTGAGAAGCACCAGCGCTGGGATGGAGGAGAGGTGGCCCTGGCTGGGGACACCCTCGGGGCAGGCTGGGGAGGATGTCCACTCGGAGCTGGGAGATTTGGCTGCCAACGGTTTGGGTTTAGGGGCAAACCCCGGGAAGTGCAGAGGCACAAGAAGGTGGGTAGCACGGCGTTGCCCCACATCTCTCGTTGGGGCATAGCGGTGGCACCCCCTCATTCTGCGCCACCGGGACCGACCCACTGGGCTGGCGTTGTTCAGAGCTGATCCTGCTGGCAGGCACCGGGGTCCAGGGAAGGGGTGATGGCCACATCTGCACAGGGACATCACGCCACTGCTCACACGGAGTGGGTGGGCTCGTTTCCCGACCAAACGGGGACTTTGAGCCCGGCAGGCCAGCAATAATCATCGCAAGAGCCATCAGCATCGCTGACGTGCTGAGGCCGGCCGGGCTCACGCTTGCGGACAGCTCTGCCAGCACAAAGCGAGGGCAGCGAGCCCAGCCCTGCGCGTGCCCCAAGATCACCCTCCCCGCCAGCGCCGGGTGCATTTCAGCCGTCCCCAGGATTACTGCAAACAGCAAATCAAAGCGCGCGCTAATTTATCCAAGGAGAAATGCCTAGCACATTTCTGCAAGGTCCTCTGCCCGATGGCAAATCCGTGGCCTCCAGTTCACCTTCTGACCTGCCCTTATTCCCTTGCTCTGCCTTTAAACCATGTGACGGGAGGATTTGGCTTAACGTGTGTCGCTCCAGAAGGAAAGGAGGAGAAGGAGCTCAGAGGGCCCGGAGGTAATCGCTGGCTCCCCACCCGCGGCGCAGGGGCATTCCTGCAGCTGTGGGGCTGGATTAAGGCGGACGTGCACCCCGGTCCTCTCCCAAGCCCTGCTGCTTGCTGCTCCCCACATCTCCGAACCCCTTCGTGTGGGTCAGGGCCGGTGGTTTGCAGAGATTTAGCATTACAGGAGCAATCCCTTGGCTCTCCCTTGGTGCTGCCTGGTGCTCGTCCCTTGCTCCAGGTTGGATGTACGTCCTCAAACTGGTGGGACCTTCCCCACACCCTCTCCTCTGCACCCACAGCACCAGGCTGCACCAGTTGCGCTGCTGGGAAGAGCCGGCATCTGGTGCGGCCGGCCAGTCGGCGGCAGCTCACGGTGCCCGATGTGTGCGTGCCAGCCGGCAACATCTGCCTTGGCCCTCCCAGCAAGCGGCTGGGCACGGCGGGCAGGAGGGGCCAGCTGGAGCTGCCCGGCTGCCCCGGGGGGTTTGGACAAGAATTAATTAACTTCAGGCTGAGGAGATGCAGGAGGGAGGGAATAGATGCGCACGGGGACCCTTCGCGAAGCCCGGGGGCTCGGTCGGGAGGCGGCGAGCAGCGTGGGCGCAGGTGGTGGTGGAGGAGGTGGGTTCGGCAGCGGTGGGGTCGGAGGGCTCTGCCACGGAGGTACCTTGAAAAGGTGATTTCCAGCCGGAGGGATGGACCTGCCCAGGTCACCCCAGCTCCATCCGAACTCGTCTGTCTGGGCCTGCAGTTTAGTAGCTGACGGAGGTTTAACCTCGCTGCCACCAGATGCTCGGAGGGATCTCAGCAAGGAGGCAGCAGCTGCTGCAACGGGCTGGAGAGGGGGATGCCTGTCCGCCACCCTGCCCACCACCCTGCCCACCACCCGTGGGCTCAGCGCCGCTCCCATCCCATCCCTTCCCATCCCATCCCCGTCCCCAGAGCACTCACAGACACAAGCTGAGTCCGTAGGAGCAAAGCCAGCCCCTCGCTCGGAGAGCACAGGGCCCTGCAGGGTGCTCAGGGGAGTGTACCTGGGGGTCACTCTGTGGGGCTACCCCAATGTCCCTGGAAACTGGTGTGTCCATCTCCCAGTGCAGGAAAAGGGGACCGTCCTGCCTGGCTGGCCCTGCTTACAGAAGGGAAGAGGCTGCACCGCCGGTGAGCCGCGGCACTGGGAGCCGCAGCACGGGGAGGATGCACCCGAGGAGGATGGAGGACTGTGCGATCCTGAGAGCTGAGCGAGAGGGACATTAGCTAGAAATAAGGCTGGTAGCTCGGTACGTTTGAGCACGGGGAGCTGGAAGGGTGGGGGGATGGCTGGCTGGCGTGGGTGCTGGCTGTCTCTCCCACAGCCCACAAGGGAACAGCAGCACGCTGCTTCGGTGCTCGAACCGGAGCAGCAGAACGGGGGGATAAGAGGGGATTAAGCACCCATGTGAGCGGAGCATCGCCCCCGATCTGTGCCCGGGAACCTCCAGCTCCATGCTCCGAAGCACTGTCCGGCTGCACACCCGTGGCCGAGCCCCTGTCCGTCGGTGTCCGGCGGCGAGGTGGCCGCAGAGTGACATCTAACGGCAGCGGGCCGAGAGGGGACACGGCCCAGCAGCCACCTTCCTCGCTGGGGGCTGCCACTTCTGCAAGAGAAGCCCTCCCGCGGCCCCCAGCCCCAGCTCCCCTCCGGCAGCACGGAGCTGACAGGATAGGGCTCCTCCTCATCCCCTGCCTCTTCCCAGGCACCAAGGGGACACGTTTGGCCTGGGGACACCTCTGCCCTCCTGTCCAACGGGCAGACAAGGCAGATGGCAGGAAAATGGGGTGCTGTGACCCTGGGCTGTCTCCGAGCATCACATCCCCGATCTCCCACCTGCCCCGCAACCCCGTCTGCAGACCAAGCCGTTGCTCCGCAGCGGCCACAGGCCGGCTTGGGGGGATAATGTGGAGGAGAGAGCGGGGAAGGAATCACACACCAACACGGGGGGGGGTCCCCGGGCGAACCAGCCCTGCCCAGCCCCACGCCTGTCTGGTTCCTCCCGGCTCTCCACCCTTCCCAAAGCAGGGCAATAAAACCCTTCCCAGCTCATCCCAACAGACGCCGGCTGTGCGTTGCTCCAGATTTTATTTCCAGACAGAGGAATAGCATACAGGGAGGCCCCGGCACTCGGGGGCTGCGTAGCACCGCAGCGGGCAGGACCCTGGGACGGTGGGTTTGGTGCGGGGGACAGGAGGACGGTGGTGATGGAGAGGCTGCCCCCAGGCTTGCACCGTCACCAGGAGATTTTTTTTTTTTTTTTTTTTTCTCCTGGGGTTTCACTGCTGGAGAGCAGCTCTGAGCTGTCACAGCTTGCCGGTGCCTGGCACACGCGGCGCACCACGCGCGGTGGCGAGCACAAACCGTGCCCGGCGTGAGAACAACATCCATGGCGGGGAGGGACGAGGGGCACGGCGGGACAGGAGAGGGGCAGAGGGGGCTGGGAGGGGATGGAGATGGGACTGGGTTATCCCCAGGGTGGTGGCTGCCTGGATCCAGCCAGGCCAGGGCTGTGCGCTTCCAGCACGACCTGCTACAGTTGCTCCTGGGCCAAAGAGCCACCGGCTTAGGAAGCTCCATCCATCTGGAAAAGGTTGGGGCTGGTTGGGGAAACCCTGCCCACGGTGGAGCCCGTGGGGCCAGGGGAGCACCCAGAGCATCGCCCAGAGGGGTCAGCACCCGTGTGCGCTGTGAAGCCCCTCTGGGATGAGCTTGCAAGGGGTAATTCTGCTCCTCACGAGGCTCTGCCCCTCCTGCCCTTTCCCCGGTGCCAGCAATGCCAGCCGAGGCTGCGGTGGCAGCACGTAGCAGGCTGGCTGGGCCAGATCCTGGATGGTGTGTGAGGCCGGACCAGCATCCCCCAGCCCCATGCTGGGGCAGCACTGGGATGCTCACCAGCACAGCGCACCCCACGGACCCCCCCCCCCACCGCGGGGATCCCCTGCCAGCTCAGGGTGGGGGGGGGGGTCCTCAAAGCTGGCCCCACCAAAGTCCCTACCCGCGCCTGTTCCTGTTTGCTCCTCAGCTCAAAAGTGTCCTCGGCACCGGACCAGCCCCAAAACGTCCTCATCCTGGAAGGGAGGAGAGGGAGCTGCCACCCCGGCTCCCCGCCATGGGCTGGCTCAGCCTGGGGTCCCTGTCCCCCCCCCTTCCCGTCCCAGCCAGGGACGTTACCTGGGCCACAGCTTCACAGCCAGGAGGGCCAGGGCTGCCACGCAGATCACGGCTATGAGCAGTCCGGCCAGGACGGTGAAAGCCAGGAGGAGGGTGAGAGCTGTGGGCAGAGGGGAGCCAGGGCAGATCCCCCTGGCATCGGGGCTGCCCGCTTGGCAAGACCGGAGGGGGCTCAGGGAGCCCTGATGGGGGGGGGGGGGGCTTCCCCTGGCCCTTTTCCCCATGGCTGTAGCTGCAGTATGGCCCTGGTGTGGGGTCAGTGTATGTGGGACCCCCCCCCAGACCTTGGGGTGCCCTGTGAGGGGTGAAGGGGACCCTGGGGACGAAGCTGTGACAGCCGGCTGCAGGCAAGGGACACCCTTCAGCACCAGTGCCATGTCCCCGGCGTTGGGGACAGCCAGTCGGTGGGTTGAGGACACACCACGGTGGGGGGGGGGGTCACAGGGTGGCACAGCACCAGGTTCGACCCCGCGGGGACTCTTGCTGCCCCTGCCCATGTCACCGTCCCCTGCACTAAGGGGTCAGGCAGGCTGGCACGGTTCTGTGTGTCACCCCGTGCTGGATGGTGTCCTGTCCCCTGCCAGCGCCTGGGGACAGGCAGGGAGCTGGCAGGGCGCAGGGGGAGTCACCCGGCACAGCAACAAGCATCATCATCCTGTTTTGCCATTTGTTGAAGCCAAGCCAGTTCCTCCTCACTTTTTTGATCATTCTGCAGCATCCAACTCAATTTTCTGTGTCCGTGGGCTTTTTCAGCCCTTTCATAAAAAGCAAGCTGGGCTGCTTTGGGAGAAAAACTCCTTGAAAGGAAATACCCAATTCTTGCAATAAACCCCCCCCCTCTTTTCCCATCCACCGAAAGACTCATGGTCGAATCAACCCACTTCTGCCAGTCATCCCCACCGCTCTGAAATCATCTTTCTGGCACAATTCCCCGTTCCCCGCCGAGCCCCACCGCCCCCGGCACAGCACCCCGGGGGGGGGGGGGCAGCCCCACTCACTGTGCACGTTGAAGTAGGCACCGGCCGTGGCGTTGCCCATGGGGTTGCCGGCCACGCAGGTGTACTCCCCCGAGTCCTCCGGCCCCACGGCCCTGAGCTCCACCCGGAGGGTGTTGTGGGAGGGGGACGCGTGGACCCCCGGCTCGGTGGCCGGGGCCAGGCTGGAGGCCAGGAGCTGGCCGCGGCGGTACAGGGTGATGGTAGAAGCCGGGTGGCTGTCGGCCGTGCACAGCACGATGCCCACTCGCCCGTTGTGGTTCTCCAGGAAGGTGCTGACGGAGACGTCCCGGGGGGGGGTCTGCGCGGGGGAGACAGGGCTGGCGGTGAGCCATGGTGTGGGACCCCCTCCCACGCTGGTCTGGACGCTCGCCAAGGGCTGCTTAACGCATCCCTCCTCCGGGCTGGATCAGCTCCAGCCCACCCAGCCCGATGTTGGCCGTTTCACACCCTTCCCCAGCCCTTTGCTTCCCCCTGCCCCAGCTGGAGAGTCCCCCCCCGGCTCAGAGCATCGGCAGCCGCTGCTAGACAAAGCCCCGACGTCCTCTTCCCCGGGTCTGAAGGGAGAGGAGCAGGGCAGGGAGAGGAGGAAGAAGAGGAGGAAGGCCCCCTCGCCGCAGCAGGACGGCGCGGATGGGATGCATGTGATGCTGGGCTGGGTGCACCCAGCATTTCGGGGGCTCTGCGCCCCATCCTGCCCGGTGGCCTGTCACCGTGGGGTCGGGGGCCACTCACAGAGCACGCTGAGGCTGAGCGGGGCCGAGGTGGCACTGCCCCGTGCCCCGCTCGCCCGGCAGCGGTAGGAGCCGGTGTCGGTGCTGGAGACGTGGGTGAGGACGAGGGAGCCGGCCGGTCCCTCCCGCAGCCACCGGCTGTTCTTGTACCAGGTGTAGTTGGCCTCTTCGCCCACCCAAGGGACGCCCGAGCAGGTCATGGTGGCTGTGGTGCCTTCGGGGACTTCTGGCGAGGGCTCAACCGTGACTGTGACGCCTGAGGAAGAGGAGGGAGGCTGGGAAGTCGGGGGCAGCCCAGGACTTGGGTATTCACAGGACAACACCAACCCAACCCCCCCCCCGAAAGGCTCCTGAGAGCCACAGTCCCACAGGAGGACCCACCGGGACGCCGATATGGTGCTCGCCATGGCTCGGGGCCCCCCCTCACCTCCCACGTCCAGGTGCAGGGACGAGGACGCGGTGCCGTAGCTGTTGTTGGCCGAGCAGATGTAGAGCCCCGTGTCCCGCAGCTCCAGCCCCCCCATCTCCACCCGCAGGGAGTTGGGGGCCACCTGGACAGCGAAGCGTGGCTCGGCCGGGCCCCACGTGGAGACCAGGGGTGCGAGGCCGGGACCCCGGCGCAGGGCGATGCCGGAGGGTGGGAAGCTGTCGACGGTGCAGAGCAGGACGGCCTGCCGCCCCCCCCCGGGGCTCCACCAAGGAGATGAAGGATGGCTCCTGGGGTGCATCTGCAAGGACGGGGACAGTGGGGTGTGTGTCCTAGCCCCCCCCCCCCCGCTCTGGTGGCAGGGGACCAGCCACCAGTGGGGTTTTGGGGGGTGACGGGTTTGCTGCTGGCTGAAGGTGGAGGGGGGGAGAAGGGGCGCGATGCGAGGCCCGGGAGCGTTTGGGACACCCCCCCCCCCCCCCCCCCCCGGTCCAGGGGGCCGCGGACTGTCGCCGGCCTGTCGCGGGATGTCACCAGGTGGCGACATAGACCGTCCTCCCAACGGCGCCGCGGCGACAGCGACATCCCCGCCGGGCTGCCCTGGGTCCCCTTTGCCGGCAGGACCCTGTGTGTCCGTCCCCCCCCACTCCCCATGACACCCCCCCCCCCCATGCAGCCGCCCCTCACTCACAGAGCACCCGCAGGGCGGCGGGGGGGGGCCCGGCGGCCGCGAAGCCCCTTCCCCACCTGGCAGGCGTAGGTACCCGCATCCGTGTGCCGGGCAGCGGGGAGGACGAGCGAGGCGTCGAGCCCCTCCGCCAGCCACCGCCCGTTCTTGTACCAGGTGTAGAGGGTCCCCGGGTGGGCACCCACGTCCCGGCAGGTCAGCGTCACGTCGGTCCCCTCGGGTACCTCGGCAGAGGGTCTCACCACCACCCTGACGGCTGGGGAGAGAGACCGCTGGCCCTCACCGGCACGAGGTTTGCCCTCCTCGGCTGCGGCTGGGAAAAGCCTTTCCCGGCTCCGAAGCCACCGTCCCCCTTCGGCGGGGTGCGCGCGCGGGGCGGGCGCCCACCCGAGTGGGCAGCAGCACCCCCTTGCCCTTCCATCAGCCCCACACCGTTCCCGATCCCACCCCGACGCTCTGCTGCCCAACAGCAACACTTATTTGGTCCATACCCCTCGATGCCCACACCAGCTCGCTCGGGGGTCCCCAGCCCCTTGTCCCCCCGCCCGCAGCAAAGCCGGACTCACCCTGCACACGGAGGGGCAGGGACGCGCAGGCGCTGCCGAGGGGGCTGCGTGCTCGGCACTCGTACTCGCCCTCATCCTCCTCGGAGGCCTCCGGGAGCTCCAGCCTCAGCGCGTTGGGAGCCGGGGAGATGTGGCCGCTCTGCCCAGGGTGGTGACCTCCTGCGGGGGGGCTGGAGGCCACCGGCTGCCCCCCCTTGAGCAGGGTGATCTCGGACAGGGGATTGCTCTCCACGGCACAGAGGAGGATGACTGCCATCCCCTCGCCGCTCTCCACGAAGGCCTTCATCTGCAGGTTCCTGGGGGGGTCTGCGGGAAGGAAAGGCGGGGGGGTGAGGCGAACTGTAGGATAAGCAGCGTCTCAGCAAGTCGGAGCATCCCCAGCCTGCGCTGCTCAGGAGGGGCCGGCTGCTCTCACGGTCTGGGCTGCGAGCTGGGGGGGGGGGCGATGCTCTGCTGCCAGACACCGCTGCCTGCAATACAGAACCCGTTCAGGCAGCTGCCTGCAATGCAGGACCTGCTCAGGCAGCGCTGCCTCTTTCCTCAGCGTCCACGGTCCCCTTGAACCAAACCGACACTCAAAACATGGCGCAGGGTCGTTTGCTGAGCTCATTTCTAACCTAAAGCTCCAGCCACGCTGGCTGTGTGCAGGAGCGTGGCACAGCACGTGTCACAGCACGTGGCGTTGCGCTTGGCCTGGCCCAGCTCGGTGTTCCGCTCACAACCCGACCTCAATAAAAAAATAGCCTTTGCACATCAGTGCATGGCAAATCCAACAGCGAGGCTTGTGCAAAGGCAGCACGACTGTGGGTGCAGCTCGGGCCCATAGTGCCAAGATAGTTTTAGTAGCATCCATTTAGCATTTGCCATCCAAAATCAGGAGGAGGAAGAGAAGCAATGGATTTGTTGCCGGGGTGTCAGGCGCTCTGGAGGACATTTCCAGGAGTGCTCCTCCACCCTCACTCCTCACAGCAGATTTATAGGTTAAAGCCGTCTTTTTCTAATAAAAAGGAAAAAACCCTTACATTCTGACTTGCAACTACACTTTTTTTTTTTTTTGCATGTCTTTTTTTAAACAAAGTCTGGTTTTCATCTTCCAAATCAGGAAAAAAAAAAATAAATCCTGCAGTGTTTCCCGAAAGCCAAAGATTGTTCTGTTTCAGTTTGGTACAAAGCATAAGGAAAAACTTGGGGCGCTTGGAGAAGCTTCACCAAAATCTTCTGCAGATGACATGGGGCTGGTTGGCCGGGTCTCCTTGCTGGTGGTCTAACATAGGACTGGGGTATAAAGCTTGGCTTAGTTATCACCTGGGACAAAGGCTAAGTTTTACTGAGCCCCCCAAAACTAAGCCAGGCCTTGCTACCACCCACCCCCTCCAGACCATGCCCCCAGGAGGGTTCCCAGCCGAGGGGACCGGCCAAGGGACAAGTGACACCCCAAGGGACCACCCTGCAGCGCGGCCAGGTCCCTGTCCCGGGTGGGTGCCAGGGACATCCCCCCCCCCCAGTATGAAGCCCCCTGCCCACGGGGACTCACAGAGGACGTTGAGGGTGGCGGGGGCAGAGCTGCGGGTCCGTGCCGGGGTCCGCACCGCGCAGTGGTAGGAGGCGGCGTCGGTGGCAGCCACGCTGGGGAAGGCGAGGACCGGGGCCGAGCCGCTGCTGAACCAAACCTTGTTCTTGTACCAGGTGTAGCTCAGCGCTTCCCCGCGGGCGCTTTCGACCGCACAGGTCAGGTTGACGGCGTTGCCTTCTTGGATGTCCGGGGAGGGGGAGATCCAGACCCTGGCAGCTGCGGTGGGAGGGGAGGGAGGTGATGCTCGGGGTGGGCTGGGGGCCGATGGAGGGGCGGCTGGGCCGGAGGGCGGTGGGCTGCTTGGTGGGAGAGCTGGTCCCACCTGGGATTTTTGTCTGGGGCTCTTTTCCCGTCATTCCAGACAAGAGGCGACGAAGACGCTGCAGCTCCCTCCCTGCTTCCCAACCCTCCCCACCCCTGCGGCGGCCATAGGACAGCCTGGGGTGACGCTGGCTCTGCGAGCACGGCCGGGACGGCGTCATGGATGGATGCGGCAGAGCCAGCCCTTTGCATCACCTCCCAGAGGAGCTGCAGTGCCTTCACTGTGTGCGGGGATATACATGCAGCTCTCCGGGAACACCTCTGGCGTAGCCCTCCGTCCCCATAAACACGCATCTTCCTCCGTTTCCTCTGTTTCTGTGCTGTCTGTCCTATTCCAGCTCCTCTCTGCCCTCCCTTCCCCACAAGCGTCCTCCAGGAGCGCCTGCCTTCACCTCTTCGCCATAACCCACCGTCTCCATCGCTCCCCAGTTTCAGCGCAGCCAGTTTCGGTGGCTCCATCCCACCCCCGTCCCTTGCCCGCATCCTGCCCGTCCCCAGAGGCAACCCCAGCCCCGCACTCACTGCCTGCCGTGAAGTTCGCCGCGGTGCTGGCGTTGCCGTAGGCGTTGCTGGCGGAGCACACGTACTCCCCCTCGTCCTCCAGCAGCACGGGGCGGATGCCGACCCGCAGCGTGTTGAAGGCCGAGGCGACGCTGAGCCGTGGCAGGGCGGCGGGCTGCGGCAGCGCCGTGGAGGCCACCAGCGCCTGGTCCTTGAAGAGAGCCAGCTCTGCCTGCGGGCTGCTGTCCACCGTGCACTGCAGGACACCCCGCTGCCCCTCGGGGGTCTCCAGGAAGGACGTCAGCACCGGCTCCCGTGGAGGATCTGCCCAGGACAGACGTTACACGGAGGGCGAGCAAACCCTCGGTCTGCACCCAGAGCCCCCTGAGGTCGGGATGCCTGGCTCCAGCTCCAGCCCGGGAGGGGTCCCGTCCCCCCGCCCCGGTCCTGGGTGGCATCGCCGTCCCCAGGCTCCTCGGACACCCCGAGGTGTTTGCAGTGGCTCCTGGCACCTCTCAGCCAGCGCCGGGGCGGCAGCAGCAGCCCACGCTTGCAGGAAAGCTTAAGCCAGACTTTTCCTCTCCATGATTTTTCCCTCCATTCTGGAAAGAGATTTCTTCCAAATTGAAGTCTTGAAAAATTTGGGTAATTTCAGGTCGATTGAAACATGTTGTTTCAACAGAACCCAAATATTTCTTATTGCTTTTTACCCTTTCTATGCCACACGCCAGGCAGGTGAGACATGGGGTGGCCAAACCGCTTCTTATCGGAAAGTTCTGCTTACAAGGGGACACGCAGCGTTTGGGGACAGTGCCAGCAGTGAGGGCCATGCAAGGTGCCTGCCCTGTGCCAGCCATAGCCCTGCGTGGCCAAGTGGCCTTGCTCAGCATCCCACCCCTGGCACCATCCCCGGCACCATCCCACCCCTGGCACCATCCCCAGCACCATCCCATCCCCAGCACCATCCCATCCCCAGCACCATCCCATCCCCAGCACCATCCCTTCCCCAGCACCCTGCTCCCCCCCTGCCTTGATTCCCAGGAGGGTCCCACTCACAGGAGACGTGCAGGGCGACAGCCGGGGAGATGCTGGTCCCCGAGGGGCTGCGGGCTCGGCAGTGGTAGGAGCCGGCGGCGGCACTGGCAATGCGGGGCAGTGTGAGGAGGTTTTCGGGGCTCTCCTGGAGCCATTTGCTGTTCTTGTACCAGGCGTAGACCATGTCGTCCTGCGGCTCTCCTGCCACTTGGCACGTCAGGGAGACGTCATCTCCTTCCCGCACCTCCGCAGACGGCAAGACGAGGACTCGGGCAGCTGGAGCACGGAGAGATGACGACGCCAGCTCAGAGAGCATCGCAGCGGAGCTTGGCACCGCCGGTCCCTGAGCAGCCCCAACACGGCACAGGACCGAAACAAAACCCTCATCACTTCCATAGCATGTGTCATAGCGCTGCAAGTTTTGGTGCTCTTGTTCTGACCGGGGAGGCCGCGGACCCTTGCAGCCCTGGGCTGGCACTGGACATATTTATTTTTAAGAAAACACATTGCTCCCTGTCCCCATTAGCTGAGCCCCCTGGACTCCATCAGTTGTGGTGCCCAGGGCTGAGGTGTTTGAATACAGGTGCTTGGTGCGGGGCGGGGGGGTGAGCCAGAGCCTCCGGAGCAGCAGCCGGAGCCTGGATGGGATCCAGCGGCAGTGGGTGGGAGCGCAGACACCGGCTCCCCTGTGGACACCTCCACAGAGACACATTTGGATCGATCAGTCTAAGGACCAGATCCCAACCCAAGAAATGAATTCAGCCCAGGATTCCTGCTGACCCACCGGGTAACTGGGTATGGGTGCGGAGGCGAGAGGGTCTGGGTGCTGGTTAAGCACCGATGCCCACCCACAGCCAGAAACCCCCCCGGTGCAGACCACCGGGTCCCAGCTCATCACACCCAAGCCCCTGCACAAGGACCACCCCCCCCGCCCAGCAGGGACCATCCCACCCGCTGGTGCCGGTCTAAGCACGACGCCGCGCGGCGTCAGCCGGCCGGCGCGCGGCACTCACTCTGCACGCGGAAATACAGGCGGCGGGCCGCGGTGCCGTGCGCGTTGGTGGCGGTGCAGCGGTAGCCGCCTTCGTCCGCCGGCGTCACCTCCCGGACCTCCACCCTGAGGGAGTTGGGGGCTGCCGAGGTGCTGACCCGCGGGCTGGGGCTGCTCCCCGCGTCGCTGGTGGCCACCAGCTCCTCGCCCCGGTGAAGGGCTAGCCGGGCGGGAGGGTTGCTCGCCACCGAGCACTGGAAGATGGCCAGGCGGCCTCTCTCCGTCTCCAGGAATGCCGTCAGGTGGGGGTCCCGTGGGGGGTCTGTGCGGGGCAGAGAACGGCGGTTGAGCAGCTATCGCTCCCCGACATGAGATCTCCTGGAAAGCGGCAGCTTCCCGGGGCCTCCCAGAGAGAGAGGGAAAAGCTGCATCGGGGAAGGGAAGGGAAGGGAAAGGAAGGGAAGGGAAGGGAAGGGAAGGGAAGGGAAGGGAAGGGAAGGGAAGGGAAGGGAAGGGAAGGGAAGGGAAGGGAAGGGAAGGGAAGGGAAGGGAAGGGAAGGGAAGGGAAGGGAAGGGAAGGGAAGGGAAGGGAAGGGAAGGGAAGGGAAGGGAAGGGAAGGGAAGGGAAGGTCTCTGCCGGACCCATGGGGACCACACCATCCCCAGGGTGACCACACCATCCCCACCCACAGCAGCCACCCTTTTTGGGGTGTGCTATACCACGCAGTGGCCCTCAAATGTATACGAGCTTTACATTTAGTACATTTACATTACACATTAAATGCATGCTTGCTCAATAGGAAAGCAAAGACGCTGCAGACGGTGGCACGGAGGGACGGACGCCGACGGGAGGAAGCCCAAGCATGTACGTATGTACTCCAAGGTCCACACATGCACCCACATCAGCTCTGCCCAGGCCCCAGGCACAGCCACACGTGTGTGATCAGAGCTGGGCACTCTTGCATAGACATAAGCTACAAATCCGATATACCAATAAACGGAGCGTCCCCCAGCAGCCCGTACGTACACAGCACGTCCAGGGAGACGGCGGGGGAGCTCCGGCTGCTGCCGTCGGCGGTGGCTCTGCAGCGGTAGAGACCCGTGTCCGTGCTGGCCACTTGCCGAAACACCAGGGAGGCGGCCGAGCCCTCGGCGAGCCACTGCCCGTTTCGGTACCAGGTGAAGTTGGGCAGAGCCGGGGAGTCGCTGCTCAGCCGGCAGGTCAGGTTGGCGGGGTGGCCTTCCAGCACGTGGGAGGACGGAGCCACGGCGATGCTGGCAGCTACGGGCAGGGGCAGAGGCAGGAGGCAAATAGGCTCCAGCATGAACTCAGCCAGGACAGCAAGCACCACCTCGGCAGCGTTAGGGTGAACAACCCCCTCCGAGGCCGGCCAGCTAGCAAGTGACTTTGCGGCTATTCCAGGAGAAGGCAAATGCCGGCTAATCCTGCAACGCTGTGATGGGGACAGCTCTGAGCTGGAGCGGCACCCTGCCTTACCAGCCCAGGGATGATGTACTGGCAGGAGGGGGTTCGTGGGAACTCCCTCAGCAGCGTTTTGCTCAGCATCCCTGGTCGCACATAGTCAGAGGTCAGCAGTGAATCCCTGCCAGGAGCTGGAGCCCTCGCCGTGGCCATAGGGGAGCCCTCCAAACCCACCAGGAGAGGCTGGAGGGGCTGGCACAGCCCTCTCCTGTAGCAGCCCCCACTTTAACCCCGCTCACGCTCCACCCTAGCACCAGATGACTTGTGCACGGCAGCTCTTTCAAGACAGATGCTGTTTGATACCCTGGACTTCATGGGCATGTGGCCTATTTCTGCTCGTTCTGTCCTTCTGCCACCATCACCCTTGATCTCCTGAGCTTGTCTCCTTCCCTGGCATTCCCTTCCCACCCTCCCCTCTCCCAGCATTTTCCCAGAGGCTGCGGGGACGTGTGGCACCCGGCTCTATCCTGCCCATCGCCCCTCATCACACTCACTCTCAGCCCTGAAGTCCACAGCCGCGCTGGCGTTGCCCTGCGGGTTCCCAGCCCAGCACACGTAGGTCCCCTCGTCCTCCATCACCACCTCCCGGATCTCCACCTTCAGCCTGTTGTAGGACAAGGTGGCGTGGACCCTGGGGTTGGGGGTTGTGGGGCAGCCCCACGTGCAGGCTATCGCTTCTTCTCCTCTCCATAGGGTCAGGTTGGCCTCTGGGTCACTCTCAACGGTGCACTGGACGATGCCCAGGCGCCCGCCCTGGGTCTCCACGAAGGAGCTCATCACCGGTTGCCTTGGTGGGACTGGAGGGTTAAAACACCTCTGGTGAGAATATTATGGATTCCTGAGGTTGGGAGAACCCCAAGAACCCGAGGGATTGCTGCATTCCAGTGCCACCTGAGCAGTTCTTGGGCATCCCATGACCCTCCAGCTGCTAGACCCCAGGGTCCCACATCTACCAGCTCTCTGCAAGGGACCCGCATGCCCCAGGCACCTCTGGTGGCACCTCTGTTGTCACCTGGCTTGAGCTCAGGGTCCGAGTGAGGTGCCCAGCCCTATCCCACACCCTGGGGCAGATCTGCAGAGACCCCAGTGTTTCAGGCATCTGGGGGCCAGTTGTGATCCACATTTCCTACCACAGCTACAGAAAAATGCCATTTTGTCAGGACTGAAACTTCCTAATTGTATTTTTTCTGGTTTGGTATCAGGGAAGATTTTTATTTTACAGCACAGAAAGTATTTGGAAGGCAAAATCCAACCGGAATACATTTTTCACAGGGAACGTTTCTTGTTCTGAGAAATTGAATTTAATTTCACTGGACATTTTAAAACTCTTTGGAAATTTTGGGATTCTCCAAATTTCTCCTCCCCCAAATTCACAGATTTACCTGCAAAAGGGAAGTTTCTGCCTTTCCCCCATTTCTGCTCACAAGCTCCTTGGCCATGCTCGGCGGTGATGAGGGAAACCTCGGGGTGGGAACAGCAGAGGGGCTTCCCAGCAAGACCACCCAGCCCGGACCCAGGACCCCCCTTGCTTTCCCAGGCATTAGCTGCGGGAGACCCCCCGGCAGCACTCACAGAGCACACGGAGCGGGACAGCCGCCGACGTGTCGCTGCCGTTGCTGCTGCGGATCCTGCACTGGAAAGCGCCCGCATCCTCGCCGCGGACGGAGGGGAAGCGCAGCGTCGGGGTCGAGCTCTCCCGCAGCCGCTTGCTGTTCCTATACCAGGTGTAGAGGGTCTCCTCCGCCATGCCCCGAGCCCCCAGGCAGGTCAGGGTGACGGCTGCCCCTTCCCGCACCTCCGCCGAGGGCTGGATCAGGACCTCTGTAGCTGGAGGAGGGATGGGAGAGGGATGTCAAGGAGGGAAGGGAAACAAACCTCTGCCGCAAACCTTCACCCTTCCCCTGGCCCTGTCCGGCCAAAGCCCCGCACTCGGTTTCCCTCTAAGGCAGGACCCAAACAGCCCCCTCCCTCGCAAGGACCCGTGGCATCGGTGGCTGCGTCTCTGGTGGGTGATGATCCCTGGGGACACTGGACATCAGCAGGGATGTCTCCACCTGAGCCGTTCACCCTGGATCTCTTCCACCAGCAGAGACAAACGGAGCCTTTCCTGAGCCTTCACCTGCTCTCTCGGAGCACCCGCGTTCAGCCACGTGAACGGGTCCCAGGACAGGTTCGGTCCCCTCTGCCCACTGGTGGGTGATAGGATGGGCTGGACGCATCTTGGCCAACGTGAAACGGACCCCCAGCTAACCACTGTGGCATCCCAGCTCCGGTTTATTTTCTCCGGTATTGGACCCTAAGGTCTGTTTTGGTTTCTTTGGACATCCTAAGGGAGGCTCCTCTTGGACATGGTTTTGGGGGGCTTTCCTCTCCTCCTTTCCTGTGGCTGCTGCCTCTGTCACCCCAAACCATCAAGGCCGGGGGACCCCTCAGGGTGCGGAGGGTTAGGGGATGGGGCAGGAGGAGCTGGTCCCCGCTGTGCGCCCAGATGCCACGCACCGCTGGGGGCTCGCAGGCACAGGGAAGAAACAGTTTGGACAAACTTCGCAACGGATTTTGCAGCATCAGCCCCCCAGAACCAGTCCCGGGAGTTTGTTGGCACCCAAGACCCGGAGCCAGGAGCTTGGCAGCCCCCCCGCACCGGGAGCAGCGGGGACTCACCGCGGGCGTCAAAGAGCTTGGCGGTGCTGGCGTTGCCGTAGGCGTTGCTGGCCGTGCAGCGGTACTCCCCGCTGTCCTGGGGCCCCACGCCACGGATCTCCAGCCGCAGGGCGTTGCGGGATGCGGTGACGCCGAACCGCTGGCGCGGGGCCGCCTGCGACCCGCTGGCCGCCAGCAAGGTGCCGTCGCGGTAAAGGGCCACGGCGGCCGGCGGGTGGCTGTCCACGGCGCAGCGGACGATGGCCAGCCTGCCGCCCTGCGTCTCCTGGAAGAGCGTGATGGTGGGGGTCCGGGGGGGGTCTGCGGGAGGGGAGAGGATGCTGCAGCTCGGGAGGTCCCCGCAGTGCGGCCGCTACCTGAACGGCTGCACGTGGGGCACATCCAGCCCCGATCCGCACAGCTGCTCCTCCGAGCTGCTTTCCCCCTTACGTCAGCGGGTTATATTTACTCACAGAAATGTCAAAGCCAAACCCAGGGCTATTTTATTTTTCCCCTGACTTGCAAAAGCTCCTGAGCTGTTATTATCGTAGCTGGCTCCTCTGTTAGTAACCTCCCAGCAGTTTATGGTGTGTAACAGATTAGTGGAGAAGCGGGAGATGCTGCAATGAACGGACGGATCCCTGCTGCAGCAAATACCACTTAATGGTACCTTCAAATGCAGCTCATGACCAGAAATTGTTGCATTTATAACAACTTCTACCTAGGAGGGCTGAAACCCCCCTGTCAACTGGACCCAAGGCATTTGGGGCAGAGACTTTGCTTTGACTCGAGGGGGTCTGCGCAGCCCCTGGCACAAAGGGACCCGTGTCTGGTGGGGACCCCCCTCATCCCGTCCCCTGGCAGGAGCCGTGGGTCCTCACACGTCACGGTCAGGGGTGACGGCCTGGGATGTGTCGCTGCCTCGGTCGTTGGTCACCTTGCAGGAGTAATAGCCGGCGTCGCTGGCGGCCACGTGGTGGAAGAGCAGGGTGTGCGCCGTGCCCTCCTTGAGCCAGGCGCTGTTCTTGTACCAGGTGTAGTTGAGGTCCTGGCCCTCCCTGCCGGGGACGTCGCAGGACAAGGTGGTGGCCGTCCCCTCCCGCACCTCGGCCGCGGGGCTCACCGAGATCTCTGCAGCTGATGGGGATGGAAGCGCGTTCAGGATGGCCTCGGCGGCGGGAGAGCAGCCCCCCTCCTCGCCGAGCCCCCCGACCCCTGCGGCACAGAACAGAGTCCAGGGAGAGGCAGGAGCCCCTCTACCCCCCCAGGGATGGCGGTGGAGGCGGGAGGCGTTTGGGTTTGCTCCCTGCCACCGGCACTTTCCCAGCTTGGGTTCAAGTTCAGGCTTTAATGCAAAACCCCAGAGGCAAAACTCATGGCGGGTGCAGCAGCGTCCTTCGCCTCTCGTGGTCTGCACGGGGGGCTCTGGGGGGAGCCGACCGGCCCCACCTGCTCCAGGCTGGGGGGGTGATGCTCCCCGTGGGACTCTGACACGGGCAGGCTCCTGGGTGACGCGGCGGTCTTGGGCTTGTCTCTACTGCAGGATCCGATGGAGGACCTTGGCTTCCCCTCCCTACAAACCACCCTGGCTCCGAATCCCCGAGAGCTCTGACAACCTTTCCCCGCAGCGGCAGCGAAGCCTTGCAGCCGGCTCCGCTCCCCGGACTTGGCTGGAAATCCCTCCCTGCCCTGTCTTTAGGGTTCGCCACAGCCCTGCGCCATGAAGGATGAAGGATGCAGGCATGGAGCGATGGAGGCATCACAGTCCTCCACCACGGACTTCCCAGCTCCTGGACCTCCAGCCGGTACCGGCCATCTCGGTGCCAGCCCCTGCCCACCCCAGTCTGGACTGGGTAAACTCCCTCCCACCCCCATGGCCCCACTCCTCCTCCAGCAATGCCCCAGCCTCGGGCAAGCTCCCCTGGCACTTACAGAAGATGTAGAGCGTCACGGCAGGCGCCACGCCAGCCCCGACGGCATTCTTGGCTTCGCAGCGGTACTGCCCGTAGTCCTCACGGCGAACCCCCCGGAGGGTCAGCATCCGCTCGCTGCCCACGGCCACCCCATCCTTGTACCAGCGGTACGCCGAAATGGGGGGGTAGCTGCTGCTCAGCTCGCAGGTGAGGGAGACAGTGTCACCCACGCGGATGTTCTGCGTGGAGGGGCTGACCGACACGTGGGTGTCCTTAGGGGCGTCTGCAGGGAGGACAGACAGACACGGCAGGCAGCGGTGAGGCTGGGCAGGACCCGCGGGATGCTGTCGTAGCCCGTCCTGCTGTTTATATGTGAGGGTCTGGTACGGGGAAAAGGGGAGCTGGGAAGGGGGGCAAAGCTCCCACACCAGCAGCGGAGAGGGGTGGGCGCAGCGGTGGGTGCCACGACGTGCCAGGGAGCTGGAGCTGGCACTTCAGCAGTGTTAATGGGACCAACGCTGGCTCTGGCCACGGAGAGCAGTGGGGGAACAGGAGAGGGGGAGACAAGCAGGAGGACACTCTGCTCTGGCCTTTTGCAAGGAGCCCTGGGAAGGAGGGAAGGGAGGAGGCACGATGGATGGCACGAGGGGGACCTGGGTGGTCTGACCGTGGCAGAGATGCCCCCGTCTCCCCACCCCACTCAGCCAGCCCCCGTGCAGAGCTGCCCCACGTACGTCTCACCCGGAGGACGACCTCCCCGGTCGCCTTCCTCGAGCCGTAAGAAACTTCGCAGAGCAGCTTTTTGGAGTGGTCCTTCCAGGAGAAGGAGGTGGTGAGGGTCAGGTTGTGGCCGACCCCGCTGGTGTCCAGCTGGACCCGACTGGAGACTGTCGAGACCTGGGGGTCGTAGCCCTCCCAGCGCAGGGCGACGTCGCCCAGCGGGCAGACGTAGGGTGTGGAACACTCCAAGGTGGACATTTGCCCCTCGGTTTGCTCTTCGCTGGCGGCAGTGCTCGGTGTGCTCGAGCTCTGGGGATGGAGAGCAGAGGGTGGGATGTCCGCGTGGGGCAGGCGGGCAGGGGGCCGGGGGCGGGGGTCTCGCCCCCTGTACCCACCCGAAATGCTCAGCATCACATCCCGCGCCGCCGACCACCGGTCGCCGTTGATGATCTCGAAGCGGAACCTGTAGGGCCCGCCGTCCTCCGGCGTCACCCCCTGCAGCAGCAGGGTGCAGTTGCGAGCGGCGGGGTCCCCCAGGAGCTGGGCACGGCCCTTAAAGCGAGCATCCACCTCCTGGGCTGCCGAGTGGTACACCACCGTCTTCTGGTTGTCGTAATCCTTGTACCAGATGGCCACGATGCCGTCGCTGGCCGTCACGTCGGTGGGGTAGCTCAGGGTGCAGGGAACCACCACGCAGGACCCCCGGACGCCCCGCAGGGATTCGGGGTAGGTGACCCCCCACGAGCCGAGGGCTGTGTCGGGGTGGGGGGGCAGAGGGAAGGGGGGGGGTCAGGGTGCCAGCCGTGCGGGGGGCTGCTGCGAGCTGTCCCAGCCGTATGGTCCCCAGACCCCTGCTCCCCTCCTGGGACCCACCGGGGCTGCGTCACATCTCCTGAGCTGCCTGAACAGGCAGGAGGTCGTGGCGGGCAGGGAGGGGTTCGGGGCAGAGAGGTGGGAGAGGAGGATGGTGGTGGTGGGTAACACAAGACCCCCCAGGAGAAAATTTCAAGGCGGAGAAGGGGGAGATGACAGGGAAAAGCTGGATCTGTGGGTGCTGCTTTCAGACAGTGCAAGGCAGCAGCCGGATTTGAAAAGCAGAGGCCTAAAAAAACTAGTAAAAAAGGAAAATTTGCCCTCCTGGCCCTCCAAAAGCTTGTTTCCTCACTCCCCTCTCTGGCTCCTTGTCCGTTCTGTCATGCCCTGGCTGTGCCCCTGCCACCCCATCCCGGAGCCCAGCCGCATCCCTGCCCACGCGCACCACGCGCCTGCCCGTCGGGAGCACGGGCAGAGCTGCCATGTGGGAGGACGGTGCGATGCGGCACATGCCGGCAAATCTCCCCAGAGCATCTGCTGTGCCGCGGCCTGCAGGAGAGCCAGGACCAGCCTCAGGGTCCCCAGAGCCTGTCCTGCCCATCCCTTGGGCATCATGCACAGCTCCTGGCAGGACCAGGGTATCAGCGCTCCCACTCCCACCCATCCTGGTGCAAATCCAGGCAACCAGCCCCTGCAGGGGACCGGACCGTGCCGGCGGGGCAGAAGGCAGAAAGTCTTTCCGTGGTACCTTACCTGGTGGGACGAGGCTGGCCAGGAGGACGAGCCACCAGGGCAGGGGCATGGCAGCACCCCGGGCACTGCTGGGGGTCCCTGGGGGCAGAGGCAGGGCAGGTTCACGCCGAGAGGGTGGGAGGTGGCCGGTCTTCGGGGTCCGCGTTCGGCAGAGGGGACCCTGACAACAAGAAGAGGGGGCCAAAACCCTTGAAACGCGTCATACATCAGCACAGCCCAGATTTTCCCACCATGTGCTCTCACGCTGGGCTGGCAGAGCCCGCCCCGGCGCCGGCCAAAGGCAATTCCTTCTGCACTGAATGGCAAAACCTCAATCCCAGCTCCTTCGCGTCAGTTACCCACCAGCAAAACACGTTATTGACCCACGCGGGATAAATCCTGCTTGCAGCAACACCGACATCGCTCTGGATGCACGGTGCTGCCAGCAGCAGTGGCACGGTCAGGGTGGGCAGAGGGATGGTGCGGGGTGAGGGGGAGCCCCGCTGAACTCTCATGGGAGTTTAAGGAGCTAGTCCGGGTTTTGCAGTGAGGTGACAGGATTTACGGAGCTTACTCATGTGCTCGGTGCATCCGTGCGGCACAGGGAGCAAATGAAGACTAATACTGACATGGAAAATGTGTGTACGGCATGGGATGGGGTCGTGCGAATGCCAGTTATGGGAGTCTGGGTTGAAAATAAAAATGAGGGCAAAGGAAAGCAAGCAGATACCTGAAACTAAGAGGTGAGATACTTCTAAAGAAGCACTTTCAGGGAAATCCCTGGAAAGGCAGAAATCCCCCCAACCTGCTCACAGACACCAGGCAAGCTCTGCAGGGTCTGAGCATCTGGGGGGGCACAAACATGGAGACGGAGGACACAGGGACACAGTCGGGCTCATGTTAAAGCTATCCCCGTATCGCAGCTCCGCTGGGCACACAGCATCCCGGTTGCCGAAACACCGGAGACACAAAGGTGCCGGTGCCCCACGGGAGCTGCCGGCGGGTTTGGGGATTCCCCAGCTCGCAACCGAACCGCGGGCTGCAGAGGGCTGAGGGTCAGGTCCTGGAAGTGGGACCGAAGGGCACGGATTTTTAGACTCTGAAGTTTTGATTTCAATAAGACCATCTGCGGTGAGGAGGAGCGCGGCCGCGGCTCCAAGCCTGGCGCAGCCGCTGCCCTCCCCGGGCTCTGCCTCTGCTTTTTGGTGTTGTACATTCAGGGTGGGATGGTTTTAACTAAGGATTTATCAATTTTCAGTAGGTTTAATGGCTTTTTGAAGCTCTAGACCTAAGCAAACTGATGAAATTATTTTTAAATTTAAAGAAATTATTCTGTGATAAACCAGAATTTTTTTTTCTGAATTTTTTTTCATTGTCATGGAAATAAATTAATTGATTGATTTCAATTTAGATCTTTATCAAACAACTTCGCAATCTTTCCATATTGAACGAGGCAGCGCTTTACTCCCTGAGCCAACCTTTTCCTCCTTCAATGATTTGCTGCTTTGCTAACACCTTTTCTTCCAACATATGCTTTGAATTTGCTTGCTGCTAATTTGGTTTAGGGAGGCATTTTAGAATCCAAAGCACTCGTGAGAGCTTTAGCTTTGCCTGGGATTTTTCCTGGCCAAACTGAAGCACCAAGACCAAACGAAATGGACCCTGCGTGACCGTGCACCGGTACCATCGCCCCGGCCCCCCCGGCACCACGGGGCTGGAGGGTTGCCCAAGGGCCGGGGGGAGCCGGGGACGATGCGGGGGCCAGAAATAGCCGTGGGATCGGCGGTGGCCGCCGGGCTCGGGGCAAAGGAGGAAGGAAGCGCCGGTTCAACGCCGGGGTCCACTCCCCAGCTCCCCGCTTGCGCTGACGCCAAGTTTCATTTCTTCTGCCGTGCTTCTCCCAGTTTCGGTTTCTGGGCGGCGCGGCCTCGAGAGGACCTTTGGTGCAGGATGGGGACCCCCAGCTCCCATCCGCCCACCCGCGCCGCGCTGCGGCTGGAGAACCCGGCAGCCCGTGGTGGGGCCCTGCTGCTCGTTAGCTCAACAAAATTAAAACATTTGTAAAGATTTCTCAACAAAAAAGTTTGTAATAGCCTCTGTGTGCGTGTGCACGTGCACAACGCAGTGGCGGTCTCGGCCAGAGACATTGCACACGCCAGAGCAGAACATGTTTTGCATTATCACCTAATACCAACTAGGCAAGAATATTTAGATGTCATGCACTGGAAAATAGGGAGAAAGAGGCGATTAACCAGTGAAGAACCCTGTAACCGTCTCCTCTGCACCCACAGTCACTCTCAGCCTGAGCTGCCACCAGCCCATGAGACAGCCAGCAAAATCCCCACCAGGGCTCCCGTGCATGCCAGCAAGTGCAAGGGAGATCTCTAACTTCTTCAAGCTTTAGTAAAAATCACCTGTTGGCGTAGAAATGCGGCAACCGGGGCTGAGCACAAAGAGGGGAAACTTCTAGTTGTGGTCCCATCAGCCTCCACCATGTCCCAATGCAGAGAGAGCAACGGAGATGGGGACCACGGAGCGGTCGGGCAGCGTTCCCCCGGGATGAGGGGTGGATGCGAAATCCCCGCGCCCACGGTGTCCCCACGGTGCTCCCACCCAACACACCACTCCTGGGGGCTGGGGGAGCCCACCTCCCCGCTGCCTGTCCCGTCCCTCTGCCTGCGAGACCCAGCGAGGGCAGCGAGGGCACCAGGGAGGGAAGCGGGGGGGCAGCTCCGTACCCCAGCCCTGCTCCATCGCTGCCTGCTCCGCAGCCGCCCGGCACTGATCCTGCCCCAGTCCCAAAGCCTGGGACAGCACGGCACCCTCTGCACGGGGTGGGAGGCTGCTCAGTCCCGCACCACCCTCTCGCCACCGCCCGCCGTCGCGGCTTTGCCAATCTCCGCCGCTCGGGGACTTGCACCAAGCCCTCGCCGAGGGGTGCGGGTCGGGTGCGGGTCCCTGGCTCCAAATCCAGCTCCAAGCCTGGACCCGAGACCTGAAGGTATCTGGGCAACTTCCCCGGCCCCAGCAGAAGACAGACAAGGCTCAACCCCGCGGAGATGCTCTCACCGCCGGCTGCCTTCGCCGCCGCAGCCAGCCACCCCGCGGCGAGGTGCCGTGCCACCCTGCCAGACACGGGGTGCCTCGTCCCAGCCCCACGGGGTGAACCCCAGGGCCAGTCTCTGCCCCGGCTGTCCCCGTCCCGGCACCTGCCCGGCGAGCAGCGGCGTTACCCTGGGAGTGCCTGTGCCGCCGGCGGTGTGGGCTCCCACGCCGTGGCATCGGGGACGGTGCTTGCCCCTCGCCGCTCAGGGACTGCTATTTATCTGGTGCGGGGGGTGAAGAGCCCAAAACCGCATCACTTCCCCGTTCAGGGGTTTGTCCTTCCCGCCGCTTTTGGGAAGTGGCTGACATCGTCAGCTATTTCTGGCCTTGTACTGATTCGGGGCTGTTTTGGGGCAGGGGCCGTGGTGGTCCCCACAGGAGGTTTTTGCAGCATCCCAGTGCCCCGGGCTATAAGGGACATTGGGAGGCTGCATTTTCTTTGCCCCGCTGCAGCCCAAGCAGCATCATTCTCCTGGCACCCCAGAGCCCCTCGGAGCACCCTCGGCCCTGTGCTGTGTCAGAGCCAGAGCAGGGCGATACCCCAGCCCCGGGGGCACCCACCCACCCACCCAGCATGCCCAGAGGGTCTCCAGGTTTAGGGCCCTGCTGGGATCCCCCCGCCCGGGGGCTGCTGAGCCCGCAGTGGGGAAAACCTGCAGACAGCGATGCTGTGCCACCTGCCCAAGTCCTCCCTGGGGCAACCCATCACCCAGGGACTTTATTCTCTCTGTTAATTTGTGGGTTTTCACCGCAGCATGCCCAAAGCGAGGAGAGGACTCTGCCAGCCCTCCCGAAGGGGGTTCGAGCTGTGCCAAGACACGGGGTGATGTAGAGGCTGCTGGGGCCGCCTGGCCAAGCCCAAGGGGTTTGCGCTGAGCCGGGGGCACCATCCGCTTGGGTTTTCGGGAGGAAATCCAGGGGGATTCTACACAAGAAGCAACCAGGAGCAAATCATCCCAGCAGTGTGGCTGCCCCGAGCCTGGCCCTGCAGCGTGACCTTCAGGCAGGGGCTGAGCTGATCTTTGGCTGATTTGGGGCAGGATCCAGATCCAGCCTCTGCCGCAGGTGCCTGTATCTAAAGGGACCCGGTGCTGTGGCACGAGCCCGTCTGTCCCCGGGGTAACGCTGGCACTCAAATTTGATGGCTCGGGGTCAACGCTCGACCTTGTGTAAGTGGACGGGGAGTGTGGGAAACTGCCCTCGGGGACCTCGTGCCGCTGCGCAGCACCCCACCGTCCCCTCCCCAGCCGCTCCGTACCCATGCCAGCCTTGACTCAGCTAGGTCGGGTGCTGAGCCAGCAGGGCAGCAGCGGCAGCTGCCTGCAGCCCCGGCGAGACCCTCGGGCTGTGCCGCCCGCCGCCAAGCAGCACCGCCAGAAAACTGGTCCCATCGGTGAGCAGGGAGCTGGGTTGCCGGTAAGTGGGGGCTGTGCCAAGCCCGTACCCCCCCCCCTGCGGCGGGGGCACCGTGCGTTGCCAGCTCGGTTTGGGAAGGAGCTGAGCTGCGTTTCCTGACACAGCACCGGGTGAAGAAACCCTGACTTAGGCAAACGCGGCCATATGGCATCTGGGCTCAGGCTGGCTGGTGCCAGGGCTTCTGCAAAGACCCAGAGCGGCCATCTGGCTCCGAGGCAGGAAAGCCTGAGGCAGCTTGACCCAGCTCCAGCCCTTGTTCTGCATCAGCTTCCTGACCCTCCGCTTCCCTTTCGGTCCCTCTGCACCGCTTTTGCGGCAGCAGACGCCGTCTCCGCTGTGCCCCTGCACGGCACGGTGCTGGGTGCTGCCGTCCCCACTCGAGATTTGGGTGCTGCCAGGCCTGGATGTCACCCTTTGCTCTCCAGGGACTCTCTTTGCAGCCCTGGTGCAAATGCATCCCCGCGGTGGGCAGCAGTGCGATCCCAAAGGTGCAAAGTCCGGGCTAGAGAAGCCGGCCCAGCTCCACAACACGTCAAGCTCTGCCCGAGAGGAGCCTGCTCCTGCCAGGATGGAGCGGGCTTCTCCCCTGGGGTCTCGGGAAAGATGGAGTCAGGTCCGGCTTGCGAGCAGAGCTGGAGAGCTCTCCCCAAGCACGGTGGACGGACCCCACCGAGGCTTGCCAGTGCCCGAGACGATGGGTCCTATCGAGTCCCTTTCAAAGAGCCATGGGAAACCCGCACCCATCTCCAGAACAGCCAGGCTGGGTTAGACCCTGCGGACCCTCAGCCCACCCTCCGGGCACGTCCTCAGGGCCAACAGCCCACCTCGCCCCCAGCTTCCCGAGCCCCGCAGAAGCTCAGGAGCTCGGCAGACGCGTCCGAAGCGAGGTGTTGGCTGGCAGCTCCCGTGCCCGCTCAGCATCCCCACACCCGCTCACAGCTTGTACCCTCGCTGCCCTCAGCCAGCCAAGCCGCAGGGACCTGCGGGCTTCCCCAAATTGGTGACACGGGCAGCAGCAGAGCTTGCTGTCCCCGCTGGGTCAGCCGCTCGCGGGGTGCCAGGCACGCAGGGGCTGCCTGCCTCCGTAGCCCTCTGCCCCCAGCCTTCGTGTGGGCAGTGGGCTGCATCCAGGGCAGAGCCCCATCCAGTTCCTCTTTCCAGGTCCCAAGACACATTACCCCAGGGTGGTGGCCATCTGCAAAGGGGAACCTTCTGGGGAAGCCGAAACAAATGAAGAAAAATCAGGGAAATCAGTGAAAGTGCGCAATGTGCCAACGAAACCCGTGCCCTGCGCCCAGGGAGGGAGCGGTGGCCGTCGCTGCAGCCTGGGACAAGCATCTTCTGGGGGAAAAAGCTCTCCCCACCTTGCCCCGTGGGGTTCCCCCCCAGCCCGTGACGTCCGCTGGCATGGCTCTGGGCACACCGTGAGCCTGGCCGCGCTTTCCAGAGCTGGTGGAGGGACAGGGGCCAGGACTTGGCAAAAACCAAGGGAGAAAAGTGGGAGGCAGCTCGCTCCTTGGCCAGGAGGAATGTGGGCTGGCCGGCATACCAGAGTGATAAGGGGCTGCCTGGGGGCATCCCAGGAATTTGAGGTGTGGGCTGTCAGGAGGGAGAGGAGAGGAAAACACCGATGGGAAGAGTGAGCACAAATCAGCCATCCCATCCTGGCTGGCAGGGATGTGCCAGGCACCCACCCCAGGGACCCCCCCCCCTCAAACTCGCCACAGTCCCCGCTGGCTGAGGGGACCCCAAAGCCAGCTCCGCAGCGGGAACTGGGGCAAAACCCTGCTTCCCCCTCCGAAATTTGCCTTTTGGCTTTCTGTTGGCGCTGGAAGCTGGAAGAAGCAGGCGGGAGAGGAGGTGGCGCTGGAGGATGGGGCCGAATCTCCCTGCAGCCCCCCCCCGCCTCCAATCCTCGCCTTAACCTTTCTGGGGTGAAAGGCTGAAAGAAAAGGACAAATAAAATAAATAGCCGCTCCACTGGGAGACAGGCTATAAAACTGCGGCCAAGCCCCGGCGTCACCGTGCTCAGTGCTGGCACCTGAGTCAACAGAGACTATTTTTCTTTGAGAGGGGAGACTGGGAAGCGCTGTCCCAGCTGGGGGGTGCCCGGGGGGGGCCGAGTGCTGACCAGGGCTGCCGGCCTGAAGGGAGAGGGGCTGCTCTGGGGGTTGTTGGGCAGCCCCCGGGCCCCTGTTCACCCCGCTCAGAGTCAGACAGATGTTGGGGACCGCCTGCGCGGTGGTCCGGGCGCACCCCCCCACCCCTCCAAGCCCCCCGACATCGCCCCGAGCACAGGCACCCCCGGCAGCGGCACACCCCAGGCATCCGCAGAGCCGGGCACATATGGATCCCCTCTATCTGGAATGTGCTGGGGGATGCCGAGGGGGCTGGCAGGTATCGAACTCTTTCCCTCCGTTCCCACGCAGCCGGTTCAGGCTTGCAGCGAGAGCCGGCTTCCCGACGTCCCCCCCACTCCGAGTCCCCAGCGCCGGCTGGCCGCCAAGGGTCACCCAGCCCTGGGAACCCGGCCCGGCTCATTTCAGCGCTGGGTAAATATTTTCTTTGGCAGTGGGGTAGGTGCGAGGCCCCCGGGCTCCCCCCCGGGCTCCCCCCGGGCTCTGGCTGCGGGCTGGGCTCTGCAGAGCCGGTGGGTCGGGGAGGGGGGAGACTGCGGCGGGAGGGGGTGTGAGCCGGTAAGGGGGTCTGCAGCGTGGCGGCCTGTCCTGGGGGCTGCCCCAGCCCCGCTGGTGTGTCCCCCCCCCCCCCGCCATATCTGGGGTGTTTTTTCCTCACCCCAACAGTGCGGGAAGAGAGCAGGCAACACGAGGTGGGGGGTGATGAGCCCTCACCCAGGGGGCTGGTTTACGGGTCCCTGGGATGGGATGGGATGGGATGGGATGGGATGGGATGAGCTGGGATGGCATGGCATGGCATAGGATGAAGTGGCATGGGATGGGATGGGATGGGATGAGCTGGGATGGGATGGGATGGATGGGATGGGATGGGATGGGATGAGCTGGGATGGCATGGCATGGCATAGGATGAAGTGGCATGGGATGGGATGGGATGAGCTGGGATGGGATGGGATGGGATGGGATGAGCTGGGATGGCATGGCATGGCATAGGATGAGGTGGCATAGGATGGGATGGCATGGCATGGCATGGGATGAGCTGGGATGGCATGGCATGGCATAGGATGAGGTGGCATAGGATGGGATGGCATGGCATGGCATGGCATGGCATGGGATCAGGTGGGATGGCATGGCATGGGGGCTGCTGGTGGGGTGCAGAGCTGGGGACAAGGGGCTGCGGGGCTCAGGCAGAGGCGGGGGGCAGCAGCCGGAGGGGCAGTGCAGGCAGGGCAGGGGAGACCTGCCGGGGTGAGGGGATGCTGTGAAGTTCGGGTGTGCACAAAGTGTGCAGCTAAAATAAAAAGCCCTGGCTTGGGATGGCCCTGGAAGGTACTGCTGGTTTCTGTGCTTGTGAGAGCAGAAGTTTCAGGCTGAGCTGTTGCTTGACTTGAAGGAAATGTTCTGGGTTGGGTTCAACATCTCCAGGAGATTTTAACATTCACATATGTAGAAGCAAAATAAGCTTTCAAGTGAAAAATCAATTTCAAATGCACAAATCTGACTTTTAAATTTAGGAAATGCTGGACTGAAGTGTTTTAAGCATTTCGAGCCACTGATCCCAGACGCTTCATTAGTTCAAGAGCCAGACAGGGTTTTCTGCAGTCCCAGATGAGAAAAGCGACTTAAATTATTCCTGTGACACAATGAGCAATAAAGTACAATGTAATGTGATATGACATGGCAATGCTCGTGCTGCGCTGCCAGGGAGCTGCACCGCAGCCGTCGCTTGTCCCCGCTGGTGCCGGGCAGCGGTGGAGCCAGCCCAGGCTGTGCCGGTGAGATGGGCCACGAGCCCTGAGGCCAGGTGAGGGACGCCCTTGGGAGTTGCAGGTTACCTGCAGCATCGCTCCCACCCCAGCCACCGCTGCAGCCCACCCGAGGGGGTCCTGACAAGACCGGACCCTAAGCCCACCTCAGCCTGAACCCGAGGGTTTGCTTTTCCTAAACACAGCGCCTACCTGCTCCCCTCTCCCTGAGGGACCAAAGACCCCAGACCTGAAGCCGTGACAACCCCGTCCTGGCTCAGGGCGATGATCCATCCTTGCCGCCAGCACGTGTCGCACGGGCAGAGACCGGCTCGGCAGCACTGTCCCACAGGCAGCCGGGCTGCTCCGAGGGCATCCTGGCCCAGGAACCCTCCCGGGAAGATGCTGGGTCCCACCAGCCCCAGGCTGTGCAGCAGCAGAACAGCTTCTAAATAGCGCACTGGTCCTGTGCTGACCGGCAAAGGGACTTGGGAGCTTCATGCCCTGAGGTGTGGGGTCAGTTGTGGCCTCGCTGTGTCCCCACGGGCAGGACCTGCCTCCTCTGAGCTTGGGGGGGGGCTGGATGGGATGCAGGGGGTGCTGCCTGTGCGCAAAGGAAACGCCTCCACCCTCGCCCAGCTCCAGCGTGCCAAGGTCCCGACTAGCCCAGAGCCTCCCCACGGCGCGGGATTTGTGCGCACGTGTGCACACAGGGCTGGTGACAGGGAGAGGACCCCCCCCAGCAGCCCTTTGCTGCAGCACTGGGCAAAGGGCAGGCTGCAGAGCTCCTCCGTGGAGGCAGAAGCTTTCAAGCCCCTGGGGATGCTACTGGGAGACCATCAGCTCCACAGGGAAGAAATCAGATTGTGCCGATGCTGCTGCAGCCTCCCATGGCGGGCAGCCAAGGTCCGGCTCAGCTCTCACATCCCCTCCCTCTTCCCAACCACTCGAGCATCTCCCAGGCCACGGGGGATGCTCGAGCACGGTGAGATGAGATGAGATGAGAGCACATGGATGCTCGAGCATCCCCCAGGACAGTGCAAAGCCTCGGAGGTGCCTGGCCACCCTCACCCCATCCCAACCAGGATCCTGAGGTTGCTTTTACCTTCCTGGCCATGGAGCCAGGCCAGCTCAGTGTCTTGCTGGCAGCCCCACAAAAGACACAGAGGCAAGCACCGGGCACAGCCAGCCATGAGGACAAGGATCAAACCATCGGTCCCCAGCTCCTCCAGCCGCAGGCAGCGGTTCCCACACCCTGGGGCCACCTTCTCATGCCCAGAGGATGCCTGGCACCCCTGGCACGAAAAAAATGCCCCCCTCGCTCCTATCTACGGCAATGCTGGGATGTGCTGAAAGCATTTTCCCGGTGGCAGACCCGGGCTAAAATCTTTCTTTTAGTCCCGGGCTAAAATCTTTCTTGTCCACAGCAGACATGGAGCCCTGCTCGCTGTCAGCGCTGGAGCTGCTGCTCTCCTGAAGGGCTGTAATGCGGCGGGGGACAGACGGCACCGGTCCCGGGGGGGCACAAGGCTGGGGAGGGGGGACACCAATAGGCAGCAGCTGGGAAGGATCAGAAATGATGGAGGGAGCATCAGCTCTGCTCCCGCCCTCCTCTCCCGGAGCAGGGAGCAATCCCTGACGGCTGAGGCCACAACTCTCCTTCCTTACAAGTCCCTGCACACCTCATCCTCCATTACACCCCTTTTTAAGAAGAAAAATACTCTTGGCTCTCCATGTTAGCATTAGGCATCGCTTTTCAGGAGCCATCCCACAACGAGCCGGCCCCGCCACAGCTGCCTGGGGAGCAAGTGGGACCCATCTCCCCCGGGGCTGTGGCGATGTCCCTCCCTCCTGTCCCCTCACCGCCCACCCGGACCCCCAGGAGCTGCTCGGGCTTTGCGGGATGAGCCCCTCGGCACCAGGAGATCCTGCTGCCGGTGATGCCGGCGGCCGAGGGACGGAGGGGTGCCTGCCGGGAGAGCTGCTGCAAGGCAAGAAACGGCTTTCCCGTTCACGAGGTTTTGTGAAGAACAACAACAGCTTTGGATGGAAATACTCTGATTTTGGGTTTTTCTTCAGTTTTCTGGCAGGGAAAAAGCAGTTTCTGCCAAAACTGCTGGCAGTAAAACATCGGCTTGAAAATCCAAATGTTTGCAGGGAAAGTTAAGAGAAAGCAGCTTCACGAGAAATTTTTAAGGCATCATGCCACGACACGGTTTTCCCGTGCAGGATACCCTCGCCCCAATGCTGCCCATCCCCAGGGCTGTCTGGAGAGATGGGGACCCTCCATCCAGGCACCTTTCCCCCCCCCAAAGCCCCCTCCAGCCCCAGTGCTTGAAGCTGAACCGGCGGGGCCACGTTCGGCTGCTGTGGGGGTAGGAGATGCTTTCGCCCCGCTCCTGGCCATCGCTCCCACCACGCACGGGGCAGGACGCTGAGCCCAAAGTGAAGGACGTGTTTAAAAGCTCTCAGGGACGGCTGCTGTCAAGGCGATGTCCCTGACACGGCTCTCGCCTGCATCGCATTACTAACAGCGGCCGAGATTGCGGGGAAGAGGCTAAAGATCCTTCCTACGCCGCTCAGCTCCCTTGTTCCCGGCTGCAGCCACTTTGCTACATCATTTTGCATTTTGCTCATCTTTTTTTCACTGCTCACGGTTATCAGGACCTGAAACATCAGTCTCGGGAGCTGTAGCTGGAGGACCGCAGGAGCCCCCCCTTCCCACCGCTCTGCCAGGGCCGTGCTGAGCAGGGCAGGGTTGCGGGGTCCCCAGGACGCAGGAGGGTGGAAAGATCCATTTTTGTTTCAAATCCTCCATTTCCCTTCCCAGGGAATAGCCGGGGCTGGCCAGCAGGGATATCCCGGGCAGCTGAGGATTCCGGGGGTGGGGGGGAAGCAGCTCTGCAGGGGCTTCTCCGCCCCCGGTCCCAGGCAGCCGGCCGGGAGCTGGGTGTGAGATCCTGGGGGAATTCGGAGCAGCCCAAATCCCTCTGGCCTCACCCGGCAGCGCTGCTTAAAGGGAGCCACGAGTGCGGGGTGCCTGTGGTCTGCCCCAGCTGTGCCCTGCCTGCCCCAGGCAGAGGGTGGGAAAGGCGGGCGACCACCCCGGGCAGCCTCAGCAGCACCCATGGGTGCTCCAGGATAAGGCCAGGGCTGGGCTGAGCCGCGGCAATCGGAGCAGCCCCTCCGGCCACCGGTCTGCCGGCCCCAGCCGTCAGCTCTGCCCAGGTTTCCAGCCCTGCCGTGGGGCACGGCACAGCGCCCGCCTGCAGGGTGGGTTAGTGGAGGACGGGGTCTCCCATCGGAGAGCTGGGAAACCCAGGCAGCGGCCAGGCGGGCTCTCGGCACGGGTGATGCCGTAGCGGGGTGATGCCGTGGTGGGGCGATCCCATGGCGAGGTGATGCTGCAGTGGGGCGATGCCGTAGCGGGGTGACCTACGTAGCAGAGACCTACGGCTCTGCGCAGGTCCCAGAGATGGGGGGGGACGGGGGGGGGAAATGTCACACATGCAACTGCGTGACGGGATTTTTCTGGGTTTAAGCCCGCGGTGCCCTGAGGGGTGGCAAAAATCCCAGGGAAATAGCAGCTCCCTGCTGCTGCCCGCCCCCATCCCGCCTCTTTCGTCCCCACATGCCTGCGGCCACCGGCTCCCGCTGCCCACAGAGGAAAGGGGGCCTCGGATGGGGGTCCCTGGGGGCCCAGCACAGAGACCAGGGGACAGGCAGTCCGAACACGCAGTCCATGATGGTTTTACCAGCAAATTAGGGCCACCTAGATGGGGACTGTCACTAGAGAATGATGGAGGTGGAGGCAAGGGCACAGCTGGGCACAGCTGGGCACCAGGAGGGGACCCGGGAGTCCTGACCCCCCCCCAGCTGGGACAGTGCAGAGGTCCCCAAGGGAGAGCTGCCGCACAGGTCCTCCCCCAGCCCTGTGCCCCCCGTTCGGGCCCTCTCGCTGGGTTTATTTTCCTTTCCCGGAGAACTCCAGCTGACCCAGTTCAGGAAATATTCGCTGACTGGTGGCAGGAGCCGTGGGGAGCTGGGGAGGGGAGTGCAGCGTGCCTGCCTCCGCACCCAGACCAGCACTCACGTCCTCTCTTCGTTAGTGGCTAACGCACCAGCCCGGCTGGCTAATGCTTTCCGGACACCCAGCTGGCGCGGGCTCGGGGCTGGGACAGGCGGCGTGCGGGTGTAACGCACCTCCCCGTGCATCCTCATCCTCCTTCTCCTCCGTCACGGCAGGGACCCCAGGGTTGGGACGAGGACGCGGGGGTCCGCCCGGGTCGGCAGGACTCCACTGGGCATTTGACCTCGGCTGTGCCGGCAGCCCCCCATCATTTCCTTCAGACCAAACACCCGGGGCCTGTGGGGCTCCCGGTGTCCTTTGGGGGGGGGGGGCAGACGGGACGTCGCCACATTGGGACCAGACCCAGCGGGCAGGCACGGTGACGGCACGCTGGCTGACGGCTGTCTGGGCACCCGGGAAAATGCCGGAGCCACGAGCCGGCTCATCCCCAAGCCCCGCTCAGCAGGGGGGTCAGCAGCCCCTATGGCCCCCAGAGGACATGGAGGGGTGTTTGGGGAGCAGCCGCAGGCAGCTTTGTGGGGCTCAGCTGCTGGGAGCTCGGTGTCTGCACCCCCTGCTCGGCGCAGCCCTCCCCGACACCTCTGGCAATGGGGACAGTGGGGAAACCGAGGCACGGGCTGTTTGCTGACAGCTGTTTGCTGACAGCCTGTCCCAAACCATGTGTAAAACAACCGCAGATGGCCCCTGCGCTTCGGTGCTTTCCATCTACCCGCGGTTTCCGTGGGAAGCTGGAGCAGGTGCCACCAACCCGAAAAGCCCCCCCCCCGGGGCGGCACTCGGCCATCTCAGCACAGTACAAGAGTACGGTGAGATGGGGCACGGGCTAGGGCAGAACCTCGGAGGGACCCAGGACAGCCCAAACGGGGCTCTGCAAGGAACAGCGGGGATGGGTGGGACGGCCAACAATGGGAAAATTCGTAAATTGGCTGGTACCCACCCGGCCCGGCCGTCATCACCACAGCCCCCTGCGAGCGCCGGCTGCTCTGCCCTTGGCCGGAGCCGTTCCCGCTGGCTGCAGGCAGGGGCTGTGCTGTGAGAAGGAAGCGAGCTGGCCCTTCCCAGGCTGGGTGTGCTCCGTCCTTGCTCCCGGTGTGCCGGCACAGGGAAGGGGCGGAGGGGGGGCCGCGGGCGACAGCACCCCCTTCCCCGTGGGATCCCCTTGGCGTCAAGGTTGTGCTGATCTTGGTCCGGTTCATGGCACCTTCCTTCGCCGCCGTTTGCGCCGGCCCCGCCACCCGCCTCTCCATCCCACTCCCCCAGCCCCACGCCGGGATGCCTGGCGATGGGAGGTGATGAGGATGATGATGAAGGTTGACCTCCTCACGCTGCAGGTCTCGGCACAGCAAGGACCACCTCTCTGCTTTGCTCGCCCTGGGAGATGCTGCCTGCCTTTGGAGGAGCAAACTGGGTGAACTGGGCAGGAGGGGACAAGGCTGCCCGCGTGCCCATAGGGCTGTGCCTGGCCGGCGCCTGCCCCAGCTCCCGGGGAAGGGGGCACCGGTGCCGGCCCCTGGAGCAGCACGGGATGCCGGCATGGGGGACACACCAGCCTGGCCTTTGTTTTCCCCCCCCCTGGCAGAGCACAGGCTTTGCATCCTGGCCAGGGACCGGTGCTCGCTTCCCAGCTCCAGTTCTCCGTTCTCCTCCCGGGCTTCCTGTCTCACCGAGGCATTTCCATGGGCCTTGCCTCAATTACCGGAAAGCGCTACCTCATCTCTTGACGAGGCGCCAGGGAAGAAAACACAGGCGTAGCCCCCTCCGCCCCTCTCTTCCCCTCCTCTTCCCCTCCCTCCAGAAGCTTCCCCGGCTCCAGCGCAGCGATGCAGGGCAGGGCTCCCGGGGGGGGGACTGAGACCTCCCTGCTCCGGCCACCCAGCCCATCGCCTTGACCCCCGCCAGCCCCCGTACAGCCCCAGTATGGCCCCAGTACAGCCCCAGTACAGCTGGGCACCTGCTGCCCTGCATGACCTGGAAAGTGGCTTTTTCTGTCCAGCCGGCGCAGGAAGGAGGATGCAGCATGTGCATGCACGTATGTGCGTGCCTGTACATGCCCATGCGTGTGTATGTGCACGCATGCATACGTGCACACAGCCTGCTCAGGAACCCACAGCGGCTGGCCCTAGCTCCGTACTTCGCCCAGCTCCTGCCTGACCTGCCTGCAGGAGCTGCCTGCTCAACCCCCTCCCAGCCCACCACATATCCAGGCACCATCAGGCTCTTCCCAGTTCCCAAACTGGGATCGGTGACTCAGACGCTGCTACAGAAAGAGGAGTAGGGGAGGGAGCAGGCAACAGATAGGTAGATAAATCTCTGCGTGTGTGCGGGCAGGAGGGATGCACAGGTATAGTGCGTTGGGAGATGGACAGATGCGCAAGTGCAGCGATAGGTGTGTGGGGGGACGGACAGACAACCAGTACATCACAGGCACCCCCGGCACCCCAGCCCTTTTCCACGTCTGTGAGGAGGAGTCCCCTAACACCCTCCCAGGGGACGGTCCAGGGAGGCAAACGTGGAGCGTGGCCCTCAGGCTGCACTCACCCTGCAGAGCCCATCACCGGGGTGTCTGGGCTGCCCAGCCCAGGGAGAACAGCAAAAGCCCAGCAACTTCATCTCCGCTTCAGAGACCTGAGCCCCCGGCAGGGACTCGGGCTCCACGCAGAGAGCTCAGCTCCTCGTTGCCACTTCAGCATTCGCCCTCCTGCCCTCTTCGGTGTTTCGATGTCCCCGCGGCAGAGCCGGCGCTGGCACAGGACGGTGCTGCCGCGGTGGCCCCTCTGCTCCCACCCGTGCATCCCCTGTCAGTGTCAGCCTGTCACTCGCAGCCGACCATCCGTCCCATCCTGCTCCAGGCCACCGCATCCCTGTCCGATGCCCGTTCCCAGCCATGGGGCTTCCCATGCCCGTCCTTTGATCACATCCCGCTCGCAGGCAGTCCTGCCCGTGGTCCTGTCCCTCAGCTGGGCTCCCGCAGCTTCGTGCCCCCCGGGGACTGTCCCAGCAACGATACCAAGGTTTCCCCCAGTACGACTCCAGCAGCACGGAGCCTCCACTCCCCATGACAGTTTAGGACCTGCTAGATAATCCCTTTGGGATCCAATTTACATGTACTGTGTTAATTTGGTATACCTTAATTTTATATACCTTTGCAGGTTTTTAGTAAGACCACCCCCCCAGCCTGCAGTGATCTGCAGGTCAGGGGCTTCTTGAGCTTGATGCATGATGATCCCAATGATCTCCATGATAGCAATGATCCCAATGATCTCAGTTATCTCAATGATCCCAATGATCTCAATGATCCCAATGATCTCAGTTATCTCAATGATCCCAATGATCTCAATGATCCCAATGATCTCAGTTATCTCAATGATCCCAATGATCTCAATGATCCCAATGATCTCAATTATCTCAACGATCCCAATGATCTGAACGATCCCAATGTCCCCAGTGATCCCAATGATCTGCCCATGCTTTTGAGTCCTCCACGGATGGTTTCTTCTTGGCACTGAGACCTTTGGGAGCCGCAGGACGGAGCCCTCGCCTGCCTCCTGCTCTCGGGACACCCCGGCACCGCTTCCCCGGCACGGCCCAAGCCAGGAGCCCCGTCTGGAGAGCAGCACGGCTTGGGGGGGCTGCGGGGCTGGGAGGAATGGAGCTCTGAAGTCAGGAGGTGGCTGGATGTCTGGACAGATGGACAGACAGGCGGGACAGACCGATGGGCAGAGAGCCAGCGGTAGGGAAAGATGGGCGCAGAGAGCCATGGGGCTACGTCTGATGTGTCAGCCAGGATGAAGGGAGTGACAAAAACTGGGAGAGAAATGCGCGTGGGGACAGAAAAAAGACAAATTAACGGGGTGTCAGCGCCGGCAGAAGTGGAGGATTGTCGGCGTCTCTCCCTTCTCCCCCCAGCATCCCCATTCCCGGCTGTTTTGGGAGCCTCGTTCCCCTCGGGGGTCCATCCCCCCTCGGCAGCCCGCGGTCCCCCGATTTGGGGAGTCTGCGGCGAGCCCGGGGCCGAGCGGAGAGTTTAGGTTTCGTTCCCGGCGGCGCTGGCCCTGCCTCCTCCTCCCGCTCCCACATCTGCAGCTGGAATTGCAATTTGAGGCGCTGGCTGGGCTGGGCGCCGGCCGGGAGTGGGAGTGGGAGGAAGGCGCTCGGGGAAGCCAGAGGAAGCCGGAGAGCAAGGGGGGGCTGCGCGGCGGGGCCGGCTGCGCCGACGGGCCGCTGCCGGAGCCGCTGGGCATCGCTGGCAGCCACGGGCGGGAGGGAGGGCATCGCCGGTGGCGGTGGGAGCCGGCACCCGGCCGGCACGGCTGGAGCGAGAAGGTGGTGGCTGGACTGAGGGGTCCCCAGCCTGTCCCCCCCCCCTCCCAGAGGTAAGCGGCCGTGGGGCTTCGTGGGAGCTGGGGACCAGCAGACGCTCCGCCTGAGGTGTGGGGACCCGGCATCGCCCGGCTTTTCCCTTGGCCGGGGCGAGGTTGTCACCATCCCGGCCAGCCGGGATGCCTGGGGTGTCTCCCCAGTTTGGGGGCACTGGTGAGCGAGCACACCGGCACTGGGGCGGGTGAGGGGTGTCAGGATTCCCGAGGCCTCTCCCCAGCGAGGATGCGGGCTGCGGGCACGGGTGGGAGTGGGGATTGCTGCGTTGAGCCCCTCCTGAGTTTTCGTGGGTCCTGTCCCCCCATGCACCCTGTCCTGGGGGGGATACCGCTGTGACCGGCGGGGATACCACCGCAAACCACAGGGATAGTGCCGTGACGTGCCAGCACCGCTCAGGGGCTGCAAGTGATGTGTCAGCCCGTGCCGGGGCGAGCCGTGCCAGGGACATCCCGCCGGCTCCCGTGTCCCAGCCGTGGCTAAGCGATGGCAGTGGGAAGGGAAGGACGCACGCAAACGGTCATGGAAACCCGACAGCCTTGCCCGGAGGATTTGGGGGCTCCCCAGCCCCGCAGACGTGCTCGCTCCCAGCACAAGAGGCTTGTGGGGATGAACGCCTCCTCCCGCTCCCCACACATCTGGACCCCAGCCCCACAGCTGCCCCAAGACCCGCCCCCCCCTGAGCTGGGGCAGCCCCAGCCACGGCGGCACCGTGCCATGCTCGGCGATGCCGTGCCGAGGCCCCGGTGCCCTGCCTGTCCGCCTGCCCTGAAGCCGTCCCGAACTTGTTTCCTTTCCCCGTTTCCGTGAGCCCTTGCAGAGGCGGAAATGGTGGAAAGTCCTCAAAAAACGCTGCTCCTGCACAAGCTGCCGGAGGGAGCACCGGGAACCGCCGGGACCCTCTCCCCGGCAGCATGGCGGGGCCCCCCGGAGCTGGGGGCTTCAGCCCATGTCCCTGGGAGGGGGCACGGGCGCAGGCAGCTTCACACACAGGCAGATTCACGTGCAGGCAGAGCAATCACTGCCCGGGATCTGCATGGGGACGGTGCTGGAGGACACAAGGGCTCTGCACGGGTGCCCTGCTCACACGCGTGTGCGTGGGAAGGAAGGGATCCACTTGTGTCCACCGGCCAGGATTGCGGGGGTGCTGGGCTCACTGGGTACCCCAAAGCCTCACCAGTGCTCTGCCAGCACAGGGTGCAGAAGCCGGGTCCCCAGCGCTGTACGAGGAGAGGCACGGCGGGACAAAACCCCTCGGGGGGGCTGGAGGAGACCTCAGCCCCTCTGTGTGCTGCCATGAGCTGCCAGGGTGGGCTGACCCCACTCATCTTCCTCGCCAGGACCCCAGGCAGGGGCTTGGCAGCTTGGGGACAAAGGCAGCCATCAGCCACCCCCCTGGTGAGATCTACTGTCAGAGTTTGGTTTGCTGAGATGGAGGATGTCGGCCACCCGGAGCCTGAGGGTCTGCACAGGCTCCGGACCGACTGCCCGCACCATCCCATGGCCACGGAGGGGCAGGGAACGAAACCGTCAAGTCACCAGGGCCCAAGGTCTTGCTTTTCCCTCCTGCTCGGGCTGACAGCTCCGTGCATCAACGGGATGCAGGAAGCCTCCCCTGGGAGCTCAGACCCCGGGGATGGGGGCACGGAGGATGTCCCTGCACAGACCCCATTGGGCTGGGCTCTGGGGTGACAGACTCGGAGTTACCCCTTACCTGGCTCCAGAGAAGCACGAGGGGTGTCCGACCTGCAGCCGGGACAAACAGACACCAAAAATGCAAGCTAAGCCCCAGTGAAGAGTTTCTGCCATTGAAGGGGCGATCCCCTGAGCACATCCTCGCAGGGCACTCTCACCACCTCATGGAAAGCCCAGTTGTGTTGGAGAAGCCCCTCGGCCAGCCTCAGCCTGCCAGATACCCCCTCGTGCCCTCCCAGGACCACCAGCACCACATTCCCCGCTGCGTTTTGACCCACAGCCTGCATCGGCCACAGCTCCTCCTCGCTCAGCCCCTCGCCGCACCCTCCGCCGGGGTGGCCGGAGCAGAAGTCCCCCCACTCCGGGGAAAGGCTCGCCACCTGCCATTTTTAGCACAAGGCTTTTTTTTTTTCCGGGAGGCTGCCGAGAGCAGGATCAGGCCGCCGGGCCGGCAGCGCGTGGGTGGGTTTGGCTCGGAGCAAAGCCTCTCCCCGATGAGCTAAGCCTTGTCCTGAGCCCGCAGCTCCGCAGGATGAAAGCGGTCGGCGTGGGGCAGGCAGCCTCGGAGGTGATGGGATCAGGCAGAGAGCCAAGAGCCAGTTTATTATGCTGGGAAAGCAGTTTTGAAGCTGGTCAACGCTGGGTCACAGCCCTTAGGACGAGCAGCGACGCCTTCGGCCATTCCTGCTCCTGCCGGTGCGGCCACCATGCTGCAGGGAGCCTGGCCCTGGGCAGTGACCGCTTCAATTAAGAAAATAACTTTAAAGGATTGCCTGCCCTCAGTTTCTTTCTGCGATCAAGCCTAAAAATCTGCAGCATAGACCCCACGCTGGTGGAACGGCGTTTTGCACACAACATCTGTATCACGCACGTGTCTGACCTGCTTAATGAAAGGAACGGGGCTCCCCCGCTCCCGCAGAGGCTGGGCCGGTGGCCGTGCTGGCACCTGGCCGGTGCCGAACTGGGACAGCCCCCCCGGCACAGCCCCCCACCCTCCTGCACCCTATTGCAACCTGAGTCCCCGGGCTTTGGGGGTCTCCTGCGGGGTCCCAGGGGATGCAGGGTCACAGCCAGCCCTGTCCCTGCTGGGTCTTTGAGGGGGGGCTTGAGCCTGGGCTCACCCAGTAACGCTCAGGGGGGGTGAGGGGAACCCACGGACACCCCAGCCCGTGGCACGCTGTGCACCCCGCTGCTGAGAGGGTAGCCAGCACCTCCGGGCACACGGACACTCATCCCATCGTCCATCCTCCTTCTCTTGCAGCCGGGAAGGCGAGGCCGCCATGGCGATGCTCCTGGAGCCCGGGATGCAGAGTCTCCGGATGGGTAAGGCTGCTCCCCAGGGAAGGTGCCCAGCGGGCATGGCAGTGGGGGGGTCCCCTGGCCACTACCCCCCCCCCCCCCCCCCCCAAGCAGAGACGAGCTCTCTGCAAGGGTGACACCCCTGGCCCCTCTCCCTTCCCTCCCCTGCACACCCGGGCGTCCCCCCCACCACTCCCCCAGCCGTCCGTCCCCCCCCGCAACCGTCCTCCCGTCTGCGGTGCGGAGGAGCCCCCCACGCTGCTCCTGCGCTGGGGTAACCAGAACCAGCTGCTGCGGCCGAGGAAACCTGACCCTGCGAACACAAAGCCAGGGAACAGCCTGAGCAAAGAGGCCATTGCAAGAATTAAACCCCTGCGGGTCCCCCCCAGCTCCCCCAGACCACTGGGAGCCCAGTGCCCACACGCTGGAGGGTACCAGCTCCGGCTCTGGACCTGCAGAAACGATGTTTCATGTGCACAGCCCCAGGCTGGGGTCCGGACCCCCAGGCTCGAAGCCCGGCCAAGCTACCGGCTCCCTGCCTAACCCAGGCAACGTTTCCCCCCCACGGCTGGGGGACACCGGCCTCCCCCCCGCTGCAGGGCTCTGCCGGCACACGGAGATGCCCGCAGGGACGTTCCTGTTTGTCAGGGATCAAATATTCATGGCACAGACACGGGATACAGCGAAAGGCACTTACAGAGCAAGAGTGAAGGGACCGGAGCCGTGTCGCGGCGAGGAGCGACCGAGCCCGCTGGCACATCTCCCGGGGGGCACGTGGCACAGCACCGTCCCTGACACCGCGGCACCGAGCCCGAGGCAACTCGGTTCTCAGCCGGCCAAGGAGACAAAGCAGCGGGGAGCAGCCGGGACCCCCGCTGCCAGGACGGGGGGTGCCCGCACGGCTGAACCTGGCTCCCACCCCATGGCTGCTGCTGTTGGGGGGGGGGTCCAGAGCACCCCTGCTGCAGGCTCTGGGGCTCCCGAGCTGCCAGAGGGATTTAAGGAGTTGCCCCTTGGGCGTCCTGGTGCAAACTGGTCGCAGTGGGAGCTGGGGTGGGTTCGCCTGGACACAGACACCAGCTGCCGGCACCCTCTGGCAAAGAAGAGCTAGCGTTTTACGCTTCCCTGAGGAAAGACTGAGGAGCCTCCTCCAGCCCCAAACCTCTCCAGAGTCCAGCTGGGAGCGGGTGCTGCTTGTCCCTGCTCCTGTCGTCCAGATCCCGGCAGGCTCCCGGCACGGAGCCGCAAGCCCAAAGCGTGGGTCTCGGCAGAGCCCGTGGGGCGGACGGTCCCTCCGCCTCCCCGGTGTCACCGCCTGGACCCCACGTCCCATTCCCAGCATGGCCGTACCCTCGCCAGAGCCGGAGCCGGAGCCGGCCAAGCCCCTCGGGAAAGGTGGCCCCGCTCCATCAGCTGCACCAGCCCCTTCCCGGCTGCCCCCCGCCAACAGCTGGAGCCTGTCCATCGGCCCGTGCTTTCGCAGGGCGGATGATTAATCCCCTCTGCTAATTGGAGCCATGTGGCAAGAGGAGTGCAGGCAACAGGCAGCCCCGCGCCGTCGGCATGCAGGACAGCCCCGGGGCTCGCACCGTCCCGGCGCTGGCTGGGCTGGGGGCCAGGCGTCCCACCGGGGCTTCTGCAGCGGCTCCAGCCTGGGCTGACACACCAGGATTAATGGGGATTCCCAGCACAAGGCTTCTGCTGGTGGAGGAGCTGGTGGGGGGGTCACCCGAGGAGACACAGAGCTGGCTGGTGTTTCGAGGAGGAGGAAGAGGAGGAGGAAGAGGAGGAGGCACCGCAGAGCAAGGGCAACTGCGCAAGCCACCGCAGCACGGTGCCTGGCCCCATGCGTGTCCACGGCTCGCTGTAGCACACGACAGCACGAGCCTCCCTGAGCTCCCCGCGCAGGCTAAACCTCAACGTCTCGGAGTTACCACGGGCTCACGCAGGATTTACTGGGTCTCCACCAAACTGAGTTGTTCTGCACCGTGGCCGTGGGTCTGAGCCGAGCACACCTCCCCTTGCCAAGGGCCAAGCAGCCGGGTCTCCATGGCCTCACGCTGCAGACGCTTGCTCTGCCTCGGTAGCTCACAGGCATCTCTTTCCCAAGTTTTCCCCCCATTCCCGCTGGATACAAGCGTTTCAGCTGCTTGCCCGGAGCAGCCTCTGGCATCCTTTGCAGTCGTCCCCACCAGGCGCTGCCAAGCTGAACTAGCGTGTATTTATGTGATGATGGCTGTCTTGATTTAAAAATAGGCAGCTCTGGAGAACCACTGCATCCCTTTCTGCTACAAACACGTCATGGGTTTTTAGTCCTGACTCTGCTACCGTCAGCTGCAAGGAATTAGATCCGGCTGCTCCTTTGCCAAAGACCACTGCACTTCCACTTCTCTGGTCCCCTTCAGATGTGCAAGGCAGGATCCATCCCACCTCGGCTGGCTCATCTACAGGAGAACATCTCCATCTGCAGCCACCACCAAGGGTCTCCATAGAATCAACAGGGAGAAACTGGGCTTGCAGGTTCACCTGACTTACTTTGGATACTGTCTTCAAGAGGAGATGACGTTTCCTCCGTGTGCCAGTTCCTCTCCAGCGATGGAGGAGACATTGAGCCCGTGTCTCATCACCAAAGCCTGCCCACACCAGCGAGCTGAACTCCTCCCTGAAACACCACGACCAACTGACCCTCACCCATCTTCTTGCTGAGCAAGAGCTGATGTCCCCCAGCCCCAGAGGAGAAGGTCTCTCAGTCCTGTGGCTCTTTTCTGGCCACTGTCCCCATCCTCTCCGTGGCTGTGAGCCCCATCCCCAGTGAGAGGGATCCCTGTGAGCTCACCAGCAGCTCACCAGTGCTAACACCAGGTGCAGCCAGTTCCTGCACCTCCTTATGACACCTCCAAGGGGTTCCTCATTTGCTAATTTAATCAGTGCTGATTGGATCCTTCCTTAAACACGGTTGAAAAAAGCGTGGGAAGTCCCTCAAGCCCAGAATTGCCCTGTACGGACCCCACTGGGAGCAGCCCCCGCAGCAGCTCTGAGCCCGCACCGGCTGCATCTTCACCGGGATGTCACGCGTTGCCCTCATCTTGGGGAAGGGTCTTCAGGAGGGCCCAGGGCCTGTCCCCATCCCAGCCTCACCCTGCTGTGTCCCCAGGTGCCAACGGCGAGCGGTGCCCCACGCCGTCCCCTCCCGGCTCCCCGGGGACGCCCCACGACAGCTGCAGCATCGCCCCGCTGACGCCCTCCCAGTCGCCGGTAAGGCAGTTGGGGGGGGGTCCAGTGGGGCTGCCGGGCTCTGTCTCCCCGGCATTGCCCCCTCTGATCCTTCCCTGGTCGGTGGTCACCTCCTACTACCTCCCCTCCCGGGCTGGTTCCCATCCCCGCTGCACCCCGATACCAGCTGAAGGATGGGTCAGTCTATCACTGGGGCCCAAATCCCCCCACCTTAGCTGTGGGATTGATGGGATGGAGGTTTTTTCCAGCGCAGGAGGCAGGAGAGGAGCTGGAGAAAGCACCAGCATAAGTTTAACTCCTTGCAAAGCTCCTGGCCTCAGCTCGCTCCTACCTGCATGTCCCCCAGGACTGCCCGGTGTGGAAGGACGCAGGCAGGGAGCATGCTGGAGCCAGTTCCTCCCCAGCACTCACCGTCCTTGCAGCTCCCTGAACATGCACATTTCTGAGACAACCACTTCACCCATGCTAATTGCCGGCTTTTTTCACAGCTAGCTAATGTCTGCGCTTATCAAATCTGGATACGTTAAAAGTTAATGAGGGCTTTTAGCTTTCTGTGTCTGCCCCGCGCGCCTGGGAGGCTGCGGCGGACGAGGGCGGCAGCCTGGGCTGGTGACATGGGTACAGGGCTTGCCGCGTCTTCGCTCCTCCGGCACCGCGGCTCCCTGCCACGGCCCAAAGGCAGGACCAGAAAAGCAGCAGCGGGAACCCCCTGAAGCATCTGGGCCAGGAAGGTTTTCGGTTGGATGACCTGTGGGGACACCTGGGATGAGGTCCCTTGGACCAAGGTCGGGAGCAGGGAAGGTTTTGGGGAATCTCAGCTAAAATTTGCCAGGGTTCAAGTGTGGAGGGCTCAGCACCACCCCAGCCCGGGAAGAAACAGAGACCCGACCGCAGCCCTAGGCAGCATGCAGGGACAGAGCCTCCCTCCATCCATCCATCCCTCCATCCATCCTTCTCTGGGGCTGCCCAAATCCCCTTGTCCCATGAGCCTGCCTTTGGGAACCACTGCAGGAACCCCGCAGAGCCCGGTGCAGGCAGTCCCTTTTCTTGGTGATTTGGAGCCGTGTAAGAGAAGGAATTGCCCCGTGTTTTTGGCATCATTGCAGAGAAAAACACGGCATCACTGCGTCCCTTCCCTGGGCAGAAATCGCAGTGCCAGCGGGCCTGATCCAGGAAAAATTAACCCTTTCACGAGTTGTTTGGGGTTTTTTTTTAACCCCTTTTCTGGAAGCAGCCAGCCCTGTTTTGATGCTCGCCCCCAGGACAGAGCCTATCACTAACAGCTGCCCTTGCGTTTCAGAGGAGCGAGGCTCGTTCCCAGCAAACTGCCTCCTTTGCCGTGGTGGTGGCCATTGACTTCGGCACCACATCCAGCGGCTACGCCTTCAGCTTCTCCAGCGACCCCGAGGCCATCCACATGATGAGGTGAGGAGTGGCCAGAGCCCCGAGCGCTGCTCCCAGGGCTGTTAAAGGACTTTTTTGCCCCAAGGGGCTGGAAGTCGGCTTGCCGGGAGGCAGGGATGGAGCCGGGCTGGGCAACAAACACCCACACCATCACGGGTGAGGGATGCTGCCTGGCAGCGGTGGGTGGAAGGAGCCCATGAAATGGGTCTCGCTGAGCGGGAGGACGGGGTGAGAGCACCTCTTCGTTAGCGCTCTATTCTAACCACCTGCGTGGGTGCAGAGGAGCCCTGCAGGGGTTGCACAGGGAGCAAAGCACTCTTCGCGATGGCCTTCCCAGGGACGTTGGTCCCTTCTTTGTCCCTCTTTAAGGTGCTTGAGGTTGTGCCCATATAAATAAATGAAATGGGGCAGGATCTGTTCTCTGGCCTTGACGTTCACGGGCTGCTGCTGGCTTCTGTTTGCAGGAAATGGGAAGGAGGGGACCCGGGGGTGGCCAACCAGAAGACCCCCACCAGCCTCCTGCTGACACCGGAGGGCATCTTCCACAGCTTTGGCTACACTGCCAGGGACTACTACCACGACCTGGACCCCGAGGAAGCCCGCGACTGGCTGTACTTTGAGAAATTTAAGATGAAGATTCACAGCACCAGCGTGAGTCCCTGCTCCTGCCCCGACCTCCCCAGGGGACCCACGGGGACCCTGGCCGGGCTGGATGCGAGCTGAGCTGGCCCCAGGGATTTATCCCACTTTGCAGAAAGCAAAGAGAGGGGCTCACTGCGGGGAGCAGAAATCCAGGAGGGCTGGAGAGGGGCTACAAGCAAAACCTCTGATCACCAGTGTCCCGACTGAGCACACCCAGCTCCCCGTTTGCTTTACGCATATTTTGCAATGTTTTAGCCCTCTGCAGGGCGGTGAATTTTTGGTTAGCCCCATCCGAGCCTCTTCAGGGCAGATGGATGCAGCTGCAGAGTGGTGCTTCCAGTGCCCGTGCCCCAGCTGGTCTGTTTGGCATGACGGGGGACGAGCACCCTGCCCAAGGCTCACCGACAGAGCCGGGATGGGATGCCGGCCACGTCCCAGCACCCTGCGTGATCTGTTTGCTGTTACTGCTCTTCCTGGCAGGACCTCACCATGAAAACTGAACTAGAAGCTGTCAACGGGAAGAAAATGCAAGCACTGGAGGTGTTTGCCCACGCACTCCGCTTCTTCAAGCAGCACGCCGTGCAGGTAGGGCACCCCGGCACCCGAGCCGGGTCTCCCTGCACCGTCACACGAGCACAGCCCTTCTCTCCCTCCCCAAACGGAGCACAAGTCATGCGTGTCGTCCTCTCCACGTGTTGCTTCCTCACCCTTCACCGAGAGCTCCGATGCCCCAACCGGGGGGGTCACCTGCTGCTTCTTGCCCGGCAGGAGCTGAAGGACCAGTGCCCGTCCCTGCCCGAGAGAGATGCCATCCGCTGGGTGATCACCGTGCCAGCCATCTGGAAGCAGCCGGCCAAGCAGTTCATGCGAGAGGCTGCCTACAAGGTGAGGGGGACCCCCGGGGGAGGCTGTTCTGCACGGTGACCCTCGCAGGAGGCTGTGCTTTCGGGGGGGGGGGTATCTCTTCCCCCTGCTCCCCTGTGGGTGCTGCCTCCATAACGAAGGGTCTCTGGCACGTCCTGGCAGCCTAAAGAACAAAAAAGCTGGACTCTGGCTGTTGGGCACGGGCCGGCTTTGAAAGCCAGCGTTGGTGGGGTGGGAGGATTTCAGAGCTGGGCGTGCAGCAAGGCGGGGGGCTGAGGATGGGGACGTGTGCTCCCCCAGGGATGGAGGGTCCCCCTTGGGTGCTCGGTGCCACCGCTGGGTCCCTGGGACGGGCAGGAGCTAACCCACCCCTACCGAACGGGTGATGGCCGGTGCACAGCCCTAACACGTAGGATTGCTGTGCAACATATAGTACCTATACAGGCAAAAGCGATGCACGAAGGCCAGGGCCAGGAAAGCCCTGCCCGAGCACAGCCGTAAGGCTGCGGCACGTGCCGGTGCACCGGCACCTTCTCTGCCCTGACACCCCGTCCTCTCCGCAGGCCGGTCTGGTGTCCCCAGAGAATCCGGAGCAGCTGCTGATCGCGCTGGAGCCCGAAGCCGCTTCCATTTATTGCAGGAAACTTCGCCTCCACCAGCTGATCGACCTGAGCTGCAAACCCCCGGCCAACGGGCTGGCGCCGGACCACTCCATCGACTCCAGTTTTCGGCAGGGTGAGCGGGACCGGGAGCTGGCAGAGGGTCCTGGCGGGGTGGGAGGCTGGAATAGCAGGAGATGGAGCAGGCAGGGATCCAGCCCCGTGTGCCAGGTCTGGAGGGTCCGTCGGCAGCCGTGGCTGGGGAGGGGGTTTGAGGCAACCCTGGGGCACAGCTCAGCCCGGGCTGCGGCACTGGGGTCCCTGGGCTGAGCACCACGGATAACCCTGGAGTTCCTGGCTCTTTTCCACTTTCCCATCCCCTTCCCTATAATTTTCCCTTCTCCGGTACTTTAGCAAACGAGACCGATTCTGGCAAAAGGCTTTTGGGTTTCTGCGCAGCACTGGCGTGTGCCGGAGCAAGTCCTCGGCGGGTGCTCCGCAGCCGGGAAGGGAGCGCAGCAATCCTGCACCCCCGTGCGAGGGCAGGGCTGGTTCCACCGCCACGGGCACCCCCAGCCTGCGGCATCTTCTGGTGATGGGGGAAACTGAGGCAGAGATGAGCGGGGCACTGTGCCAAGGGAGTGAGCGGAAGGCTGTGGCTGCTCCCCTCTCTGGCAGCCCCGGGGAGCCCTGCTCCCCCCTTTGCCCCCCTCCCCAAGCCCACATGGCCGGGGCAGGCGATGGCTGCTTTCCCAGGTGTGTCCCTCATGGTCGTGGCCCCTTTCATCCGCCCAGCCTGCCCTTGACCTCCACCCGCACCACCCCAGCTCCCCGGGCCGCCTCTTCCCTTCCCTCTCCCTACATTTCCATCCGGACCCATTTCTGCTGGCTCAGCCGGAGCCGCCCTGGATTCCTCCCAGCAGCTCGCTCCGCTCAGCCTCCACCACCCCGGCTCCTTGCTTCCCTTCTCCCCCATAAGGGCCAAGCCCTTGGGATTCCTAATCCCATGCCGACCTCCCCTGTCAATGCTGTAAACCTGGGACAGGGAAAGGATCTACCCTCTGGTCCGGGGCTATCCAAAACCCTCTGCTGAGCTGCCTGCAAGGATGCTCCCCCTGTGCATGGGGAGCCTGGGGGTCCCCTCTGCTCCAGCCACAGAGCTGGGGATTTACTGGGACAGAGCTGGTTTGCCCAGCCGGGACCAAGCCCCGGAGCTGGGACCTGCCAGTGGCCACAGCCCTTGTCTTGTGTTTGGCCGGAGAACCGGGGTTGCATCTGGATTTTCGGAGGGGCTTGAGCCGCATCCCAGGGCTGAAGCTAATTAAATTAGTGTGCCGTGTCCATCTTGGCATGCCAAAAATAGGCCAGGATAACCCCACCTTCTCCAAACAGCTCCCTGCCCTTCCGGGCTGCTTTGATGTCCCCCGTCCCGGGATGGGGGGAGCAGAGGAAACCCCACCCGAGCTGGGGAGAACAGGGGAAGAGGCGGCATCGCCCAGGGACACCTCTGGCGAGGTGGGATCCCGTGGGATCCTGCGGGATCCCAGGCAGAACAGTGGGATGGCTGGACCAGCTCCTCTGCGGTGCAGCTAGGGCCGTGTCAGGTGTCCCGGCTAGAGGGGAGTGGGCAACCAGTGCTCCCAGTGCAGCCACCCACTGCGGGGGGTGGGATACCAGGGATGCTCCTGGCCCCGGTGCCCCCCCCCTAGTCTGACACCGGCTCCTCTGCTCTGTCCCTCAGCCCGAGAGCAGCTCCGGCGGTCCCGGCACAGCCGTACCTTCCTGGTGGAGTCGGGAGTGGGGGAGCTCTGGTCGGAAATGCAGGCAGGTAGGAGGGGTGACGGGCAGTGCACCCCCCCGCAGCAGACCCCATTCCGGGGAAGATTCACTGGTGGGGGGGGGACAGGACAAGCAGGAGTCCCTACCGGTGCTGCCTGGCCCCTGGGGTCACCCTGGGCGAGGGGATGGGGGGCTGGACGTACCCCCTGTGGCAGAGCCCCCCAGGGACCCCCAGCGCCAGGGAAGGGTCCTGCCGTGGGGGTGACACGGCTCCGGTCTGTCACTCGGTCCCGACGCCCCAGAGGATGCCGGTGAGGGCAGGGGGGTCTGTCTGCCACCTTCCCGTCCCACTGTTCCAAGCAAACACCGCAAAGTCCCCCTCCTGCCCTCCAAAACTTCTTCGGCTGTTTTTTTTTTTTTGGGGGGGAACAAACAAAAAAACCCATATTTTGGTTAAAGCAGCTTTTTTTTCCCTGGGGAAAGCACAGCCCTGTGGCCCATGGCCGTGTCCCAGCAGCTGCCCCCAACCCACGGGATGGGTGTCCTAAGGGGTCAGCCCTGCTGCGGTGCTGGGGGACACCCCACAGCGGCTGGGGGGGGGACCCGGGACCCCCACTCGGCCCTTGTCCGTGCCCGCAGGTGACCGCTACATCGTGGCGGACTGCGGCGGCGGGACGGTGGACCTCACCGTGCACCAGATCGAGAAGCCGCAGGGGACGCTGAAGGAGCTGTACAAAGCCTCAGGTGGGCTGCGGCCCCCAGACCCATTCTGCACACCCCCCCCCCCCCCCCCCCCACCAGCGACCCCCTCCTGGGCCGGGGTCCCCTCTCAGTCCCCGGCAGGGTCGTGGCTGGGTCTGTGGCACCACCTGGTGTCAGGAGGGAGAAAGGCAGGGGAGGGCTGGGGGGGGGCAAAGTGGGGTGGGGGTGATGGGCTGGGGGTGTCGGTGGGACAGGGATGCTGGGCTGGGGGGGGGTCAGGTGGGAGAGGGGCTCAGGTGGGAGCGGGGTGCTGGGTTGTGGGGTGACAGAGGGACCGGGGTGCTGGAATGGGGGGGGAAAGGTGGGACAGGGGTGCTGGGCTGGGGGGGGTTTGGGTGGGACAGGGATGGGTTGCTGGATTGGGGGTGCTGGTGGGACAGGGGTGCGGGGTTATAGAGGGGGACAAGGTGGGACTGGGGTGCTGGGCTGGGGGGGCTCGGCTGGGACAGGGGGCCAGGTGGGACAGGGATGGGGTGCTGGTGGGACAGGGGTGCTGGGTTGGAGGGGCTCAGGTGGGACAGATATGCCAGTGGGACAGGAGTTTTGGGCTGGAGGGGTACTGGGTTGGAGGGGCTCGGGTGGGACAGGGGTGCTGGGTTGGGGGAGACCAGCTGGACAGGGTTGTGGGTGGGAGAGGGTGGGGGTGCAGGGTGGGACGGGGGCAGAAGCTAAGGCTGAGGCCGAGAGCACCGTGGTTTGGGGACATGAAACCCCACGGCTGTCCCCGTGTGCTGGGGATCGCAGCCCCCAGCGCCACCCGCCCACGCAGGGAAGGCGCAGGGTGACTTAGGGCTGTGAAGTGCCCTGGCCCGTGCCCACGGGCTGCCCACCCCGCTCCCGGGGGGCACGCGAAGCCCCCGGCCTCAGCCCATCCCGGGGGTGAGATTTGGGCACGTGATGGCCGTGCACCCCCAGACGAATAGTGGCTCGCGAGTGACAGCCACCAGCCTGGGCTTCCCTGCAGAGCTGGAAAGCCCTGGCACTGCCTGGCAGAGCCGTGCCGTGGGGGGAGGCACTGAGCCCCCCGAGCATCACCCAGGGACCCCCCGACAGGGTGCCCTTTGGTCCAGGGGACCGCTGTCCCCGCAGCCATGCTGCCTGCCTTCTCTCTGCTCCCGGGGGATGTTTCCGTGCCCCCCTGCCAATGCAGGTACCTGTCCCTGTCCCCTGGTCCAGCCCTGGGTGGGGGGCTCCCCTCCACGTCCCCCCACCCTGATCCCCCTGCAGAAGAGCCGCAGTGGGGCTGGGGGCCGTGGTCTTGCACTGAAAGTGTCCCAGGCTTTGCTAGGTGATGCTGGGGGGGGGGTCTGGGGACATGCTGATGGGGGACACGGGGATGTGTGTGCCATGGGGACATTGCCTGACCTAGCCCACCCCCCCATGCCCTCCCCAGGGGGTCCCTACGGGGCCGTGGGGGTAGACCTGGCCTTCGAGAAGCTGCTGTGCCACATTTTCGGGGAGGATTTCATCGCCACCTTCAAGGCCAAGCGTCCCGCCGCCTGGGTGGACCTGACCATCGCCTTCGAGGCCCGCAAGCGGGCGGCAGCCCCCTCCCGCGCCAGCCCCCTCAACGTCTCCCTGCCCTTCTCCTTCATCGACTTCTACCGCAAGCACCGGGGCCAGAACGTGGAGACGGCGCTCAAGAAGAGCAAGTGAGACCCCGGCTGGGGAGAGGGGGGGGGAATAATGGGGCTTGGGGACCCCTGGGGAGCATGTGGCCCCAGGGGGACCTAAATTTTGGGGAGGGGACAAGGGTAGGTGGGGTGCTCTGCTCCTGGGTCTGCCAGGCTGGGGGATCCCCAGGGGGGAGCCTTTGGCGGGGGGCAACCCCGGACCTTCTCTCCCTCCCCAGCGTCAACTTTGTGAAGTGGTCGTCCCAAGGGATGCTGCGGATGTCCTCGGAGGCCATGAGCGAGCTCTTCCAGCCCACCATCAGCCAGATCATCAAACACATCGGTAGGTCCTGGGGGTGGGAGCAGCCCGGTTGCCAAGACCCCCTGCCACCCTGCAAGGGGCCGGGGGGGTGTCCCCTCTCCCCAGGGCCCTGGCACCCTGCAGTGGCACCCCCAGCCATGCCCGGTGCCTGTTCTCACCGGGGCAGGGGTAGAGGACCATGGGCAGCCCCCAGCCCTGCCCAACGGCCCCCTCTCTCCCCCCCCAGACGACCTCCTGAAGAAGCCGGAGGTCCAAGGCATCAAGTTCCTCTTCCTGGTGGGGGGCTTCGCGGAGTCGGCCATGCTGCAGCACGCCGTCCAGGCAGCCTTCGGCCCCACCTGCCGCGTCATCATCCCCCAAGACGTGGGGCTGACCATCCTCAAAGGGGCCGTGCTCTTCGGCCTCGACCCCACCATCGTCCGCGTCCGCCGCTCCCCCCTGACCTACGGCGTGGGGGTGCTCAACAAGTTCGTGGAGGGGAAGCACCCGCGGGAGAAGCTGTTGGTGAAGGAGGGCAAGAACTGGTGCACCGACATCTTTGAGAAGTTCGTCTCCGTCGACCAGTCCGTGGCGCTGGGGGAGGTGGTCCAGCGCAGCTACTGCCCGGCCCGGCCGGGCCAGCGCAAGACCATCATCAACATCTACTGCTGTGCCACCGACGACGTGGTCTACATCACCGACCCCGGCGTGCGCAAGTGCGGCACCATCAGCCTGGAGCTGGAGGCGCTGGGCGATGCCGGCAGCCCGGCCCGCGGCCGACGCGAGATCCGTGCCAGCATGCAGTTCGGGGACACGGAGATCAAGGTCACCGCCATGGACATCCGCACCTCCAAGACGGTCCGAGCCACCATTGATTTCCTCTCCAACTGAGCCCCTCCCGCCCACGGGGCCGTGCGGGGAGGGACGGGGACCCCGGGAACCTGCCACCCGCTCTGGACCCCCACCAGCACCTCCTTTGGGCTCTGGCCCTACGGGACCCCCACGTGCACGAGCGGCTCATGGCCCTGGTTGAGCTGCAAGGCTGCCACCGGCCCCCACTGCACCCACGCTGGTGGTCCCCCCCCTGCACCTGGGGCACCCCAAAGATGCTCCCCATGTGCTGCCGGGCAGTGCTGCACCGGGGCCCGCACCTCCCATGGAAATGGGTGGGGGTCCGACTCTCAGAAGGGGTGACTGCACCCCTGGCGTGGGCGAGTGGGGCAAGGGGCACTGCTGCTGCCCGGCCAAGCCAGGGCTGGGGGCTCAGGCTGCCCCCCAGGTGTGGGTAGGGGCTACTGCTGGCTCCTGAATACCAGCACACACGCTTTCTGTAACCCCACATTTCTATTTTTTTATATATATATATATATATATAAAAATATATATAAAAATATATATATTTTTTATATATATCATGTTGCCCTCACAGCTGCCACCCCCCAAGTGGCAGAGCTTGATGGGGCCAGCACAGCCCAGTGAGGACAGGGACAGCGGCACAGGAGGAGGGGGACAGTGCCAGTAGTACTGGCGCACATTCACCCTCTCCCAGCCCCCCCTTTTAACTGGAACCCCGGGGCAATTTGCAGCATGAAGCCCCTCACTCTATTTAGGGCCACTCGGGATGATCTGTGTCCACCCCTCCAACACCCAGCCCCACGCAGGGATGGGCTCATGCAGCCACTCACACTCTGGGGTGCACAAATAAATGGATGTGACACCCCAGCCCTGGGGGTGTCCCCTGTCCCCCACTCTCCTCTGGGGGTTTTAGTCAGGTTGCAGCCACCAGTTCCAATGCTCCTGGGGGGGTTCAATGGAGGCAAACTGAGCTCCAGCCCCTTCTCAGCTGAAGTTTATTATTTACCTCTATAGATTTTTGTACTTAAAAAACCCCCACACATACACATAGATGTGTATATATATATCTATATATTTATATATATATATATAGGCACATAAAGCCTCCTGTTGGTTTCAAAACTGAGCCACTTCTCCTGGTCCTTGTACCATGGGTCTTACCGGGGAAAAAAAAAAAAAAAAAAAAGAGGAGAGGAGAGAAAAAAGCAAAATGGAAGGAGACCAAGGCAATGGCTGCGACGTGAGGACAGGGACGGGCTCTGCCACAGGGACACAGGCACCAGCCCCAGAGCTGCCGGGGACCCAGCTTCCCTCCTGCTGCCAGATCCTGCCTTGGCCCATCTCAGCTCCACACCCCAAGAGGCAAAATTCCACCCCGGGGGGGGGGCTCAGCTGAGGCTCCGTCACCCCCTGACCGTCCCCTCTCCTGGGGATAAAAGCAAGGGGAAAGCAGCAAGAGCAGCTGGAGGCATCAAGCAGGATCCCTCCCTAAGGCTCCAGCAAGAGATGCTCCAGCATTTGGGGAGTCCCTCCTGCGCTTCAGGGACCCCCCCCGGCCCTACAGCAGGGAGGGTGGGCATGCTGCGTGCACGGCAGCAGTGGTGGCCGCAGCTGGGGAAGCAGCAGCTTGCCCCCCAGCTCCATGGTGTCCACGGAGCTGCAGCCCCCAGGACCTGCTGACATGGGGTGAGGGAGTTTGGGGTTTGTTTTTTTCTTTTTTAAATTTGAGCTTCGTCCTCAGGAGCCACGCAGGCGGCGGGAGGGGCGGGGGGGGGGGCTAGTCGAAGCCATGCCAGTCGCTCTGCTCCGAGTCGTACTCCAGCTCCGCGCCGATGCAGCGCACCCCGTCCAGGAGCATCGGCGTGCCGTGGTGCCGGTCTGTGGGACAGGAGGGGACAGTGGGGATGGGGACAGAGCCGGGGGGCAGCCACATATGGCCTCAGCCTGGCTGGGGGTGGGGGGGCTCGTTTCAGCTTTTTGAAAGCCCTTTTGGGGAGTTTTCAGGCTCGCAGGTGCTTATCCTCCCTCCCGCGGTCCCCACGCAAGGGACGCTGGCACCCAGGGGACTGGGAGATGCAGGGATGCTGCACCGGGACGGTGCTCAGCCCCCAGCGAGCCAAGGCTCGGGCGCTGCAGTGCCGGGGGTGCTGGGGGCCAGGCTGGGACGTGGGGTGAGGACACAGTGAGATATAGCAGGGGGGTACTGGGGAGCGAACTGCCAGCCCTGCCAGGCCCAGGGACCCCGGGACCAGCTGCGTGGAAGATGCTGGTGAAAGCAGTCGCACGTCACACAAAGCAGAGGAAGCCGAGCTACAAAATGCTGCTCTAATTAACAAACCCAAATTAGGCAGCAAGGTGGGGGAGGAAAAAGAATAAAGACAAGCAGCTGCAGCTGGAGGAGAGGGGGACCCCAGTGGGCTTGGGCACAGCCCCCCGGCTGGGCTGGGGATGAGGAGGGGGGGCGAGCGGGTGCCCCCCAACCCACTCGCTGCAGCCCCACTCCATGTACCCCTTCACTGGGGAGGTCCCACAGCTTCATCCCCCAGGCTGGGGATTTTTGGGGTGGAAGTCGGCTGGTTTAGACAATTTCCCAGAAACGTCCACCAGGTGGGGAAAGCCTACAGCGGTGGAACCGGGCAAGGTGGAAGGAGATGGGTTGGGGATGCAGGGAGCATCCCTGGCTCCCCAGACACAGGCACAGCAGAAAGCAGGGGGTCTCCAGCCAGACCTGCCAGCGCTCCCCGTTACCGGCTGTGCCGGGGAGGAATCGCTGCTCCGAAACCCAAAGAACCGCGCCAGGTCCCCGCACCGCTGCCCACCGGTGCTGCCAGACCCTTACCCATGACACGGGCTTGGACCACCACCTTGATGCAGGCGCCTTCGCCGGCCTCGCTGGCCAGGACCATCTCTTCCTTCAGGACCCCCTCCTTGTGCGCCGTGTACTCGCACTTCACGCTGTAGCCTGGGGACAGAGACACCCTGGGAGCTGGGCTCCGGCTGCAAGAGCTGCCTGCACCTTTCCTACCCCATCCCGAAATCCCTCCTCACCGCAGGCACCCAGAGGCAGCAGAGCCTGGGGCACGGCTGATTTAGTCCCATGCCCACCACCGAAGTGCTGAGCAACACAGCACAAATCTTGCTGGGCTCCCTCCCCACCCCGTGCCTCGGTTTCCCCGCCCGTGAGGCAGAGACAAGGATGCTGAGCCTTGGTGAAAAGCAAAAAGCTCCGCAGAGATGCAGGCGAGGTGTCGGGGGAAGCTGCTCTTCCCAGCGCCAGGCTCGGGGCACTGCTGTGACGGTGCTGAGCATCCCCCAGCACCCTGAGCCGATGGCACCTCTGAGACCCACTTGTCCCCATCACCCTGCCCCAGGGGCTTTGCAGAGCCCCACAGAGAAGGAGCAGCAGAGCAGGACACCAGCAGACAGCCGCTCTGCACCCCCAGTTGCAGCTGGGGGAGAGGGGGTCCCACCACAGCCGGGAACACCTGTGCCAAAATTGCTATGTCTTCCTCCTTGCAGAGCAGAGGGAACATGGAAACACCCCTTGCAGCCCCCAGCTTGGATGGGGCAAAGGCTGGCCCCCGGCCACGTGCCCTGCCAGCACAGGGACAGAGCTGGCAGGGCCGAAGGAGGCAGTTGTTTTTGATCCAGAGGAAAAAAAGCACAATGTAAAAATAAAAGAAGAGGCAGAAAATTAAACCAGCTGCAGAAAGGCATTAGTCAAACCCTGGTGCGGGGGGCACAAGCAAGCTGTGAGCACGCGGCTGGGCAGCCCCCGCAGAGCTCACAGGGAGGCACCCTGACATGGCTGGCACAGGGCGATGCTGCAACGGCACAAAAAGAGAAATAAAAACGCGCTGAGCATCCCCCAGGCTCCAGAGCACACGCAGCAGTCGGCTCCATGAGCTCAGCCCCAGAGCTCGGAAACACCAGCCCTGCATGGGAAGCGCAGTGGGACAGAGGAGAGCAAAACACCTATGGGCACAAGGAATTTTCCCTGCCTGTTCCTCTGAGTCCCCAGCCCAGCACAGGAGCCGGAGGGGGAGCTCAGAGTAGGGAAGCGCTTTCTCTGCTTGGATCAGGCAGCTTCCACCTTAAATGGGGATGAAAGGTTGTACCTGGAGGCAGGAGGGAGAAGTGGTGGCAAAACCTCTTTCTTCCCAACTCCGGGAGCCCCCTTGTCTCCAGCCCATGCTCACCCGGGGCCTCTTTGTCTCTGTGTCCGTGCCAGATCACAGCCCTGCTCGCCAGCCCCGCCGTGGCTGTCACCGCAGCCGAGAGCCAGGCACCACGTTCTGCCCAGGCTGAGCGGCCTCAGGACCGCCGGCAGCACAGGGACTGGATTTGGCTGATGGCTGGACAAATCTGGCAAGCTCCATCCCCACCTGCAGCCGAGGACGTGGGAAGCAGAGCCTCGAGGGGAGCCCCGGCTGTCACCAGGACCCCGAGGACCTCAGGGACAGATGCCACTGAACCGCTGCGAGGCACAGGACTCCTCCGGGTCCCACCAGAGCTGCTTGCAGTCCCCGAAGGGCTCCTTTCCCCAAACCCTTGGGAGCCCTGGCCCTGAGCCCAAGCCGGGTGTGCCAGCCCGAGGTGGGAAGCTTTAAGCAAACAAAGCTTAAGTGCTTTGCTGGGCCAGAGCCAAAGCTCGTCCCTGCCAGCCACAGCCCCGCTTCCCGACCCTCGGCTGCCGGGAGGCGGCATGGGGAGAGGTGGCAAACTGCAGCCCCAGGGAGCCGGAGGGGACGGGGATGCGGGAAAGAGCATCCACCGGCTGCTTGTCAACCACAGCAGCTGGCACAGGACCAGCCGAGGTGCCCCAAGGCGCTTTGCAGCCCGCTGTGTCCTCAGAGCAGTTCCCGTGTCCCCAGGACGGCTGTCACGGAGCCCAGGGTGACGCTCAGCTGTCTCAGCCGCTGCGCCGGGGCCACCGTGCACAGCCCTGTTCCCTTTCCCCATGGACGTGCCAGCAGCAAACTGACCCCAGACCAGAGCCGGGCTGGTGCCTGAGCCTGGTGCATCTTGGAGCAAACCCTCTCTCTGTCCTTGTCCCCGTTCCCACCAGCCTGTGGGCCCTGCTCCACAAACCCATGGCCACTCTTCACCTCCCACCTCCCAGACTGATCTGAACCCACAAGAAACAGCAGCTGATTGATGCACATTTGGGATAAAAGAGTATTTAACTGCCCAACTGCAGACGGTAAGTTATGGAGAGATGCAGTTCTGCAGGGGACGGAGCAACAGCCACGGTGCCGGGTGTCTGCTGCGGCCGAACCTGCACTGCCGGAGGGGATGGGGCAGACCGAGCAGGACTGAGGGCTGGGGGAGCCAGGAAGGGGATGCGGAAGGATGGGGCAGAGCAGCCAGCAGGACCCCCAGCCCTGCAGCTGGGATCCCGGGGGGCTGCCACGTGCCCGGCCCCTGGCGTGGACTCAGACGGCGCTGAGCTGCCGCAGACACGGCACAAAGCAAAGCCCAGGTATCTCCTCCGCGCAGACCCGTGCCAAGCGCTTACGTTTCAGGACATTATTCTCCTTTCCTCTACAACAAGAGAATTAGCAAGAAGCCTGGAGACAGACAGAGAGACGACCCCCCCTTGGCTCCAGCCTGTTCTTTAGGCAGACCCTCGGTGCAGGCAAAGAGCAGACAGAGCAAGTGCTAAAAATACCAGCACGTCTGGACTTTGTTCAGCAGGTTTCTGGATTAAAATGCCACAAAAGCCGCTCTTCAAGCACGCAGGTCGGGGTCGGGCGTCTCCCGGGAGGCACAGTGGAAACACGGATTCCTTCTCCATGGGGTAAAGCTCTCCAGTGCAGTGCTGCAGGGATGGGCGCTGGGATGCCGCCCCGGCAGAGGCACAACCACCCTGGGCAGAGCCAGGACCAAATGCCACCCTCAATGCTAGCAGCTGCAGTGGAACTTGTCCCCAAAGCCATACAGGTCAGGGACAGCCTGATCAGCCTGCCACCCCCCCACCGTGCTCAGGGGAAGGACGAGGCTCGGGGTTTGGGAAATGCTTTGGAGGACGCTCACCCACCGAGTTCCCACAAGGCAGGAAACCCCACGGCAATAGAAGCCGCCCCACAGGCTCCCAGGGGGGGCCTCTGGGCTCCCCAAGCGAGAGGGATCATCCCCCACGCCTGGCGAGGGCTCAATCCGGACAGCCACGGGTACACCCAGGACCAGGGGGCTGCCGGCTGCCTCCTGCCCCACGGGAGCGCTTGGTTCGTGCTCCCCACGGGGCTCCAGCATGAGGCAGACACCCCTGCCACCCCCACGGGCACTACAGGGGTACGTCTGGGTCTGGCAGCCCCCCCCCGGCCCAGGCAGTGCCCCCGTTGCTGCTCACCCCTCGCCGGCTGCGTTGAAGCAAGGGCAGGATCCAGGAGCCGGCGCAGCAGCTGCCGTGGGGACAAAGCGGGGACAAAGGGGGGACAAAGGGGGGACAAAGGGGGGACCTTACCTTCTGGCAAGGAGGTGATGCCGATGACTCGGAGGTTGATATTGGGGAGGGGAACGGCACAGACATCCTTCCCCAGCCTCTGCACCGGGGGCAGGAGGAACGTGATCTCGTACTTGTGGAGGATCTTCAGGAATCCCACCTGCAAGGAGGAAGGGGGGGACACGGTGGGGGTCACACCATGCCTCGGGCAGGCACCGAGTCGCATGGGAGGTGGTCCCACGCTGCTATCATCCTGTCTCATCCCGTCCTCCTCCGCAGCCCACCCTGGGGACAGGGACACACCAGGCACCAGGCACCCAAAAGCCCACGGGAAGGTGGGGGGCAGCAGCTGGAGGGGCTATTTCCTAAACAATTGGGAAAAATGTAACAAACACGTCTATTTTGGCAGCACAAAGCAAGCAGCAAAAATAACCAGATCTGAGCAAAGCCTTGGGAACAACCACCCTTTGGTGTCATGGGAGCAGCGACCAATTTTCCCAGCGTAAGCCAAACGTGTTCGGCTGCCGTTTCTTGTCTCTAAAAGCCAAGACGTTTCCAAGAGCACGCCTTCAAATGTCATTTATCCACTGCCACGATGAAAACCAGAGCACTTTCAGAGCCGGCTGCCTCCAGAGCGGGCTCCGTCTCCATTGCACTCAGAAAAACCCATTCTGGGAAGGGAGCGGTGGGCTCCCCGCCTGCTGCAAAGCTCCAGACGCGCCTGCAAACCCTCCTTGCAGCAGAGCCCGGAGCACAGCCAGGATCCAACCCGGCCAAGGGGGCAATCCCTTCCCAGGGACACAGGGTACCCATTGCTCACCGACTGCCGCAAACCCTGCCAGCAGCAGCGGGCAAGCCCTGCTGTGGGCACAACTCAGCCAGGCACTCTCCACCTTCCAGGCAGACATGTACAGCCTGCTCCAAGCTGCACCTCAACCGCCACATAAATACATATTAATACACACACACAGAGATATAAAATGCACACCATATGCTTGCACATTCCTGGCTACGAGCAGCTCCGAAGCATCACTGCAACGCAGAAACCAACAGAAACATCGACGTGCAGCTTCAGGGATTTAAGGACATAGAAAGGCATTTGGTGACCAGCCCTAAAGAGCGTTTTCTCCATAGGGGAGAGGATGAGGGTGGTCTCCTGCCTCCAAGACACATAGCGGGTTGTAGGGTGCGCCCCAAACCTGCTCAGAAGGAAGAGCTGCGTGGTTAAATGCGGCCCCAGCATGCTGAGCTGGGCACGGTGGCTGCCAGCGCCGGGCCGGTCCTGCTCTGCCGTCGGGGCTGGCAGCACTGAGGGCAGCAGGCAGCTGCCCCCCTTCCCCGGAGAGGCACGTGCAGTGCCGGTGCGCCCACGGCACGCTGCACGGCACGGGTGGGAAAAAATAATAACAACCACCTACAGATTGGCAATTGCTAAGCAATTCACTGCCATTTTTAGGGCAATAACCCATCATCCGCCCGATACAAATAACTGACTCAGAGCTGAAAGGGAGTTTCAGATTGCTCTGCCGCACGCAATGCTGGAGCAACCCCAACGCTCTCCGAGGGGTTTATTTCTTGGGAGAAAAAGGCCTCCAAAGGAGAGGCTGGGACGGAGGGGCCGGCTTCACGCCAGGTGAAAGCGGCCACAGGAAAGCGGCTCTGGGCAGAGGACTGGTGACCTGCACCTCCAAGTCGCTGCCAAGGTGCCCACCTCACACCCAGACCCCGCTGCCACCAAAGCCCACGGCGTGCCAGCACCAAAGCCTCCGCTCCCGGCACTCAGCCCTGCTGTGCGGGGTGAGGAGCTGTGGGACGGGGCAGGTAGCGAGCGCTCAGGTCTGCAAACCTGCCAGGATGAAATACAAGGTGTCATTAAAGATGGCTTGCTGTCCCCACTGCCATGACTGGCCCCCGGCATGGTTTGGGAGCCACTGTCAAACCTGAACCCACGCTAACACCCACCCACGGCCACAGCCACGTGGCCGGAGGGAAGCGAGAAGCCACAGCACCGCTGGCACACAGGGCGAGACCCAGCTCAGCCCCGTCCCCCCCAAACAGGGGCAGAGGAGACAGTGCCATGTCCGTCCCGTGTCCCCCCCCAACGCCAACGTCCAGGGCACAGCAGGGTCCCCCAGCCCACCCTGCCAGGACTGGGCTCCGCTGCTCGTGACGCCACCAGACCCTGATTTCCAGAGGGGGTCTGCATCCCACCCCCAGCCTGTCAGATCTGGTCTGACAACCCCACAAACACTGCCCAGATCGGGCAGCAGCAACACAGGCCGGGGGCCGTCCCCATCCAGCCCCGAACCTGCCCCCGTCGCTGCCAGAGGCTGGATGCAGCCACAGGAATCGGGTGCTAAATGGGTGAATACGGAGCAAAGCACCCACGTTTATACCTGTGCCCTCAGGAGTATCACAGCCCCCCGTGGGGAAGGACCTGGGTTCTCAGGGTGCTCCCAGGCCCCCCCCCAGGTACACCAGGGAGCTAACAGGGCCAGAAACACCCCCAAATCTGAGAACTGTAACAGAGACGGAGCAATGTCCAGAGGTGCAGCGTTGGAAACCTCCCCGCAGCAGACAGAGCTGCAGGCAGCAGAAGCCACAGGTCCCAGGAGCCCCACAGTTCAGACGGCTACAATGGGCAGCACTGGGGGGTAGACCCACCCCACAGGGCCCCCAGGATGGACCCAGCCCCGCTGCCGCGTGAAGGGACAGGCCAAGGTGGCACTGGGACCCCCCCCCCCCCACCGCCATCCCCCAGGTCACAGCTCCCACCTTGACGAGGAAGCTGCCGTCCTTCTCCTGCGTCACCATCACCGCCGAGTCGTGGAGCTTCTCGTCGAAGTGCACGTGGCCATGGGCCCCCTCGGCGAGCTGGCTGGGGGCGAAGCGCACGCCCCCGCCCTTCACCTTGCTGCCTGCATAGGAAGGAGAGGACAGAGCCCAGGCATCACTCCCTGCCCGCCTGGGATGCATCCACTCCATCCCCAGTCCCCAGCTCCGCGTCCCCCCGCAGCCCCTGGGGACAGACCGAGGCTGGAGCATCATCAGACACGGAGGGGCTTCCCCAGTGTCCCCGCTCTCCCATTTCAGAAATGCCCCATGCCACAGGCTAGGGAGGTGGCACACGGACACCGGTGACCAGCAGCCACAGAGAGCTCACCCTCCGAGCAGGGGGGAGCACATGGACCTGCTGCCAGCCGATGTCCAGAGGCTGTGAGGGTCCCGTCTGTCCCCTGGGCTCAGGAGCATTTGCTCACTCCTGTGATTTTCTCGGCGCAGAGGAACGTGATGAGCAGAGACACGTGCTGTGCCGGGAAGGGGACACAGGTGGGACAAGGACAGGAAGGAAGGACAGCTTCCCTCGGGAAGGGCTCCCACACATCCCAGGGTGTTGGGCAGGGCTCTCCAAGGCTGCAAAGCTGGCCAGTATGTTGGGGAGCAAACCCCACGGTGCCCTGGGGAAACCCAAAAATGCACCTGCTCTGTGAGGACAGGCACCTGCCTGGGGACACCGAGGTCCCCACAGCGGGCAGGAGCTTTCACTGCAGCCCTTTCACTTGCACCTTTGCAATAGGCTCTCTGTGAGCTTCCAAGAAAAAACACTCTCTCCTCTTCCTCCTCCTCCCCAGTATACCCCAAGAAACCCCCCAGTCCGGCCGCCGATTGCATCCATCTGGCAGCGGCTGGGAGCAGATTGCCGCCTCCTTAAAGAAAAGGCTCTTTGTGCCTCGGCAGGCTGGAAACGCCGGAGATTTAATAACTCAGCATTGTTCAGCCGGAACAGCTCGGCAGAAATCCCTTCCCCGCACGCAGGGGAAAACAAGAGACTCAGCCGCTTGCAGAGCGATGCAGCTGCACGTGGCTGCGGTGGGGAAGGGGACGCAGATGGGACCCTCCCTGCCGAAACGCAGGCAGCCCCCGGCCCACCGTGACAGGGCACAGCAACCCTCTGCCCCGCAGAGCCCTTATGGGTGCCATCCTCTGGGTGCCATAGGGCAGGACGAGCCCTGGGACCTGCATGGAACCCACGCACCAGCCAGAAGCTGCGGTGACGGGCAAGGTCTCAGCCCGTGGTTGCCATCAGGAATCCTGATGCCAGCTCCGGGCTCGGAGGAGCTGAGCTCTGATGCCTGCCAGGAGACCGGCAGGGAAAATCCCAAATATGCGTCTCCGTCACACGGCACTTGGAGGCAGCACAGCCGATGCCCGGCACGGAGCCCGGGAAGCCAAGCGGCCCCCGGGGACGAGCGTGTCCAGAGGCCACTTAGCCATCATTGGCCGGGCAGCCACGGCGCTCAGCTAGCCCCCTGACACGGTGTGTCTGAAGACCCTCTGGAGAGAGGGAGGTCTGAGGAAGGCGAAGATGGCAGCCGGGCACCGCGGGCAGCTGTCCCAGGAACTGGCTGTCCCAGGAACCAGGTCACCCGCCGGCACGCACCCCAGTGACCTTGAGAGGCTGCACCGCACGGTGCCCCTGTCCCGGCTCAGGAGGGGCTGACAGGGACTGCCCTCGCCCTGGCAGGAGGGGACAGCCCCTGGCAGAGCCTGGACGGGTGACAGTGGCACCTCGACAGCCCCGGGCGCGTGGGGCAGGGTGGAAGGGGCAGGGGCACCCACTCACGCAGGACCTGCCGTGAGTCAGCCAGCACGGAAATCTCATTAGGGGCAAAATGCAGTTGTGAGTCCTGCACGCACCCGGCAGCGAGGGGAAGTAGAGGCAGAGGTACAGGCAGAGGCTCCATCAGGCAGGGGCTGGGCAGAAAAATCACCTGGAGCTGGTGTGTTTTATCTCGACTCCCTGAGTCCCGCCGCAGTCACGGCAGGAGGGTCACCGGGACCTGCCGGACCCCGCACGGTCGGTGTGCCGGCAGCCGGCCTGGTGCCACGCTCCCCAGGCACCCAGGGGGTGGGTTTGGGGGTCCGACCCACACCCTATGGTGGGGGGGGTGGCCCTCGGTGGGGGACGCCTGCCTCGCACGTGTCGGCAGCAATCGTAAGCCCTGGAAGCAGATGCCAGCTTCAGAGTCAGTGCGTCCCTCCCAAAACAAGGGTGTCCGGGCCCAGCATCCCTGGGGAGGCAGGGCTGGGAGCGGGGAAGCACGGGGGGCTCAGGGCTCCCCCAGCACACTGTTCCCCCCAGCAGGGACCCCCAACCCCTATCCCCCACGCTGCCAGGAACAAGACAGCCCAGAGCAGGCAACCTGCCTGTCCTTTGGCGTCACCACCAACAGACCGCTCGCCTGGCCCTTGTCCTGCCAGGAAGCCAAAGGAGGCTTCACCGCCAGCGGGAGGAAAGCCCCCGGGATGGAGCCGTCCCACGGCCCCGCTCGCCGGCAGTGGGGAAGGAGCCGCGGAGGCCAGAGCCGTGACCAGGCACACAAAGGAAGACAAAATCACGCCCAGCAGCAGCACAAAGAGCCTCTTCGGTCTTTGTCTCAGGCACGGCAGAAAGCCGGGTGCTGCCGCCATAGGGCGCCTCGTGCCAGCGACCTTTTGGGGTCCCCTCCTGGCACCGACAAAGCACCCAGCTCCCCAAGCCCGGCACTGCCAGAGCTTTTCAGGGAGGCAGCCGGGGTCTGGGAGAGGCCGGGAGCACCCATCTGGCACCCATTGCCTCCTGCACAAGCCCTGCCTGGGGCGGGGGGTGCCGAGGGTTGTGCCGATCACTAGAGGGGGACTGCAGCTGAGTGGTGCCGGCAGCACACCACCGGAGCCCCCACCCCACCACAAGCCCCCTCAGTGGGTGCTCACTCACAACTCACGGCAGAAAAACAGCCATAATGTTCCCCCAGTACCCCATAGCCTCTGACTTGCTCAGCGGCTCCCCGGGCATGGAGAGGGCAGCTCCAGGCAGCCCTTGCATCCCTGGCTGCAGGCAGAGGGACCCCCCCCCACCAGGGTCGTGGGCAGAGGGACCCCCCAGCAGGGCCGCGGGCAGAGGGGCTTTCGCCAGGAAGGAGCATCAAACTTGGAGACTGGCCCCGTATCAGGGCAAGGAGCCCCGGAGGGGGCAAGGGGCAGGCAGGCAGGAGGGGGACACCGGGGACTCACCCTTGCTAGCCGTAGCCATGTGTCCCCACAGCAGTCGTCCTTGCGCAAAACTTCAAAGGCACAGGCAGGAGGCCATCCTCCAGGGCCACTGCCGCTGCTCCCGAGCACCGGAGCTGGGGAAGGAACGGGCAGGGTTAGGCAGGGGCAGGCAGAGCCGGGGAGGGCATCTGCTGAATCCGGCCAGGTGCCAGAGCCAGCCGAGCACCACGGACACGACGGCAACGCACGGCTGCGACTCCGGCACTGCTCCGGCACAGACTTGCCGGGGAGGAGTCTGCCTGCAGCTCAGGGGCGTCAGGGAGCCCGGCTTTGGGCAGCAGCAGGCAGCGTGCCAGGGCCTGCACCCAGCCCTACCCCAAGGCGTGATGGGCACAGGCAGGAGCAGCAGCAGGACGGGCAGCTCCTCTGCCCCGCTCCACCATGAGTCTGCGGCGTGAGCCGGCCAGCCCGGGCTCCTGCTCTGCCGGCTCTCAGGGATGACCCCCCCAGCACCCCCAGCCCCAGGGTGGGCACTGTCCCTGCATTAAGGCAGGAAGAGCCACCAGAGACAGGCTGGGGGTGACAGGGCTCATGCCCCCCACCTCCCACCCAGGGGTTCAGGATCTGACACCCCAAAGACCAATTTGATGGAAGCTCAAGCTGAAACCTCCTCCCTGGGGCTCACCCAGCCCCGCTGCCCCACGGGAGGCTGTGGGAGCCCAAACACGGGCTGGTAACATCACCGGGCACCCGGTCCCACCACCGGTAACCCGGTCCCACCACCGAGCACCCGAGGAATCCGGCAGTAGGAGGCAGGTGCCTGAAACAGTGCTGTCAGCAGCCGGGCCTGCCGAGCACAGGGAAATTCATGAAAAAAGCATTAACAGCATCAGCCCTGGAGGAAAATAAGATAAAAAAAAAAAGCAGAGCTGAAAGGGCAGGAAGCCTCTCCAGGGGCCAGGGGGGTGGCAGACCCTCACCGTAGCCCCCGCACCCCACCGTGCTGCTGCCCAAAGACGAGATGATCCAGCCTGGAAAAGAGCTGGGAGGGAAAAGCCCAGGATTTGGGGATGCCTAGAGAGATGCACGGGGGGACACCAAAATGCATCCACGGGCAGCACAGGGTGGGAGGAGACCCCAGGACTGGACAAAGGGAGGGGGGGGACACAGGGCAAGCGGCCCCTGAGCAGGGGCAAAGCATGGGGCCAGCGGCAGGGGGCTCGGCAACCAGGGTGGGCACCGTGCCTGGGCTCACAGCAGGGGCAAACGCGGGGCCCACGGGCTCCCCGTGCCCTTGAGGGGGTCAAGACTCGCCCCCCCCCCGCGGCTGCAGTCCCGGGCTAGTCGGCACTCCACGGACCCCACCGACAGTCCCACGCCGTTGCCCCCCCAGCAGACCGGGCAGTGGGTTCCCAGCGCTCAGCCCCTTCCCGGGGCTCCCCGGCCCCCCCAGGCCGGGGGTGAGCGGCAGTAAGGAGGCGGCGGAGCTGACGCACGCCTCCCCGCCCGAGCCACGCCGGGTGGCCCCAATCTGCCTCCGCCATCACCGGCGCGGCCCCGGTCCCCGTCACGCGTGGGTGTGAGTATCCCCCCCCCCACACCGTGTTTTCACCCTCCGCCGGCTCAGCCCCAGTGCTGCAAAGGGGGTCCCGGGGATGCGCCCCCGGCCTCGGTGCTCCCCTCTGCAGCATGACGGGCCAGCGACCGGCCCGGGCGAGCATCCTACTCCAGCCGACCGGGACCGGGAGAGCGAGGACCCCACCGGAGCGGTCATGTCGAGAGGGAACAATACGGGGAGGGGAAAGCCCGGGGGTCCCTCCCCCTCCCCCTCCCCGTCCCCGTCCCCGTCCCCGTCCCCGTCCCCGTCCCCGTCCCCGTCCCTTCCTCACTCACCCCCGGCCGGTGCGTCCCGGACGCCGCCGTGCTCCCCGCTCCCCGCTTCCCACTACCGGGACACGCCCCCCTCCCTCCCATTGGCCCCGACACACCCTCCGCCGTTCCTATTGGTCCACCCCCTCGTCGGTCACGCCTCCCCACCACGCCCATCGGCTGCCGTTCCGACGGCGCCGCTTCCCGAAGAGCGGTCCGGCGGGGGTAGGGTCGTCTCCAAGGGGCGGGACTGTCGCTAGGGGGCGTGGCGAAGGGGCTGGGGCAGCCAATAGCGGGCGGGAGCGCACGGCTGTAGGGCGCCACATGTGGGCGGCGGGGTGCGCGGCGGCGCGGAGGGGAGGGGGGGCACCCCTCCGGCGTCCCCCCCCCCATCCCCGGGCGATACGGTTGCCACGGCAACCTATCATCGCCTGGCAATTTTTATTGCTCAGACCCCAATGTCCGAGCCCGGGCCCCTTCGGCGGTGGGAGGGAGCACGGGGGAAAAGGGCCACGGCTCGGCTCACCGGCGGGAGCCGGCCGTCAGGGGCGTCGAGGGTGGGAACGGCAACTGGGACACGTCCCTGGCTGGGAAAAGGCAGCCGGTTCCCTTCCAAAAAGCACGTCCGCCCTCCTGGGAATGAGCGGGGGGGGGGAGGCAGCGGCCCCCCCCCGCCACACACACACACACACCGTGCAGGCAAGAACCGTCCCCCCGGGGCGGGGGGGCAGCGGGGTCAGGGCTCGCAGGCAGGGCTGGATCTCACAGGCAGGGACAGGGGACACGGCACACCCCAGGGGCTAATCTGTTCCCCCCCCCAAAAAAAAAACCCTCTTCCTGTGGCCTCCAGATGCCAGAACGCTTAAAAAGCCGGGGGATTCGTTCCCAGGGAGCTGCTGGGGCCCCAGCCGCGTCCTCGCCTCCGGCACGCATGACACCACGCACGGCTCGGCCCTGTGTTGGAAAAAACAACCGTGTTTGACCATAAAAAAGGCCGCAGGTGACTCCGGTGCAGTGAAGGTTGTGGCCAGAGCCACCCCCAGGCATCTCCCCACTGGTGGGGATGGCCCCCGGACCAGCCAAGGGCAGGCAGAGGAGCGGGGGGTACTACCGGGTACCCCCACCCCATGGCTGGGTTGCCCACGCGGTCAGTGCCAGACCCACGAGCAGGTCTGTGTGCCGAAGCACGGATTTTCTCAGAGATTACAAAACCAAACAGCTTTGGGTAAGGGATTAAATCTCAGCCTCCGCCAGCGCACATCTCCTCAGCCCGGGGCAGCCTAGTGGCGTCCCCAGGCTGCTGACAGCCCCTTGACGCTGGATCAGCTGGGAAATAAATAAATACCCCCAGGCTGGAGCAGGCGGGACCCCCGCAGCGACTCAGCCTCGAAGGGAGGTCTCCAAGCGATGACCCGGCTTTTTAATTACCGACGTGCAAGACAAAGGAAGGAGGAACGGCTGCTGTCGGCGGGCGATGGCTGGAGGGCTGAGCGAAACCCATGTGGTAGCGATGCCGCTGCCTCACTGCCCGCTGGCAGGCATGGCGGAGGAACCCAGAGGTGGGCACGGGGGTCCCTGCTTCTGCATCTGCCTTTGCCACCTCTGGCTTTTGTCCTTGAGAGTCTGTCCTGGGAACTGGGGCAACTGGGAGGCACTGGGATGGCTCTTCCAGCTCAGCGGGAGATCCCACGGGTGGGAGAGGTGGGGCAGGCGGCGGGGGGGCAGCCCCAGGCAAGGGGCTGCCAGGCAGGCGAGGGTCCGCTCACCGCTGTTGGCACTGGGCTTCCTGCAGACGCCGGCTGAGGTCGTCTATCCGCACATTCTTGAGGTGCAGCAGCTGCTCCAGCCTCCCCACCTTCAGCTGCAGGATCTGAGCAGAGACACCGACACCCCCTCAGCTTGGTTTCGGGGAGCAGGAGGCACATCCATCCACCCCAGACAGGCTCCATGGGGGGGGGCCGGGGCTTGCCTGACAGCCAGCAGCAAGGACGAGGGGGACGGCGGGACAGGGAACTCAGGGCCGGGCTGATGTGGCTGCTGTGGTCACTGAGCGGCATCAGCCACCTTTAACCACAAGGGAAGCTGAGGCAGGTGAGCACCACTGCCAGATTTGGGGTCCCAATTCCGGCTCCTACAACAACCCACCTCAAGTTCGCACTCCTGCAAAACATGACCCGGGAGTCCCAGCTCCCCACCAGGACCTGGTGACAGCTCTTCCCATCCGAGATGCCCCACAGCATTCCTTCCCTTCTTTCAAAATTTTACATCTTAGGAGATGTTTTCCAGCAGAAAAGCCCCGGTTTTAGACAAGACAGAGCCACTGCCCTGGCTCGGTGCTGAATGAAGCTCCGTTTCAAAAATCACCCACTGCCCAGGGGCGAATAAGGGATATCCAGAGCCTGGTCTGCAGCTGCAAGGGTGGTCCAGGGGCCACAGCGAGCCACGAGCAGAGGGTCTGTGCAGCTGCCATGCCCATTCTGCATCACCCTCATTACTGTGGGGTGGAAGACAGACCAGAAAGGATGAGGATCGGGAACATTTTGGGAATCACAGATTGCTGTGACTGATGTGGGTGCGTGCGTGCCACAGAGATTGAGGGCACGCCCAGGCAGGAAGGATTGAAAGAGAAAGCTGTTCACCCCCGGGGGAGATCTGCAGGCTGAGGCTTTACAAAGGCTTTTACCCGATAAATGCCAGAAAAACACCTGCTGCAGGAGACGGCTGCAGGGACAGAACCACGTCTCCAGGCCAGGCTGAGGCATTGCTGCCTTTCTAGCCTGGCTTGACCAGACCTTTTAGAAGCCCGGCCCTGCCCGGGAGCAGCCAGAGGAGCGTCAGAGCCAGACGTTGGCCAGCTGGACCACGGCAAAGCCAGTGCCAGGCTGGCCCATGCCCGAGGGTGCCACCAGAGCCTGGGTACAGAGACAGGAGCAGCCCCGGAGGTTGATGGCACCGAGCAAATGCCTGTTTGGGCTGTCGTGTACACCACTGTCGCAGGACGGTTGGGAAGGCAAAGGGAGGCTGTCCCTGCCTCGGTGCCGCCACGGGGACAGCGCTTGGCTGGGCTGATGGAGGGTGGGCTCACCTGGATGGTCTCCTGCGCCAGGAGCAGGGCCTGCTCCCTCTCTGCCAGCTGCAGGCGGATGGCAGCGTCCCCTGGGGGAGCCTGGGCACAGCCATGGCAGCTCTTCTTCACCCTGGACCAGGAAAGGAAATGCCGGGACAATAACTGACCCCTCCTGGAGCAATGCTCACAGCCCACGGAGCCGTACAGGCCACGGGGCTCAGGCACATGCCCAGCTCCTCCACATCCTGCCCCACATACCACTGCCTCTGCAGCACTGGGCTCACCTGACCCCCGCGGGGACCCCCAAAGCCTCTTTCCTCGAGAAGCCCCCAGGAGGGGCACCTCACCAGCACCCAGCACATGCCTGCGGTGTCCCTGCACAGCACCAGCAGCCCTTACCCGGCAGCTCTGGGAGACTCCTGGGCATAGCCTCCTCCCACGCTGCTCTTTGCCTTTGAGTAGCCTGCAAAACACAGCAGTTAGCACATGATCTGCCCAAACAGCTCTGTTGCCCCACCACCACCACCACGGGGATGCACCCTTCCAGCAGTGTCTCCTATCCCCCTAGGGCTGGCCAGGCTCATTATTTGGGTGCCCCAACACAAGGCAGGGCTGTGTATGCCCCCCCTCCAAGGTCACGGTTTGGGGTCTGGACCCAGGGAGCCCATAGTACGGCCGGGATGGGACCTTCCTTCCCGATGTGCCACGCACCGGCCCTACCTGTCTCCAGGTAGCTGATATCTTCTAGCGCTGCCTGTACGCCCGGCTTCTGCACAGAGAGGCAGGAAAACACCCGTCACGCCTGGCCATGAGCAGTGGATTGCCCTGTGGGTGAGCCCACAAACAGCCCCTGTGCAGGCAGGGGGCCTGGCCAGGCCCCAGTGTCAGGAGAAGGGAGGACAGGTACCCCAGCCTGCCCGGCTGCTCGTGCCACCCCTCTCTGAGCGGTGCTGGGGCTCGAGGTCCTGGGGAACACTGGGGTGGGGGGTTTGCTCCCACAGCAGTGGGAGAGGCCAGTTCAGAGCAGGGTGTTCCCAGCGTGGCTGCGGTGCCTGCTGTGCCGGCGTTACAGCCCGAAGGCAGGGCTGGGATCCATCTGCCTGAATTCCTGTCTGCTTCAGGGCCACAGCCCTTCCCTAGCGAATTCCTCCTCTGACCTGAGCACCAGAGTCACTGGCAGAGACAGCCCGGGCCAAGTCAAGGCTTCAGAGCGAGCAGGACCGCAGCACTTCCCACGACAGCGCACGGCTGCCATCTGCGGCCGTGCCGCCTGCATCGCTCCCGGTGGGGTGCTCCTACCCTGGCTCTGCCCACGCGAGGGGCTCCCCTGCCTCTGAACACCCCACTGCACTTCTCCATGGAGCTGCAGACAGGGAGATGGCAGCGGGATCCTTGTGATGAGATGGGATAGTGACACCCACAAGGATGTCTAGAGCTCAGCCCAGCTCCCCTGGCCCTGCCCTGATTATACTGACCTCTCTGTGGGGTGGCCACTCGCCCTCATTGCCCTCCAGCCCGTGGCACATGGCACCTACAAGCAAGACATGGCACACCGGGTGCTCCCCTTCCCCCAGGCCCCGCTGACCTGGCCTGGGCCAGACACCGCCTTGCTCTGTTGCTGCTTCTCCTCAATCTTTTGCTGCAGCACGAGCAGCACCTGCTCCACCGTGCCAGGCCGGCACTGCACAACCTGCCGGATCATGTCACCCGGGATGGAGAAGTTCAGCTTACTCAGCACTTTCCTAAAAGAGGAGTCAAACGAGCACCCAGGAGGGCAGGGAGGCAGGCACCCCCGCTGCCCGCAGGACCCTTAGCTGTGTCCCAGCTGGCCAGGTCCCCAGCCAGGACAAACAGGGACACTCTGTACAGCAGGGGGGGGGGGGGGGGGGACAGGAGGGAGGGAACTGGGGGGCCGCTCGCCCCGCTACCTATTGAGATGGCCCCAGTTGGCGAGCTTCTGCGGCGTGGAGCTGGCAGGCACGTAGCTGTGCAGCTGCACCATGGCGGGGAAGAAGAACTTCACCACCTCGGCTGCCAGCACTGGGGGAGGAGAGGAGGAGAGGGGCTGGGGGCGGCGGGGGACCCCCTGCCCCGGGCCCGCAAGGCCCGGTGGCCACTCCGGCCTAGGCCCAGCCGCAGGCCCGGCCCCCCCCCGCCCCGTCCCCGTCCCCCCGGGCCCCCCCGTCCCACCCCCGTCGCTGAAATCCCGGGCGATGTTCCTGCGTGGCCGGGAGAGCGGCACGGCGTCCAACCAGCGGTAAAGACCCCGCAGATCGCCCACCGCTCCGCCGCCCGCCATGCGGCCGCCCGCCCTCCCCGGGCCGCGCCGCGTCCCGCCGCCATGGCAACGGCCCCGCGGGGCATGCCGGGAGCGCGCGGCCGTCGCCTAGCAACGGGCGGCCCGGGGCGGGGGGGGGCTCTGAGCAATGGCGGAGGGCTGGGGGTCCTGGGCGAGGGGGGACGGGGGGTCTGGGGGGGCTCTGAAGAAGGGAGAGGGCTGGGGGTTCTAGGCAAGGGGGGTCTGGGGGGGTCTGAGCTGGAGGGGAGGGGGTCTAGGGGGTGCGGGGCCGGGTTGAGGGATCCTGTGAGCAATGGGGGGCCCAAGACCACAGTGAGGGGGGGGGCCTTGAGCAAGGGGGGAGGCTCTAGGGGGGCCAGGACCGGGTCAAGGGGGGGCAACAAGCAGTGGGGGAGGCTGGGGGGGGGCACCTGGCACCCAGCAGCGAGGAGGACCCCCGGCAAGGGGGGGGTCCCCGCTCTGGGAAGGTGCGGGGAGGAGGAGCCCAAGATGGGCCCGTGGTGGACCCCGATGTGGCGGGCGGCTCCGGCTCCCAGTGATCCCGGGCTAAAACCAGCTCGGGATGTTGCTCTTGGCAATGGGCACCCCGAGCCTGTGCCGGAGGCCTGCCACCACCACCTGGGGGGGCAGCCGCTGGGGGGGCACTTCCCGGGGGTGGACACCATGGCTGGAACGGGCATCTTAGCTGGGATGGATACCTTAGCTGGGATGGACACCATGGCTGGGACAGACATCTTACTGGGATGGACACCACAGCTGGGACGGACACCATAGCTGGGATGGACACCACAGCTGGGATGGACATCTTAGCTGGGACAGACATCTTACTGGGATGGACACCATAGCTGGGATGGACATCTTAGCTGGGATGGACACCATAGCTGGGATGGACACCATGGCTGGGACAGACATCTTACTGGGATGGACACCACAGCTGGGATGGACACCTTAGCTGGGATGGATACCTTAGCTGGGATGGACACCATGGCTGGGACAGACATCATACTGGGATGGACACCATGGCTGGGATGGACATCTTAGCTGGGATGGACACCACAGCTGGGATGGACATCTTAGCTGGGACGGACATCTTACTGGGATGGACACCACAGCTGGGATGGACACCACAGCTGGGATGGACACCTTAGCTGGAATGGACATCTTAGCTGGGATGAACGTCTTAGCTGGAATGGACACCATGGCTGGGATGGACATCTTAGCTGGGATGGACACCATGGCTGGGACAGACATCTTACTGGGATGGACACCACAGCTGGGATGGACATCTTAGCTGGGACGGATACCTTAGCTGGGATGGACACCATGGCTGGGACAGATATCTTAGCTGGGATGGACACCATGGCTGGGATGGACATCTTAGTTGGGATGGACACCATAGCTGGGATGGACACCATGGCTGGGACGGACATCTTACTGGGATGGACACCACAGCTGGGATGGACACCACAGCTGGGATGGACATCTTAGCTGGGACGGACATCTTACTGGGATGGACACCACAGCTGGGATGGACACCACAGCTGGGATGGACACTGTTACCGAAATCCGGAATAAAACTCCTTAACAGCAATGAGAAGTTAAGCAGCAGGCACTCCTTTATTGCAGCACTGGGCACACGGCGGATCGCTCCACCTATCGTGTGCACCTGTCTAGTCTAACTGTGCAGGTTAAATACACACCTGTTATACATATTCACTAAATTTCTAGAAAATGTTATACATAATCATTAACTTTCCGATAAATCATTAGCATATGTAAATGTCTCTTCACGCAGGCGCAGTGAAGGTCTCTGGTGATCTTCAGAAGCCCTCTGATGGTCTTCCATAGTCTTCCTCACTTGTCCGCTTCTTGACCTCTCTTAGGTGATTCTGCGCAGTACAATTCTCACCATCATCTATATTAATTTACATAAAAATGCATACTATGTCTATTCTTAAATGTAACCTTTCTAATAATTGGTCCTTCAGTCACACCATCGTATTAATATTCTTATGTTAAAACAATCGTTGGTTAATCTCACTTAACTCTACTGATTAGAATCCTCGATAATTAGATCGAGGTGGGAAGGGTAAGGGGTTTCCAAGCAGCAAACTGGTGTCCATAACCGTTTCCTTAGTTTCCTAAAACAAAACACTACAAATCAACAAATCTTTGTCAAAGTTTCTGTGGTTAACTGATTTTAGACAATACTTGAATTCTTATGGTTACACATAGTACATTTTCTAAAGTTCCTAAGTTCCTATGACTACATTTCAAACTTAACGCTCCCATACCTATGCTTCACAATTTTCTACTTCTTAATCAAACCAAACTCTTTTAGGTGACTAAATTTTTATTTCTTTACCAGAATATGTGCAACAACACCATGGCTGGGATGGACATCTTAGCTGGGATGGACACCTTAGCTGGAATGGACACCATAGCTGGGATGAACACCATAGCTGGGACAGACATCTTACTGGGATGGACACCATAGCTGGGATGGACACCACAGCTGGGATGGACACCATAGCTGGAATGGACACCACAGCTGGGACGGACATCTTAGCTGGGATGGACACCACAGCTGGGACAGACATCTTAGCTGGGACGGACACCACAGCTGGGACAGACATCTTAGCTGGGATGGACACCACAGCTTGGACGGACATCTTAGCTGGGACGGACACCACAGCTGGGACAGACATCTTAGCTGGGACGGACACCACAGCTGGGACAGACATCTTAGCTGGGATGGACACCACAGCTGGGACGGACATCATAGCTGGAATGGACACCACAGCTGGGACGGACATCATAGCTGGGACGGACACCACAGCTGGGACAGACATCTTAGCTGGGATGGACACCACAGCTTGGACGGACATCTTAGCTGGGACGGACACCACAGCTAGGACAGTCATCTTAGCTGGGACGGACACCACAGCTGGGATGGACACCACAGCTTGCACGGACACTTCCTGGGGTTGGACACCCTCCCTGGGATGGACACAATGGCTAGGATGGACCCTTTCCTGGGATGGACACCATAGCTGGGGCGGACATCTTAGTGGAGAAGGACATCTTAGCTGGGACAGACAGCTGGGATGGACATCTTAGTGGAGAAGGACCTCTTAGCTGGGACGGACATCTTAGCGGAGAAGGACGTCTTAGCTGGGACAGACACCATAGCTGGGATGGACACTTCTCTGGGATGGACACCTTAGCTGGGACAGACACTTCCCCCAAATACCGTTGGCACAGCCATGTCTCCCTGGCTGGTACAGGGGTACCAGTAGAACCAGCCACGTTTGTGGGTGGGCAGCGAGGACTCCCCAGGATGCCAGCATCACAGTCGCCCCGGCAGTAGCCCACGAGCCTGGCTGCCTCCCAGGCGACCACGCCGCGGGCTCCCGCCTGACGAAGCCAAGCAGCGTTGCTGGCTGAAAGCGCGGCACGAACCAAGCCGGGAGGTGCAGGGTCGGTGCCACGGCTCAGGCACCCAGTGGGGCTGCTCCGCCGCCCGGGCACACAGGCAGGAATAGGCAGATTACGGCGCTGCGGGCAGCGATACTGGGGCTGAGCGAGACGCTGGGAATGCCGATAAGCCCCATCTGTGGCTCGGTCCCCAGCGAGGTGGGATGAGGACAGCGCGGGGACGGCTCTCATCGGTGGGGTGGTTTATCTGCCAGTGCCGCCTGCTCGGTCCCTGCTGCTCCCTCACCACGGCAGGGCCTGGACCCAGGAGCTCCGGCTCTGCCGCCAGCAGTCCTGCTGGATGCGTGCCTCAGTTTCCCCACCCTGTCCCTCTTCTGGCCACAGCAGATGCAAAAGGGGGGGCCAACAGGGTTTCACTCCTGGTTTGCTTCTCGCTGCAGACAAAAGCGGCCTAAAAGGGTTTATTTTTGGCCAAATCACAACCAAATTCAGCGTGTTGAACCAGAAACCCCCTCGACGTGGCAGGGCAGGGCTCATTGCAGCAGCCGCCGTCCCTGGGGCCCCCAGTCGCAGGAGTGGGTGGCAGCCGCAGCCTCCCCTGGGTGCACGGAGCAAAAAGCAGCAAAACAGGAAGGGGGGGACGGAGACGCCCTTTTGCCGCCCCCCCCCGCAACTTCCTCCCCGCCACCGCCAAGGATGCTTCGAGGTGGGGAGGTTTTGCTCCAGGAGCCCTAGGAACCTCTGGCCACAGCTCCCAAAATTGCAGCCTCGCCCAGAGCCTCCACCACGGCCATGGGTCCCGGCTGTGCCGGCAGAGCCATGTCGCGTGTCACCGTCACTGCCGGCCCCTTGGCATCTCGCTGGCACCCTCCTCCTCCTGTGTCCCTCCAGCTCGCCGACATCTGCAGTCTTTAAAAATCTCTCAAATCCTGTATTTTGGTGCTAAGGTGCTCCGGAGCCCCACACACGCCGTGGCTTGGGAGGAGGGTGACCACCACCCCCCCCCCCCCCCCCCCCCCGCTCACCACCTGCACCGTTGTGTGGCCGCGGTCCCCACCCAGAGATGCCACATTTCCAAGCCGGTGGCTTCGCAGTGCCCGCGGTGACACCGGCCGTGTCGGTGTGTGTGCTGCCCATGAGCTGGACCGCGGGGACCCCTCCATCCCTCTACCGCCGGGCACCAGCAGGGACGGAGCCAGACGCTGGTCCCCTCCTCCTGCATCCCCTGCCGCCACGCCACGCCACGCCACGCCACGCCACGTGTGGGGCTGAGGCCAGCCCTGCCCCACAGATCCCCTGGGGCCAGTGCCGAGGACCCAGCACCCATAAAAGGCTCCTGCTTCCCGCTTCCCTGCATCATCCCATTCCCGGTGCCAGCACCAAGAGCACCAGGGTCCTGCTGCGGCCACCCTGTGCACAGCAGTAAGCCCCCCCCCCCCGCGAATAACCAGCCATGGCTATAAAGAATTTGGGGAAAAAACAGCTGGATGGGCATGCTCTGCCATGAAAGCCTCTTGGAGCAGAAAACAGGTTTTCCATGGCCAGGCGAAAGCTCTTGTGGAAAATGTCGGCATTTTTGGTGCAAATCCCTGCCCAGAACACCCAGGCTGGGAGGGAAAGCAGAGGGAAAAGGGGATGCTGTGGGATTATTTCCTGAATGGTGGGGGGGACCTTGTCCCCCACGTGAGGGTCCCCTCCTGGGGCAGCCCAGACTGTGTGAGGGGCTCAGCGAGGTGGTGGGACACCCGCAGCCATCCATTGGGGTGGGACATCATGGGGCTGTGGGGCAGGGGGACCCCCCCCCCCAACCCAGCCCTGGCACTGCAAACAGCCCCCCACCCCGTCCTCATTAATTAGAGTAATCTTTATGGCAGCTCTTGCTGTGTGGCCATTAAAGCGAGCCAGCCTCCTCCAGCCCCCGAAGCCCCCCCACATTGAGCCCCTGCTGCAGCCCGGAGCCCCTGCACCACGGCAGGCAGCAGCACCCTGGAGAGGTGGGGGGCTCTGGGGGGCCTGCATCCCACCACGGAGAGGAGCAGACAGGGCTTGTGGGGGTCCTGCTGCGGGCAAGGGGCTCTGCAGCCCCCCTGGGAGGCCCCCATTCCCCTCTCCCGCTTGCAGCCCCGCTCCCCAAAACTCCCTGTTTGGGGGCGGGGGGGGGGGAGAGCTAAGCATGTGGCCCCTTCCCCAACAGCGCAGCCACTTGCAGAGCCCCATGAGCTGGCCAGAGACCCCCCCCCCTTCCCTCCCCGAGGCCCCCAGCGCAGGCTCGGGTCAGCCACCGGAGCTGGGTCCCCCCTCGGCCCCCCCGGCTCAGCCACGTGTGGCTGGAAGCAATTAAAGCCCTTGGTGGCCAGGGAGAATGTCCCGCAGCCACCCAGGAGCGCTGCGGGGCCAGGGAGCCCCCCACCACCACCCCGGGGCCACCTCTCCTCCTCCCTGGGGCACCCTGGGGTGCTGCAGCCCTGCTCCCCACACCCCGGGGACCCCCAGCCCTGCTGCCTGCGCTGGGACCTGCCTGGCGTCCCTGGGGGGGGGGGGGGGGATGTGGGACCCCCATGCCTCGCACGGGCTCAGGGAGAGCAGGATCTGGCCATTATGGGGATGTCAGTGGGGCCGAACACCCCCCAGCTGGGAGAGCTGCCCCCTCGCCTGCCCCTGCCCCGGCTGGAGAGGGGGTCTCCACCCCGGCCACCCCCTCCTCTTTTCTTTTCCCCTCTGAAAGGAAAGAATGGGGCTGGGGACAATGGATGACAGACCGGGACGGCCACCCAGGCCGCAGCCGTCCAGCGCATTCCTGCCCGGTTTGCCATCAGAAAGCCCCCGGCCGCCACGCTGGAGACCCCCTCCCCAGGCAGGGGTGTGGCCGGCCGCCCTTCCCAGACAGATGGCCGGACAGACGGACAGGGTGGGGGAGCAGGCTGGGGGGACAGGGCAGCAGGTTTGGGTTTCGGGCAGCACCGTGGCCCGGTGGCACGTGGCACATGGCTTTGGCACCGGTGGATGTCTAAGCCGGGAGGAGCCGGGGGGGGGGGGCACCCGGCTGGGACCCCCAGGGGGACAGCGGGGCGAGGGGCAGCCGTGTGGTGGGGGGGCAGTGGTGGTCCCTGCAGGCTGGGGAGCCGGTCTGGGTGGGATGGGGTGTTTTGACTTTCCGGCTTGTTCCCTGGGGCTGGGGGGGGGGGGGGGCAGCGTGGCGCCCTTCCCTTCCCAACGTGGGGCTGGCCCCCAGTCTGACCCCAGCTCGCACTGGGGCTGAGCCCAGCACCCTCCAGCACCCCCCCCAGCACCCGCTCCGGCCCTGGGAGCTGGCCTGCGGCTGGGGGCTGGGGGGGGGGCGCCAGGAGGGGCCCGTGTCCGAACACTGGGACCCCCCCGCCAGGGCTGCACCATCGCTCACAGACACCCATCAGTGTCTGCCCTCGCACACCCACCGTTCACCCGCCCCAGCTGTGTGCCCCACCATGCACCCCCCCGTGTGCCCCCCCCCCGGACATGCCCCTCTCCACGTCGCTCCCAGCTATGTCCCCCCCAGCCATGTCCCCTCCAGCCATGCACCCTTCTGTATGTCCCCCCAGCCATGTCCCCCCCCCCAGCCACGCACCTCTCCATGTGCCCCCCCAGCCATGCCCCCCCCCGCTCCGCCGACTCCGTGGCCCCGCCCCCCGGCCCGGCCCGGCCCCGCCCCTCCCCGCCCCATTGGCTGCCGCCCCGCCGCTCCCCTGTTATTTTTCGAATATAAATAGGGGCGGTGGCAGGCGCGCGCCTGGCTGCTTCCCTTCGAACGGACCGCGGAGCGGGCACGGCGCGGCTTCGCTCCCCTCCGCGGAGGAGAACCGGGGGGAGAGAGACCCCCCCCGCAAGGATTTAATATTTTAATATTGCTCTCTGATTTGCTTTCCTCTACCCGCATGGCGGCGCGGGGCCGTGGGCTGCCGGGGTTGGCGGCGGGACGGGCGGGCATGTCCCCGGTCACCACCCTGGCGCTGGATATGGACAACCTGGTGGGGCTGGGCAGGTGAGAGGGGCCGGGGGCGTGGGTTGGGACCCTGCCTGGGGGAAGGGAAGGGAGGGTTAGATGGATTTGGGTGTCGTCGTCCCCCATTAACCACCCCTCCTGGGGGAGGGGGCGAGGGGCACCCCCGGGCTGCCGGGGGGTCCCCGCGGGCTGACCCCCCCCCCCCTCCGCTTTCACCCTGCCTGCAGCCACTGCGACACCCCGAAGCGGAGGGTGGCAGAGCTGCCCTTCCAGAGCCAGCGGTCCAGCCCGTCCCCGGAGTCGGTGGCCTCGGTCTCCTCCCGGGACTCCATCTCTTCCGAGTCCTCGGACATGGGTGAGTGATGGGTGCTGCTGCTGCGGGCCCCCCCACCCCTCCCCATTCCTCTCCATCCCTCCCCATCCCGGACTGGGACTATGCAGAGGGAGCTCTGGCGTGGCGGGGCTGGACGAGCGGCTGGGGAGGCAGGGAAGGGAGGTTGAGGCGGGGGGCTTCTTGGGGTACATGTGGGTGCCGGGGCTCTGCTCCCAGCTCCTGGCCCTGCTCTGAGTCAGTCCCGCCGGGTGCTCAGCCCGCGCCTGCTTCAAACTGGGACTTCCTCCCTGGCGCTTCTGACTGCGGCCCCATCCCTGTGGGGGACGATGGGTGAGAGCCCCCAGCCCCGCTCCCCAGGGGCTTGGCCATGGACCACCTCAGTGGGGTCCCTGGTTGGGGTGACATCCTGGCTGGGATGGGTGCTCCAGGGTCAGTGCCATTCCCCCTTGCCATGCTGGGGGGGGGGCCTGGGTGAGGGCCCCCCGTGAGCACCCAGTAGGTACCACCAGCTGTGGCCTCCTCCCCAGTGCTGGCTGGAGCAGTGGGGAAGCACAGCTGGGATGTGGGGGGCTCCTTGGCCTGGCCACATCCTGCAAAGGACCCTGCAGGAGCGGTGCTGTGCCGGAGCGGGTCCCAGAGCAGAACATGGCTCTGTCCCCAGTGGGGCCCGATTCCCCCCACACTGTGCTACCCAGCCCCTTGTTTCCCCAGGAGTGGGGCTGGACTCCCCCACGCAGGAGGACCCTGCAGCGCTGGAGGAAGTGTGAGTGCCCCTTGCCCCATCGTCCCCCCCCGGGGGCTCCCCCATTTGTCCTCCCCTGCCTCCCGCAGGCAGCATGGGCCCTGCCTGCCCTGGTCTGCCTGCAGTGCCCGGTCTCAGCCTTGCTGGGGGGCTGTGCCCCGTCCCCCCCCCCAAATCTGCTTCTGGGGAGGTGAGAAACCACCCTGCACCGGGGAGAGCGGGGATGTCAGCGCTGGGGATCAGCACAGCCCTGCTGCGGGCAGGGGTCTGGCAGCGGGTGCAGGCAGGAAGCCTTCATGGTGCTGCCTTGCCGCGCCTGGGCCAAATCTTCTTCCGGGCTTTGCCGGCAGGGACGGCTGGCTGCCGGCTCGCCGCCTCGCCACGCAGCGGGGCAAGGGTGCTGAGCACCCCCCTGGGCTCCCAACACCTCCGGCATCCCCGGAGAGCCTTGGGGTGCTGCTGCATGGGCCCCAAGGGGTGGGGGGGGTGCAGGGTGGGGGGTGTCGGCTTCAGCTGAGAGCGAAGCTCTGTGGTGCTGCCCTGTGCAGGGGTGAGGGGCTCTGCCTGCTGTGCCTGCTGCCTGCCCCCCCCCCCACTGGAGAGCTGCAGTCGAGGCCCCCCATGCCGGTGCCATGCCGGTGGCTTCGCCATCCCCCTCCCCTGCCGCTTGCCCGGCCGTTGGCAGAGCCTGGCCCCGGCAGATGTGCTGGGTGAATGAGTAACTAACTGGGGGCAGATGGTGGGGCTGGGGTAGCCGTGGGGCTGGGTGTGCTCGGCCGCGGGGGACACGTCGGTCCCCGTCCTGCCGCGGCGTGCCGCCGGCATGGCCATATGGCTGCCGGCCAACATCCCCGGCATCCCCGCCGCGGATGGATTTACATACAGGTGGAGAGCGGGCGCTGCTGCCGCCCCGTGCGGGGCCCTGCCGCCGGCTTTGTCTGGGCATGGAGTGAGGTCAGCGGGGTGCCCCGGACCACCCTGGCGTGCCGCTCCCCTACCCCAGCCAGGGATTGGGGTCCCCCAGCCTGAAACCAGTGGTGTCCAGATGGGGCTTTAACCCTTTGTGGGGCTGAAAGCCCTGGCTGCTCGGTTGCTTTCCCCCCACTGGGGGGCTGCCAGCCTCTGTGTGGGGTGGGAGCACTGTAAGGGCTGGGGCTGCCCATCCCTGGGGCTCCTGGGCTGCCCAGGCTGGGGTGTGGGGTGCCATCCCCCCTAACCCTGGCTGTCCTCTCCCCACAGCTTCGAGAAAGCGATCCCGGAGTCCGGGAGGGTTCTCAAGGAGTAAGTGAAGGGCCTCTGTCCCTGTGGTGAGACCTGACAAGCCTGGCTGTCCCTGTGCCAGGGGATGGGGGGGCCATGCCAGCCTCTGGGGGGCGTGTTGTGGGACACTGCCGGTCCAGGGCACCTTCTCTCATTCAGTCCTTTTCTTTCCCTGCTTCTTGCAGCAATAAGCTCCTTATCCGGAGGATCCACTCACTGCCGGTAAGTCCCGGGGGCTCTGCAGGTCTGAGCCAGGGGGGAGGCCAGATCCTGCTGAGCCCCTGGCTGAGCTGGGAGGAAGATGGAGCTGGGGAGAGCAGGGGCTGGGCAGCACCTCTGACCCCTCTGCCTGCCCCACAGCCGCGGCTCCTGGGGGCCAGCCCGGTCCTGAAGAACATCTCCCACTCCCGGGAGTTCAATCACCGCAGGGCCAGTGAGCAGAGGGGCTGGAGGGAGCCCGAGGACAAGGTGAGGGGGGCAGCGAGGCCGGGGAGGGGGCTGGGAAAGGGGCAGGGGGATGCTAATGCTGTGCGTCCGCCCTGCCACAGGAGGGGTTTGTCTTCAAGAAGCCACAGAGGCCGAGTCAGCGCAGCCAGCTGCCCACTGGTAATGGAGCTGTGGGAAGGGACCCCTTCGCCCAGAGACCCGGCTCCGCACCTGACCTGCTGGTGAGAGGGGCTGGGGGGGCTCCGGGGAGGGGGGTGGCACCGGGGACGGATGGTCCTGCTGCAGGGGTTGCTGAGCTGGGACCTGCTGGTCCAACCTCCACATTTGCCCTGGAGACCTGTGGATGTGGGAGCTGAAGGGGCTGTGGGGTCACAGCCTGGGGGGGTGTGGGGACACCCTGTCTTCAAACTGGCCTGGCGTGGGGCTGGCCCCACTCCTGAGCCGTGGGCTGTGTCCTCCCCAGTTTGACACCCCTGAGAAGGAAAATGTCCCCGAAGGCCAGAGCCCCATCATACTGCGCCAGGGCTCCTTGACCTCCTCCATGTCTGAGGAGGAAGATGATGGCTTCATGGAGATCCTGGATGAGGAGGAGATGAAGGTAGGGAGGGCTCCTCCACCTGCGGAGTCCATGGGGTCCATCCCTGCCTGGAGGGGTGGGAAGCAGCTGGTGGGACTTGTCACCTTCATGTTCTCCTCTGCCTCTCCCCCGTGGCCCTCCCGGCTGCTGCCCTGGCAGAGTGATGCCGATGTGCCACAGGGGATGGAGAACCTGCTGACCGCGCCGCTGGTGAGGAAGGAGGAGGCAGAGCCGGTATGTGGGAGCCTTGAGGGGTGGAGGGGTCTCGAAGTGGGGGTCTGGGGGCGAGGGTGAAAGGGCTGGTTGGTGAGCAGCACCAGCCCCAGGGGCTGTGGGCTCATCCTGGGCGGTGTGTGGCTACCGGAATGGGACCGTTGTCTCCCCACCCTCATGGTGCTGGCAGGGATGCAGGGGGATGCCAGACCCCCAGGCAGCAGCACAGGCTCTCCCTGCACAGCATCCCGTGAAGCGCAGCAAGTGCCGGCAGCTTTTCCGCTCGCCCTCGATGCCCACCAGTGTCATCAGACCCATCCTGAAGCGGATAGACCGGCCGCAGGACAGGGACACCCCTGTCAAAACCAAGCGACGGAGGAGTGTGGCTGGTACCCCCAGCGAGGAGGCGGCGGCAGAGCCGGTGGGTGATGGGGAAACCTCTGGGTGAGGCGTCCTTGCTGGGGTCCAGCCTGTCCCTGGTGGGACCGACCCGGCTCTGCTGGAGCCCTTGCTAACACCGGGGGAGATGTCTCCGCAGAAACCGTGGCTGCTGCGCTCCAGGTCCTTCTGCCATGAGGAGATTGAGAACCTGCTGGCCAACGACCACCGGGAACTCATTGGGGACTACTCCAAGGTAGGGCCACGGGGATGCTGCAGGCCTGGGGGTGCTGCCTCCCCCCCGCCCTTCCCCTGAAAGAGAGGGACCATCAGCAGAGCCCTGCACTGGTACAAGAGCCCAAACCCAGCTGGTGGCCCTTGCTTGGGGACGAGGGGACTTGGGGCTGTGACTTTCTAGCCTGCAGCCCCCATAGGACATGAAGAGCCTGACCGCTGCTCCTCCAGTGCCGGCACCGTGCAGCAGCCATATCTCTCCTGAGCAGACTGCCCACCCCCCCCCTGCAGGGAGCAGACATTGCAGAGGGGGGGGTCTTCTGGGCTGGGGGAGCGGGGTGACAGCCCCTGCTCCAGGAGGTCTCCCCAGGATGGATCCTGACCCAGCACCTCGCCTCTCCTCCAGGCATACCTCCTGCAGACAGTGGAGGGGAAGCACCAGGACCTTAAGTACATTTCCCCCAAAATGGTAAGGGAGCAGCAACCTCTCCCCAAAAAGCCCCCATGGGGCTGTCTGCCTGGCCCCCCCCATGTCTCCCCCCCCGCCTTGGTGACGGGCTCCCCCTGCAGATGGCAGCAGTGCTGACGGGGCAGTTCAGCAGCCTCATCGAGAGCTGCGTGATTGTGGACTGCAGGTACCCCTACGAGTACGAGGGAGGCCACATCAAGGTCAGAACCGCCGCCGTGCCCCTCGGGGCTGGGGCTTGGAGGGTCCTGTGAGGTGGGGGGGTCTCAAACCCATCAAACTTCAGAGGGGCTGAGCCCCCCGCCCTCCCCCCGAGGAGTTGAGCAGCCTCCCCAAAGGTGCTGAGCCCCAACTGGAAGGAGGAAAGGTGATGGTGCCCCAGTAGATGGGGTGATGCTGGGCGGCAGGGGGAGGCTGGGGGCAGCGTACTGACACCCCCCCTCCCTCGGATGAAATGGGAAGCAGCAGTGGGGATGAAAGCTGCCTATTCTTCCTCCCCAGGGTGCCGTCAACCTGCCGATGGAGCAGGACATGGAGGAGTTCCTGCTGAAGAAGCCCATCGTGCCCTTTGACACCAGCAAGAGGGTGATAGTCATCTTCCACTGCGAGTTCTCCTCTGAGAGGGGGCCCAGGATGTGAGTTGGCGGGGGGGGGGGGGGGGAGGATGGATGCTGGGGTCTGCTGGACCCCCCGGGCATGGCTGGATCCTGACTCGGTGACAAACCCTGCCGCAGCCCCTTCCCATCACCTTCCCCTATTCCGCAGGTGCCGGTTCCTCAGGGAGAAGGACCGAGCCTGTAACGAGTACCCCCACCTCCACTACCCTGAGCTCTATGTCTTGAAGGGGGGGTACCGGGAGTTCTTCCCCCAGTACCAGGTGAGCCCCCCACCTTTTCCCCCTGTGTGGGAGGGGGATCCCTGGCAGGAGGGCAAGGACTGGGGGGGAAAACACCCTCTCCCCTCCCCAAACCCGGCTCTGCAGGGTGGAAGGAGGGGTCAGGCTCTGAGCATCCTCCATGAGGATGGTACCTCCAGGGGCAGGGGGCTGCGCTGGGGGCCCTGGGGTGCTGGGTTTGCCCCTGGGTGGGTGGGTGGGGGCTGCGGGCTGCGCTGCAGGCACTGACAGGGCCGTGGGTGCCCAGACACACTGCGAGCCCCAGGACTATCGCCCGATGCACCACGAGGACTTCAAGGAGGACCTGCGCAAGTTCCGCCTGAAGAGCCGTACGTGGGCGGGCGAGCGCAGCAAGCGGGAGCTCTACAGCCGCCTCAAGAACTTCTGATGGCTCTGGGGGACCCCTGCAGCCCCCCACCCACCCCGGGGCTGCCATCAGGCAACATCTCCCAGCCCAAAACCTGCTCCCCCCCCCCCTCCCCCAGCCCTGCTCTGCTGGGTGCCCTGTACAGCATCACTGACTGTCAGCAGCAGGGTGGAGGGGGTGGGGGGGCATGGTTGTGGTTTTACACCTTTTTACCCTCAAAAGGGTTTAGGGTAAAACCTAAAGGGTGGTTGGGGGCTGTCGCAGGGGGATGCCTGGGCCTGTTCCCTCCACCCCAGGCTCTAAGTCACTGCCAGATTCAACCTTCCTCTGGGGCTTGGGGGGGGGGGGGGGGCAGAGCTGTGGTAAGTACAGGCTGCCCCCCCCCTGCCCCAGCTCTGTGGGGCAGCCCCCCAAGCCATTGCTCCAGCCCCTTCCCCTCACACCCTGGGCTTGGAGGGTGCCTGCCCTGGGAAAGCCACTGGGCTGCAGGAGATGCCCCCTGAGCCCTGGGGGGGGGGGGGCATGGAGCTGAGCAGCCCCTCTCTGGGACTGGGTGCCCCCGGGGAAGGTGGGGAGCCCCTGAGGAGGGCTGGGAGCCCTCAGTAGAGCTTAATTGGCAGAACTGTTGCAGAAAAGCACTTAAACCCCCTTTGTAGCTGGTGGGTGCAGCAGGGCCCCAGCCCTGGCCCTTCATGGGGGGGGGGCAGATGCCTGGGGGTGGGCACCCTGTGTGCCCCCTGTAACAGTCACTGACTGCATCAGCCTGGGTTTGTTCAGTGTTTCGGTTTTTTTGTCTGTCTGTCTGTTGTTGGGTTTTTTTGCCGCCCCCCCCCCCATCTTATTTAAAGTTTGTTCTCCACTTCCAAGCCAGCTGTGGTGAACTTCAGGGGGTAGGAGGGGCTTCACTACTCCCCCCCCCCCGGATCGGGGCAGCGTTTTGGGCTGCAGCACCCGTGGGGATGCCGTGGGGCCCAGCACTTGCCTACGAACTGGCTGCTGAAGCACCATGAACTGGGGAGGGCAAGAAGCGTTTCCTCGGCCAGGAGCTGCCGCTGTTGGGCTGTACCCTTGTGTCTTGTTTACTTTTATGTTTTGGTTTTGTTTTAAAAAAAAATAATTCATTAACAAGTCATTCAGGAGGCAGAACAAACCCTGGGCGTGTGGCTGTGGCTGCGCCGCAAAGCAAAGGGGGGGGGCTGCATGGGGTGACTGGGCTGGGCTGGAGGGGCTTGGGAGAGCTGTTTGAAGGGGAGAGGGTGGGGGTGACAGCATCCCTGTGGGGCTGGGGGCTTCCCCAGGGGGCTGGGGCAGGGTCGAATATCCCATTTAATGCTGTTCCTGCGGGGGGGGGGCGCCAGCTGGGGCAGGGGAGCCTAAAATCTCTGTCCCACTCCTGCCTGCCGCCCCCCCCACCCCGGCGGTGGCCCTGTGCCCGTGTGGGGCAGCCTGGCCCTGCTCCCAGGGCCACCACGGGGGGGGGACATGCGGCAGGGGCTGCGGGTCACGGATGGACGCCCCCAATCCCAAGGGCTGTGTGTGGGGCGGGAGGAGGAATGGCGGCAGAGGGGTGACTGGGGGGGGTCCCAGGGCCAGGACACGGCTGCCTGGGGGGGGGGGGGCAACCCCACTCTGGCCCTGTCACACACACACCCCCCCCCCCGGGTGATCCTGCCCGGCCATGCCGTCCCCCGCTGCCCCAGCCTTGTCACCCCCGCAGGCTGATCCTGCCCCCCCCAATCCCGGCCATGTTGTTCCCCTTGGCCGCGTTCCCCCCGCCCCCGGTGATCCTGCCCCCCCGCCGGCCATGCCATCCCTCTCAGGGCCGTACTTCCTATCCCGCCCACTAGCCCCTCTCCGCCAATCGGCGCGCCGCCCGCCTAGCCTTGGCCAATCGCGACCCGGCAGAAGGGTGGGCGCTAAGCTCCCCGCGCCCCCCGCCCCACACTTCCCGGTTTCCACCAATCCCCGCCGCCGTTCCTTTCCTCGCCCTTTCCCGCGGTACGCCAATCCGAACGAGGTTCCCGCCGGCCAATAGCAACCGGCGGAGTGGAGGAAGAGGGACGGACTCCGCCTTCCCCCCCCGCCACGTGACCTGGGCGGCGGGCCGGGGGTCGCGAGCGGCGTTGCCATGGTGCGGGCGTTCGTCCTGCTGGCGCTGGGCGGGGCGGACCCCCCCGCCGCGCCCGGCCACGCCCCCTCTAGCCCCGCCCCTTGCCGCCTCCTCTACGCCCGGACTTTCGGGACCCCCCCGCGACCCGGGGGACCCCCCCGGCAGCGCCTCCGCCGCAAGGAGGAGTTGCTGGCCGTGGCCAGGTACCCGGGACCCCCACACCCCCCTCCTCACCCTTCCCCGCGGGGGGGGGGGGGCTTGGGTTCGGTGGGACCCCCGGGGTTGGTGACCCCCCCCTCTATGGGACCCCCCGCCCTCTCCTTTTAAGGGGTCTGGGCTCTACGGGACCCCTGGGGCTGTGACACCCCTTCTCTGTGGGTGTCCGTGTGTCCCCCCTCTCCTTCCTGGGGGGGGGGGGCTGGGCTCAGTGGGACCCCCAGAATTGTAACAGTGCCCCAATAGAGGGGGTCACCCTATCCCTGGATTGGGGGGGGGGGGTCTTAACACGAAGGTGTCCCCCCCCCTTCTTCTCTCCCAGGCAAGTGGCCTCCCAGTGCCGGCTGCTTCAATCGTCTTTGGGGCGTCCGTCTTCCCCCCAGCTCCCCCAGCTCCCCGACGAACCGATCTCGCTCCAAGACGCCCCGGGGGGACTTTTCCAGCTGCCCCCCGGGGACCCCTTCCCCGAACGAACGACGGTAGCCTGGCTGTCGGTTTTGGCCCTCGCCTTCGCCTTGGTTTGTGACCCCCAAGAGAATCTATCGTTGGCCGAAATCACCCTACGCCGCCTGGCCCCCCGCCTGCTCGTCTCCCTCCGACTCCTCGGCCCCGGCGCAGACGTCCTGCTCCGACCCGAGACCGCCGACCTCCTCCTCGATCGTCTCCTGCCCCACGGGCAGATGCTTTTCCTCAACGAACGTTTCCTTCAGGCGACGGACCGGGAGATGGGCATCAAAGCATCCCGCTGAGCTTACGGGTGGCACCCCCTCCGATATTTCGGAGGTGAGGGGAGAGAGAAGGGAGGGATCCGAGGTGGTCGCCAAGCCCAGGCGGGATGGACAGGAAAATCGGCTCAGGAATAAAGAGCAAGGAGCCAGCAAAGAGCAGGTTTTTAATCCGTTTATCCCACCCCCCCCCCCCCGATGCCGTTGCGGGAGGGTTGGGTAGCGCTAATAGCCGTCCCCATAAAAATCCATCCGGAGCTGGGACGGCGCCCCGTTCCTGAACCGCTTCATCCGCACAGGACAGCGGGGTGGTGGCTCTGCGGGGCCATAAATGGACATTAAAAAAGAGGTGGTTCTCCCATGGGGGCTTCTGCAAACCTCTCACCCGCCAGCCCGAAGGACGGATGAGTGCTGGGCACCTCCATCCCCTCCACACGAGGGACCCCGGGTTGGGGTTTCCCCGTCTGGGTGCTACAGGGAAGGTGGGGGGTCCCCAGTGGGGAGCAGTGGCCAAGGGCAGCGCAGGTCCCCTCTGCTGTGGGACGGGATGGCCGGAGACAGGGGGTCCGTCACCTCGGGACGGGAGGGAACCCGGGGGGGGACAGGACAGCCAGGGTGGGTACAACCGGCCCTGGTGCATCGGGATCACCGGGGTGGAGGATTAAATAAATGGGTAGCGGGGCAGGACGTGGCCGTGTGCCCGGCACGGGGGGTTGGTTGTCCCCAAATGATGCCGCTCGGGGCCAGGGGACACGCGTGACGCCCTGGGAGGTGGCAGGAGCCGGCACCCCCCTGCCCAGCTCCGCAGGGCGCAGCGGTGAGCAGGATCCTGCCCCGGCAGTTTCTGGGTGCCGGAAAAGCCGGGAAGCCAGGAGACATCATGCCCGGTTCTCCTGCCACCGCTGGCATGCCGGTGTGCCAGGGATGTGCCTGACCCTGTGGAGGGGCTGCGGGCGGGGACAGACCCCAAAACGTTTCCCCCCATAACCACACCGGTAAAGCTGAAGTGCCCAGGGAGCGGTGCTGGGCATCGGCAGTGCCAGGCTTCAGCTCTGGTGGGTCTCTCTGTCCATGATACTGAGTGGGATCTGACCAGGCACACCGGTGGGCGCTGCAGGCGCGGAGGGGTCCCAGTACCCCCTCCCACCGCGCTCGCAGGGCAAGGGGATGGATCTGTCCCTCCCGCGGCACTCGTGGGACCCCCACAACGTAAGAGCTGTGGCACCGCGGTTGATGCCAGCAAAGGTCCCCAAGGTGAGCAGGGCAGAGGGGCTGGGGGGGGACCTCACCGCATGCTGGGGGCTGTAGGGGCAATGGAGTCAACCCCCCCTCGATGGGGAAGGCAAGAGGCAGCCGGAGGAGGTGCAGCAGGAGCAGTTTAATCAGAGCTGAGCAAAGTGGTCTCGGTGCGGCGGGGGCAGCACCGGGATGGCACCGGCATCAGCGTCGTGGCACGGGCGCTCGCCTGGGAGCTGCCCTGCTTCAGGGAGGAGCAGAGGTCCCTGGGGGGCTCATCCCGGCACACGTGCCATGGGGCTGGCAGCACGCCGGCAGCGTGGCCGGTGGTGGATCCGGCAGCGTAGCCGGCAGCGTGGCATCAGGGCCCGCTCAGGTCCCTCTTGCAGATCCAGGGGAAGCTGAAGTTGCAGTTATGGTCGTTCCAGAGACCGTTGCCCACGGGGTGGATCTGGGCACAGTTCTCCCGGCCCCAGGGCCCATAATCGGTGCTGTCCGGCTGCCCAGGTGCCCAGAAACTGCTGGGGCAGAGTGGGGTCAGCGGGGGGGGGGGGGTGCTGGGGCTGCTGGTCTTCCCCCCCCCACCACCCCCAAGCTCACCTCTGGGCCTGGGAATAGGCAGCCCCATCCACCCAGCGCCAGGAGCCCCCCGGGCCCGTGGCCGCCAGTCCGATCCAGAAAGATTTTCCCCTCGTCTCCTGCGCCAGGTAGTCCTGCAGGACAGGGCAGGGGTGCGGGCAGAGGGGGCATGGGCAGGCGGCACGGGCAGGGGGGCACGGGTAGGAGAGGGGGTGGGCAGGGGGGTGCATGTGCAGGAGGGGGTGCAGGCAGGAGGGAATGTGGGCAGGAGGAGGCACGGGCAGGAGGGAATGCGGGCAGGAGGATGCAGTGGCAGGAGGAGGCACAGGCAGGAGGCAATGCGGGCAGGAGGACGCAGTGGCAGGAGGAGGCACGGGCAGGAGGCAATGCGGGCAGGAGGACGCAGTGGCAGGAGGAGGCACGGGCAGGAGGCAATGCGGGCAGGAGGACGCAGGGGCAGGAGGAGGCACGGGCAGGAGGCAATGCGGGCAGGAGGATGCAGTGGCAGGAGGACGCAGTGGCGGGAGGACGCACGGGCAGGAGGAGGCACAGGCAGGAGGAGACACAGGCAGGAGGATGCACGGGCAGGATGGATTCTGGGCAGGAGAGATTGTGGGCAGGAGGAGGCACAGGCAGGAGGGAGTGTTGGCCAAAAAGGTGCACGGGCAGGAGGGAGCGCGGGAGCAGGCAGCGGCGGGGCAGGCAGGAGAAGGCGGCGATGGGTGCTGCAGCCCCGAGCACCCACCTGCTCCTCGGGGCTGGTGACGGAGGTGAGGTGGGAGCGCGTGGAGCGGCAGGCGGCCTCCGCGTCGCCCCAGGGCTTCTGCTCCCCCGAGAAGTAGTAGATCTTCCCCCGGTGGTACCGCCAGCCCAGGGACAGTCCCTGCAGCCACCGCCCTGGGGAGCGGGCAGCCGTGGGGACGGGGTGCCAGCTGCCGGGGCGAGGGCGGCCCAGGGATGGGTGTCATCCCAGACATGATTCCCCCCCCAGACCAGGGACATTACCGAGCTGCTCCTTCCGCCTCTGCGCCGCTGCCGGGCTCTCACTGGGGCTCCAAGGACCTGCCATGGGGTCAGGGAGAGGAGCCAGCAGTGGCCTGCCCACCACCCCAGGGAGGGGATGCGGGCAGGGGATGCGGGCAAGGGCTGGAGACAGGGGCTGGGGACAGGGGCTGCGGGCAGGGGCTGGGGACAGCGGCTGTGGGCAAGGGGCTGTGGTGGCAGGCAGGGGCTGGAGGGCAGGGGCTGCGGGCAGGGGGCTGCGGGCAGGGGCTGGGGACAGCGGCTGTGGGCAAGGGGCTGTGGTGGCAGGCAGGGGCTGGAGGGCAGGGGCTGCGGGCAGGGGGCTGCGGGCAGGGGCTGGGGTACTGAGGGCAGCCCCAGGGTCCCACTCACCATCGGGGTCAGGCAGCAGAGGGGCCCTGACTGCCGCCAGCTCTGCCCGTGCTGCCCACAGCTCCGCCTGGCCCTGCACGTCTGGGAAGGGAAGGGCAGCGGGTCAGTGCCCTGACAGGGCTGCCTGCGGGCTCCTGCCTGCTCCCGGCCCCTGCCTGCTCCCGGCCCCTGCCAGGCATCACCGCCGCACCCCCCCCCCGGCCCCGGCGGCACTTACGCAGGGTGATGAGGACTGCCAGGGCAGCCCCCAGCACCAGGACCACCCCCGTGCCCACGGCCAGGACGGTGCCCAGCGTCCTGCGGGATGCGGCCAGAGGGGACCCAAGCGCCGGCGCTGCGGGAGAGAAGCCGGAGGTGCCCTGAGCCGGGGCTGAGCCACCCCGGGGACCCCGGCGCTGCTGGCAGAGGGCTGGGGAAGGAAGGGGATCAGCCAGCTGCCTGCTCCTGCCCGCAGCATCCCAGCAAGGCTGGGTTTACCTCGAGCGGGGCTGGGTGGGTAGCGGATCTGCAGGCTCTCGTACAGGTCCGGTCCTGCCGCGGCCATCCCCGGTGACTGGCACGGCACGGGGAGCCGCTTCCTGACGAAGCCTTGGCGCACGCCGGCGAGGGCAACCCAAAGCGCCAGGAAAGGGAAACTGGCAGCCAGGCACCCGCAGCAGCTTGTGGGTGCCGGTTCCTGCCACTGGCCGGAGCGTCACACGTGTCGCCCCACCCCGAGTGGCATCGTCTGCTGACGAGTGGCACTCGACCCTGACCCTGTGGTTTTTGTCCCAAAGCACATCTCAATTGCAGTTTGTGTTTCCCACCCTCAGGCGCAGAAATGTTGGGGGAACCCCTGAATCCCGGGAGGGAACTGGCTCCCCGGTCCCGGTGAGCGGTGGCAGAGAAGGGGGGGATGCACCCAGCCCGGCGTGCCCGGCGTGGTGCCGGACTCCGAGCCATCGTCCTTATCTGCCAGGACGGCAGGCAGGCTTCAAAGAGGGCTGGCAGCACGCTGTTATCAACAAGGAGAAGGGCTGGTGGTGGTATTATTATTATCATCATATTCATATTCATATTCATCACCGTTACATTGGCGATGTGTGCGGGCAGTGCTCTGCCCGGCTGGGAAGCCACGCGGAGGGCATGGGGAGGGATGCCCAGGACAGGCGCTATCCTGGCAGGATCCGTGCCATGCGGGGAGTGGGGAGCTGCCGTCTGGCACCAGGGGAAGCCGCCTGTCACAGGACCGTGCTGCGGGCTGTGACGGGCACTTGCCGGCAGCCCCGTGCGGGCTGGAGATCCCCGCTGGCGGTGAACCCCAAAGCGGGGGTCTGTGCCTGCTGCCACAGGATCTGCTTGGGGACGCCCAGCTCCTCCCAGCACCGACCCTGGGCGCTGTGGCGGGACACCTGGCACCACCACCCATGGCACAGACCTCGCCGGTGCCGGCACCACACTCTCCCCAGGCCCCCAGCTGGCCATGCTCTGCTCTGGTAACACCAGGATGTGGTATTTCAGGACTTCTGGTTTTTGTTTTTTTTCCCCATTTTGTCCCAAACCACCATCGTGTTTGACACAGGCACTGGAAATATCTTCAAATGTGCAGAAACTGCTTTTCTGACAAATGGACAAATAGCTAAAAAGCCTGGAGGCACGTTTCCCCCCAGCCCCCCCTGCACCCCTCGGCATGGGCCAGTGGCCCTGCGGTGGGCAGACCTTCATCCTCCTCCTCCCCTGCTCTTCTCCTTCCCTGCTCCCCTCCCCAGGGCATGGACCCCCCCCATCTTGGCCACCACCAGCTGCAGTGACGGTGCTGTCCCCATCCCCAGCACCCCCTGAGCTCCAGCCGAGTTGCCGGCCGGCTCGGAGCCAGCTGCCAGCACCGAATTGGAGGCAGCCCTGGGTGCACTGGGACAGCGAGGGGCCACCACCAAGGGTCCCTGCAGGTCCACATAGCACTCCTCCAAGTTCTCCACCTCACCTGCAAGCCCTCCCCTTTTAGCTGCTCCATTTAACTTCCTTTTAACATGGGGGTTTTCTCCCCATTTAAGACTTTTTTCTCTAGTTAAGTGTTAGCATAATGGACATTTTTTTGTGGGGCTTTTGTGTTCAGAATTCTCTTGGTTTTGGCTGCAGGGTGGGCTCTACAGCAGAGCTGGGTTTTGCTGGTTATCTCTTGAGCCACATCATCGAATCAGAATCATAGAATAATTTAGGTTGGAAAAGACCTTCAAGATCATCAAGTCCAACCATCATCCATGCCCACTAAACCATGTTCTGGAGTACCTTGTCTACGTGCTTTTTGAGTACCTCCAGGGATGGTGACTCAACCACTTCCCTGGGCAGCCTGTTCCAATGTTTGACAGCCCTCTCAGTAAAAAAATTTTTCCTAATATCTAACCTAAATCTCCCTTGCCTCAACTTGAGGCCATTTCCTCTCGTCCTATCTCCGGCCACCTGACAGAAGAGACCAGCACCCACCTCACTACAACCCCCTTTCAGGTAGTTGTAGAGAGCGATGAGGTCTCCCCTCAGCCTCCTCTTTTCTAGACTGAACAGCCCCAGTTCCCTCAGCCGTTCCTCATAAGACTTGTGCTCCAGGCCCCTCACCAGCTTCGTTGCCCTTCTCTGGACACGTTCCCACACCTCAATGTCTTTCCTGTAGTGAGGGGCCCAAAACCGAACACAGGACTCGAGGTGCGGCCTCACCAGTGCCCAGTACAGGGGGATGATCACCTCACTGCTCCTGCCGGCCACACTGTTTCTGACACAAGCCAGGATGCCGTCGGCCTTCTTGGCCACCTGGGCACGCTGCTGGCTCACGTTCAGCCGGCTGTCGACCAGCACCCCCAGGTCTTTCTCTGCCGGGCAGCTTTCCAGCCCCTCTCCCCCAGGCCTGTAGCGCCGCACGGGGTTGCTGTGACCCAAGCGCAGGACCCGGCACTTGGCCTCGTTGAACCTCATACAATCGGCCTTGGCCCATCGATCCAGCCTGTCCAGATCCCTCTGTAGAGCCTGCCTGCCCTTGAGCAGATCGGCCCTGCCTCCCAGCTTGGTGTCGTCTGCTTTACTTGCTGAGGGTGCACTCGATCCCCTCACCCAAATCATCGATAAAGATATTAAACAGAACAGGGCCCAACACCGAGCCCTGGGGAACACCACTTGTGACCCGCCGCCAGCTGTATTTCACCCCATTCACCACAACCCTCTGGGCTCGGCCATCCAGCCAGTTTTTCACCCAGCGAAGAGTGCACTTATCCAGGCCACGAGACGCCAGTTTCTCAAGGAGTGTGCCATGAGAGACAGTGTCAAAGGCCTTGCTGAAGTCAAGGAAGACAACATCCACAGCCTTTCCCTCATCCACTAGGCGGGTCACCTGGTCATAGAAGGAGATCAGGTTGGTCAAGCAGGACCTGCCTTTCGTAAACCCATGCTGACTGGGCCTGATCCCCTTCTTATCCCGGACTTGCCATGTGAGTGCTCTCAAGACAAACCGTCCCATAATCTTCCCCGGTACTGAGGTCAGGCTGAGAGGCGTGTAGTTCCCCGGATCCTCCCTCCGACCCTTCTTATAAATGGGCGTCACGTTGGCAAGCCTCCAGTCCTCTGGGACCTCCCCTGTTGACCAGGATCGCTGATAGATGATAGAGAGTGGCTTGGCAAGGACCTCTGCCAGTTCCCTCAGTACTCTTGGATGGATCCCATCAGGTCCCATAGATTTGTGAGTGTCCAGATGGCGTAGTAGGTCCCTAACTATTTCCTCCTGGATGAAGGGGGGTATGTTCTGCTCTTCATCCTTACCTTCCAGCTCAAGGGGTGGAGTACCCTGGGGATAACTGGACTCACTATTAAAGACTGAGGCAAAGAAGGCATTAAGTACCTCGGCCTTTTCCTCTTCACTGGTTGCTACGTTCCCTTCTGTATCCATTAAAGGAAAGATATCCTCCTTGGGATTCTTTTTACTGTGAACATATTTGTAAAAACATCTTTTGTTGTCCCTTACGATAGTGGCCAGATTTAGTTCTAGCTGAGCTTTTGCCTTTCTCATTTTCTCTCTGTATGATCTGACAAGATCCCTGTACCCCTCCCACGTTGCCCGCCCTTTCCTCCAGAGATGATAAACTCTCCTTTTTTTCTTGATTCCTAGCAAAAGCTCCCCGTTCAGCCAGGCCGGTCGTTTTCCTCGGCGGTTCGACTCGCGGCACATGGGAGTAGCCTGGTCCTGAGCCATTAAGATTTCCTTCTCAAAGAATGTCCATCCCTCCTGGACCCCTTTGTCCTTCAGGACTGTCTCCCAAGGGACTCTCTCAACCAGTGCCTCGAAGAGGCCAAAGTTAGCCCTCCGGAAGTCCATAGTGGTGGTTTTGCTGACCCCCTTCCTTGCCTCACCAAGAATTGAAAATTCTGTCATTTCGTGGTCACTAAGCCCCAGACGGCCTCCGACCATCCCACCTCCCACCAGTCCTTCCCTGTTCGTAAACAACAGAGCTAGCAAGGCTCCTCCCCTGGTTGGCTCACCCATCAGCTGTGTCAGGAAGTTATCTTCCACACACCCCAGGAACCTCCTAGGTTGTTTACTCACTGCTGTGTTGTATTTCCAGCAGATGTCTGGAAAGTTAAAGTCCCCCACGAGGACAAGGGCACACGATTCTGAGACTACTGCCAGCCGCTTGTAGAACGATTCATCCGTCTCTTCAACCTGGTCGGGCGGTCTACAACAGACTCCCAGCACAATACCTGTCTTATCGGCTTTCCCTCTCATCCTCACCCATAAGCGCTCCACCTTGCCATCAGAATCGTGTAGCTCTGTACAGTCAAAACATTCCCTAACATAGAGAGCCACCCCACCACCTCTTCTACCTTGTCTATCCCTTCTGAAGAGCTTGTAGCCATCCATTGCAGCACTCCAGTCACGGGAGTCATCCCACCATGTTTCCCTGATGGCAACTAAGTCATATCTATCCTGCTGCACGATGGCTTCCCGCTCCTCCTGTTTATTGCCCATGCTGCGTGCGTTGGCATAGATCCATTTGAGCTGGGTTATCGAATCCACCCCTAACATGGGCATGCTGCCCCCAGGCTCATCTCTGGCGCACCTAGTTTTATCCCTTACCCCCTTCAAACCTAGTTTAAAGCCCTCTCTATGAGCCCTGCCATCTCATGAGCGAGGATTCTCTTACCCCTTTGAGATAGCTGGACACCATCTGTCGCTTGCAAGCCCGGTGCTGTGTAAACCTCCCCACGATCAAAAACCCCAAAATTCCAGCGATGGCACCAGCCTCTGAGCCACGTATTAACCAGGTGTGTTTTCCTGTTCCTTTCAGTCTATTTCCCTGCCACCGAAGGGATTGAGGAAGACACTACCTGTGCTCCCGATCTTTCTACTAATCATCCCAGTGCCCCGAAATCCCTTTTGATTGCCTTTGGATTCCTCTCTGCAATCTCATCACTGCCAACCTGCACACATCTACATGTCCAGCCCCAGAAGGGAGAGGAACAGCAGGGCTGAGCGCGGTTGAAGGGCTCCGCAGAGCCCAGACCCCCATCCCTGGCAATCCCCGGTTTCCTCCTGCTTGTGCTGAGGCTCGTTGTCCAGGAACGGCGGAGCAGGACTCACGGATAGCCGTGTTTCCTGGCTGAGGACATGGCACGGAGAGAGGTCCCATGTGGGACCTCGAGCATCATTTCTGCATCGAACCTGGTTTCACATTGGTGAGTCTCTGGAGGAATGACTGAATTCTCCTGTTACTGTGATTGTATTTGCTGCCCTGGCAGAGACCTGCGACCTCTTGGGTTTTCCTTAGCATTTTGTAGATGCTGTCAGCATCCTTCTCCGCTCACTGGTGCTGTACCTCCACTCTGCCTTTCTCAGTTGGGCTTCCCATCCACAAAGGTTCTCTGCTTAGATTGAACATTAGGAAAAGGCTCTTCACTGAGAGGGTGGTCGGACACTGGAACAGGCTCCCCTGGGAAGTGGTCACGGCACCAAACCAGTCAGCGTTCAAGGAGCATCTGGAGGACGCTCTGAGTCATATGGTTTAGTTTTTACGTAGTCCTGTGAGGAGCAGGGAGTTGGACTCGATGATCCTGATGGGTCCCTTCCAACTCACGATATTCTATGATTCTACATATTGGCATAATAATAACATTTAATTTATTGGGCTGCGCTTTGCTTTTCTGTCAACACAACTCCATCATTCCTACATAATGTGGATATGGACTATAATGCCTGGAGTCTTTTGTTTCCTACCTGAATTTTTATAAAGTTTTCCAGGGGTACAGCACCACCAAATCCATGAGCAGCATCGGACAGAGGCGCTCGCCCATTTGGAGCTGCCAGGACTTTGAGGTGTGAGAGGATGCTGCCGGGGTTTTCAGCATTGTGAAACGGGGTGAGTCAGGGCTGATGTTCCCCAACATCCGTCAACAAGAGGATGGACGATGCTGGAGGAAGACAAAACAGCCGAGGAGGAGGAAGGAAGCTGGCTTGGCTGTGAGTCGCACAAGCGATGAATCATAGAGTCATAGAATATCTCGAGTCGGAAGGGACCCATCTGGAACATCAAGTTCATCGCACTGCAAGGAGCAGGGAGTTGGAGTCGATGATCCTGATGGGTCCCTTCCAACTCGAGATATTCTATGATCGACTACCTAAAACTAAACCAGATGACTAAGAGCATCATCCAGATGCTCCTCGAAATCTGTCAGGCTTGGTGTCGTGACTACTTCCCTGGGGAGCCTGTTCAACTCTAACAGTTTGATGTCCTTCTTCTATTGAGGTGCTCCAAACTGCACCCAGTACTTGAGGTGGGGCCGCACCACTGTGGTGTAGAGTGGGACAATCACCCCCTTAATGGGCTAGCCATGCTGTGCTGGATGCACCCCAGGACCCAGTTGGCCCTTTGGGCTGTCAGGGCACACTGTTGACTCCTATTCAACTTGCCATGAACCCAAACCCCCAGATCTCTTTCTGCGGGGCTGCTCTCCAGCCTCGCGTCCCCCAGTTTGTATGTATAACCAGGATTGCCCTGTCCCAGGTGGAGAATCTCACAATTCCTCTTGATAAATCATTTAGATCATTTAGAAAAACATTAAAGAGATCCGGCCCTAAAATTGAGCCCTGGGGAAGCCCACTGGTGACTGGCCGCCAGCCTGATGTCACCCCATTTACTATAACCCTTTGGGCCTGACCCATCAGCCAGTTGCTCACCCAACTGTTACGGATGCACGACTAACCAAATCCAACAGGTGTTAAAACTCAGATTTATTCTTCAGCGAAAGTTAGTTAGAAGTCCGGTAACATGTTGTAAAGCCACCGGCTCAATGATGTAAAGAGAATTAATACTACACGGCCGACTTAAGAATCCCCAAGATTGAAAGCGATGGCTCAAAACGCGCGTATCGCTCCCCTAAAAGCTGAGGGCTCTCTCCCTCGAGGAGTTACCTCGGGCGATTGCCCCGGCCCGAGGGGGAGTCCCCGACTGCAGACCCACAGGTACAGCAGGAGCCGGCGCCGGCGCACACTGTGACACACAGGGTGACCCACTGCTCCCTCGGGGAGGGCACCACTGCCCGGAGGGCATGGGCATGGGCTGGGACATGGAGATGGGCTGGGACATGGAGGTGGCCTGGGGACATGGAGATGGACTGGGACGTGGAGATGGACTGGGACATGCAGACAGGGGTCAGACCCAGCACAGGAGCCGGCAGGCTGGGGCATCTCCAGCCCTGGAGACACGTGCTGGTCCTGCACAGGCGCACCCACGGGACACACACCCCCCCCCCTCCCATCAGACGCGGACGCCCAGCCACGGGACACGACGGCGGGGGACACGCAGCCGGCGCACAGGGAGACACACAGCCAGAACACACACAGCCCATGCCAGCATTCCAGCTTTATTGGTGGAGCCAGGGCCTCCGTAGTCCGGCAGCATGGAGTCAGGGGTGGCCGGGCTCCTCGGGACACTGGCTCCGCAGACGCCCAGTGCTGGGGTCTGCTCAGCAGCGTCGCCTGCGTGGCTGAAACCCACCACTGCACCCTGTACCGGTGGCAGCGTGCTGCAGGTCTGCGTCGCCTCATTCCGAACCGGCAGCGAAGGCGGCTGCGGACGCAATGCGTGGTGTGGAGTGTCCCGAGAAGACAGTCCTCCTTGGAGCAACAGGTCTGCAGTCGGGGCCTCTCCCCTTGGGTCGGGACGCCGCCCCAGGTAGCTCCCCGAGGTTGAGAAGCCCTCAGCTTTCAGGTGAGCGATACGCGCATCTGGAGTCATCGTTTTCAATCTGAAGAATAAGTACTTAAGCCGGCTGCGTAGTACCGATTCCCCTTACATCATTGAACCTGTGGTTCACAAATGTCACCAGAGTTGTATCTAACTTTTTACTGAAGAATAAGTCTGAGTTTTAACACCCGTTGGGTTTGGTTGTGAGAGCCTCCGTAACATTTTAAATTGGCGTAGTCGGCAGGATGGTGTTAATAGAGGAATTGTTGCGGAGGCAGGGCTGTAGCCCTTTTCCCCCAGAGGTGGAACGGGCAAAGGAGAAGTGGTCCAACCCAGCAGTGGTCGTGGCGAGAGTAGAACAATGCCGCGGAAGTAGTCGAGACGGCAAAGGTAAAGGCATTCTGTGTGCCCTCCTAGGCGCCTGCTTGATTCAAGCGCAAAACTGAAAGAGTGATTCTGACAGACTGGCAAAGGATAATTCTAAAAAGCCAGGGGAAATAGATTCTGTTTGCGTCTGTTGGAAGGAAGGACTGAAATTACGCTAGCGCAAGCAAAAAAGCCCCCCAGCGTTACGCAAATCCACAAGGTAATCACGGGTACGGACCCTGAGGATTGGGACGGGGACATCTGGGGAGACTCTGATGAAAACAGCTCCGAAGAGGTAGAGGAATTGGAGGAAAGGGACGTGCGACCCCGTATTAAAACAGAAAGGCACACGGGTCCGCACGGTGGGAACCCCCGAACTGTTACCAAAAAAGCCGGTCAAAGAAACTCTCTAAGACTCGTTTTTGGAGTTTTAGAAAGCAGGCATCCTTTATTGCAGCGCTGGGTGCACGGGGCATCGCTCCACCTATTGTGCACACCGTTACCTACAACAAGCAGAAATGTATATTATTCCAGTCATACATATTCCTATTATCATGTACATAGTGTCCACCCTTTGGTCAATCTGTATGGAAGGGTTAAAAGATGGAATTTTGGTCCGTGGATGAACACTGAGTAAGAAATAGATAACTAAAAAACGTAGTGAGCACAGGGAACATACAGTTTATTGTCTATTGTTTGAAATGCTGACCATGGGGATAAGAAAGTAGAGCAAGGTTAGGGGAGGTAGTACGTGCAGTAATGGAGGAACACAAGGCACCACACATAATTTTGCTTACCTTGCAAAAGCCCTGCTATTGGTTAGAGCATAGTGGACGTGACTGATGGATTATGGTAATTTGCTGCGTGCACAGAGCCCATGAACCAATAGAAGGGATGACTATGGCATGTGCAGCGTGCCTGGCCAGTGGGCGCATGTGCCATAGGCTTCCTATCTTGCAATCGAGGCGTGTTTCAGCACTCATTGGCCACGAGCGTTGACACCCGTTCCTCCACAAATGCATAAAATACCGGGGCTTCCCGAAGAGCAGTGGGCTGGTGTACAGCAAGGTGACCATTGCCTCCATGGGGACACCCATGTAAAGCTGGCACCTACTGACTGCTGGGCTGGGCTTGCAGCGGGAGAAGGCGGCGCAGGGGCAGAGGTGCTCCTTTTGCACCGCTGGCGGCATGTCCCACGCCACCGCCGGCTCCTTCGGTACCGGCGGCAGAAGTTCCCATGCCACTGGTGGCTCCTTCGGTACCGGTGGGTGCAGGTCCAGGTACAGCAGGAGCCGGCGCTAGCACAGGCATACCATGCGTCGCGTCTACTGCTGCCCTCGCCGATGGTACAGAATGAGGCGACGCAGACCTGCGGCACGCCGCCAGCGGCACAGGGTGCGGTGGTGGGATGGGAAACGCAGCGGGCGCTGCTGAGCAGACCCCAGCACTGGGCGTCTGCGGAGCCAGTGTCCCGAGGAGCCCGGCCACCCCTGACTCCATGCTGCCGGACTACGGAGGCCCTGGCTCCACCAATAAAGCTGGAATGCTGGCATGAGCTGTGTGTGTTCTGGCTGTGTGTCTCCCTGTGCGCCGGCTGCGTGTCCCCCGCCGTCGTGTCCCGTGGCTGGGCGTCCGCGTCTGATGGGGGGGGGGGGGGTGTGTCCCGTGGGTGCGCCTGTGCAGGACCAGCACGTGTCTCCAGGGCTGGAGATGCCCCAGCCTGCCGGCTCCTGTGCTGGGTCTGACCCCTGTCTGCATGTCCCAGCCCATCTCCACGTTCCCAGCCTGTCTCCACGTCCCCAGGCCACTTCCATGTCCCAGCCCATCTCCATGTCCCCATGTGGCAGGTACACCCCCCGCCCCCGACAGCAAACGAAACTTCTCCGGGCAGGGAGGAGAGGAAAACAAACCCCAAACCCTAGAGGCCGCAGGGTGAAAATTGAACTGGCCGTTCGAGATGTGCCAGGTACGCTGAAGTGACCTTTTGGCCAACAGGGATTAAAATGACCCCAGGTCAGATTCAACAAGGGTATAAACGGGGCCCCGCCGGAGGACATTTTCAGCCAGTCCTCCTCGGAGCAGCGGGTCTGCAGTCGGGGCCTCTCCCCTTGGGTCGGGACGCCGCCCCAGGTAGCTCCCCGAGGTTGAGAAGCCCTCAGCTTTCAGGTGAGCGATACGCGCATCTTGAGTCATCGTTTTCAATCTGAAGAATAAGTACTTAAGCCGGCTGCGTAGTACCGATTCCCCTTACATCATTGAACCTGTGGTTCACAAATGTCACCAGAGTTGTATCTAACTTTTTACTGAAGAATAAGTCTGAGTTTTAACAACCGTTGGGTTTGGTTGTGAGAGCCTCCGTAACATTTTAAATTGGCGTAGTCGGCAGGATGGTGTTAATAGAGGAATTGTTGCGGAGGCAGGGCTGTAGCCCTTTTCCCCCAGAGGTGGAACGGGCAAAGGAGAAGTGGTCTGACCCAGCAGTGGTCGTGGCGAGAGTAGAACAATGCCGCGGAAGTAGTCGAGACGGCAAAGGTAAAGGCATTCTGTGTGCCCTCCTAGGCACCTGCTTCATTCAAGCGCAAAACCGAAAGAGTGACTCTGACAGTCTGGCAAAGGATAATTCTAAAAAGCCAGGGGAAATAGATTCTGTTTGCGTCTGTTGGAAGGAAGGACTGAAATTACGCTAGCGCAAGCAAAAAAGCCCCCCAGCGTTACGCAAGGTAATCACGGGTACGGACCCTGAGGATTGGGATGGGGACATCTGGGGAGACTCTGATGAAAACAGCTCCGAAGAGGTAGAGGAATTGGAGGAAAGGGACGTGCGACCCCGTATAAAAACAGAAAGGCACACGGGTCCGCACGGTGGGAACCCCCGAACTGTTACCGAAAAAGCCGGTCAAAGAAACTCTCTAAGACTCGTTTTTGGAGTTTTAGAAAGCAGGCATCCTTTATTGCAGCGCTTGGTGCACGGGGCATCGCTCCACCTATTGTGCACACCGTTACCTACAACAAGCAGAAATGTATATTATTCCAGTCATACATATTCCTATTATCATGTACATAGTGTCCACCCTTTGGTCAATCTGTATGGAAGGGTTAAAAGATGGAATTTTGGTCCGTGGATGAACACTGAGTAAGAAATAGATAACTAAAAAACGTAGTCAGCACAGGGAACATACAGTTTATTGTCTATTGTTTGAAATGCTGACCATGGGGATAAGAAAGTAGAGCAAGGTTAGGGGAGGTAGTACGTGCAGTAATGGAGGAACACAAGGCACCACACATAATTTTGCTTACCTTGCAAAAGCCCTGCTATTGGTTAGAGCATAGTGGACGTGACTGATGGATTATGGTAATTTGCTGCGTGCACAGAGCCCATGAACCAATAGAAGGGATGACTATGGCATGTGCAGCGTGCCTGGCCAGTGGGCGCATGTGCCATAGGCTTCCTATCTTGCAATCGAGGCGTGTTTCGGCACTCATTGGCCACGAGCGTTGACACCCGTTCCTCCACAAATGCATAAAATACCGGGGCTTCCCGAAGAGCAGTGGGCTGGTGTATGGCAAGGTCACTGTTGCCTCCGTGGGGACGCCCACATAAAGCTGGCACCTACTGACTGCTGGACTGGCCTTGCAGCACAAGATGACACAAGAATGTACGGAATGTACGGATGGTTCATCTTCTTCTTCACAGTCCTTGGGTCGGTATGTTAATAGGTTTTTTTTCGCTTTGTAAAATACCCTTAGCATAATGCATGTGTGTAGTTAAAAAAAAAGCTTGCTTTTTTTCCCTTATAGTCAGTGTATGTGTGTTTGCCTTCTCGGGAATCCTTGAAACCACCCTAAAACATAAATTGGCGACGAGGATGGTATTCCCGTAAAGAAGGAGACACACAGACACAAGTGGGTGGGATGCGGATGGTGGAGTCCATAGCTATCCATCGGTTGCGCCACTCGGGCACACAGACATAAGCGGGTGGGATGCAGATAGTGGAGCCGGTAGCTATCTGTTGGTTGTGCCACTTGGTTGCGGAGGGAGTGAACGGGAGGCTCTCTGCATGAAGGATTAAAGAGAAATCCGATAACAAGTTCTACCGCGGGACAGAGTCCTTGTTGCTTGTGTAGGAGTTGTTTGTGTTTTGTTAATATAGATTGTGGTTGGTGTGGATGGCACATTTTATCTACTGTTGAATAAATCCTTAGAGTTCTTTTGTATCCGTTGTGGGTGTACTACACCTCTGACACACGGTGGAGTAGTTTACTTTTTGTGTAAGATATAGGAAAGGGGTTTTTGCTTACTCGATATAATGGCTCTAAAAATGCCCTGGAAATCTGAGACAGGTACTGGTGGGTTGGCACCCCCAATTGAGAGACCAGATTGGACCCTGGAACCCTGGAATACCCTTTGGGAAGAAGTGGGAAACCTGTACTCAGGTATGCCCAGAACCGTGGACTAATGAATCCCCTTTAGAGGTTTTAAAATATTGGGAAGGTTTTGTAGAAACATCACATACAAAGGGGAAGGACCGTCTTAAGCATGCTGGGTGGATGGGGGGGTGCCCTCCTATCTGCTTATAAAATGCAATGGGGACGAACACAGGAATTGGAGGCAAAAGTTGAACAGCTGGAGAATCATTTGCGGGACCTTAGAGCGGCTACAGTCTTACAACAACAAGCCCTCCTTAGTGAAACAAAACAGCGGGAGGAACTGGTGCAGAAAAGTGTCAATCTCGCTACCTGATTTGCGGTGCGAGCAGCCCGTCGGAGGCAAAAGGGCTCCCGAAAGCCGAAGGGTGGTCATCATGTCTGGGCAATTGTAACTGACCCTGGGTGGGATCCCGATACATGGGACGGTAATATATGGGAAAGTGGTGACAACGATTCCACCGAGACGGAGGGGGAGGAGGCAGCACCCCTGACCTCTGCAGTGCCTGAGTCAGGGAAGCGAGCCAGTCCCATAGTAAAGTGAAAGGCAGTGCAGGATCCCAATGGCATATTTATCCGACAGGACCAGATGGAAGATTATTCCCCTGAGGACATTAAAAACCTTTTAGCGAAATATAGCCAAAACCCGGGGGAAAAGCCACAACATTGGCTGGTACGGCTTATGGAAGAAGGAGGGGATACAGTGTTGATAGACAGTGTAGATGCTAGTAAATTCCTGGGACTTAAAACAAACCCATATGTTCATTCAGCCTTGCGGCGGATGTCTCCGGGTGTAAACCGCACCTTAGTTGCCATAATAGATGAAGGACTTGCAGATCGACCTACAAATGACGGGGTGTGGCCACCGAGTGCAAAAAGTTGGGCTTTACAGCAGGCTATCGCCCTCCTGAAGTCAGAGGGTATGAAATTAGCAGTGGGTATGGGAGAGCCCAGTCTTTATCTTGAGCAGCGACTCCTACCTGGGAGTTGTAACCTGCTCCTTGAGGGCTGTCCAGAGGGTTGGAGACCATATTTGATTCCCCTTTTTATGGCGGAGCAGGGGAACCCCATATCTTGGGTAATTGAAAAGCTGGGTCAAATGGGGGACCTTCCAGGTGTCACAACAACAGAAAATAACACTCCCCGATCCCAAATCACAAAAGAGACACTGTTTAAGCAAGGACAGTCCGGAGAGTGAAATCGCTTGTTTAAACAGCTGTTGGAGCAAGGTATCTGTCGTGGTTTCGGCCCAGCCGGTAACAAAGGACCACGCAGCCGCTCGCTCACTCCTCCCGCCCCCTCCGGTGGGATAGCGGGGAGACAGAGGAGAGAAAAGAAAAAAAACTGGAACCTCAAGGGCTGAGATAAGGGCAGTTTACTGGGACAACGCAAAAAAAGTTACAACAACAACGACGGTACTAATGAAAGAGTATACAGAAAAGAGTGATGCACAGTGGAACTGCTCACCACCCGGGACCCGACGCTCCACCACTTCCCCACCGAAAGTCGAGAGCAGGAGCCCCCTCCCCCCGGCCCACTCCCCATGTATATACTGAGCATGATGTCACATGGTATGGAATAGCTCCTTGGCTAGTTCAGGTCAGCTGCCCCGGCTATGCCCCCCCACCTCCCAGGTTCCTGTAAAAATTAACTCTATCCCAGCTGAACCCAGGACATTATCCACCCCTTATTCTATACCATTTACATCATGCCCAGATCTTACATTTTCCAATCAACCACTACCACTTTCCTTGTCTTATATATATATATATATATATATATATATATATGTATGTATGTATATGGACCCCCCCCCCCCCCCCCACGTACAAATAGTATTCCCTTAGTCAATGGGTTATCCCTCCAATGTGTCCATCAATTTTATTTAGTCCATGACTTTGAGGCTCCATCTGTTGTAACACTTCTTCAGGATAAGAGAGATGGTGTGAAGTGTTGGGCTGTTGTATGCTGTCTCTGGAACTTCTGGCTGGTACATTTGATGCAACCCACACCCTTGGTCTACAGGTCGAAGATGTTGATCTTGAGGAAATTGCTGGGCGCCAGTTCAAGTTCTATCACTGTTGTTCTTGGCTCAGTTTCAAAGTCCATTCTTCAGTCATTTGGGTAATTCTTACAGTAATACCCTTGATATGGCATATAGACACTATAGATACAATGACATACATTGGCAGGTTATTTAGCAGTTAAATATCATACAGCCTAGTTCACTGGCTATTCTCTCCCAAAATCAAATCTCCCTGAGGTACACATCGAACTTCCCCATCCTTCTGCATCACCCACCAGGTGTACCCAGGTCCCTGAGCAAAAACAACCCCTTGGATGGGTTTGTCTCTGCGTGAGGGAGGACTAACCCAGACTGTCTTTCCTAACATACTCCTCATGTGCACTACAGGAACTTTATCCCCTTCTACAGTATGTGGAAGTCTTGGTTGGGCGGGGCCCGCCCGATTGGTGGATCCTCTAGTATTAACTAACCAGGTGGCTTTTGTTAAATGTGTATCCCAATGTTTGAAAGTTCCACCCCCCATTGCTCAATGTAGTTTTCAGCAGTCCATTGTATCGTTCGATTTTTCCGGAGGCTGGTGCGTGATAAGGGATGTGATATACCCACTCAATGCCATGTTCTTTGGCCCAGGTGTCTATGAGGTTGTTTCGGAAGTGAGTCCCGTTGTCTGACTCGATTCTTTCTGGGGTACCGTGTTGCCATAAGACTTTCTCTTCAAGGCCCAGGATAGTGTTCTGGGCAGTGGCGTGGGACACAGGATATGTTTCCAGCCATCCAGTGGTTGCTTCCACCATTGTAAGCACATGGCACTTGCCTTGGCGGGTTCGTGGGAGTGTGATATAGTCAATCTGCCAGGCCTCCCACTGTTTATATTTCAGCCATCGCCCTCCATACGACAGGGGTTTCAGTCGCTTGGCTTGCTTAATTGCAGCACGTTTCACATTCATGGATAACCTGTGCGATAGTGTCCATGGTTAAGTCCACCCCTCGATCGCGAGCCCATCTATATGTTGCATCTCTTCCCTGATGGCCCAAGGTATCATGGGCCCACTGAGCCATAAATAGCTCGCCCCTACGTTGCCAGTCCAGGTCCACCTGAGACACTTCAATCTTGGCGGCCTGATCTGCCTGCTGGTTGTTTTGATGTTCTTCAGTGGCCCGACTCTTGGGTACATGAGCATCTACGTGGCGTACTTTTACCACTAGCTTCTCTATCTGAACAGCAATATCTTGCCACAGTGCGGCAGCCCAGATGAGTTTACCTCTGCGCTGCCAATTGCTCTTCTTCCATTGCTGTAGCCACCCCCATAGGGCATTTGCCACCATCCATGAGTCGGTATAGAGATAGAGCACTGGCCACTTCTCTCTTTCAGCAATGTCTAACGCTAGCTGGATGGCTTTCACCTCTGCAAACTGACTCGATTCACCTTCTCCTTCAGCAGTTTCTGCGACTTGTCGTGTAGGACTCCATACAGCAGCCTTCCACCTCCGATGTTTTCCCACAATGCGACAGGACCCATCAGTGAACAGGGCATATTGCCTCTCATTTTCTGGCAGTTTATTATACAGCGGGGCTTCTTCAGCCCGTGTCACCTCCTCCTCTGGCGACATTCCAAAATCTTTGCCTTCTGGCCAGTCCATGATCACTTCCACAATTCCTGGGTGACTGGGGTTTCCTATGCGAGCCCGTTGTGTGATCAGTGCGGCCCACTTACTCCACGTGGCATCAGTTGCATGATGTGTAGAGGAGACCTTCCCTTTGAACATCCAGCCCAGCACTGGCAGTCGGGGTGCTAAGAGGAGCTGTGTTTCAGTACCAACCACTTCTGAGGCGGCTCGAACTCCTTCATATGCTGCCAATAGCTCTTTTTCAGTTGGAGTATAGCGAGCCTCGGATCCTCTGTATCCCTGACTCCAAAACCCCAGGGGTCGGCCTCGGGTCTCCCCGGGTGCTTTCTGCCAGAGGCTCCAGGTAGGGCCATTCTCCCCAGCTGCAGTGTAGAGCACTTTTATAACATCTTGTCCTGCCCGGACTGGCCCAAGAGCTACTGCATGAACAATCTCCCGCTTAATTTGTTCAAAAGCTTGTCGTTGCTCAGGCCCCCATTTAAAATCATTCTTCTTCCGGGTAACTTGGTAGAGAGGACTTACAATTTGACTGTAATTTGGAATATGCATTCTCCAAAAGCCCACAACACCTAAGAAAGCTTGTGTTTCCTTTTTATTAGTCGGTGGGGACATAGCTGCTATTTTGTTGATCACATCCATAGGGATCTGACGACGCCCGTCTTGCCACTTTACTCCTAAGAACTGGATCTCCTGTGCAGGTCCCTTGACCTTACTTTCTTTTATGGCAAAACCAGCCTTCAAAAGGATTTGGATTATTTTCTTCCCTTTCTCAAAAACTTCTTCTGCCGCGTTGCCCCATACGATGATGTCATCAATGTATTGCAGGTGCTCTGGAGGTTCACCTTTTTCCCGTGCAGCCTGGATCAGTCCATGGCAAATAGTGGGGCTGTGTTTCCACCCCTGGGGCAGTCAATTCCAGGTGTACTGGACACCCCTCCAAGTACAGGCAAACTGTGGCCTGCACTCCGCTGCCAAAGGAATGGAAAAAAATGCATTAGCAATGTCAATTGTGGCATACCGCTTAGCTGCCTTTGATTCCAGTTCATATTGAAGCTCTAACATATCTGGCACAGCAGCGCTCAGCGGTGGCGTGACTTCATTCAGCCCATGATAATCTACTGTTAGTCTCCATTCCCCATTAGATTTCCGCACAGGCCATATGGGACTATTAAAGGGTGAGTGAGTGTTGCTGATCACTCCTTGACTCTCCAATTGGCAAATCAGCTTATGGATGGGGATCAGGGAATCTCGGTTGGTGCGATATTGCCGCCGGTGCACCGTCGTGGTAGCAATTGGCACCTGTTGTTCTTCAACCTTCAGCAACCCCACAACCAAAGGGTCTTGAGAGAGACCAGGCAGGGTAGACAGCTGTTCAATCTCCTCCGTCTCCAATGCAGCTATACCAAAAGCCCAACGGTACCCTTTTGGGTCCTTGAAATACCCCCTCCTGAGATAATCTATACCAAGGATGCACGGGGCCTCTGGGCCAGTTGCAACGGGGTGTTTATGCCAGTCATTCCCGGTTAGACTCATTTCAGCTTCTAATACGGTTAGCTCTTGGGATCCCCCTGTCACACCAGAGATACAGATGGGTTCTGCCCCTTTATAACTTGATGGCATTAGGGTGCATTGTGCACCAGTGTCTACTAGAGCCTTATATTCCTGTGGGTCTGATGTGCCAGGCCATCGAATCCACACTGTCCAGTAGACTCGGTTGTCCCTCTCCTCCACCTGGCTGGAGGCAGGGCCCCTCTAATCCTGCTTAGAATATTCGTTACTCACTTTTCGCACACGTGAATCAGAAGTCCCTTCAAGAGGATCAGAAATGTGATCAGCCCATCTACTGCATCTAGGGGACTGCTCACAGGAAACTGGAGCAGCAGTTTTCCAAGAAGAATCCTCTTTTCTGGTTGCTTTTTCTTGCAACTCCCGTACCCGTGCATCCAGGACTGAGGTAGGTTTTCCATCCCACCTCCTCATGTCCTCTCCATGGTCACGCAGGTAAAACCACAGGTTAGCCCGTCGTGTGTACTTTCTCTCTTCTCTCTCTTGGGCAGAGGAATGCTTACTCCCAATAGCTGTGATGCGGGCCTGTACAGGTGGTGAGGAAGACATATCCACTTTGAATTGCTGGAACTCTCGGGACAATTCCTCTACAGCCGAGACACAGGCCCGTAGGGAGGAAGAGAGACTTCCTTCGTATTGCCGGAGTTGGACAGCCAATTCATCCACCGTTTGTCCATGGCCTTCTTTCCAGGACATTACTGCCAATGAGTTGGCATAGGTTGGTGGTGCACTTCGTAGAAACTTCCGCCACATGGGTTGTGTGCATTGGACTTCATCTGGGTCTATGGGTGACTGCGCATTTTCTGGATCATTATAAATCACCTCCAGCACGGCTAATTCCCTCAGGTACTGGATGCCTCTCTCCATGGTGGTCCACTTGCCTTGGTGACATGTAACTTCATCCGTGAAGGGGTATCTTTCCTTTACACCTAACAGAAGTCGCCTCCAGAGGCTGAGGACTTGTATTTTTCTCCCAATCGCCTTGTCGATGCCCCCTTCCCTAGATAGAGATCCCAACTGCTTGGCTTCCTTACTCTCTAATTCCACACTACTAGCCCCATTATCCCAGCATCGGAGCAGCCAGGTAACAATGTGCTCACCTGGGTGGCGGCTAAAATCTTTTCACATGTCACGCAACTCACTCAGGGATAGAGATCGGGTGATTATTTCAGGTTCTGCCTCTTCCTCCTGTTCTCGTGATGACCCTGGTTCATCTTCATCTCTCACTGAGCGAACTGATTTCTTTGTATGTTTCTTTTTCTGTACAGGAGCGACTGATACTGGCACAGGTTGGTTCTCTGGTTGAGCTGCAGTATCTGTCACTGGGGTTGGGGTAGCCGCGCTGCCTGTTGCCGGGGTAGGGGTAGCCACGGTGCCTGTTGTCCTGTTTTCCATCTTTTCCCCCTTTTCTCCCTGAGGGTGCTGCCTAATATCAAGCAGTGCTTGGTAGATACTGGCCAGGGCCCAGCACAGTGCAGCAAGTTGTACGTCTTTGGAATAGCCACAGCATTTTTCTTTCAAATATTCTACCACTTCATGAGGGTTCTGTAGTTGTTCGGGAGTGAACTTCCAAGCCACTGGGGGTGAGAAGTTCTCTAGATACCTGCCCATATCCTCCCACATGCCGTGCCACCCATGAATATCCAGCTTTGGGGCAGATCTCTGGGTGGTACTCTTAAAGAGCCTTTTTGTAGCCCTAAACAAGACCTGAAACATATTCAGGAGGCATAGCACTAACAGCACACTGGCTTGTGCATCCCAAGGATATTCAAAGTTCTCAAAAGCTGTTGTAATTAGTCGGAAGGAGAGAAGGGAGGCGAACGGACGGGGGGAAGTATCCCCCCCTAACTTCCCCATGGATTGGCTGTAATTACCAATAAAATCTGACAGAAGGTGCCCAAAGTATGGAAATGATATCACTGCCTCATACAGATACCAGCTTAACCTCATGACCAGTGATGTAATCATTTCACAAGTCGACATTGCCCAGTACAGCAAAATGATAATCCCAATCACTCTCCCAGAGGTGAGAAACGTAACTACAGGCAATACATAGAGCATATAAAGACTTACAAAACGCCACCATGTAAACAAATTAATCAACATTGTGACTAACATCTATTTATCTAATATAAGGAATGCGTATGACAAATGTGTTTCAACACGCTCTAGCCAGATCTGTCGTTATCTCAACCCTTCGTGCCCCACGTTGGGCGCCAAAAAGGACTGTCGTGGTTTCGGCCCAGCCGGTAACAAAGGACCACGCAGCCGCTCGCTCACTCCTCCCGCCCTCCTCCGGTGGGATAGTGGGGAGACGGAGGAGAGAAAAGAAAAAAAACTGGAACCTCGAGGGTTGGGATAAGGGCAGTTTACTGGGACAACACAAAAAAAGTTACAACGACAACGACGGTACTAATGAAAGAGTATACAAAAAGAGTGATGCACAGTGCAACTGCTCACCACCCGGGACCCGACGCTCCGCCACTTCCCCCACCGAAAGTCGAAAGAGAGAGAGAGAGCAGGAGAGCCCTCCCCCCAGCCCCACTCCCCATGTATATACTGAGCATGATGTCACATGGTATGGAATAGCTCCTTGGCTAGTTCAGGTCAGCTGCCCCGGCTATGCCCCCCCACCTCCCAGGTTCCTGTAAAAATTAACTCTATCCCAGCTGAACCCAGGACAGTATCCCAAAACCAGAGATAGACGGGCAGCCCCTATCGGGGCTGCGCTGTTTAGCCCAACAGGGGAACAAGAATCAAGTTCGTAAGATTCAAAGTGAGGCCCCGGGTTTCACTCCCATGTCTCATTCCGGTTTTGAGCCTCAACCAGAAATCCAACAACACCCCTGGAAGGACTTAGACAAAACTGTAACCCAGTTCCACTCGAAAGCCGAATGAAGGCTAGACCAAGCCCCGGGTCTGAGTTGCCACGTGCAGCATCATGATGCGCGTCCCTTTGTAACTTGCACAATTTGGTGGTCCCCTACAAACAAACAGCAAGTGCAAGCTCTAGTGGACACCGGGGCGGAGGTCACGCTTATACACAGCAACCCAGACAAACATAAAGGGGAAACAAGCCCTGTATGGGGTTTGGGAGACCAACCAGTTATTGGACGCTTAGCACATGTAACATTGCAAATTGGGGAATGGCCCCCCAGGTCTTTTAGAATCATGATAGCCCAGATAGGAGAATATATTATTGGTATGGACATACTCCAGGGCCAGACCCTGGCATTGCCTGATGGTCTGTGGGCTTTCGGTTCAACAGGGCGACTGCACATTCGGGTTATACAAGTAGGAAGGATCCCTGACGAGGCAAATATACCTGTGGCTTAAACAGTGATACACCTAAAGCAATACCAAATACCGGGAGGGAAGGCTGAAATTGAGCAGACAATACAAGACCTGCTACAAGCAGGCATGGTGCGTTACACACACTCTCCATTTAAAAACCCTATTTGGCCGGTAAAAAAAACAGATGGGAGCTGGAGGATGACTGTAGATTACAGAGGATTGAATAAAGTATCTCCACCGATAACCACCACTGTTCCTGAAGTGGCTGAATTGGTACATCAGATCCAGGCTCATCCAGGCACCTGGTATGCTGTAGTTGATGTAGCCAATGCCTTTTTCACTGTTCCTATTCCTCCAGATGCCCAGGAGCAGTTTGCTTTTGCCTGGGGTGGGACCCAGTATACTTTTACCAGATTACCCCAGGGGTACCTACACAGCCCAACATTTTGTCAGCAAGCCATCCACAAAACTCTACAACAGATCAGCCGGGAACCTGAAACCCAGATAGTACAATATATTGATGACATTTTAATCCAGGGACCATCCCAAGAACAAGTACAACAACAACTTAACCATGTCCTGGACAAATTGAAACAGGATGGGTGGGCAGTGAATCCCAAGAAAGTCCAGGGACCCTCAGACACTGTTAAATACTTAGGTATCATGTGGCATCAAGGAAAACAACAGATCCCTGAACCCGTGTTGAAAACTATACAGGAGTGGCCACAGCCAACCACCAAGAAACAGGTGCAACAATTTTTGGGGGCAATCGGCTTCTGGCGATCGTACCTTCCCCGCCTGGCCATCATATTAAAGCCCTTATATGTTGTGACCGGGAAGAAGGCCCATTTCCAGTGGGAACGAGCACAGCAGGAAGCATTTGAACAAGCAAAACACATAGTCCAAGAGTATCTGGAACTACACCCTATCCAAGACGGGCCTGTGGAGCTACATGTCTCACTAGAGCGTGATGTGGCTCTCTAGAGCTTATGGCAACTACAGGATAGTCGCAGACAGCCTTTGGGGTTCTGGTCCCACCAGCTTACCAGGGCCGAATTGCGGTATACTGTATTTGAAAAACAACTAGTTGCTGTATATTGGGCCCTACTCCACACTGAAGCCAGGACCCTTGGGCACGATATCTTAGTTCGGACAGAGACACCAGTGATAGCCTGGACAATCACCCCGTCTACAACACATAAGATCGGCCATGCACAGGAGGCCACAATTATTAAAATGCGATGGTACCTACAGGAGAGAGCTAAGCCAGGTCCGAGGGGTACACACCAGCTTCATGAAGCAGTGAGCAATGGGGTATTTGAGGAAGGGAAAACAGCTACTGATATGGTAAATTATCAACTGGGTTTGTGGGGTGTGCCATATGAAGAGCTTACAAAGGAACAGAAAGAGTTTGCCTGGTTTACCGACGGCAGTTGCTCTGCAAAAGGGCACTGGCGGGCCATCGCCTACAACCCTGCTACTAGAACAACTCTCAGTACTGAGGGTGAGACAGGCAGTGCTCAGCTTGCAGAATTAGTAGCAGCTTGGCAAGCTATTGATGCCACCCCACCCAATCATATCTGTTATCTTTACACTGACTCTTGGGCTGTAGCCCAGGGACTTGTACATTGGTTGCCAAAATGGCATGCTGACCAATGGCAAATTGGGACTAAGGACGTGTGGGACCGTCCTTACTGGGAGCATACTTGGACTCTCCTCCAGGACAGGAATGTCCGCGTATTTCATGTGGACGCACACACAAAAGAACAATCTGAAACACATTTGGGAAATGCACAAGCTGATGCTCTCGCAAAGGTCCAATCCATAAAACTAGAGGAACAGAGTAACGCCGCATTGGCACCGTGGGCCCATGAAAAGACCGGTCACGGGAGAAGGGACGCCACCATAGCATGGGCCAAGGCCCGGCGTGTACAACTTTCAATAAAAGATGTACAGACATGTATTACTCAATGTGAAACCTGCCAACTGCTAAAAAGAGATCCTTATTTAGACCAGCCAGTGGGATGCATAAGGCGGGGCACATTTGGGGGTGAAGTATGGCAGATTGACTATGTTGGGCCTTTGCGAGAACACAAGCGACAGCGCTATATCTGTGTAGCTGTAGACACATATTCAGGACTAGTAATATCAGTTCCAAGCCGCTATAGCAATGCACATACCATGATTAAATGCTTAGAGTTGATAGAGCTCTATTACGGTACCGCTGTAGAGATCCAATCTGATAATGAGATGCATTTCAAAAACACCAGAGTAGCACAGTGGGCCAGTGACCGAGGAGTTACATGGACATGGCATCTTCCTTACCACCCCCAGGGGGCGGGATTAGTAGAGCGCACTAATAGATTATTGAAAGAGCAGCTGAAACCCTCGGGGGGGTGGTACGTTCACTGGCTGGGTAGACCATCTAACTGAAGCAGTACACATCTTGAATAACCGTATCATTGGCCAGAGCTCAACCCCCATCCTACGCATGAAGCAAGGGCAGATCAGAACCACAAAGATTGCAAATCCAACAATATCTATTCTACAAGGGACAGCTTTCACAGCTACACCCCAGGGTGGGGGATACGCTGTGCAAAGTACTACAGATATAACCATGGCTAGCCAAGAGACCCGGTGGTTCCGTACTGATGTCACACTGTGTCCAGCCTCTGGCAACTGTCTACATTTATTGTACTTGACCCCAGGGCTCTTGGCCCGGGGCCTAGTGTTACTGAATCTGACTCAGGAATCTGGAAAAAGACCACTCATACTTGGAATCAAAAATACGTCCTCATGGATGGTAATCCTGCCTGCTGCCCCATGGGTATTAGTATATCATGTTCTGAGTACACCACTGACTACAGAGACCACGCGGTGGTTCACTGGGGCGCGGGTATGGTATCGGCCCCCGTTAGGACAACCAGCCGCAGCCGAACTTATAGCAGCTGATGACTCGCAAGCTGTAACTACCGTGGTGCAGGGAGAATCTGCATGGTGACGCATGCCAGCACAGCACTTAATGCAGCGGGAGTAGGGTATGGGCTATGCTTCCCCTCCCCTCTTGTGTTCACAGATAGACACAGTCATGGATACTGCCACAACCCAAGGAAAATGTCTGGGTGACCCTGGCCAACGTGACCGGACAAAATGCCTTGTGTCTCAGTACAGCAACATCAAATAATGCCTTTCTCACATGTCTAGTAGGGATTCCACTGTCATCAATGGAGTTTGAAGATCTGTCAACAACTACCAATCCAATGGACTGGAATGCTTGGTTTCCACAAATTGGACATCCACTTTCATTGCCACCCCAGGAACTGCAGACTCTGGGGTCCCTGAATGCAGACTGGTGTACCTATTTTAATTACATCGGTAAAGAGAGTGTATCATGGTGGGTTAATGCCACTTTCCCAAGATATTCCAATGTGTCGCTCTGGTGTAACACCATCTCCAAGGGTGTTACGAAGAGTTTTTCCACACATATGTCTTTGCCACTGGGACTGGTTTTGATATGTGGTAACCGAGCCTGGCTAGGAGTACCACGAGCAATCAAAGGAGGGCCATGTACCCTGGGCTGACTCACCTTGTTAGCCCCGAATGTCACTCTTGCGATCTGGAAACAAGGAAATCATACTTGAAAAACACGGGAAATACATGCATTTGATCCTAACTGTAAGGATAACGTGGAGTTTTGGAATGCCCCATGGACTATTGCAGCATCTGTATTTGCACTGGGGGTAGCAAGCGCTGCAGCCCTATCTCAACTGAAGAAACTGGGATGTTGACTAGCCAAATATAGTAACTCCACTAGTCTAGCATTATCTGATTTATTATTAGATGTAGATAGAGTTAGACACGCAACATTACAAAATAAAGCTGCAATTGACTTCTTGTTACTTGCTCATGGACATGGCTGCCAAGACTTTCATGGACTCTGTTACATGAACCTGAGTGACCACTCCACATCTATTCATACACAAATACAGGAGCTACAAAGACTAAATCACCAACTTGTCAAACAAACAGTTGGAACCCTTTTGCGGGGTGGACATGGGGTTGCCCGTGGCTACAACAGCTTATTCTAGGTTTAGTTTTAGTATGTCTTGTTTTCTTATGTATTATGTGTGTTGCCCCTGTATTATCCATTTGATAGGACAAATGATTGATACTTTGCTGCACTAACATGTTGTACGAGTAATAGAATACCGTCATGATCCAACCACGGACCATGAAGTGGCATGTGTACGGAAGGGTTAAAAGATGGAATTTTGGTCCGTGGATGAACACTGAGTAAGAAATAGATAACTAAAAAACGTAGTGAGCACAGGGAACATACAGTTTATTGTCTATTGTTTGAAATGCTGACCATGGGGATAAGAAAGTAGAGCAAGGTTAGGGGAGGTAGTACGTGCAGTAATGGAGGAACACAAGGCACCACACATAATTTTGCTTACCTTGCAAAAGCCCTGCTATTGGTTAGAGCATAGTGGACGTGACTGATGGATTATGGTAATTTGCTGCGTGCACAGAGCCCATGAACCAATAGAAGGGATGACTATGGCATGTGCAGCGTGCCTGGCCAGTGGGCGCATGTGCCATAGGCTTCCTATCTTGCAATCGAGGCGTGTTTCAGCACTCATTGGCCACGAGAGTTGACACCCGTTCCTCCACAAATGCATAAAATACGGGGGCTTCCCAAAGAGCAGTGGGCTGGTGTATGGCAAGGTGACCGTTGCCTCCGTGGGGACGCCCACGTAAAGCTGGCACCTACTGACTGCTGGGCTGGGCTCGCAGCGCGAGACGGCACAAGAATGTACGGAATGTATGGATGGTTCATCTTCTTCTTCACAGTCCTTGGGTCGGTATGTTAATAGTTTTTTTTTTTTTTTTTGGCTTTGTAAAATACCCTTAGCATAATGCATGTGTGTAGTTAAAAAAAAAGCTTGCTTTTTTTCCCTTATAGTCAGTGTATGTGTGTTTACCTTCTCGGGAATCCTCGAAACCACCCTAAAACAGTCATGCACAGTGTGGGTCATCTCGTTCTCCTAGTTAACTGGCCTCAGCAATTTTTAATTACAAAAACTCAGCAGAACTCAAAGCTTATCATCAAGTTTGCAGACGACACCAAGCTGGGAGGCAGGGTCGATCTGCTCAAGGGTAGGGAGGCTCTACAGAGAGATCTGGACAGGCTGGATCAATGGGCCGAGGCCAACTGTATGAAGTTCAACAAGGCCAAGTGCCGGGTCCTCCGCTTCGGTCACAGCAACCCCATGCGGCGCTACAGGCTTGGGGAAGAGCGGCTGGAAAGCTGCCCGGCAGAGAAAGACCTGGGGGTGCTGGTTGACAGCCGGCTGAATATGAGCCAGCAGTGTGCCCAGGTGGCCAAGAAGGCCAACGTCATCCCGGCCTGTATCAGAAACAGTGTGGCCAGCAGGAGCAGGGAGGTGATCGTCCCCCTGTACTGGGCACTGGTGAGGCCGCACCTCGAGTCCTGTGTTCGGTTTTGGGCCCCTTGCTACGGGAAAGACGTTGAGGTGCTGGAACGTGTCCACAGAAGGGCAACCAAGCTGGTGAGGGGCCTGGAGCACAAGTCTTATGAGGAACGGCTGAGGGAACTGGGGCTGTTCAGTCTAGAAAAGAGGAGGCTGAGGGGAGACCTTATCGCTCTCTACAACTACCTGAAAAGAGGTTGTAGTGAGCTGGGTGCTGGTCTCTTCTGTCAGGTGGCTGGAGATAGGACGAGAGGAAATGGCCTCAAGTTGAGGCAAGGGAGATTTAGGTTAGATATTAGGAAAAATTTTTTTACTGAGAGGGCTGTCAAACATTGGAACAGGCTGTCCAGGGAAGTGGTTGAGTCACCATCCCTGGAGGTACTCAAAAAGCATGTAGACGGGATACTCCAGAACATGGTTTAGTGGGCATGGATGATGGTTGGACTCAATGATCTTGAAGGTCTTTTTCAACCTAAATGATTCTAGGATTCTACGATTCTATGATTCTATGATCAAGGCCCAAGGCTTCTTGTCCGTTGATGCACATCAGGCCCGAGGCCTCCTGTCTGTTGGTGCCTCCAACACGTACCATTGACAAAGCTGAAGGGCTTTTTCTTGCCTAATTAGTACATACCAAAATTTTGAAGTTTTCAAGCAAGCAAAAGTTCGTTAGTACAGCGATACAGTAAAATTTTCCTTCTCCTGCCTTTGTTCAAGGCATCAGAACCACTGTCCGCACAACCCCTTGGACGGGAGCCAAAATCCCCCTTTTTTTTTTCCCCTTTTTTAAAATGGAGGCTATGTTTCCCCTTTTCCAGTCAGTGGGAACTTCCCCGGACTGCCACGACTTCTCAAATATGATGGATAGTGGCTTAGCCACTTCATCTGCCAGTGCCCTCGGGACCCGTGGCTGCATCTCATCAGGTCCCATGGACTTGTGCACCTTCAGGTTCCTTAGATGGTCTCGAACGTGATCTTCTCCTACAGCGGGCAGTTCTTCGTTCTCCCAGTCCCTGCCTTTGCCTTCTGCGTCTTGGGCGGTGCGGCTGGAGCGCTTGCCGAGGAAGACTGAGGCAACAAAGTCATCGAGTACCTCAGCCTTCTCCATGTCCCGGGTAACCAGGTCTCCCCTTTCCTTCCGGAGAGGGCCCCCATTTTCCCTCGTCTTTCTTTTATGACGGACGTACCTATAGAAGCTTTTCTTGTTGCCCTTGACGTGCCTGGCCAGATTGAATTCCATCAGGGCTTTGGGTTTCCTAACCTGATCCCTGGCTGCTCGGGCAATTTCTCTGTATTCCTCCCAGGCTACCTGTCCTTGCTTCCACCCTCTGTAGGCTTCCTTTTTGTGTTTGAGTTTGTCCAGGAGCTCCTTGTTCATCCACGCAGGCCTCCTGGCGGTTTTGCCTGCCTTCCTCTTTGTTGGGGTGCATCGCTCCTCAGCTGGGAGGAGGTGACCCTTGAATATCGGCCAGCTCTCTTGGGCCCCTCTTCCCCCCAGGGCTGTATCCCACGGTACTCTACCAAGCAGATCCCTGAAGGGGCCAAAGTCTGCTCTCCTCAAGTCCAGGGTAGCGAGCTTGCTGTGCGCCCTCCTCACTGCCTGAAGGATCTTGAACTCCACCATTTCATGGTCACTGCAGCCGAGGCTGCCCTTGATCTTCCCATTCCCCACCAGCCCCTCCTTGTTGGTGAGAACAAGGTCCAGCATGGCACCTCTCCTCGCTGGCTCCTCCATCGCTTGGAGAAGGAAGTTGTCATCAACGCGTTCCAGGAACCTCCCGGATTGCTTGTGCCGTGCCGTGTTGTCCCTCCAACAGATAGGTACTGGGGTGGTTGAAGTCCCCCACGAGGACCGGGGCTTGTGAACGAGAGGCTGCTCCTCTCTGTCTGTCGAGGCCTCATCCGCTCGGTCTTCCTGGTCGGGAGGCCTGTAGCAGACCCCCCCATGATGTCACCTGTCCCTGCCCTCCCTTCCATCCTGAGCCATGGGCTCTCGGTCGGCTCCTCGTCCATCCCCGGGCAGATCTGGTCCATGCACTCCAGCTGGTCATTGACATGGAGGACGACACCCCCTCCTCACCTGCCCTGCCTGTCCTTCCCAGAGAGCCTGTCTCCTTCCGTGCCAACGCTCCAGTCACAGGAGCCACCCCACCACGTCTCCGCGATGCCGATAAGGTCACAGCCCTGCAGGTGTGCGCACGTCTCAGCTCCACTTGTATATTCCCCAGGCTTTCTGGGCTCCATCCCGAGGCTCCATCCTGGGGAACCCTGTGAGGACAGCCCATCCCCACGTCACCATGACGTGGGCAGGGGCACAGGCAGGATGCGGCTCAAGCCCCCGTTCCTGAGCCCCCAGTCCCAGCTCCAACCCCAGCACTGCCGGCCCTTGTGCAGACCTTGGGGCCACCAGCACCCCGTCCCTGGGGCTGGCGGGGAGCCCTCTCCCGTGCCGGGGTCAGGCACCGGGGGCCGGAGCAGGGCTGGGCGCGGGGGTCACCCCAGGCAGAGCTGGGGGGGCGAGTGGGCAGGGGTCGGCAGCGCCAGGAAGGCTGAGGGCGATGGTGCGGAGGGAAATGCGGGGGCTTTAATGACGGAGGCGTCATTAAAGGGCAGTCTGGGGGACCACGGCGGGCGCGGGTGACGACGGCGCCCGTGGGTGTCCCCCAGGCCCAGCTGTGGCGAGGCTCACAGGACCCTCCTCTTCCTCCTGCGGTAGTCGAGGGTCCTGGCTTCGACCCCTGGGGGAGAAGCGATGCTGAGCCCATCACCGCTCCCACCCCCGGCCGGGGGGACCAGGAGCTGGGACCCCTCGGCTGTGGGGCCAGACGGCACCACCGCCACCGCCAGCATCGATGGCGGCACCGCAGCCAGCACCTCTGCCCCTGCGCCGCCTCCTCCCGCTGCGCTGCCAGCCGGCCCAGGGACTCCTCCTGCAACCGCCGGTACCAAAGGAGCCAGCAGCGACGTGGGACCTGCTGCCACCGGTACCGAAGGAGCTGGCGGTGGCATGGGACCTGCTGCTCCCAGTACCAAAGGTGCCGGCGCCGGTGTGGGACGTGCAGCCGCTGGTACCGGCGGCAGCATGGGACATGCTGCTCCCAGTATTGAAGGAGCTGTAAGCGGCATGGGTCACGCAGCCGCCGGTTCCAAAGGAGTCTGCAGCACCATAGACATAAAGACAACAGTACGGTAGGAGCCAGTGCTGGTGTGGGACAGGCAGGCGCCGGTAGCAAAGGAGGTGGCGGTGCCATAGGACACACTGCCAGCGGTACTGAAGGAGCCGGCGGCAGCGTGGGACCTGCTGCTCCCAGTATTGAAGGAGCTGTGAGTCGTATGGGACCTGCAGGCGCCGGTACCGAAGTAGCCGGTGGCGGTGTGGGACCTGCTGCTGCCGCCAGTATTGAAGGAGCCAGCGGCGGCATGGGACCTGCGGCCAGCGGTACTGGCGGTGTCATGGGACCTGCTGCTTCCAGTATTGAAGGAGCTGGAAGCCGCATGGAACATGCAACCACCGGTACCCAAGGAGCCAGCAGTGGCATGGGACCTCAAGCCGCCGGTACCGAAGGAGCCAGCAGCGGCGTTGGACCCTAGCTGCCGCCAGTACTGAAGGTGCCGGCGGTGGCATGGACCCTGCTGCTCCCAGTATTGAAGGAGCTGGGAGCGACATGGGTCATGCAGCTGCTGGTTCCGAAGGAGTCTGCAGCACCATGGACACGAAGCCAACAGTACAGTAGGAGCCAGTGCTGGCGTGGGACAGGCAGGCGCCGGTAGCAAAGGAGGTGGCGGTGCCATGGGACACACTGCCAGCGGTACTGAAGGAGCCGGTGGCAGCGTGCGACCTGCTGCCGCTGCTACCGAAGCAGCCGGCGGCGGTACGGACCCTGCTGCTCCCAGTATTGAAGGAGCTGGGAGTGACATGGGACATTCAGCCGCCGGTTCCGAAGGACCCAGCAGCAGCGTGGGACCTGCTGCTGTCAGTACCGAAGGAGCCGGCAGCGGTGTGGGACCTGCAGCTGCTGGTACCGGCGGTGTCAAGGGACCTGCTGCTCCCAGTATTGAAGGAGCTGGAAGCAGCATGGAACCTGCAACCGCCGGTACCAACAGTGCCAGCAGCGGCATTGGACCTGCTGCCACCAATATTGAAGGAGCTGGCGGTGGCATGGGACCTGCTGCTCCCAGTATTGAAGGAGCTGTGAGTCGTATGGGACCTGCAGGCGCCGGTACCGAAGTAGCCGGTGGCGGTGTGGGACCTGCTGCTGCCGCCAGTATTGAAGGAGCCAGCGGCGGCATGGGACCTGCAGCCAGCGGTACTGGCGGTGTCATGGGACCTGCCGCTTCCAGTATTGAAGGAGCTGGAAGCCGCATGGAACATGCAACCACTGGTACCCAAGGACCCAGCAGCGGCGTGGGACCTGCTGCTGCCAGTACCAAAGGAGCCAGCAGCAGTGTGGGACCTGCAGCCACTGGTACCGGCGGCAGCATGGGACCTGTTGCTCCCAGTATTGAAGGAGCTGGAAGCAGCATGGAACCTGCAACCGCCGGTACCAAAGGAGCCAGCAGCGGCGTGGGACCTGTTGCCACCAGTACCAAAGGAGCTGATGGTGGCATGGGACCTGCTGCTCCCAGTACCAAAGGTGCCGGCGTCAGTGTGGGACGTGCAGCCGCTGGTACCGGCGGCAGCATGGGACACGCTGCTCCCAGTATTGAAGGAGCTGTGCGTCGTATGGGACCTGCAGTCGCCAGTACCGAAGGAGCCAGTGGCGGCATGGGACCTTCTGCCAGTATTGAAGGAGCCAGCGGCGGCATGGGCATGCTGCTGCCAGTATTGAAGGAGCTGGAAGCTGCGTGGGACTTGCACCCAGCAGTACCAATGGAGCCGGTGGCGGCATGGAACCTGCACCCACCGGTACTGAAGGAGCCGGTGGCGGCATGCGACCTGCTGCCGCTGCTACCGAAGCAGCCGGTGGCGGTATGGACCCTGCTGCTCCCAGTATTGAAGGAGCTGGGAGTGACATGGGACCTGCTGCCGCCGGTTCCGAAGGACCCAGCAGCGGCGTGGGACCTGCTGCCGCCAGTACTGAAGGTGCCGGCGGTGGCATGGACCCTGCTGCTCCCAGTATTGAAGGAGCTGGGAGCAACATGCATGGCCAGCATGGCCCTGAGCAGGCGGGCAGGTGCCACCTGCCAGCAATGCCCTGACCACTTGGGACAAGGATCCTGGCCCTTCCCATGGTCCTGGGGGAGCCGTCCACCGCAGTGCCCCAGGAGAGAAGGGCAGCAGCTTTTGTTCATTTTTGAGAGAGGCCTTTTGAGGAGTTGGGTGGGAATTAGGAGCTCCCTGCTTCACGTCCCCGTCAGGGCACTGGCACTGTCTCCATATCCCAGGATACCAGCATGGTCCCCATGTCCCGGGACACCGGCGCTGTCCCTCCCCATCCCTGGCTGCTCTGTGGCCCCTGTGGCCTCGCAAGACCTGGCACCAGTGGGTGCCGCAGACCCCCGGGACGGACCGAGTGTGGTGCCTGTGGGGGGGGATGCCTCAATGATGGCCAGTCTGTGTAAGAGGTGGGTGGGGGCAGCCCTGGCCCCCCCGGTGACATGAGCCCAGGGACTGTCCCAAAGGGGCTGTGACCCAGCCGTGCTGGCCCCGCTGCTGCCCTGGGCAGCCCCAGGCAGGCTGGGCACCGAGCCCTGTCTCCGCTTCTCCCAGGCACAGCAAGCACACGTGAGCGAGCCAGGAGCAAGCCGGAGCCGGCAGCATGCGTGCCGCCCTCCAGAGCTTCCTCCGGCTGCTCCGCAGGTTCCTCTTCTTCAGCCTCACAGCGGCATTCGATGACCTCCTGCTCTGCTTCACCTTCCTCTTCCTCTTCGTCCTGCTCCTGCCCCAATTTGTGCTGCAGGACCATGTGCTGCCGGCCCTGCTCGTCCTCGGGAGAGCCGTGCTCCCTGTTGCCGGCGTCTTCCTCACCCACCTGCTGCCGGCCCTGGCCGCCTTCCTCACCGCGCTCTTCCTGCCCATCCTCCTCTTCCTCGGCGTCACGCATCTGCCGGTGCCACTGCCCGGCCGGGCCCTTGCGCTCTGCTGCTGAGCGGTGCCCGAGACCCCCCGCCTCAATACAGCCCCCGCAGCTGCCCCCTCCTTGCACCTCTGCTGAGGGGGAGCTGTGCCGGGGAGGGGTTCCAGGGGGGCATCGGGGGGGGGATGTGCTCTTTCTGCCCCACAGCCGGGAGATCCCCTGCAGAGGCTGCCAGAGCTCTCCGTCTTGGCGAGCCCCTGTACCGCGGGGGTCAGCCCCTCCGCATGGGTGCTGTCAGCCCATCCTGTGCCCCCGGTGAGCCCCGGTGCCTCGGTGAGGGCAGAGCCACCAGGCAGCACCGGGGACGGCGGCTCCTGGGCCAGTGCTGGACTCGGTCGGGCTCTCAGCTCCGGGACAGACGGATGCCTCCAGGGAGGTGATGGCAGGGGCCGTATCCCCCACGTCCCTCCCTGCTCCTCTCCGCACCGCTCCGAAGGTGCGAGATGAGGCTGTGCCCAGGAGGGTGCAGGATGGGTGCTCCCCAGCACCCGGTGCAGCTCGTGCACCCTAGGTACCCCACGCGCCCCGTGCAGCTTGTACAGCCTGTGCAACCCATGCACCCCATACACACTGTGCAGCCCACGCACCCCGTACGGCCTGTTGTCCTAGTTTCAGCTGGGAGAGAGTTAACTGTCTTCCTAGTAGCTGGTACGGTGCTGTGTTTTGAGTTCCGTACGTGAAGAACGTTGATAACACTGATGTTTTCAGTTGTTCCTAAGTAGCGTTTAGACTAAGTCAAGGATTTTTCAGCTCCTCATGCCCAGCCAGCGAGAAAGCTGGAGGGGCACAAGAAGTGGGCACAGGACACAGCCAGGGCAGCTGACCCAAACTGGCCAACGGGGTATTCCATACCATGGGACGTCGCATTTAGCATAGGAACTGGGGAGTGGGGGCGGGGAATCGCCACTCGGGGACTAGCTGGGTGCCGGTCGGCGGGTAGTGATAAATTGCACTGCGCATCATTTGTACATTCCAATCCTTTTATTGTTGCTGTTGTCATTTTATCAGTGTTATCATTATCATTATTAGTTTCTTCCTTTCTGTTCTATTAAACTGTTCTTATCTCAGCCTACGGGTTTTGCTTCTTTTCCCGATTTTCTCCCCCATCCCACTGGGTGGGGGGCGGGGGGAGTGAGTGAGCAGCCGTGTGCTGCTTAGTTGCTGGCTGGGGTTAAACCACGACACCCATGCACCCCGCTCTCCAGGGCCCAGGGGCTCCGGGGGCATCCCCTTGCATTGCAGCCGCCTCCCCACTTTGTTGCTGTTAAGTTCCCAGCAAAACAACGCTGCAGCCTGACAGCTCTCACTAATTGGAGTAAATTAATTTATCCTGGGCGCAGCTTTTTAGCATATGGCTTGTTTCCTTGCATGAGAGATGAGCTCGCAGCTTCCAAATCCCTCTGGCTCTTGAATCGTTGTAGAGCCCAGGCTGTAATGGAGCCAGTGGGGTGAGGGGGGCTGCTGTGGTCAGCGCTGGGCAGGGGTGCTGGGGGGCCATGAGCTGTGGGGTATTAGCTGTCTCCCCCTTGGTTTGTTCATCCTCCAAAGAGATGCCGTGGGGCAGAAGGTGGGTGCGTGCCCAGCTGGAGGCTGGAGGCCGGCGGCTGCTGGGCACCCAGGGGTGGGCTGCATGGCGGGGGGGTCGGCCACAGGGATGGGGCACCCTGATGATGGGGGTGCCGGGGTGGGGGGACCTGGGCATGCTGGACCGGTGGGAGCCTGGAGGCTGCTGGCAATGCAGGGCTTGCGTGCTGCTGGGGTGGTTGGGGCCGCTGAGGGCTGCGAGGGGCTCACGTCACCCCAGAGCCGGGAGGGGGCCCGAGTACCCCAGCCATGACTGTCCCAGGCACGGGGTGCTGCCTTCCCTCCCCTGCTCGCACGGGGCTCTGCTCTGCAGAGGAGAAGGAGCAGCCCCTGGGCACCGTCCCCTGCGTGAGCACCTCTGCCCCATGACAGGAGAGAGCTGGGGGTCTGCATCCGTGCCGCCCCCTCCCCGCACCCTGCCCTGTTGTGCAAAGGCTGGGCACGGGACGGCGTGTGGGGCCGTGCAAGGGCTGGAGCGGGGCTGGTGCATGGGCTGCATTCCGCAGCACCCACACTTGCCCCGGCCCCTCCTCGGCTCCGTGGTGCCGCAAGGCCACCCCCGGGCATTGGCCGCGCTCTGGCCCACGGGCTGTGTCACCAGCCCCGTTGCTTGCAGCAGGAGCTTGATAAGAAAAGTTTGATATTACAAGAGAGTTAATAAAAGTCTTTCCTTCCCTTGCCTGCCCCGCTGCAGCAAATGGTGATAAATGGTTTCCATATGGTCCCCATAAAGGCAGCGAGTGCCACATGCCTCTCCCCTCTGCCCCAGCCGTAAGCAAATAAATTAAAGCAATTACTGCTGCAGCTTGTCTGGCTGTTAATGAGCCACGAGGAGCGGCTGAGAGCTCCAGACACGTCCCGAAAGCTGGAAATGTCAGCATCGCTCTTAAATACAGCACGGCAAAGGCTGCCAGGTGCAGGGGCCCTCCAGGGCCACAGGCTGGCGGCTGGAAGGGTTGTGGGGCGCTCCGGGGAAGGGTTATGGGGTGCTCCGGGGAACGGAGTGTGGTGCTCCGGGGCAGGAGAGCCGCAGTGCGGGGTGGATGCGCCCAGGCTGTGCCGGGTATGTTGCCCTCCCAGCGTTGCCCCCAGCCTGGAGACCCCCCAGATCCCCTCAGGATCTCCAGGGGAGCCAGCTGAACCCCTCGGCTTCAGGGACCCGAAGCCACGCGTGCTGGGATGCGGGTTGGGGCACGTGGCCAGGGGTGCAGGGCAGGGGTGCAGGCAGGGTTGCGTTTTGGGGTGCAGGGCCAGGGATGCAGAGTGGGGTGCCGGGCAGGGCAGAGATGCAGGCAGGGATTTGTGTTGGGGTGCAAGGGCAGGGGCGCAGGCACAATCCGCGGGCCGCGACAGCCCTCTTGTGGTCCTGGTGCAGCTGGGACCCGGCTGGGGAGGGGACGGGGATGGCGACGGGGACGGGGAAGTGTCCCCGTGGGGTTTCCAGCTCCTCCCCGCAGCGGTGGGTCCCGCTGCAGCCGTGGGGGGCTCAGCGGGCACCGGGCACCGCCGGGGTCCCCCCCCCGTCCCGCTCCGGTCTGCCCCTCCACAGCCCGCTGCGAGGAGCGGGGTGCGTGTGCTGGGCACGGAGGCATGTACGTGCACACACGTGCGCACGCACACACACGTGCACACATGCATGCACAGGGACACGCGGCGATGGGGTGCTCTCCCCACGACGCGTGGCTGAGCACCCTGTCTCAGCACCGGGCCGTGCTGCCAGCGTTCCTGGGGACCAGGGAGTCTGCAGAGACTGAGCAGAGGCCAGAGGCCAGAGGCCAGGGTGATGGCCAGGCACTGGCAAGGGTGTGTGGTGAGCGGGTCGCTTGTGCAAGTGGGAATTGCGTGTGGGGCACAGATAAGAACACAGCACTCGTGCAAGCAGGATGCGTGCAGGGCGCCAGCGTGAGCATGTTGCTTGCGCAAGCGGGACGTGCGTGCCAATGTGAGCGCACGGCTCGTCAGCAGGGTGCCGTGTGGGGCACCGACGTGAGTGCAGTGCTCGTGCAAGTGGGATGTGTGTGCAGGATCCTGTTGTGAGCATGTTGCTTGTGCAATGGGATGTGTGTGCAGGGCGTGGGTGCAAGCACAGTACTTATGTGAGTGGGGTGTGCTTGTGGGGCACCGATGTGAGCACATTGCTCACACAGGTAGGGTGCAAATGCAGGGCATCAATGCGAGCTTGTGTGCTTGTGCAAGCAGGGGCTGTGTGCAGGGCAGTATGCATGTGGAAGGCACTGTTGCAAGCATGTGAGTGGGGCGTGTGTGGTGGGCACAAATGTGAGCCTGTGAGCAGGGGGTGTGTGCAGAGCATAATTGTGAGCATGAGTGGGGTGTGCAAGCAGGCCACCACTGTGAGTGTGCGAACATTCAGGGCACCGTTGCAGCGTGCGAAGCGTGCAGGGCACCGTTGCAGCGTGCGAGTGTGCACAGCGCCATTGCGAGCACCAGTGCGCCACTGCGGTGCGTGGGCGAGGGGCACGGTTGCAGCACGTGAGTGCGCAAAGGCACTGTTGCGAGCATCTAATGCACCGCTGCAGCGTGTGAGCGCGCAGGGCACTGTTGCCAGCGCAGGGTGCTGCTGCTGCTGCAGCATGTAAGCGTGCAGGGCCCCATTGCAGCGTGCAAACACACAGGGCACCATTGCAAGCGTGCAGGGCACCGTTGCAGCGTGTGAGCATGCAGAACAGCATGCAAGCATGGGTGGCCCCGTTGCAGCATTGCAAGCATGCGGGGCACCATTGCAAGCGTGCGGGGCCCTGCGCAGCGGAGCGGGTGGCAGCAGCAGCTGGGGCACAGCGGGGTCCCTGCCCGGACCCCCGGCTCCAGCTCTCTCCCAGAGCCTGGCTCCAGTGTCCCCCGGCTCCCGCAGCCTGGGAGAAGCCCGGCCAAAGCCCCTTGTGGCACAAGGTCCCTGAGGATTTGGGGACAGGCCTGGGTGGTCCCAGGGGGGTGCAGACCCCCATAGCAGCTGGGTGCCCCTGCCCTGCTCAGCTGAGGCCCTTGCTGGCAGAGGCAGCAGGTCCTGGGGGGGTGGCAGGAGGGGTCCCCGGTACCCTGAAGCGAGGGGCCGTGGGGGTCATGTCCCCCCCTGCTCCAGCTCTCGCCCCGCGCCACAGCTCCCTCGAGTGCAGCCTGAAGAGCCATCGAGCGCTCGCTCTACCATGAAGTGCCAGTTCCGGCACCAGCTGCACCGCGGCGCTGGGCCAGGCGCCGGGGGGTGGCTGCACCCGCAGCCCCCGTTCCCTCCGGGGACAGCCGCAGCACCCAGCAGGTCACGGCCACCCCAGGGGGATGCCTTGGCTGCAGGGTGGGGATCCCCATGTGGGCAGGGGGGGCTCCGGGGCGGACCCCCAGCACACGGCAGCATCCTGCGGCCGCCAGACCCAGCCTGGCCTTGGTGGCAGCCCACGTCCCGTGGCAATGATGCGGCACGTCCCCAAGGGGGTCACGGGGACGAGGTGACCCCAAACGCGTGTCGGTTCCCCAGAGCGTGCCACGCTTCGTGCCACCACCCTCCATCATCCGTCGGCTGCAGGAGGGCCCTAGCAGGCAGCAGCCGGCAGCGGGTGCCCACCGCGGGCAGGGGCTGCCGGTTTGCCCTCGGCACCGGGCCCCGTGCCGGCTGTGCCGCGGCTGCTGCTTGCCGAACGCTCCCGCTCACCCCGGGCTGCGCTGGAGCCCGCCACCGTTGTACGCACAGGCAGCCTCATTAACCTTTCTTGATTAAGGCAATTATTTCCAGCACATTATCCTCTAATCTAAACATCGCGGCTGCGCTGCTCCGGGGGGGGGGGGGGGGGGGGGGGCTGGGGGCGGGAGCCGGCACCCACAGCTGGAGGGGCTGTGTGCTGCGGGGGATGCTGGCAGGGCAGGATGAGGGGGTGTCGCCAGGGTCCCCAGGTGGGGGTCCCCTCCCTGCCCTGCCTTGTTCCAGACCCGCAGGCAGAGACCTCCCTGCAAAGGGGTGGGATGTGAGGAGGGGCCAGGGAGGGTCCTTGGGATGACCACGGCTCGTGGGACCCCCCACCCCAGCTGCTCCCCCATGGGGGCAGCCCCCCGTGTCCCCCAGGGGCTGGAGGAGACCCCTGCGTGGGGCTGGGGGCTCCGGGGGGCTGTGGTGCTCGCCCTCCTGGTTGTGTGACTGAGTCCTGCACCCTCGCGTGGGATGCCCCATCCCTGCAGGAGGGACCCCCCCCCAGCCAAGGGAACTGGGGGGAACTGGGTGGGCTGGTGGGTGCACCCCGGGAGCTGCTGCCTGCGTCAGGGACAATAAATATTTATGGGTGTTAAGGCAGATATTCTCAGCATCGGTGGGATGGGAGGGGGGTGTTAGTGTGGCCATGCACGCCGTCCCCCAGCGCCCCGGCTCCGCCGGCAGCACCGGGAGACGTGGCAGCAGAGAAAGGCCAAAGCTGGTGCCAGGAGCCAAAGCCCAGAGCCTGGGGGTGCTGGGTGACCCCGGCTCCCTGCCTGGCCCTGGGGCTGCCCCATGGGGTCACCTCCCTCCCCTGGGGTCACCGCCGGTGGGAGACCCTTGGCTGCACCCCTGCCAGCTGTGATGGGTGCTCACGCACGCACTGGTGGTCTGCTCCTTACCAGGGACCCCAGCCAGGAGGGAGGGGAGCCCGGGGCTGGGGAGGGGGCTGGGGAGGGTGCTGGGCATGGTGGGGCTGCCTCGGTGGCTCGGGGTGTCAAGGGGCAGCCTGGGAGCAGGGTTTGGCCTGGGCTGGGGAATGGGGTCCGGAGCCATGGTGACACGAGAGGTGACAGAGCAGGGACCTTCCCAGGAGCCAGGCAGTGGCTCCCTAAGGAAAACGGGTGCCAACGCACGGGTGGGCAGGGCTGGGTGGGTGTGCGTGTCCCCACCCCGTGTTCTCATCCCCACTGCGTGTGCATGTCCCCATGGCGTGTGCCATGTGCGTGTCCCCGCCATGTGTGCGTGTCCCTGCCACGTGTACGGTCACATCCAAGTGTGGGACCCCCCCCAAGGCAGCTCTGTGCCCCCCCTTGCTCGTGCCCAGGGCACGCCGCCAGGCTCAGCCATCGCAGCAGAGCCCTGCCATCCCCTGTTGCCATATGCCGCCGTCTTGGCAAAACCCTCCTGGCAGGGCTGGAGCAGCCGTGCCGGCCGGGGACCCCGCAGTCGGGGGTGACGCTCCTTCCTCTGGGGCTCTGCAGGCGGCAGGGGCTGGGATTTTGGGGTTCCCCCCCACCTCCCCATGCTGGGTCCCAGGAGGAGCACAGCCCCCTGCCCACCCTGCTCTGCCCAGGGTGCCTGGGTAGGGGCTGGGCCCCCGTTTTAGGTGCCCCTGCCTCCCTAGAGCCCCCCCAAGCCATCCCTGCCAATGCACCCAGCAATGCTCTTGGGGGGGGGGGGGGGGGCTGTGCCCCCGGCCCGCCCTGATTTCGGGGCCTTGGGCAGTGCTGCCGCAGGAACTGACCGGTGCCCCCTCCCGTAGAGACAACACCTCTGGGGGGGGGGTCCCCACCTGTAGGCTTCAGAGCAGGCTGGGGGGGGGGTTGGGATCCATCGGGACCGCAGTTTCAGCTGGGGTAGGCTGGCCCTGGCCGTGGGGGGGTCCGGGCTCCCCATTCTGCCCTGCAGCAGTACCGGTGGGTGTCTGTTCGCTCCCCTGGCATGCAATGAGCTGCAAGGTCTCAGCTGCCTTCGAGGGGGTCCTCGCACGCGTGCTGCCCACGCAGGCAGGCCTGGGTGGTAGCGGCGGGGGGACACGGAGACCCTCCCCAATCCTGCCCGGTCGGGGGGGTTGCTGAGGGGCTGGGGGGGGACATGACCCCACATCCCCCGGGGGTCTGACCCTGCGGGGCGTGGGGGCAGGGGCAGCTTCCCAGGGAGTCCCGTGGGTCCGGCGTGGGAGGGAGCACTGCGCCCGCCTTTCCGGGACGCCGGCAATGGGAACAAGCTGGGGGGGCCGAGCCGGGGCTGAGCGCTTCCAGCTGGGGGGGGGGGGGGGGGGCTGGGACCACCGCTGGGACCCTGAGTCACCCCAGGGTGTGGGGGAAGGACCCTGGGGGGGCTGTGGGGCACAGGGTGGATGCTGCCAGTACAGGGCAGCTGGGTGCTGAGGGGGGGGTGGTGTGGGGGTGAAGCCCCCCCCCCCCCGGGGCTGTATGTGGGACCCCCACTCACTCCTGCTGCTGCGGGACCGGTATCACTGTCCCCGGGGGTGTCCCCACACGTCACCCCCTCCCCACTCACAGACCCCCCAGAGCCGGTGCCCTTCTGCAAGGCCTTTTATTTCCACGTCAGAAAGCCCCCCCCCTTGCTCCGGGGGACCCCGGCACCGCTGTCCTGCACCACTGTTGTGGGGGGACCGGGACCACGGCAGGGGCACCCTGTCCCCAGGGGCAGGCGGGGGGGGTGCCCCTGGCCCTGGGACCCCCGTGGTCAGCCCTGGCAGGGGCTGGGGCCATTGGGTGAGGACCCAGCTCCCAGCGAGGGGCAATGGGGGCAGCACGGGGGGGACACACACGTGCTGACACTGAGCAGGGCACGGCAGCGTCACCATCACTGTGGCACACAGCGGCACAAGACACGGGCAGGGGGGGACACGGGCTGCCCCCACGGGTGGGATGCAGACCGGGGGGAGTGGGGTTGGGTTTGTTTTTTTTTTTCCCTTTTTTTTTATTTACAAAATTCCTGGCCGCTCCCTCCCGGCTGGGAGGACAGGGAAGACCCTGGCAGGAGCAGGCACTGCCAGGGCCAGGGGTCTCCTGCCTGCCCTGCCAGAGCCCCTACCCACTGACTCGCCTGCTGCTAAAATAATAATAATGTTAATAATAATAATAATAGTGATAATAATGAGAAAAGAGCTGCGGCTGTGTCCTGTGGCAGCCAGCCCTGGCAGCTGATGGGGCTGGGAGCTGTGCCATCCCCATGCCAGCGGCTTGGCTCGGTGGGCCGGGGCAGCCCAGACTCCCCACCCGGGCGGTGCCGAGGCCCCGATCCTGCGCGGGGGCGCGGGGCGCAGGCAGAGATCCGGCCTCGGCCGCCCGGGAGCTGCGGGTGGGCGGCTCCAGATGTGGAGCTGCACATCTGGGGAGAGAGAGCGTGCCGGCCACGGTGGTGAGACAGCCAGGAAGTGTAAGGGGGGGGGGGAGCTGGGTCCCACCGGAGCATCCATCCCACCCCCGAGCATCCATCCCGCCCTGGAACATCACCCCATCCTGCCCCGGAGCATCCATCCCTCCCGCCTCGGAGCATCCTGCCCACGGCTGCCGCTGCCCCACACTCCCACGGGTCTCTCAGTGTCTTTCTGAGGCTAAACCCAGAGCGTTTGGGTCATTCCCGGGGCTCCCCCCAAGGCTCTGGCCCCAGGAGGGGCTGCCCTCCGAGCCGAACCGTGCCAAGCCGAGCCACGCCACGCCGATGCTGGTCCTGGCCAGGGTCACCCCCCTGCGAGGGGGCCGAGCTCCGTGGGGCTGGGCTGGGGAGGCTGCAGGGCAGCGGCGTGGTGGGTCCCACAGCCCCGTGCGCCCCGATCCCCACGGGAGCCCCCCAGGAGCGGGTTGGAGGGGCCGGTACCACCGGGGTGCGAGGCCACTCTCAGTCCTGCTCCGTGTCGCGGCTCCGGTACCGTCCCGGCTCCCGTGGGCGGCACGAGGTGGCCGGGCACGGCTGCAAGGGAAGGTGAGGGGTGGGCACGCCGGGGCGGGGGATTCCTGGCCTCCTTGGCCCCGCTCCCCCTGCCCGTCCCAGCGGGATGGGGGGTTCCGGGGCCGGTGCATCCCAGGACCTACTGTGCTTAGGAATAGGCCAGTCCCTGGAGCGGCCGCGCGGGCGTGTGGAACTTGTCCGAGTCCTCGAAAGCCGGGTCTGGGCAGCGGGAGAGCGGGAGGGAGGCAGAGAGAGAGGGTGAGCCGAGGCGGGGAGGGGGTGAGCGGTGGGCACGGGGAGGGGGGGACAGGGGCGAGGGTGGCACGGTGCACCCATCCCCGCGGTGCAGCCTCAGCCGTGCCCGGGCTGCAGGGAGGAGGCATGGAGTCAGGCAGGGGTGCAGGCAAGCACCCTGCTTGGGCACGGTGCCACCGGGACCCCCGACCCCCTCTGTGGGGCAAGGGGGATCTGGGGGTGGGCTTGGAGCCCCCCAGGCAGCGAGGGCAGCCCTGCCCGCGCTGGGCTCACCTTGCAGGCTGCTGCCGCTGGTGCTGGCACAGGCGGGCGGCGGGGAGGTCTGCGGCCGCACCACGGGGGCGAAGGCGCTTTTCTGCTTCACCGCCGAGATCATGTTGACGGGGGAGAAGGAGAAGACCCCGGTGGGGGTGGAGGCGTTGGTGCCCGACGGGAGGGTGATGGAGGAGGCGCCGAGCGGGGGGCTGGCGGGCATGACTGCGGGGAGAGACCCACTCAGGCCGGGCAGAGCTGGGGACTGGGCATCGCTCCCCCGGCGGGATGCCAGCACATCCCGGTGACGCCACGTGGGACCCGGCTTGCAAGGGCCAGGGCTAGGACTGAGTCTGTCTTGGCTGTGTCCCCGCTCCCCCTTGCCCTCGCCACTGGCTTTGGGGACATCCCGGGGCTGGTGCACAGCATTGGGGACACCCCAAGGCTGGTGCACGGTGTTGGGGACATCCCGGGGCTGGTGCACAGCATTGGGGACACCCCAAGGCTGATGCATGGTGTTGGGGACATCCCGGGGCTGGTGCATGGCATTGGGGACACCCTGGGGCTGGTGCACAGCACTGGGGACACCCCAGGGCTAGTGCATGGTGTTGGGGACATCCCGGGGCTGGTGCACAGCATTGGGGACACCCCAAGGCTGATGCATGGTGTTGGGGACATCCCGGGGCTGGTGCACAGCATTGGGGACACCCCAAGGCTGGTGCATGGCATTGGGGACACCCTGGGGCTGGTGCACAGCATTGGGGACACCCCAGGGCTAGTGCATGGTGTTGGGGATGCCCCAGGGCTGCTGGTGCACGGCTTTGGGACACCCCAAGGCTGGTGCACGGCTTTGAGGACACCCCGGGCTGGTGCAGAGTGTTGGGGACACCCCGGGGCTGGCACGTGGCTTTGGAGACACCCCGGGGCACTGACTTACTGGCGTAGGGGGAGTTGGCGGTGGAGCCGTTGAGGAAGCTGGGGGAGCCGGGCACCCCCAGGCCGGCCATGGTGCCGCTGCCATAGCCGTTGATGCCGGCGGTGCTGCTGTAGCTGCTCTGCTGCGGCGTGGAGCTGGGCACGTAGCCCCGCGGCGAGACGCTGCCCGTGTTTCGGGAGTAGCCTGCGGGCGAGAGGGGCCGGGGGTGGCACGGGGCGGGCAGGGACCCCCTCCCGCTGCCTGGCGCGGCCCCCGGCCCACCTTGCTCGGTGCCCTGTGGTGAGTCGCCGATGTTGACGGCCAGCTGGCTGCCGAAGGAGTTCACCCCCATCATGCCGGCGGGGCCGTGGGTGCCGGCCAGCGAGGAGAGCTGGCTGGGGTTGCGGGGGACGCTGTAGAGAGCCTCAGCAATGTCCGCCGCTCGCTTCAGGATGATGTCCTGGGAGGGGGGGGGGGGGGGGGGGGGGACGGGACACGGGGACGGCATCACCCCATGGCACGCAGAGCCTGGGGTGACCCCGGGGCTGTGCCGGGCAGCAATGTGGCAGGGGCAGCTGAGACCGCCCAAGCTCGTGTCACCTCCCAGGGCACCCGCAGCCCCGAGCATCCCCCGGGCGCCGGCCGGGCTGTGCCGGGCAGCGATGGGGCAGGGGGGACCGCGACCCCCCAGCTTGTGCTGCCGGCCGGGAAGGATGTGGGAACAAAGGCGGCTTTGGAGGCGCCAGCCCTGCAGCCTGACCCGGCTGCTCCCCTTCCCCTGCAGGTGGGGGGCTCGGGGGGGGGCCCACAGCGCTGACTCAGCGCCCAAGGAATCCTGATGTGAACCAGATGTGGGGCTGGGAGCCCGGGGCCAGCTCCTGCGTCCCCGCTCCAGCGTCGCGGGCTCGGGGTGCACACCGTGCAGAGCGGGCAGGGTGGGGGGCCGGGGGCAGGAGGGTGGGATGAGCCGGGGGGGGCTTGGCGGGGGGGGGGGTGCGCAGTACCTGGTTGCTGTGCGGCATCCCGTAGAGAGCCTCCACCAGGTCGGCTGCCCGCTTCAGCAGGACCTCCTGGGCAGGGAGCGGGATGGGGCTCGGGGGGGCCTGCACCCCCACCCCAGCCCCATCTGCACATGGGGGACATGCAGGCACCCTACCCCGCCACATCCCCATGCCAGTGACATGTCCCCACGTTGGCACTTCCCCGAGCTGCCGTGCAATGCCCAAAGCCCCAGCCCAGCGCTGCCACAGCGGACCCATGGGGCGGGGGCCCATTGTGTCCCCCCTCTGAGTTCCCCCATGGCCCACCCTGCCCCAGGCTCTGCTAGGGGTGGGGGGCAAACAGCACGGACCCCCGCACACAGGGACCCCCGCACGCAGCGGGAGCTGGGGGTTAGGGACCCTGGCCAGCCCACAGGCTGCACCCAGCGCCGGGGGGGGGCACAAGGGCTCTGCGTCCCCCTCCCTGTCCCTTGGTCCTCTGGCACTGCCAGGGAAGACCCCTGGGTCGAGGCGAGGTGGTGCCCAGCACCCATGGGTGATGGTGTGTCCCTCCCTGCACCCGTGGGTGTCACCGAGCACGGCAGAGCACGGCATCCCCGCCAAACCCCAGGCGGGGGGTCCCTACCTTGGGCAGGCGCTCGGGGTCCCCGGGGTGCCGGGGGATGACCTTCTGCAGCCGCTGGAACCCGTAGTCGATGGTGGGCTCGTTCAGCGCTGCCGAGAGAGAGGGGCTCAGCGGCTGCTGCGCACGGGGCCACCCCGGCCCCCCCCGCCCCCCCCCCGTCCCGGCCCCATGGGGAAACTGAGGCACAGACCGTGAGGCGAAGGGCTGAGCTGGGCTGTAGCAGGGGGGAACCCCACCTCCTGCAGGGACACCCCAGCTGTCCCCCCTGTCCCCCACCCATGCCAACAGCCCCTGCACCCCTTCCTCTCCCAACCCCCAGTCCGACAGCCCCAGCTGCCAGCCCCACTGCCGGGGGTCCCGGGGGGACGGGACGGTGCTGGAGCAGGGCAGGAGCCAGGGCAACCTGCAGCACGGCACGGAGCTGGTGTGAGGACAGACTGCCCGAGCCAGCGGCAACAGGTCACGGCACACGGCACATGGCACACGGCCACCACGGTGGGACCGATTCTCCACCGCACTGTGCACGCTGCCTGCTCACACCCCACATGTGCATCATCCCTTACCCACACCCCACGTGTGCATGGCCCCGCTCACGCCGCACACGTGTGCATGCTGCCCTGCTTATGCCACACATGTGTGCGTGGCCCTCCTCACGCCATACACGTGCGCAGGGCCCCTGGGCTTGCTGCCTGGGGTTTTCAGTAGTGGTTTGCAATAACACTCACTCCATCACCCCAATCCTACCCCCAACCCTGTCCCCGCCAGCAGGTTCCCCTCCCAGTCACAATGCTACCCTGCCCCTAACTCTACCCCCTGCCCAATAACCCAACCCTGTCCTGCCCCAAACCCTTGCCCTATGCCCGTCCCCTCGCACCCTGCCCATCCCCTCACCCTAACCCTGCAGCAGAGCCACCCATGGGGGGGGGTCCTGGGGCAGGGCAGGGCTGTCCCCAGGGGCTGGCAGCAGCCCCAGGGCCGGGCAGCGGGCACAGACATCCCCTGGGTACTGTCCTGGGGGGTCTGTGCCCCCTCCCCGGGGGTCTGCACCCCTCACCGGTGTAGACGAAGCGTCCCGGGGCACCCTTGCAGAACTGCTTGGACTTGTAGGAGAGCGTCACCTCCACCACGCCGGGGATGTGCCGCGGAGGGGTCTGCACCCGGATGGCGTGAGGTGTGATGAGCTGCGGGGCGAGACGGGGCTCAGCCCATGGCCGGGGGGGGGGTCACGCCAGCCCCCCCCCCCTTCACCCTCCCCTACCTCACTCCACACCAGCATGGTGCCGAAGACGACCTGCAGCCCATCGAAGAAGTTGTCGCCGATGACGATGACGGTGGCACCTCCGGTGGTCCAGCCCTCGCTGGGGCTGATGGCTTTGATGCAGGGGGTGGCTGCTTCGGGCGGGAGGGGAGAGACAGGGCAGCAGTGAGTGTGGGGGCACGCGGGGCGGGAGCGGGGAACGCCGGGGTCGGGGCCGGGGGCGCGAGGCTGGGGGAGAGAAGGCAGAGAGGGAGAGCAGAGGCAGAAAGTGAGAACCAGGCAGCGGCGAGTGGGGGGACAGGCACGGGTGGCCACGGATGCACGGACACGGATGGGGACAGTGAGGGAGAGCGCATGCAGGGGACGGACGGGGGGATGGCGAGCGCATCGGTGCAGGGGAGTGGAAAGAGCACGCACAGGACAGACGGATGGAGAGCAAATAGGTCAGACGGGCGGACGGGGCACGTATGCAGTGGACGGAGGGACACAGACAGACGTGGCGGATGCACGGACGGACAGAACAGTGGATGGACAGAGAGCACCCAGGAGGGTCAGACAGCCTGCTCGCGCGGGACGGACAGAGGAGGAAGGGACAGACAGAAAACGCAGGTGCACGGCAGGCAGATGGAGAGGCCGTGCGTGTGTGCTGGGCGGACGGACAGACGTACAAGGCATAAATACGGCGCTGGGTGCCCACCTCCAGGGCTGCCCGGGGCTGTGCCAGGGCTGGGGGAGCTGCAGCCTCTGAGCAGTGTGGGGCAAGGCTGGGGCACAGGCATCCCCTCCTCAGGGGTCCCGGCATGGGGACACAATCCCTGGGGCTGCTCCAGCACCGTGGGGCAGGCACGGCCGTGGGGCTGCCCTGGCACCGTGGGGTGCACGTGGCCATGGGGCTGCCCCGGCGCTGTGGGGCACACACGGCCATGGGGCTGGGCTCCGGCACAGCCGGGGCAGGGGATGCCACGGTAGGAGCAGCACCCACCGGCAGGGACAGTTGTCTGCCCCTCCACGCGGCCGTGCACACGTGCCGGGGCAGGGCACACGCGTGTGCGTGGGCACGTGCTCTGTGTGCGTGGGCACGCCGGGCGCCCGGCAGAGACTCACCTTCGGAGGGGTCGAGGCGCCGTGCCCGCCGCCCGTGCTTGGAGTTGTTGTGGACAAACATGTTGTCAGACACAGCCAGGACGTGGCCGTCCACGTTCACCGTCGTCGACACGACCACCTGCGGGACAGCCGGCTCAGGGCCACCGTCCCCGCAGCCCCAGGGCCGCCACGGAGGACGGGGGCTGGCGTGCCCTTCCCCACGGGGACCCCACAGGGTCCTCCCCACCCTGCCGTGGGTATGTCACCCCACGGTGTGATCCTCACCCCGCTGCTCATCTCTAGTGTCCCCCCACACCCCTGAGCATCCCGGGAATGTCATGGGTGCCCTCCGGCCCCTCTGTGCCTTGGTGGTGACACGCATGTGCAAATCTGTGCCTGCGTGCACATATGTGTACACGTGCCACACGTATGTGCGTGCAGCAGCACTTGTGTGCACATGTGCATGCATACGTGTAGATGCGTGTGCATGCATACCTACATGTGCACGCACACGTGTGCCCTTGTAACCGTGCAACACGCAGCGCCGCAGGACCCCGGCCCCGGCCTCGGCACTGCCCCGGCATCAGCACCAGCCCGTCACCGTGTCACCAGCCTGGGGGACCCTGGACCCCAGGGGACACCCCAGCCCATCCCCTGTGCCCCCCCCCCCTGCACCCCGCTCCCCCCCCTCCAGCCTGGACTTGGCTGCTCTCCCGGAGCTGCTTGGCGCTATGCAAATTGGATAGGTCGTTAATCATGTAAAAATGTCACAATTATCATATCTTTACGAGAGGCCCTAATGAAGGCGCCCGTGCTGGGTGGGGGACGGGCCGGACCCCCCCTCTGCTCCGCTCCCGAACCTCCAGCTGCTGCGGGGAGAGCTGGGCTGCAGGCAGGGGACACGGGGGGAGTGTGCGGGGGGCGAGGGGACACGGGGGCTGCAGAGGGGTTCAAGAGCAATTAGGGTTTGCAAGTTAGGGTTTGCAAAGGGGTTGAGGGGAATCAGGGTTTGCAAAGGCGTTCGAGGGGAACTGGATTTTGCAAAGAGGTCGAGGGGAATTGGGTTTTGCAAAGGGGTTCAAAGAGAATCGGGGTTTACAAAGGGATCAAGGGGAATTGGGTTTTGCAAAAGGGTTCAAAGAGAATTGAGGTTTGCAAAGGGATCGAGGGGAATTGGGGTTTGCAAAGGGGGCAAGGGGAATTAGGGACTCGATTCCCTGAATGGGCTCCTTGAATGAGGAATCGAGTCCCTAATTCCCCTCGGCCCCTTTGGGAAAATATATGAGGTCTCCAACCCCGTCCCCTCCTGCAGTCCCGGTGTGCGGGGCAGGGTTTGAAGGAGGAGGGGGTCCCAGTGCTTACCTGGAAGCGCCGCATATCCCGGGGGTTCCCCGCATTCTTCAGGCAGTTTTGGTTGCATTTGAGGAAAAACTTGAGGAAAAACCTGGGATGGAAGGAAAGAACCCAGCGGTCAGTGCTGGCAAAACCCGGGGGGGGGGGGGCGCGCAGTGCCCGGGACCCCCTGATGTCTCCCCCCCACCCCATCCCTTGATTCCTAGGGGCTGGGACGGGAGGAGAGCGTGAGGGATCACAGTTGCACACGCATGGTATCACGGTTGCACGTGTGTGGGGATCACGGTGCACACTCCTGCGTGCATGGATGCACGGAGCCACGCCTGGGGGCACAGCCAGACGTGCTCCCCAGGACCCCCACCGCAGGGTCCCCCTGCACACACATATGCTTTTGGGCACCGAGGTGACAAACTTGCTGTCCCATCCCAGCCGTGGGCCACCCCACGGTGCACGGCCAAAGGCAGGCACAGCCACCGGCACCCTGCGTGGCCACACACCGGTGCACGGGCACCCCGCACACGGCACACGCGTGCACGCACACGCACATATATTGGCTTTGCACCGTGCCCGGCCATCACGCTGTGCCAGCTGGCTTTGCCATGGCAGCTCACCGCGCTGTGCCAGCTCCCTGCCCCGGCCCTGGTGACCGCACAGTGCCGGGTCACCGCTGTGCCAACTCACCACAACACAGTAAGTCCCTGAGCTGTGCCAGGTCACCCCACCATGCCAGGCTACTGCACCGTGCCAGCTCACCGCACCGTGCCAGCTCACTGCACCATGCCAGGGCACTATGCCACGCACGGCCACCGTGCCGTGCCAGGACACTGTGCTATACCAGGTCAGTGTGCCATGCCAGGCCACCGTGTCCCTCTGTGCCATCTCCCTCCATTGGCCTGGCATGGGGCAGCCCATTTCCCGGCCCTCTTGCCGATGTGCCTGGGCTCTGCCCTGCTGCAGGCAGCACATCGGCAGGGCCTGGGCATTGCATCCCAATGTGCCATCCTGTCCCCATCCCGGCGTGCCATCCTGTCCCAATCCCAGCATGTCATCCTGTCCCTATCCCAGCATGCCATCCTGTCCCCATCCCAGCCTGCCATGGTGCCCCATCCCAGTGTGCCATCCTGTCCCATCACAGCATGCCATCCTATCCCCACCCCAATGTGCCATCTTATCCCCTTCCCAGTATGGCATCCTATCCCATCCCAGCGTGCCATCCTGTCCCCACCCCAGAGTGCCATCCCGTCTCAGCAGCCTGTCCTGGCATCTCATCAGCACATCCAGCTCTGGCACCTTACCCCGACATCCCGCTCCAGCACCCTGCCTTGGTATCCCACCCCAGCACCCCACCTCAGCCCCCTGCTATGGCCCCCCCAGCCACCTCCCCAAGCGCTGCAGTGGGGCTGGGGAGGGGGACATAGGGGACAGGAGGGTCGGCAGGGGACGCAGGTGCCCAGCTGGAAGGTTCCCACGGCCCCATTAGCTGCTGGTGGAGGCTGGGGTGGGGACACGGGTGTCCCGGGACACGGTGCAGCACCCGAGACCCCTGGGACCCCCTGCGATGCAGGTACAGGTACAGGGCAGCGGGCACAGCCTTCCTGGCCCCAAACCCCCTTCAGCCCCATCCCGGAGGGGCACAGGCCAGGGGGACACCAGCCCCTGGGGCCATTGCAGCCCCCCCCCCGGGGACTCTGGGCACCCTGAGCAGAGAGGGCACCCCAAGACCGTGGCTGCCCCAGAGGCTCCTGCCATCAGCCAGCGCCGGGGCACACAGAGAGGGGCTCCCACACCGCTGCTGCCGGGACGCTGCCCACGGGGGACGGTTTTCCTGGGCAAGGGCAGGAAGAGGGGGACCCCCCCGTGTCCCCCCATCACCCGCCGCCTGGCAGGTGGTAATCAGGGGAAGGAAGGAGCTGGAAAACGGCAGGAAAACACACACCCCCCCCCGCCAGGAGATTGACAAGGGCGGCATGGGGCTGGGGGGTGACCCCCCCCCCGGCCCCCCCCAGCCCCCCGGCCCCGGCTCTGTGCTGCTGAGGGGGGGGGATAATGCTGAACCCCAGGTCGGCCTCGTCCCCCCCGAGCTGCAGCCGCGCATATGGGCCCGGGAGTTAAAAATACAGGCGCTGTGCATGCATTAGCATCCCTAATGCACAGCGCTCCCCATTTAATATGCAAATTCCCGGCGCTGCTGCCGAACACCTTCTGTTCCGAGCGCATAAATTTGAATTTGCAATTAGAATAATCTTGTATAATTAATGAAAAGCGTCAATTTTAGCTCCTAAGTAATTTGATTAACATGTTGATAGGGCACTTATCTGGCTCTCTAAACCAGTGGGGCTGGGCGTCGGGCTGGGGAGCGGGGCTGGGGGGGGCCGGGGGGGAGCGGGCGGCGGGCTGGGGACCTGCCTGGCCCCGGGTGACCCCCGACGGCCCTGAGGACAGAGGAGGAGGATGTGGGGGCACTGGGGAAGCCCCCCCCCCCCGGCTCCCCTCAGCACAGACAAGGGAAGGGGATGGGGATACCACCAGCCCGGGGACGTCACCTCCTTGGGGCACTGCCCCGAGGGGTCCCTGGGGAGAAGGGGGCTGGGGTGGCCTCGGGGGACACTTGCTTTAGGGGGGGAAAATCACCTCCCACCCCACAGGCACCCGGGGCCGGGATCAGCCCCAGCCTCCAGCACAGGGGGGGTCACAGGGCACCCCCCGCGCACCCCAAAAGCACCAGCGTGGGTGCAGCGCCCAGGACACCTGCGGGACGAGGCGGCTGAGGGGACGGTGGGACACGGGGACGTCATTACCAGGAGGTTTGTCTTGGCTGAGCCGCGGCAGCTGCATCCCACGGCCGTGCTGGAGTTCCGGGGGCCGCGATCCCCACAGCTGGCCGGGGCACAGCTGGCCGGGGGCGGCGGGAGGGGGGGGGGCACAGCTGGCTGGCGCTGGCAGGGTGGGAGGGAGGCCGGGGGTCGGGGACCTGCCGCAGCGGGGCCGCCGTCACTCTGGGGTGCGGGGGCCAGGGCCCCGGTGTGCGGGAGCAGGGTCTGTGCCAGCCCTTGTCCCCCAGGGACCCAGGCACCCTCCGGGGACTCAGCGCAGGGGGAAGCTGCTCACGGGGAACCCCCCCCGCCCCGGGTTCAACGGACCATGCTTGCAAGCAGGGTGAGGTGCTGTGCCCCCCTGGCCCCAGTGACGAGGTGACCGAGCCCTGCGGAGCGAGCTGGAGGTCCCTAAAACCCCTCAGCACCCCTGAAGAGCCTGGGCTTCGCTTGGCGTCACCAGGGAGGTGCCACCGTGCCAGGACCTGCACGGGGACAGAGGGATGGGGACACGATGGGGATGCTGTGGGATGGAGGGAGGAACAGCTCAAGGGCTGGTGAGAGGGAGGGAGAGGAGAAAGGAGGGAGGAAGGAACGGGTGGATGGATGGATGGATGGAGAAGAATGGGGGACGGATGGAAGGAGAGATGGATGGAGGGACAGAGGGATGGGTAATGGACAGAGGGAGGCACGGAGAGAAGGCTGGGTGGATGGAGGGAGGTGGGGTGCATACAGTCTGTCCAGGGAGGGCAGAGGGACAGGGCTGCAGACAGACAGACAGACAGACACCTGCCCCAGAGCCGGGAGGACGCGGTGTCCGTGCACACACCAGCAAGTGCTGCCTGTGCCAGGCTGGGCTTTCTGCTCCCGCTCTGCCCCAGCCTGGTGGCCCCATCCCGGCGGGGAGGATGGGTGCACCCCTCACCGCGGGGCACGTGGCCGGCCCGTGCCGGGGGGAACACGCCTGGGAACACCGTGCGGCACCGGGGTGTCCCTGCGGCACGTGGCCCCGGCGCGGGAGAGGGGCCGCCACGCGTTCCCCGTCGCTCGCCGAAGTGGCTGGATGCCGCCTGTATTATTTATTTGTTTGATGCACATCGGAAGTGCCGCGCTGACGACAAACGGCACTTTCCCCATCTGTCACGGCTGGCTGTCACCACAGCCCGGCACGGGGCCGGCAGCCACCGCAGCAAGCCAGACCGGGGCGGGGGGGGGGGGGAACCGTGTGCCCTCCCAGCCCCCACATGCTGCTCCCCCAGCTCATTAGCTCTAACGAGGCCAGTGCTCGCACCCGGTCCCCAGCCCAGGAGACTCCCCATCCCAGTGCCTCAGGGGACCCCCCCCCGCCACTGCCACCCCCCTCCCCAGCCCCAGCGAGGTGCGGGGGGGGGCCCGCGCCCGGGGTCCCCGGTACCTGTCGATGATGACAGGGTCGGAGGGGGTCTCGTTGCGGTTCCCGCAGCTCTTCTTGTCACAGCAGCGGCTGGGCACGGCCGGGGAGAGGAGCCGGTGTGAGGGGAGCCGGGGGGGGGGCCGGGGCCAGCCCCACACCCCCCAACCCCCAGGGGAAAACCCGCCAGAGCCCCATTTCTCACCCTTGTACCCCCCCAGCATTGCGCAGCCCTGCACTGTGGAGTAGGGGGGTCCTGCCCCACAGCGGTGCAGGGGGGACAGGCGGGTGCTGCACAAGGGCCCAGGGTGCTGGGCTGGGGGGGGACAGACCCCAGGACAGGGACATCGGCCATGTGATGCCAGGGCACGGGGGGCCGTGGCAGAGAGGGCACCCCTGGGGTACCCCCCTTATCCACCCCACCACCCCGCACCATGGGGCTGGGCTCCGATTTGGGGTTCTCTGGGGCTCAGGGTGCACCCCAGCCCTGGGAAATGCTTGGTGAGCCAAGGGGGGGCTCTGAACCAGGGGTGCCCCAGCCCCACGCCATCCCTCGGGGGCTCCACCTCACCCACGGGGGACACGGCTGCGCCGGGCTCGTGCCGCCGCCGGCCAACAAACGTGGCGGTGCCGGCCCTGGGGAGTGCAGCGGGGATGGGGTGGGCCCCAGCCCTGGCATCGTTAGCGTGGCTCCTGGAGATCAATTAGCCGCGCTGGCACGGAGCGTTAATTTGCACAAACACCGAGCGCGAGGGTGGTAAACAAGAGCGGCGCTAATGGGGCACGGGGGACCCCGCGCTGGCAGCAGGCAGCTGGGGCAGGCAGCTGCCCGCCTGCCCAACATGGCACCCCTGGTGCTGCCGGATACCTGTGGGACCCCCGCCGGACCCCCACCACCAGGACACCCACGGGACCCCCGCCTACCTGCACATGATCTCGTGGGTGAGGAGGACCCGGCACATCTCTGGGTTCTTGTCCTGCCCTTCGTAGATGATGGCCTGGGGGGGGGGGAAGAGAGCGCGCAGGGGGGGTGCCACCGCCGCCTGGCACCCTGCCCGTCCCCTGCCACCGCTCCAGCCTGTCCCCGAAACACGGACCCTCCCTGGGTGACCCCAGCCAGGCTGGGGGACTCCGATGGCAGCCGGGGTGGGAGCAGCGGGTGGGAGAGGGACCGGGCAGGGAGCGCTCGTGGGTGGGTGTGCAGCCGTGCACACCTCCGAGGAGTCGCGTGGGTGCGTGCGCACGTGTTTGTGCCCATGCACGCGTGTGTGCACGGCTGCGCGTGCACAGCTGTACGTGCCCGCACACACGCTGCTGCAGGCGCTCGTGCACGCCTGCCTTCGTGCCGGTGCACAGACGCGTGTTCGTGCACGTGGAGGGGTGTGCAAGTGCACGTGTGCCCACTCTGCGCACCTGGGTGTGCGCATACGGCTGCCTGGCCTTACAACCCCCACATGTGCGTGCACTTACAGCCTTGCACGCTCATGTGTACAGATGTGCCTGCTCTGCACAGCTGCATGCACACGCACAGACGTGCCCACCAGGCACACCCACGTGTGCACACGCGTGTGCAGGTGGCCCTGGGAGCTCGGTGGCCGATGGGGTCGGGGACTGCCGGCCCGGCCAAGCCGCCAGCCCCACGCCGTTACCTGCTTGGACATGGAGTCGATGAGGCGGACGTAGAGGTCCTGCTCAGTCCGGAGCCCTGCGGCGAAAGGGGAGGGGGTCAGCCCTGCCCGCACCCCCCCAGCCCCCCGGCCCCGGCACCCACCGTTGCTGTACAGCAGCTGGAGCCGGTAGTGGATCCCGTTGTTGGTTTTCTCGCCGTTCTGCTCCTGGGGGGAGGACGGTTGGATGGGGGGGGACATCACGGTCCCCTCTCGGTGCAGCACTCTGGCAGCCCCGGCCGGGCCCAGGGCTGTGGAGCCGCTTTGGTAACTCCTCACATGTGCAATGAGTTTGAGAGAGGTCTCAGCCTCTGCAGCGCAGGCTCCTGCACCCCTCCAAGAGCAGGGGGATTGCCCAGTGGAGTGACCCCCATCCCCGCCACAACCCCATCCCCACCAAAACCCCAGCGCCGGGGGGGGGCCTCACCCGCTCCTTCTCCACGAAGTCGATGAAGGAGGTGCGCTCGATCTCCACGGGCTGGCCCTGCCGGTCGTACATGGCCAGGACAAAGTGGAAGAAATTGGATTTCCGCAGGTTGGAGGGGGGCTGCTTCTCAAAGTGGGCTCGGGCCAGGCCCACCCCGCTGTCGGCAGAAGGAGCGGGGGGGTGCGGTGAGCAGGGGACGGCTGCCGGGACCCTCAGCACCCCCTCACCGGGACCTCCAGCACCCCCCCCCCCAGGGGTTCCCATTGCCAGGGGACAGGCTTGGTGGGAGCTGCCAAACTCCCCCAGGGTGGACGGGGGAGCAGCCAGGACCCCCACGCTGCCCCGTGGCCACGACAAGCCCGTGCCGTCCCCGTCCCCAACCGGTGTCACCGTCAGTGCTGCGGGAGCCGGCGCGGTGGCGGCGGCGTGGGGGGCCGCGGGAGCCGGACCAGCCCCCAGCGCGGCAGCCAGCGAGGCGAGGGGGCCAAGATAAACACGCGGATGTAAAAAGTTCCCCCCTTTCGTGATTAAAAACACATCGGGCGATGAGGGAGGCGGGAGGGCGGGTTTGGCTCCCCCCCGCGCCAACCTCGGGGGGGGCTTCAGCTGCCGGAGCCAGTTCTCACGCTGCGCTGGGGACGGCCCTTGCACCCCACGGGGACTGCAGGGACCTTGCAGCCCCCCCCCCCCCGTGTGGGGCAGGACCCCATGGACCTTCCAGTCCCCCCCAGCATGGAGCAGAACCCCACAGCCCCCAGATCCTACCCCCACCGTGCCCGGCAGCACCCTGTGGACCCCACTGGCCAGAGCCCGGACAGGGGTCAGCACTGGGGTGCAAATAAGGGGGGGGACACATGCACAAACATGCAGGGGGGTGACCCAGCACCCCCAGCCCTGCTCCCAGGAGCCCACCTGGGGACACAGTTTGGGGGTGATGGGCTGGGTGCAACTCCCCCCCCCTGCTGCCAGCCCGAGGGGGTGCCCACTGTAGGGGTCCCTCCACCACCACCCCCGGCCACGGAGGGACAAGGCCATCGCAGGAATGGGGGGGGTCACACCCAGCCCCCTGCCCGCAGCACCCCGCCGGGGGGGCTGTCAAGGAGAGGAGCCCTGGGGTGCAGAGACACAACGCATGGGTGAGGAGCAGGACCCCCAGAACCCTGACCCCCACTGGGGTCCAATTTAGCCGGGGACAGGGCACATGGAGGGGGGGCCAGGATGGGGGCACCCCTCCACCCGCAGCTGGAGGATGGAGTGGTTCCCTGAGCCCTGTCCCTGCAGAGCCCCCAGCCCCACGAGACCCCTTGCTTACACCCTGCCGGGGGGGGGCTGTCCCAGCCGTGGGGATCCTTTGCTCCTGCACAGCCAAGCCCCCCCACTCCGCTCCCCCCAATGCTGCTCCTGTGGGCTGGCACTGCCCAGGGCCGACCTCTGCGCCCAGGGGCATCGCTGGATGCTCAGGGACGTGGGGACACAGGGACATCTCCCAGAGTCCCACACAAGCCACAGACACCAGAATCCTCTCCAAACGAGAGAAGAAAATGGGGTTCAGCTCTTTTACCAGCGACCTGCTCCTGTGGCCGGTCCCAGGAGCCTGGGGCAGAACCAGCACAGGGTGGGGGGGAGGCCCCCCAGGCACCCTCGCCTCCTTTAATCATGGTCCTTGAGCTTTAATTAACCCCTGGCATCGCCCTCAGCCCCAGCCCCGACCCCAGCCGCGGGCACCAGCCGAGGCCAAGTGTGAAGCCCAGACCCTGAAAACCTCAGGGACGCTTCTCTGGAGACAAGTCTCCATGATGGAGGAGAAAGCTCATTAAGCTGATCGCCGGGGACCCAAAACGTCCCCAGTCGGCAAACGCCGGGGCACGTGCCTGGCAACGCTTGACTAGCACATGGATGCCTGTGTGCACGGCCAACACGCGTGTCTGGGCACACATGTGCGGACAAACATGTGCACAGTCGTGTCCCCGGGCACTGCTGGTGGCCGTGTCCTGGCACACCCCGTGGGTGGCCCTCGTCCCCTACCCAAGGCTGCAACCAGTGCCGATGGATTTGCTCCCAGGGCCCATCCCCACGGCATCTGGCCCTGCAGCACGGGGTGCTGACCCCACCGGGACCCCAACCCAGTGCGCCCAGTCGGCACGCCACTCAGCTCCCAGAGGGACGGGGACCCCCGGTGCCGCGGGGACCCCTCTGTCCCCCAGCAGCATCCCCGGCCCTACCGCGCTGGAACCCGGCCACGGGGCTGCCAGCTGATGGGGAGGTGGCACGGTGCCGGCAGGGCGGCCGCAGCGAGCCAGCGCCCGCCCGGCTCCCCCATTCCCCTCCGCCCCCCCAAAGCTTTGGCCCTAAAGTGCTGGGGGTGGGGGGGGTGTGTGATGGAGCCGCCAGCCCGGGCGGGTAATGGCTGCATCTCCGCTCCCAGCGCTGCCGAGACCCCGGCGTTACGAGAGCCGAGCCTGGTTGCCATTAATTATTAAAGGCAATCAGAGCATTTCCTAGCAGAGGAGCCCAGCGAACGTCTCTTACAGTAAAGCAGCATCTTCCCTTGGCGGAGCCGCCAGGCACCCGGGGCACCACGCAATTACGCAGTCACGGCTCCCCGGGCGGCTCCGCCAAATGGGGGGCAGAGGGGGGAGCGCCGGATCCCACCCGGGAAGCCGAGACCCCGGGTGGGCTCACCCCACGGCCCACAGCCCCTCTCTGCCTTGCCCCGGGGCCCCAGCCCCCCTGCCCTCCCCTCTGCCCGCAGGGGCTGCAGCCGTGGGTGCAGTTGGCATCGCCCGGGGACCCTGCGGTGGCCATGGGGTCCCACGGGAGTGGGGGGTCTTTGTGGGTGCTGGTGTGAGCCCCCCAGCCAGGGGTCTGAGAGGGACGCAGGGTGGAGGCAGGCTGGGTCTGGAGGTGACGAGCACCCCAGGAGCGTGTCCACACGCGTGGCACTGCCGGCATGTGTGGCACATGCTCAGCTGCCGGGCACCGCGGTGGGACGGGGAGGAGAGGGGGACCTGGAGGGCACCACAGGCTGCCCAGCACCCGGCCCGGCAGGGGCAGGGGTGGGCAGGGGGTCTGTGAACCCCATCCTCGTGCACCGGGCACGTGGCACGCAGGACCCCATCGGCACACGGCCAGCCATGTCCCTGCCACCGGGCAGCATCGCTGCCGGAGCCGCAGCGGTGGTCCCAGCCCTGTGTGCGTCCCCCTGCACTGCCAGAGCCGGGGCCGGGGGTGAGGGGGACGGATTTCACCCCTCTTTCTCGCGGCCCCACTCTGGGACACAGGGAAGTTTCTGGGCGCGCAGCAGCAAGGCCAGCACCTCCCTGCGCCACGGCTCGGACACCGCAGCCCCCCGCCCTGGCACTGCCCCCCCCAGCTCCCTGGGGCAGGGTGGGACCCTTGGTCCAGCTGCTCTCTGGGGGCTCCAGGTTGGGCCGCGGTGGTGGCTGCACTGGGACGGGGCTGGGGTGGCTTTGCCGGGGGGATTGCTGCAGTTTTCAAGCATCCTCAGAGTATCTGCAAACGCGGCGGCTTTGGGGGGGACCCCGGGGAGCCCCCAGGGCTTCAGCTGCAGGGCGCAGCCTCCGGCGCAATCATGGTCCCCGGCGGAGAGCCAGCGGCAGGGCTGACACCGCAGCTGGGGACCCCGAGCTCGGGGACGGTGCACACAACCGGGTGATGTCGTCCACAGAGCGGGTCGGTGCTGGAAGTGCTGGGGATGTCCCGCTTTGCTGGGGCCCCATGCAAAGGGGAGACACCCCCCCCCCAGACTCTCAAGCCCCTTGTCCCTGGCCGAGGGCGTGGGGCACCCCAGGGAGGCAGTGGGCAAGCTGGCCCGGGTCCCCTCGCTCCTCCGTGCCGTGGGGCATCTCCTGTCACCCCTGGACAAAGCTGCAGCATGCTCCAAGCACAGGCCCCCCCCCCTTACTGACCCCCCAAACCCCATGGTGCACACAGGGGGGTACAGCAGGAGCTGGGGTGCTGGGGGCAGGGGTGAAGGTGTCCCCCAGCTGCCACTGGGACCCCTCTGGGCACAAGGGGGAGAGAGAGCAGGGGACCAGGGTGCACAGAGTCCCCCGGGAGGGCAGGGGATGGGGTACGCGGAGCCCTGAGCCCCCAGGGGAGGGCAGGGGATGGGGCCAGCCGGGACACGGGAGGGCATCGGGCTGCGGCACGGCGAGCCCGGCGATGCAGGCTGCCTGAGCGGCTGCAGCGGTCCCTCGCCCCAGCTGATGCTGCCAGCCCTGCCCGGGAGACAGGGATGGCACCACTGCCAGCCCTGCCCTTGCTCTCGGCGGCTTTTCCCAGCAGAGCCGCGGCTCAGGGTGCAGGTCCCGGCCCCAGTGGATGCACAGCATGGCACGGCACAAACCCCTCACAGCTCTGGCAGTTGCTCCTGCCCCGCTGCCAGCACCCACTGGCCCTCCCAACACAGGGCAACAGGCCTGGCACGCGCGGGATGCCAGGGGGCTCGGGATGCCCCAGGAATCCAGGGGTGCTGAAGTCCGCGGGGGCCCCCGGGACACCCAAGGTACCCAGGCGTAGGGGTTACCCGGAGGCCCAAGGAGCCCAGGGCATGTGGGGCACCTGGAGCGCCTGAAGTACCCGGTGGGCACGAGGCACCTGGGATGCCCAAGGCATCCAGGCTGCCCAGGGATCCCAGGGTGCTGAGGATGTGGGATGCCCGGCATGCCCAAGGTGTGCAGGGCGCCTGGGATGCCCACGACACCCGGGATGCCCATCATGCCCAGGATGCCCACAGCACCTGGGATGCTCACAGCACCCAGGATGTCTGTGGAGCCCGTGGTACCTGGGATGCCTGTGGTGCCCAGGATGCCCATGGTGCCCGGGATGCCTGCAGCACCTGGGATGCCTGCGGAGCCCGGGATGCCCATGCAGCCTGGGATGCCTGCAGTGCCCGGGATGCCTGCAGTGCCCGGGACGCCCGAAGCACCTGGGATGCTCCTAGAGCCCGAGATACCCACGGAGCCCAGCATACCCACAGCACCAGAGATGCCCACTGCACCCGGGATGCCCGTGGAGCCCGGGATACCCATGGAGCCCCTTACCTCTGTGCCGCCGTGCTGGCGTCCAGGATGCCGGTGCCCTGCAGCCAGCGGACGGAGGGCAGCCCGGCGGTCAGCGGCTCTTCCTTCATGGGCAGCCCCCCCCGGGGCAGCGCCTCCTGCACGGAGAACATGGCAGGGGCTCAACGGCAGCCCCCCAACTTTCCTGCCCCGGGCCCGGCAGCGGAGCTCAGAGCCGGGCAGGTGCCGGGGGCCGCCGTCCCGGCCGCCGGGGAAGCGGCATCTGCGGCGGGTGGCCGGGCGGGAGCGGGGGGGAGGCTCGGGGGGAGGCTCGGGGGGAGGCGGGAGGCGGAGGCAGGCGGAGGCAGGGCCGGAGAAGTTGGAGACGGAGGCGACCAGCAGGCAAGTGCGGGGACCGGGAGGGGAAGGGGCGGGGGGCGGGCGGGGGAGGGATGGGGAAGGCAGGGGAGGAGTGGGAGGGAGGGATGGAGGAAGGCTTAGGGGAGTGGAGGGAGGGGTGGGGAAGGCTTAGAGGAGCGGAGGGAGGGATGGGGAAGGCAGAGGAGGAGTGGAAGGAGGGAGGGATAGAGGGAGGCAGAGGAGGAGTGGAGGGAGGGATGGGGAAGGCTTAGAGGAGCGGAGGGAGGGATGGGGAAGGCAGAGGAGGAGTGGAAGGAGGGAGGGATAGAGGGAGGCAGAGGAGGAGTGGAGGGAGGGATGGGGAAGGCTTAGAGGAGCGGAGGGAGGGATGGGGAAGGCAGAGGAGGAGTGGAAGGAGGGAGGGATGGAGGCAGAGGAGGAGTGGAGGGAGGGGTGGGGAAGGCTTAGAGGAGCGGAGGGAGGGATGGAGGCAGAGGAGGAGTGGAGGGAGGGGTGGAGGAAGGCTCAGAGGACTGGAGGGAGGGATGGAGGGAGGCAGAGGAGCCCTGGAGGGAGGGATGGAGGACGGCTGAGAGGACCGGAGGGAGGGGTGGAGGGAGGCAGAGGAGGAGTGGAGGGAGGGATGGAGGAAGGCTGGGAGGAGGAGTGGAGGGATGGAGGGGGGAGGAGGCCGGAGAGGGGCGCGGGAGGGGGCAGGCTCGGCCCGGGATGGGGCGGGGCGAGGGCGGACGGCGGGCAGGCGGGCTAGTTAACGGCGAGGCTGAGGCAGCGGAGGCGGGGCGGGCGCGGGCGCTGGGGGGCGGCGGCGAGGCGGCCCGGAGGCGGCGGCGGCAGCGGCAGGCAGGCGGCAAGCGGCAGAGCAACAGCGCAGCAGGAGCGGGCGGGCGGGGGGGCCGGGGGGCGTCGGGGGTCCGGGGGGGCCGCCTCCCCGCCGCCTCCCCGTTCCCCGGCCTCGCCGCCCCGCCGCGGCCACCAGCACCATCAGCACCAGCACCCGCCGCCGCGGCCCCGCCGCCGCCCCGCCGGCCCGGGCCATGCCGCCGCCGCCTCCCCGGGGAGGCAGGGCCGGAGCCGCCGGGGGAGGCGGGGGCCGTGGCCGGGCAGGCTGACATCATTCCGGGGAGGAGCGGTCCCTCCCCGCGCCGGCGGAGGGGCTCCGCGGCCAGCGCCGCACCGGCCGCGCCGGGGGAGGGAGGGATGGGGGGGGGGGGGGGGGGGGGCGGGCCAACCCCCCCCCCCCCCGAGGCCGGACCGGAGAGCCCCTGCGCTCCCCCCCCCACCCCGGGGCGACCGCCGCGCGTCCCGGCCCGAGAGACCCCGGGGGGGGGACCCCGGAGGAGACCCCGCCGCGTCCCCCGAGATGCTCGGGAGAGACCCCCAGGCGGGCGCCGGGGGGGGACCGGGGGTCCCTGCACCTCCAGGGTCCCCCACACTGACCCCCGCCGAGCCCCTCAGGCACCTCGGAGTGACCCCAAAGAGCCACCAAGTGCCCCCCAAGCCCCAGCATGACTAACCAGGCCCCTTGAGACGCCCCACACGGGATCCCCTGCGCTCCGGAGATGCCCCAGGGTGACCCCCAAAATCGCCCCCAGTGCCCCACTTAAACCCCACTGACCCTCTCTGGGGCACGGCCAGTGGGGTCTCGGCCCCCCACATCACCGTCCCTACAGCAGCGTCACGGCAAAGGGGACATGTCCCCATCCCCTCCCTGCTGTGCAGCCCTGCCAGGCAGGGTACAGGCAGGGTACAGGCAGGGAAGGGGGTGCCAGCCCTGTACGGCTGCCTCCAGCCCCTGCATCGCTGCTGGGCTGAGGGGGCAGTGGGCAGCACCCATCCCAGCTCCTCCTGGGGTGTCCCCAGGACCCAGTGGGGCTGGCTGGGTGCCCCGGGGTGGTGGACATTCCCCAGCGGTCCCTCGCCCGTGGGAAAAGGCCCGGAAGGATGCTGAGGAGTCGGGGCTTTGCTTGATCCTCCACTGGGGAGCCAGCACTGCCAGCCCAGGGGAGGCGAGGGGGGGTCCTGAGGGAGCAGAGGCCTCCAGCAGCCGAAGGGGCTGGGAATCCCAAACCCTGACTGGCTCCGGCTCTCCCTTGCTGCAGGAGGGCATGTCCATGCCCAGGCAGCCAGGCTGTGGGCAGAGCTGGCGAGGGTGGCACGCAGGGACCCCCGGGCAGCCCCTCACCGCGGGCAGTGTCCCTCGTGCGCTGCCCTCTTGCTCGCGCGCCGTGCAGGGGCTCTGCAGCCTGTCCCCCGATGCAGCTCCACGCTGCGCCCTTTCCCCTCCAGCCACGCAGCCCTGGGGCTGCCGCAGCACCTTGCAAGGGGCTCTGTGGACAGACTCTCCCCCCGTGGGGCTCAGCAGCAGGGGCCGAGCCACCCCCAGCACCCCCGGCTGTCACCCGGAGCCTCCTGAGGGCTGGCGGGGCCACAATGGGTCCTGCAGAAACCGGGTGCGCTTTTATCCATGTGCCCGTCCATCCCAGCATCCATCTGTCCCTGCCCCTGTCCATCCCAGCGTCCATCCATCCATACCCCCATCCTTCCCAGTGTCCACCCGTCCGTGCCCCTCTCCATCCCAGCCTCCATCAGTCCCTGCCCCCATCCATCCCAGCATCCATTCCCTCATGCCCCCATCCTGCCCAGATACCCCGGGGATGGGCACCACCAAAGGGACCCCAGCTCCCGCTGCGGGTGGAGCGGGGGGGCAGTGGAGGACCTGCTCCCTGCCCCCCCCAGTCTCCCAATTCCATGGTAGGCTGAGCAATGCCGGGGAATGTGGGTCCCTCCCCCGGGACTGGCCCCCTGGGGAGACATGTTCCCTGGCACGGCTCCGGTAATGGGCCCTAATGGAAGCAGCGTGGCCAAGCGCTGGGGGGGGGGGGGCGGCAGCACTGTGGGGGCTGCCCCCGCTCATGGCTGGGGGTGAGGGGGGATGTTCGGGGCCCCTCGCTCCAGCCACCCCACAGTAAACCCCTGTGGGGCCAAGCAGTGGGGCGGGGGGCTGCTGCACCCACTGCCCAGGGGCACCCACAGGGACCCCCGCACCCCCCCACACCTGCTTGCTGTGGGTAGACGGACACTGGGGAGGGGGCCGGGACCCCAGGACAGTCAGGCTCCAGGAGGGTCTGGGGGGGGACAGAGGGTCTCATCCCTGCTTGCCTCCTCCCAGATGGGTTTTATGGGCAGGCTTCTCCCTCCTTCCAGCTAATGGGCTGCGGGGCCCATGGGAGCCGCTGTGTTAGGGTAAGTGCAGGGTGGGGCTGAGCTGGAAGGGGGGAGCCCATTTATTGCCTCCCCAGGGACCCCTGGCACTGACACCCCCCCCCCCTTCCCCTGCGGGCAGCACTGGTGCTGCCGGGAGGGCTGGGTCCCTCCTGCAGCGGGCAGATGGGGACACCCACGCAATCGGGATCCTGCCCCCAAACCGCCCCTCGCGGGGGGGCCCGGGAGTCCCGTCCTGGCATGGGGACGGGCACAGGGAAAGGGGTTTGGCAGCAGAGCTGGGAAAGGCGACCCACACCAACCCCACGCCAGACCTATGCCATCCTGTGCCAGACCCATGCCACCCCACACCAGACCCGTGCCGAGCCCCTGCCATCCCACACCAGACCCATGCCACCCCACATCAGATCCATGCCAAGCGCAGGCCATCACCCCCCCCAAGCCAGGACCACCCCAAAGCCCCCCCAATCCCCCACCACCCATGCCAAGCCCCCCGGTGTGTGCCACCTGTGCCATCTAGTGGGGTAAGGCCAGAAGGCAGCCGGGCACCCACCGGGCACCCATTGGGTGCCCACCCCTCCCAGGCCCGCAGCAGAGCCCTGTGTCCCCCCCAGGGACACGCTATGCATGGGACACTATCCTGGCACAGGGCACCGTCCCAGCACGGGGTGGGCAAGATGAGCAGCCCTGGCCCTCGGGCGCAGCCGCTTCAGCTCCGGTTTTATTGCAAAAAGAGTCCGTGGGGATGTGGGCACTCGGGGACGCTGGTGCCATGCGGGGTCCCGGCCCCGCTTGCTGCCGGCATGGCCCCCGCGGAGGGACCCCAGCATCGGGGGCGGCAGCCTGCAGTACTAGGAGGTACGGTCACCGCTGTGGGAATCCCCGCTGTCCCTTGCGCCGAGCTCAGGGCTGGCAAAAGCCTCTGGGCTGGCGGGAGAGGGGGACAGATGCTGCATGTCCTGGACACCGGGGTGAGGGTCCCCGGGGGGCTGCGGGACGGCACCCGCTTCTCGTTCCTGCGGGGCAGAGGTGTCGGGATGAGCAGGGTGGTGGGGGCTGCGGTCCCCAGCCCCATGGTCCTGGGAAGCCCCGCTGTCACCCTGGCCTGAGACCACGCTGTCTACGCCGGGCAGCCTGTCCTCCCGGGGCCGAGCTAGGGCTGGGTTCGTGGCGGCTCCTCCGTCCTCCAGCACCTCGTCCCCGCCGGCCGGTGCCGGGCGAGCCGCCCTCCCAATGCCGTGATCCTCCTCGGCGGCCACCGGCGTGACTTGCTGGTGGCACATGGGGCACGTGTCCTGCACGTAGAGCCACTTGCGGAGGCAGGCGGCGTGGAAAAAGTGACTGCAGGGGGTGATGACGGCCACCTGCATGTCCTGCGGGCAGGGAGAGGATGTCACCCGGTGGGCAGGAGACCCCCTGGGCTGCCCAGAGCGGGGTCCCCCGGTACCGCAGGGCTGCTGGCAAGGGGAGGGGGCTGACCTGGAAGCAGATGGCACAGACATCGTTGTGGTCCCGCAGCTGCCCGCCGGTGGCCCGGGGCAGGGAGTTGATCTTCTTGGCAGCTTCGCGGCGCAGCAGAAAGCTCCTCCAGCCCGACTGAGCGCGCAGCCAGACATTGAAGTAGGAGTGGATGATGATGACGGAGGCGCCCATCCAGCTCCACTCCCCGAAGAGGGACTCCCAGGTGCCGTAGCCCACCACGCAGACGGCCACCAGGAACTCCAGCACCCGGCTCACCGCGTTCACACAGTAGATGATCTCGTCCATCCGCTCCAGTGGTGTGTCCTGGAGCAGCTCCACCATGAAGAGGGTGTAGATGAAGAGGGTGCCCATCACCTGGGGGGTGGCAGGACAGCACCTTGTTGACTGTGGCTGGATGCCAGATCGCACATCCCCACCCCATGTTCCCAGTCGGGGCTGGGGGAGGGTGACTGGGGCAGGGTCGTGGGCATGGGACAGCCAGGGATGCCCACCCCGGGGGGCCCAGCGAGACCCCAGTCGGGGGGAGCGGGAGCTGCTGTACCTGCAGAGAGGTGAGCATGCAGCTGGAGACCAGGATCAGCAGCCAGAAATCCAGGTGGAAGAAGCGGGCGATCTTGTAGGCCATGAAGCAAGGGAAAACCAGCAAGAAGAGGCACGTGCTGACGCCGCGGAAATGCTTCCAGGGGCTCCTACGGGAGGCACAGCTCAGTGGGGCCGTGCCCACCCCGGGAGCAACACCCACCTCCCCGGGACCCCACACTCCAGCCTCCTCCTCCGGCACCGATTCTGCCCAAAAACAGGCAGTGAGGACCCGAGGCGGAGGGAGCACGTGGAGGGCACGGGACCCAGCCTGGCTCTTCCCCGACGCAGGGCGGGAGGAACCCCGCCGCTCCTCCCCGCTGCCCCCCAGCACAGCGGACCGGATCCTGCTGCTCTTCCTTCCCCCAGTACCTGTTGCGGGAGGCCCCCAACGCCAGCACGATGGGATCCGCTATCTCAATCATGGACTGCAGCGTGGAGGTCACCACGATGAAGAGGATGATGCTGAGGAGGAAGGTCCGCTGGAGGATCTGCAGGTCGAGCAGCCCCGTCTGCAGCGCCAGCAGCAGCAGCGTCACACCCTCCGTCACCCCCCTGCCAGGAGTGGGGTGTGAGGCCAGCGGCCGCAGGCACGTGCCACGTGGCACCGTGTGTGCCGTGCCCCGGTCACCCCGCGGGGACACATCCTGGTCCCTGGATCCCTTGGGACACCCCCGTCCTCCCCACCCTGTGCTGGGCTCCCACGTGCAAACTGGGCTGGGAGGAGGGATGCCTGCCAGTGCCCCCCGCCGCCGCGGGCTCACCTGTGCATGACGTTGCCGTTCTGGAAGGCGCCAAAGCCCAGCAGGTAAAACTTGCAAAGGTTGAGGACGCCCAGGGCGAGGTAGGAGACGGTGAAGGTGAGGCCGATGAGGGAGTACGGCGTGCTGCAGCACTCGGCCGCGCTGCAACGGAGCCCGGCGTGAGTGCGGATGCTGGCAGGGGCCAGGCAGCACAAAATGGAGCCCCAGCCCCTCCTCACCCTCCTCCCGCAGCCGCGCCGGAGGAAGGCTGACCTCCCCCCCAGCTCCTGCCTGCCCCGGTCCCTACCTGCTGAGGAGGACGAAGAGGAGGCCCTGCTGGGCCAGGGGACTGCTGGAGGAGGTGAGGAAGGAGGAGAGCCGGAGGGAGAAGAGCACCAGCCAGAAGACGAGGAAGAGGAGCGGGATGGCCAGCTGGCTCCAGAGGGACACCCCCAGCGCGACCAGCCGGTACACCTCCAGCGCCTGCGGGGACGGGATGCTCAGCGGAGCTGCCCCCCATCCCGCCCCACACGTTGGGGCCAAGGAGGGTACGGGGTGGGCCCGGCTGTGCGAGGGGACAGCCCTGCAGCTGACCCAGCATCAAGCCGGGCTCAGCATGGGACCCTCCACCCCACAGCCCCCCACCCCGCTCACCTGCACGACCTCCCGGCAGGCGGCGGCGGCCAGCTGGAAGGGGACGAGGACGTGGGAGCCGAGGACGTAAAGCACCTCCAGGGCAGTGAGGATGGCGGCAAAGGTGTCGAGGACGGGCAGGGCGTGGAGGGGGAGGCCGCAGAGGCGAGCCAGCACCGGCAGCAGCGGGGCGCCGAACAGCCAGGGCTGCCTGCTCCTCATCAGGAGGGAGCAGAGGACGCACAGGCAGAGCTGGCCTGCGGAGGGGACGGGGACGCCTGGGCATGCGGGAGTATGTGGGACCCCCGTGCCCCCTCCCTGGCTCCCCCAGCACTGCCACTTTGCACCGGCACCCGCCGCAGGAGATGGGGGGCTGGGGGCAGGCGCTGGCCGGGGGGGGACGCCTTGCAGGCAGCCCTGCCCCACGGCAAACCCTGCTGCTGCCCTCGCCCCGCCACAAGCAGCACCCCGAGACCACCCAGCCCCTTCCCCTGCGAGCCCCAGGGGTGGTGGGGGCAGCGGAAACCCCCCAGGGCTCACGTCTATCCCCCCTGCTCCACGCCACGCGGCGCGGACCATCCGGCTCAGCCATGCCATCGTCACCCACCACGCCGTCCCTCGGGTGACGGCTCCCGCAGCCGGGTCAGCGCAGGAGACCCTCACCCTGCCCAGTGCCACCTCCCGTCCCCTGACAGGGGACGTCTCGGGGGGCTGGGACCCCCCCCGGCTCACCTGCGAGGGCGGTGGCGAAGCGGCCGAGCGCCGCGGGGTCGCTGTACACGGCGCCCTGGAAGCCATACTCCAGCTCGCGGCGGACGTAGTCCCTGCGGGGAGGGAGGCTCAGCCCCCGGCCCCCCCTCCGCCGTGCCCCGGCACGGCCACCCCCCGAGCCCCCCGGACTCACCCGGCCACCGTGTGCCCCGCGCCGAGCAGCAGCGCAGTGAGGAGGTGGAGGCAGAGCTTCACCAGGGACCGCACCGGCAGCATCAGCACCACCAGGCACAGCAAGTGGCCTGCGGAGATGGGGGGGGACAGCGGGGTGAGACGGACCCACTGAGCCTCCCTGCCCGGCCGAGCCCCCCCCTCCAGCCAGGCAGCCCCCGCCGGTGACACGGCCGTCACCGCGCGCAGCGCCGGGGTGGCATGGGCAGGATGGGGACTGCGAGAGGGACACCTCCGGGGTCCACAGCTGTCCCCGCTGCCAGGGGACACACGGTGCCGGGGGGCACAACGTTGGGGACGCAGTGTCCGCCGGTGCTGGGGACAGCCCCACACCCAGCGGGTGTCCGCAGGGGCTGGTGCGGCGAGATCCCAGGCACGGCCAGCCCTTGGGTTGTCCCCAAACACGGCCATCCCCTGGGATGTCCCCTCATGTCCCCAGCCTGGCCAGGGCCTGGGTGTCCCCTTGTGTCCCCAATGTGTCCATCCCTCGGGATGTCCCCAACCTGTCCATCCCTCGGCGTGTCTCCACCATGTCCCCAACCTGTCCAGCCTCTGCATGTCCCCAGCTTGGTCATCCCTTGGGGTGTCCCCTTGTGTCCCTAGACTGTCCACCCCTGGGGTGTCACCCGTGTCCCCAGACTGTCCGTCCCTTGGGGTGTCCCCCTGTGTCCCCAGACTGTCCACCCCTGGGATGTCCACTCATGTTCCCAGCCTGTCTGTCCCCTGGGGTGTCCCCTTGTGTCCCCAACCTGTCCATCCCTCGGGGTGTCTCCACCATGTCCCCAACCTGTCCAGCCTCTGCATGTCCCCAGCCTGGTCATCCCTTGGGGTGACCCCTGTGTCCGCAGCCTGGTCATTCCTGGGGTGTCCCTCCCTGTCCCCAGCTTGGTCATCCCTTGGGGTGTCCCCTTGTGTCCCTAGACTGTCCACCCCTGGGGTGTCACCCATGTCCCCAGCCTGTCTGTCCCCTGGGGTGTCCCCCGTGTCCCCAGCCTGTCCGTCCCTTGGGGTGACCCCCCGTGTCCCCAGACTGTCCACCCCTGGGATGTCCCCTCATGTCCCCAGCCTGTCTGTCCCCTGGGGTGTCCCCTTGTGTCTCCAACCTGTCCATCCCTCGGGATGTCCCCAACCTCTCCATCCCTCGGCGTGTCTCCACCATGTCCCCAACCTGTCCAGCCTCTGCATGTCCCCAGCTTGGTCATCCCTTGGGGCGTCCCCTTGTGTCCCCAGACTGTCCACCCCTGGGGTGTCACCCGTGTCCCCAGCCTGTCTGTCCCCTGGGGTTTCCCCCCGTGTCCCCAGCCTGGCCACCCCAGGGTGTCCCCGTGTCCCCAGCCTGGTCATCCTTGGGGTGTCCCCGTTTCCCCCAACGTGTCCACCCTCGGGGTGTCCCCCCCGTCCCCAGCCTGTCCACCCTCGGGCTGCCCCCGCCGTGTCCCCAGGGTGGCCGCCCCCCCCTCTCCCCCCAGTCCCGCCGCAGCCCTCACCCAGGCAGTAGGCGCCCCGTAGGGCGGGGGGCCGGAGCAGGGGGGGGGTCCCCGCGGCGGGGCCGCAGCAGGTCGCCGAGGGCCGCCGCGTCCCAGCGGTACAGCAGGTCCAGCAGCGCCAGCCCCGGCACCCGCAGCGCCACGTTGGCCACCGCCTCCAGCCGCGCCATGGCCGGGGGGGGTCGGGGAAGGGGGTCCGGGGTTGGGGGGGGGTCCCCGCGTCCCGCAGCCCCGCCCGGGGGGACAGGGGGGACCCCCGACGCCGCCCCGGCCGGCTCCTCCGGCCCGGCAGGGGGCGCGCGTCCCGCGCCCAGCAGGGGCCCGTCTGCCTCTCGCCGGGGCCCGGCCGCCTCCCGCCGGGAGCTCCCTCTCCCGCTTCTCCCCTCTCCCGCTTCTCCCGCTCCCGCCGCCGCGGCCGACCCGGTCCCTCCGCCACTTTCGCTTTCTCCCGCCCCGCCCCTACGCCCAGCGCGCAGCGGTGAGGCCTGGCGCCGGGGCGGTGCGCTGACGCTGCGCCCGCCATCTTAGGAGAGGGCGCGGCGCCGTTTCCTCCACTAGGCCTTCCGCCACCTTGGCTAAGGGCAACGCGCCGGCGGCGGGGAGTGCGCGCGGCCATCTTGGGGAGGGGGGGCGCTGCTCTGCGGTGACGTCGCTCCCGCCCAGCCCCGCGTCAGCCATCTTGGGTGAGGGCAGGCGGTGAGGGCAGGCTCTGGCCGCCATTTTGGTTGGGGAATCGGGGAGGGGGGGGGCCTGGGGTCCCCTGCCCCCAGAGGGGTCAAATGGGGGCCTCAAGGATTGTCCGGGACCCTCAGGGGGTCGCCTGAGATCCCTTGGGATCAGCTGGGGTCCTCCGGGACCAGATGGGGCCCTCTGGGGTTGGCTGGGGTAATGTGGCTCAAGCGGGGGTCCTCTGGGAATGGGGGGGACCCCATGGGAATATCTGGAGTTCTGGGGGTCGGCTGGGGCTGGGGCTGGGGCTGGGGGGTACCCCCCAGCATCGGCTGGGATCAGTGGGGACCTCGAGGATGGGGTCCCTGTGAGCCCCATCCCTCCGGGTCTCAGGGGCCGGCCGGCGCCGCTGTGGGGGGACGAACTGGGGGGTCCCAAGGCAGGTCCCATCCGCACAGAGAGGTTGTGGCTGGTTTGGCACAGCCCCCTCCTCCCCCTCCCCGGGGCAGTGCGGGGCCAGGGCTGCCAAATTGTGGGGGACGGATGCTCCTCTGGCCTTGGGGTGCACTGGAGAGGTCAGGGATGGCAAAGCCCCCCTGCCGGGGGGGGGAAAGGTTCCCCCAGGCCCCCGGATTGAGCAGCAGGGTGCAGCTGGGAAGGGGTGGGCAGGCTGTCCTTGGCTGTCCCCGTGCACAGGGGACCCCAGAGACCCCAGACTGCCACAGGGAGACCCCAGACTGCTTTTGCATGTGGGTGCCCATGGCTGGGTACTGTGAGTGCTTTGAAAACTCGGAGCTGATCTTTAATCCTAAATTTAGGAAGCAGGGCGGGAGCTGAAGGCGCACAGGGTCCCGGCGTGGAGCTGCTGCCATGGCACGGGGACGTACCAGGCATGAGCCAGGCCGGTCCTGCCATCGTCCTCTCCTGGCTTCCCCTCGCCAGTGCTGCTGCGGGCGTCTGGTATCCCAGGGAGGACACCCTCCAAACCCTGCAGCCCGTCCCCCCCCAAACCCTTTTATCGGTACACCTCCTACGGGTGAAGCTGATTTTTCGCCCTGCTACACCGGGAAGCAGAGCTGCGGGCACAGCCCGTGCTGCCAGAGGGGGTGTGTGCCCTGTCACGGGGCTCTTCTCCTCCCAGTTCAGTGCAGGATGGTTTGAGGTGCAACACCCAGTTTGGCACTTCCCTGCTGGGTCAGGCTGGGCCTTTTCTGGCTTGAATTTTGCCCTTAGAGGCAGCAACAGGGCACCCCCCCCCGCCCCCCCGCTTCGGCTTCATCTCTTCCCCCTCCTTCCTTTTCTCCCTGGGGAAAAGGATGGGACTGGGACAGACCTTCCCAGCAGCAGCACCCCAAGTCCCGCTTCCTGCTGGGTTTCCACCTCAAACCTGTCCCGTTTCTCCTGGGTTTTGCTTTACCCCGGCCTGGGGCGAAGGGAGCCGCTCGCTCGGCAGGCATGCAGCCTGGGCTTCTCTGTGCACCGTGTGTCCCCAGGGGACCTGAGCGAGAAGTCAGACCTCGGAGTTAATAAATCAGCTCGAGGAATAATCACAAGGCCGTTTCCTAAATTCCTTCTTCCCCTGCATATGCGTCTGTACAGCTCCTCGGGGACAGTCGGCGGAGCCCGCTTGTCTCTGGGAATTGCCTGTCAGCCGCGTGGTGACATCCTGAGCGGCGCTAATTGCTCGTTTAATGGGGCTGGTGGCTCCGGAGGAGAGGGACTTCTCCCCTGGTTTGACTTGGGGCTGAGTTTGCCGAGACAGTGGACGGATCCCGCAGGCGGTGCTCGTGAGGCAGCCCGGTCCCCCCGGGAGCTGGTCGGAAAGCAGCCTCTGGTGGGATGCTCCGCTCCGCCAGCATCAGGGGGGCCGAGGTTCCCGGTCCTGCTGAAAAAGAGGGCACAGGCACCCCAAAACTGGGCACTGGGCTGGGGACGGGGACGGGGACGGGACGGGCTCTCAGCTCCCCAGCCCTGCGTCTGTGGAGCCGGGCTGGCAGCACCCCCGGCTGGGGGGCAAGAGGAGGGAGCTGGATGCAGCCGGAGGGCTGCAGATGTGCCGGTCCTGCCGTAGCCCGGGGGGGGGGCTTTGCAGAGGGACCCCCAAGAGCCCCCACGGCTCCATAGGGGTCCCGGCCATCCTGCTGGGGTGCCAGGGGACAACCCCATTTTGCCCTCCCCCTGGTTGGGTGGCACAGGGGGGCTGGAAGACCAGTTCCCCCCCTGCCATAGGCATCCATCTGCTCGGCATCCAGCTCCTGCCTGCTCCCTCTGCCCCCCGCTCTGCCTGCAGGCAGCGCGTCCGCGGGGTCTGCACGTCCTCGGCGTGGGACGTGCCGTGGTGCATTGGCAGGAGCAGAGCGAGGAACCCAGGAGACTCCGGGAGAGGGTCCAGCCAAATCCCTCGCTGGAGAGATGCCACAGCGAGAGGGGGACACGCAGCTGGCACAGCTGCAAAGCCCCAGTACCAACAGTGGGGATCTCCCCCCCTCCCAGCCCCAAACCTGCTGCCGCTGGCGTGGCCGGCGGCACTCGCTCTCCTCCGAGGTGCCGAGAGGAGAGGCTGGTGCCGAATTCCCGAGCATCATTACCGCCTGTGCATCTGGGAGCGTTTAAACGTGCCGACCAGGAGCATCTTCGTGCTCCTGTCGCAGCACCCATGGCCAAAACAGCCGGAATGGTCTGCAAAGCCTCGTCCTGTGTCAGTTCATCGCTGAGGACGGTTCCTGACTGAGCCCCGGGCTGAGCACCGATCCCTGCCGCCAGTCAGGGCAGGGGACGGGGGGGCTCCTGGGGATGTGGTGAGCCAGGCTGCGGACACCCCGCTGCTGTACTGGGACACACCTCATCAGCGGGGGGGGACACAAACGCACGGGGACAGCAGCATTGCCATCGCCGGACCCCGTGCAGCACAGACCCTGGGACAGCACACGTGGTCCCGGGCTTTCCCCCCGGGCACCCGTGACCCCACAGGGATGGGGAGAAAGGTCCCAGAAAGGGTGGGCAGAGAGGTTTAGTGGGAAACCTCCTGGGAACCAGAGCGGTGGGTGACAGAGGGGACCAGCAAGAGCTGCCCTCAGTCCCTGTCGCTCTCGTACCCTCCCTTGGTGATCCGCAGATACTCGGCCCGTGCCTCAGTTTCCCCATGGGGCAGCAGGGAGCGCACGGCTCCTGCATCCCGCAGGCGGGAAGGACCGGCTTTTGGTGCCGGGGCTCCAGGGAGGAGCTGGGGCTGTCGGCACCGGTGGAGTGACCTCGCGTCCGTGGGACCCCCCCGGGGACCCCCCGAGCTGTCCCGGGTCCAGCTGTGGCAGGCTGGGAGGGGGCACGTAGCCTGCCCTTGAGGCATTTCCTCGGTGCCTGCGCTCAGCGTGCAGACGGGACCCCCTGTGCCGAGCCGGGGCGATGGGGTGCTCATGGCGGGGGGCAGCCGGCCGAGAGAGGGTGAGGGAGGAGGAGCAGCACCGGGCAGCCCCGTGCCAGCCCCGGGCACCAGGCGGGAGCATCCCTGCTCCGAGCGGCATGAAATCGCCTCCCCAGCCCCAAACCAGCCCCGCCTCACAACAGCCGGGGTGGCACGGAGGCACCCCCAGGCCACGGCACCCTGCATTGGGGTGCAGGGTCCCCTGGGCAAGGAGGTGCTGCTGCTTGGCTTTGGCCTTGGGGAGCAGGGTGAGACACCTGCCCGAGGCTGGGCTGGGTTAGATTAGATGGGACTAGGCTGGATGAGATCAGATTGGAACTGGAAACGTACCCGGTGGAAGGAAGGAAAGGACGGACAGGTGGGTGGGTGGACAGACAGACGGATGGATGGCCGAGTGCAGGGGTGCAGTGGGGTGCGGGTGATCTTCCCGGCAGAGCCCCAGAACCAGGTTTTCCCCTCCAGCTCCTCGTCAGAAAGCGGGCCGAGTCAGGCTGGACTGGCTGGGCCAGAGGTGGGTGCAGGGGAGGTTTAGGCAAAGCCCGCAGGCAGAGAGAAGCACGGGGTGACGGGTGTCCCCGGAGCATCCTCTCGTGCGGCACCACCCGGTTTTGAAGGAATTGTCCACTCTTTGCCATCATTTGTTCTCTGTTTTGTGCCCTGGTTTGGGTCTGGAGCCTGGAGCGAGAGCTCCCGCCTGGAGCCTGGGCTCCTGCCTGCTGCTGCAAAGCTGATCTTGAATGCCTTGGGGGTTTTCTGCTCCCCGACGGGCAGAGGGACACTGCCCGAACAGGAGCTGTGCCCAGTCTGGGAAAAGCCCTGGGGATCTCCTGCTGACAGGAGCCATCTCTGGCCGTAACTCCCACATCTGCTGGCAGAGCCGGAGCGTTTGGCGGGGATGCGCATGCAGGTCCTCGTGCCGGCCTCATCGTCTTCCTGAAATGCCGTGAAATGCCGTGACTCTGCCAGGGACCTCAGAGGGAGAGGCTGCCCCTCGGTTATCCACCCGGGGCTTCTCCCTGCCTTCAAGCCTGCCTGGAGCTGCCTGCTGCCGTCACCGATGGATAAGGGATGGGGACAGACTCTAGCGCGACAGTCCCCGCTCCCTGATGTTGTCATATAACGTCACGATATCATGACGACACCTCTTGGTGTTATTGCAGGACCTCTCTCCCATTATTTTTCAACAGTCTTGGGAGCCTGGAGAGGTCGTGGCTGGCTGGAAGCTGGCGAACGTTGTCCCGATTTTCAAGAAGAGTAAGAAGGAAGACCCTGCTAATTACAGCCTGTCGGTCTCACTTCAGTGCCCGGTAAAACGATGGAGAAAGTTATTCTGGGAGTGCTTGAAAACCACTTGAGAGACAATGCAGTCGCTGGTCAGAGCCAGCACTGCTTCACACGAGGCAAGTCCCGCTTAACCAACTTAGTTTCCTGTTACGACAAGGTCACCTATCGAGTTGACCAAAGGAGGGCAGTAGATGTGGGGTTTTGGGATTTTAGCAAAGCTTTTGATACGTCTCTCACAGTATCCTTCTGGACAGAACGTCCAGCACCCAGCTAGACAAGTCCGTAACACGTTGGTGTGGCAGTACATCCCGCCCCCCCCTCCTGCCAGCAGGAAACGAAACTTCTCCAGGAAGGGAGAAGGGGAAGGAAACCCTGGAGGCCGCGGGCTGAAATTGGAACTGGCCAGTGGAGATGCGCCAGGTACAACGAGGTGACCCTCCTAGCCGATAGGATTAAATGACCACCGGTCAGATTCGACAGGGGTATAAACAGGGTCCCGCCGGAGGACACGTTGGAACCAGCCCTCCTGGGAGCAGCGGGTCTGCAGTCGGGGACTCCCCCTCCATCGCCCGAGGTAACTCCTCGAGGGAGAGAGCCCTCAGCTTTTAGGGGAGCGATACGCGCGTTTTGAGCCATCGCTTTCAATCTTGGGGATTCTTAAGTCGGCCGTGTAGTATTAATTCTCTTTACATCATTGAGCCGGTGGCTTTACAACATGTTACCGGACTTCTAACTAACTTTTGCTGAAGAATAAATCTGAGTTTTAACACCTGTTGGATTCGGTTAGTCGTGCATCCATAGCAGGGTGTACCTGCCACATGGCTGGGACATGGAGATGGGCTGGGACATGGAGGTGGCCTGGGGACATGGAGATGTACTGGGACATGGAGTCGGGGGTCAGACCCAGCACAGGAGCCGGCAGGCTGGGGCATCTCCAGCCCTGGAGACACGTGCTGGTCCTGCACAGGCGCACCCACGGGACACCCCCCCCCCCCCCCATCCCATCAGACGCGGACGCCCAGCCACGGGACACGACGGCGGGGGACACGCAGCCGGCGCACAGGGAGACACACAGCCAGAACACACACAGCCCATGCCAGCATTCCAGCTTTATTGGTGGAGCCAGGGCCTCCGTAGTCCGGCAGCATGGAGTCAGGGGTGGCCGGGCTCAGCGGAGCTGCCCCCCATCCCGCCCCACACGTTGGGGGCAAGGAGGGTACGGGGGGGGCCCGGCTGTGCGAGGGGACAGCCCTGCAGCCGACCCAGCATCAAGCCGGGCTCAGCATGGGACCCTCCATCCCGCAGCCCCCCGCCCAGTGCTGGCGTCTGCTCAGCAGCGTCCGCTGCGTTTCCCATCCCACCACCGCACCCTGTGCCGGCGGCGGCGTGCCGCGGGCTTGCGTCGCCTCATCCCGTACCGGCGGCGAGGGCGGCGCAGGATGCCACGCGTGGGGCGGCGGTGGCGGCGCCGGCTCCTGCCGTGACCCCCGCTGTAGCTGGGCCGGGCCATGCTGGCTCCCTGGCTCCGGTGGCCGCCTGGCCCCGCCGGAGTGACATGGGTGCGCGCCCACCGCCCCGCTTTATATAGGGGTGCCGGGTCACCGCCCCGGCGCAGGAGACGCAGGAGGAGTCCCCGGGCCGGCCGGCGGCGCAGGCGGCGCAGCGGGAGGAGGCGGCGCAGGGGCAGAGGTGCTGGCTGCGGTGCCGGCGTCGATGCTGGCGGTGGCGGTGGTGCCGGTGCCGTCTGGCCCCACGGCCGAGGGGTCCCAGCTCCTGGTCCCCCCGGCCGGGGGTGGGAGCGGTGATGGGCTCAGCATCGCTTCTCCCCCAGGTGTCAAAGCTAGGACCCTTGACTACCACAGGAGGAAGAGGAGGGTCCTGTGAGCCTCGCCACAGCTGGGCCTGGGGGACACCCATGGGTGCTGTTGTCGCCCACCCCCGCCACGGTCCCCCAGACTCCCCTTTAGTGACGCCTCCGTCATTAAAGCCCCCGCATTTCCCTCCGCACCATCGCCCTCAGCCTTCCTGGCGCCGCCGACCCCTGCCCACTCGCCCCCCCAGCTCTGCCTGGGGTGACCCCCGCGCCCAGCCCTGCTCCGGCCCCCGGTGCCTGACCCCGGCACGGGAGAGGGCTCCCCGCCAGCCCCAGGGACGGGGTGCTGGTGGCCCCAAGGTCTGCACAAGGGCCGGCAGTGCTGGGGTTGGAGCTGGGACTGGGGGCTCAGGAACGGGGGCTTGAGCTGCATCCTGCCTGTGCCCCTGCCCACGTCATGGTGACGTGGGGATGGGCTGTCCTCACAGGGTTCCCCAGGATGGAGCCTCGGGATGGAGCCCAGAAAGCCTGGGGAATATACAAGTGGAGCTGAGACGTGCGCACACCTGCAGGGCTGTGACCTTATCGGCATCGCGGAGACGTGGTGGGGTGGCTCCTGTGACTGGAGCGTTGGCACGGAAGGAGACAGGCTCTCTGGGAAGGACAGGCAGGGCAGGTGAGGAGGGGGTGTCGTCCTCCATGTCAATGACCAGCTGGAGTGCATGGACCAGATCTGCCCGGGGATGGACGAGGAGCCGACCGAGAGTCCATGGCTCAGGATGGAAGGGAGGGCAGGGACAGGTGACATCATGGGGGGGTCTGCTACAGGCCTCCCGACCAGGAAGACCGAGCGGATGAGGCCTCGACAGACAGAGAGGAGCAGCCTCTCGTTCACAAGCCCCGGTCCTCGTGGGGGACTTCAACCACCCCAGTACCTATCTGTTGGAGGGACAACACGGCACGGCACAAGCAATCCGGGAGGTTCCTGGAATGCGTTGATGACAACTTCCTTCTCCAAGCGATGGAGGAGCCAGCGAGGAGAGGTGCCATGCTGGACCTTGTTCTCACCAACAAGGAGGGGCTGGTGGGGAATGGGAAGATCAAGGGCAGCCTCGGCTGCAGTGACCATGAAATGGTGGAGTTCAAGATCCTTCAGGCAGTGAGGAGGGCGCACAGCAAGCTCGCTACCCTGGACTTGAGGAGAGCAGACTTTGGCCCCTTCAGGGATCTGCTTGGTAGAGTACCGTGGGATACAGCCCTGGGGGGAAGAGGGGCCCAAGAGAGCTGGCCAATATTCAAGGGTCACCTCCTCCCAGCTGAGGAGCGATGCACCCCAACAAAGAGGAAGGCAGGCAAAACCGCCAGGAGGCCTGCGTGGATGAACAAGGAGCTCCTGGACAAACTCAAACACAAAAAGGAAGCCTACAGAGGGTGGAAGCAAGGACAGGTAGCCTGGGAGGAATACAGAGAAATTGCCCGAGCAGCCAGGGATCAGGTTAGGAAACCCAAAGCCCTGATGGAATTCAATCTGGCCAGGCACGTCAAGGGCAACAAGAAAAGCTTCTATAGGTACGTCCGTCATAAAAGAAAGACGAGGGAAAATGGGGGCCCTCTCCGGAAGGAAAGGGGAGACCTGGTTACCCGGGACATGGAGAAGGCTGAGGTACTCGACGACTTTGTTGCCTCAGTCTTCCCCGGCAAGCGCTCCAGCCGCACCGCCCAAGACGCAGAAGGCAAAGGCAGGGACTGGGAGAACGAAGAACTGCCCGCTGTAGGAGAAGATCACGTTCGAGACCATCTAAGGAACCTGAAGGTGCACAAGTCCATGGGACCTGATGAGATGCAGCCACGGGTCCCGAGGGCACTGGCAGATGAAGTGGCTAAGCCACTATCCATCATATTTGAGAAGTCGTGGCAGTCCGGGGAAGTTCCCACTGACTGGAAAAGGGGAAACATAGCCTCCATTTTTAAAAAGGGGAGTTTGGCTCCCATCCAAGGGGTTGTGCAGACAGTGGTTCTGAAGCCTCGAACAAAGGCAGGAGAAGGAAAATTTTACTGTATTGCTGTACTAACGCACTTTTGCTTGCTTGAAAACTTCAAAATTTTGGTATGTACTAATTAGGCAAGAAAAAACCCTTCAGCTTTGTCAATGGTACGTGTTGGAGGCGCCAACAGACAGGAGGCCTCGGGCCTGATGTGCGTCAACAGACAAGAAGCCTTAGAATCATAGAATCATTTAGGTTGGAAAAGGCCTTCAAGATCATCGAGTCCAACCATCAACCATGCCCACTAAACCATGTTCTGGAGTACCTTGTCTACGTGCTTTTTGAGTACCTCCAGGGATGGTGACTCAACCACTTCCCTGGGCAGCCTGTTCCAAGGCTTTACCCTTTCAGTAAAGAAATTATTCCCAATATCCAATCTAAACCTCCCCTGCTGCAACTTGAGGCCATTTCCTCTCGTCCTATCTCCAGCCACCTGACAGAAGAGACCAGCACCCAGCTCACTACAACCTCTTTTCAGGTAGTTGTAGAGAGCGATGAGGTCTCCCCTCAGCCTCCTTTTCTCCAGGCTAAACAGCCCCAGTTCCCTCAGCCGTTCCTCATAAGACTTGTGCTCCAGGCCCCTCACCAGCTTGGTTGCCCTTCTGTGGACACGTTCCAGCACCTCAACGTCTTTCCCGTAGCAAGGGGCCCAAAACCGAACACAGGACTCGAGGTGCGGCCTCACCAGTGCCCAGTACAGGGGGACGATCACCTCCCTGCTCCTGCTGGCCACACTGTTTCTGATACAGGCCGGGATGACGTTGGCCTTCTTGGCCACCTGGGCACACTGGTGGCTCATACTCAGCCGGCTGTCAACCAGCACCCCCAGGTCTTTCTCTGCCGGGCAGCTTTCCAGCCGCTCTTCCCCAAGCCTGTAGCGCCGCACGGGGTTGCTGTGACCGAAGCGGAGGACCCGGCACTTGGCCTTGTTGAACTTCATACAGTTGGCCTCGGCCCATCGATCCAGCCTGTCCAGATCCCTCTGTAGAGCCTGCCTGCCCTTGAGCAGATCGGCCCTGCCTCCCAGCTTGGTGTCGTCTGCTTTACTTGCTGAGGGTGCACTCGATCCCCTCACCCAAATCATCGATAAAGATATTAAACAGAACAGGGCCCAACACCGAGCCCTGGGGAACACCACTTGTGACCCGCCGCCAGCTGTATTTCACCCCATTCACCACAACCCTCTGGGCCCGGCCATCCAGCCGGTTTTTCACCCAGCGAAGAGTGCACTTATCCAGGCCACGAGACGCCAGTTTCTCAAGGAGTGTGCCATGAGAGACAGTGTCAAAGGCCTTGCTGAAGTCAAGGAAGACAACATCCACAGCCTTTCCCTCATCCACTAGGCGGGTCACCTGGTCATAGAAGGAGATCAGGTTGGTCAAGCAGGACCTGCCTTTCGTAAACCCATGCTGACTGGGCCTGATCCCCTTCTTATCCCGGACTTGCCATGTGAGGGCTCTCAAGACAAACCGTCCCATAATCTTCCCCGGTACTGAGGTCAGGCTGAGAGGCGTGTAGTTCCCCGGATCCTCCCTCCGACCCTTCTTATAAATGGGCGTCACGTTGGCAAGCCTCCAGTCCTCTGGGACCTCCCCTGTTGACCAGGATCGCTGATAGATGATAGAGAGTGGCTTGGCAAGGACCTCTGCCAGTTCCCTCAGTACTCTTGGATGGATCCCATCGGGTCCCATAGATTTGTGAGTGTCCAGATGGCGTAGTAGGTCCCTAACTATTTCCTCCTGGATGAAGGGGGGTATGTTCTGCTCTTCATCCTTACCTTCCAGCTCAAGGGGTGGAGTACCCTGGGGATAACTGGACTCACTATTAAAGACTGAGGCAAAGAAGGCATTAAGTACCTCGGCCTTTTCCCCTTCACTGGTTGCTACGTTCCCTTCTGTATCCATTAAAGGAAAGATATCCTCCTTGGGATTCTTTTTACTGTGAACATATTTGTAAAAACATCTTTTGTTGTCCCTTACGATAGTGGCCAGATTTAGTTCTAGCTGAGCTTTTGCCTTTCTCATTTTCTCTCTGTATGATCTAACAAGATCCCTGTACTCCTCCCACGTTGCCCACCCTTTCCTCCAGAGATGATAAACTCTCCTTTTTTTCTTGATTCCTAGCAAAAGCTCCCCGTTCAGCCAGGCCGGTCATTTTCCTCGGCGGTTCAACTCGCGGCACATGGGAGTAGCCTGGTCCTGAGCCATTAAGATTTCCTTCTCAAAGAACGTCCATCCCTCCTGGACCCCTTTGCCCTTCAGGACCTTCTCCCAAGGGACTCTCTCAACCAGTGCCTCGAAGAGGCCAAAGTTAGCCCTCCGGAAGTCCATAGTGGTGGTTTTGCTGACCCCCTTCCTTGCCTCACCAAGAATTGAAAATTCTGTCATTTCGTGGTCACTAAGCCCCAGACGGCCTCCGACCATCCCACCTCCCACCAGTCCTTCCCTGTTCGTAAACAACAGAGCTAGCAAGGCTCCTCCCCTGGTTGGCTCACCCATCAGCTGTGTCAGGAAGTTATCTTCCACACACCCCAGGAACCTCCTAGGTTGTTTACTCACTGCTGTGTTGTATTTCCAGCAGATGTCTGGAAAGTTAAAGTCCCCCACGAGGACAAGGGCACACGATTCTGAGACTACTGCCAGCCGCTTGTAGAACGATTCATCCGTCTCTTCAACCTGGTCGGGCGGTCTACAACAGACTCCCAGGACAATACCTGTCTTATCGGCTTTCCCTCTCATCCTCACCCATAAGCGCTCCACCTTGCCATCAGAATCGTGTAGCTCTGTACAGTCAAAACATTCCCTAACATAGAGAGCCACCCCACCACCTCTTCTACCTTGTCTATCCCTTCTGAAGAGCTTGTAGCCATCCATTGCAGCACTTCGGTCACGGGAGTCATCCCACCATGTTTCCCTGATGGCAACTAAGTCATATCTATCCTGCTGCACGATGGCTTCCCGCTCCTCCTGTTTATTGCCCATGCTGCGTGCGTTGGCATAGATCCATTTGAGCTGGGTTATCGAATCCACCCCTAACATGGGCATGCTGCCCCCAGGCTCATCTCTGGCGCACCTAGTTTTATCCCTTACCCCCTTCGAACCTAGTTTAAAGCCCTCTCTATGAGCCCTGCCATCTCATGAGCGAGGATTCTCTTACCCCTTTGAGATAGCTGGACACCATCTGTCGCTTGCAAGCCCGGTGCTGTGTAAACCTCCCCACGATCAAAAACCCCAAAATTCCAGCGATGGCACCAGCCTCTGAGCCACGTATTAACCAGGTGTGTTTTCCTGTTCCTTTCAGTGTATTTCCCTGCCACCGAAGGGATTGAGGAAGACACTACCTGTGCTCCCGATCTTTCTACTAATCGTCCCAGTGCCCCGAAATCCCTTTTGATTGCCTTTGGATTCCTCTCTGCAATCTCATCACTGCCAACCTGCACAACCAGCAGCGGGTAATAATCAGAGGTCCGAAGCAGACCCGGGAGTTTCCCGGTAACGTCTTTTACCCGGGCCCCAGGGAGGCAGCAGACTTCCCTGCGGGATGGGTCAGGTCTGCATATCGGGCCCTCTGTCCCCCTCAGAAGGGAGTCGCCTACGACGATGACCCTCCTTTTTCTTTTTTCAGAGGCTGTGAGAATGCGTGGGGCTGCCCGACTGGGCCTAGGCACCTGATGCAGAGGCTGACACTAGGCCTAGTAGATGCAGAAATAGAACGTATGCTTTGACTCAGTGTATTGTCAGATAAAGGACTTCGGAATTTGTTAGAAGATTAACAACTGTCTTCATAAGTTGATTTACATAGACAAGCCAAGGACATAAGCCTGTGTATGTAATGATATGTCTTGTTTGTGGAGGTATCCTGTGTGATAAGGGGAGATGTTCTGTCTTTTGTGATGTCTGAGCTAAAGTTAGGAGATAAGCAGAGAAGTTGTTTGTGAGGCCCAGAAGAGGAGCATACTGCGCAAACTCATACAACAAGGGTCAAACGGTGGACAAGTGAGGAAGACGATGGACGACCACCAGAGGACTCCGGACGACCACCAGAGACCTCCAATGCGCTTGCGTAAAGGACATTTACATATGCTAATAGCTTTTCGGATAACTAATGACTATGCATAACATTTCTCGGAAATCTAGTGAATATGTATGTAAGGCATGTATTTAACCCATACAGTTAAGCTCGTGGTTAAGCACGTTTGGAGGAGCGATCCCCCGTGCTTCCAGCGCTGCAATAAAGAATACTGAACTCCATCACCGAATGCTCAATTTGTGAAACACACCTCCCTGGATAGGGCTTCCTCTACACCCTGATCTTCGCTGGCCTGGTCCTCAAGGACCTGTTGCGTAGGGGCAACTGGGAAGGTGAGGGAGGCCGGGAGGGGACTCGCCTGCCTCCCCGAGCAGGGACCTGTATCCGTTCCCCTCCATCCCTTAGGTCCCCTCCTGCCCGGTGGCAGGAGGGCAGGGGATCCTCCGCTTCTTGCGGAGCCTCCGTCTGCCGCCTCTGCCTCAGGGACGGCAGGGTGCGGGCCCACCAGTCTATCTCCCTCTCACGCTCCCTGACGCTCCTCAACCTTTCCACTGCCTCCTTCAGCTCTGCCACCAGGCCGAGCAGATCGTCCACCCGGTCACACCTCACACGAGAGGCGTCCCCGCCGCCCTCCGTCATCAGCGACAGACTCGGGCACTCCCTGCAGCCAGAGGCCTGGGCAGCCGCACGTTTACACGGGAGCTCTGCCTGCGCTGCCACGTTTTTCCTAGCATGGCTTTCCCCGAGCGGCCGCCATCCCGGGGCCCCCCTCCGGGCCGACGCCCACCGCTCGAGCAGCCTGCCCGAGCTGGGAAGGGGGGGGGCTGCGCCCGGCCTGCGCCAACGGCCGCGCCAACGGCCGCGCCACGCCCTGCTCGCCGGCGCTCCTCAGGGCCGTTCGAATCTCCCGCCGTTGCCCCGGCAACGCCCGCGCCGCCTCAGCCTCTGTCGCCAGAGCCGCCGGCTCCGGCCGGATCCCTCCGCTCTTCCCCGGCGCGCCTGGGCCTCGGGGCCTCCCCGTCCGCCTCAGTCGAGCGCTTAGCCGCCGACCCAGCGTCGCCTCTGGTGGCCTCGCCGCTGACTGACTTTGACTCCTTTTCCCCGTCGGAGTCTGCACCCGCATTCGTCCGCCTCAGTCGAGCGCTTAGCCGCCGACCCAGCGTCGCCTCTGGTGGCCTCGCCGCTGACTGACTTTGACTCCTTTTCCCCATCGGAGTCTGCACCCGCATTTTCTACAGTGATTTGGGAGCGGGTTTCATCTACCTGCTCTCTCGATACTCTTTCCCGCTCCAGAGCCTCAGTCAAAGCAGTACATGGCCTCTGGTTAGTCACTCGCTCGGTGCTGAGCTGGTCGGAGAGGCTCCTTATCTCCTTTTCCAGTGGCTCCTGCAAAGCTTTCACCGAGTCTTGAAGGGATTTAGTCATCTTCCCTTCTGCCCGCCGGGCCACGCGTTTGTCCTGTTGTGCTGCCGCCAAAGCGGCTCCTAAAACTCCACAAACCAACGCCTTCCCTTTGCCTTGCTTCAACCTTCGTTCTTTAGCCAAAGCAAGAATTCTGTCTGCTGCAGCTTGCGGATCATGCCAATTGTTACGGGCCCGAGTCATACCAAGGGGAGAGGGTCGAACGTTGTGGGCCTCTAATCCCTTCAGGAGAGGGGTGCAGTCTACAGTCTGACCTCCCAGGGAGGCCATAATGAACACACAAGTACAGGCATCAGATGCTTCCAGTAGGCCTCTGAGGACGATCTCTACAGTGGGATCTCCCAGGGAGACCGCAACAGAATCGGATTATTAGAGTCCTCTGAGGACTATTTCCCCTTGGGTACGACTCCTCTCAGAGAGGAGGCCACAGTAAGGGCCTGGTCCCAAGGACCGCTTTAGCAACACCGAGGGAATCCTGCCGACTTCGCCAAAAAAATGTCACGACCCAGACTGGACAGACCAGGGAGTCGTGTTGAATTCGAAATTCCCTCGGGCTAAACCAAAGGTGAAACGACACCAAACGACCAGTTGAAGATTTTCTTCATGACAGAAGCAAGCGGAACTGGGGAGGCCTGGTAGTAGGGGGCAGGGCTTCTCACAACAGGAATTGGCATAAGACTACTTCTGTAAACCGCGTAACCCAGGGTAACCATCCACATCCATTCGGGGAATAAGGAGATCCCTCCCGTTGAGTCAGGAGGTTCAGAGCAGACCCCCTTGCTTTCCAGACTCCTCCTCAGAGAAGGGCCCAGGGGCGGCTGGATCCACTCCTAGTCTCAGACTTGGTCAACGGTTTATGTCTTGAAACGGACGAGGTGTAGGGATTGTGGAGAAGGAAAAGGAAAGAGAGAAGAAGACAGAGAGAGGAAGAGAGAAAGATTTCACCGGTCCTGGGTCCAGCGTTGAGGGGTCCAGTCAGCCGAGGGGTCCAGTCCCGGTGGGCTTGCGCACCCGGGGCTTCAGTTTGTGTCCTTTTATCATCCTTGTCCCTCCTTCAGGTGGGCACCCGAACTCGTCAGGCTAATGAGCAGTTTGTGAGCCTTTGGGCTTGGGGGTCGTTTGTGGAGTAACTTCTCCTTCCCTGCAGATGTGGCCATTGTTTGACCTTTGTATCAGAACAGCTTATCAGAACAGGGAGCTGGGCACCCTCCGGCATGCCCTCCCCCTCCTGTCGCTGATGTCTGAGCTGATGGGCTTTTCACCTTGGCTCCTTGCTGTGCAGGGTTTGTCTTTAAGCAGAACTTGCCCCACCACAATGTTTGAGACCTTAACTTTTTCAGTCTCTCACGGGGGGGGTAAGTCTTTTGGTCTTGAATTGAGTCGGTGGTCATGGTCTCCCCCTGCCACCTTTACCTTTCCCCCAGTTATCAAAGATTTTTGCTGACTTCATGCCTGTTAGCAATTATTCAACTTTTTGGGGCCTCCTGGGGTGGGATGTCCCCTTCTTATCAGTCTTTTAGTTCTCCTTCAGGGGCACAGTCCTTAGCAAGGCCTTGTGTATACAAAGGGTATCTTGTTTCACAAGACCTTTGTGCTCCTCTTGAGTACGTCACTCCTCAATTACATCACTTCTTAAGTTCATCACCACCGTGCGGACCCGTGTGCCTTTCTGTTTTTATACGGGGTCGCATGTCCCTTTCCTCCAATTCCTCTACCTCTTCGGAGCTGTTTTCATCAGAGTCTCCCCAGATGTCCCCATCCCAATCCTCAGGGTCCGTACCCGTGATTACCTTGCGTAACGCTGGGGGGCTTTTTTGCTTGCGCTAGCGTAATTTCAGTCCTTCCTTCCAACAGACGCAAACAGAATCTATTTCCCCTGGCTTTTTAGAATTATCCTTTGCCAGACTGTCAGAATCACTCTTCCGGTTTTGCGCTTGAATGAAGCAGGTGCCTAGGAGGGCACACAGAATGCCTTTACCTTTGCCGTCTCGACTACTTCCGCGGCATTGTTCTACTCTCGCCACGACCACTGCTGGGTCAGACCACTTCTCCTTTGCCCGTTCCACCTCTGGGGGAAAAGGGCTACAGCCCTGCCTCCGCAACAATTCCTCTATTAACACCATCCTGCCGACTACGCCAATTTAAAATGTTACGGAGGCTCTCACAACCAAACCCAACGGGTGTTAAAACTCAGACTTATTCTTCAGTAAAAAGTTAGATACAACTCTGGTGACATTTGTGAACCACAGGTTCAATGATGTAAGGGGAATCGGTACTACGCAGCCGGCTTAAGTACTTATTCTTCAGATTGAAAACGATGACTCAAGATGCGCGTATCGCTCACCTAAAAGATGAGGGCTTCTCAACCTCGGGGAGCTACCTGGGGCGGCGTCCCGACCCAAGGGGAGAGGCCCCGACTGCAGACCCACTGCTCCGAGGAGGACTGGCTGAAAATGTCCTCTGGCGGGGCCCCGTTTATACCCTTGTTGAATCTGACCTGGGGTCATTTTAATCCCTGTTGGCCAAAAGGTCACTTCAGCGTACCTGGCACATCTCGAACGGCCAGTTCAATTTTCACCCTGCGGCCTCCAGGGTTTGGGGTTTGTTTTCCTCTCCTCCCTGCCCGGAGAAGTTTCGTTTGCTGTCAGGGGCGGGGGGGTGTACCTGCCACATGGGGACATGGAGATGGGCTGGGACGTGGAAGTGGCCTGGGGACGTGGAGACAGGCTGGGAACGTGGAGATGGGCTGGGACATGCAGACAGGGGTCAGACCCAGCACAGGAGCCGGCAGGCTGGGGCATCTCCAGCCCTGGAGACACGTGCTGGTCCTGCACAGGCGCACCCACGGGACACCCCCCCCCCCCCTCCCATCAGACGCGGACGCCCAGCCACGGGACACGACGGCGGGGGACACGCAGCCGGCGCACAGGGAGACACACAGCCAGAACACACACAGCTCATGCCAGCATTCCAGCTTTATTGGTGGAGCCAGGGCCTCCGTAGTCCGGCAGCATGGAGTCAGGGGTGGCCGGGCTCCTCGGGACACTGGCTCCGCAGACGCCCAGTGCTGGGGTCTGCTCAGCAGCGTCCGCTGCGTTTCCCATCCCACCACCGCACCCTGTGCTGGCGGCGGCGTGCCGCGGGCTTGCATCGCCTCATCCCGTACCGGCGGTGAGGCTGGCGCAGGATGCCACGCATCGTATGGCGGCGACGCCGGCTCCTGCCTTGACCCCCGCTGTATCTGGGCCGGGCCATGCTGGCTGACTGGGTTCGATGGCCGCCTGGCCCCGCCGGAGTGACATGGGTGCGCGCCACCGCCCCGCTTTATATAGGGGTGCCGGGTCACCGCCCCGGCGCAGGGGACGCAGGAGGAGTCCCCGGGCCAGCCGGTGGCGCAGGCGGCACAGCGCAGCGCGGCGCAGCGGAAGGAGGCAGCGCAGGAGCAGAGGTGCTCCTTTTGCACCGCTAGCAGCAAGTCCCACGCTGCCGCCAGCTCCTTTGCTACCGGTGCCTGCCTGTCCCACGCCAGCACTGGCTCCTTCAGTACTGTCGGCTTCGTGTCCACGGCGCCGCCGGCCCCTTCGGAACCGGTGGGTGCAGGTCCCACGCTGCCCCTGGCTCCTTCGGTACCGGTGGGTGCAGGTCCCACGCTGCCGGTGGCTCCTTCAGTACTGGTGGGTGCAGCTCCCACGCGGCCGATGGCTCCTTCAGTACCGGCGGCAGCAGGTCCCACCCCAGCGGTCCTTTGGTACCGGCGGGTGCAGGTCCCACGCCGCCGGTGGCTCCTTGGGTACCGTCAGGTGCAGGTCCCACGCCGCCGCTAGCTCCTTCGGTACCGGCAGCAGCAGGTCCCACGCTGCCGGTGGCTCCTTCGTTACCGGCAGCAGCAGGTCCCACGCTGCCGGTGGCTCCTTTGGTACCGTCGGGTGCATGTCCCACGCCGCCGCCGGCTCCTTGGGTACCAGCAGCTGCAGGTCCCACGCTGCCGCTGGCTGCTTCGGTACTGGTGGGTGCAGGTCCCACGCCGTCGCCGGTTCCTTCAATACTGGCTGAAAGCTGAGGGCTTCTCAACCTCGGGGAGCTACCTGGGGCGGCGTCCTGACCCAAGGGGAGAGGCCCCGACTGCAGACCCGCTGCTCCGAGGAGGACTGGCTGAAAATGTCCTCCGGCGGGGCCCCGTTTATACCCTTGTTGAATCTGACCTGGGGTCATTTTAATCCCTGTTGGCCAAAAGGTCACTTCAGCGTACCTGGCACATCTCGAACGGCCAGTTCAATTTTCACCCTGCGGCCTCCAGGGTTTGGGGTTTGTTTTCCTCTCCTCCCTGCCCGGAGAAGTTTCGTTTGCTGTCGGGGGCGGGGGGTGTACCTGCCACATGGGGACATGGAGATGGGCTGGGACATGGAAGTGGCCTGGGGACGTGGAGATGGACTGGGACGTGGAGATGGACTGGGGCGTGGAGATGGACGGGGGCACGGAGATGGGCTGGGGACGTGGAGACAGGCTGGGACGTGGAGATGGGCTGGGACATGCAGACAGGGGTCAGACCCAGCACAGGAGCCGGCAGGCTGGGGCATCTCCAGCCCTGGAGACACGTGCTGGTCCTGCACAGGCGCACCCACGGGACACCCCCCCCCCCCCTCCCATCAGACGCGGACGCCCAGCCACGGGACACGACGGCGGGGGACACGCAGCCGGCGCACAGGGAGACACACAGCCAGAACACACACAGCTCATGCCAGCATTACAGATTTATTGGTGGAGCCAGGGCCTCCGTAGTCCGGCAGCATGGAGTCAGGGGTGGCCGGGCTCCTCGGGACACTGGCTCCGCAGACGCCCAGTGCTGGGGTCTGCTCAGCAGCGTCCGCTGCGTTTCCCATCCCACCACCGCACCCTGTGCTGGCGGCGGCGTGCCGCGGGCTTGCATCGCCTCATCCCGTACCGGCGGTGAGGCTGGCGCAGGATGCCACGCATCGTATGGCGGCGACGCCGGCTCCTGCCTTGACCCCCGCTGTATCTGGGCCGGGCCATGCTGGCTGACTGGGTTCGATGGCCGCCATGCCCCGCCGGAGTGGCATGGGTGCGCGCCCACCGCCCCGCTTTATATAGGGGTGCCGGGTCACCGCCCCGGCGCAGGGGATGCAGGAGGAGTCCCTGGGCCGGCCGGTGGCGCAGGCGGCACAGCGCAGCGCGGCGCAGCGGGAGGAGGCAGCGTAGGAGCAGAGGTGCTCCTTTTGCACCGCTGGCAGCAAGTCCCACGCTGCCGCCAGCTCCTTTGCTACCGGCGCCTGCCTGTCCCACGCCAGCACTGGCTCCTTCAGTACTGTCGGCTTCGTGTCCACGGCGCCGCCGGCCCCTTCGGAACCGGTGGGTGCAGGTCCCACGCTGCCCCTGGCTCCTTCAGTACCGGTGGGTGCAGGTCCCACACCGTCGCCGGTTCCGTCGGTACCGGTGGGTGCAGCTCCCATGCTGCTGCCGGCTCCTGTAATACTGGCAGCAGGTCTCACGCCGCCGCCGGTTCCTTCGGTACCGGCAGCTTCAGGTCCCATGCCGCTGCCAGCTCCAGCAGTACCGGCCGCAGCAGGTCCCATGTTGCCGGTGGCTCCTTCGGTACCGTCGGGTGCAGGTCTCATGCCGCCGCCGGCTCCTTTGATACTGGCAGCAGCAAGTCCCACACCACCGCCGGCTCCTTCGGTACCGGCGGGTGCAGGTCCCACACTGTCCCTGGCTCCTTCGGTACCGGTGGGTGCAGGTCCCACACCGTCGCCGGTTCCTTCGGTACCGGTGGGTGCAGGTCCCACGCTGCTGCCGGCTCCTGTAATACTGGCAGCAGATCCCACGCCACCTCCGGTCCTTGGGTACCGGCAGCTGCAGGTCCCATGCCGCTACCGGCTCCTTGGGTAGCAGCAGCTGCAGGTCCCATGCCACCGCCGGCTCCTTCGGTACCGTCGGGTGCAGGTCCCATGCCGTCGGTGGCTCCTTCGGTACCGGTGGTTGCAGGTCCCATGCCGTCGGTGGCTCCTTTGGTACCGGTGGCTGCATGTCCCACGCCACCGGTGGCTCCTTCGGTGCCGCCGGGTGCAGGTTCCACACCGCCGCCGGCTCCTTTGATACTGGCAGCAGCAGGTCCCACGGCGCCGCCAGCTCCTTCGGTACTGGCGGGTGCAGGTGCCATGCCATCGCTGGCTCCTACGGTACTGGCGGCTGCCGGTCCCACGGCACCGCCGGCTCCTTAGGTACCTCCTTCTTCCCTGCAGACGTGTTTAGGCACAATTTTTCACCTGAACAAAAGGTTGGAATTTAAGAAAAGCAGATGGAGCCTGGGGACGGGGGCATCACGCTGCGCTTCAGCATGTGTCCCGCTTTAAGCTGTGATTTCACGCCTCTTCGAAAAGAGGCGTGCCCGCTGCGGGTGCTGCCCTCGGCAGACGTGGCTGGGGTGTCAGCCCCACGCCACGGGCTCAGCGAAGACCGAGAGCGGCTTACCCAGTCGCACTCAGACGTGGCGAGACCACACGCAGGTATAACCTCGCCCACCTTAACACAGCCCGCGGCACCGGAGCAGCGGTGGTGCCTCCGGGCCCCTCGACGTGCCCCGCCACCCCGCCCACGCCGCTGCAGGGTGAGAGCTTCCCACCGGCGCCCTCGCTCCCGGGAGCATCCTCCGCCACGGCGGGTGGAGCCGAGGCGAGGAGAGCATCTCTCGCACCACGACGGCTCCCCGCCCCGCCCCACCCGCGGCGAGCACCGCGAGGGGGGAGGCCGGGGATGCGCTGCGCGGCGCGGCGGGGGGCGGAGGGAGGGAGCGGCGGGGCGGCCTTCTGCCGGGGCGCGGCTGACCCGCGTTGTGAAATGTGTTCATCTGATTCGTGTCAATATAAACAATGCTAGGGCGCATAATAAAATGTGACCCTCACTGTATATGTATTCTTTAACCATTTTGTCGGTCCTCGTATAACCGCAGGCCAGGAGGAAACAGATGATATGTATATAGTTCTTTTTTGCCAGCCCAAAACCGGTTTTGGTGTTACCTGCGCAGTGTTGAACAGGAGATCCTAGGGGAGAACTGAGGCATTTGTCATAGCATTAAGCGAGGTTACGAACGGGGTGATCTTTAGTATGTATAAATAGAGAGTGTATTAAAATAACAGTGTATAAGCAATCTGTGGTGTGCATTTGTTGGGGGGGGTGTCTGTTGGGAACTTGCTCGGGTTTTGGTGGCCACAGCTGGTGCTGTGCAGGGGGTCGCCTGTTGCACAGGTTGTCTGCTGTCACGCCTGAGCGGTGAGGAGCTGGGTCGGAGATACATTGCATAGGAGACCCCTCAGCCAACGAGGAGAGTTCAAGAAGTCTCTAGGAGAACTGCAGACCCCTCAGCCAACGAGGAGAGTTCGAGAAGTTTGTAGGACAACTGCAGACCCCTCAGCCAACGAGGAGAGTTCGAGAAGTCTCTAGGAGAACTACTGCACCTGCACAACCAGGAGGTGGAGAGTCTTTTGGAAGGACACGCCTAGTATGAATATGTAACTAATGTTAGACTATAAAAGAAGCTGGGTCGTATTTCACAGCGTGCGTCTTGGCAGAGCAGAGACTCCCGGCACACCCAGCGCTGTTTGCTTGCCTTTATTCCTTTAATAAATTGTAAACTTTGATTGGAATCCTGTTTGAGACTAAACTCATTTATCACAGCTGGGGGCTCGTCCGGGATGGTCTTAGTTCCTGCATTCTGACTTGATCTAGGAGGGGTGCCCCCACCATTTGGTGGCTCCTGATCCGGTCGGGTCGGGACTAACACCATCCTGAACCGGAATAAGGGCAAGCAAAGAATTTAATTTTTTTTGAGCTCCCTTGCCGGCTGCAGCAGTTTATTTTGCCCGTAATTCTGCGCGCGAAGATCCGAACGAAGACGACGGAGTCGTAAGTATTTAAGGGGTATACCGTTCGGTTGGGTGGGATTCGGTCGCCTGTATGTGTGTAAGAGTGTGATTGAGACGGAACTCGGTTCCGAAGCGATTGTGGAGGTCTTCTAACCGCGGTTCCAATCTCCCGCGAGGGACTTGGCCGGTGAAGGACCGAAGCGATTCCTATAGGATTCGTGGGTGGGTGATAGGTCCTAAAGCCCCTGCAAGACACTCTTACCGGTGACCAAGGGCTGTAGGAATTGCCACAGTAAAATTCCTAAGATGGGTCAGACAAAATCGAAGACCAAGGACCAGAAAAAAAGGGAGCAAATTACCAGATATACCATCAGAAAGTCCATTAGGAGTAATGATTAAAAATTGGAATGAAAGGGGCCCCAGAAAAGGGAAAAGTAAATTAAAATTGATTCAATATTGCATGGTTGAATGGCCAAAGGAGCCTTTAAGACCACATGTCTTTTGGCCCATTTTTGGATCCTTTGAAGACTGGATTTTCCAGGCTTTATATATATGTTAACTCAAAGGAACCTTTTAGTCAGGAGGAAAGTGATTATGCAGGATTATGGATCAGGACTTCACGTCCTTTTCCAGGCTCAATACTTGCATTAAAAACAGATGAGAAGTTTGAGGAAGAAGGAGATAAAAACGAAAAGGGAAAAGAAAAAGATGGTAAATGGGAGCCACTAGATAACTTACCGCCTCCATATCTTAATAATCCACCTCCTGTGGCGGCTCCCCCTCAGGTGGCCGTAGTACCCCCACCAGTACCACCGTTGCCCCTGCCTCCACCACCAACAGCACCGGAATTAGAAAAACCTCCGGCTGCGTGTACAAGAAGTAAGACTGCCGCAACCGAGGGAGCCTTTTTGTATCCCTTACGAGAGGTACCCCTCGGAGGCAATCAAGGAGGCATCGGGTTTGTGGCAGTCCCATTAAATACCACAGATGTAAGAAATTTTAAGAAAGAAATGGGGACCCTATTAGATAATCCCCTTGGAGTAGCTGAAAAGCTGGACCAATTCCTAGGCCCCAATACTTATACCTGGGAAGAAATACAGTCTGGTTTAGGGATTTTATTTACTGCTGAGGAGAAGGGAATGATTAGGCAAGCTGGGATGAGAATTTGGGAAAGACAGAATCAGGCGGGACCCCCGGGAGACCAAAAATGGCCAAATGTGGATCCCCACTGGGATCATCAGCAACCCCAAGGAAGACAGACTATGAGGGATTTGAGAACATTAATTATACAGGGAATAAGGGAAGCGGTTCCCCGAGGGCAAAACATTAAAAAAGCATTTAATGAACAACAAGGGAAAGATGAATCTCCAACCGAATGGTTGGAAAGATTAAAGAAAAGTGTACAAATGTATTCGGGAATTGATCCGAATACAGTGGCTGGGACCGCACTCCTTAGAACGCAATCTGTAGCTAAATCCTGGGGGGATATAAGAAGGAAATTGGAGAAACTAGAAGACTGGCAAGAAAGAGGATTAGAAGAGTTACTTAGGGAAGCACAGAAAGTATATGTTAGGAGAGATGAGGGAAAACAGAAGGCAAAAGCTAGGATCTTTGTAGCAGCAGTAAGAGAAGGTCAAAAAAATAAGATCCCGTCCAGAGAGAGAAGAGAAAAAGGAATAGAGAAAACACCCAGGGGACGGCTTTATTGAGAGAAATTCACAGTTCCCGTCTGTTACTATTGCAACAAGAAAGGACATGTTCAGAGGAACTGTCATAAGCGGGAACAAGATGAAAAAATATTTAAAGAAGAATAGGGGTGTCAGGGGCTATATCTTCTGGGGACTTCAACATCAACAGAGCCCTTGATAAAATTATTAATTGGTCTCCATAAAGAGGAAGTTTTATTTTTGGTGGACACGGGGGCTGAAAAATCCACTATTCAAAAACTTGCGAAGGGAATAGAAAAAGGGAAGAGTTATATGTCAGTAGTAGGGGCAAAAGGGGAGCCTTTCAAAGTACCTGTTTTAAAAGATGTAGAAGTAGAAACAGAGAAGAAAATTTGCCTTAATGATTTACTTTTGCTCCCCGAAGCGGAATACAATTTATTAGGAAGGGATTTGATTTTGAAATTAAACTTAGGCATTCAAAGTCAAGGGGATAAGTTGCAGATTAAATTATACACTCTAACACAAGAGGATGAAAAAGCCATTAACCCTTCAGTATGGTATAGGGAGGGGGAAATTGGAAAGACAGAAACGGACCCCATAAATGTTCAAATAATAGACCCGCATTGTACAATTAGAGTCAAACAATATCCTATACCACTGGAGGGCCGAATAGGGTTAAAGCCTGTAGTTGACAGACTTCTGGAAAAAGGAACTTTAGAACCATGTATGTCACCTCATAATACACCCGTCCTCCCAGTAAAGAAACCGGATGGGTCATACAGGATGGTACAGGATCTGAGAGCTCTAAATGAGTGAACAATTACTAAATTCCCCCTGGTGGCAAACCCTTATACTTTATTGAGCCATATATCTCCCGAACATACTTGGTATAGTGTGATAGATTTAAAGGATGCTTTTTGGGCCTGTCCCCTGGAGGAGGGATCCAGAGATTATTTTGCCTTTGAGTGGGAGGACCCCGAAACGGGACGAAAACAACAATTAAGATGGACTGTGCTACCACGAGGGTTTGCAGAGTCACCCAATCTATTTGGACAAACTTTAGAGAAAATTTTACAAGATTTAATTTTACCCAGGGAGGTAAAGTTATTGCAATATGTGGACGATCTATTAATAGCGGGAGAAACTGAAGAGGGAACCCGAGAAGCCACTATTAAATTGTTAAATTTTTTAGGAGAAAAGGGATTAAAGGTGTCCCGATCAAAACTACAGTTTGTAGAACAGGAAGTAAAATACTTCGGACATTGGCTGAGGAAGGGAAGGAAAAAGCTAGATCCCGACAGGGTATCTGGAATCCTATCCTTAAGACCCCCCACAAACTAAAAAGGAAATTCGGCAAATATTGGGATTACTAGGATATTGTAGACCGTGGCTTGAAAGCTACAGTGAAAAGGTGACATTCTTGTACGAGAAATTAACTAATAACCAACTTAAATGGTTTACAGAAGATGATCAGAAATTTGAGGAAATAAAAAGGGCATTGATACAGGCACCTGTATTAAGGCTCCCAAATCTAAAAAAAACCCTTTTTATCTCTTTGTGAATACATCAAACCAGACAGCATATGGAGTCGTTGCTCAAGACTGGGCAGGAATTAAGAAACCCATGGGGTATTGTTCTAAGTTACTGGATCCAGTAAGTAGAGGATGGCCCGCTTGTCTCCAAGGTTTGGTCGCTACGGCATTATTAATAGAGGAAGTTAGAAAGATTACCTTTAGTGCCCCTTTAAAAGTGTATACTCCACATAATGTCAGAAGTGTTTTACAACAAAAAGTGGAAAAATGGCTAACGGATAGCCGGATCCTAAAATATGAAGCAATATTGATTGACTCCCCTAATTTAGAACTGAGGGTAACCTCTGCTCAGAGTCCAGCACATTTTTTGTTTGGAGAACCATTGGAGAAATTGCAACATAACTGCTTAGAGGTAATTGAGACCCAGACTAAGGTGAGGCCAGATTTAAGAGATACCGAGTTAGAAGAGGGAGAGACACTGTTTGTAGATGGCTCCTCCCAAGTAGTGGAAGGAAAGAGAAAGTCAGGATATGCAATAATTAATAAGGACCTAAAGCCTGTGGAATCAGGACCTCTAAGCCCATCATGGTCAGCTCAGGCTTGTGAACTGTATGCCCTGTATAGGGCCCTGGAATTATTAAAGGGAAAAAGTGGGACTATATTTACAGATTCCAAATATGCATATGGGGTGGTTCACACTTTTGGAAAAATTTGGGAAGAAAGAGGTGTAATTAATACTCAAGGGAGGAATCTTATACATCAAGAATTAATAGTAAAAATTTTGAAGGCATTAAGAGAACCAAGGGAAGTAGCAGTGGTACATATGAGAGGACATCAAAGGGGATTAGATTACCGAATCAGAGGGAATAACTTGGCGGATAGAGAGGCCCAGGAAGCAGCCCTAAGGACTCAGGTCACTAAAATTAACATAGTACAAACAACTGGGGATACCAGTGAAGAGAGACGAGAGGAAAAAGAGAAGAAGTTTACCCCTGAGGAACGAACAAAATTGGAAAAAATAAGGGCTAAGTTAGAACAAGGAAAATGGATACTGCCTGACGGGCGAGAAACGTTGCCAAAAGCCCATACCAGACAAATATTAGTACGTTTACATGTACAAACACATTGGGGTACCAAGGCATTAAGTGATCACTTCCTTAAACAATTTGGCTGTATTGGAATTTTTGAAATAGCAAAACAAATTACACAAGGCTGCTTAACTTGTCAAAAGATAAATAAGAAAGTGTTTTGACAAGCAGCCACAGGAGGGAGGAAAACGGCTTACAGACCTTTTGAGAAAATACAAGTTGATTTCACTGAATTGCCCAAGGTAGGTAGGATAAAATATTTATTGGTAATAGTAGATCATTTAACACAATGGGTAGAAGCTTACCCTGTAGCACGAGCTACTGCACAGATGGTGGTAAAAATTTTATTAGAACACGTGATACCCAGATATGGGATAATCCAGTACATTGACTCTGATCAGGGCACACACTTTACATCTAGAATAATAAAATTATTATGTCAATCATTAGGCATTCAGTGGGAGTATCACACCCCATGGCATCCACAAAGCTTGGGGAAAGTAGAAAGAATGAATCAAACAATCAAACAGCAATTGGCTGAATTGATGATTGAAACACAGATGCCCTGGACAAAATGCTTACCATTGGCACTTCTAAATATAAGAACTAAACCACACAGTGAGACTGGATTATCGCCATATGAAATCGGGACTAAAAAAATTAAATTCTTTGCTTGCCCTTATTCCGGTTCAGGATGGTGTTAGTCCCGACCCGACCGGATCAGGAGCCACCAAATGGTGGGGGCACCCCTCCTTGATCAAGTCAGAATGCAGGAACTAAGACCCTCCCGGACGAGCCCCCAGTTGTGGTAAATGAGTTTAGTCTCAAACAGGATTCCAATCAAAGTTTACAGGTAGCAATATACATTTACATTTTTTTTTAATTTTTTAGGAGAATCCAGTTGACTTTTAAAATCTTTATTCTTTAAGCTCTCACACATTTAACTTCCATGTCTTCCATAACCATAGAATTCTGGTGACACTGTTTAATTGGAAAACACAATTTTATCTTTAAGATGTCTTATCCCTTTGCAAACCATCAGCTGCAGGTTGAGCTTTTCAACATTTTAAGTGTTGGTACCTCTCCTTGGGAAGGGGACATTTAAACATTGCCTTTGAAAGACATACTTAAGATTGCTCTTTGACTTGAGTCTTTGCAATCTATATCCTAATATTTGTGAGTTTGGAGTCTGAGCATTAGCATATGTTGTGCTAATTTTTTAGTTGAGCATCGAGCTATTCATTGCAAGTGGAGCAGTCTGTTTACAAACCACAGTGGAAAATTTCTTGTGATGATTCCTAATATTTCGCAAAATACATACTTGTTTGTTGTAAACCAGATTGACAAAGTGTAAAAGAGAATATGGGGAGGACCTAATCTCTGAGCCGCACATCTATATACGACTACAAAATCCATGGCTTTTGCTGCTCTGTTTTTTTGTGGATTGGGGGGGGGGGGGGGGGGTATATAAGCAGAGTTCAGTTTTAGCAAACTGGACAGAAGGCAGATAGGAAAGATAGTGCTTGAAGTAATTTAGCACTTCATCAGTGCTTTCTTTTTAAAATACAACCGTAGAAATCCTGTGAGCAGAAAGCAGACCAATTCTTACTGCATATTAATATTTTAACACTCGCCAGGCAAAAAGAGGATGTTTCCATACTTTCAATGTTGAAGTGGCAGAGCATGCCAAGAAGTTTAGCAAGTAAACTTCCAGGGTTTAAAACAGGGGAAAAGAACCAACCCTAGGCTCTTAGAGTGCTGTCAAAGAAAAGGGATGAGACATCTGAAGGTGCCCAGGACTTCCTTGACACTGGATTGCTTTCCGTAAGCAGAGTGTCACCAGTCTTCGCAGAGCATGGCTCGTGATGACCGTCTTGTTTCAGCCCACCACGGGCAGAATGAAAGGCCTCCATTGGGATGCAGCTGAACTCGCCTTTGAGTTAAACAGACACCCCTTCCACATTTGAGCCGCTCGGGCCAGACTTCAAAAGCATGCTACCGGATACGAATTTCAGATAGTATTTTTAAACTCGACCACTGCGCCATGGTTTTTCCTCTTGTTATCTTGCTTTGTCATTGCTTGCTCTCTGCTACAGCATACCGCTTGTAGGCAGTCCCTGTACACTGTATCACTATTTTCTTAGTTTTAGCAAATGTAAGTACTCCAGGTGCCTTTCTGTAGCCGTTGACTGCATGGTACTGCATGCAAAATCATCTTTTTGTTCAGGCCATTGTAGAAGTCTGTGTAGAAGATCTCTCTGTGTTCCTGTGTGCAGTGCTAGCTTGGAGCATACATTGCAAATACAGTTTGTGTTTCACTGCTGTGGCTGTGCATTGCATGTGTGTGTGTTGCTGTGTATGCCAAGTTACAGGTACTGCAGGACATACAGTTTGAGTAACTAATTCACTTCAAGTAAGTACTAAAAAAAAAAAAAAAAATTAAAAAAAAAAAAATCTGTGCTTCCCTTGGCCAGAGACTTGTATACCAGTGCCTTTTGTCACCCATACTGTTCTGTAAATGCAGTCTAGTTGTTTTGCTCAGAACCTACAGAAAGGCATGAGACCAGCTGCATTTGAGACTGCCACCTTGTACACACTTATTCATGCTCTTTCTGTGGGTTCTTAGCTGGCAGTTGTGCATAACTACCATGGGACACATGTCAAAGATTTTTAAAGGAACTGGTTCCTTGTGGGAGTGTTGGTTTGGGTTTTTTGAAGAGACTGGAAAGGCCGTGATAGGAAGGGAGGTTTTGGATTGTTGGGTGAAGCAGCCACAGGAGAGCAGCACAAGGCAAGTGTCTTTTAGATAGCAGCAAAGGACACTTCAAAAAGAAAGGAAGCATTGACATTTCTGGTGGGAAGATCTAAATACAGACTAAATATGGATGAGAACAAATGTCCCCTTCTGAAGAAGAACCTATTTCAACACTAAGAATTCAACTTTAAGTCATACCTCCATTTACGAATTTGTTAGTTATACCAGCGTGCAGTCCTCTCAAAGGGATCTTAAAACCACGCCCCAGCTGCAAAGAATGCTTTTTTGTTTCTTCATAAGGAGAAGCTGAGAGCATACATGTTAAGCCGAAACACTGGCTTGCCCTGCTTCAGAAATACATAAAGGTCTCTTTTTGATAGTTGTGTCCTGTGGGTTCACGAGTGAGACATGGGGATGCACTCCCTGTTTGATAGCCTCAAGGACGTGACCCTGTAAATAGCTTTTGGGTCTGTGCGAGCCATCCCCTTGAACAGGCTCCAGAGGCTCCTGAGGCTTGTGGCTGTACTTGAGCCTTTGGTCGCTTTATTTTGGAGAGGAGGGGAAATTTGTGCGTAGCTGTTTGGTAGGAGTGCAGTTTCTCTGCTGTCTCCTTTTGAAATGAAGAGACATAGATGTACCCTGTGTAACCATGCAGATCTGTGATTCCAGAGCAGGGCCATGGAGATGATCAGAGGGCTGGGGAACCTCTCCTATGGAGACAAGCTGAGAGAGTTGGGGTTGTTCAGCCTGGAGAAGAGAAGGCTCCGGGGAGACCTTACAGCAGCCTGCCAGTACCTAAAGGGCGCCTACAAGAAAGCTGGAGAGGGACTTTTTACGAGGACATGTAGTGATAGGACAAGGGGTAATGGCTTTAAATTGAGAGAGGGTAGATTTAGATTGTGTGTAAGGAAGAAGTTCTGGACTGTGAGCATGGTGAGGCACTGGCACAGGTTGCCCAGAGAGGTTGTGGCTGCCCCATCCCTGGCAGTGTTCAAGGCCAGGTTGGATGGGGCTTGGAGCACCCTGGTCCAGTGGAAGGTGTCCCTGCCCATGGCAAGGGAGGTGGAACTAGAGGACCTTTAAGGTCCCTTCCAGCCCAAACCATTCTATGATTCCCCAGTTCAAGGTAGAGGAATCTCTGAGGCATAACCATCTCGGCATCGCCTTTGGTGCGCGGGGCTTACTTAGCAGCCCTCCTTTATCGAGGCCATTCAGCAAGGGCCAAGTCAGCCTCTGCATATTTTGACTAAATGATTTGTCTGGGATTTCATACAGGTAATATCTAGTTCTTTGGTTTTCCTCTTTATTTTTATATGATGCCTCTTGGGATGAGCCAGATAAGCTCAACTCAGCCAAAGCAAACTTGAGGGAGCTCAAAGTTGGCTATATTTGTCTGGGAATAACTAGTCTCACAGTGGAAATAAGCATCTTTCACTTCAATATGGTACGAAGCTGTTGCTCTCTATATGGGCACCCAGTTAGCCTAAAACCAGCTGGTTTCTGGAAGGGTTTGTGTTTAGAGTTTTGAAAGGCTGCAGCTTGAGTGCATCCAAAACTAGATGAAGAAGATAGGATTGGAACAGCTAAATTCATCTTAACATAGATTTAAGTTTTAGAGCAGTAGTTTGCAATGTCCCCTGGACTCAGACGTTACGCTACCTTGTCGTGGCAAATGTATTCTCTTTGGCTTGGCAGACTGCATATGAGTTAGTATTGTACTGGTTTGGACGATGTGCTACAGTAGTTTGGAATTGGTTCATAAATTCCTGTGCTTCTCCCTTTAAAATCTAAACCTCTTCTGTTTATGCTCCTCCTAAATCAGGATTTGGTGTCTACACAGGCAGAAAACGCAATTCACTGACTCCTCGATCGAGTCTATTTCCTTGTCCGGGTTGCCAGCGGGATATTGATCTTGGAGGACGTGGCCTCAATGGCTTATTTCGTAGTTTTACTCTGGAAACCATTGTGGAAAGGTACAGACAGGCAGCCAGGGCAGCCGTTGCTATTATGTGCGATTTCTGCAAACCGCCACCTCAAGGGTCCACAAAGAGCTGCGTGGACTGCAGTGCAAGCTATTGCAATGAATGTTTCAAAATACACCATCCTTGGGGAACTGTGAAAGCCCAGCATGAATATGTAGGACCAACCACCAACTTCAGACCCAAGGTAAGGATACCGTATCTTCCAGAATTTGGGTTGTGCCATTCACATAGAGCTTCAGACATACCTGTGCAACGGTAGTCGCTTTTTAGGACCGTTATTGCTTTACTGATTATTGCTGTTGTTTATGGAGCGAACCATAAGCTTTTGTTCTTGTTGATGATGAAGTGGTGGTTGTTCAAGAGGACACTGAGAACATATTTGAAGGGGACTCTAAAAATAAGGATTTTTTTACTTTGGGAAATGGATTGTGGTATTTGTGGTTTGGGTCTTTATTTTTTCTTTTTTTGGAACACTTAATGATCTTGAACATCTAGAGTGGCAGTGCTTTTCTCTGAAAGTCGGGTTAAGGAGAACGCCTGTGTGCGGAAACTTGAAAAACCCAAAACAACTGGCCTCCCCCCTGCCCCCTTAAGGCAGGTTGCCTTTGGGTGTTTTGTGTCTGAACTTGATCCATCACAAAGCATCTTCTTTCTCTTCTTCCTTGCATCTAGCAATAGCAAAAGGTGGAGTTCAGGTCTCTGTTGTTATTACACCCTGTTATTTTTTTAGCTATAGCAGAAGAGAAAAATGTAATGGCAAGTTTTCTACTTTACATACTGCTGCTGCTGCTGCTGCACTTAGACAAAACAGAGTGATTGCAAGTTCCGTTAGCTTTGTCTCTCCTGCTAAGTGTAGTGCAGAACATGGCAGTGTCTGTGGCCACTGACCTTGCTGGAGGTCCCACAAATATTGGAAATGCTGGTGTTCAAAGAGTCCTGATTAATTTTGATTAAATTAAGTAGATCTGATTTAATGGGCAATGCGTAAGAAGAAACTCTTGACTGGTGGTGTACCTTCTTTCTGAGGCTGCAGAAATTAGAGCCTCAAAAGTTAGCGAGCTGGCAGATAGTGAACTTCTAGAAGTCCACTTAGTGCCGTTTTTCTTGAGTCTAACACATTCATTGTAGTTAAGAACAAGCATGTGCTTGGTGTGCTTTAAAATGCACTAGCACACAGCTATCTTCGTGAAATGTCCCTTCATTGGATAAATGGGTAAGGTAAAAGTTTGCGTGCTGCCTTCCAGCTCTCGATCTAAAATGCTGTACAGCTCCTTAAAAACTTTGCTTCTAGGGTATCTAAACCCTCACTGCTGCAATGTTGCTAGTTAAAAACACCAAAGGCATCTTGTGATCCTTGTGTAGTCATAAAGGTACCCTGTTGTTATACTACATGCAGACTGAATTGGGGTTGAAAAGTCAGGAGTTGAATTCTATTGAAGCAGAGCAAAAGGGGGAGAAGTGGTTAAACTGAACTTTACTGTGCTCTTATAGAGACTTTTTTGAGGACTGTTTGAGCTTAATGTAAAGAAAGAAAAGTGCATTTTTTTCATGGCACTGCATTGTTGAGACCTGAGCTGAATGCATGGAGTATTTGTTGGTTACCTGAACAATGTTCCCAGTCATCACTTTAATTTACAACCAGACTGGAAAGCACTTTGTAACGTGTGTGGTGGGGATGGGAAAAGCACATACTGGGCTGATTGTTCTTGAATGTTGAGAGAACTAGTCAAGGTAATCTGCTAACCTCTTCTGTCTCCAGCTTGCAGGCTGTAATTCTGGCTTATACAAGGTTTCTGTTAGGTGTGACTATGCACTGCAGTGGAAAAATTCCTTCTACAGACTAAGAGCATGACTGCAGTGTTTGGAGATGTCTGCCTGCACAGCCCTGTGTGTGTGTGTATGTTTTGCAGTGCTGTTTAAGCTGATACCGGAATTAGCGTTCAGCATGAACAACTCGTAATTGGAGTCAGACAGCAAAATTGAAACACTGGAGCCTTTTGTCTTTAAAATGACTGTGACTGGTGGTGGTGGCTGCATTTTGTTTGTTGCTCCAAGAGCAATAGCTATGTGGCTGATCAGAGTCTAGCTTAAACTTAAATCATTACCATATCATGGCAACTCTTGCTTTAAGAAACACTTCATAGCTGTTTCAAGAGATGCTGGCATGGACGCGGTTAAATTTGACAGGGTGGGTGTGTTGTATGTTGCATTTACAGGTCTGAACAGGAGCGTAGGGAGTTTGAGGCATGCAAACAACTTCAGGGATTAGCAACAGGGTTGATTGCAATAGAGAGGCTACATGACGTGTACACAGACATTGCCACAGGTTTACTGACTGTAAACCTTGTGGAACAGTGTGTTCATCTGCTGGCTTTCACTGGCATGGCCACATATAAAAGGTGGAACATAAACTGAATGTAAAAAATTCACTAATGAAATCAGACACTGCTGTGGGATGACTGAGTGGTTTGATGGCTTGTTGAGCACCTCAGTTTTTGGAAGTACACCTGCATTCGCTCTGCTCTTTTTTTTCAGATTTTGATGTGTCCAGAACACGAAATGGAGAGGGTAAACATGTACTGTGAACTCTGCAGAAGGCCTGTTTGTCATCTTTGTAAACTGGGTGGATGTCATGCAAACCATAGAGTAACAACCATGAGCACTGCCTACAAAACCCTTAAGGTAAAAGTAAATACTGTTGGACCTGGCCTTAAGAAGGGGAAGAGTACTGAGCTTCTGGTGTAAGGGCAAACTCCTTCTGGCAGGAAGCCAGGACGTGTGTTTAGAGGACAGTGAACTAGTCATGAGGCATGCTGTTGGGCAACATCTGTTCACGTATATATTAGTGTGACATAGTGCACCTCTGAGAAACTAAACTATATTTTCTATGAGGCTTGAAACATAACCCCTTAAAAGTGCTTTCACCTTATTTTAGCCGACTGTACAGCAGTACTGAGCGATGTAGAAGGTTTAAGCAGTTAACACTTTACAGTCTAGCTTTTTTAAGATAAATGTCCTTGTGGCTTGGGTTAGCTGATACTTTAGAAGCCCTCCTGAAAAATTTGCATCTGAAGTATCTGTTGGGACCTTGTATAATTCTGAAGTTGCATAGCTGTTAATTCCCTAAGCACAGTACAACAGGGAAGACTTGCAAACGTTGCTTTGTTATTAAAGAATGATTTGCTGCTACCTCCGCTTCTTCCTTTTCTTCCTCTTCTGCTCACAGGGAAAAAAAAAAAAAAAAAAAAAAAAGAAAGACCAGCCCAGCCAGCCTTGTGCTCTTTGGCCTCCTTGACTGTTTGCAAGGCTTTTCCTGTACAGCTGTTAACTCTTGCAACTAAGGAAGTGCAGAGACACTCCCAAGTTCATGCTTTGAAACGCTAATTTTTCTAGCAAATCTTATTACAAATGAGTTAATAACTAACAAGGCTTTTCTGTAAGTTTTAGTAGTGTCCTGAAGCTTCATGTTCCTAGCCTAAGAGAGGGTGACTCCTGTGGCTGGGGCAGAATGAGCCAGCTGAGGCTGTTACCTCTTGTCCTTAGAGGCTGTGCCCCCAGTCCTGCTCACAGCAGTGGCCTGATATCCCTGTGCAGTCATCAGAGGTCACCGAGCAATTCTCCGCAGGGTTGCTGCTCGTGACTGGTGGCAGGCTGCTGTCCTTTTAACTAGATAAACCGAGCACGAGTGGGATGTTCTGCCTGCGCTGGTGGTCAGTTGGGGTGGGATACCCTTATTCTGCCAGTTTGCAGGGTTTTTTTTAACAGGAGAAGCTTTCAAAAGATACCGAGTACCTCATCAGTAAGGAGAGCCAGGTGAAAGCTCACATCACACAGCTGGATCTGCTGCTGAAAGAAACAGAGGTAAGAGTGGCTTGTGGGTTGTCTGGGGATGGCCCTTGCAGGGACAGAGCGGGGACTTGAACTGCTTTTAGTGAAGTGTTTCAAATCCTTTGGGTTTTTTCAGTTAGCCAGTAAAACAATTTCTGAACAGTTTTGTGTTAGTCCTGAATCACTCACGGCAAGACGTAGTCCTGACAGCATGGGAAATTTGGGCAACATACAGAGGGAAGTTAAGTTTTGGGTGCTGCTGTAAGTTTAATTGAAATAAAGCTTATTTGATACCTTAACCAAAGAGAGGTGGGTTAGACTTACAGCTCTTGTGTACTAATGGTGCTGCACAATTTACACCGTCTGTTTGCCTTGAGGATGTTCCAGTAAAGTCAGAATTAAGGGCAAAATCTCCCTGCAGAGGAGCCAGAGCTGGGAGCTCACATACAAGCTGAAAAACGCAGTGGCAGAAATTGCAGGAGTTCTGGCACTTGCCTTTATCTTGATAGAGATTGTCTTCCTACTTTGTAGTTCCTTTTATCCAGGGCACTGGGCAGAGGTGGCACTACAGTCTGAGGGCATACGTGAGAAACTGGGCTGGACACCCAGTTGAGGGTGATTGGGGAAGGTGGAAGAGCACCTAGCTCTTGGGCATGAAGATTTCAGAGACTGACCTGCTTTTACAGTGCTTTTTGATGAGCTGTTCAGACAAATGCTGTGCATCATTCAAGATCTCATCAGAGGAATACTTTCCTGCTCTTCGTTCTCTGTGTTAAGATAGTAAATGCTCACTAGCTTGGGTGCAGTGCTGATTCCATTTTCAGTGCTGAAGAGCATAACAAAGCTCATTAGTCTTGTCTGTCAAATGGATTACTAGATTGCTATGATACCTTGAGCAGCCTTAAGTGTGTTTCTGTACACAGTCACAGTGCTGCGGACTCTGTCTAAAACGTCTTTTGTTCCCTCCTAGTGCAACAGTGAAAGAGCTAAAGAAGAAGCATCTCAGAGTTTTGAGAAATTATCATCTCATGTCCTGGAAGAGAAGAAATCTGCAGCTCTTAAGGCAATTGAAGCCTCTAAGAATTTCAGGCTGGAAAAATTGCAGGCGCAAGCAGAAGAATATCAAGGGCTCCTGGAAAGTAATGGCCTTGTAGGATATGCTCAAGAAGTGCTTAAAGAAACTGATCCATCTTTTTTTGTTCAAACAGCAAAACAACTTCATGTCAGGTATCTTAATTATCTTCTGTTTGAGGTACAGGCACTGTTCCAGGATGTCTGGTCAGTCATACTCTTTTGACACCTGCTAGCAAAGTATTGAATGCAGTACCTTGTATTGCAGATGCTCAGGAGATGGTCCTGGTACCACGCAGTAGAAATTACTACATGACAGTGTGCGTTAAGGAACAGCACACAGGAGGGGCTCTGTCCTGCGACAATGCCTAGCCTTGTTCAGTAGGACTGCAGTGGAAGGGTAGCTCATTCAGCTCACTGACACATTCCTTTGCTCAGAGATTGTATCAGGTATTTGCAAGTTAATCTAACAGGTCTCTTCTGGCTTTAAACTCTTTGATCTTAATGGTTGTTCTCCACACCTGTTTTGTTCTTGGAACATAATGCCCCAAATTGTTACAATGCTTTGCCAGCTGAACAATTACCTGTTCCTTATATTTACACTGATCTACAAAAAAACCTGTAAATTTTGCATTTGAATTCTGTCTAGAGAGACAGAAATTTCTGGGAAGCATCAGTGAGCACATGAAAACAACTTTTTTTAAAGCAAAACCTAGCGTTTTTACCTTAAGGAATGCAGACATGTGAATTCCCTTTTCTCTCTTCTGCCATACTTCTGCTTCTGTGCTTTCAGAATCCAAAAAGCTACTGAATCTCTGAAGAACTTCAGGCCAGCAGCTGAAACTACTTTTGAAGACTTTGTGGTGGACATAGCCAAGCAAGAAGACATCCTTGGTGACTTGGCCTTCCATTCCAATGGTAAATAGCGAGAGCATCAGGTCTTTCTCGAGTTACGGCTTTAAGGGCTTCTCTGGAAAGAGGCAAAACTGACGCAGGGCTGTAGTTGCAGAACTCAGTGTTGTGACTTGTGTTGTGCCTTCTGTCTCCGTGACCCACAAGGCATTGCCTGGCACCAAGGCTGATAAAGAAGCTAAGATGCCATTGCATTCAGTACCAGTTTACACTGGCTTTCAAAATATTGTAATTAAATAATACTCGGTCTTCCTAGAAGCTTTTTGTTGTATGACAGAAAAGAATAGTTTCTTATATGTTTTTTTTAGCTGCCAGCAGAAATAAGTAATACAAATTTCAAAGTAAAAACAGAAAATAGGGGATTTATTTAAGTGCATGAACAGAACCATCCTCGTATGCACTCTTCAACTAGGGAAGTCAGATTTCACTCGCGCACACACACAGTGCTATAGCCGCTCAAGAAAGGGCTTGTATTGTTAACTCTGAAACAACGTATATCTGAATTTGAGATTTTTTTTCTCCTGAATCTCTGGCATTCCAGGTCTAGAAACACCAGAAATCAATGAAGAGCAGAGCAGAGTCTACAACAAAGCTCTGATCAGTTGGGAACGCCCTGGGAAGAGAGACTCAGCTGATACCTATGTTCTTGAGTATCATAAGCTTAATAGAGAAGAGGAGAGTGCGACGTGGCAGGAGATCAAAGTTTGCAGCAAGAGCAAAGCAATAGCTGATCTTGATGACAACAGCAGCTATGCCTTCAGAGTTCGAGGATATAAAGGGTCCATCTGTAGCCCTTGGAGCCAAGAAGTTATTTTGCATACGCCTCCAGCTCCAGGTATTGGATTTTCTTATGTCCACCAGGTGCTGAACCCATGTCTGTCGGTGTTAAGAGCTGTAGGTGGTTTCCAGTAGTTCCCGGACTTCTGCTAGACTGTTACCGGTTGCATAAATGTTGAGAAACACTGTTAACAAACAGGTTAAATGGGTGGCATACTGACACTTGCTTGACATTCCTGGTAGCCTTTAAAAGTGAGAAATTCTAACACCCGTGTGACTTAAAATGTAGTTTATAAGCACAGAAGGTCAAATACTTAACCAAGAGGAAAATTTTGGGGATACTGTTTTTCAGTTTTCAGTTTTCTTTTTGATGACAAATGTGGGTACAACAGCGAACATCTCCTGCTGAACCCAGGAAGAACCTCTGTGGAAAGTAGGGCTGGATTTCCTCTACTGCTGGGATCTGAGCACATGCAGGTCGGATGCTACACAACCCTGGATTACATCATTGGCGACACTGGGATTGCCAAAGGGAAGCACTTCTGGGCTTTTCATGTGGAAGCCTATTCCTACCTGGTGAAAGTGGGAGTTGTTTCTAGCAGCAAGATACAGAAATTGTTCCATAATACCTATGATGTGACCAGCCCAAGGTAAATTCCAGACTCTTGCTGAATACATGTTTTATATAAGGAGATGGCTTTTTAAAAAATAAATTAAGGGTGAGTCTGGTCTCAGTTAGTACACAAGGAGAACCTAACCAGTGGAAAGTGGCTTGAAGAATATGGTGTAAGCATGTTGTCCTGTTCGTCCCCTGCTACTAGTAGAAGAAATTCTAATTATCCAGAGTCCTATTTTCTTTCTTTTTGGGAAAGAAATCAGGTTCCTATAGATGTCAAGATACATCTATAGGGATGTAAAGCAAGAACGTAAAAAAAAAAAAGCCGTCAGTTGCAAGAGTGAAGCAATGCTTAATTGTCAGTAGTAAGCCTCTGCCTTAATTCCCTTAGCATACTAGGTTTGGCAGCCATTCAGAGGTACAATGTTCACTGTGCCTATCTGTGTAACTTTGCTGTAGCTTGCATCATGGTGGATTCCAAGTCACTGGCTTATCCCAGGCTATACGCTTGCTTACAGTACCGGAGTGCTACTGAGCACAAGCCAAAGTACAGTGGACAAACCAGCAAAAAGATCTCCAGCTCTCAATTACAGTTGTGTAGTAAGCCTGGATATGTGCAGGAACTGCAGGCTGGGAGGCTATCTCCTGGGAACTCTTAACTTTTTCAGGAATCTAACAAATGTATTGGCTTCCTCCTGTATAACATAGTGAAAGTGTAAAAATGCAAATGTCTTGAGCTGCTTAAAGTTAGATGGAGCCTTTTTGCAAAGTGAGAAATTAGATCCTGATTTCCTGATTTTTTTCCTTATCCACACAAATATCTGGAAAACTTTAGCTGACACACATCCAACTTCCCCCCAAACACCCCAAGCCCGCAAATCTAGCTAGGGATTGTCCGCACAGAAGAATGCGTGCTTCTCAGCTCTGTCTTCATCTGGGGACAGGAGTAGGGGGAAAAGCATGTAAACTGAACAAACCTAGCTACAAACTTTCCCCAGTAACCAGCTGGGGAACAGGGATTCATGGAAGCCTCCAGGCAGAGCACTTCTAAAAAACAAACAAACAAATCAACCCCAACGAAAACCTTAAACCACTACTTTTTGTATTTTGAGTTTTAAAGACAATGTAATACAGCAGTGTCATGGAAAACTCACAGGACAACAGTAATGTTAAATGTATTGACTGGTGCTGTTTAAGATTACGTAAATAAAGTTAAACGTGTTGTCTGTAATGATTAGTCATATTTGCTAAATTACTTCTCAAGTTAACTAATTTACCTGTAGGTTCATTAATGATGGCCTAGCATGAGTACATTTAGATACATCCACTCCTTAGTAAAGCCTTCTGTGGCCTTGTCCTCAGTAGTAGTGTTTAGCTGTTATTAATTGTTTGAGGTGGCCCAAGTAAGTGTTCTCCACCTCCTAAATTCATCTTCCCTCCTGGCTTAGCTATATTTTTACCCCCCAAGTTTTTGTGGTTGATAGTGTGGTGTTACCTATCACACAAAACTGTTTTCTCCAGTTCACGTCACTGATCCCACTTCAGAATATGACAAAAGCAAATGGTTGTTTTTCTGTTCTAGATACGAGCAAGACAGTGGTCATGACAGTGGGAGTGAAGATGCCTTCTTTGACTCATCACAGCCTGTCACACGGGTCACTTTAGGCATGAAGAAGTTCTTTATCCCCATGACACCTGCTTCCCCCAAGGATCCAGCAAGCAGAATCCTCCCCCTGCCGTCGTGCTTGGGCATCTGCCTTGAGTGTGACAAAGGCAAGGTGGGGTTTTACGACGCAGGCCGTATGAAATGCCTTTATGAATCCAAGGTGGACTGCTCTGGCATGATGTCCCCAGCATTTGCCTTAATGGGTGGCGCAGCGGTTCATCTTGAGGAAGCTGTCACAGCAAGGTATGGGGAGTACCACGATGACATCTAGTGCAGTAATCTCTTCCCATTGCTGTTCTGAGGTGGAAGATGAGAGCAGAAGAATTCTACCTTAGTTTTCAGTCCTGATTAATTACATTCTACCTACGTGTTGCTCACAAGCCTCTGGGCCGTGCTTTTTTTAAACAAACAGTCCAGACACTTCCCACACCAGTGGGAAATGTTCTTCCAGGAACTCTCCTGCCTTTCTTGCGATCTGTGCAATGCTGTTATCCGCAGACTTTCTTCCCAGGGGGAAGCAGGGAAGAAGTTTGACTAGCAACCAAAACTACTCTTCAGGGGTAGAAATCCGCCTTTTATGTAACTTAAATCTACATAGTCAGTTTTCCATTGAATGAAGTCAAAGCTGACAGCACGTGATTGCTGTTCTCCTTTTAAGAAGTCTGCCTGAATACCTCTGAAGGGTCAAATGTTTTCCAGTTAACCCCTGAGCACCAGAGGTTGCGCCTTTCAGATCGAAATAACATTTGCAAAAATACAATATAAAGCAGGGAGCAATCAGAACTGCAGCTGAACGTTTAGGTTCTCAGCACATTGCTGGTTCATGTCCAATTTTTCATCCACCAGGATCCGCAAGTCCTTCTCTGCAGGGCTGCTCTCCATCCCCCAGCCTGTACTGACACTGGGGACTGCCCAGACCCAAGGGCAGGACCTTGCATGTGGCCTCAGTGAACCTCGTGAGGTTCACATGGGCCCATTCCTCAAACCTGTCAGGGTCCCTCTGGATGGCAACCCTTCCCTCTAGCAAGTGAACTGCTCAGTCTGGTGTCATCTGCAAACTTGCTGAGGGTGTACTCAGACCCACTGTGTTGTTAACGAAGATACTAAATAATACTGGTGCCAGTACAGATGCCTGAGGGACACCACTCGTTACTGGTTTCCACTTGGACATTGAGCTGTTGACTGTAACTCTTTGGAGGTGGCCATCCAGCCAGTTCCTTTTCCATTCAGCACTCCATCCATCAAACCCATCTCTCTCAAATTTAGAGGTAACAATGTTGTGGCGGATCGTATCAAAGGCCTTACAGAAGTCCAGGTGTATGACATCCAGCCAGGCAGGTGACACGGCCGTCACCGCGCGCAGCGCCGGGGTGGCGTGGGCAGGATGGGACTGCGAGAGGGACACCTCCGGGGTCCACAGCTGTCCCCGCTGCCAGGGGACACGCGGTGCCGGGGGGCACAACGTTGGGGACGCAGCGTCCGCCGGCGCTGGGGACAGCCCCACACCCAGCGGGTGCCCGCAGGGGCTGGTGCGGCGAGATCCCAGGCACGGCCAGCCCTTGGGTTGTCCCCAAACACGGCCATCCCCTGGGATGTCCCCTCATGTCCCCAGCCTGGCCAGGGCCTGGGTGTCCCCTTGTGTCCCCAACGTGTCCATCCCTCGGGATGTCCCCAACCTCTCCATCCCTCGGCGTGTCTCCACCATGTCCCCAACCTGTCCAGCCTCTGCATGTCCCCAGCTTGGTCATCCCTTGGGGCGTCCCCTTGTGTCCCCACACTGTCCACCCCTGGGGTGTCCCCCATGTCCCCAGCCTGTCTGTCCCCTGGGGTGTCCCCTTGTGTCCCTAACCTGTCCATCCCTGGGTGTCCCCCTCCCGTCCCCAGGCTGGTCATCCCTGGGGTGTCCCCGTTTCCCCCAACATGTCCATCCCCGGGGTGTCCCCAGACTGTCCACCCTTTGGGGTATCCCCACGATGTCCCCCCGTGTCCCCAGCCTGTCCATCCTCGGGCTGCCCCCCCCCCATCGCCAGCCTGGTCATCCTTGGGGTGTCCCCGTTTCCCCCAACGTGTCCATCCCTGGGTTGTCCCCAGACTGTCCCCCCCCGTGTCCCCAGACTGTCCATCCTCGGGCAGGGGACGTGGGGGCTCCCGGGGATGTGGTGAGCCAGGCTGGGGACACCCCGCTGGTGTACTGGGACACACCTCATCAGCGGGGGGGGACACAAACGCACGGGGACAGCAGCATCGCCATCGCCGGACCCCGTGCAGCACAGACCCTGGGACAGCACACGTGGTCCCGGGCTTTCCCCCCGGGCACCCATGACCCCACAGGGATGGGGAGAAAGGCCCCAGAAAGGGTGGGCAGAGAGGTTTAGTGGGAAACCTCCTGGGGACCAGAGCGGTGGGTGACAGAGGGGACCAGCAAGAGCTGCCCTCAGTCCCTGTCGCTCTCGTACCCTCCCTTGGTGATCCGCAGATACTCGGCCCGTGCCTCAGTTTCCCCATGGGGCAGCAGGGAGCGCACGGCTCCTGCATCCCGCAGGCGGGAAGGACCGGCTTTTGGTGCCGGGGCTCCAGGGAGGAGCTGGGGCTGTCGGCACCGGTGGAGTGACCTCGCGTCCGTGGGACCCCCCCGGGGACCCCCCGAGCTGTCCCGGGTCCAGCTGTGGCAGGCTGGGAGGGGGGACGTAGCCTGCTCTTGAGGCATTTCCTCGGTGCCTGCGCTCAGCGTGCAGACGGGACCCCCTGTGCCGAGCCGGGGCGATGGGGTGCTCATGGCGGGGGGCAGCCGGCCGAGAGAGGGTGAGGGAGGAGGAGCAGCACCGGGCAGCCCCGGGCACCAGGCGGGAGCATCCCTGCTCCGAGTGGCATGAAATCGCCTCCCCAGCCCCAAACCAGCCCCGCCTCACAACAGCTGGGGTGGCACGGAGGCACCCCCAGGCCACGGCACCCTGCATTGGGGTGCAGGGTCCCCTGGGCAAGGAGGTGCTGCTGCTTGGCTTTGGCCTTGGGGAGCAGGGTGAGACACCTGCCCGAGGCTGGGCTGGGTTAGATTAGATGGGACGAGGTTGGATGAGATCAGATTGGAACTGGAAACGTACCCGGTGGAAGGAAGGAAAGGACGGACAGGTGGGTGGGTGGACAAACAGACGGATGGATGGCCGAGTGCAGGGGTGCAGTGGGGTGTGGGTGATCTTCCCGGCATAACTAACTTTTGCTGAAGAATAAATCTGAGTTTTAACACCTGTTGGATTCGGTTAGTCGTGCATCCATAGCAGGGTGTACCTGCCACATGGCTGGGACATGGAGATGGGCTGGGACATGGAGGTGGCCTGGGGACGTGGAGATGGACTGGGACGTGGAGATGGACTGGGACATGGAGACGGGGGTCAGACCCAGCACAGGAGCCGGCAGGCTGGGGCATCTCCAGCCCTGGAGACACGTGCTGGTCCTGCACAGGCGCACCCACGGGACACACCCCCCTACCCCCCCCCCATCAGACGCGGACGCCCACCCACGGGACACGACGGCGGGGGACACGGAGCCGGCGCACAGGGAGACACACAGCCAGAACACACACAGCCCATGCCAGCATTCCAGCTTTATTGGTGGAGCCAGGGCCTCCGTAGTCCGGCAGCATGGAGTCGGGGGTGGCCGGGCTCCTCGGGACACTGGCTCCGCAGACACCCAGTGCTGGGGTCTGCTCAGCAGCGCCCGCTGCGTTTCCCATCCCACCACCGCACCCTGTGCCGGCTCCTTTTGCACCGCTGGCGGCATGTCCCATGCCACCGCCAGCTCCTTCCCTACTGGCGGCTGCCAGTCCCATTGTCCTAGTTTCAGCTGGGATAGAGTTAACTGTCTTCCTAGTAGCTGGTACGGTGCTGTGTTTTGAGTTCCGTACGTGAAGAACGTTGATAACACTGATGTTTTCAGTTGTTCCTAAGTAGCGTTTAGACTAAGTCAAGGATTTTTCAGCTCCTCATGCCCAGCCAGCGAGAAAGCTGGAGGGGCACAAGAAGTGGGCACAGGACACAGCCAGGGCAGCTGACCCAAACTGGCCAACGGGGTATTCCATACCATGGGACGTCGCATTTAGCATAGGAACTGGGGAGTGGGGGTGGGGAATCGCCACTCGGGGACTAGCTGGGTGCCGGTCGGCGGGTAGTGATAAATTGCACTGCGCATCATTTGTACATTCCAATCCTTTTATTGTTGCTGTTGTTTCATTTTATCAGTGTTATCATTATCATTATTAGTTTCTTCCTTTCTGTTCTATTAAACCGTTCTTACCTCAACCCATGGGTTTTGCTTCTTTTCCCGATTTTCTCCCCCATCCCACTGGGTGGGGGGGGAGTGAGTGAGCAGCCGTGTGCTGCTTAGTTGCTGGCTGGGGTTAAACGACGACCCCCATGCTGCCGCCGGCTCCCTGCATACCGGCGGCTTCTTATCCACACTGCCGCTGGCTCCATCAGTACCGCTGACAGTGTGTCCCATGCCATCGCCACCTCCTTTGCTACAGGCGCCTGCCTGTCCCACGCCAGCACTGGCTCCTTCAGTACTGTCGGCTTCGTGTCCACGGCGCCGCCGGCTCCTTCGTTACCGGCGGGTGCAGGTCCCACGCCGCCGCTGGCTCCTTCGGTCCCACTGGGTGCAGATCCCACGCCGCCGCTGGCTCCTTCGGTCCCACTGGGTGCAGATCCCACGCCGCCGCTGGCTCCTTCGGTCCCACTGGGTGCAGATCCCACGCCGCCGCTGGCTCCTTCGGTCCCACTGGGTGCAGATCCCACGCCGCCGCTGGCTCCTTCGGTACCGGTAGCAGAAGGTCCCACGCCGCTGCCGGTCCTTCGGTACCGGTGGGTGCATGTCCCACGCCGCCGCCAGCTCCTTCAATACTGGCAGTAGCAGGTCCCACGCCGCCGCCGGCTCCTTCAATACTGGCAGCAGCAGGTCCCACGCCACCACCGGCTCCTTCGGTACCGGTGGGTGCAGGTCCCACATCGCCACCGGCTCCTTCGATACCGGCGGCAGCAGGTCCCACGCCGCCACCGGCTCCTTCGGTAGCGGCGGCAGCAGGTCCCACGCCGCCACCGGCTCCTTCGGTAGCGGCGGCAGCAGGTCCCACGCCACCACCGGCTCCTTCGGTAGCGGCGGCAGCAGGTCCCACGCCACCACCGGCTCCTTCAATACTGGCGGCAGCAGGTCCCACGCCACCACCGGCTCCTTCGGTAGCGGCGGCAGCAGGTCCCACGCCACCACCGGCTCCTTCGACGGCGGCAGCAGGTCCCACGCCGCCACCGGCTCCTTCGGTAGCGGCGGCAGCAGGTCCCACGCCACCACCCGGCTCCTTCGGTAGCGGCGGCAGCAGGTCCCACGCCACCACCGGCTCCTTCGGTAGCGGCGGCAGCAGGTCCCACGCCGCCACCGGCTCCTTCGGTAGCGGCGGCAGCAGGTCCCACGCCACCACCGGCTCCTTCGGTAGCGGCGGCAGCAGGTCCACCCACGCCACCACCGGCTCCTTCGGTAGCGGCGGCAGCAGGTCCCACGCCACCACCGGCTCCTTCGGTAGCGGCGGCAGCAGGTCCCACACCACCACCGGCTCCTTCGGTAGCGGCGGCAGCAGGTCCCCGCCACCACCGGCTCCTTCGGTAGCGGCGGCAGCAGGTCCCACGCCACCACCGGCTCCTTCGGTAGCGGCGGCAGCAGGTCCCACGCCGCCGCCAGCTCCTTCAATACTGGCAGTAGCAGGTCCCACGCCACCACCGGCTCCTTCGGTAGCGGCGGCAGGGCAGCAGGTCCCACGCCACACACCGGCTCCCTTCGTAGCGGCGGCCAGACAGGTCCCACGCCACCACCGGCTCCTTCAATACTGGCGGCCCAGCAGTCCCACGCCACCAACCGGCTCCTTTGGTAGCGGCGGCAGCAGGTCCACGCACCACCGGCTCCTTCGGTAGCGGCGGCAGCAGGTTCCCACGCCACCACGGCTCCTTCGGTAGCGGCGGCAGCAGGTCCCACGCCACCACCGGCTCCTTCGGTAGCGGCGGCAGCAGGTCCCACGCCACCACCGGCTCCTTCAATACTGGTGGCAGCGGTCCCACGCCACCACCGGCTCCTTCGATTACTGGCAGCAGCGGGTCCCACACCGCCACCGGCTCTCCGGTGCCAGCGGCTGCGTGCCGCGGGTCTGCATCAACTCTTACCCGTACCAGCGGTGAGGGCGGCTGTGGATGCGACGCGTGGTTTGCTGCAGCGTCAGCTCCTGCTTCGCTCCTGCTATGCCTGGACCGGGCCATGCTGGCTACCTGGCTTCGGTGGCCGCCCTGCCCTGCCGGAGGGCGATGGCTCTGTGCCACCGCCCCCTTTATATAGGGGTGCCGGGGCGAGGCCCTTGGTGACACGGGCGCGTTGCGAGGGCCAACCGTCACGCGTGGCATCACAATGTCCCCACGGCGACGCCCGAAACCGTGCGTGGCCGTGTTGCGAGGCCACGTTGCGAGGCCAAACTCACCGGTGGCATCACAATGTCCCCACGGCGACGCCTGACCGTGCGTGGCGGCCGCGTTGCGATGGCCTGACCGTTTGCGAGGGCCAACCTCACCGGTGGTGGCATCACAAGGTCCCCACGGCGGACCGGCCTGACCCGTGCGTGGCCCGCGTTGACGAGGCCGCGTTGCGAGGAGGCCAACCTCACCGGTGGCATCACAAATGGTCCCCACGGCGACGCCTGACCAGTGCGTGGCCTCCCGTGGGCTGCCGGACCGGCCCAGCCCGCAGGAGGAGGGCGGCCGCCCCGCGTCAGCACCGCACTGTGCCGGCGGGTCCGCCGGTCACCGCCCCGGCACAGGGAGACGCAGGAGGAGTCCCCGGGACGGCCGGCGGCGCAGGCGGCGCAGCAGCGGGATGGAGGCGGCGCAGGGGCAGAGTGGTGATGGCGCGGTGCCGGCGTCGATCTGCTGGCGGTGGAGGTGGTGGCGGGTGGTGCCGTCTGGCCCCACGGCCGAGGGGTACAGCTCCTGGTCCCCCCGGCCGGGGGTGGGAGCGGTGATGGGCTCAGCATCGCTTCTCCCCCAGGGGTCGAAGCCAGGACCCTCGACTACCGCAGAGGAAGAGGAGGGTCCTGTGAGCCTCGCCACAGCTGGGCCTGGGGGACACCCACGGGCCGCCGTCGTCACCCGCGCCCGCCGTGGTCCCCCAGACTGCCCTTTCGTGACGCCTCCGTCATTAAGCCCCGCATTTCCCTCCGCACCATCGCCCTTCAGCCTTCCTGGCGCCGCCGACGCCGGGCCCAGCCCTGCCCCCGGCCCCCCGGTGCCCGGCCCCCCGGCACGGCAGGTGACAGCATATTTCCATACATTCGTTTATGGTATGTCTAAATCTGTGGATGGTTTTTAGTATTTTGTACCCAGCCGTGGAAAATGGTTTGCTGCCATGTGGACTGTGAAAGTGAGATCTGGCAAATAATTATTAGGAATCTTATACTAACGCTATGACTGAAACAATAGACAAGAGTATAGCAAGCCATTAACTGGTAATTATTTCATAAGTTTTGCAGTTTCTTTGCTCTTAGGGCTAGGTGTTCCTGTACGCTAGACGAGAGCAATGCTGAAACGGACCGCATGTGATTGACGCTGCGTTAAGCTTCCAGGTCAAGGAACAAGGACAGGAATAAGGACTTCAAGGACAGCATGATCATTTCGCAATAAAGTACATGTGTATTGGGGTTTATAATGTAGCCAAGGGAATCGTACAAGGGTGCCTAACGTGCCAGAGGATCAATAAGCAGCATCTTAGAGAAAAAGTACAAGGGGGACGGGAATTGGCACACCGACCATTCGCCAAAATACAGATTGATTTTACTGATCTCCCTAAAGTAGGGCGATATAAACACTTACTTGTATTGGTAGACCACCTCACTCATTATGTCGAGGCGTTCCCTACTGCTAGGGCAACTGCCAATACAGTGGTAAAAATACTTTTAGAGCATATCATACCGCGATATGGAAATATTGAAACTATTGATTCAGATAGAGGCCCACATTTCGTTTCCAAAGTAGTAAAAGAAGCTCTAGCCCCCTTTGGAACTAAGTGGGAGTTCCATACCCCGTGGCATCCCCAAAGCTCCGGGAAAGTAGAACGAATGAATGGAGAAATAAAGAAGCAACTAACTAAGTTAATGATAGAAACCAAAATGTCCTGGGTAAAAGTTTGCCAATTGCTTTATTAAATATTCGGACTCAGCCCCGAGCAGATACTGGAATTTCTCCCTTTGAAATGTTATATGGCATGCCCTATGATATGGAATGCCCAGCCGATTATCCTACTTTAGATGAAGATAGCATTAACCCTTATATTGTTCAGATAATGAAAAGGAGGGAGCGATTGCGAAAGAAGGGAATGGTGGTACAGAGGCCACCCTTAGATATATCCATACATTCGGTGAAGCCAGGTGATATGGTATTAACCAGAGCCTGGAAAGAATCCTCTCTCACTCCTAGGTGGGAGGGGCCCTTTCTTGTTTTACTTACCACAGAAACTGCTGTCTGAACTGCAGAACGAGGATGGACTCATGCAAGCAGGATCAAAGGACCAATTCAGAGTTCTCACTGGGAGGCGACCAGAGACCCTGACAGCTTGAAAATCAAGTTCCGAAGAAAAGTGGAGGAGTGAGACTGTCTTTTGTAAAAAAATCCTCACTGTATATGTTATCTTTCTATGTTACAGGTGTAAACTTTGTAGAGAAAAGTGGTGGACACATTGCTCCTATGGGTATTCCCCTAGTGACATTTGCCACGAATGTTATAATTACGAACAGGAATTAATTGAGTAAGCATTACGTGTGGGAGTATCAACTCAGAAAATTATTAAAAAAAAAAAAAACCAAAAAAACCACACAGACCCCCCCCCCCAAAACCAAACAAACAAACTCCAAAGAATGGTGGGATATTTTTGCTAAAGGCATAAACCCTGAGAGGTGTTACCTTTATGTAAATGAGTTATGCCCAACGAAAGCTGAAATAGTGCAAGTATCCCGCAGACGAACAGTGGTCAGAGTGGGGGGGAGCTGGGGAAGTGAAGGATACAAACTGGGACGCATATAAGTCAAAGCAAAGTAAATATAAAGGAGGTTCCCCTGAAGAATACGACTGCTGCCAAGAAGATGGTACACCTCGCTGCTCTAAGCAACAGAGTAGGCAGAGAAGAGGGCAGAGACGTACTGCTGTGGGGATTAAGGTTGATGAACTACCTCCAGAGAAGGCTCACGGAGCCTCTTGACTTATTACTCCCAAACAAAATGTCCTCAGAGCTTCCCCAAAGTCTCCCATCTCTCACCAGGGATGAAGACAAAAATCAAAATGATTCAGCACCCTCGGAACACCTATCGCAAGGGTAAAGGGACACCACTTTTCTCAAACTTGAGATTAAGCACTTGGATGATAGGACCGTTACTAATGCTAATAGGGACAACCCAAGGCAAAGGGAACCCCCACCAACCCTACAAATGGACGCTCTATAGGTGGGAGGATCAAAAGATACTACAGCAAGTAATTGCTGCCGGGGCCCCAAGCTTTAATCAATCCTTATGTCAAATCGTCCCCAGGAACCCATGTCTACATAACTTAGGCTTTTACTTTTGTCCCAGTTCTAACCCTGGAAAGGGGTATTGCAACCATCCCGACTCTTACTATTGTGCTTATTGGGGTTGCGAAACTATAGCTTCTGATTGGATTCCTGGGGGAGGTCCAGATAAATTCCAGTCTGTAGGGTGGGGGCCTCATGGATGTACACCTGCCTCACAGGGTTGGGATGGAAGCCAAACAGGACTATGGAGTGGAAATTGCCCATATATTTATATTAATGTAACCAACCCGAAAGATCCTGCTTGGTTAACCGGGAGAACATGGGGAGTCAGACTTTGGAAACCAGGCACAGATTCAGGAGGAATAATTACGATAAGGAAAGAGCTGGTGCCAAATGAACCCTCTGGTGTAGGACCAAATTCGGTCGTAGCAGAGGAAGATGATAGTAACAGTATTGTACAGACTGCTACTATCCTCCCTAACATAGACATCGCTGAAAACAATATCTCGGGCGTATCAACAAAAATCAACCCATTGTGGGATATGCTCCAAGCCAGTTATCAGGTACTGAATGCCGCCCACCCTAATATGACTGAGCATTGTTGGTTGTGTTACGACATTCGACCGCCCTTTTATGAAGCTATTGGGGTGGACAGTAGATTTAAAAAGTCCAACGGAACAAACCCAGCTCAGTGCGTGTGGAATAAAGAATCCGGACGTAAACAAGGGATAACAATGTCTCAAGTATCGGGAAAAGGAAAGTGTATCGGAAATGTCCCAAAGGACAAACGACACCTGTGTAACACAACTCGCAGATCAGGAGAAATAACAGCTGAGTGGTTAATTCCTGCAGATAGTACTAAGTGGATTTGCTCCCAAACTGGGGTTACACCTTGTATATCCCTAAAGGTCTTTATCAGAAGTAGTATTACAAAACAGACGGGGCTTGGACTTAATGTTCATGCAGCAGGGGGGGTTATGTGCAGCCCTACGGGAGGAGTGTTGTGTATATGTTGACCATACTGGGATAGTTAGAGATACAATGGCCAAGCTACGGGAGGGGTTAGAAAAACGGAAAAAAGACTGGGAAGTACAACAGAACTGGTCTGAATCCATGTTTAATTATTCACCCTGGTTAACCACCCTATTGTCAACCGTTGCAGGACCTCTTATTTTGTTGATCTTATTTTTGACTTTTGGGCCATGCATTTTTAATAAGTTGATCGCTGTTGTTAAAGGGCGCTTAGAAGCTGCACATTTAATGCTGCTACGAAAGCAATATGAACAGATCGGAGATGGAGGAATTACTCCTATCCTTGGGCGAGCAAAAGAAGCATTGGATCGATTTAATGAACAAAATCAGGATAAAATAGAAAAGGGGGGATTGTAATGAACGGGTTAACTTTGTTCATGAAATCAAGAAGGGGGAAGAGACACATGGAGAGTGAACATATGCCTGGTGTAAATAACAAAGCTTGCTTAAGTGACGCGTAAAGGTCACGGGAAGAGGGCAATGGCTATAACTTACTAGATAAGGGGCGGGGAAAGAACAACAGCTATAACTTACTGGATAAGGAGAGGAAGGACAAGAGCTGCAATTTACCAAGACTATATTTCTCCATACTCATCCTTGAGAAAATTACCGAATCTGCATAGCAACAGACCTGCACGAGTGAAGAAAGAAGCAGCAGGACAAGGCGGAGACTTACAAGAAAGGGGTACAAGCAATGTATAGAAGGAATGTAACGGTAACATAAAGTTGCGGGCCTATGGCGGAGCGTTGCCTCCCCGGCCGCCCAGCGCTGTTTTGCTCTCTTATCGCTTGCTAATAAAGTCGATTTCTTTATCCAATACAAATTGGCTCCTCCAATTTGTCACGAGCGTTTATAACAGGGAGGAGCGGGGGGGGGGGGGGGCTCCGGCGCTGTCACGGTCCACTCGGTGGACTCGTGATGGTTCGTTTGCCACGATCTCGAAAGTGCAAAATTCAGGTGACCAACACCAAAGGGGATAGCAGTAATCACACAGTAAAACTTTATTGTATTGCCTGTGAAGAGGCACGCGATACTTAGAGATGGGTGAAAGGAAGGAGAAAAAAGTAAAGTTTAGAGAGAGGAGAAAGAGAGGTTATAGCTACCACCGCTGATCTCAAGGCGTCCTAACGGTCCCGGGTCCAGCTACTGCTGCGTCGTCGATCGTCGTGGTCCTTGGTGGGGAAGCTTCAAATGCCCACTGTTCAGAAGTCCTTTTATGCCTAGTAACACACCTTGCTCCACCTCCGCCTCAGGAGCCTCCGCCCCTCTCGGAATACAATTATCATATCTCCGCCCTTCTCGAGCGAGGGTCGGTGTCCGAGGCGTGGTAAGTCTTGGAGGCGGGTAGCCTTCGACCAGGAGGTGTGCTTTGGTATTACAATGAAGCAAAGTTCGTCTAGAGTTCACGATCTCTTCATCGATGTTACGGCAACGGTCGCAATCCATCCTTTTTGACAGTAGCTGTGCGGTTATCTCTAAGGGCTCTGGCCAGGTACCTTCCAGGAGCCTCGTACCGCACGTTCTGTCCTTGGGATCGGCCGCTGCGCTCCACACAGGCCGTTGTCAGGTAACGTGCTGTTCGTGTTCCCGATGGCAGTGTTGAGACAATGCGGATCTTCTGACCGACTCTGACAGGCGGGGAACGGGTGTGCGCGGGGGCGGCAAGGGAAGGGCTGCCGCCGGGGAGCGCGGCGAGCCGAGCGGAGCGGAGCGGAGCGGAGCGGGCTGCCCTGCCCTGCGCTGCCCTGCCCTGCGCTGCCCTGCCCTGCGCTGCCCTGCCCTGCCCGGGGGTGCCCGCGGGCCGAGCCCCTCCGCCGCGGCGGGCTGCTGAGGAGAGCGGCAGCGGCGGCGGCGGGCGAAGTCGGGCGGCGGAGGGGGCGGCGGCGAGGGCGGGGGGGGCAGCGGGCGCCCCGCCGCCACTTCGCCGCCCGCCGCCGCCGCCGCCGCCGCCCCTCCCCGGGCGGACCCTTCGCCGCCGCCGTGGCCGTGGCCGGCCGGCGGCGGGCGGTCCGGCGGCGCGACGCGCAAAGAGTTAAGGTGCCGTCCGGGGCGGGAGGCGGTGGGAGCGCGGTGCCCCTCTCCCTCTTTGCGGACTAGTTGGAGTGACGCTGCGATCGTCTCGTTTCCCTTCGAGCTTCGCCTGCTGCCGCCGCCGCTCCAGCGCCGAGCCGGGAGCCGGGGAGCGGAGAGCGCAGGCTGAGGCTCCGCCGACTCCTGCCGAGAAATCCCCCGTCTTTATGCCGTGATCTCCCAGCCCGGCCAGGCACCGGGGGCGCGGGGTGGGGTGGGGGGGACTGCGGGCTCTCGCCAGCCCTCCCGCCGCACACCTCTTCGGGGGGCTTCCCCCCCTCCTTCCTCCGGGGCGATTTGTCGGGCTCCCCCCCTCTTCTGCCAGCAGCACAGCCGCCAGCAGCGCCAGCAGCACCAGCAGCAGCAGCAGCACCAGCGGCAGGGCTGTCCTCCCCTCTGTGCCGCCTCCTCCTCCTCCTCGGCATCGTGTATGCACAGCAACAAAAAATATATCCCCAGCGCAGCCCTCGAGCCGAGACTGGAGCAGCTCACCGGATCTTTTTGGTCTCGGTACTTTGATTAAGGCTTTGGTATTTGACTATTGATTCTGGATATGAGCTTTTGATCTCCGACTGATTCTGCTTGGTATTCTGACTCAGGCTCTGATATTTGACTTCCCGATTTCTGATTTTTGTATACTGAAGGCGTTGATAATGGGAGCGGGACAGTCAAGTGAACTCCCTCAAAGATCACCTCTGGGGTGTTTTTAAAGCACTGGAAACAGCTGGGGGGTGTTTCGGGTAGTAACATGCGGAGAGAAGGTTTGATTTAATATTGTAATCATTGGTGGCCTCCGTATAAGCTCGAGGAAGGGAAAAGTGGCCTGTGAATGGGACGCTAAATTGTAACACCATGTTAGAACTGATGTTATTTTTGAGACGGGAGCAGAAACGGGATGAAGTTATGTAGTGTGATTTGTTCTTTACCTTAAAGAAATCATCCTGAGTGACAGAAGGATTGTGGAATTAATATACCACCCAGCGATCCTTTTGTGCTATCTTCAGAAAAAGAAGGAAACAAAAAAGGTGACAACAAGCTCAAAAAGTGTTGTTCCCCATGTGGTACTGGGCAAAGATGCTTCTACTGTGGATTTAAATAACTGGAAAATAGCAGCTGGGAGCTATCGGGGAAAACCCCGATCAAACAGCCCATGCTTTTGAAACAACGATTCAGACTCAGGATCCTGATTAGAAAGAGATACGAGTAATAATGAATGTAGTTTTTGATAGTACAAAAAGAGATATGATCCGGAGGGTTGCTAAAACCCAGGTAAAAGCACAAGTGGCTTCTGGAGTATTGCAGGGAACAGTGGAACAAAATTTTCCATCTGCTGATCCCAAATGAGATCCTAATAACTTGGCTCAGAGCAGACTGCTGGATCAATATTAAAAATGGATTCTATTCGGAATCAGAAATGCTATGCCTAAGGCAATTCAGATTAAAAGATGCTGCTAAGAAATATACTAATATGGATCCTGAGTCTGAAGAAGGAAAAGCTCAGTTGGCTCCTTTCTTTACAGGACAAGCCTCTGATGATACCAGAAAGAAATTACAAAAAATTACAAGGAGCAGTGACGTGCGGAAACAGACTCCACAACCAGCGGGATTGTAAAGTAGGTATGTTCATTCAGCGCTGGGCAGCACGGCGGGTAGTCCCACCAAAGTCGTGCGCGCCCGACTCGGCAGTTCGCTTCAAGTTTATACAGTCAAGTGTTACATATTCACAATACGCCTATACATATGCATGACCTGTCCCCGCTTCATATTAAAATTAGCTCCGAGAGGTCATTTCCATAGTCCCTCCTCAACTGCGCTTGCGCAGTGCCTCTTTATGGTGGTCGTCTGGTGGTCGCAGAGATGAAGACAGATGACTCCTCTTCGTCACCGCTAGTGACCTCTTTCTTGCGCGGGCTCGGTGCTTTCTTGGCATTCACCCAGGCCGCAAGACCAGTCTTGGCTGGCTCTTGGGGCCAGCTCCTGCTTCTGATCAGGAACTGTCTCTGCCTCATTGGCTGGTTCTTGGGACCAGCTCTTCTTATCAAGGACTGTCTCTATGTCAGCTAATTTCAACAACGGAAGCGCTAAACATCATCTTTCATCCCCCTTTATTATGTCTACTGAGATTCTTTTGACTCCCCTTGTCTCAGTCCCCCCTTTTCTAGAAAATAGTAAATTCTTTTACTATATCTAATCCTAGTACTTCTAATACATTATTTCCCTATCTAGCATCTTCTCAAAGTATTTGTTGGTCTCGAGTTTTCGTCGTAACTGATTCTTCTTCCATTCACTGTAAGAGTCTCCTGTACTCCTACAGCACAAAAAGCCACATCGAACCACTATGCCAAGAACCACTATGCGGCTGGGTCCACTCCTAGTGGTCAACGGTTTATGTCTTGAAACTACCTCAGTAAACCCCAGTCGCCCAGGAATTTTAGAAGTGATCGTGGGCTGGCCAGAAGGCAAAGATTGTGGAATGTCGCCAGAGGAGGAGGTGACACGTGCTGAAGCAGCCTCGCTGTATAATAAACTGCCAGAAAATGAGAGGCAATATGCCCTGTTCACTGATGGATCCTGTCGCATTGTGGGAAAGCATCGGAGGCGGAAGGCTGGTGTATGGAGTCCTACATGACAAGTTGCAGAAACTGCTGAAGGAGAAGTTGAATCGAGTCAGTTTGCAGAGGTGAAAGCCATCCAGCTAGCGTTAGACATGGCTGAAAGAGAAAAATGGCCAGTGCTCTATCTCTATACTGACACTAAGGAAGTTTCTTGAGCTCGCCTCTTCAAAGTGCTTAGCTCCGCTCACAAAGGTCTCGAGGTCATAGAAACCAGGCCAGTCAGTAAACCAGGTAACCTGTGGTAACCTCTCCTCCCTGCCCGGAGAAGTTTCGTTTGCTGTCAGGGGCGGGGGGGTGTACCTGCCACATGGGGACATGGAGATGGGCTGGGACGTGGAAGTGGCCTGGGGACGTGGAGACAGGCTGGGAACGTGGAGATGGGCTGGGACATGCAGACAGGGGTCAGACCCAGCACAGGAGCCGGCAGGCTGGGGCATCTCCAGCCCTGGAGACACGTGCTGGTCCTGCACAGGCGCACCCACGGGACACCCCCCCCCCCATCAGACGCGGACGCCCAGCCACGGGACACGACGGCGGGGGACACGCAGCCGGCGCACAGGGAGACACACAGCCAGAACACACACAGCTCATGCCAGCATTCCAGCTTTATTGGTGGAGCCAGGGCCTCCGTAGTCCGGCAGCATGGAGTCAGGGGTGGCCGGGCTCAGCGGAGCTGCCCCCCATCCCGCCCCACACGTTGGGGGCAAGGAGGGTACGGGGGGGGCCCGGCTGTGCGAGGGGACAGCCCTGCAGCCGGCCCAGCATCAAGCCGGGCTCAGCATGGGACCCTCCATCCCGCAGCCCCCCGCCCAGTGCTGGGGTCTGCTCAGCAGCACCCGCTGCGTTTCGCATCCCACCACCGCACCCTGTGCCGGCGGCGGCGTGCCGCGGGCTTGCGTCGCCTCATCCCGTACCGGCGGCGAGGGCGGCGCAGGATGCCACGCGTGGGGCGGCGGTGGCGGCGCCGGCTCCTGCCGTGCCCCCCTGTAGCTGGGCCGGGCCATGCTGGCTGACTGGGTTCGATGGCCGCCTGGCCCCGCCGGAGTGACATGGGTGCGCGCCCACCGCCCCGCTTTATAGGGGTGCCGGGTCACCGCCCCGGCACAGGAGACGCAGGAGGAGTCCCCGGGCCGGCCGGCGGCGCAGCACAGCGGGAGGAGGCGGCGCAGGGGCAGAGGTGCTCCTTTTGCAGCGCTGGCGGCATGTCCCATGCCACCGCCAGCTCCTTCCCTACTGGCGGCTGCCAGTCCCATTGTCCTAGTTTCAGCTGGGATAGAGTTAACTGTCTTCCTAGTAGCTGGTACGGTGCTGTGTTTTGAGTTCCGTACGTGAAGAACGTTGATAACACTGATGTTTTCAGTTGTTCCTAAGTAGCGTTTAGACTAAGTCAAGGATTTTTCAGCTCCTCATGCCCAGCCAGCGAGAAAGCTGGAGGGGCACAAGAAGTGGGCACAGGACACAGCCAGGGCAGCTGACCCAAACTGGCCAACGGGGTATTCCATACCATGGGACGTCGCATTTAGCATAGGAACTGGGGAGTGGGGGTGGGGAATCGCCACTCGGGGACTAGCTGGGTGCCGGTCGGCGGGTAGTGATAAATTGCACTGCGCATCATTTGTACATTCCAATCCTTTTATTGTTGCTGTTGTCATTTTATCAGTGTTATCATTATCATTATTAGTTTCTTCCTTTCTGTTCTATTAAACCGTTCTTACCTCAACCCGTGGGTTTTGCTTCTTTTCCCGATTTTCTCCCCCATCCCACTGGGTGGGGGGGAGTGAGTGAGCAGCCGTGTGCTGCTTAGTTGCTGGCTGGGGTTAAACGACGACCCCCATGCTGCCGCCGGCTCCCTGCATACCGGCGGCTTCTTATCCACACTGCCGCTGGCTCCATCAGTACCGCTGACAGTGTGTCCCATGCCATCGCCACCTCCTTTGCTACAGGCGCCTGCCTGTCCCACGCCAGCACTGGCTCCTTCAGTACTGTCGGCTTCGTGTCCACGGCGCCGCCGGCTCCTTCGTTACCGGCGGGTGCAGGTCCCACGCCGCCGCTGGCTCCTTCGGTCCCACTGGGTGCAGATCCCACGCCGCCGCTGGCTCCTTCGGTCCCACTGGGTGCAGATCCCACGCCGCCGCTGGCTCCTTCGGTCCCACTGGGTGCAGATCCCACGCCGCCGCTGGCTCCTTCGGTACCGGTGGGTGCATGTCCCACGCCGCCGCCAGCTCCTTCAATACTGGCAGTAGCAGGTCCCACGCCGCCGCCGGCTCCTTCAATACTGGCAGTAGCAGGTCCCACGCCGCCACCGGCTCCTTCAATACTGGCGGCAGCAGGTCCCACACCGCCACCGGCTCCTTCGGTAGCGGCGGCAGCAGGTCCCACGCCACCGGCTCCTTCGATACGGCGGCAGCAGGTCCCACGCCACCACCGGCTCCTTCGGTAGCCGGCAGCAGGTCCCACGCCGCCACCGGCTCCTTCGGTAGCGGCGGCAGCAGGTCCCACGCCACCACCGGCTCCTTCGGTAGCGGCGGCAGCAGGTCCCACGCCACCACCGGCTCCTTCGGTAGCGGCGGCAGCAGGTCCCACGCCACCACCGGCTCCTTCGGTAGCGGCGGCAGCAGGTCCCACGCCACCACCGGCTCCTTCAATACTGGCGGCAGCAGGTCCCACGCCACCACCGGCTCCTTCGGTAGCGGCGGCAGCAGGTCCCACGCCGCCACCGGCTCCTTCGGTAGCGGCGGCAGCAGGTCCCACGCCACCACCGGCTCCTTCGGTAGCGGCGGCAGCAGGTCCCACGCCACCACCGGCTCCTTCGGTAGCGGCGGCAGCAGGTCCCACGCCACCACCGGCTCCTTCGGTAGCGGCGGCAGCAGGTCCCACGCCACCACCGGCTCCTTCAGCGGCGGCAGCAGGTCCCACGCCACCACCGGCTCCTTCGGTAGCGGCGGCAGCAGGTCCCACACCGCCACCGGCTCCTTCGGTAGCGGCGGCAGCAGGTCCCACGCCACCACCGGCTCCTTCGGTAGCGGCGGCAGCAGGTCCCACACCACCACCGGCTCCTTCAATACGGCGGCAGCAGGTCCCCGCCACCACCGGCTCCTTCTACGGCGGCAGCAGGTCCCACCACCACCGCTCCTTCGGTAGCGGCGGCAGCAGGTCCCACGCCACCACCGGCTCCTTCGGTAGCGGCCAGCAGGTCCCACCACCACCGGCTCCTTCGTACGGCGGCAGCAGGTCCCACCACCACCGGCTCCTTCGGTAGCGGCGGCAGCAGGTCCCACGCCACCACCGGCTCCTTCGGTAGCGGCGGCAGCAGGTCCCACGCCGCCACCGGCTCCTTCGGTAGCGGCGGCAGCAGGTCCCACGCCGCCACCGGCTCCTTCGGTAGCGGCGGCAGCAGGTCCCACGCCACCACCGGCTCCTTCGGTAGCGGCGGCAGCAGGTCCCACGCCACCACCGGCTCCTTCGGTAGCGGCGGCAGCAGGTCCCACGCCACCACCGGCTCCTTCAATACTGGCGGCAGCGGGTCCCACGCCACCACCGGCTCCTTCGATACTGGCAGCAGCGGGTCCCACACCGCCACCGGCTCCTCCGGTGCCAGCGGCTGCGTGCCGCGGGTCTGCATCACCTCTTCCCGTACCAGCGGTGAGGGCGGCTGTGGATGCGACGCGTGGTGCAGCGTCAGCTCCTGCTTCGGCTCCTGCTATGCCTGGACCGGGCCATGCTGGCTCCCTGGCTTCGGTGGCCGCCCTGCCCTGCCGGAGGGCGATGGCTCTGTGCCCACCGCCCCGCTTTATATAGGGGTGCCGGGGCGAGGCCCTTTGTGACACGGGCGCGTTGCGAGGCCAACCTCACCGGTGGCATCACAATGTCCCCATGGCGACGCCCGACCGTGCGTGGCCGTGTTGCGAGGCCACGTTGCGAGGCCAACCTCACCGGTGGCATCACAATGTCCCCACGCGACGCCTGACCGCGTGGCCGCGTTGCGAGGCCGCGTTGCGAGGCCAACCTCACGGTGGCATCACAATGTCCCCACGGCGACGCCCGACCGTGCGTGGCCGCGTTGCGAGGCCGCGTTGCGAGGCCAACCTCACCGGTGGCATCACAATGTCCCCACGGCGACGCCCGACCGTGCGTGGCCGCGTTGCGAGGCCGCGTTGCGAGGCCAACCTCACCGGTGGCATCACAATGTCCCCACGGCGACGCCTGACCGTGCGTGGCCTCCGTGGCTGCCGGCCGGCCCCAGCCCGCAGGAGGAGGGCGCCGCCCCGCGTCAGCACCGCCATGTGCCGGCGGGTCCGCCGGTCACCGCCCCGGCACAGGAGACGCAGGAGGAGTCCCGGGGCCGGCCGGCGGCGCAGCACAGCGGGAGGAGGCGGCGCAGGGGCAGAGGTGCTCCTTTTGCAGCGCTGGCGGCATGTCCCATGCCACCGCCAGCTCCTTCCCTACTGGCGGCTGCCAGTCCCATTGTCCTAGTTTCAGCTGGGATAGAGTTAACTGTCTTCCTAGTAGCTGGTACGGTGCTGTGTTTTGAGTTCCGTACGTGAAGAACGTTGATAACACTGATGTTTTCAGTTGTTCCTAAGTAGCGTTTAGACTAAGTCAAGGATTTTTTCAGCTCCTCATGCCCAGCCAGCGAGAAAGCTGGAGGGGCACAAGAAGTGGGCACAGGACACAGCCAGGGCAGCTGACCCAAACTGGCCAACGGGGTATTCCATACCATGGGACGTCGCATTTAGCATAGGAACTGGGGAGTGGGGTGGGGAAATCGCACTCGGGGACTAGCTGGGTGCCGGTCGGCGGGTAGTGATAAATTGCACTGCGCATCATTTGTACATTCCAATCCTTTTATTGTTGCTGTTGTCATTTTATCAGTGTTATCATTATCATTATTAGTTTCTTCCTTTCTGTTCTATTAAACCGTTCTTACCTCAACCCATGGGTTTTGCTTCTTTTCCCGATTTTCTCCCCCATCCCACTGGGTGGGGGGGAGTGAGTGAGCAGCCGTGTGCTGCTTAGTTGCTGGCTGGGGTTAAACGACGACCCCCATGCTGCCGCCGGCTCCCTGCATACCGGCGGCTTCTTATCCACACTGCCGCTGGCTCCATCAGTACCGCTGACAGTGTGTCCCATGCCATCGCCACCTCCTTTGCTACAGGCGCCTGCCTGTCCCACGCCAGCACTGGCTCCTTCAGTACTGTCGGCTTCGTGTCCACGGCGCCGCCGGCTCCTTTGTTACCGGCGGGTGCAGGTCCCACGCCGCCGCTGGCTCCTTCGGTCCCACTGGGTGCAGATCCCACGCCGCCGCTGGCTCCTTCGGTCCCACTGGGTGCAGATCCCACGCCGCCGCTGGCTCCTTCGGTCCCACTGGGTGCAGATCCCACGCCGCCGCTGGCTCCTTCGGTAGCGGCGGCAGCAGGTCCCACGCCACCACCGGCTCCTTCGGTAGCGGCGGCAGCAGGTCCCACGCCACCACCGGCTCCTTCGGTAGCGGCGGCAGCAGGTCCCACGCC